>NC_136071.1:536194794-537569003 GCF_964261635.1 Lissotriton helveticus | reverse complement strand
CCCACACTTGGTGAAACTGTATGGGGAGGCACACGAGGCACAGACATTACGGACATCCATGAGGGAGGCCTTATTGATTGCATTACTAAAACCGGGCAAAGAAGAGGAATACTGCGACTCATACCGACCACTATCCCTCATAAACGTGGATACCAAAATTATAGCCAGCCTCTTGGCCGACAGACTTAAACCACTCATGCCGTTATTGATAAGACCCGACCAATCTGGCTTCATACTGGAAAGGTCAACGACACATAACACACGCACCTTATTTGCGCTAGCTCACTATCTGGCCCCTGAAATAAAAGCAGTGGCTGTTTTATTAGACGCGGCCAAAGCATTTGACATGATCGATTGGCCTTTCTTACATGCAGTACTAGTGCGTATGGGGTTTCCTCCGATCTTCATAGGATGGATCACGATGCTTTACACAAATTTGACAGCACGCGTTAGAGTGAACAAACATATCTCGGAGCCGATTGCGATATGTCGTGGCACTAGGCAGGGGTGTCCACTCTCCCCAATGCTTTTTGCGCTGGTGCTAGAGCCCTTAGCATGCAAAATTCGACAGCACCACCACTACTCAGCCATACAGCTACCGACATGCCCGATACATATCTCGCTATATGCGGATGATATGGTACTGTACGTTAAGAATCCGGAACAGCACCTCAACCCACTGCTGCGCGAATATATCAAATTCGGCCAACACTCGGGACTCCAGATTAACTGGACTAAGTCCCTAGTGCTGGGGTTAACAGACGGCACACACCCAATGGCAATGGATTATCCACTAGAATGGCAGGAAGAGCCGACCAAATACTTAGGAGTGTGGTTTCACAGGGACCCAGAACTGGTTATCCGGACCAATTATGGGAGAGTGATCTCATTGCTAGACGACAAGATTAAAAGGTGGAACAAGCTGCCGCTGTCGTTGGCAGACAGAGTTGCAATTGTGAAAATGGTAATACTCCCCAAGTTCCTATACTTGTTTAATAATATCCCAATTAAGCCTCCTGCGGAGGTGTTCCGAAATATCACAAAACTGATACTAAATCTAATTTGGGCGGGGAAGCAAGCGAGATTGGAATTGCAAACGATGACACTGCCATATGCTAAAGGGGGGTTCAAAGTACCAGATCTCTATCTGTATTACTTATGCGCACAAGCGCAATTTGCGCACTACTGGTATCACGAGATTCCTTTCCTGACCCACGTGGCGGTGGAAGCTGGTGATGCGGACCCGGTTCCATTGACCAGCATATTGACACACAAACGGGATAGATTGCATGAGCGTGATATAAACCCGGTGAACACCTCCACGGAAGCATGGAGACTGATGGGGAAGATGGCTAAACGCCTCCCACTCTATGCGCCTGCTCTCCCCCTGGCACATCATCCAGCGCTATCAGTTACGCAAGAACAGATTGGGATGGATTTATTGAGAAACGTTGGTATAGTTAAGTTGGGAGATTTATATAAAGAGGGGATCTACCAAACCCTAGACAAGTTAGACTACATTAGCAGCGCAACACTATTATTTAGCTTTAACTACTACAGATTACAGAGAGCGATAAAAGAGCACTTTCCCACTTTTCCAGAGGAACCCCAGACCCTGTCTCCCTTGCAACTACTTCTCACCACGCCTACTGCCTCCCACCTAGTATCCAGACTCTACACGAGCATACAGACTGACATTGGGGGGAACACAGACAAGATGAGAGGTAAATGGAGCGACGCCCTAGAAGGTACATTGTCGGACAAGGACTGGGAAACCACATGCCTACTCACTGGCATGTTGCCAGCAAATGGGAATCTGAGAATCATCCATTACAAATACATACACCAAATGTACTACACGCCTCAGCGGCTTCATAGATACGGGTTGAGGGACGACTCCAAATGTGTACGATGCAGACAGGAAAACGCGGACTTCATGCATTTAGCATGGCATTGTCGCTCTGTGGCGAATTACTGGGAGCAGGTGACACAGGCCTTAAGTGACATGTTAGGGATATCACTAGACTGCGAAGCCAAGGTCTGCTTGTTAGGCATTGTCCCGCACTTACGAGCGACAAGACGTAGGTTCTGTGTGGTAGCGGTTTTAATGGCGAAAAGGAGGGTCTCCTTACATTGGAACAGTAAGATAGGGCCGAAGATGAAAAGCTGGCTGGAAGATTTGACGTACTGTTGTGACACACTGCCACATATGAGGAGGAGCTGCCGATTAGATCACGACCCAGGGACTATTGGATGTATTTGCGTGACTACTTACTAACGCACACACCGGACAAAAACCGTATAGAGTGACCACACATGAACCGCGCCGAAATATATACTGATGAGTAATAAACACTTACTACAGGAGAGGAAGAATGTTGTGACACAGTGACTGAAGTTATGAAGTTTCAAGTTGTTTTATGACAGGTTTATGGTAAAATTACAAATATAAAATGTAAGAACAAGGACACGCTCTGAAATGTATACAGTGCTGGTTACTGATGCACATGCTTTTACAGGTAACGCCGCCGGTCCTAACGATGTCGGCTGATGGGCTGTGTACAAACATAAATGTATTACATGAATTGCACTTCTATGTGGCCGGCCTAATAAGGTTGTAGGCGCCAACTTGTATATTACTTCTGCGAAATGTGCAATAAACATCTTACAATCAAATTTTTTTAAAAAAAAAAATGGGTCCAAGACAGGGCGACAATCAGGGCAGCAGTCCTTCGTAGCCGTCAGGAAAGCGGGAAGCCTCGCAGAAAAGACCTTCAGTCCACATTCGACATGCCGGGGTCGATGAAGTGGTGGCCGTCCTCCAGAATTTCCTCACGAAGCTCCTCACGATCTTCAGGCTTGGACCGGTACCGCTGAAGTCGCCCCACGTTGGGCGCCAACTGAAGAACCGGGTTATTTAAGACCCGGCGGCGCCAGGGGCACGCCCAAAGTCTTCAGGTATCACCTGTCTTAGAATACAGAGACACGGAAACTTCTTGGTGGCGTCAAAGATCGAATTTATTGACTGCAGCCAGTAACAGAAGTCCTAGAAGTCAACACGGTATGAGTTCTCAGGAGACTGCTCCATTTTCCAAAGCAAGTCATCCCTTTTTATGCCACAAATCACATTCCAGACAAATACCTTACATTTACAAACTGTCCAATCACATGTATCCAGATCAGAGGTATCGCATGACGGTAAAACCCACTTTTCAGTTGCCCAGCCCATGATCAATCATTGGTCAAACCCAACATTCTTCTTCAGACAGGTCGAACAAACCCATATTAAAAAAGGGCACATCCCCATCGTAAATAGACCATAAAAAAAGGAGCAGAAACAGGTGAGAGTAGGATAAGGCATATTTGTGTGCAATAAAGTTTTACGATGTCCTGTGCTTTGATCCTCAATCTTGATCAGCTACTGGGAAAGGAACTGGCCTAACAAGTTTGGCTTCAGGTAAGAGGGTCAGTTCGCCTGGGTCATTCAGAAGTCAGCTAAAGTGTACGTGTGCTAAAGACTCGTTCGGCCGTAGTCATCGGCCTATGTGAGGGCAACCACAAAATGGCTGCCATACACAAAATGGAACCCAAGGGTTCAGAACGAAATCCCTAAATACGTAGTGAATCCATCGGTCTAACATGACGAAAACACTCATACTTGCCGTACTAACTAGTTACGGTTCGCTAATATCAAATTCGTAACGAAACCATGACCTTTATGAAACGGGTTCAGAATTCACGGAACCTCGGAAGAGGTACTGGACCTCCCTGGGTCTGAGAAATTACAGTGGTTTGTCTTTATAAAAAAGGAGAGCATGAAACTGGATTTTCCTGGTCTATGGTCTAATCCTGCTGTGGTCTGCGCACAGTTGTCGCGCGCTGATTTAGTTAATCTGGTTTGCAGGTCTAGAATCTCGGTTATCCATGATAATTCCTCTCTTGGCCCACTTACTGTCAAGTTTTTTAATGTGAAAGACGAATACATAGTAGAGTCTTTTCTTGATGAGATTTTACATATTACAGCGAGGAAATACTATTTACAATTTAGATATGGTACACTCCCGCTTAGGATCTTCTCCCATAAATGGTCCCGAACAAATTAGTTGAACGTCGGGCGTGTGGGTCCAAAGAAGAGTCTGAGTCCCATGTTTTTTTTTGTCCCACATATAAAAACATACGGCAACGTTGGCTTATCCAACTTTGCAAAAACTTGGGATTTAGATATCATAAAGAGGCCCTAAGAATAATCAAATAGTACTTCTACCCCTGTTGTATTCTCAGTCTCACTCTTTATTGATGCTATGTGGCGCAGGAGAAGGCGCTTTTTGTAGAAAATGTTTATAGCCTGTGGAAACCACTTATGAATTGTTAATTTATGTATTCCCAATACTGTACAATTTTTATGTATTTATATTTTTATATATATTTATTGTTATTTGCTTGTGGTTTTTAGCAATGTTATGAATGGATACTATGTATGTAAATAAAGATTACTTGAGTGACTGACTGATAATTAGTGACTGTTTAAAAATTTCAAATGTCCACAAGATTAGATAGTTAAATTATGTAAAGAATAAACTGTACACAATTGATAGATCAGGGCTCTTTATTAATCTGCTGTTAACTAGTGGCCAGGCCAGGTTATTTATACAAAGTAAATTACTGGACCATATTACTGAGAAGAGATGGGAGGGGAAGTGATTAAAGGATAGGGTGGTGTCCTACCTATCACTGTGCACTAAATCTGGAGTTGAGCTATATCTGTTGAAGCTTCCTCGTTCTCAGAGATTTTTACTTTTGAGATTTAGATTAGGTATGGCCCATTTTTTGTTATCTTTTCCCTCTAATGTTTTTTTTTTCTGAGAAGGATCTGGATTTATGCCCATGTAATGTGGTGCACCTTGTCGGGATCCTATTTCTGATTTAAAGGAAGAACCAAATATTCACGGTAACAAAGATGTGCCTTTACTCTCTCATAAGGTAAAGCCACTCCAAGCCGCTGAATAAACAAGGACAGTAGCTAATTCCCCCAGGGAGAGAATAGGCGACAGATAGACCACCAGGGGAAGATCTTCAGGCAGGATGGGTTGTAAAGAAGGAGATTGCTGAAGTCTAGTATCCCAATAATGCATATAACTGAAAATAATAAAAAAAGAGCAAGATTAAAGAATTCTGCCCTGGACTCTTTTTCAGGGAAAGCAAAATAACTAATACACTATTATAGGTGTCAGTAACAGATATTGTGTACCATCACATACTCACTTAGAGGTGGGGAAGAGCAAAGTCCAATTCTGCAGCCTCTTGTAATAACACAAAGTGAAAGGTAAATCAAAAAGAACAGCTCTGTAATGTTGCAGAGCATTAATATACCTTTCTGTAGCTTAAGGTGATGGCATTCCTCTGCCTCAAAGGAGTTTCACAAAGTGTGTTTTTTCTAGGATAAATTAAGGCCAATATCTTTAGAGTCTTTGGACTACTAAAAAAAAGGAAGTAATAAAAATGGCAGTTGGAGAGTTAACAGCTCAAATACTCTCTAGACTGTGATTGTCAGATGTTCAAATAATTGAGGCACAGCACGAGAGAAGTCAGAACAGGAAGCACGTCCTTGCGCCAATGTGCAATCGAAAAGCTGAAATAATAGCGGAGTCCAAAGGGAAACAGAAGCAATCCACGGAATGAGTCGGGAAAGGGCAGACTCAAATGAAGCAGCGTGAGATACCTCAGTTGATCAAATAAGTGCTTTACAGACTTCCAGCATGGTGGGAATTACTAGAACAAAGACAAAACTGAGAGGGATGCGAGGAACAAACAGGAATGCCGGTAGTCACAGGAAGTCCAATGAATGTGTCCAGCCCTTTCCCTCCTTTTAACAGAAAAACCCAGGCATAATAAGATAAGTCTGGCAGCCTTAGGCCCCCTTTCTCATATTGTTGTCTCAGCTTTTTCCACGAAATACACACCCCTTTAGCGGCCCAATAAAACTAGTTATTTTAGACTGTATTTTTTTAAGCCACTCGTCCATAGACAACAGTGGAATATTCTGGAATAGGAACGTAATTTTCGGGAGGATTGTCATTTTAATGATGTTAACTCTACCATAAATAGATAAGGGCAAGGGCAAGGGAGACCACCCCAGCAATAGTTTCCCTATTTCCTTATCAATCTTTTGAAAGTTGGTTTCAGGAATCTGTTCTATTTCCTCAGTGATTTTAATACCCAAGTACCTCATTTCCTTTTTAACCCAGCTCTCTTGTGTGGTCATGTTCCAAACCATTATAACCATTTTCCCTTGGTTGATTTCATATCCTGAAATCTTCCCAAAACCAGCCGCCAGCTCGAAAACTTGAGGTAGTGCTAATCTAAGATTTGAGGTACATACCATCAAATCATCCACATATAACCCCACTTTCTTCTGCCACCCCCTGGCCTGAAAAGGAAGTATCTCCTCAAGTTTTCAAATTTTCTCTGCCAGGGGTTCAATGTAAAGATTAAAAAGCAGTGAGGACAGCGGGCACCCCTGTCTCATCCCTCTGAGGATATTACATTTTTCAGATAACCTCCCGTTTATTAATATTTTAGCTGTCGGGATTTTGTATATCTGCTTTACTGCCCTGCAGAAGTTTCCTCCCAGGTTTGATAATCTCAATACTTCATGCAGATAGGACCAATTTACTCGGTCAAACACTTTAGTTGCGTCGACTGTAATGACCACTCGTGGTACCTTTTCTACAGAGGCTAAGTCAAAAGCACCTATGAGACTATAGGTTAAAACCTTGATATTCCTTCCTCGCACAAACCATTTTTGGTCTTCATGAAGGAGTGCTCCTACCACCCCATTCAACCTCTCTGCTAATATCTTTGCATAGATCATGTGATCTGCGTTGTATGAATCGCAGGAGACTGGCTTTTTGTCGGGCTTAAGGATCAAAGTCACTATGGCGTCATTCCATGAGGAGGGAATCTCTTCTCCATTATCAAAAATAATTGTAAATAGCTCGCTAATTACTGGCATCAAATAATTGCTTAATGCGAAAACAACAGTTGATGGACAGAATGCAGAACAATGTCATACATTCACCCCAGTACAGAGATTTGGGCCTAAATCCATTTTTGTTGTTGCTCACCATGCCATTGCAGATTGAACCTAGCCATATGCAAATCAGTCCTGACCCTGTGATCCATGGGAACAGTCCAGCCCGAACTGCCAAGCCAGGTATTCCGTGGACTGGAAACAAGCATCCTAGGACCGGTTTCGGGCTTTTAGCCCTCATCAGCCAGGATAGCTTGATTCCAGTAGCATGGAGAGCACGGTGACTCACGTCTGAGTATATCCGTCCCACTCGGGGTGAGAAATGCAAAAACAACAGTTGATGGACAGAATGCAGAACAATGTCATACATTCACCCCAATGCAGAGATCTGGACCTAAATCCATTGTTTTTTTGCTCACCATGCCATTCCAGTTTGAACCTAGCCATATAAAAATCCGTCCTGACCCTGTGCCCCATGGGAACAGTCCAGCCCAAATTGCCAAACCAGGTACTACCTGGACTGGAAACAAGCATCCTTGGACCGGTTTCGGGCTTTTAGCCCTCATCAGCCAGGATAGCTTGATTCCAGTGGCATGGAGAGCACGGAACTCACGTCTGAGCATATCCGTCCCACTTGGGGTGACAAATGCAAAAACAACAGTTGATGGACAGAATGCAGAACAATGTCATACATTCATCCCAGTGCAGAGATCTAGGCCTAAATCCATAGTTTTTTTGCTCACCATGTGATGGAGCAAGGATTCGCACGTAAAGCGACTTGCTTGGATCAAGAACCTCAAATAACGTTAATAAAATGTAATCAACCTGTTCATGTTACTAATATTGCACATTTCTACATTACACGGGGTGTCCCAGTGATGCTTGCCTATGTGTTTACTTATCCTAATGCGCTTGCCTCTAAAATGGCCGCTGCTTAGCGGGAATTTCTTCTGCGCATGCGTTGGTCACACTCACGTGACGTGACGTACTCGCAGTTCTGGTGGGAATCTTTGCACTTGCGCACTAGCTATAAAATGGCCGCTTTGTGTTCTCACATGCCGATGCTTGCCCTGCAGCTTTTGCACTGCTGTTCGTCTTGCACTAATCTTAATGCTATAAGTTAGTATAAAGTAAGGGGAGTCATATAGGGATTCCTGGTATACAGTGTATTCATTTATTTCTATGTCCTAAATTGTTTTCCTTTACTTTTCATGAATCGAATCCTTTGGGCCTGGGAGGCGTTTACTACCCCATCTTAGAAGTCCCTCCTGCGCATGTCATCCTAGCAGAGGGAAGAAAACCTTGTACCAGTGGAACCCAGCCAGCTGGCTGCCACAGACAAGATGCTCATGGGAACCGACCTGTGACCCAGCAAAACGAAGCTGAACTGTACTGCATTTGAAACAATTGTATATAAACTTTGAATTATTCATTGTATTGTGTAAAACATGTCATGGGAACCCCAAATTCAATGGGAGGTCCCAAAAGATGTAAATTGGGGCTTAAAAACGTCAAATCCTGGTTGGTGTGTTGACCTATCCTACTTTTGGACCAATCGAAATTGGGGATTCTTACACTTGCAACATTTGGGGGGTGGTACACTGACCCGAAAACAGTATAACTAGCCTAGGTTTAGCTAGAGAAATTGTCCGACTTGTCCGAATAGCTGACCTGTCACTGACCCAACGCACTCAATAGGTGACTGATACAGAGAGCTGTGGAGCACTCTGTCCGTAATTTCCATAGACCCAAGCGGGGTTTTGGGAAACCTTAAGTGCTGGCGGAGCACTTTGATGGAGAATTCGATAACCCAATCGGGGTTCTGGCTGATAGCTGCAGAGAGGGTGTTGCACAGGCGTTGCTACCGAACTGCGGGTGCTGGTCTTACCTTGGTGATCCTGTCCTGATCCTAATCTGGTTTTCCTGTCCTGTCCTGGGGTGTTCATTCTGCACTTGGTGGCCTACTGGCGTCTATCTTCCTTGGGTTCTTACTGTCCTTAACTGACCCGTGGCCAGGGTTGGTCTCCACACCGTACTAGGTAAATATAGAGCTGCTAGAGAAACCCACTTGTATTCTTTATTCTTATTCATGCCTGAACTTTTGCTAAATCATAATTGCACATGTCCTTTTCTCTTACCCTACCCTTTTATAATTTACTGAAATCGTGAAAGTGCTCTCATTAGCTAGTCCCATTTGTTCCCCTACCTTTTAGGTGAATAAATAAATACATGTCTCTGAATAAATAGATGTTCCTTCTCTTTACCCACCTTTTTATTGAATTTAAAGTCATAACTCTGAATATTAGCATGTTCCAGTCTTACCTTCCCTATAGCTACTTTGTGTCTCAAAATTATCATAGTACAGATTAAAGTTCTTTTCCCTTTTCCACCTACATGGGATTTGTTCAAACTGTGAAATTCTAGTATGTTCCTTATTTTTCCCGTCCTTTAGACATCATACTGAGTCTAAGCTCTGAAACCTATATTAGTATGTTCCCTTTCTTACCTTCCCTTTATAAATCCTAAATGGTTGGTCTTATTTACTTCCTATATGGATATGTGCTCTTTATTATCTTAGTTATTGACAGTTTACTTGCTGTGAACCTTATGCTTTCTGAACTTGATGAAAACTAGATAAAGGTTTTAAAACTTCCAGAGTCTGTGGTTATTATATGAGTGAAAATAGAGTAATTGGTATTTTGTATTTTTGGTGTCTGCCTTTCTTTTACAGCTAGCTCCCTGATCCATTGTGGTCATAGGTACCCGTAACAGTGGATTGGTAAGTCGGGTACAGTGGAAATAAATAGGCAGGAACAGAGTTACTGATAGTAGAGTGTAAGGTTGCCCGATTAATAAATATGGTGAATTGAATTTATGGACCCAATGTGTATATGGTAAAATTATAGTCGGTTGACCTGCGCGCTCTATCACATGCCATTCCAGTTTGTACCTAGCCATATGCAAATCAGTCCTGACCCTGTGCCCTATGGGAACAGTTCAGCCCGAACTGCCAAGCCAGGTCCTCCCTGGACTGGAAACAAGCATTCTAGGACTGGTTTCGGGCTTTTAGCCCTCATCAGCCAGGATCGCTTGATTCCAGGGGCATGGAGAGCACAGCACTCATGTCTGAGCATATCCGTCCCACTCGGGTGACAAATGCAAAAACAATAGTTGATGGACAGAATGCAGAACAATGTCATACATTTACCCCAGTAAAGATATCTGGGCCTACATCCATCGGTTTTTTGCTCACCATGCCATTCCAGTTTGAACCTAGCCATATGCAAATCAGTACTGACCCTGTACCCCATGGGAACAGTCCAGCCCGAACTGCCAAGCCAGGTCCTCCGTGGACTGGAAACAAGCATCCTAGGACCGGTTTCGGGCTTTTAGCCCTCATCAGCCAGGATAGCTCGATTCCAGTAGCATGGAGAGCACGGTGACTCGCGTCTGAGTATATCCGTCCCACTCGGGGTGAGAAATGCAAAAGCAACAGTTGATGGACAGAATGCAGAACAATGTCATACGAGCACGGGACTCACGTCTGAGCATATCCGTCCCACTCAGGGTGACAAATGCAAAAACAACAGTTGATGGACAGAATGCAGAACAATGTCATACATTCACCCCAGTACAGAGATATGGACCTAAATCCATTGTTTTTTTGCTCACCATGCCATTCCAGATTGAACCTAGCCATATAAAAATCCGCCCTGACCCTGTGCCCCATGGGAACAGTCCAGCCCAAACTGCCAAACCAGGTCCTCCCTGGACTGGAAACAAGCATCCTTGGACCGGTTTCGGGCTTTTAGCCCTCATCAGCCAGGATAGCTTGATTCCAGTGGCATGGAGAGCACGGAACTCACGTCTGAGCATATCCGTCCCACTCGGGGTGACAAATGCAAAAACAACAGTTGCTAGACAGAATGCAGAACCGTGTCATACATTCACCCTAGTGCAGAGATCTGGGCATATATCCATAGTTTTTTTGCTCACCATGCCATTCCAGTTTGAACCTAGCCATATGCAAATCAGTCCTGACCCTGTGCCCCATGGGAACAGTTCAGCCCGAACTGCCAAGCCAGGTCCTCCCTGGACTGGAAACAAGCATCCTAGGACTGGTTTTGGGCTTTTAGCCCTCATCAGCCAGGATAGCTTGATTCCAGTGGCATGGAGAGCAGGGGACTCACATGAGCATATCCGTCCCACTCGGGGTGACAAATGCAAAACAACAGTTGATGGACAGAATGCAGAAAAATGTCATACATTCACCCCAGTACGGAGATCTGGGCCTAAATCCATCGTTTTTTTGCTCACCATGCCATTCCAGTTTGAACCTAGCCATATGCAAATCAGTCCTGACCCTGTACCCCATGGGAACAGTCCAGCCCGAACTGCCAAGCCAGGTCCTCCGTGGACTGGAAACAAGCATCCTAGGACCGGTTTCGGGCTTTTAGCCCTCATCAGCCAGGATAGCTTGATTCCAGTAGCATGGAGAGCACGGTGACTCACGTCTGTGTATATCCGTCCCACTCGGGGTGAAAAATGCAAAAGCAACAGTTGATGGACAGAATGCAGAACATAGTCATACATTCACCCCAGTGCAGAGATCTGGACCTAAATCCATCGTTTTTTTGCTCACCATGCCATTCCAGTTTGAACCTAGCCATATGCAAATCAGTCCTGACCCTGTGCCCCATGGGTACAGTGCAGCCCGAACTGCCAAGCCAGGTCCTCCCTGGACTGGAAACAAGCATCCTAGGACTTGTTTTGGGCTTTTAGCCCTCATCAGCCAGGATAGCTTGATTCCAGTGGCTTGGAGAGCACGGGACTCACGTCTGAGCATATCCGTCCCACTCAGGGTGACAAATGCAAAAACAACAGTTGATGGACAGAATGCAGAACAATGTCATACATTCACCCCAGTACAGAGATATGGACCTAAATCCATTGTTTTTTTGCTCACCATGCCATTCCAGATTGAACCTAGCCATATAAAAATCCGCCCTGACCCTGTGCCCCATGGGAACAGTCCAGCCCAAACTGCCAAACCAGGTCCTCCCTGGACTGGAAACAAGCATCCTTGGACCGGTTTCGGGCTTTTAGCCCTCATCAGCCAGGATAGCTTGATTCCAGTGGCATGGAGAGCACGGAACTCACGTCTGAGCATATCCGTCCCACTCGGGGTGACAAATGCAAAAACAACAGTTGCTAGACAGAATGCAGAACCGTGTCATACATTCACCCTAGTGCAGAGATCTGGGCATAAATCCATAGTTTTTTTGCTCACCATGCCATTCCAGTTTGAACCTAGCCATATGCAAATCAGTCCTGACCCTGTGCCCCATGGGAACAGTTCAGCCCGAACTGCCAAGCCAGGTCCTCCCTGGACTGGAAACAAGCATCCTAGGACTGGTTTTGGGCTTTTAGCCCTCATCAGCCAGGATAGCTTGATTCCAGTGGCATGGAGAGCAGGGGACTCACATGAGCATATCCGTCCCACTCGGGGTGACAAATGCAAAACAACAGTTGATGGACAGAATGCAGAAAAATGTCATACATTCACCCCAGTACGGAGATCTGGGCCTAAATCCATCGTTTTTTTGCTCACCATGCCATTCCAGTTTGAACCTAGCCATATGCAAATCAGTCCTGACCCTGTACCCCATGGGAACAGTCCAGCCCGAACTGCCAAGCCAGGTCCTCCGTGGACTGGAAACAAGCATCCTAGGACCGGTTTCGGGCTTTTAGCCCTCATCAGCCAGGATAGCTTGATTCCAGTAGCATGGAGAGCACGGTGACTCACGTCTGTGTATATCCGTCCCACTCGGGGTGAAAAATGCAAAAGCAACAGTTGATGGACAGAATGCAGAACATAGTCATACATTCACCCCAGTGCAGAGATCTGGACCTAAATCCATCGTTTTTTTGCTCACCATGCCATTCCAGTTTGAACCTAGCCATATGCAAATCAGTCCTGACCCTGTGCCCCATGGGTACAGTGCAGCCCGAACTGCCAAGCCAGGTCCTCCCTGGACTGGAAACAAGCATCCTAGGACTTGTTTTGGGCTTTTAGCCCTCATCAGCCAGGATAGCTTGATTCCAGTGGCTTGGAGAGCACGGGACTCACGTCTGAGCATATCCGTCCCACTCACGGTGACAAATGCAAAAACAACAGTTGATGGACAGAATGCAGAACAATGTCATACATTCACCCCAGTACAGAGATATGGACCTAAATCCATTGTTTTTTTGCTCACCATGCCATTCCAGATTGAACCTAGCCATATAAAAATCTGCCCTGACTCTGTGCCCCATGGGAACAGTCCAGCCCAAACTGCCAAACCAGGTCCTCCCTGGACTGGAAACAAGCATCCTTGGACCGGTTTCGGGCTTTTAGCCCTCATCAGCCAGGATAGCTTGATTCCAGTGGCATGGAGAGCACGGAACTCACGTCTGAGCATATCCGTCCCACTCGGGGTGACAAATGCAAAAACAACAGTTGCTAGACAGAATGCAGAACCGTGTCATACATTCACCCCAGTGCAGAGATCTGGGCATAAATCAATAGTTTTTTTGCTCACCATGCCATTCCAGTTTGAACCTAGCCATATGCAAATCAGTCCTGACCCTGTGCCCCATGGGAACAGTTCAGCCCGAACTGCCAAGCCAGGTCCTCCCTGGACTGGAAACAAGCATCCTAGGACTGGTTTTGGGCTTTTAGCCCTCATCAGCCGGGATAGCTTGATTCCAGTGGCATGGAGAGCAGGGGACTCACATGAGCATATCCGTCCCACTCGGGGTGACAAATGCAAAACAACAGTTGATGGACAGAATGCAGAAAAATGTCATACATTCACCCCAGTACAGAGATCTGGGCCTAAATCCATTGTTTTTTTGCTCACCATGCCATTCCAGTTTGAACCTAGCCATATGCAAATCAGTCCTGACCCTGTGCCCCATGGGAACAGTCCAGCCCGCACTGCCAAGCCAGGTCCTTCCTGGACTGGAAACAAGCATCCTAGGACCTGTTTCGGGCTTTTAGCCCTCATCAGCCAGGATCGCTTGATTCCAGGGGCATGGAGAGCACAGGACTCATGTCTGAGCATATCCGTCCCACTCGGGTGACAAATGCAAAAACAATAGTTGATGGACAGAATGCAGAACAATGTCATACATTTACCCCAGTACAGATATCTGGGCCTAAATCCATCGTTTTTTTGCTCACCATGCCATTCCAGTTTGAACCTAGCCATATGCAAATCAGTCCTGACCCTGTACCCCATGGGAACAGTCCAGCCCGAACTGCCAAGCCAGGTCCTCCGTGGACTGGAAACAAGCATCCTAGGACCGGTTTCGGGCTTTTAGCCCTCATCAGCCAGGATAGCTTGATTCCAGTAGCATGGAGAGCACGGTGACTCACGTCTGAGTATATCCGTCCCACTCGGGGTGAGAAATGCAAAAGCAACAGTTGATGGACAGAATGCAGAACATAGTCATACATTCACCCCAGTGCAGAGATCTGGACCTAAATCCATCGTTTTTTTGCTCACCATGCCATTCCAGTTTGAACCTAGCCATATGCAAATCAGTCCTGACGCTGTGCCCCATGGGTACAGTGCAGCCCGAACTGCCAAGCCAGGTCCTCCCTGGACTGGAAACAAGCATCCTAGGACTTGTTTTGGGCTTTTAGCCCTCATCAGCCAGGATAGCTTGATTCCAGTGGCTTGGAGAGCACGGGACTCACGTCTGAGCATATCCGTCCCACTCAGGGTGATTAATGCAAAAACAACAGTTGATGGACAGAATGCAGAACAATGTCATACATTCACCCCAGTACAGAGATATATACCTAAATCCATTGTTTTTTTGCTCACCATGCCATTCCAGATTGAACCTAGCCATATAAAAATCCGCCCTGACCCTGTGCCCCATGGGAACAGTCCAGCCCAAACTGCCAAACCAGGTCGTCCCTGGACTGGAAACAAGCATCCTTGGACCGGTTTCGGGCTTTTAGCCCTCATCAGCCAGGATAGCTTGATTCCAGTGGCATGGAGAGCACGGAACTCACGTCTGAGCATATCCGTCCCACTCGGGGTGACAAATGCAAAAACAAAAGTTGCTAGACAGAATGCAGAACCGTGTCATACATTCACCCCAGTGCAGAGATCCGGGCATAAATCCATAGTTTTTTTGCTCACCATGCCATTCCAGTTTGAAGCTAGCCATATGCAAATCAGTCCTGACCCTGTGCCCCATGGGAACAGTTCAGCCCGAACTGCCAAGCCAGGTCCTCCCTGGACTGGAAACAAGCATCCTAGGGCTGGTTTCGGGCTTTTAGCCCTCATCAGCCAGGATAGCTTGATTCTAGTGGCATGGAGAGCACGGGACTCACATGAGCATATCCGTCCCACTCGGGGTGACACATGCAAAACAACAGTTGATGGACAGAATGCAGAAAAATGTCATACATTCACCCCAGTACAGAGATCTGGGCTTAAATCCATCGTTTTTTTGCTCACCATGCCATTCCAGTTTGAACCTAGCCATATGAAAATCAGTCCTGACCCTGTGCCCCATGGGAACAGGTCAGCCCGAACTGCCAAGCCAGGTCCTCCCTGGACTGGAAACAAGCATCCTAGGACTGGTTTCGGGCTTTTAGCCCTCATCAGCCAGGATAGCTTGATTCCAGGAGCATGGAGAGCACAGGAATCACGTCTGAGCATATCCGTCCCACTCGGGTGACAAATGCAAAAACAACAGTTGATGGACAGAATACAGAACAATGTCATACATTTACCCCAGTACAGATATCTGGGCCTAAATCCATTGTTTTTTTGCTCATCATGCCATTCCAGTTTGAATCTAGCCATATGCAAATCAGTCCTGACCCTGTGCCCCATGTGAACAGTCCAGCCCGCACTGCCAAGCCAGGTCCTTCCTGGACTGGAAACAAGCATCCTAGGACCGGTTTCGGGCTTTTAGCCCTCCTAAGCCAGGATAGCTTGATTCCAGTGGCAAGGAGAGCACGGGACTCACGTCTGAGCATACCCGTCCCACTCGGGGTGACAAATGCAAAAACAACAGGTGATGGCAGAATGCAGAAGAATGTCATACATTCTCTCCGGTACAGAGATCTGGACCTAAATCCATTGTTTTGGTGCTCACCATGCCATTCCAGTTTGAACCTAGCCATATGCAAATCAGTCCTGACCCTGTGCCCCATGGGAACAGTCCAGCCCGAACTGCCAAGCCAGGCTGTCCCTGGACTGGAAACAAGCATCCTAGGACCGGGTTCAGGATTTTAGCCCTCATCAGCCAGGACAGCTTGATTCCAGGGGCATTGAGCGCAAATAATTGCTTATCTTCTTAAAAACTACCATGGGCAGACCATAGGGACCTGCTGCCTTGCTGGATTTCCCCGACTTTAAGGCCTTTTCTATTTCTTACTCAGTTATTGTGTTGTTGATAGCAGCATTTTGGGGTTCGGATGCTTTATGAGGTAATTCTTGTTCTAGCCAGTCTAGGACTCCCATCCTTGTCGTGCATAGATCTTCTTTATATACTTCATATACTTCCTCATAATACTTTAGCATAGTATCCTCTATGCTTGCCCCTGCAGTAATTGGACATCCAGAATCACTACAATTGAGCTCTTTTATGAAACTCCTAGCCTGGTCACTCTTTAGCTTCCAAGCAAGTAACTTGCCACACCCTTCCCCATAATTAAAGTGGGCCAGCTTGCATGGCTTGGCATCTTTCTTGCAGCCGCCTTCCTACTACTGCCAGCAGATCCATTTTAAGAGTCCTCTACTTCATCACACTGTATTTTATGTTCCAAACTCTGAATTTTATTTTCTACACTTAGAATTTCTGCCCTGCTTTTTTTGTTTTTGTGCAACTGAATTGATGTAATCCTACCCCTCAGAAAGGCCATACACGTATCCCAGACAATCCCTATCAAGGCACTTCCCCGGTTATTACAAAACAATACTTGAGACTCTAAACCAAGTTTATTTATCACCTCTTTATCAGACAATATTGAGCAATCCATAGTCCATCTCCGTTGTATCGCTGCAGTCGAGGGGACCAGCGTCAACGTTATCGCAGAGTGGTCAGACAAGTGTGCTCCTACGTTATTTACATCGCAAACCTGGTCTTTTATATTTTGGTCCACTAAAAACAGATCTAATCTGGATTGGTGCCCATATTTTTTATTGTTAAAAGTAAAACTTTTTAGGGCTCCCTTACTTTTCTCTCCATATATCGCACCATCCAAGGTTCTTTATTGTGATTTTTTAATAGTGCTCTTGACTTGTTATGTATTATACTTCTACTTTTGGTAGTACGGTCAAGGTTACCATCAAGAACCACAATAAAATCACCCACCAATATGACCGGATCATGGAAATCCAGCAATTCAGAAAGCAAATTGCTAAATGGCGTGGGGTCATCTATATTAGGCCCATAATAGCCCACTACAGTGTAATATTTGACTTTTGCGATTGCCCACCTTCCAGTCTTATCCACCCTACTATCTATTACAACCAACTGAGGATTAACTTTTATAAAAATTGCCACCCCCCTTATAGAGAGTTGCTGCTCTGTACAAACCATATTCTGTACCCATCTCCTGCTTTTAAACAACTCTGGCATCTCCTCACCGGTTAGATGTGTCTCCTGAAGAAAGATAACTTGGGCTGAAGAATCTTTAAGATATTGTAGAATCCCCTCGCGCCTATGACACCCCCTTAATCCATTAACATTCCATAATAGAAATTCTATCAATGGTTTCTGATTTACTGTCATTCCTTTTCTCTTTTGTTTTTAGTGACTATACTGCTACCTGAGTTTCGGTGTATAAAGAGGATATTTTTTTGGTTTTTTTCCCCATGCTCCCACATCTGTGCACAAAAAACTACCTGTGATCCCCTCCCATTCCCACCCCTTGGGAAACCCTCCACTTTCTTCCTAATGGCCAAGGCCTGAGGAGGCCCTGATTTGGAGAAATCGATAATCCACACAACCCACCTGATGAGAGTAATAATAATGATATGCCGCTAAGGACCCTTAACTCCGCACTAACAGCACTGTGTACCTTACCAACTTAAAGAGAGTAACGTCTATCCAACTCCAGCTCCTGATATGTACCTCGGAAACTCTTCCGCCCCCTCCACCCTACGGAAGGACTGCATCTTATTATTGTGCATTACTCGTAGTCTGGATGGAAATTTTAACTGTGCTGTGGAACCTAGACTCTTGAAAGACTCGATCAAGGTCCCAGGTTCCCATTGCTTGTTTGCTGTCAGTTGTGAGATATCTGACCTGACCTCGAAATTTATACTATCAACTGTCAGAGATCTTTGCTTTAATGCCTTGAGAAGTATTTCTTCTTTAAAACTATAGGTATGGAAGTTTACCAATATTTTCCTTGGTTTAACTTTGTTGACGTTACTTCTTTATGGGTCTCTATGGACCCTTTGTATATCCATACTAAGTTCTTCTTCTGTCCATTTTAGTTGTAACCCTTCCTTGAACAGACGTATCACGAAAGGAGGGAAAGGGCTGTTCAAAACACCAGATGACTCAGAAATAGGAAAGATGCATACACCAATGTTAAAAGATATAAAAGGGGGAGGATATGGTTTTATTCACAAATATTTACAAATATGGAGACCCGCGATTTAAAAACCCTACAGAGCTTAGCGACAACATGGCACAAAGTTAGAAGAGAGTTAAAAATCAATTATTACTGTGGGATGGCGCCTATTTTTGACTCTCCTGTATCTCCAGAATGGTCGAAGGATTGTCTGGCGCATCCATTAAAAGATGCAGGAATCACTATCTGGAGGCAATTGATAATGAATGACGCCCAAATACCTTGGGAAGAGAGCCAAATATTGTTCAATCGCCAACTTTCGAGATTTAAGTAACTGTAAATGCTAAGTTGGAGTCTTACTGAAGGCCTTTGAGCAGGACTGCCTAATAAAATGGAAGAACGTTTGGTAGCTGGAACAATTCATAAGAAAGAGGTGGCAAACTGCTATTGGCTGTTAATGGAGATGGCAGAAGTGGATTTCAACTTGCCGATGGAGCTGTGGGAGAAAATCTTGCCAGGAGAGCAGATTCAAGATTTATGGCAAGTATCTTGTGACATACTATATTCCACAGTTCGACCTGCAAATTTAAGGCGGAACCACCTCTTTTGTCTTCATGGTGTTTATTGCACTCCATACAAATGATCTAAACTGGAGCAGCACCTACATGTCCTAAATGTGACAAGGAGAAAGGTGAATATATTCACATGTTTATGTCTTGTCCAGCGATCCAACTTTTCTGGCTGCATGTGAGTAGGACAATTTTCTCTATACTTGGTGAAGCACTCCAGGTAAGTGAACTTCTGGTCTTTTTTGGGCTTACAAAATAGATTTTTTTATTTAATACTACTTGCTCGTAGGGAAATATGCAAAAAATGGGGGAAGGCCACTCCCCTTAGTAAAATATAATTGATGGCTCCGATAAAATACACTAATATGCTGGATAGAGCATATAAATGCAAGCAGAATGCTTTATTGCATCCCTATGAGGTTTGGGTAGTCATTAATTAATGAGTCCAATGATTAGGCCCCTATACCACATTGCAAATACTCTGGTGGTTGCCGACGGACGTCAGGGTGGTACAGGCACCAATGGTTGAGTAAGGATGCAAGGTATAGAGGATACCATTCCAGGTCTCTAAAAGATTACTTGAGACGCCTACTGGGAAGTGATCTGGGACGGACTTCTGCTCGCCTGGGCAATGAGGACTTTAAAAAAATGAAACAAAATGAATGTATCCAGGACAGGGGGCCTGGTAAGCCACGCACCTGGTTTAGTGGGCTGGCTTCCTTCATACTCCCAGAGGCACCTGACAAGAGACCTCAGAGTATTATGCAAAGGCACATAAGGAAAAAACACTAACACTCAAAGAAGGTGCATTATGGGAGATGTTGTTCAAAACATAGACTGGGTGCAAGTAGCTTGCCGTGTAACACAGCTCAATCCCAATTGCATATGTTTTTTTCTGTGAGCTTTATGAAGAACAGAGACAAACATTTTTAAAGCCACTTCTGAAAAAAAAATTACATTTTATTATTTTATTGCAGGTTGATCAGGTTACAAGCATATTTGGTATTAAAAAACAACATAACGATAAAACAGTAGAGAATGCTTCATATATACAACAAGCATTGCATGAAAGAGAAAAGAAAAAAAAGGGGAAATCGCAGTATCCAGTCAAGATTATACATTGAATACATTTTTGACTCATGAAGATAATTAACTGGACTACTGGCACACTTTCCCCCTCCATCCATCGCTCTACCGGTTCCCAAAGTTTAATTCCCATTGCCCTTCTTTTACGTCCTTTCGTTCTATATACAGCTCTTTCCACAATATACCTTGCCAACAGACACCCTCTCCAAGAAGAAAAGGAGGGTGGGTCTGGACTAATCCAGTCTTGAGTCACACATGAGCGAAAAATCCCCACAGAGATAAATACCAGCTTTTTGTGTTCGTCTATCATGGATGTAGAGGAGATTCCTATCAAAACAAGCTCTGATGTGAGTATTACAGGAATTCCAAGTATCAAAGAGAGAAAATGTTGAATTTCTGATAGAATTCTGCTTAAATGTGGACATAGAAAGAACATGTGTACGATGTCCGCTGCATGCAGACCACATCTATTACAAGCAGTGCCAGCTGAAGAGCCCCATTTTGAGATTTTGGCTGGCGTATAATAAAGATCATGCAGCACCATGTAATGTTGAGTTCTACTCCTTCCTGAAAGCAGGATAGAGTTGGCCAGATAGATGGATTCCTCCATCTTTATTGGGTTCGATCCCAGTTTCTCAGCCCAAATATTTTGTCTAAAAAGTAAGTCATCTGAATGTAGGGACAGCAGCTGAATGTAAACGTAGCCAATTTTCCTTCTTTGATACATAGAATCGATCAGAGGAATTCGTTGTAACGATGTACATTCTTGCTCCGATAATGAATTAAGATAGCTATGCCACTGTAGGTATTTAAAATAGTCAGCATTCGTGAGTTTAAATTTATTTGGAGTTCAGTAAATGATAAGAGTTTATTATCCTGTAGGAGATCGCTGAGCTGGGTAATACCACAGTTACGCCATCTTTTCATAGTACTGTCTGTACCCACAAATGGAAAAATGTGAAGAGAAGTCAAAGGAGTGTATCTCGTGATTCTAGGGATATCGACAATTCGTTTAATGGATTTCCAAGCCCTAAAAGCAGCTTTTAAGATTTAAAATTTCGTTCTTTTGTAGTAACTGTAGTAAGCTCAACAAACTTTAATAAACAGCCCTTAACCTCTACCCCTAGAACCAATTCATAAATAGATGGGGAGTGAGAATCTAAGATCGGGGCCTTATCGCTGATTATTAAGGGAGAGATGAACTGCAGTACTGATGATAAGTAATAATAAAAAAAGTATGGAATGCCCCAACCCCCCCTATCCTTTGGTATTATCATTTTTTGAAAGGCTCTTCGATGTCGTTTATACCCCCAAATGAATCTTCCTGTCATTTTCTCCAACTGTTTAAAGATAGGCATAGGGAATTCTAAAGGAATACATCGAAATAAATATAAAAATTTTGGGAGGATCATCATCTTCATGACGTTATTTCTGCCATATAAAGAAAGGTAAATGATTGATGCGCTCCAGTAGAATATTAGATTTCCTTATCATGGGTACAATGTTTATTTCGGGAATTTGTGAAACTGGTGAAGTGATCTTAATACCCAGATATGTCGCAGTTGGAACTATATTGGTAAGTGATGGGGGGTTATGGCCGGTAAATAAAATTTGTGTATTAGCCATATTTAATTTATAGCCCGAGAAGGCACCACATTGATTAGCCAACTATTCTATCTTTGGGATTGCTTTAGCTCTATCTGTGGTAAGGACAACCACATCGTCAGCATATGCCAATGCCCTATAATGTATGCCTGCCGCTACTACTGGTGTAATATCAAGCTCATGGTTTAATTTATTTAGAAAAACATCAATGTAAATTGCAAATAGCAACGGAGAGGCAGGACACCCCTGCTGGTACCTCGGCAAATAGGAAACATGGATGACTTGTTTACTCCAATTTTAATAGATGAGGTAGGTGTATTATACAAAGCTTTCAGTGCTCTCATCATACCTGGTCCAAACCCCTTAAATAATAGTAAATCCCAAAGATATGGCCAGGCCACTCGATCAAACGCCTTTTCGGCATCTAAGAGAGTGACCCCCACAGATATGTTTGTACCTTCTGCCCAATCGAGCAGGGCGATTACTCGACGAACGTGATCCGTGGTATCCCGTTTGGGTATAAACCCATGTTGCCATCGAGATACTATGGTAGGGATTATCGAAGACAGCCGAGTTGCTCAAATTTTTTAAAAAACCTTACTGTTGGCATTTATAAGCGATATCGGCCTGTAGGAGGCCGGATCAGAAGGAGGTTTATCCTTTTTTATAAATGCCATAATGGTCGATTCGGCTCATGAAGGAGGGGTATCACCTTTCTGTGCTGCCAGGAATGTTGTCAGTAAATCTTGTTTTAACACGTTCCTAAACATCCGATAAAATTCTAATGGAATCCCGTCTGGTCCCATGGCTTTGCCAATAGCAAGAGATAGAGTCGCAGAGTTTATCTCTTCCCAAGTGATGCCCTGATCTAAAAACTGGGTCTGATCGAAAGAGAGCTTGGCCACATTATCATTTAGAATGAAATTTAAAAATAATTCACTAGAATAGTCTAAGGTATCTTGAGCATATAGCTTGAGGTAGAATTGTCGAAAGACCTCTAAAATTTCATCAGATTTGGTATGTATCTGACCAAGCTCATCTTTGATTGAGCCAATAAAAGTTGATGCCACTTTTTGTCTCATCTTTTTTGCTAAAACTTTTCCAGATTGTTCCCCCATCTCGAATATCTGTGCTCTCATGACTGCGGATTGTTCTGCCAGTTTGGCTGCAAAGGCTTCATAGAGTTTTGCTTTATGGATGGCTAATGAAGAATTTATAAATTCAGTATCCTGATTCTTTATAGCAGATATCAGTTTCTCTTCCCAATCTCAAACTACTTTGTATAGAAGGTCCATTTTATCACGAATGGTTTTTTGTTTATTGATTGAATATGAAAGGGTCTCTCCTCTCACACCCGCTTTAAAAGCATCCCATACAATTTTGGGAGGAGCGCTTCCTCTGTTAAATTAGAAGAATTCCATAATCCACTTGCCCATATATTCTATGTATTTTGAATCCGCCAGCAGTTTCCGATCAAATGACCACAGCTTAAAGTTAGTGCTAGGATTGACTTTTAGCTCTATCATGATTGGATTGTGATCCGATATTACTCGGGGAAATGTCTCAAATGTAGTGTTATCAATGAGAGAGGCTTCAATAAAAAAATAATCCAACCGCACCATCTTCTGATGAGGAGCGGAGAAACAAGTATAATCAGGTGATATGGTATTCTTAACAAATGCTACATCGGCCAGGCCATATTCATTTATTAAACCTTTTAAAGCTTTGTAAGTCTTTTTCTTTAAACCCGTATAGTCGGCACTGCCATAGAGATCCAGGCCCCCATACAGATGAATATTAAAGTCGCCACAGAATATCAAGGGAGATGGCCATTGCGCTAATTCTAAACTTAGGAAATTCAGAATTTCAGGATCGTCTGTATTAAGAGCATAGATTGAGCAAAAGGTGTAGGTTTTATTATCAATGTTAAGTTCCAAAATAACCCATCTACCACATGGATCAGCCTTACTGCGCTTAAGAGAGCCCAGCCCTCTTCTCATAAGTATTGCCACCCCTTTTGTTGTGGTGGTTCCTTGACGTGTACAGGCCAATAGATGCATGCCTAGATCATCAAAGCGATGCCGATCATTCCAGGTCAAGTGCGATTCTTTTATGCATAAAAGGTCTAATCGCATGGACTGTATCATCTGTGCACAGACCCCTCTCTTCTTTTTGTTATTTAACCCACACAGATTCCATGAACAAATCCTTAATTTCCCCGACATTTCATTTTGATAAGATACTCCCCAACATAAATACCAAGATCATTAGCACCAATAATAGTACGCATGATTCCTTCTTGACATCTCCAATGACATATATCAACAAACTGGCAATTATGATTAAGTTTCATATTCATAATCAAAAAAACTGCCACACCAAACAATATAGTCTCTACTTTAATTTTAAAGAGTTTGCTCTTCACCTGATCAATCTCGCACCCTTCCCATCCCCTTCCCTCCCTCTTAACGCTCCTCCTACACCCCCACCCCCACCCAAAGAAAGGCAAAGGGACTAAAAAGTCCCTCATCATGATGATGATGTGAGATGCAACTAGTGTGACTCGCCACTAAACTACACTAAGGCATCCAGGTATATGTACCCTCCGTCGTCTAAAGAAAAGTGAGTTAATGAGTGAGAAAAACAAGAAAAAAGACGTGGAGGAAATTAACTAGTGAGTAATAGCACTATCTAAAACTATCATTACTGCTAGATATTCCGTAGAGGAGAGAATATTAGTGGATAGGGTCTAAATTGAATCATATCGTTGTGAGTAATTCTTTGGCTGCCCCCTCTCATGTTAAGAAGTATGTTGTCTCCTTAAAAATAACCTTCAGTTTAGCGGGGTTAAGGAGATAGGCCTGGGCTCCCTTTGCTTGGAACGATGGGATCAGCTGTCGAAGCTGCCATCTAAGTTGCACAGTAGAATGGCAATAATCAGGGAGGACAAAGAACTCCAGGCCCTTCCCCCTATGCTTTCTATCTGGCCTAGCTAGATCATAGAGAGCTTCCCTTGCCAAAAAGTTATTTAAACAGATAAGGATAGCCCTGGGCTTAGCATTAGAGTCATTTCTGGGATGTTTTTGAAAAGGGAATCTGTCTGCCCTTTGAAGTTCTGTATCCCATTTCCACTGGGTAAGCTCTTGGAAGGCTTCGGTAAAGAGATCTATTACAAATGTTCTAATATCTCCCCCCTCGCTTGCTTCAGTAATACCTAGAATACGCAGGTTATTCCTGCGTGACCTATTTTCAAGATCAACAAGCTTCCAATTAATCGCCTCTTTTAGCCCCTCTAGTGATGACAACTGTTTATTCTGATGAGTCATTGAGTCCTCGATTGCTGAGATCCGGGCTTCAGCTTCTACCACTCTGGCAGATACCTCACTACAGGTTTTGCCAACTCGTCGGAGATTATTTTGAAGGTGACGAACTGCACCTTGAGTGCGTAAGTTCTCAGTTCTAGTCTCTTCACGATGCTGAAGCATGACTTGGTATAGGGTATTTAAAGTTATTTCGATGTCGAAAAAGTCTCAGTCATTGATACCAAGGGGGTAGGAGACAGCTCAATGGAGGGACCTTGGATTGTAAGAACCGTGTGCTCCTCGTTACCCCAATCAGGTCGCTCCGAGGATTTATCACAGTCAAAGTCAGAATTCTCGGGGGAGCTATACATACTCTTCCCACTCTCATCATCCCCCCACTCACCGCCTCCTTCTCCAACTCCGTCCTCATTGCAGCTACCTGCTTCCAACGCCTTCGATAAATCCGACATCGAATAGAATTGTCCTGCCGAGTCAGTAGAATCCACTTCTATCCGCAAATTAGCCGTTTCTATAGTCTCAAATGCATCTTGGAGGATGATATCAAGGGATGAAGCCCCCTCCGACTGTGCCTCCGACTGTGCCTGCTGTAACTGTTGTGCGAGTGGTATAGCATTGTCAGCATTGTCAGCAAGATCAGTTGTAGTAGTTGAAGAGTCTTTACTAGCCGTGGTAGTTTGTTGTTGAATTAAAGGCTGCTCGAGCTGTTCAGACTGTTCGGGCTGTCCGGGCTGTTCAGGGGTTTCTCCTTGCTCCCCTTTTCCTTTATTAGCACTTTTATTTACTTTTCTGAAGATGCCGTGGATTTTTGGAATTGTGCTAGAAGTAGCACTACTAGACCCAGAATGCACCAGTGGAGTTTGTGCTTGATCCCGGGCCGGAACGTTCGTCACCGATAGTCCTAAACCTCCTCCAGGTGCTGATTTACCCTGAATTACGTTTCCGTCAGTATTATCTTTTTGAACACTCTGAGCCACTGATGGTGTAACAGCTGCTCGGGTCTGAACAGTGTCCTGAAGTGCCGGGGCTGTCGCGGCACGCGTCTTGGGTTTTGGCTGTTTAGGCATGCTGTGCTGGGCGCGTTGGGCTTTGCAATCTGCCGCCGCCGCCGTGATATGAAATCGGCTGCCCAACTTAGAGACGCCACTAGCGGAGCTCCGAACGGGGATCTCACAGAGGCCGGGTGCGCCTCCTCTCCTCACAGATCGCCGCCGCCAAGCCGCCAGGAGCGAGTGGTGAAGATTCCAGTATAGATCTCTCCGCATCCCCGGCTCAACCGTATATATGCAGATTTTCCAAGGAACAGGCTTGCTAGCAGATCTAACAGGTAAAGAATGTAGATAGTGGCGAGACCGCTGCCGCTGCACCTTACACGGACGTCCTCGCGTCCGCCATCTTCCCTCTGAAAATTTTGAATATTAGGAAATGTAAAGAGGTTTTAGAGTTTCTACAATTGCTCCAGACAGATCAAGTATGTATGGCTGTACACAGAGTCCTTGTTCAAGCTGTAAAACTCAGAAAAAATCGAGGGGAAGTAATGATGAGTTTTATTATCAACTACAGACAAAGTTTTGTTTAATGAATTGTTTTTATCTTAATAGCCTATTGATCTGAATTTGTACTGAGGCACTTCAATTGATTCAAACTTCCACTGAGGCTGTTTAACTGATCTTTGTATTATAAAATGATTTTACTCTATATATATTTTTGTGATGATCTGAAAGTTTAAATATTTATTGTATGCTTTTATGATTTTTTAAACTGAATAAATTATTGAATTAGATTGGAATCAAGGATGGGATTACAAAAGAGTTCATATTTAGAAATATCCGAAGGAGGTAAAGGAATTTATTTGTTGCAATTCATCCAAAAATGTAAAAGTGTAGTTATGATATACATATTTTAAATAAAAAATACCAGCTTATATCGAGTTTTAACAATAGATTATACCACAATGACAAATTGAAGGTATTTGGAAAAGGGGATTGAAAAAGAGAGTCCAAGTCCTGTAATATTAATTTTGTGGATATGAGTGTGATGAACCTTCTTAGTGGAGTGGCTGAATTACACATAGTCAGTAATGCAGATAAAGGAAATGGTAATATCAAACTTTGTTCAATGAGAAGTTGTGAGAAAAAGTGCCTTATTAAGTCCTGTAGCATTGAACCAACAGGCGCTTTGCTTAAAAAAACACTTTATTATAATTAAGAAAACCTGGCAAACCAAAACCAGCATTGCACTTTGCAATAAGTTTTATAACTTATACGTTATTCCAAAACAATTAATATAAACTAAAATCTAAATTTTACAAATCTTAAGAGGAAGTTGAATAGGTATCATAGAAAGGAGGTACAATGTGTTTGGAGCAATAACTTGTTTAATAGAATCAATCTTTCCCCACCAGGATAGATTGACCACTTATGAAATTTGTCTTTGATATGATTACGAATGCATTCACAATTCAATGTAATTGATTGTTTAATGGTGTGAGAAAATATGAGTGCAAGATAATTAAGTTTTTCCTTTTGTCATATTATCTCAATGTCTTATGTCATATTATCTCTGAGAATATGTTTAAATTAGTTTTAATAGAAGAGGAATGGAAGATCAAGGATTACTAATATATATTGGTATATCATCAGCCTAGGCTTAAGTTTTTATAGCAATAATACCGCCTTCGATTTGCATACAGTTTCTGATGGCAATAGGTAAAGGTGCAAGGAGAAAAAGTAAAGATGATAAGGGACACCCTTGTCTGGTGCCTCCAAAAAGGAAAATAATACTAGAGATTTTTACCATTAACAAAAAATCTTTTAGGTGGACCAGAATAAAATTCTGATATCAAGAAATAAATTAACTGCCAAAATATAATGCAGAACGAATTAGATACTGCCAATGGACTTTGTTAAAAGTTTTTTCAGCATCTGATGCAAGAACTGCAGAGAGTAGAGGCAAGAATGCCATAGCTTCGATCACATGAAATAATAATCTAGTGTTGTTTACAGAATGTCTATTTTAATGAAACCAGATTGATCATTATGATTAAGTGTCAACCTGTCACGAACTGCGCCAGTGAACATGCTAGCTGCGTGAGAAATGGACGAGAAACATGGGAAAGACTACATTTCCCATGATTCTCGGGTGCGGCGCGTAATACGTACCTCAGATGCGACCTGAAAAGGACACAAAAGACGGCAGAAGGAAGAGAACGCTGCCGAAAATTCCTTCGGTGGCGGTGTTTCTACGCTGCTGCAGACACTCCGGAATCCTGATCCTTGACGGTGGGGAAAGCGACCACACTCTGCTTTTCCGCATCTTCTGCCGTCGTGGGGGCACAATATCAAATTCTCCTCTGTTGACTGAGACGCGTTTTCCAGCGTTCTTGTGCAGAGGAGGAGTGCGCTCCTAGAGGCGCTTGGGTTGCTTAATCTCTCTGTTGGCTGAGACCTAGCTAGGTCTCGTGCAGGGAGGTAGAGGTGCCCGCGAGGTATTGCCCTAAGAAACGCGTTCCATTTCTTTTCATTGCCACAAGACTATTAGTCTAGAGTTGCTACGTGTGCTTAAGAGGCCATTAAGCAACACGTATTTACTATCCTTTATTGAATCGTTTTGCATGTGTGGAGTGATTACAAGTCCTTCATACGTTTTGGAACCTGTTCTTAGCCTGATTCTGTGTTTTCTGAACTAAGTGCATTGGAACTTTGGTAGCTCTGCTAATTAAGAAAACGAAAACAGAAAATCTGCTGCATTTATTCTTTGTTTGTTCATCTTGGTCTAGAAGGAGAAAAGAGAACAATTCTCTTCTCACTTCCAGTAGGACAAAAGAATAGTTATTTTCTTTTACAGGTATGAGCATAGTATACACACCACAGTGAGTAATATAAGGGAAGAAAGTAGTTAAAAGTCTGACCTTTGTTGT
Source organism: Lissotriton helveticus (assembly GCF_964261635.1). NCBI lineage: Eukaryota > Metazoa > Chordata > Amphibia > Caudata > Salamandridae > Lissotriton > Lissotriton helveticus. Next base: position 537,539,875 of record NC_136071.1, on the reverse strand, counting down.
TGGCTCTTGTCACCCTTACAGGTCTCCCTCCCCGCAGTTCCCTCCCTTTCCTTTCCCCCGCTCAATTGCTCCCACAAGTCTGTGCTTTACTGCAAACCGGACTTGGGTCGATTCAGAGGTGGGCCCTCATTGAGCATCACACAATCCTGAGGAACTGGATTCGGACAGCCTTGACACAACCATAGATGCAATAACTTTTGCAGTATTGATTAATTAAATGTACATGGAGCTAATTTTAAACAATAGTGGGATCTTTGTTAGAAATCAGGAGAACTATAATCAAAGCTTTAGGAAAAGACCCAGAAGTTGATCCTGAGATACTAAAGTGGGTAAATATCTTGAGTAAATGAGTTAGAAGGTGAAGAGACAATTCCTTATAACATTCAGTGGGGATTTAAGCATTTTAAGGGATTTAATCGCTGATTCAACTTCTAAAGAAAGTGTATATCACATTAATCTCTAACTAATTAGGACATTTTAGGTAATTCACATAACTATTCCCAATATGAAAAATATAAGCAGATGTAGGATTACTGTATAAAGTTGCATAATAATTCAAAAATTAATGAACGATTTCTTAGTTAGATAATGCAGTTTTACCATTGGAACCATGAATTGCATTAATTTGAATTTTATCTTTTTTGATACAAAGGTATTTTACCAGAAGTCTTCCAGACTTACTAGCACTGAAACAAAATGTAGTCATATTATGAGAAATGTGTATGCCGGCCCTTTTGCTAAATAGTGAGTTTAAATCAGAACAAAGGTTTTGTAAGGGCAATTTGTACTTGATATCATTAGATGTGCTAAAGAGGTGTTCATGCTTTGCAATTTGTTTCTCTAAGTGCTTAATTTTAGAGTTAAATGATTTATCATGTGTCATAATAGATATAGTTAACCATGTCACAAATGCCTAAATGCTTTCCAATTGTTTACAGTTGAAGTAGAGTCTTCTGGATTAAAAAAATAATCAAGTATTGCTGACAAAAGTTTGAGTTTTTTTTTCATTAAGTACAACATTTGTATCCATACGCCATCTACATTGAGATTGTTGAGTGTAGTTGAGTTGTAAAACACATGAGTGCATTATCGGAAACATCAATTCTGTGGGTAATAGGATCAGAAATTAAACAGATTAATTGACGGCATATTAATAAATCTATTTGAGGATATGAATCATTAGGATTAGAGAAAAATGCAAAATGCTTCACCATTTGGTGATGCAAGTGTCAAATATCTACCAATCACGTAGTTCTAAAAAAGTATAGGATATAAGAGAGAAAAAAGCTTTAGGAGGACAATATTTTGCTTGAGGTGTTCTGTTCAATAAGAGGTCACAAATTATGTTAAAGTCTCCGCCTGAAATAAGTGGAACACTACCTAATCTCAGCATTTCAGATGTAAAGAGAGACCAAAACGTAGGGTCATTATTTGTTGGGCCATACACATTAATAAGGTGAAAATAGTATTATCAATTTTAATTTTTACTATAAAGATCATCTGAACCAGAACATTTGTTTAGTATTTGGATATGTTGTTTTTTTGCAAAAAGTATAGCAGCTTCATTTTTTTGTTAACTGCAGGAGAAGAAATGATAATTACCAACACACTTTTTATTCATATGTGCTAAAACTGTCTCATCTATATGATTCTCCTGGAGTAAAGAAATATCAGCTTAATGTCTTGATAAGTAATCTAAAACTTTAATATGTTTAACAGGATGTCCTAAACCTTTAACATTAAAAGAAACCATGTTTATTCCATTAACGTTATCCATATTAATAAAAGGGAGAGAACAGTAAAGAAGCAGAGAAAAAAATCTGTAAGAGTAAAAAGTGTCTCTATGAATAAATGAAAAGCAAAAAAGGAAAAACAAAGAAAAACGTAGAAAGACAACATAGAAACATAAATAATCTTCCTGAATCACACACATGCATGTGCAAGAGTGACTTTAAGGACAATGCCCTTGTAAAGAAAATCAGAAAAAAAGGCTAGCTATAAGTAAGTATTTGAACAAAAGAATCAAGTATCAGTCTTATTCATATCCAAGGTGGGCGGAGAATGCTGGTCTAGAAAGGTACGAAGATCATCAGGGCAGCGAAAGGACTTGTAAAATCCAAATTTCTATATTGTTTTAGTGGACTGATCTAGAAGGCTGCATTTTGCAGCAGAGCTTCTTAGTTGTGGTCGCAGCTCTGTGAACTCTTTGTAGATTTTCACAGTTTCCTTGGTGAAACCCTAATGGATAAATATTTTGTTACCGTTGACCATCAAAGATGGGATCTCTCTTGCCGCTTTCTGAATCATCAATAAGTGATGATGACGCAATACTTTAGGATCAATTGTCGAGGTTTGGTTTGACTTGGGTGATGATATGAAGGAATTCTGTGCACCTTATCAATTTTTTATTTTTGCTGGAACTTTAAATGCAATTTACCAGGTAAGAAGTTTTCCAAATACCTCCTGCAGTCATTGTCTTCTGGCAAATTAATTATGCGCACATTGTATTGCTGATTGAGATTCTCTAGATCAAGTAATAGATTACTCATTGGCTTAGTTTTCAATGTAATAGGCCTATGACTGTCAATGTTTGCTTTATTGTCCTGAATTTTAATTGCTTTTTCAGAGAATTTCATGGAGAGACTTGCCATGTCTTTACAGATATTTTTAATATCTGAACCAATATTTTATGTATTAGCATCTACGCTTGTAATTCTTCTAAGAATGTGGATAACTAAGATTCCTTAGTGTCCACAAATTTTGACTTGACTGGTGGAGGATGTTGTTTGTTTACGTTTGTTATTGATAACATGCATATTGTTTCCTTCCATATTAATAAAAATGCTGTAATAAAGCTAAGCAATCAAAGAATAAAAGATAAAGAAAGGGATAAAAGAAAGTCACTGTAAAAGCAGACTGTGCAGCAGGTAAAACCAACTGTGGGAGTGGTATAGGCCTCAACCGCACACTTTCCTTGAAGCAGCTCCACCCTCTTAACAGGAACTTTGGTAGCAATTTTAATTCAATTTCAATAAATCTTTATTTAACCTTAATAAGCTCATAAAAGCACAGAGTAAAATGTACAATAAAATACATATATAGCTTGTTATCACAAATACCAAACTCAGTGCAATACAAATCTGAAAAGCATTAAAATCACAACAATTAAACAGATACTAATAAAAGAAATGGCACCACAACCAGCTAAAACAACAAAGAGATTCCCTGATGCCCCCCTCCATTGATTTTCTACTGAGGATGGCCATCTTAAAAAAATACAACAAACTGTAAAAAAGAATTCTGGGCTATTTAACATTTGAAGAAAAGTTAATGCCACCCTACATTTCTGAAAGGCTAATTTTCTCAATAGGGATTTAAGACATAACTGAAAGAAAGCAATGATAAAAGCCACAGAAAAATATAAAATGTAACATAGATTGTTCTTTCCAGTCATTGTAAGGGCACAAGGCTCTTTACTCCACGTGCCTCCCGGTTTATACAAACAAACCAGATGCCAGGCTTTGGTAGCAGAATGCATGAGAGACCAGGGAGAAGTTTAGGAGACAGCACACCATGAAAACCTCAGGAAATGCATCAAGAAAGGTATCCTCATGCAGGCTGGCAATATATCATTGATTTTTGCCCAAGTATTAATGTAAAGCTAGCCTGACAATGCTAACTTATCGTCAATATTGCGGGCATCGGAGGAGTGCTAACGGGAGGCAGCATCTTGCTTCGCAGGCTTGTGCAACACAAATCAGTGATATTTCTTATTAACAAATCCCATGTTTATTTTATGTAGCACCTGATAAAAGGTATTCCACCATTCTAACAACTCATAATCTCGAAAAGGGTTGAGAAATTTGGCACACTAGGAACAGAACAAATTGCCAGAGATTAGACACCTTCTACAGTTAAGGAATCTGAGATCAAAACTAAAATAGATCACATGTGCACAAGTGTGTCATCCGGATATTCAGTGCAGCCGCAAATGCCCATGTAGAGACCAAAATGCCAAATTCTCTTTTCAAAGTTTCAGTCTCAAATCCTGATTACCCACTCAAATGCCTCTGTTCAGCCGCTACTAACCAGGGACCTCTTCCCATGCCCATGCAGAGCATTAAATGCTAAGACATAAACTCAAATCCTATGACACAAGGATCATATACCTCTTTATACCTTGATTCAAATGTGCAACCCAATCTCAAACAACTAAACACATCGTTAAAGTTATAAAGGCAACCTAAAATTCCTAGTGGTAGCCAAAAATGGGGGCACTTGATTAATATATACCCGTTAAAGCCTTATCTATAAAGGTTTAGTACTATTTTTCAGTCCTACCCCTACCCAGTATATCCAGTTATAGCCCTATTTAGTACCAGGAGTATCCCCATGTCTTCAAGTGCAGAACCAAATGATCAGTGCCATCTCATATGCCCAGATATACCACCATGTGCACAACCATAACTCTTTTGGGTGGATGTATGGTCCCATATATTCAGGTATAGATACACATATTCGAACTTCTCCAAATGTCTGGAACTTCTTCCTGAAGTTTCTCGTGAGGGTCCAGAGAGTCCAAAACACAATCCAAGGGTCTGGAAGCTCCAGTATGGTCCTGGAATTTATGGGACCATAATTCCCACAGTGCGCCTAGCCAAAACACATAATAGTCCACTGGATACACTCCCGTTAGTGGACTCTTGGTGGAGTTAATGTAAGTAAGCTATGTGAAGCTTGAAAATAATTCACTCTTTATTTGTCTTGAAGCAAGGGATATCCAGTTCCAGATAATGCAACAGGTACAGTCAGTCATAATTCAGGGCCTGATGGTGCTAATCAAGTTTCCAGCTTGGAAATCCTTCTTCGGTTAGTTTCAAACAGCAGGACTGAGAAGCTTCGCCCCTCTCAGAATCTTAGTCAGTGTCCTCTGGGTTCAAGCAGAAGGGCACTCCTTTCCAATGAGGTGCAGGGCAACACCCCAGAGCATGATCACTTCCTCCGAATGTGGCATAATGTTCTCCCAGAAAGCACTATTCCTCCAAAATTCAATATGACTGAAGTCTCAGCAGAGGTGCAAGTGCTAGCTAAACCAACCTCCAGCATGGCTCATCTCCATATCCCTCCTCCCCCGCACATCTGGAAAATTCCTCCCTTAACCCTGCTATCTGCCTGGGTTCATAGGGGATGGGGGTAGATGAACCTGTCTGTTCCTGCCAGTCGTATCTTTTCATCGAGCTCCATTGTTTACAACCCCTCCCCCTGCTCTGTCTTCCTCTGTAGCAGAGCTCTTTCCAACAGAATACTTGGGTGAGCCACGTATCACTTGATCAAAGCAGTATGTCTAATCCTGTTAGCTCAGACCAATCAGGGCAGACCACTTGAAGGCTGAATTTTGGCTTACAGACAAGAAAACCTTATAACTTCTTTTCTGTATATTTGAGGATAACTTTAACAATAGCATTTTGTTGGATTTATCAACACCATACTCCTAAGTCCTTGAATTATATTGTTGGTGATTCCTAGCAATAGTTATTCATTAATAAAATATTGCCATGTTAACCTATGTGGCTGGGGATATACAATGGGGAAATGAAATGTGTTATTTCCCCAACACTAGGGCTTATAAAACATAATTTATAGGGACTCTGCCTATGGTTAAATGACCCCCACCCATGGGACACCTAGAGGAGACTTTAGGGGTCCTGAATATGTAAAAATAATGTAGATCCTCCTTGCAAGTACAAAAGTCGATTTTGAGAAGCACTTTACTACAATGAGAGAAGTGAAATGTGCAATTTCTCCATCCCAGGTCACATAACATCTCGTTTATAACCGTACTCCTTATAAGTACCTGAAGCCCCACCCCTTAGATACCTAGGGTAGGCCCTGTGGGTACCTAATATTCCACAACATTGTAATTTATCAATTTTTAAGTGCCCCTTTCACCAAAGCTGAGTTTGGGCACAATTTATGTTTAAAAGCAGTTCTGCAACACAGGGCTGCTTTTAAAAGGACCTCAGACTCCCAGAATAAAACATATGTGAAAAAACACAGTGGTCTTGGGAAAATGGAAAACAATTAATAAAGGCAAATAGCAAAAGAAAAGAAAAAACAGAGAAAAGGGAGAAAACCAAAAAAAACACAAATCCACCTATGCGTCTCACCTTAATTAGTTCATACCTAGTCCAAGGTCTGTGTACATAAATCCATGTTACCAGAGATCCAGCAAGATAAGAACAATACCAAAATCTAATAGGGAAACAAGAACATAAGCCAAAGTATAACCCAAAGGGGACGCTGGTCAGATTAATCAACGCTATCACCTGTGTGTCATTAATGCAGGATCAAAGAGGTGCTACCTCTCCATTCTATTTTCAAATGAACTTGTAAAGTAACATCCTACTGCTGATAAAATTAGTTGTGGACATGTAAATTCTATAATGTCCCACAATCCTCCACACGCCTTAGTTTGAGTAATGGCTCAAACTGTTGCTCCAAATCCTATTTGGGAGACCACTTAAACAGTCATGACATGTCTACCACATCCAGCGTATCTAGTTATTACCATACAAGTTTAGCCAAACCATCCGATAAACCAATGTACATAAAGAATATAATCCAAGGTTGGGCACAGTGAAAACTAAATCTACCCTTTTAGTGGAGTTGTGTGGCTCACTGGTTAGAGGCGGCAGACCCGGAAGCAGAAGTCGTCCTGGGACCAGGGTTCGGTTCCCGACGCGGCAGGGTCGTGGACCAGGGTCAGCGGACTCGATAATTCTCGCCTCGGTGCCTACTCTAACCAGGGGTCCCACTCAGCAACTCTGGCCATTAGCTTGCCTAACCTCCACAACGGCGCCATCAACGCCGGGGATGCCTGGCTCCACCTTGGGGATTCCCAGCAGGGACCATCCCACAGGGAAAGCCAGGACGGGTTCCCCAGCGGTAATCAGTGCCAGGACGCCGACTGGCAACAGTGCGCTTTACAAGTATACACATTACATTACATTACATTACATCTAAGAAAAGGTGAAAAGGTTTGGGTAAAATTGTATAAAACATGAGGTTTAGTGTCTAGCACCTATATCACAATTCTTTCTAACATATATGTCTATATTTATGCTACCTGTGTATAAACGAATAAAGGCAAAATTGTCAGAAATTCAAAGGGGTTTGTCACATATCACCCACTATAATTTTAATCATATTAGAGGTCATCTTACCTCCACATCCAAAGAAGCACAATAACACAATGGACAAGATTTCTCTGTGGCCTGTATTGCAGGTGGCCAATGTAGCAGCCAATCGTCCTAGTACAAAAGACTACATCTATTTAGTATCCTATTAACTTGTATGTATTCTTTACCCAACGCAACAGCAAACGGGGCAGTGTTCACTAGAAACACATTAAATAAGTAGCCCACTCCACTATAAGGCTGCCTTACATTAACATAGTGCAATACGTAAACAAGATACATACAATGTGAGTATGGTCAAACACCAAGTGATATGCAACACCGTTTTCAGTCTAAAGATAGGGTCACTCAAATTTACAATACGTAAACAAGGTACATAAAACGTGAGTATGGCCAGACACCAAGTGAAATGCAACACCGTTTTTAATCTAAATATAAGGTCGCTCAAATTTGCACACTGGCTCCTAAATCGCCCCGGCAACACAAGGTACACTCACCTGGTCACTGTCAGCGCCAGAAACATAGGTCCCGCATCTGGACTTGCTAAAATCGGCGCCATGTCCTGCCGGCGTTAAATGCAAGATCAGCATTAGTGCGCTTGCTCTACCCCATCAATGATGGGCTGGCCTGCGTAATGAATCGCGCGCGCGCCCATCACGGGCAACCACACGCCGGCGCCATCTTTGAATGTAGTACTTCGATCTGTAATACTGGGGCAATATAGATCTCAGGATGTGTAGAGGTCCTATTTCCACATTAAACAAAATTCCCAACTTCAATTTGATATTCATAAAAAATGTGAGTGGGCGATGATGGTTGGTTAAATATCATCCCACTCTCATCAATTTAAATATATCTGCACTAGATGAGAGGTTTCGGCGACCGGTGCACATACACAGGAACAAAAAACAAATTAACATACAGTTGCTCATCCCAGAATAACAGAGCTGGCACTTCCCAAGTTGTCAATCCTATAACAGAGATTGTTTTGGGTCACATGTTTAACCGTCACAGTCAAATGTAAACACGCGCCATCTTGGAAGGTGTATTCCAACGCGTGTTTAAAGGAATATTTAGGACTTTGTATATAGAAATGTCCTAATTTCACCACGCACAAAGCCCCCAAACATGTGCATGAGTTTATCAATAAAATACCAGACTAAATACGACTATCCGTATACCTAAAGCCGATCTTGGTTGCAGACCCACGGTACATCCACCAAGTTAGCCATCAAGCGGGCATGTCATTATACTCAACCTCCTCTTCTATATCTCACCGGACCCTCAAAGCCCACATCAGCACAACTCATCCAATGGGCGGACAAACATCCTCACTAACTGATCACCTTGTGGAACTGGTATTTCAATATTTTTAGACACAGTTCATAAAAGTGCAGTAATCATGTGAAAAAACTCTAGTTTGCATGGATCCTTGTCTGGCACAGTTCACAAAAATGTGCAGTACTCATACAAAAAAATATATGTTTTGCATGAATCCTATCCACCCTAAAATACCATAAATTCTATATTTGAATAAAAGCTGTGATTTATATAGCTTAACTAGACAGAGAAAAAACAGAGCAGACAGAGTACAGGCATGAGTATGCGACAAGAGAGAACGGAACCAACATAATACAACCATTATCTTTCATCTAAAATTTCATTCACATATACAAACATGGGAATATTCTTGTATTGTTATTCTTTGCTTATCCTTTTTTACAGGAAAAAGTGCATTTCCCCATCGTTTTTGTGCCTCAAGAGGGTTGCCCTAAGACGACAGATCCATTTAAACTCCATCTGTCTAAGTAGATGCTCCCTATTGCCTCCTCTAGTACGCACAGGTACATGATCTATTGCATGAAACCAGAAGGTTAGATCATCTGGATTTTCACTGTAGTAATGATTCGTAATGGGGTATCTGTTGTCTCTTGTTTTTATTGCCCAGCGGTGTTCCTGTCTCCTCACTTTAAGGCAGCGAATGGTACTGCCCACAAAGATAATTCCACACCTGCAGCCAAGGACATAGACCACATGTGTGGTATTACAGTTCAAGAAATGGCCTATTGTAAATCGATGGGAATTGTTGTAGCAAAGCGTTAAAGTCTTATTTCTACCCATAGGACATATACTACACACCCCACAGGTATGAAAACCCTTTGGTTTTGGTGGTAACCAAGTTTGTGTTATCTTAGGTGTTACCACATAACTGGGGCAGAGTGTAGGGACCCAAATGTTTTCTCAGGAGCCCATTTAGATACTTCCATATGCTGGAATTATTGAATACCAAGGATACTTAGGGCCCGATGTAGGTAGCCAAATACCGGCCGGTAACGGCCGAAAATCGGTAATTTCGGCCTTTACCTAAGAGTATCGAGATGTATGTGTTGAAAAAGGTACCGATTCGGTAAAAATCAGTCGGTAAAATTCCGAATCGGAAAATACTGAATTCATATTTACCGAATCTGTAATTAAGACATGGTAAGTTTCCGATTTGGAACATACCGAATCCTTATTTACCGAGTCGGGAAATAAGAAATGGTAAAAATGGCATGTCGAGATGTAGGAAACCCAAAAAATACCGAATTCCATGAAAATCGGTATTTAAGAGTCGGTATTTACCATGGATTGAAAGCAGCTGGAAACCCGGTACAGGATATAAAAGAAGGCCCCAAAATGCAACAGTGCAACCACAATGGCGGCTTTCTACATTATGACAAGGCGGCTACGGATACAGGCAGCAGGAGAGAGGGTCTGGCTAAGGGAGGAGCAGGTGTATAGGCAGAGGATCACCCTCTTCCAACTGACTGAAGCTGAGATCCTGCAAAGGTACAGACTCCACCCCAGAACCATCCTGGACTTGATCAGGGACCTCCACCCATATCTGGAACACCCAACCCCAAGAGCACACGCCATCCCACCCCACGTGCAGGTGTTGTGCTGTCTACACCTTCTTGCTTCTGGGAGCTACCAGCATGTGATTGCTGCTGTAGGTGGGGTGTCCCAGAGCTGCCTGTCACGTTTCTTCAGAAAATTTCTTGACGCCATGATGCAGAGGATGGAACACTACATTGAGTTCCCTGACACACCTGCTGAACTAGCAAAGACCAAAAACGATTTCTACCAACTTGCACAGTTCCCGCACATCATAGCCTGTATCGATGGGACGCACATCCCACTATGCCCACCTGCAGCAACAGAACACATATATAGAAACCGGAAGTCTACGCATTCAATCAATGTGCAGGTAATCTGCAACGCTCCCAACATAATTACGGACATTGTAGCAAAATATCCAGGGAGTACCCACGACTATATACAGACGCCTTGTGGCTGGTGATTTTGGGGATGGATACCTGCTAGGTAAGTAAGTGTGAGACACCCTGATAGTCAATGCAGAAAGATCAATCATGAGTATGTGACTAATCAAAATTTCATTTTCCACCCAGGTGACAGTGCATATGCCCTGCGTTCATTTGTTCTCACCCCCTACCTGAATCCATCCACCAGGAGCGAAAGGCGTTACAACGTGGTACACAGAAAAACACGTTGCGTGGTGGAACGCACTTTTGGACTGTTCAAAAGCAGATTTAGGTGCCTCCATAAGAGTGGAGGTGCACGGCAGTACACGCCAATGATCTGTTGCAAAATTATTGCGACCTGCGCCATGCTGCACAATCTTGCCACCAAGGAGGGCACAGAGGTAGAACTCACATATCATGAGGACATAGATGATGGGACAGAACAAGCCGATCACAATGCAGCAGGAGCAGCGCCAGCAACAGATGGTAGACTGAGACGCACAGAAATCACAAACAGATATTTCTAATAGAGTGATGACACTCAGGCATGTTTAGTTCTTGAAGCAATCAGTTTAATATGCACTACTGCACTTCACATATTCAAGACCACATCAACCAAATAAAATCCACTTATCACACTGGGTGGCCAAAGTTTACTTCACTGTGACCTGTTCTGTGTTCTGGAAGTTATGTTAATGTTTGCGCTTACGCATTATGTTGTGGGAGCCACGGGGCAGGGGGTCAACTTGCGCACTGGTGCCAGGGTCATCTGCATGGAGCCTGCTGCTCCGACGAACGTCCTGTACAGGCGTGCTGGATCCACTCCTGCTTGTGGACTCCTCTGTGTCCCGACACACGTGTTACCAGCAGTGGCTGTCTGCTGTGTCAGCAGTACCTCCATAGCAGAGGTTACCCTCCCCATCCCCCTGGACAAGTCACTGCAGCAGTGCACAATGTCAGTCTGCATGTTCACTGACCGGCGGCATAGCAGTGTGGTTGCAGTTGCCAGACGGTTGATGGACTTATTCAGCTGCTTAACTTCGTGCCTATTCCTGCGCCTTTCTGTCTGGTTACTCTCCAGCCTGTCACAGAGGGAACCCATGCGCACACCCATGTCCCTCACCCCCTCTGCCATGGACTCCATTCCTTTGGCGATGGACTCCATTCCTAGGGCCATGGAGCATATCCCCCGATCAATGTTTGACATCCTGCTGTTCAGGATGCGCACCTGTCTGTGCACTGCCATGATCCCTTTGGCCTGCATGTGCTGGATCCTCACCATAGTGCTTTCCAAACCAGCAAAGACCCCCTGCATGTCATGCCCCTCGTCTCGCTCACGTGCATTACGTCCATGGGCACTTGCACGCCCAGATCCTAATGACCCCTGTTGCCCTGCGTTGCCAGCCAGTGCTGGAGTGCTAGGTGTGTGAACCTCCACCTCTTCCTCATCAGAGCTTTCCAGGATCCTGAGTGGTGGAAAGTCCTGCCTCCTTGGCCTCAAATGCACGGAGGACCCTGAGCCTGGTGTTGTGGCATCTACAGGTGCTGCCGGAGTCTGTGTCTCAAACAGCAGGGGTGACAGTGGCTGTGGTGTCTTCCTCCATTGCTGTGGGTGCCTGCGTTGTGGAAGTGTCCTCAGGGACAGTGCTGGGTCCTGCTGTGTCTGTGGGCTTCTCCCTCGCAGCCGTGGCTGGTGCACTTGCCTCCCCTCCCTGCGCTGCACCGCGCGATGACTCTCCTGTGGGCAGACATGAACAATGATCAGCTGTGTGTTTTCATTGGACAAATTACTATCACACAACTGCTTGTGTATGGGGAGTGTGGCATGGCATGCAGTGTTCTGTGTTGGCTGCTTTGATGAATGTTCCTATGACTACGACTACCATGATGCATTGCTGGTGACTACTGACATTTGTTCTGGATTGTGATTGAGTCACCCACATTGGGGAAGGGGCCAGGGAATGGGTGGGGATTGATGTCCATGCATCTTACCTTTCTTTCTTGCAGCACTGGCTGAGCTGTCAGCATCCCCAATCCCGTGTATGCTTTCAGGCTCCATGGTGGATTCCACAAGCTGCTCCAGTTCAGTGAGGCTTGGTGCACGACTCTTCCCTCCACCTGTGACTGAGGATTCTTTCCTCTGGGTTGCTATCTTCTTTTTGGTGGTGAACCTCAGATCATACCACCTTTTCTTGATGTCTTCAATTTCACGATGTGTGACCCCTAGGGCATTTACTTTGCTCTGGATTGCCAGCCAGGTGTTTCTTTTGACAGACTCTGCTACTTGCAGGGACTGTCTCCCAAAAAGCTGGCTGTAATGCTGCACTACCTCCTCCACCAGCACCTGGAGCTCAGTTGTGCTGAATGTTAGCTTCCTTTTTCTGTCAACACCATCCTTCTGGCCTTCCTGGGACTCCATGGTGATGCTCTTCTGGGCTCAATGCAGCCTGCTCCTCTGTCTCCCCTCAGGGTCTCCAAACAGTTCTGTGGCTCTGCACCTGCATGGGTGTGGCCAACTCCAGGTACTGGGTGTGGTACTTGCATCTGATTGGTTGATTTCACAGTTGCTTTGTTGTGGGGTGTGGTTGGTGTCCCTGATTGGTTGACTGGCTCACATGTCTTTCATTCGAATTTTCGAGATCGGATTTTACCGATTCGGTAAATACTGATTCGGTAATCTCCGAATCCGTAATCTCCGAATCGGTATCTCACATTCATTCCTATGGGCCTGGAGGCCCATAGGGTTGAATGTGTGATACCGATTCGGAGATTACCAAATCTGTATTTACCGAGTCAGGATTCCGACTGTTACCGATTCGGTATTTTTTAACGATTTTTTAGCTACATACAGTTTTCCGATTCATAAATACCGATTCGGTATGAATCGGTATTTATGAACCGGTAAAATGAAATTACCTACATCGGGCCCTATGTCTTCATTCTGGTTCCTTTCCCCTTCTTCTACCTCCCTACACTTCTTATCTCTTCAGCTCTCTCATAAGGTATTTGTGTTCCCTTTTTGTGACTTTCACTTCCTCCTCTATTTTCCCTTTTCTGTTTTTATCTCTCTTGCACTGGGTAAAGGTCTGATGATAAAAAAGACATCACAGTTCCCAAACATTAGTGCTAGTGCCCCCTCCTTCATCCACAGATACAAATTACATACTTCCTTTAATACAATAAGTAACAATTGTAAATGTGATGGTTGAATGCCTCTTTGTGAATTTTATTATGATAAAAGAAGTTGTTCCACCTATGAGAAGTGAGGCTATCAGACGATTCCGAATCGCTAAACTGAACTTTTCATGTCCTGCGCTATCTTTTGATCAGTCATTAATTTGAGGGCTGTTAGCCCAGTTGATGAAATTTTAACTGCAACAGTACTTAAAACCCCAGGATGCAATGATTTGTTCCTAGTGAGAAACAGTCATCTTGCAAACCCATAATGTTGATTATTTTTTGTTATTGTTTATGAATCTGTCAAGCATTAGGATCGACCTTCATTTATTAGGCAACGCCTCTAATTACAGATGACAGGTCTTATATATAAAGTCCTATGTTACGCTTAGGGCACACCACTAATGGAGAGTCTCCAACTTTTCCATTTCATGTACAAGACTGACTGGTCAATTTCAAGGCATTTTCATAACTTTTTTGCATGAGCTTTCTTTGTCCAACCCATCATGTTTGTTCCTAATCATTCCCCTAGTCTACCTTTCTCCCTTATAATATTCTTGTTAGATATGAACCCTTCAGGTTGCATTACCCCAAACTTTTTTCTTTCTCCTCTGGGGTTTTTCTGATTCTTTTGTGGTGGGCGTGGGGAATGGGGCACTTCTCCACTGCAGATGCAGTGTGGAAGTTCGGGTGCGCCCTTCCTACACATGTTAGGAAGTGGTGCTTATCTGGTGTGCGCATGAGTACTGATGGTGTTTCTCCATACGTTACCAGCCTGCCATTGCAGAGTGGTGTGCGTGTTGCAGCTCTTTTATTTCTACATACGTGGCCAACCTTCCAATGCAGACTGGTGAGCAAGTTGCACGGATGGTATGTCTAAACATGTGTCCAGTTTGCCTCTGAGGGCTAGCGGATGCACTGGCACAATTGCTGTCTCTAAATACATGTTCAGCCTGCCATTGCATGCTGGGACGTTGGGTTGCAATACTGGATTGCAGTGGTGCAGCCTCACCATGTTTCCTTCCTATCACTGGTTTGCAGTGACAAACCCTTTCCCATGATTCCCGTAGAAATTCCACTATTAGAACATGGGCATTTCTCTGCTCTAAAACTCTCTTGTGTGCCTTTGTGCTTTGCTCCAGTTCACACTGGAGGTTGAGGGAGCACATCTGGGCATTCCCCAGCGACAGCTATAAAAAACACTGGGCATGTAACTAGAACAACAGACCTCTTCCCTTTGCGGGACTAGATGGAGAGAATGGAGGGAGAGGTTTTGACACCAGATCATGGCACCACTAAAGATTAGAATCTGCATTTCACTTCCTCATAGCAGACAGGACTGAAATTTTGGGGAGACATCTATGGTTCAAAGGTAGACCCTTGGAACCACCTCCAACTTAAGAGACACACTGTAGTATAATTGCGGGTGCCATACTTCTGCAAAGGATGAGGTACACTTATGGGGATGTGGGACTGGATAACCTGGAACTATGTGGTGCATACTGCCAGAGGAATCTGTGGTGCAAGTTAAGGATTACTGCTATTGTAAGGGACCACATGCCCTTCCTGAATAGTGTCCGGCCTGGGCTGAGTACCTGCTGCTCTGTGGCACCTTGAAGTGTGCTTGCCCCCTGTTATTTTGGAGGGCTTGGGGACATCAAAGATATCCCAGAAGGGACCCACTCTGTACATCTGTGATACCTGGAGAGTGGTGGCCTCTAAAATGCCCATATCGCTGGCTGAAATCGAACTGTTAGCACTGCATGGACATGGAGCTAAAAATAGTGCCTGGAGACCAGACTGCCACATGCGGAGCCCCGAAGTCTTGTTCCCATTGACGGCTTGTGGACCCGCATCATGCGGATCTAGGCACTCATAAGCAACTTGATGGTGGTGAATGGATTCACTGGTTGTGGGATACAATGTGGCCCGCTTTGTTGATCATGCTGCATCTCTCTCGCACGACACACTGACTGCATGCTCACTCTGTGCGGTGTCAATTCAATTCGGTGACCCTCAGAGGTGGGGGCATAACCATAGTAGTGCCTCATTCTACCTCATTAGGCATTGCTGAACTTGCGCTGTGTGTGACCGGAACTGTTTAGTGTAACCAATATCAGCGTGCACCGGATGTTGGGCCTCCTTTCCAGGGAGGTACGGAATTGCAACTCTTCATTGTGTGTGACAGAGACAATCCGGTGCAACCCGTATCTTCGCACATCAGACACAGTGCCCACATTGCCTGGATGCGACTCTAATCAATATGTGCCTGACGGGTTGCCTCCTGTTTCCGAGAGGCCCCCTCCACTGCTTCATCCTTTATACCTCAATTATTCCCTTTCTGGCCCTCAGCACGGCAGACCAACTGCCCTTTCCTCATCCGGCTTTCCCTGATGCCATTGTGTTGCCAGGTAGTAGGGCCTGGTTGGGGAGAGCGATTGAGCTGGAGTAATGCTTCTGAGACCGATCGAAAGTGGGTCAATAGACTGCGTGACCCACCTGTGCAGAACTGGGCTGGTGCCAGAAGGCACTAGTGGACACCTTTGGTGTGACTGACTATTGTCCTCACCCCGTTCCTGCTCTGCATCCTGTGGGTGAACTACTTTAGTGGCTGCCAAACCTCTTTTGTCGACTGCCTCCTAATTGACCTTGCTGCCTACCACCACCTGCTTCACTGACTAAGAGTGACTTTGGCCGTATGCAGTCTAGTTCCTGGGGGAGGGCAGGGTGTCTCCCCTCAGGATGTGTAGATAGTTGGGATGAGTTGAAGGATGGAGGGAGGCTCTTGCCATTGGGTCTGCAGTGTGTTACCAACTGACCTCCCGGGAATCAGTGCCAACTCATTAGGGCGCAGGGTGCGTATGTGTGCGAGCATGTTTCACACAGACCTGCCTTATATCCATTGTACTGTGTAGCGGAATGAGTGTGTGTTTGGGAGTGACAGTAGGTGAACTGCCTGTGATCACTGCACTAGCATTACATTTGACATTGGCTTTACCGGCGTAGCCTCCCCCCCTGTACTGCTAAAAAGTGGTATAATTTGGTGTATGTACATATTTCTGATATTGTTGTGACCTGGGATGCACCTCCTTCCTGTGTGGTGTTGACTTACAATCGTTCAAAATGTGATGCATGCATAAGGGTGCTGGTGGTGGTGTAGGATAGGATCATTCCCATGTGCGCATATTACTGATGGCATTTGTACACGGTTTGGCCAAGTACTGCCAGAAATAATTCCAAATGTTATTCATGCTCTGAAATACATGATGTTTATGTTGTATTGATTATTATGTGTGTGTTGAATACAAGCATTATTTACATACATCATGTGTTGAGCCTCTTTTGTGATGTTCAAAGTGATGTGCCAATACTTTACACATTGCCTTTGTGGTAAGTCTGACTGCTCAGTGCCAAGCTACCCAAGGGTGTGAGCAGGTTATACAATGTGTGTAATCACCTACCCCTGACAGGAGTGATAGGTTCTGTCTGACTGGGTATTGCCTCAGCCAACCAAAAAGTGCCAGTTCCAACAAGTCTTCACTGTCATGAGTCACGTCTCTTGTCCTCTGCTTTGTTATTCTCTTTGAAGTGGAATTTCGAAGACGTAGGTCTCTGTAGATGTAAGTGGACATTTGACTGGCTTTAGACAGTAGATGTGCATAGGCTTTATCTTTTTCTGGTAACTCTTTTACCCTCCATTGAGTAGATGTGACTGGGAGAGGCAATGCTGATGACTTTGCAGTGAGCAGGGCTTCGGAGTTGACTCAATTCCTGAGTCCAGCTGAACCGGGAGAAGCTGCCAACTGGAAGAAATTTCTGTGGATTTACTCCTAATGATATAGGGCTGTTTGGCACCTGAGCTGCCACTTCTGGTTCACGAATTGTTGCAGTCACTACCTTGTAGAATTTGTCTGGCGATGTCCTTGGCTGCTTATTAAGGGTGTTGTGGCACTGTGAGACATTTTGCTTGTATACATGGATTATGATTAGACATTCCTTAGGTAACCTCAAATTGACCTTAGGTGATTATGGCAAGTGCTGTTCTAAGATAGCCATGTGTCATGATCATGCATGGTATAGATAGGGAGGGGTGGTAAACTCTGCTCCACGGTAGGAGTTTTCAGAATTTTGCCACTCCACACTCCACTAGGACTTCTGCAAAAAAATCGCTGAGTGGTGGAGTTTCCGCCTGCCACCCACACCTACTTATTGCTCACTCTACCACTTACAGAGCAGGTTGCACTATCAGTTTGGTTATTCAGTTTAGATCTTTGCCACTACAATTTTAGCTTTCAGTCTCCTGAAAAGCTGAAACAGACTCTATAATGAACCCCTGTTGCCATGAGGAAGACTGGAGATCATTTCCCAAGGTTACACCAGAGCAAGTCACAATAGAAATTATGCAGCTCTAACCACTCTCGCCTCTATGAACATAGCTGACAGGGTAAACATCCTTTACAACGCAACTTTTACCACGCAGTGCCTTTACGACACAACTTTTACAGCGCAAACTATTACAACGCATTGCACTGGGGGGCGCTCTAGGATCGGGAATAGGTTTAATGTACTATCCAACACCTTCCCTTCTATCCACGGGGACTAGAGTTAGAATAGTAAATTAAACTATTCACTATCCAGCGTCCAAAAGCACTATGCGTTGTAATGGTATGCGTTGTAAAACTTGCGATGTAAAGGCAGGCGTTGTAAATGTATGCGTTGTAACGTCATACATCCAGCTGACAGTAGTGTGCATACCTGAGACTGCTAACATCCCAAGGAAGATGGGGATGTCCTTGGTTGTAGTGCGAACTGGAGCAGCACAATGTCGGTTGAAGGCTGCAGGGGGTGCTGAGCGTCAGGTAAAGTGGGCTACCTTCAGAATTGTACAAAAGTAAAGTATTTACCTCCACAAACTTTACAGCATATTGGACAGAGACAGCCCTTTAAAGTATGGAACATTTCATCCCGTCACCCAGTAGTGCTGGGTGAGTGAATTTCTCCAAGGAGGTGTCGACCAAGCTATTTGCAGGCACCCCTTTACACCTTTCGGTTTATTTGTGGCTGTGGAGCACTATGGTCTCACCATGGGAACAGGTGCACCATTATCAGTGGGGTAAACATTAGGGTTCTTGCTGCACTATCTTAGGTGGTAGCTAAACCCGCAGGTGCAGTGACACCCTTTCTCATGCATAAAGACACCTAAACACTCAGGGGCAGATTTGCAAGCCCCTAGCGCCACTTTTGCGTCACTTTTCCTATGTTAAAATGTTAATGTTAATGTTAATGGGTGTCTTATATAGCGCACAGCTACTCCAGGGAGTGTCCCGGCGCTTTCAAACCTGTGCTGAAAAGAAAGATAAGGAAACAGGGGACAATCCAGTTATTGATTGTAAAGCCACGTTTTCAGGGCCTTTCTAAAGGCCAGCCGATTGAGAATGCGGCGCAGATCGACGGGAAGGGAGTTCCACAGTTTAGGGGCGAGATGTTTAAACGAGCGTCCACCTATCCTGACTCTCCTAATGGGTGGAACAGTTGCCAGGCCAAGAGATTCAGATATAAGAGATCGAGTGGGTTTATAGAGAGAAAGCCGTTTCTGAATGTAATAGGCACCTACCGAATGGAGTGCCTTGTGGGCCAGTGTAAGAGCCTTAAATGTAATCCGCTTCCTGACAGGAAGCCAGTGAAGGGAACAAAGCAGTTCCGATGCCCTAGCGTGGCGGGGTAGGCCAAAAATGGCCCTTGCCGCGGTATTCTGGACTACCTGAAGTTTGTGCAGGAGGTAGTCAGGCAAACCAAGGTAGAGGACATTGGAGTAATCGAGCCTGGAACAAATTAAAGCCTGTACCGTCAACTTCCTGTGGACCAGAGGGAGCAGAGGAAGGAATTTGCGCAGCATTTTTAACAGACCAAAGCAAGTACTGGTGAGACCTGTAATTTGGGATTTCAGTGATAGGGTATTGTCAATTTTAATCCCAAGGTTTTTAGCAACAGTGGAGGAAGAAGAAGGGGGTGACATACTCACTGGCCACCATTCCTGCCAAGGCGGCTCTACCTGACAACCAACGAAGAGCACCTCCGATTTATCGGGGTTGCACTTGAGGCTGCTTCGCTGAAACCAGTCGAAGACAGCCCCAAGGCAACCGCGGATGCTCTCCCCGTCGAACTCCGTGCCTTTTTTACAGGTGAAGAGAAGCTGGGTGTCGTCAGCGTATGATATGATCTGGGCGCCCAGAGACTCCGCCAGTACCGCCAATGGAGTCATAAAGATGTTAAAGAGGGTCGGGCTAAGCACCGACCCTTGTGGGACTCCAACATCCATCGGCGGCACCTCGGCAGAGTACGGGGGCCCAGACCACTTGTCGACGACCTGCTAGGTAAGATCTCAGCCAGCTCAACACCATCACTCCGAGACCGATCTTGCGAAGTCTTCTCAAGAGGGCCTCATGAGGGACGGTGTCGAAGGCCGCCGACAGGTCCAACATCACCAGCATAGCTCTTCCACCTGAGTCGAGAGCTTCCTTGATGGCTTCATTTACTTCCAATAGAGCGGTCTCAGTGCTCAAATTGGAGCGGAAGCCAGACTGGGTAGAGAGGAGTAACCAATGGTCTTCAAGGAAGGAGGAAAGCACAGAGTGGACGTGCTTCTCGACTATCTTAGCTAAACTGGTCAGGAGAGATATGGGTCTGTAGTTGGCATGTTTCTCCGGATCAAGGCCAGGTTTTTTGAAGAGTGGAACAACCATTGCCCTCTTCCAGGCCGGCGGAACAGTGCCACTTGTCAAAGACAGATTAAGAACAGGATTTATTAACGATTTCAGAATCTTGGCGTTGCTTGCTAAAAAAGTCGCCGGACAGGGGTCTAATGGAGAGCCTGATTTAATCCTAAGTAGGAGATCCAGAGAAATAGATTCCGATAGAACTGGAAAAGTGATGCAAAAGTGGCGCAAGGGGCTTGTAAATCTGCCCCTCAGAGCTGACAACAAACTCTCAGCTTGAATCATTAAATGCAGTCAGCTGAACCCTCAGCCCTTGGCACACTGTGGTGAGAGCATGTTTTGCGGGCTGCTTCATGTCAAAATAAACTCCCACAGAGGCCAGTAATTACAGTTTAGGTCTCATCTGCCACACAGGACTCGCCTCACTGCTATTAATGCAGCTCCTGTCGTCCATTGCAGTCACTGTCCTGGCTTGTGTCTTGCATTGCAGGTGGTGTTAGCCTGTGCAGGAAGCCTCAGTTTGTACACAAAATTCCTGCAGGTCAAAAGTGTCACCAACTTATCGCCCTTCTACTCTTAACAACTTCAGTCTGGCTCCCTGAATCCCTGGTGCAGGCAAAAGTGCAGGGCCCAGAGATCTGCTAGAGTGTTTTCAGGATGAGGGATCTGGCACTGCTCCAACACCGCGAGCTCTGCTCACCCCAGCCCATGGGTCCTTGAGACTTGCCATGGACTTTGGTAGGTGTTGTTAGGCCATGGGACAGACCTTGGGTAATATTTGTAATTATAATAAGACCCTTAACGGCATATTTACAAGGGGATTCCGCCACTGGAATGCCACTTTTTTCAACATTCCAGTGGCGCAATGCCCTGCACCATATTTACAAAGTGTTGTTAAACCACTTTGCGTGGCTTAACACCGCTTTGTAAATATGGTACCCTATCATGCAGTTTTCTGCATGAAAGGGGCATGTAATGGGTGTTGCTGAGGATGTTCCACCACAACACCCATTGCCTTTTGATGCTGCCCCAGATTTACAAAAATTTGCAAATCTGAGGCAGCGCCAAAAACGACCTCCATGCAGAAGCAGGTGCTGGATTGGCGCAACGAGGAGAAGTAGTTTTATTTCTCCTCGTTTTTACTCTTTCTATGTGTGCTGCACTCTGCAGCATACATAGAAAGAGCAAATCACCTTTAAAGATTGTTTATGTGCAGGAAGGTGTACCTTCCTGCACATAAACAATCATTCCCTGCTCGGGAAAACTTGCACTATGGTGCAAGGGTGCCCGTGGTGCAGGAAATCGTCCTTGCAACGCAGGCACCCTTGCACTATGGCACAGAGGTGTCTGTGTTTGCACTAGGCAGCTATTTTTAGAGCCAGAATGCTGGAAACCACAGGGGTGTGCCGTCTTTTGATGAATAATGCTCATCCCTGGGTTTGTAAATGATGCATCGTGACGCTGCAACATTTGCTGCTGCGCTGCACCATTTCTTTGTGAATGTACCCGTCTGATTGGACATTAGTAACAACCACATGTGTCTTTGGACCCTGGGGGCAAACCTGGATGATTGTTCCTCTTTTTGTGGGTCTCTGATAAAGTGCTTGGCTGATGGTTGCAGAGCATTGCAGGACATTCATTTTAATTCCATTCTGTGCTCATTATACCTGTTACAATCACGTTCCTAGGCAAAACAATATGTGAAGCTTCAATTAAAGTGACTCTCCTCGCTATGCAATGATCAATAATTACATTTTGATCCACCACTATCACATTGCTTGCACATAAGCAAACCTATGCTGGTCTGAAACATTTAAGCACACATTGGTGTTATTTTTCTACCTATAGGCAGTGCTTAATTTGAGCCGTTGGTTTCCGGTGACACCAGCACCTAATTAGTTTCCTGTGCTCAGCACCAGGAAAGGGGTGCCGCTCTGCCCCTCCGCACGTATAGCGGGGCACCGGCCCCCTCCGTACCCTGCACTCTCGGTGGTGGGGCGTGCCCCGTCACCGATTGGTGCTGGCTTCCGCGTTGACCCAGAAGTAATCCAATTGCTTCCGGGTCAAGGGGGGGAGCCAGATGGGGTGCACCAGTTGTAATTGGTCTGCCCCAGAAGGGTTAAAAGTACGGGGGAGCGTGGGAGGCGCCCTCTTGTTCCCGCGCTCCCCAGGCTTGCTCATCGCCTCACCGAGGCGCCAGATAATTTTTTTGGTTTATCATTACAGGTTTGACCGCGTCATGAAGGCCCTGGAGAAGCGTGCTAATTGGATCGCGTCTGGAGTGAAGGCAAAGCGAGCCTTGTCCGAGCCTTGCCCAGGATCGGGAGGAGCGTACTGATTCAAAGTAAGGCAGGGTGTGCGCGCAGTGGGGCCCGGACAGAGCGGGGCATTGTGTGGGGAAATACAGACCCAGAGCGATCGGAGGCTGTGTTTAGTCCGAGGCGCTGTTGTTTGGGCTGAGGACACCGGTCGAGTGAGCGAGAGATCCCGATTTCAGATCTCAGTGGTGTCTCGTGGGTCTGCAATCAGAGGCGCTGGGGCGAAGCAGGCTCGGGGTTGGTTAGTAATTGGATAGGAGACCATGTGGGGACAAAAAGGATAAAACGATTGGTTTAGAAACACTTTCTGTGATTCTGGGTAAATCACTTAATCTCCCCATGCCTGAATGTGGAAAGTAAATACGGTGCTCATTTAAAGCGCTCCAAGGCTCAGGTTAGTTAGGAGCAACAGTGAGAAGAGAGGCAAGTGTTTTTTTCTTTGCAGTACTGTTCAGACAGGGATTGCCCGCATAAAAGATATCCTTCTTTATAGGGGCCTGTGTTTGAAATCAGGATCACAGGTTCATATCTTGGTGGGTCCACCCAATTTTCAAGGGACCTCACTATTAAAGACGGCGCAGTTATACGGTGGCAATTTAGTCTTCATATGTGACAGTGCTGCATGCTAATTTTCTTTTCATCGTAGGCTGTCATCGAAGGGGACGTTGGGGTCGGAGCTAACGGAGAGTGGCATGGTGGACAACGTTACCAGAGGACATAGGCAGGCCTGCATTTCACTGCTTCTGTTGGGCTGCCGGGCTAGAGTGCGTTAGAGTGCGCTCGCCCTACACACCAGGTAAGCTGGTGTGTCGCGGTCACAGTTGCGTGGTGCCTACGGCCAATCTGTGTGTCTCCAACTAGGTGCAGGTAAAGCCAGGCAGGCCCTGGTGGTGCAGGGACACATAGTGCTCATAGGTGAGCATAAAGTGTAGGTGGTTTACCTGTTGCACGACAATAAGAGGATGTCTAGCGGACATGGCGCTAAGTGCTTTCGCATGGAGCATATGGTGCAGGGCATGATGTGCAAGATGACAGCAATGGACAGGAGATGGGGGAAAGTGGACCAGATAGGCAAGAGCGTGGCAGAGCTCAGACAGGTTTGATGAACAGGTGGGGCCATCTGGGAGACCCAAGCAAATAATAGTGCCCCCGCAGCCCAGGGGGGGAATTGTATGCTTTGCCTAAGCGGGACAGGGCCAAGAGGGGTAGCGGTCGGGTCCCCAAGCGACAGGGAGAGGGGGGCCTTCTGGGGTGGTCCCTGAGGCTCCTATGCCTGCTCCCATAATCCCGACAAGTGTACCGGTAACACCGGCTCCAGCCTCACCGGCGCCTGCACCAAGCATAGTGCCTCAGGTGATCCCAGCGGTAGTTCCGGTATTACCCGTGTCTAACCAGACATCTATTGCGGTACCCGCCATGCCATTTTCAGCACCTCAGTGGTGGGTCAGGTACCTCCAGAGCTGGCAGCGCAGATAGCAGCTGTACTCCCTTGGCTAGGGAAAGGTGGGATGTTACCTTCTTCAGTGGGCGCCAAGGAGGTGGGAGGGCAAGATTCAGGGTGGAGGAGACATTGATCAATTGGATAAGAGCCTTTTCTGTGTTTATGGCGATTACAGCCGAGCGTTTCCCTAATTTGCAGGCAGAGATGGCATGTTACCAGAGTAGGATCACAACTTTCAGTGATAACTATGGAGGGGAAGGGTGGAAGGAGCATGACATGAGTTTCAGGAAGGCTAAAGAGTTTAACCTCTCGCTCTCTCGGGATCGGGTGGATTCCATTTCATGGTATATCCAGTTTACGGCCAGGCAACCA
Source organism: Lissotriton helveticus (assembly GCF_964261635.1). Lineage (NCBI taxonomy): Eukaryota > Metazoa > Chordata > Amphibia > Caudata > Salamandridae > Lissotriton > Lissotriton helveticus. The sequence goes on along the minus strand of NC_136071.1, from coordinate 537,515,353 downwards.
GGGAGTGCGGGGCCAAGTTGGAGCAAAAGCTACCCTTAAAAACACCAGCAGCCCTTTCGGCGGCCACAAGGGGGGTGGCACGGCCACTAAGATGGGGAGCAGTGGTGGGCGAAAAGGGGTGTGCTGGGATTTTAAGAAGCGTACATGCAACAGGACACAAGGCACTTGTAAGTTCAGGCACGCATGTTCCATTTGTAACCAACCTCCCCACCCAGAAGCAGCCTGCCGCACTAAAGGTAACGCCTCTGGAAACATGGGAAAAAAGACACAGGATTAGGGGGGAGGCCGGTTGGTAGCTCATTCACCCCTTGACGTTCTGGCTATGACTCCTTGGCTGAACAGGTACCCAGACCATGCCTCTGCGGGGATGTTGCAAGAAGGTTTTTCGCAGGGCTTTAGGATCCCAGCAGTGGGATATACCAGAACACCAGAATGTAGGAATCAACTCTCAGTTAGGCACAACCCAGATGTGGTGGCGCCAAAAATTACTAAAGGGCTGCACCTGGGTAGGATAGAGGGTCCTTTTAATGACATCCCTGTACCTGATTTTGTTTGCTCGCCTCTCGGCGTCGTCCCAAAGAAGGAGGAGGGCAAGTACAGGCGCATTCATAACCTGTCAGCACCTAGGGGCGCATCATTAAACAACGCTATAAATGAAGACATTTGTAGTGTTAAGTATGCGTCTTTTGACCAGGCAGTGGATATGTTGAGGACTCTCGGACCTGGAGCCTTGCTGGCCAAGTCAGACATTGAATCTGCTTTTCGGCTACTGCTGGTGCATCCCCTAGATCAGCATCTGCTAGGCTTCTCTTTTCAAGGAAAATTATATATGGACATGTGTATGCCCATGGGTTGTTCGGTTTCATGCGCCTACTTTGAGAAATTTAGTTCCTCTCTGGAATGGGCTTTTAGGCAAGCAACAGGACACCTCCATGTCATGCATTACCTGGATGACTTTCTCTTTTTGGGGTCGGCGGGCTCACGGGAGTGTGCGTGGACATTGCAGGAATTTTGCGTGCTCATGCGGGCTTTTGGGGTTCCGCTGGCACCTGGAAAGACGATGGGTCCGGCAACCACATTGGAATTTTTAGGCATAGAATTGGACTCAGTGGAGGGTTGTTTTAGGTTACCCAAAGACAAAAAACCGAAATTTAGAGCAGCTCTCCAGCAATGTTTGGTTAAAGAAAAAGTGACGCTCCAGCAGTTACAGCAGACTGTGGGCCAGCTGAATTTCACAGTACGAGTAATACCCATGGCACGCCCCTTCTCCCGCTCAATCTCGAGGCCATGACGGGCCTGCGGGAGTAACACCATCGCACTAGATTGCCGGCCGAGGTCCGCCAGGACATGCATATATGGATTGCATTTCTGGAGGGTTTCAACGGCAGAGTACTGTGGTGCGGTCCCCCATTAAGTCTGCTGAGTTAGGTCTATGGACTGACGCTGCGGGCAGTGTGGGGTTTGGCGCCATACTTGGAAACAAGTGGGTGGCCTAATGGTGGCCAGTTTGGTGGGAGGAGAGCGGCTTGACAGCTAACATCAGTTTCTTGGAGCTATTTCCAATCTGGTTTGCATTAACAGTTTGGCCTGATCAGTTGTGTAATTAATCTGTGATCTTCTGGTCAGATAACATGACTGTAGTGGAATGTATCAACCAGCAGGCAGCGCAGTGTAAGTTTATACTCCGCCTACTGAAGGAAATTGTGCTGGTTTGCATGAAACTGAATGTACAGTTTAGGGCCAAACATGTCCCAGGGGTATTGAATAACGCAGCTGACGCACTCTCTTGCTTTAAGATGCAGGTATTCAGGGAGCATTTTCGATCCACGGAGGCGACTCCTACACACTTCCCAACAACACTCTGGCAAATTGGTGCCCCCAGCTACAGAACCTCGTGGCAGCTAGCCTAGCGCCCAAGACCATAACAGCTTACGATGGGGCGTTTTTGTCTTATTGTTCCTTTTTGGGACGGGACTGGGTGGAGAAATGGGATCAGGAGGGGAATTTCACTCAGTACCTGGATGCATTACATAAAGAGGGGCGCTCAGCAGCGACAGCTAGCAGACACATGGCGGCCGTTTCTTTCTTTGCACAACTCAAGGGGGCCAAAGATCCCACGAATAGTTACATCGTGCGGAAGGCACTGAAGGGGTGGCGGCGCCTCCAAGCAACTGCCACAGATTCCAGACAGACAGAGTTCTATAGGTTTAGAACGGCTGGCATCTTTGTTGAATGCCTTGTCTGACACCTGTAGTTCACCAGGGGAAGTACTCTTATTCAGAGTCGCCTTTGCATTGGCCTTTTATGGGGCATTCCAGGTGGGTGAACTGGTGACTAGCAGCAAGCAGGACACGCTAGGGGGTCTTCGGCTGGAGCACACAAAGATACTGGGCGATACGCTGTTGATTACCCTTCGTAAATCAAAAACCGATCAGGAGGCCCGGGGGGATGGGCTGGTACTGCACCGTGCACGGACTAATCCTTGCTGCCCAGTGTTCCATGTAGGGGCCTTCATAAAACAGGGAGCAGGCGCAGCGCAGGGAGCATTGTTAATGCATGCAGACGGCACCCCACTGACCAGGTTCCAATTCCAAAGAGTATTGGCAGTGACAATTGGCAGGGCTGGTCTAAATGCAAAAGATGTTAGGACGCATTCATTCAGGATAGGGGCGGCCACTGAAGCGACTGCTAGGGTTGCATGTGAACAGTGTGAAAAGGATTGGGAGAAGGTCTTCCAACTGTTACAAGCGTTATGTGTGGCTGTGTAGTGAATGAGCCACTTTAGTGGTCTGATGGTCTGTGATGACCCTCGATCACCACCATTGTGTACTGACTTTAGTGTGCTTTGTTACTTTAGCCTTAATGTAGAATGGTCTTGTATTACAATAATTTTGCCAAAGAATAGAAGGTATGGGATATCAAGGTGCAGTGTTGTTGGTGATGGTGCACACAGGTGCTCCATAGTGGATACTGAGGGATTAAGTGCATAGTGTTATTTGAGTTAGGTGAATTATGACTTTAGCCTATTGGCTTTGACGTGGTCTAATATCATTCTGCTTTCCAAGTAGTAGAGGCCTTTGCTTGAGCAACTCCATATTCTAAACTGCAGCCATCTTCTGAGCCTCTGTGGGTGAGAGGTTATATTTGAGATTACATGTGTTGTTCACCAGCAGTGAACCAGAGCAGACCAGTTCTTATCAAGAGGAATGTGCCTTCTTCGTATTGGCGTCATAACAAAACGCTTGGCCAGCGGCTGTTGGGTGCCTGGTGTGGAAAGGTACAGGAATCTTGTGAGAAAGGTAGGCGGGTTCTTCCAGAAGCTTCGATAAAGGATAGAGTTCTATATGAGAGAAAGGGGGTCCGAGAGAGGGAGAGATGCTGAGATGCTGGTCTGGTGGTTTGGCGGTCTGAAGATACATCAAGGTGCAGACGTGCAGTCGTGTTTGTGCAACAGAGAGTCCTGACCCAACCAGAGAGGGAAAGAGAGACGGACCCTTCTTCAGATTGAAAGAAGACTAAGATTATGGTGAGGTGTTCCAGGTGTACTTATTGTATCTAACTATTTCTTTTATTTTCAGGCTCTATGTATATGCATGTGTTGATGATTGCTACTAATGTTTACTGTGATGCTTAGTTATTTCTTTCTTTTGTCATCCTAATATCATGTAATAAAGAAACCCTAGAGCATATCATTTGTTTGTATTCCTTGTGAGGGAAGGTCGGGACCCTTTTTTACCAAGTACTTACAGAGGGATGGGCGATTCCCCTCTAATGGGTAATTGTTGATACGGGAGGGAAATAGGCTCCCGTCAGGGATGTCTAAATTCTAATTATTCTATCCAATACATTGCTAGGAGGAGCATGTGTTGTGTACCCTCTCAGATGGGGAGGTGTTGTGATTTGCTGCGTACCCTCTCGGATGGGGAGGTGTTGTGACTTGTTGTTATTTGTGAGCTCCTCTGCAATGGTCCTATATGTTGTCAGTGTTTATTAATTTATTTATTTTTTATTTGATTTAGTTCTCTTACGAGAACAACAAATTTATACACGATACATATTCAATTTTTGCTAAAAAGAGATTATCATATTAATATCATTTTAAAAAAGACTTTAAGAAATTATACACGTTAATACACACAAATTCATTGGGTGGAGCTTTGGAGAGGGAAATCAACATCTGGACCGAGTTTATATTACATTTTGTTTTGATCGGGGTAATGTAACTGTTCCTAGCTACTACCACCAACTCGCTAGGACATACAAACAGAACATGTTCTAGATCTTGCACCCCACCTTTGCATAAGTCACAGAGATTCGTCTCTCCTTGCTTTGATGACCACTTAAAGGTGTATGATTTCAGCGGTAATATTCCCAGACGTATTTGAAGTATAGCTCGCCTTACTCCATGATTTAGGTTAAAAAAGATATATGGTTGCGTTTTTTTAAAAACTATTGTGTCCGCGTACTGTTTGTACATTAAGAGCCTAGAGCAGTGTTGAATATCTAATTCCATGCTTAGCTTCAAGCAGAGTTTCAGCTGGGCTGGTGTCCAAGATATTAACATTTCTAGAGAGACTGATGAAAATTTAAAAGCATTACTTAAGTTTTTTCCAAATATATATTTTCGATAGTCTTGCTCCAGTGTCTCTGTTTTTAACAATGCTCTAAGTGTTCCTGGGTCTGCGTGAGTCAGGTTATATGCCCATCTAATTATGTTTATGATCCCTCTGGCATAGGAACTAATTAACGATAGTTCTAGCCTGAGAGCTTGAACCGGAACAGCTTGCGGCATCCTGGTTAACTTCCGCAGGATTTTCCCTTCTTTGACATCTATTTGAGACCATTCTTTTATTGGAATATGTTCTATTGCAAATGATAAAACTGCAGGAATTTTCGCATTATAAACCTGGAGCAGGGAGGAAAATTGTCTTCGACCAGTGGATGAGTAAAGTCTTTGGAGAGCCCCTGTATGGGCATCTGCTTTATGTCCCATTTTTTTGCAAATGAGGCTGGTTACGCAAAGTCTGAGAAAATGTTCGCCCAAGATATATATATTCTTTTACGATTTCCAATGGATTACCTCCTAGTAGCCAGTTATAATTGCAATAAGTCTTCTCTCCTGTAAATGGTAGAATTTTAGTTTTAGTGGTGTTAGGGATTAAATAGTTTTCATCTGTATATGTAGTGAGTGCCGTGAGGTTTTGTTGGAGACCGAAGGGAGTCAGATCCAAGATTACTACATCATCGGCGTACATCAGGCAGTGAATTTTGGTGGGAGCAATCTTCGGCGGAAAGTTATTGACCTGATTAAGAGATTCTGGTAGATCACTCAGATATAGGGAGAATAATAGGGGGGCTAAAAGACACCCCTGTCGCAGGCCGTTTGGATCGCAGGCCGTTTGGAGTCGCAGGCCGTTTGGAAGTAGTGTTTATTAATTTCTTGGGTAAGTATTGTGAAATGTGGTGTCTTTCTGGATCCTGAGAAAGGATGTGGTAAGTAATGGCCTGGTGACTGACAGAAGCACCAAAACATACAGAGAAGTAGGCCATTACAATTTGGCGTAGTCGGTTGCAGGATATGAACGTTGATTTAAAAGGGGAAAATATTTTTGTTTTTTTAGAAATTGAAAGCAGACTCAGATATCAGTTGATTTATTTGTATGGGGGTAGCCCATATGGTGTTCTGGCTCATGAGTGAGCTAATTGTGTTGGGTTGAATAAGAATTGCTGTGTGTTTAAATGTGTTTTGTATAAAGGGCTTGTGAATAGCTTTTTTACGTTAGGCAGAAAGGGCGGGATCCCTTTACAGTGTTCAGTAAAAAGAAATGCATTTAAAATGTTCTCAGCTGCAACATGAATGTAACATATCAGAATATAACCCTGAAAAGTGGGATGACATTTCAGACAGAGATAGTGGGGTTATTTTCAATGTGTTGTTTAACATCATCTACAATTTGAGCATTTACAAAAAGAGCTGAAGGAAATGTTAATTGATGCCCAGTGTGAAAATATACCTTTGGAAACAGGATTCAAAAATGTTACAGAAAATCTAGTCAGGTTGCCAGTTGCACAGGCTGTTTTAATTAATTCTTCCGAAGAGGGTTTTCAGTCAGAAAGGAATGTGCAAAAAGATAAGCAGACCCGTGTTTTAGAATTAACGATCACCAGTGTTGAAATAAATCAGACCTAACCGTGCATGATAAACAGTGCTTTAAAAGACAAGTGCAAACATATGATTTTGAAAGTGTACAACAGCAGAGTGTGTATGACTGGTTATTTCAAAGGTTTAAAAATGTATTTTGTGATTTTACCCAAAAGCAATGTGCCCCTTTTATCAGGGAAGAAAGAAGTCAAATGCCCATGACTCTGTGCTTGTGCACACTAAAAGATACTGGACAGAACAGTGTGAGAGAAAATGTGATTTGCTTATGGGAGATCGTACTGGTGGTAAAATGGCCCATATAGACAGAAAAGCAGTTTGGTAGGATTTCACAAAAGCAGGGTTGGTGACCCCAACAACTAATGTTTAAAACGATTTTATGTAGCTGGTGCACAAATGTGATAATTCTTTGCCCATGACAGTTGACGGTTACAAATTAAACAAACATAGACCTTCTTTGACTGATGCTACCCCAGATATTGTTACAGAAGTACCATGAGATTTTGTATGTGACTTTTTAATGTTGCCAATGTTTTGTCTTTTAGTTACCAATAGTCCTATAGACAAATGATAGTTTAAAAGAAAAAATATATATATGAAGGTGAATGCATTCAAAAGTGGGCTGTTCAATGTGGTTTTAGTTTAGTGTATTCCATTTAAGAACGGAAAATTTCACAGCTTTTGGGTTGTGAACGGCTGGGAACTGACATGCTTTGACCTTGAGGAGATAACATGCATTCCACAGAGCCTCCTCTTTCCCGGGGCTCTTTGTAAGGGAGGGGGCGATCGCAGGAGCAGTCTCCTCTCTGCTTGTTCATAGTTGCCAATCAACCAAGTTTTTCTGCAGAGCTCCTTTTTGTAAAGGAGGGGCCATCCCCAGCCCTTCGCCACATCAGAATGAGCGAGCTTCATTGACTAGAAATATGGGAGGCTTTCACATGGCCTTCTCTTCACTCTCTCTCCCTTTCTCTGAGGAGGTAGGAACAATGTAAACAAAAAAAAAAGAATTGCCAGGCGCTTTGCCTCTGCAATGAGATCAGCATTGGCAGCGAACCAATCTTAGACCCCGGAGAGCTGCAGTGAAAGGAGGGGTATGTTAGCTAGGAGTGACAAGAGAGTGCAGTAAACTGCCCCAGCCCTGCTGGCTGTGTAAGAAAAAGTTAGATTTTAACCAAATAAACTTAAAGATTTTAATGCAGGTAGTTTTCTTAAACTATTCCCCAGGTTTAGAGGGGAATTTGACAATTAATAAGGATCTTGGAGATGAATGAAAATATACAAAAAAAACATGTGTGCCTTTGAATTAAAACTTTTTTTGTAAGATGAATGATACGTGATTATCGTTTCAGGTTGCCAGATCATGCCGGGGTGCGTGTGGCCCCCCCTTCCCTTTTCTTTTTGTTATTTTTGCTTGTTATTTTTGTTTGTTATTTTTGTGTGAGTGGGCCCCCCAAACTCCCCCCCCCCCCCAAGCCTGGAGCCAGACTGGACGGTAAAGGTGATGTCCTGGGGCTGATGGCAGACGGGAGCTGATGATCTATGGAGAACCAGATCGGATGGGGTTCTTCCTTGCCGAGGGGATACTGAGGAAGTTGGATGCCAGAGAGCTGTCATCTACATAGATGGACTGCTTCTTTCTAAGTGAAGAAGGGATCAGCAGAGTGTGCTACAATTGGAACTGTCCCCTTCAAGTGAGGCTGACTTTGAAAGAATGAGAGCTGTGTGTCTTTCGCACAGGAGAACTGCTTGTGCACCCTGACAAGAGACAGCGGTGTTTTTTGTTTTATATTTTCTGAGCTACAGTTGGCTGCCTTGGCAGTAGAATTCTCAGTTTAATCATTAGAGGTTCAAAGGGATCAAGATATTTCACCTGAGTTATGAAGTTTAAAAAGAACAAAAAGAGAAAACCAGTTAGTTATGATCTGCTTTGAATTTAATGTCTTTGAGTAGTCACTTCAACACAAGAGTTATTGATTCAAAATATGATTTTTAACAGTTGTGTTTTTGATTCTGAAAAGCAGTTTTTCACTTGTAGGTACTCTTTCAAATATGGCCTACAGTCATGAATCTTTCACTCTGAAAATTTAGTTTTTAAGGTTTTGCCTTTAAATGAGACATGCAAGGTTTCAATGAAAATCAGATCTTCAGTTAGGTTTTATTTAGTTGCTGGTTATTATGCATTGATACTGCGTTTACAGTTAACAGATACAGTGCCCCAATTATGGTTTTGTTTTTCAGTCATGATATTAAGTTGCTAGTTATTTTGCAATAATGCCAATTTTGCAGTTAAAAGATGCAGTCATAGCTGTGCCTTTAGTTCAGTGATTTTATTTTTGATATATGTGAATGGTGATGTTCAAGGGTCATGGGGTGCAATGTAGTGAATCAGCCACTTTAGTGGTCTGATGGTCTTTGATGATCCATGATCACCACCATTGTGTACTGACTTTAGTGTGCTATGTTAGTTTAGCCTTAATGTAGGATGGTCTTGCATTACAATAATCTTGCCAAAGAATGGAAGGTATGGGATATCAAGGTGCAGTGTTGTTGGTGATGGTGCACACAGGTGCTCCATAGTGGATACTGAGGGATTAAGTGCATAGTGTTATTTGAGTTAGGTGAATTATGACTTTAGCCTATTGGCTTTGATGTGGTCTAATATCATTCTGCTTTCCAAGTAGCAGAGGCCTATGCTTGAGCAACTCCATATTCTAAACTACAGCCATCTTCTGAGCCTCTTGAGGTGAGAGGTTATATTTGAGATTACGTGTTGTTCACCAGCAGTGAACCAGAGCAGACCAGTTCTTATCAAGAGGAATGTGCCTTCTTCGCATTGGCGTCATAACAAAACGCTTGGCCAGCGGCTGTCGGGTGCCTGGTGTGGAAAGGTACAGGAATCTTGTGAGAAAGGTAGGCGGGTTCTTCCAGAAGCTTCGATAGAGGATAGAATTCTATATGAGAGAAAGGGGGTCCGAGAGAGGGAGAGATGCTAAGATGCTGAGATGCTGGTCTGATGGTTTGGCGGTCTGGTGATACATCACGATGCAAACGTGCAGTCGTGTTTGTGCAACAGAGAGTCCTGACCCAACCAGAGAGGGAAAGAGAGACGGACCCTTCTTCGGATGACAAGACGCCTAAGATTATGGTGAGGTGTTCCAGGTGTACTTATTGTATCTAACTATGTCTTTTATTTTCAGGCTCTATGTATATGTATGTGTTGATGATTGCTACTAATGTTTACTGTGATGCTTAGTTATTTCTTTCTTTTGTCATCCTATTATCATGTAATAAAGAAACCCTAGAGCATATCATTTGTTTGTATTCCTTGTGAGGGAAGGTCGGGACCCTTTTTTACCAAGTACTTACAGAGGGATGGCCGATTCCCCTCTAATGGGTAATTGTTGATACGGGAGGGAAATCGGCTCCCATCAGGGATGTCTAAATTCTAATTATTCTATCCAATACATTGCTAGGAGGAGCACGCGTTGCGTACCCTCTCAGATGGGGAGGTGTTGTGATTTGCTGCGTACCCTCTCGGATGGGGAGGTGTTGTGACTTGTTGTTATTTGTGAGCTGCTCGGCAATGGTCCTATATGTTGTCAGTGTTTATTCCTTTCTTGGGTAAGTATTGTGAAATGTGGTGTCTTTCTGGATCCTGGGAAAGGATGTGGTAAGTAATGGCCTGGTGACTGACAGAAGCACCAAAACATATAGAGAAGTAGGTCATTACAGGCTGCACATGTTGTGAGGTAACAAGTAGGTTTCGCTGATGCCTGTCTTGTTGTTTGCTTGTATTGCAGTTTCTCAAGCCGGTCACGCAGGGAGGAAACTATCGCCAGATCACCAACAGCAAGCAACTTCAGCACGACGGACCCAGGAGCATAGGAAGGAGACACAAGTGGTATGGGTGGTTGGACACTCATTTGCGAAGCGCGTTAAATCTGTTTTCTTTTCAGGCAACTATACACGGAGGGAGGAACAGGGAGGTTTCAATGTTTCCTTTCATGGTAGGGGGGTCTTTGCTTAAGTCAGTTGAGGGGGTTCTTCACAGAATTACTGGATAGACACACCCCGCCGCCCACAGTGGTTATCGTACATGTGTGTGGCAACGATCTGGTAACAGTGGGCAGGAGGGTCCTGATGGAGGAAATACTCTCAGTAGTGAACTGGTTAGCTAAACTACACCTAGGCTGCACCATAATGTGGTCTCAGTTGATTCCTAGGCTGAGTTGGAGGGGGGGGACTCTGTTAAGGCATTGAATCACTCGGTAAAGAGGATCAACAACAAGATAGAGAAATTATTTCGGTCACCTCACCTGCAGAATATACCACATAGGTGCATCTGGGGGGGAGCATTTCTTCTTGCAAGATGGGGTCCACCTGACTCGGGAAGGCAACAAACTTTTTATGAATAATATTTTGGCATGGCTAGGAGGGTTCTAAGTAGGCATGACCTTTCAGTTGAGGAGGATAGGGGGGGCCAGATAGTCGGTCAACTATGCTGGCCTGTGCCGCCAAGGTCATGATCGGTGAGCAGTCAATTTAAGATCCTTAGGGGGCGTCACCCAGGGGGAGGGGCTACTGAGAACTCCAGGGGCAGTATATCCGCTTGGTTGGATGGGTGCGGGGGAGGGGGGAGTCAAGCTTTCTTTGGGCTGGTTAGCCACCCCGCACGTGCACTATGACGTCATTAAACGGCACAGAGTGCAAGGGCCCCCCTTTTGGTTAATGGAGTTCACGGAGCATATGGGGGTAACCAGGAGGGGGAAGTAGCCTCTCGGTAAATGGGCCCTCTGTGCATGTGCACTCATACGTGAGGGCGTAGCTGGTTAATAAGGATCTGACACCGGTTAGCGACCTTGCCGTAGGCCCATAACTAGGATATGCAGAAAAAGTCATAAGTAGGATGTTAGATTCGATTAGGAAACACTCTGTATTAGAAATTTGTGAAGGTTACCCTTTGATTCCTGTCTTCATTCATTGGAATCTAATGTCAAGATTTTTCTGCATAAATGCTTGTGTAAATATTGTTTATTTCAATTTTAATTTGTTTTCATGTTTTAATAAATACGGCCAGGGGGTCGCGAGACCCCCCGCCTTCCAAAGAAACTCTACTCAGGTCTAAATTGCTTTAATTGTTTAATTAGGGGTGGTGTCCAAGGCGAGGAGGGGGATGGTCGGTGTCCCTGACCATAAGCACTTAATTGTCAACACCGCACTTAGGACAGTCTGCCACGTGGTGGCACTGCTCATCTAATTTAGAGTTGAGCAGAACAACAGTTGTTTATGAATACAATATACATTAAATAATAATAATACCTGCCTCTCCGGCCATTCCTTTAACTTTGTGGAACTGGAATAATCTGTACTGTCACCCTTGAAGGCAAGAGAGATGGTTACTAGGTGCTTTGGTACCATCATTGACAGTGATGATGTGGCAATGGGTGGTGCAAGCTGCAGTGGCCTCCTGGTCAGGGCCCTGACACTTATTATTTTACAAACAAAGCACTGCCTATAGGCAGCACTCTGACATATGATGGCAGGAACTTTGATGGGGGCCTTCACTAGCCAAGGCACAGTGAGACATATCACCTCCCATGCTGTACTATTTAAAGCTGTCTTTCTTTCAACTTGAACAGTATTTATGCCGGCCACGTCATCTCCACGGAGCTCATTTCTCCATTGCTTGTACTGAAAATCATGATGAGCACACACGTTTATTTTCTTCCCGCAATATGAAATCAGCCTTTTAGATATTGCTTCTTGCTAATTTTCTTCATTAATCTCAAGAAACCTCTTAGACAGCCATCTTGCAGCCTTACAACTAAGCTGCAGCTGAAGAGTGAACTCTCAAAAAGTTGGAATTTTCAGTGCAGCCTCAAATGCCTTATAGAACCTCAGGTCTTCATTGGTAGCGTTAAATTTCAGGCTCAAATTCGAGTTACACACTCATATGCCTTCAGTGGCGTATCAAAGAGGGGGTTGGGGGTGGTGGACCACCCAGGCGCATGAGATTTCGGACGGAGGCCCCACCCCACTCTAACCTGCGGCAGCTCCGGCAGCAAAATCAGGAATTGATTGCCCCCCCTCCCCCTGTTACGCCCGCTGCGTGGGGTGGCAAAGGCTGGGATCTCCAAGGGCGGCAAAATGCCTAGCTCCACCTCTGAAGGCCTTAGTACATCTTCAAATCCCCAGGAACCTTTCCGATGCCAATGCACAGCTGTAAATGCCAAGACACAATATTAAATGCTATGAACCAACTCTCTTATTCCTCGGTGTACCTTGCTTCAAAATGTCAAGTGCAGCCTCCAGCAAACAGGGACAGATTTAAAGCTCCACATGCAGCCTTATATTTATGTGGCAGTTACAAATTGGCAGATGTAATGATCGCATGCCCGATAAAGCCTCATCTATACTGTTATAGCCTGATTTTTCAGCTACCCAATATATTTAATTGTATCCCCACATAGTGACAGGATTCTCCCCTTGTGCTCATGTATAGCCCCATATAATCAGTCCAGGCTCGTATACCCAGATATACCACCATATGCTCAACAATGACCATCTATGCTCCCTATAGTCCAAGGGCCTCATTTACAAGCCTATTGCACTTCCGGTGCGTCACTTTTGTAACACACCGGCAGCACAATGGGCTTCCCCATATGTACAAGGCCACGTAAAGTCACCCAGCGTCACTATTTACTGCATTGTAAATATGGCCCCTTTCACGCATTATTCTGTGTAAAAGGGGGTTTTCATGGGTGCTGCTATGGGTGTTCCCACGCAACATCCTTGGACCTGACACATTCCCAGATTTACAACATTTTGGAAAGCTGGAAATGCGTCAGAATCCTACGCCTACACAGGGGAGGCAAAAAAGTGGCGTAGCAAGGAGAAATACTTTTGTTTCTCCTCGTTTTATCCTCTTTCCAGCACGATTAGAAAGAGGAAAATGCCATTAATGATTGGTTTTGTGCCGGAAGGTGTCCCTTTTTGCACAAAAACAATCAACCTCACAACACGGGGCACCCTTGCTACATGACGCAAGGGTTTTTGCATTGGTCCTCGCTGCTGTTTTACGCCGGCGCAGAGGAGAATGGCAGGAATGTGCTGTATCTTGTAGATACGGTGCATTCCTGCCCTTTTATTTTGACGCATGGCAGGCCATCAGGAAGGCTTGCTGCGCTGCCGTACATCAAAATATTGTAAATGAGGCCCTAAGTGTACAAGTATGTTCCCATATACCCAGGTCTAGATAAAAATGCATGCTTCCTAGTCTCAGACCTGACAAATCCCTACTTGTTCAGGTGTAGGTTAATAGGTTCAAGTATAGTCCCATATATTTAGGGACATTAAAGTTCCTTGTGCCTGTTATGCATCCTCCATTCCTATGCATGGCCCAAGAAAGTCGTGAGGCAGCCAGTGAAACGCATGAAGATAGACCTGAACTCATGTTTGTCATGCAGATGAACACCATAGAAAGGTCTAAACTATCGACTTTGCCAATCTTTGTTTTATTAGTTGGTCGGTGTTGCTGCTACAAGTACAACTACAAATTACCCAAAATCATGAAATTCATGTACGTTGATGAACATATGCCATGGTGGACATTCTGTAGCTGCAGGACCTTTTAGAGAGGCTCTTCTTCACAGATCAGTGGTACTCAGTGGCTAGGGCTGATGCAACGTGGTGCAGGAACTTCTCAGTGGCAGCCTGCTTCAGAGCGGTGTAGTCAGTTCCAAGGTGCATGCCCATGACAATGCTGACGATTCCAACAAAAAGCTGCAAAGAAGACAGACACCGGGTAAGCATCAGTTGACTGGTTGAGCATTTACTTGCTTGTGCATTATTGTGACTGTAGTCACACCCAAAACATGCCTGCAGAAACAGAGGGGCAGATGTATCATCCGGTTTTTTTGTCGCAAACGCTGCGATTCGCAAAATAGCAGCGTTTGCGACAAAAAAAACAGGATTTGGAATGTATCATGCAAAAAGCCTCGAAATATTAAGGAATCGCAAATTTTGTGATTCCTTAATATTGCGAGGCTTTTAAGAAATGGCAAATTGCGATTTCTTAATTGAAATGTATTAAGCATTTCAGTGTTGCGATTTTTGACTAACAATTCGCAAAATACCACCAACTTGTAGTTGGTGGTAATTGGCGAATTCTTCTCAAAATGCACTTTTTTTAAATTCTAAAGGTGCCATGTGACGCTCATACATACCCTTAGGGCATGTATGTGCGCCATATGCGCACACATGTCAAATTCAGGGGTGCCGCAGGGTGTCCTTAAGACACCCTTTCACCCTTGAAATTATTCTCCATTTGCGATTAGCAAATTGCTAATCGCAAATTTAGAATAATTTCATATTCATTCCTATGGGCCTCCTGGCCCATAGAAATGAATGGGAAATTATTCCTTAATTGCGATTAGCAATTTGCTAATCGCAATTAAGGAATGTTAAGAAATCGTTAAAAAATAGCGATTTTCTACATACATACCATTTTGCACTTCTCAAATAGCGATTCCTTAAAAATCGCTATTTGAGAATCGCAAAATGGTATCTTGATACATCTGCCCCAGAGTTCAGAAGAAGCCACCGCCAGTCGGTAAATAAGATGCGCTAAAGTGCAAGCAAACACATCTAATGCTACCAGAAAGCAATCACAAAAAGTGTAGATTATTTGGATTTACCTTGAAGTTGGCAGGATCCACAAAAAGTTTTTTGCAGTGAATGGTGCTGAGATCTGCATAGTACGCCTTTAGGTCATCCAGGTGTTTGGCTGCCTCTAAAACGGAATGCATCACCTTGGCACCATGGGCAGCAACTTTAGGGTTGTGCTGGATCGCTTCGCAGCTACTGAGATCACCAAATGATTTGAAATGTCTCCTTGTCCATGGATTGACAAACAAAAGTCTAGAAAGAGAAGATCAAACAGCAGCAGTCAGTGGTTGTATCTATCTATCTATCTATTCTATCTATCTATCTATCTATCTATCTATCTATCTATCTATCTATCTATCTATCTATCTATCTATCTATCTATCTGTCTGTCTGTCTGTCTCTCTACATGACTATCTATCTATCTATCTATCTATCTATCTGTCTGTCTATCTGCATGGCTATTTATTTCTCTATCTGTCTGTCTATATACAGACTATCTATCTATCTATCTATCTATCTATCTATCTATCTATCTATCTATCTATCTATCTATCTATCTATCTATCTATCTATCTATCTATCTATCTATCTATCTATCTATCTATCTATCTATCCATCTGTCCATCCATCTATCCATCTATCTATCTTTCTATCTATCTATTTGTTAACCGAATAAAGCCTGTAATTCCTGGCTGTGACCTATTTCTGTGAATTTAGGGTTTAACCAACAATGCATCCTTGAAGTGTTTGTGTGTGCATGCGTGTGTGTTTGTGTGATTGTGTTAGGGCGCTGATACTCAAAGTACAGCCCTGGGGGCCGCATGCGGCCCTGCTGACCTTTACATGTGGCCCCCTGTTTAACAGCTGCTCTGGGCTGCTGTTTACAACCCTCAGTACTAGCAATAAAAAGATGCTAAATAAACAGGCGAACATTTATTTGTGTTAAAGAAAGGAAGTTACTATGGAGTCCTGCATTGCTCATCTTCAAGAACATCGTTATTTTTAAAGACATCCTGCAGCAAAAGTGTAAAAATATCAGCCTTCTTAATTCAAAAAGTGTAATTAATTAACCTGCAGATATTTTTCACCTTAGTTTATCAGATTATATCCTGAGAGAGAGAGATACTTGTTTATTTAGACCATAGTCTTTTAAACAAAACGAAACAAAACACACACAATCAGAGTCCAAAAAGTACGAATAGACAAAATTTCTACTACATCATAAATAATTAAAATTCAATACAGGTTAAAAAGAAAGGTTAAGAGGGTGACTCCCTCAGACACGCAATTCATTAAACCCACATTTTACGGAGTTCTCACATATCTAGAAGAATTTAAAACAGATTTACATTTTATAAAAAGGCTTAAAAGGACTTAAAATAAATGTCCCTCCTTCAATAGCTCCCTTCCAAAATATTTTATTGCCTTCAGGAATTTACCCAGATTATATCACTGTATTGAGAAATAAGTGATATTTTCAAACATGAATTTATAAACATGAATTCTTCCCACCACCCTGGCAATAAAGCCAATGGTGAACCAAAGAGTCAAATCAGTTGTTATGTGTACTCTTTGGGTGACCGGAGTTCCTGTTAAAAATGAACAACATTATAGTTTATTAAATCCAACACAGGAGAAGGTTTTGTAGAACGCACATCCTTAAGTAATTTATTTTGAGATCCTCGTATGTGAGGCAATGAAGAAAAGGTGGGAGAGTGAAATAAAACAATTGCCTAGCGTCACACAAGTTAATAAATAGGGGGAAGCCGGGATTTATCCCAGGTTTTCTGGTTTCACAACCGGAAATTATGCTTTGCTTCCCCTACTCCCACCTTGCCGCCAAGTCCCGCCACCCAACCTCCACCCTGCTGGCCTCAATGCGGCTCTCGGTCACATCACAGACCAAACTTATAGCCCCTTGGAAAATGTTTGTGAGTACCCATGTGTTAGGGTGTTGTCAATACCACAATCAACGCTATGTAGCATTGGAAATGACATCATCCCAAAAAGACAAAGGTGAATTATTGTTTTTATCCTATGAGAAACGTCAAGCTAGGTGTTGATTTGTGTACTACATTACAATAATCTGTAGTCCCTCCCCTACATCAACAAAGGTAATTAACAGCACATTACAGCCTAACCATCTGCATCTATTGCTTAAGATATGGTATTTGTACAAATGTATTCATTTAATAAAATAAATGTACCCCAAACCAGAATGCAGTAAAGTAAAATCACATTGAAGAGTCCTAATGACAAACTGAAGAGCTGTTTCCCCTTGTAAATTAATTGTAGCATGTAATCTGTGAGACAGAAAACAATGTTTTTCTCTTATCAGTTTTTCAATGTTGGTACAAAACCTGTAACCTGACCTTTTCAATGTAGAAATAAATATAGAAATGTGTGTTTATTAGGAAAGTTGTGCTGTATACAGAGTTTTTGATGAGATTTACTTTCAACCCTATTTCATAAGTGTGTGTGTGTGTGTGTTATACAGATTAATGGACTAATCAGTGTGCCTTAGTTACAGATAAATATTCACACGCTTTTGACTTACCTGCCAAGAGCTTCTGCTCCTACTTGTTCACCGTGAATTTTGCCACAGGCGTCGTGGATGCATTGTCTCTCCTCATTGGTGAATGTCATGGTGGTGGTTGCAGGATGCGGCTGAGGTCTTCAGTGAAAGTAGAGCAATGGTGAATGTACCTGCTCGGTCTGCTTTAAATGCAGTTACGAAGCCATGCCCACTCTCTCTCCCTCACATATCTATTGGCTGATACGTGAACGTGGGTGTGGCTTGGCTGCTGAACAGAACAAGTCTCCTTCAGTTCAGAAATGTTTCAAAACTTTAAATAATCATTCTGAATTTTGTTTTTGTTTTTTAGAAAAATATTATAGAAACATGCCACAACTGAAATATTTTTCATAGGCGCTCCTCTCACTGGGATTCAATGCACAGTTGAATTTTTTTTATGAAGATGTACTTTATCACCTGCAAGATATTTGCACACAAATGTATCCAGTGATAAAATACACGCCAATCATTTTGCTACTTATCTAGACTTTTTTTTTAGAACGGATTAACTTTTACATTCTTTAAAAAATACTCATGTTAACTGTTCACATCTTTCTGTAAACATCCATGCTATATGGACGTTCTGCAAAAAAAATTCTGGGAAGCTACCTCTAAAACAATACACATTGTTCAAAATATCGATGATATTATGAATACAATACAATACTTAAACATGCTATATCCTGCAAATGAAAGGGAAATAGGAGGAAAAGCACCATGCAATCTGAAAAGTGCAGAACACACATCAGAAACTGCATTGCTCATCGTTTGACCCTGAGAACACTGCTGCTGCTGCCTGAGCCCACACAATTATGCCCCTAAATCCACCTCCAAGGAAATGTTACCGGCGGAAACATCATGATTGACACCAACCGGTCTGATTTTAAGGTTAGTCCGCAGATCCATCCATCAAAAACTGCACGTGCAGTTACCATCACAGAAAAAAAAATGCCACATGCACCGGTCTTTTGTGATGAACTAAAAAGTGTAATGAATGTGTTTTTAACCTTTCCTAAAACGCGTACAATGTTTTATCTCAACTTTTTCTTGGTGTAAAAAATGAGATAATATTATTGTGCTGCATGTAAGCTGCCCTTGAAATTGCAAACTTCAGGAATCTTTACGTGTTATCAAGAACTGGATACCCTTGCAGGTGGCATGAAGCATATTGCCCCAGTGCCACATAAAACGACATGTGTATTAGTAAGGGGCACGTTCAGCCTTGGGCATCTCGGCGCGGAATAAAATATGCTTCATTCATAACCAACGGTGATCATTTTATCGACCTCAGAAGGATGAAAGGCTGGGTGGACCCGCCGGGATTTGAACCAACTACACGACCACAACACATCAAAGGACATGCAGAATATAATCAAGCGCATAGTCTACAGTTCATACGTGCTTCGCCAAATGGCAGAAATAAATGAATGTCATTATGTCACTCTCTAACATGCATAACTCTCATGAGTTTAGGTCACGACGTGTATTTAATGAGCCTTAGAATTTATCGTCAGGCCTTCAGAAGCATAGTATGTGCACACTGAAATGTATTCTATGTACCTCTCCACACTCATTGTTACAGACTGAGATACTACCAGATCATTGGTAGCAGCGGCACAAGGTAAATTGTAGATTGTCAGTTGAACAAACCAATTCCATAGCTCCGAGGGTTAATGCACCTACTGCAGAGGTGCATAGTAGCAGGCGTTCCGCAGGCAAGAATCCCTGTAAACGGTTTAGAATTTCGAGGTTCCCAAATAGCGACAATGGAGTCGGGTCATACATAGTATTTCATGCAAAAGTCTCCCGTATTCCATGTTCAGGTGTGAGCAGCTCTAATGTGCTAGCTTTTTTATATTGCATTCTGGGACTTCTAGGGCCATATGTATCAAGCAAATTCGGATTCGCAAAGGCCAAAATTCGCAGAATTTCGGCCTTTGCGAATGTGAATTTGCTAAATGGAATGTATTAAGCAAAATGTGGTGCAAAATAAGGAATCGCTAAATTTGCGATTCCTTATTTTGCGATTGCAGTTAAGGAATCTCAAATTTTGTGATTCCTTAAATGCAATGTATGATGCAAAAAATATTGCTAATTGTCCCTAAGGAATCGCAAATTACCACCAACTTCAAGTTGGTGGTAATTTGCGAATTTCTTTAAAATGCCAATATTTGCATTTTTCAAAGTGCCATGTGATGCACATACATGCCCTTAGGGCATGTATGTGCACCACACGTGTACCCATGCTTATTTCAGGGGTGCAACAGGGTGTCCTTTGGACACCCCTGCACCCTTGAAATTATTCTCAGTTTGCGCTTAGCAAATTGCGAATCGCAAATTGAGAACAATTTCACATTCATTCCTACCTGGCCCATAGAAATGAATGGGAAATAATTCCTTAATTGCGATTAGCAATTTGCTAATCGCAATTAAGGAATTTTAAGAAATCGCTAAAAAAAACCGAATTTCTACATACATACCATTTTGCGATTTCTAAATAGCGATTCCTTAAAAATCGCTATTAAGAAATTGCAAAAGGTTATGTTGATACATATGGCCCCTAGTCACGTTGATCACTTTATATTACAGGACTATTAGAACTGGGCTGCTCAGAAAAGAAACTAAACGGGATGGCCTCCTCGTTCTTGGGGCTGTGAATCTTGAGAGCTCGCTTTCTTGCTGCTTCCAGTGCTTCGAGGCCAAAAGAAGCTCTATATAAAAACGCTGCATTGTTAGATTCACAATCTCTTTGGTGCTGTAGATTCACATTCTCTTTGGTGCTGAACAAACGAGTCCTCCAAAGAGCAGATATTACAAAAATAAGATCATTTCACCAACTGCTTAGAAGTGTGACTTGATTTTCGCATTGCACACTTTGTATAGGTTGATGCCATATGTGTTTTCATTTACTTTAGTTAAATTAAATATTTTTAATGGCACATAAAAAGGAGTAATCTTTTTCCTTGCAGTGACTTGGACAAGAAATAAGGGCAGCTGCCTTGAACCTAGGATAAATCATGCATTACCTCCTCCTCCCCTTGCTTACTAAATGCTGTCCTTATTATCAGCCGGTGGTTGCCAGTGGGGCCAACCAGCACTCATTTTGGGGGCGCAGTACTTATTTTTCCACAGCGACCAGTGCCTAATTTGAGCCGGTGGGTGCCAGTGGGGCCCACCGGCACTTATTTTTGGGGACCGGCACTTACTTTTCCTCCAGATCTTTCCAGCGAGCAAGAGAGGGAAACCACATAAAGCAAACGACGGCAAGAGAAAGACGCAAACCCCATCACAAAGGGAGAAAGCAGGCACACACAGAGTGAAATAAAGGGGCGGCAGTGCCTGGCTGTGGATTATAGAGGCCTGGGGTGGGTTCAAGGCTTCGCAGTCTTGGTATTCGACCTGCTGACATTTAATTGTACGGGCTGTGGGGGTTCTGAGGGCTGCCGTGGGCACCCCACTCACTCTTTTAGAAATAAAGCACCATTTACCGAAAGCAAGGGGGGAATAGAGGAAAGACAGACGACAACAGTCCCTGAGGGAGAACGCAGGACCCTGCCAGAGTGAGATAAAAGGGAGGAAGTGTCTGGTAGTGGATTAAAGGGGTATGAGGTGGATTCCAGACTCTGCAGCCTGTGACATGTGAAAGTACCAGCTTCTGAGAAAAGTTCAGGGCCCAAGCACTTATTCCTTTGATTAAGCACTAAAATGCATCTCTGTAAGGTTAGCTCTCCCCAATGCACCCCTTCCAGAGGAACAACAACTTCTATTATTATAATTCTATAAAATTATATTATTATTATGGAATAAGCTGCCCATAACTGTGTAAAGGAAACAGTTCCCCATGACATCCTATTTTTTATTTGTGCTTGTCTGGGCATCATATTTTTTTGTACACGTGCTGGGTCGTGAAATGCTATAAAACTATTGTTATTTATTATTTACAGTTGCTCTAGCAGTGCCCTGGACACCCTTTTTTGTCTGTCGAAGGTGCTCCGGGCAAGTGTGATTGTTTCGAAAAAACGGTGCGCTGACTGCTTTTAAATTTAGGCCTGGTGCTGGGTCCGTTGTTGATCTGGTTAAAATTATTTTAAATTATGCTTTGACCAATTTGTACTGCGGTCCATGTGGCTTGTGTTTTTTTATTGAGTGGCACCGCCTGGACCTGCTTTAGGGTTTTTGAGCATGGATTACATGGGCAGCCCTGTGCTTGTTTCTACCAGGTGTCTCCAACACTTTCTGTAATAAAAGCTACTTATGTTCAGTAAAAGTAGTCCTGAGATATGAATAAATAGTATCGTTGTTGACTGCATCAGACAAGAAAACATTGGTGGACACCTTTTGTAACCCAGTAGCTAGACCTCAGTGCATCAAATGTACTTTAAAAAAATGCCTCATCATGGGTAACACGACAGCCATTGCTGCGATGCCCTTATTACCAACCCAATAGTTTTAGCAATAAGTCTTCCTAATGCAACATAATTTATCATTGAAATATCAGCATAGAATATTTTTGGAGAAATTCAAGTATTTTCTATGAATATCAGCTTATGAGTTTTGAAAACACACATTTTCAAATTGTGCATACATATATTAGTTACACAAAGCAACACAATCTCATTTAGTAGGCTACGCTGCACAGAGGGGAGCTACTCAGAGGGGAGCTACTTACTGGTAGCTGGAGAGCTATAAGTCGCTTACGAGCTACTGGTTGGAGAAGCCTGGTTTATAAAAAGCTTGTTACACGTGGTCTCGCGTTTGATTAAGAATTCAGTTTACCCAAGCGTTTAATTATTTCAGAATGAGCGACCAGTACTCGTCTCGCCCAAGCCCTTTTTGTATCCCTGTTCTCTGATCAGTGCAAGCTCTGTTTATTAGGAATGCAGGGTCCACTTTTATTCATTATAGTAAACATGATTAAAATCAGTGGAGTAGCCATTGTGTCATAGGCCCTAGTGTGGCTACTGTTTGAATCTCAAAATATATCAAAAATCAGGTTTCAGTGGACCTCAAGGGTGCCTGGAGGCCTGGTGCTAATGCACCTGCTGCACCAATGGAAGCTACACCCCTGAATACAATCCTTTACATTGATACTAACTTACTACAGCTCATTAAAGGATATTTAACGCGAGCTTGGATTGAAGTTTGGCGAGAAGGTCAATCATTTGCTTGTTGTGTGGGTCTTCTTTTCTTTTGTTTTTAAAATAGTAATGACACACTTTAGACAACATAGTTGTCTAAGATAATGGTAGATTTGATTTCTCTCTCCATGGACCGTATTATAATAAATGTTGTGTTTTTCTCTTTAGATTACAATCATATATGGAATCGGAATGACTAAAAAAAGAGAAGGATATGAAAAATACATTTAAAGAAAAGCAAAACAGGAGGCATTGTTTTTGTTGGATAATTATATATACCCTTAATTTGCGCTTCTTCATTCTGGCTACCGTTTTGCTAAACTGAGAGTGGAGGTAATTACAACTATGGGGAAGTATATGTAGAAGTGCCAACATGTGTCCCCAACTCCTCCTAGAGATTAGGAGGATACTAAGAGGAACTCATTAAAGACTGACATTTCTAACAGGATGCGAAAAAACACAAAATGTAGTTTTTGGTTACATCAATTCAGGAAGCCTTCAACAAACCAAAGGAGAGAGACAAGGACAGTGCTAAATTTGAGACAATAGTTGCCGCTGGGGACCACGGGCACTCATTTATTTTTCTGCCTCTGACATTTAACAGGAGCAACAGAGAGAAAAAAAATAAAGCGAAAGACAGAGGAAGAGAAAAAGGGAAACAATGTCACAAAGGGACAACACAAGAGCCTGCAGGAGTGAGATACAGGGGCAATGAGTGTCTGTTAGTGAATTAAAGAGGCAAAAGGTAGAATAAAGACTATGCCGCCTTGATATTGGGCATTGCAACATTGAGTTGCACTGGCCTCGGTAGTCTGAGCAGATCTTTGGGCACCAGCACTCATTCTTTCACAAATGTAGCACTGAACACGTTAGATTGGTATTGGTGAGTGGATTCTCCTTTGAGATTTTATTCTTCTCAAATACTTTTCTCTTTCCCTACTTCCATTTAATCATTTTGGACTTCTACTTATGATGAGGAGGTGGAAGCAGGTGATAATACTAACCCAAGATTGAAATATATATCAACGAGGGACTTGTGTAATTTAGTGCTAATTTGGATCTTTTCACTAGGTGAAGACCAGCCATCTACTGACGGGAGTAGTTTAGGCATTTAAAAAAACAAACTTTAAATCCTAAACACCTGTTGATTCTGTAGTTTCTAGCCTAGTCCAAAGGGGAAAAAACTTTGCCTTTGTGTTTTAAGGGTAGAATATATCTAGTTGATATGGATGAATTGGAATTACTTCAGACAATGATCCTTTATTTGGAAATTTAACTTGACAAACATCTGTTCTAATGGAATAGATTTCCTTATCAGATCAGGTAGATAAAAAAGTTGATTCAGCCTTTACGAGAGCCTATTCAAGACTGAGTCTAGCAATGAGGGCAGACCTATTGGATCGAAATGTCACATTCATAAGTTAAGGATTTTCAGTTGTGTCTGCAGCCATTTAAAATGGAACTGATCTGTCTAGATTATTGGCAGTAGTGGAACTCTAAGGAAAATACCTACTAGATGTTACTTTTGATAGTCTAAAAGCCTCACAAGTTCCTGCAGGTGCATTAGTAGCAGTATGAAGATTAATTTAACTGAAATGTTAAAGCAAGTCTAAAGATGCATCTCTTACAGATGCCTTTTTGTGAAATAGATTTTTGGGTAAAGATCTTAAAACAGCAATTCACAATTTTTTTAAACAAACAAAAATCACGTCTATCCTTTCAAATTCAGCTCTGGATTTTTTGAAAGATCATGAAAACATCATGGAAGACCAAAGCAAAGGAATTTTGACGTCTCAGTTTCAGTCAAAAGAAAAAAATCTTTCTACCACTAAAACTGTGTTAAAAAGGACCATAAAGAGAAACAGAGGGCTTGAGTATGCTGGTCTGCAGTGCCTATCTTGCCTCGTTGGTGGTCATTTGTCAACATTCAATAGTAGATGGAAAGAGGCAGTCAATAGGATGTTGTGATACAACTCATATCACAATGCTACCTATTAGAATTTCTTACAATGCCTCCAAATTCCAGGTAAATTGCAACACACCTTAAAAAAAAACATTCAAGAGAAAAGCCCTGCTGGAGAACATTTTAGCTTTGGTGCAGAGAAAACTGCATACCAGTACCAGAAGTGGAAGCAAGGGATAGCTAGTTTCCAATGGAATTTTTAGTCAAGAAACAGTCAGGTCAATGCAGGTTGGTAACAGACCTGAAAGATTTCAATTGCTTTATCAGGACAATTCTGGAAAAAAATGTATCCATTGGTGGTAAAATACATTTTTTTAACCTCGGTGTCTCTGCAGGATCTACTTATTTCCATAAGCATATCTGGTCAGAAAATTATGATGTATGCAATGAGGGAGAGACATTGGACGTTTCAAGCATTAGCTTTTGCCCTCAAAGCTTCGCCCAGATTGTTCATGAAGGAGTTGGCTCCAGTGACAGCATTGTTGCACAAGGAGAACATTCAGATTCTTTCTTACTTGGAAAACCTTCTTATTGAAGCACAGTCCAGAGCCCAAATGAGAGAAGTGACTCAAAGAACAATCCACGTTCTAGAGACTCTCAGATTTTTAATAAACCATCTAAAGTCAAGGGTTCATCCATCCCAGAGACTGGGATACTTTAGGGCATATTTCCAGACAAGCAAAGTAAAAGTGTGCCGTCCGATGGACAGAAAAAAATGGCTGATGTGGACGTTGAATCTTATTTCAATGAGGGACCACAAATCAGCAATGGACCGGCTTCAAGCACAGGGATACATGGTGTGTTATCTATGTTATTGGATACTTTATGTGAACAAAATGTTAGTTAGACAATACATTTTTTAAAGAACTATTTTTAATTCTTGTAGGCGGGCTGTCTCTGTGTTTTTTCATGTGTTTATCCATACAGGGGCTCACTGGGTCTTCATATTATTCAGCCATGGCATCCAGTAACACAGAAGTATGAACTTCTCATCCCAGTAATTAAGTGCATCAGGAATCCTGTGAGCTGGTGATTCCAATCACAGAATGTGAGCAAGAAGGTTGTTCCTCCTGTAGTGAGAACTTTGATGAAAGGTGGCAGATGTCTGGGATGGGGGAAGGTTTGGGGAGAAATGAGCTGATTTAGAATTTGGTGGATGCAGACAGGCTGTCAAAAACCATCAGCAGAAGAAAATGAGTAACAACAGGGGAAGCTTGCTCAAGATGCTACACTTGATGTTTAGGGAAAAGGTGACAAAATGGCTTTAAAAATCTATATGTCAATGAGATTACTTTAACATACGCTTACACATTAAGCATCCAATCCTGTCAATCACAGACCAATATTACCTATGCAGGAATGTGAATATTGCAAAATATAGACACAAAGTACACTTTGGGCCTGATTGCAATGGGATCAGAAACGGCTCCGACCGTCGTCGGAGCCGTTCCTACCTCTTCATAATCAGGTGGTTGGATTCCTTTCCGACCAGCTCATTATGATGGAGTCAGTTAGAAAGGAATGCAACTGGACATGCCGACTGGATTCCGAAGGGCTCGGAGAGCCCGTACACCAGTCAGAATGCTTTCAGTAATCCCAAGGTGCCTTTTTCTGCCCGAGGGATTACGATGTCGGATTCCGACAGCCTTTCTGTGCCGGCCTTTCCAACACAGAAAGGCTGTCGGAAGTTGACTTTGGGGGTGTCCAGCACGGCCCCCATAGTGCAAGGCCTCCGAATGGCGGCTGACCTTGAGGTGCCTGCCACAGGGTGCAGGGATGAACTGCACCTCTTCGTTTTACAACGAGAGCATGCATTCCAGTCGGAATGAATGCTCCCATTGTGAAGAATAGGAGTGCGACTGAACAGTTTTTAGTTGCATCCTAATTGGTCGATCTGAGTACCGAGAAGATGTCGGGAGGAGTCTACTCCGCCCGACATCGTTATCGACCCCATGGCAGGCATTCACCATTTTTGTTCTGCCATCATGGACAAACTTTGTCTGCGGAGGAAATGACTGACAATATTGCAGACAGGTGAAACATTAGAGGTGAATACGTTCTGTCATGTGTGACTTTGCTTCCACCAACAACTAGAACTTCTACAATACGAACAATTGAGATACCTTGTCCACAGTGTAATCTGTGCCAAGCTCAAGCCTTTCATGAAATAAAAATACAAATAATGTACTGTGTATTGACATTAACGGAAGTTAATATAAATAATTAGGAAAGCATTTAGAAATAGGAAAATGTTTTCAACGTACACATTTTTTTAATTTGAATTTTTGAATGTTTGTTGATATTTTTTTAAAATACTAGTATTGTCAATACTTGTTTATGTATCTAGGAAACATGATTAGGAAATAAAACTAAATTTATCACAAAATAGGAATACAATGTTGAAATTGTATATACATATGTCAGGTGACCTGGGCTAAAATCAAAAAAGATTTCAATATGCCTAACATCTGTTTTGAAGCATACAACATTGAAATGTTGCACTCTTATATTTCAGATATATTTATTCACAAAGTCCAAGGAACTTTGAGAGGGATTCACTAACAAAATTAACATTTGCGCGAACCACATCGAGATCTGGAATCCATGCAGAAAAGGCACAACACTGACAAATTTGACTCTTTAGCATTACAATTTCAATCTGAACTGTTGCCTGATAAAAGAATTTGGACTGCCATCCATTGTGAAGAATATGCAGCATAACATTTCTGTCTTAGTAGATTCTTGTAGATGCCAGCCTTGCACCAGACTTGCACGGGGACCAAGCAACTACAGCACCCAGCACCACCCGTGGCAGGAGGGCCGCCCACTATCTGATTTCACGCCTGTAGATGCACAAAAGGTCTGCTGTACCCCCGCAGCATGGGATGCCAGCCTTGCACCAGCCTTGCACGGGGACCACGCGACTACAGCACCCAGCGCCACCCGCGGCAGGAGGGCCACCCATCATCTGATTTCACGCCTGAAGGCGCACAAAAGGGCCGCTGTACTCCCGCAGCGTGCAACGCCAGACTTGCACCAGCCTTGCAGGGGACCAAGCAACTACAGCATCCAGCACCACCTGCAGCAGGAGAGCCGCCCACGATCTGATTTCGCGCCTGTAGACGCACAAAAGGTCTGCTGTACTCCCGCAGTGCGGGACGAGCCCTGGCGGGCCCGTCTGCACCCGTTTTAGACCGGAAGAGACTGGGCTGGGCCACCCCCCTTGGTTTGGACCACGGAATGCAACCTGTTGGAACAGCAAGTAATCAGTAACTTTACCCAAGGTTAGTGCCCTCATATTTGAACTGTGCTTGTCTTCCTGCCTAAACTATAAAGGAGCTATTGTACTGTTAAGGGGCACCTCACAAGCAGTCATGGGCAAACGCACCCCTGTAGTGAAAGACTCCACTACCCGGAAAACAGTTATTTCATCACAACCCACTGCTCAACCCAATGCAATTGATAAAATGTTGCAGAGGGCAACTGGTGCTGGTTCCATGGAAATCGAGCGTACTGAGAGGCATCTCTCACAAACAATGATTATAGCTCCAAGTCCTACTTCTTCCGATTCTGGCACCCTACCCCATCCCCAAAACAAACCAAGGTCTAAGACTTAGAGGCCCCAAGGACATGCACACAGACAGGAGCGGGTTATGCTCCCAAGACACTCTTGGGGAGTGGAGGAAAGAAAAAAGGGGGAAAACACAAGTCTATCACAAATAAGGGAGTCAAGCGGAATAAACAAGCATCTGACATTTCACTGAATAGAATTTTGGAGGAATCAGGAACAGGGGATTCGCTACAAATGACCCCAGAGCAACCATGATGGGGTCAAACCTGGTGATGGACCTTAAAGTGCATTTTAGATCTGTTGTAAAAGAATAACTTGCTGTTTTAATGGATCAAAATGATAAACTATCGTCATTGGTGGACCACTGGGTAGGAAAGGCAGACACAACTCTTAAAGTAACTGAGACAAGTAAATCCCTTGTTAAAGAGCTGGCCTCACACCCCAATAAGGTAGCCATATCAGCATTAGATACACCGTCCGTCCCTGTTAGGCCAAATATAACAAACTATGGGGATGCAGCTCCCTGTCTGGGATCACCCCACCACAGAGCCTGGATTCAGTTATCCTCCCCAGAGGCTCCCTCGATGTCCACCCCCTGAACATGCTATTAGGTTACCTCCGCCTACAACAGGTTCATCTAATCCACAGCAAGTTGATAAAACTCAAGAGGTCTGTGAGAAGATTGAGCCACACACAAAATCTAGGGAAACACACTCAGCACTACCATGTATCAATCTACCCCAGCCTCCACTTCATATGTTATTGTGCTATCAGGAGTTCCTGAGCTGGAAAGGGGGTCTAGGGAATCCCATTCCGAACTCAAAAACAAATGCATTCATTGGTTAACCAAATATAGGCATTTCCACTACAAAGACGTAAATAAAATCATATTTACACACAGGGTAAACTGGCTGCGGTGGAGGCCAAAGGATCTAGCCAGGGACTGTAAAGTGATCAATTATAGGGATACTCGGCTGTCCAATACATTCTAGATTGGGGCTATGAGACGGAGGCTGGGATATTACTTCTCTCCCCCTGGGATATTTCTTCCCTCCAAGGTTTATGCCGCACAATGTGGGAGGATTGGCCAATGATTGGGGAACGAGTGATCAGCGTGGCCCCGTGCCTCAAATAGGCCAGGACCATCCTACATCACTCATTTACAATCTCCCTGACACCAACAGATTTACCCCTCTCGATTCGGTAGATTGACGAAGGTCCTTCAGCCCTTCCTACAAAAATCCCAGTGACAACTATGAGTTTAGAATGAGATTAATGAATCTGGATGGTCCAACACAAAATGGTGGCTATGGTAAGCAGAAAAGGGATAAGGAGTTGGTCCCTGAGGGCACTCCGACAGATTCCACTCTTACCTTACTTAACAACCCAAACTTGGCTAATGAATGCAGTTCCAGGGGTGGGGTAGGGCCCAAAGACTTACACCAGACCCATTTAAGGGCAAGCCTCCCCTCTCAGACTCCTTTGGTCAATGAAGCAGGACCACCAAGAATGCAGATATTATCCTGGAACATAGCAGGACTCACCTCAAACTGGATCTCCCAGATTGGGGTTTTTTATTGACCAGCACAAATTATGTATATTCCAGGAAACATTGGCAAGGGTAGATGCACGAAAAGTGGGCTATGCGTTGTACAGTACCTCAGCACTACCTGAGAACTATTGGGTCATCATAGGTGGAGATTTTAACTGTCATTTTGAGCCCTTGAACGGCCTGTCCACAAGCATTACAAGTGAGGAGGATTCAGTTTGGGCAATTCCAGATCTAAATATTCCACCAACATGGGCATGAACTCCTCTGGTCCTACAAATGAATGCACTTGCACTAAGCCACTCACTGAGGGCCTGTAATGGTCGATTGGTATCCGATAGTGCAGGGAATTCTACCTTTAACAGACTCAGGCAGGCATTGATCATAGATTATATTCTGGTAGACGTTAGATCATGGTACAGATTCCTCGACTTTAAGGTCACCTTTCATCACAAGAGTGACCATAACGCTTTGGTTTTAGAAGCATCTTTGCCCAGCTGTGATCGGTAGTAGGAGTACCTGTGGGGCGGTGCCGTGGGGAGGGGGAGGGGCAGGGTGGGAGGTAGTAATCTATGGACTTTGGAGGTTTACAGGTAAGTAAACATATAAATAAATAAAAAGAATTTCGTTGCGCGCACTGCATCGCATTTGGGGGAAATTAATTGTATTTATTTATATGTTCACTTACCTGTAAACCTCCAGAATCCATAGATTACTACCTCCCACCCCACCCTCCCCCCTCCCCACGTCACTGCCCAGCAGGTAATCCGACTACTACCACTGCTGTCTTTGCCACCAGCTGAAGGTCATCATAGCACATCTACAAAATATGATTCTGGCTTAGAATTTGCCAACGGAGGGAGGAGAGTACGCTGGGTGGAACTTGTACAAGCACAAGACAAAGTGGCCTCCCTATACCAACAAATTGTTCCCTTTCTTGAAGCAGCGTCCCAACTCTCTGTGACCTGTGGCACTTTAACTTCCCAAACCAGAATTGCAAATAACCATCAGAATTTGCTCTCAACCGTGGTACCCTTTTTCTTTAATAGTAAAGAGCCTAGGCTGAATACCAAACCAAGGCACCCATGGTTTAACAAATACTGCAAGGTAGCCAAGAAAGCCCTTTTAATCTCCATTAGAACCAATGATAGGCTACAAATTAAGGAAGCTAGGGAACATGGTAAAAATACTGTAGCTAAAGCAAAAAGCAACTGTGAAAGTGAAAAATGGGATACCATTAAAATTGTGCTAGATAGTCATGACATGAGGGCCTTTTGGAATTTAGTTAACACAGGGAAATCTGAAGGTAAATTGGCCATTGCGCCAAATTTAGGGGAATAAGTCTGGAGAGCCCATTTTAAATCTTTATACACCAGGACAACTGAGGAGGCTGGCCGGGTGGAAATAAACACTATCGACATGGGGTTGCCAAATCAAGATGTCCCACTCTGTTCAATGAAGGAGGTCACAGAGGCACTGGGCAAGTTATTACCAGCTAAGGCACCAGGGCTGGATAAGATTCCTGGCAAACTTTTTGCTTGAAGCCCTCAGTTTGGGCACCCTACTTGTGGTCATTTTTAATGCCGTTTTGCAAGGCATGGCGCTACCCTCTACTTGGGCAGGGGCAGAAATTATCCCAATTTATCAAAAGGGTTTACCTCTTTATCCAGCCAACTATTGTCCCATAAGTCTTTTAGACGTTAGCCAAAAAGAAAATGTGCACGCATCCTCCTTGGGCGTTTGCAATCTTTGATGGAAGAGAGTAATGTATTAACACCTCTACGAGCAGGGTTTAGGGCCAATATCTCTACTACTGACCTGATCTTTAGATTACAACGTATCCACTGCAAAACCTTGGTCCTTGAGTGTGGCAGCCTCTACCTCACATTGTGGATCTTAAATTCGCTTTTGACTTAGTCCAGAGAGAACAATTGCGGGATATACTTCTGGACCTGGGAGTTCCAGAGTATCTCTGCTATCAGTTGAACCCAGCGACGGCCCGTGTAGGGCGTTACACCGGGCGGTGATGTGGTGCGGGGGAGGAGCAGGGTGGGGGGGTGTAAAATAGGGAAACAGACAATTACAGGTAAGTAACGTAAAAAATAAATAAAACAACTTTTGTTGTGCGCGCTGCATCGCATTTGGCATTGCAACGCGCAAAATGAAATTTGTTTTATTTATTTTGTACGTTACTTACCTGTAATTGTCCATTTCCCGTATTTTACACCCCCCCACCCCGCCCCTCCCCCGCACCACATCACCGCCCGGTGTAACGCCCTCCACGGGCCGTCGCTTGTTGAACCGCTTTCACCAAGATAATTATGCACCAAAAAGATATGGCAATCATTGTGAACTTTCTGCCCCTTTCCTCGCAGAGATAGGGGTACGCCAAGGATGTGTTTTGGCCCCAACACTCTTTTCCCTTTTCATAATTGGCCTAATAGAATCCTTGCCGGCTGGAAAAGGTATCGATGCACCCAGGTTAGCAAACCACAAAATTCCAGCTCTCATGTTTGTGGATGATATGCTTTTACTTTCCAAATCTCTTATGAGCATGCAAAGGGTTCTTGATATATTCAGCACTTTTTGCAAAAACCGAGGATTGGAGATCAATTTACAAAAAATCAAGTATATGGTTTTCAACGCAAACACCACAAACTGCCCAAATACCCGACTAGACGGAAGGGCTCTAGAGAGGGTGTCTATTTTTGATTATCTAGAGATTACACTAACCAAAAAAATTGAATGGGAGACACAAATAAAGAAAGCTAATCTAAAATTGACCCAGTATACGGGAGGTATCATAAAAGTTTACAAGAGCTGCACGCATAAAGTGATAGGTCCTGTAGTAGAAATTTACAAGACACAGGCAAGGGGTGCGGCCTTGTATGGGGTAGAATTATGGGGCCACTGTTCACCCACCTCTCTATCACTGACAAAGAATTTATTTCTCAGGCAATTGCTGGGTCTTCCCACTAGCGTTCCATTAACACTGCTCAGGATGGACCTAGGGATTAGCCTAATAGCAGTTAGGAACATTTGCCAGGCTCTAGGGAGGGTAAACATGTGGACATTTGCGGGAGAAATCTGTCCTAAGATCCCCAGAAAGGCACTCCATGAGACCCATAGAAATTTTAAACTGGCCTAATTATGTCTGGACCAAGCTTGGATGCCTAACTTCCAGGTTCTTGGAAGTAAAACAGCGATATAGGCTAGAACCGGTGCTAGATTATATTCAACCACTTCTAGCAAAGAAGCTTTTTCTCCAATTTAGACATGGGGTTCTCCCACTTCGATCAATTACTAATAAGTGGCAGGGCTCCCATACTCTAGATTGCCCGGGTGTGACCAAGCAGAGGAAACTGAAAATCACATACTTTTCTTCTGCCCTGCCTACAGGAAGACAAGGTCTCAATGGATACTACAATTGTGCAGGAACATGGGGACTAGGCATTCTACTGAGGTGTTTAGGCTTTTTAAATATGATACTGATATGCCGATTGTGTTCTCCATCTCGCGGTTTTTATATTCTATGTGGTGCACTCGTAGAGCTATTTTAAAGAAATTACCATAGGAAAATTTTAGATTTAAAGCAATTATTAGTCATGTTATGTTATGCACCTTTTAGAACAATGTGGTATGTATACATTGTGTTGCAAGTTTACCCTTTCCGCAATTTACCATTGCCACGGTGTTTCATAATTCCTAGAATTTTATCTATTTTAAATCGGTATCCCTTTTTATCCCTTTTCTAGTATTTATTAGATAAGAACAACTTTATTTAGTATTAAATAGGTGTTTTAATCATTAATGAAACAGCCATTTGTTACAGCACGTGTTATTGCTCCCCACCTTGCACTTAATGTAGAAATCATGTATTCTATGCACAATGCACAATTTCCTGCTATAGAACACTGAGCAGGCTTGGGGGAGCTAACTCAAGAATGTAGTCACAATTTATATACTTATAGTGATTTAAATAAAAAAGAAACAAAGTATATAGGGGCATATTATCAAGACAGGCGATAACATTATGGCCGTTTTAGCGGCAGAAAACTGCCGCTAAAACGGCGATAATGGGCTTGATAATATGCTCTATGGAATTCTAATTGAAGCCCATGTTAGAAGTCCTTCGCATTTAACATGGGCTTCAATTAGAATTCCATAGAGCATATTATCAAGCCCATTATCGCCGTTTTAGCGGCAGTTTTCTGCCGCTAAAACGGCGATAATTTTATCGCCTATCTTGATAATATGCCCCATAGTTTTTAAGATGACGTGCTGTATTTCGATAAAATGTACTGTGTTGTTTTATGTGCTTTAATGGCCTGTATGGCCGAAATTAAGATTTTTTTTTTAGCTTGACTTTGATATTCTTCCAGTACACAATTATCCACTCCAATGGGATGTTGCAGTCATCTTTTTCAGCTACCTTCAGCCAGGTGAAGAATGTTATGGTCAGATGTATGCATGACTACTTCTAATGTACACCAGATAATGCTAGTCTTAACAATATCAAGGCTTGTGTATATGGCCAGGGAGGCATACCACAAGTTGTGATGCCATAGATTAAGCCCACATTACATTGGTGCCACCTCATGACTAGGAGCAAATCTACCAGAAATAGGAAGTAATACCACTTCATCAATGTACAGGTGTCTCGCCTAGCATATCTCTGATCTGTACATCTCCAGTCTGTGTGAAAGATTTTCAGTTTCCACCCATAACTCACTAGTACTACTCAACAGCTCCATTCTATAAAAGAAGGAAGATCCTGCATCAAGTAGAGCATGGCGTGTTGGTAAATGATAATGTTTGTGATGTTGTGATATTTTGGTTGAAAGTTGGGGCCTTCCAGACATAATATCCCTTGTTATTGCTTTTGTGATTATGTTTTCCAGAGATTTCCGCTTTCCCCAGCCGCACATTGGGTTACAACACCTCTAGGAAACTCAACAAACCCAACGGAAATCCACTTCAATGAGGCATACTTAATGTTGACCAAGTTGTATCCTTCTACGGTGGACAGATGGACCAACGACAGTGAGCTGAGGTTCTGCTGATGGACCTTTCAACAGCATTACAGAGGGTGGGTCATCAGGCCCTAAATATAGCAGACTGATATCGAGCAGTCTGATG
Organism: Lissotriton helveticus; assembly: GCF_964261635.1. NCBI lineage: Eukaryota > Metazoa > Chordata > Amphibia > Caudata > Salamandridae > Lissotriton > Lissotriton helveticus. The sequence continues at coordinate 537,480,591 of NC_136071.1, read as the reverse complement.
CATGAATCAGTCCCACCGTGACGGAAGAAGGACAGGCCATTCACCAAACTCTGAATTAGACCCAAACACTACTTAGGTAGGTTGGTCTGTGGTGGAGAAGCCCCACATTTCCAACCAGTGGGAAATGATGGCAGCATGGATAGTACAGGTCTTCAAGGACATAAAAGCCAACTCTGCCTTTGTTGTCGGAACATACAATGTGTTCACAATGGATTGTATAAATCAACGATTTGGAACAAAGTCAAACTCATTCAATCTAACAATTATTTATTTTTGCTAGATGTGCGGGAAGCCATGTCTTATTAATCAGTGCAGTTCTTGCGAGGAGGAAAGACAATAAGAGAGCTGATGATCTCAGCAGAGTGTTATGCACCTCAGAGAATCTCTCAATAACAGTTCAAGTGTTCCAGCAGATTTGAAAAATATTTGAGATGCCAGGGATAAATCTCTTTGCAGAGTATCAAAATGCTGTTCTTCCAAACTTTTACACAGGTTCCAGGATTCTCCTGCAACAAGTATAGATACTACAGAAAGTTGATGGCCCAGGTTGAAGCTGTATTCTTTCCCCTCATATATCTCTAATTCCCCACCTCATTGCTAAAGTTAGGAGGGAAGAGGTAGAGATAATTCTGTTTTGCCTATTCTGGCCAAGGAGGCAACAGTTCCACATGTGTAGTTTCTTCCAGTAGATCAATGTTGAATGGGAACACTCAAGTACTACCCAAAGGACTTCCCTTGATGCAAAGTTCTGCTTTCTTTAGCCAACTCCCCAGTGCAAAATAAATTGTACAATGATTAGTAATTAACAAATTAACACTTAGAGTCAGGGTGTGTCACTTTTGGTGATTTTATAGTGGTGTAGGTTCTATATCTATTACTAATTGTAGTTTGGTTGCTTTATATACAGAATACCACAGACACAACTACTACTCTTAGCAATGCACACACCATGAGGCATATTAGCAAGAACCTCATTAAAATTATCTCAGTTTTAGCTGCAGGAAACTGCCACTAAAACGGCAATAATGGGCTTGCTAATATGTGTTATAGAATTCCAATAGAAGCCCAGGTTAGATGTGCAGGACATCTAACCTGGGCTTCTATTGGAATTCTATAACGCATATTAGCAAGCCCATTATTGCCGTTTTAGTGGCAGTTTCCTGCAGCTAAAACTGAGATAATTTCAACGAGGTTGTTGCTAATATGCCCCCATGTGTGGCTACTAATATAATAATATTAGCCTGCCTACTTGTACTACATCTGTATGTACCATTGACACTATGACTATAGTTGCCACCATAGTCCCTGATTCATGTATTAATAGTATTGCACAAAGTGCTCATTCTGTTACTAGTACCAATATTGTAACACAAACAGGGATAAAACCTGGTGCTACTGGTGCCACTACCACTGGTCATTTGGCTAGTGCACAACTAAATATTTCTATTGCAAACGTTAAACTTGTGCAGTGATACTTAAATGCGCCCCCCTGATCAACAGCAGCACTGGGCTGCTGTTCACTGAACTCAGCACTAACATTAGAAATACGTTATATTTACAGTCAAGCATTTATTTAAAGGTTCATTGAAGTTTAAAAAGTAAGAAACTAGGTTGTCTTTCACCACTTAACTTTTGGAACTCCTTCATTTTCAAAGCTTTCTTGCAGCAAACGTTTTCAAATAGGATAACATCTCTTCAAACTTCAAAAAGTGTTTTTCATTCCACACAATTTGGGAAAGTGGGGAAGCTAGAATTACTCTCAGGCTTTCTGGTTTATTGTGCAGTTCAGCCACTAGATGTACATGCTTTGCTATCCCTAAACCCAACTTTTGCGCCACCCATTTGAATCACCACCCTGCTGGCATCGATGCGGCCCTCATCAAATATCACAGACCAAACTTTGTAGCCCTTGAGAAAATATTTGCTACTACCCATGGACTAGCGCAACCACAACTTGTACTCAAAGTTGGTGCTTCATTTGTAAATTAATGGACCTGATTCACGAAGGTAAATATACATCTGTATATTTACACATGTGAATATTTACTGCTACACATAGCTGTAAGTCTAACTTATTGCTGTTCATCATTTTAGAGTGCAGAGTTACTCTTCGGTCTAGATTTACGTCTCCACACCTCAAGTTAGGGAAGATAGAGCCTCCGAAACAGGATTAAGTAGGGTAAAGCTACCATTGGTAACCTTTTCAACGTAGAAAGAGATCTTCATATGTGTCAGCGTAGAAAGAGATCTTCATATGTGTGGCAGAAATCTCCATACAGTAAAACTAGGAGAGGTGGAAGTTTCCACACATCGTTTAGTGAATAGAAGTTTGTATCACATGAATAGTATAGTTGTAGTTACATCACATACTACAAAATACAGTTTGTGAATAGCCACCAATAGGTGCAGAGGCGTTAAAGTTTTCTTTAGAGCCTCCTGCTAGTGCTACCAAATGTCAGCGCTGTTGAATACCAGGGCTGCCTTATTTTGCTTTGAGGTACCTTTGTTGTTAAGCAACTAAAAGTTCAGCTCTTTGTCCGACATGGACTCATTTAAAATCCGATCACTTTAAAATGCTCTCAAAAAAGATTACTCTTAATGAGTTTATCCGATACCAATTTCAGACCTTATAGTTCATAATGTTGTTTGCTGAAAACCTCAAACAATGGGTATACGAAGGATAGAAAGAGCACGAACAGGTTGCTCACTAAACAAAATGCATTATAGTCCCTCTTTCATGTTTCTCATTTGTGGAATTCGGTGGATGCAGGAACAACTGGGCCAAGCAGGCGCCATTAATTAGGTACAGGTTTTAGGTTTCCTGCATGTGCTGTCACAGCCGGGCGAACTCCTTCTAGGTGGCTAGTCGCCAACATGCAGTTGAAGAGCCAACAAGGCTGGACGCACCCAAACGAACTGCAAAGTTAGATTAAAGTATGCACGGGGTGGTACTTATGATATAAAACTTTTTTTTGTTTTATCGGAGGGAAAGTCATTGCAAGTGTCTACGACAGTACTCCTCCCTGTCTCAAATATGCTAGCGTTTCAGAGACATTTATTTCTTTTTGCGCTTTTGCCTAAACAAAAAATAACTCACTTATCCCTCTTGAACCAACCTGTTCTGACTAAAGCTCATGCATTAACTTGGATATGCCCCTTGCATTAAAATATTTTGCAACACCACATGTAGGCCCTATGTCGAGTGCACTGTGAAAAATATCATAAAAACCAGGGGCGTAGGAGACACTAAAATCTGGGGGGGACAGGGACAACCTTGTGGACTTTCCAGGGACCCTATACAAATCACCGCCCATTAAACAAATGCAATCGCATACTTTCGAAGAGAAATATTGAGAAAAGTAGGCATGTAGTCACAGTTTGCGTTATGCTTTATTGTTATTTACATTCATATAGTAATCAGACCAAATGTTTAAAAAAAAATGTATATGAATCTTGCATCTTCATGCACCAAGCAAACAAAGGTCGTTGACTTAGGGTGGTGGCGTCATGTTTGCAAGTGCATTATGGTTTGAAAAGTATCTGCTGCTGTATTGCTGTAGCAATGTTCAGGCAACAATAAAAATGTGAAGATAACTTCGTGATTAATGTTCTTTATTGAGAGAGAGATCGGCGGTTTGTCTAGTGAAAGTTTTGACTCATGTTAAGGTATCTACAGTGTGATAATATGCCTGCTGCAAAGAACATGTACCACGCAGATCACAAAATGCATATCAAGTAAATAGGTCAGTGATCTACTGCTTTTGTCTGAGAGATTCTTTAGGTATTTGCAGTTTATAAGTTAAAATCCTAACATTGAACAGTGAGGTATAGATTAGAAAGTTATGATTTTTCACCAGTCTTTCCTTATCCTAATGTTAGAAAATGGGTTCATTAGGATATAAATCAATTCTGATCATTAAAGAGAACCCCCAACCATGGTGTTATGTTTTAAAATCTGAGGGGCATATTATCAAGGGGGTTTATCTCCGCTTTTTTGGCTTTAAAAGCCAAGAAAGCGGAGAAAAAATTATCTCCCTATTACCTAGCTGTCGCTAACACCAGTTAGCGACAGCTAGTAGGAGATAACGACCATCTCGGGCCCCACTTTGCATGTCAGTGATATTTATCACTAATGACATGCAAAGTGGGCGTGCCAAGATGTTAGCGACTGGAAACAGTCGCTAACATCGCTATCTCCTATTACCAACTTTTGGAGATATTCGCGCTAAGCGCGAATATCTCCAAAAGCTAACACCTGCCCTGAGCAGTTCTTAGCCATGTTATCCAATGGGAGGTGGATAACATGGCTAAGAGCATTAGCTCCGTAATGCATGAATATCGCAGACTTTTCAGCGATATTCATGCATTGCGGCCGTTTTTTATCGCATTTGCGATAAACCTTGGTAATACCAAGGTTTATCTGCGATAAAAATCACCGCAGCTTAGCGGTAAATGTCTGACTCTAACCAAGCAATAGCTATAATTATCGCTATTGCTTGGTAATATGCCCCTGAGTTTGTGCTTCTCTAGTGTTGCAAAGCCGCCCTGGGCACTCTCCAACTTTTTACTGGCTGGTAGTGATGGTACCTGACTCTAGCTGACCCAGGCCTCTGCCTAAACAGGCCCAGGGCCAGTGTTATTCTGAAAGAGACACTTAAAAATACAGTGAAACACCTACATACACTAGGGGGATTAGAACTACCTTTAAGTTCCTAGAATATAATAGGGCATGGAAGTTTAGAGGCCAGCAGCCCTTTCTGCGCTTGCATGTGTGCACTGCTGAAGCCTGAGGTCAGTTTAAAAGTAGCCCTGTGATGTAGGACTGCTTTTAAAATGCAAATTGTGCCCAAACTCCACTTTGGGGTTTGGGGAACTTACAAATTGATCAACTACAATGTTGGGGCAAAATTAAGTTAAGTGTAAAAATGTTTTCCACTTAACTATGGCTGTATCATATTTGCCACATAATACATCATCTGCTGCATAATCTAACGATTTCACCCAAAACAATTTTGTATCTCAAACAGAAAAAATTACTAAAAGAAATGTGACTTATGTTGCTGTGAAGAATAGGGCCCTTTGCAAAGGTTGACTGGTCACCTTTACCACTGCTGCATTTGTATGTTACATAGGTCCTAATGAGGCAAAAGCTTTGCAGAGGCTGTTAGTATGAATAAATATGTCAAAATAATACATTTCCATAAAATGTACCACATTACGCTCCAGCATTTTTATTGTTGCATAATTTAGTCAACACTGCGACATTTGGCCTCCATTGCTGCATAACTCCAGTGGCCCGGAAGCAGGCTGCACATGTTTGCAAACTTAGGGGCTGATTACAATGACAGACGGACTTCAGTCTGTCCGCCATCAAATCAGGGAATAGGACGGCTGGCCTTCAAGATGGCGGCCACACGATAGGCATTACAGTCGACCGCCACTACGGCATTTGCAATGCCCATCTTTTACTTTGCGATACAGAAAAGGGGGTGGTGATGAACAGAGTGTCTGAATTAAGCAGACCACTCTTACCCAGTCCAAAGATCAGGGCTTGATCCATCACCGTTATTTATCTCACTGCCCCATCCCAGCTCAGAACCTGGCTATATGCAAATTAGTCTGTCCCTGGCCCAGTGCATCATGGGAACAGGGCAGACCAAACTACAAAGCCAATTCTTCACCAGAAAGGAGACAAGCTACCGGGGACCGGTTTCTGGCATTTCAGCCTCTTCGGCCCGGCTTGCTTGAATCCTGATGGAGCAGTGAGAAAGGGACTCATGTCTGAGTATACCCTGCCACACCTATAGTGGCCAAAAACGATACAGAAAAGGGGGTGGTGATGAACAGAGTGTCTGAATTAAGCAGACCACTCTTACCCAGTCCAAAGATCAGGGCTTGATCCATCACCGTTATTTATCTCACTGCCCCATCCCAGCTCAGAACCTGGCTATATGCAAATTAGTCTGTCCCTGGCCCAGTGCATCATGGGAACAGGGCAGACCAAACTACAAAGCCAATTCTTCACCAGAAAGGAGACAAGCTACCGGGGACCGGTTTCTGGCATTTCAGCCTCTTCGGCCCGGCTTGCTTGAATCCTGATGGAGCAGTGAGAAAGGGACTCATGTCTGAGTATACCCTGCCACACCTATAGTGGCCAAAAACGATACAGAAAAGGGGGTGGTGATGAACAGAGTGTCTGAATTAAGCAGACCACTCTTACCCAGTCCAAAGATCAGGGCTTGATCCATCACCGTTATTTATCTCACTGCCCCATCCCAGCTCAGAACCTGGCTATATGCAAATTAGTCTGTCCCTGGCCCAGTGCATCATGGGAACAGGGCAGACCAAACTACAAAGCCAATTCTTCACCAGAAAGGAGACAAGCTACCGGGGACCGGTTTCTGGCATTTCAGCCTCTTCGGCCCGGCTTGCTTGAATCCTGATGGAGCAGTGAGAAAGGGACTCATGTCTGAGTATACCCTGCCACACCTATAGTGGCCAAAAACGATACAGAAAAGGGGGTGGTGATGAACAGAGTGTCTGAATTAAGCAGACCACTCTTACCCAGTCCAAAGATCAGGGCTTGATCCATCACCGTTATTTATCTCACTGCCCCATCCCAGCTCAGAACCTGGCTATATGCAAATTAGTCTGTCCCTGGCCCAGTGCATCATGGGAACAGGGCAGACCAAACTACAAAGCCAATTCTTCACCAGAAAGGAGACAAGCTACCGGGGACCGGTTTCTGGCATTTCAGCCTCTTCGGCCCGGCTTGCTTGAATCCTGATGGAGCAGTGAGAAAGGGACTCATGTCTGAGTATACCCTGCCACACCTATAGTGGCCAAAAACGATACAGAAAAGGGGGTGGTGATGAACAGAGTGTCTGAATTAAGCAGACCACTCTTACCCAGTCCAAAGATCAGGGCTTGATCCATCACCGTTATTTATCTCACTGCCCCATCCCAGCTCAGAACCTGGCTATATGCAAATTAGTCTGTCCCTGGCCCAGTGCATCATGGGAACAGGGCAGACCAAACTACAAAGCCAATTCTTCACCAGAAAGGAGACAAGCTACCGGGGACCAGTTTCTGGCATTTCAGCCTCTTCGGCCCGGCTTGCTTGAATCCTGATGGAGCAGTGAGAAAGGGACTCATGTCTGAGTATACCCTGCCACACCTATAGTGGCCAAAAACGATACAGAAAAGGGGGTGGTAATGAACAGAGTGTCTGAATTAAGCAGACCACTCTTACCCAGTCCAAAGATCAGGGCTTGATCCATCACCGTTATTTATCTCACTGCCCCATCCCAGCTCAGAACCTGGCTATATGCAAATTAGTCTGTCCCTGGCCCAGTGCATCATGGGAACAGGGCAGACCAAACTACAAAGCCAATTCTTCACCAGAAAGGAGACAAGCTACCGGGGACCGGTTTCTGGCATTTCAGCCTCTTCGGCCCGGCTTGCTTGAATCCTGATGGAGCAGTGAGAAAGGGACTCATGTCTGAGTATACCCTGCCACACCTATAGTGGCCAAAAACGATACAGAAAAGGGGGTGGTGATGAACAGAGTGTCTGAATTAAGCAGACCACTCTTACCCAGTCCAAAGATCAGGGCTTGATCCATCACCGTTATTTATCTCACTGCCCCATCCCAGCTCAGAACCTGGCTATATGCAAATTAGTCTGTCCCTGGCCCAGTGCATCATGGGAACAGGGCAGACCAAACTACAAGGCCAATTCTTCACCAGAAAGGAGACAAGCTACCGGGGACCGGTTTCTGGCATTTCAGCCTCTTCGGCCCGGCTTGCTTGAATCCTGATGGAGCAGTGAGAAAGGGACTCATGTCTGAGTATACCCTGCCACACCTATAGTGGCCAAAAACGATACAGAAAAGGGGGTGGTGATGAACAGAGTGTCTGAATTAAGCAGACCACTCTTACCCAGTCCAAAGATCAGGGCTTGATCCATCACCGTTATTTATCTCACTGCCCCATCCCAGCTCAGAACCTGGCTATATGCAAATTAGTCTGTCCCTGGCCCAGTGCATCATGGGAACAGGGCAGACCAAACTACAAAGCCAATTCTTCACCAGAAAGGAGACAAGCTACCGGGGACCGGTTTCTGGCATTTCAGCCTCTTCGGCCCAGCTTGCTTGAATCCTGATGGAGCAGTGAGAAAGGGACTCATGTCTGAGTATACCCTGCCACACCTATAGTGGCCAAAAACGATACAGAAAAGGGGGTGGTGATGAACAGAGTGTCTGAATTAAGCAGACCACTCTTACCCAGTCCAAAGATCAGGGCTTGATCCATCACCGTTATTTATCTCACTGCCCCATCCCAGCTCAGAACCTGGCTATATGCAAATTAGTCTGTCCCTGGCCCAGTGCATCATGGGAACAGGGCAGACCAAACTACAAAGCCAATTCTTCACCAGAAAGGAGACAAGCTACCGGGGACCGGTTTCTGGCATTTCAGCCTCTTCGGCCCGGCTTGCTTGAATCCTGATGGAGCAGTGAGAAAGGGACTCATGTCTGAGTATACCCTGCCACACCTATAGTGGCCAAAAACGATACAGAAAAGGGGGTGGTGATGAACAGAGTGTCTGAATTAAGCAGACCACTCTTACCCAGTCCAAAGATCAGGGCTTGATCCATCACCGTTATTTATCTCACTGCCCCATCCCAGCTCAGAACCTGGCTATATGCAAATTAGTCTGTCCCTGGCCCAGTGCATCATGGGAACAGGGCAGACCAAACTACAAAGCCAATTCTTCACCAGAAAGGAGACAACTACCGGGGACCGGTTTCTGGCATTTCAGCCTCTTCGGCCCGGCTTGCTTGAATCCTGATGGAGCAGTGAGAAAGGGACTCATGTCTGAGTATACCCTGCCACACCTATAGTGGCCAAAAACGATACAGAAAAGGGGGTGGTGATGAACAGAGTGTCTGAATTAAGCAGACCACTCTTACCCAGTCCAAAGATCAGGGCTTGATCCATCACCGTTATTTATCTCACTGCCCCATCCCAGCTCAGAACCTGGCTATATGCAAATTAGTCTGTCCCTGGCCCAGTGCATCATGGGAACAGGGCAGACCAAACTACAAAGCCAATTCTTCACCAGAAAGGAGACAAGCTACCGGGGACCGGTTTCTGGCATTTCAGCCTCTTCGGCCCGGCTTGCTTGAATCCTGATGGAGCAGTGAGAAAGGGACTCATGTCTGAGTATACCCTGCCACACCTATAGTGGCCAAAAACGATACAGAAAAGGGGGTGGTGATGAACAGAGTGTCTGAATTAAGCAGACCACTCTTACCCAGTCCAAAGATCAGGGCTTGATCCATCACCGTTATTTATCTCACTGCCCCATCCCAGCTCAGAACCTGGCTATATGCAAATTAGTCTGTCCCTGGCCCAGTGCATCATGGGAACAGGGCAGACCAAACTACAAAGCCAATTCTTCACCAGAAAGGAGACAAGCTACCGGGGACCGGTTTCTGGCATTTCAGCCTCTTCGGCCCGGCTTGCTTGAATCCTGATGGAGCAGTGAGAAAGGGACTCATGTCTGAGTATACCCTGCCACACCTATAGTGGCCAAAAACGATACAGAAAAGGGGGTGGTGATGAACAGAGTGTCTGAATTAAGCAGACCACTCTTACCCAGTCCAAAGATCAGGGCTTGATCCATCACCGTTATTTATCTCACTGCCCCATCCCAGCTCAGAACCTGGCTATATGCAAATTAGTCTGTCCCTGGCCCAGTGCATCATGGGAACAGGGCAGACCAAACTACAAAGCCAATTCTTCACCAGAAAGGAGACAAGCTACCGGGGACCGGTTTCTGGCATTTCAGCCTCTTCGGCCCGGCTTGCTTGAATCCTGATGGAGCAGTGAGAAAGGGACTCATGTCTGAGTATACCCTGCCACACCTATAGTGGCCAAAAACGATACAGAAAAGGGGGTGGTGATGAACAGAGTGTCTGAATTAAGCAGACCACTCTTACCCAGTCCAAAGATCAGGGCTTGATCCATCACCGTTATTTATCTCACTGCCCCATCCCAGCTCAGAACCTGGCTATATGCAAATTAGTCTGTCCCTGGCCCAGTGCATCATGGGAACAGGGCAGACCAAACTACAAAGCCAATTCTTCACCAGAAAGGAGACAAGCTACCGGGGACCGGTTTCTGGCATTTCAGCCTCTTCGGCCCGGCTTGCTTGAATCCTGATGGAGCAGTGAGAAAGGGACTCATGTCTGAGTATACCCTGCCACACCTATAGTGGCCAAAAACGATACAGAAAAGGGGGTGGTGATGAACAGAGTGTCTGAATTAAGCAGACCACTCTTACCCAGTCCAAAGATCAGGGCTTGATCCATCACCGTTATTTATCTCACTGCCCCATCCCAGCTCAGAACCTGGCTATATGCAAATTAGTCTGTCCCTGGCCCAGTGCATCATGGGAACAGGGCAGACCAAACTACAAAGCCAATTCTTCACCAGAAAGGAGACAAGCTACCGGGGACCGGTTTCTGGCATTTCAGCCTCTTCGGCCCGGCTTGCTTGAATCCTGATGGAGCAGTGAGAAAGGGACTCATGTCTGAGTATACCCTGCCACACCTATAGTGGCCAAAAACGATACAGAAAAGGGGGTGGTGATGAACAGAGTGTCTGAATTAAGCAGACCACTCTTACCCAGTCCAAAGATCAGGGCTTAATCCATCACCGTTATTTATCTCACTGCCCCATCCCAGCTCAGAACCTGGCTATATGCAAATTAGTCTGTCCCTGGCCCAGTGCATCATGGGAACAGGGCAGACCAAACTACAAAGCCAATTCTTCACCAGAAAGGAGACAAGCTACCGGGGACCGGTTTCTGGCATTTCAGCCTCTTCGGCCCGGCTTGCTTGAATCCTGATGGAGCAGTGAGAAAGGGACTCATGTCTGAGTATGTCCATCACCACCCCTTGTTGTAAATAATTTTGTCCACCCTAAGCGTGGAAGGGTATGCTCAGATGTGAGTCCCTTGCTCATTGCACCATCAGGATTCAAGCAAGCCGGGCCGAAGACGCCTGAAATGGCAGAAACCGGTCCCCGGAAGCTTGTTTCCTTCCCAGTGTAAGAATTGGCTTTTGTAGTCTGGTCTGCCCTGTTCCCATGATGCACTGGGCCAGGGACAGACTAATTTGCATACAGCCAGGTTCTGAAACTGGGATGGTGCAATGAGCTAAAAAACGGTGTTGGATCTAGCCCTGATCTCTTGACTGGGTGAGAGTACTCTGCTTAATTCAGAGACTCTGTCCATCACCACCCCTTGTTGTAAATAATTTTGTCCACCCTAAGCGTGGAAGGGTATGCTCAGATGTGAGTCCCTTGCTCATTGCACCATCAGGATTCAAGCAAGCCGGGCCGAAGACGCCTGAAATGGCAGAAACCGGTCCCCGGAAGCTTGTTTCCTTCCCAGTGTAAGAAATGGCTTTTGTAGTCTGGTCTGCCCTGTTCCCATGATGCACTGGGCCAGGGACAGACTAATTTGCATACAGCCAGGTTCTGAAACTGGGATGGTGCAATGAGCTAAAAAACGGTGTTGGATCTAGCCCTGATCTCTTGACTGGGTGAGAGTACTCTGCTTAATTCAGAGACTCTGTCCATCACCACCCCTTGTTGTAAATAATTTTGTCCACCCTAAGCGTGGAAGGGAATGCTCAGATGTGAGTCCCTTGCTCATTGCACCATCAGGATTCAAGCAAGCCGGGCCGAAGACGCCTGAAATGGCAGAAACCGGTCCCCGGAAGCTTGTTTCCTTCCCAGTGTAAGAATTGGCTTTTGTAGTCTGGTCTGCCCTGTTCCCATGATGCACTGGGCCAGGGACAGACTAATTTGCATACAGCCAGGTTCTGAAACTGGGATGGTGCAATGAGCTAAAAAACGGTGTTGGATCTAGCCCTGATCTCTTGACTGGGTGAGAGTACTCTGCTTAATTCAGAGACTCTGTCCATCACCACCCCTTGTTGTAAATAATTTTGTCCACCCTAAGCGTGGAAGGGTATGCTCAGATGTGAGTCCCTTGCTCATTGCACCATCAGGATTCAAGCAAGCTGGGCCGAAGACGCCTGAAATGGCAGAAACCGGTCCCCGGAAGCTTGTTTCCTTCCCAGTGTAAGAATTGGCTTTTGTAGTCTGGTCTGCCCTGTTCCCATGATGCACTGGGCCAGGGACAGACTAATTTGCATACAGCCAGGTTCTGAAACTGGGATGGTGCAATGAGCTAAAAAACGGTGTTGGATCTAGCCCTGATCTCTTGACTGGGTGAGAGTACTCTGCTTAATTCAGAGACTCTGTCCATCACCACCCCTTGTTGTAAATAATCATCTTTTACTTTGCAGCAGGTGCTGCTGGCTGCATCTTCCGCCGCAATGTACAAATGGGACATGGTACATATATCACTGCACTATGTGGCAGGTCAATGTGGTGCCTGCCACATGGTGCAGTGATTTGTAAGGATACACAAGGGGTGGTGATGAACGGAGCATCTGAACCAATCAAACACTCACACCCAGTCAACAGATCTGGGTTTGATCCATCACCGTTCTTTAGCCCACTCTGCCACCCCAGTTCAGACATGGCCATATGCAAATCAGGCTGACCCTGTGCCTAATGGGAACAGTCCGTGCCCTAACTGCCAAGCCATGCCTTCCCTGGACCGGAAACAAGCTTCCTAGGACCGGTTTCTGGCATTACAGTCGTCTTCAGCCAGGCTTGTTTTAATCCAGTGGCAAAGTGAGCAAGGGACTCACGTCTGAGCATACCCTGCCAACTTATGGCGAACAAAGCGGTACAAAAGGAGTGGTGATGGACGGAGCATCTGAACCAATCAAATGCTCACACCCAGTCAACAGATCTGGGTTTGATCCATCACCGTTCTTTAGCCTACTCTGCCACCCCAGTTCAGACATGGCTGTATGCAAATCAGTCTGACCCTGTGCCTCATGGGAACAGTTCAGCCCGAACTGCCAAGCCAAGCCTTCCCTGGACCGGAAACAAGCTTCCTAGGACCGGTTTCTGGCATTACAGCCGTCTTCAGCCAAGCTTTTTTTTAATCCAGTGGCAAAGTGAGCAAGGGACTCACGTCTGAGCATACCCTGCCAACTTATGGCGAACAAAGCGGTACAAAAGGGGTGGTGATGGACGGAGCATCTGAACCAATCAAACACTCACACCCAGTTAACAGATCTTGGTATGATCCATCACCGTTCTTTAGCCCACTCTGCCACCCCAGTTCAGACATGCCATTTACAAATCAGTCTGACCCTGTGCCTCATGGGAACAGTCCAGCCCGAACTGCCAAGCCATGCCTTCCCTGGAACGGAAACAAGCTTCCTAGGACCGGTTTCTGGCATTACAGCCGTCTTCAGCCAGGCTTGCTTTAATCCAGTGGCAAAGTGAGCAAGGGACTCACGTCTGAGCATACCCTGCCAACTTATGGAGAACAAAGTGGTACAAAAGGGGTGGGGATGGACGGAGCATCTGAACCAATCAAACGCTCACACCCAGTCAACAGATCTGGGTTTGATCCATCACCGTTCTTTAGCCTACTCTGCCACCCCAATTCAGACATGGCCGTATGCAAATCAGTCTGACCCTGTGCCTCATGGGAACAGTCCAGCCCGAACTGCCAAGCCATGCCTTCCCTGGAATGGAAACAAGCTTCCTAGGACCGGTTGCTGGCATTGCAGCCGTCTTCAGCCAGGCTTGCTTTAATCCAGTGGCAAAGTGAGCAAGGGACTCACGTCTGAGCATACCCTGCCAACTTATGGCGAACAAAGCGGTACAAAAAGGGTGGTGATGGACGGAGCATCTGAAGCAATCAAACGCTCACACCCAGTCAACAGATCTGGGTTTGATCCATCACCGTTCTTTAGCCCACTCTGCCACCCCAGTTCAGACATGGCCATATGCAAATCAGTCTGACCCTGTGCCTCATGGGAACAGTCCAGCCCAAACTGCCAAGCCATGCCTTCCCTGGACCGGAAACAAGCTTCCTAGGACCGGTTTCTGGTATTACAGCCGTCTTCAGCCAGGCTTGCTTGACTCCAGTGGCAAAGTGAGCACGGGACTCACGTCTGAGCATACCCTGCCAACTTATGGCGAACAAAGCGGTACAAAAGGGGTGGTGATGGACGGAGCATCTGAACCAATCAAACACTCACACCCAGTCAACAGATCTGGATTTGATCCATCACCGTTCTTTAGCCCACTCTGCCACCCCAGTTTAGACATGGCCATATGCAAATCAGTCTGACCCTGTGCCTCATGGGAACAGTCCAGCCCAAACTGCCAAGCCATGCCTTCCCTGGACCGGAAACAAGCTTCCTAGGACTGGTTTCTGGCATTACAGCCGTCTTCCGCCAGGCTTGCTTTAATCCAGTGTCAAAGTGAGCAAGTGACTCACGTCTGAGCATACCCTGCCAACTTATGTCGAACAAAGCAGTACAAAAGGGGTGGTGATGGACGGAGCATCTGAACCAAACGCTCACACCCAGTCAACAGATCTGGGTTTGATCCATCACCGTTCTTTAGCCTACTCTGCCACCCTAATTCAGACATGGCCGTATGCTAATCAGTCTGACCCTGTGCCTCATGGGAACAGTCCAGCCCGAACTGCCAAGCCATGCCTTCCCTGGACTGGAAACAAGCTTCCTAGGACCGGTTTCTGGCATTACAGCCGTCTTCAGCCAAGCTTGCTTGAATCCAGTGGCAAAGTGAGCACGGGACTCACGTCTGAGCATACCCTGCCAACTTATGGCGAACAAAGCGGTACAAAAGGGGTGGTGATGGACGGAGCATCTGAACCAATCAAACACTCGAACCCAGTTAACAGATCTGGGTTTGATCCATCACTGTTCTTTAGCCCACTCTGCCACCCCAGTTCAGACATGGCCATATGCAATTCAGTCTGACCCTGTGCCTTATGGGAACAGTCCAGCCCGAACTGCCAAGCCATGCCTTCCCTCAACCCGAAACAAGCTTTCTAGGACCGGTTTCTGGCATTACAGCCGTCTTCAGCCAGGCTTGCTTGAATCCAGTGGCAAAGTGAGCAAGGGACTCACGTCTGAGCATACCCTGCCAACTTATGGCGAACAAAGCGGTACAAAAGGGGTGGTGATGGACGGAGCATCTGAACCAATCAAACACTCACACCCTGTCAACAGATCTGGATTTGATCCATCACCGTTCTTTAGCCCACTCTGCCACCCCAGTTTAGACATGGCCATATGCAAATCAGTCTGACCCTCAGCCTCATGGGAACAGTCCAGCCCAAACTGCCAAGCCATGCCTTCCCTGGACCGGAAACAAGCTTCCTAGGACTGGTTTCTGGCATTACAGCCGTCTACAGCCAGGCTTGCTTTAATCCAGTGGCAAAGTGAGCAAGTGACTCACGTCTGAGCATACCCTGCCAACTTATGGCGAACAAAGCGGTACAAAAGGGGTGGTGATGGACAGAGCATCTGAACCAATCAAACGCTCACACCCAGTCAACAGATCTGGGTTTGATCCATCACCGTTCTTTAGCCTACTCTGCCACCCTAATTCAGACATGGCCGTATGCAAATCAGTCTGACCCTGTGCCTCATGGGAACAGTCCAGCCCGAACTGCCAAGCCATGCCTTCCCTGGACTGGAAACAAGCTTCCTAGGACCGGTTTCTGGCATTACAGCCGTCTTCAGCCAGGCTTGCTTTAATCCAGTGGCAAAGTGAGCAAGGGACTCACGTCTGAGCATACCCTGTAAACTTATGGCGAACAAAGCGGTACAAAAGGGGTGGTGATGGACGGAGCATCTGAACCAATCAAACGCTCATACCCAGTCAACAGATCGGGGTTTGATCCATCACCGTTCTTTAGCCTACTCTGCCACCCCAGTTCCGACATGGCTGTATGCAAATCAGTCTGACCCTGTGCCTCATGGGAACAGTCCAGCCCGAACTGCCAAGCCATGCCTTCCCTGGACCGGAAACAAGCTTCCTAGGACCGGTTTCTGGCATTACAGCTGTCTTCAGCCAAGCTTGCTTGAATCCAGTGGCAAAGTGAGCAAGGGACTCACGTCTGAGAATACCCTGCCAACTTATGGCGAACAAAGCTGTACAAAAGGGGTGGTGATGGACGGAGCATCTGAACCAATCAAACACTCACACCCAGTTAACAGATCTTGGTTTGATCCATCACCGTTCTTTAGCCCACTCTGCCACCCCAGTTCAGACATGCCATTTACAAATCAGTCTGACCCTGTGCCTCATGGGAAAAGTCCAGCCCGAACTGCCAAGCCATGCCTTCCCTGGACCGGAAACAAGCTTCCTAGGACCGTTTTCTGGCATTACAGCCGTCTTCAGCCAGGCTTGCTTTAATCCAGTGGCAAAGTGAGCAAGGGACTCACGTCTGAGCATACTCTGCCAACTTATGGCGAACAAAGTGGTACAAAAGGGGTGGGGATGGATGGAGCATCTGAACCAATCAAACGCTCACACCCAGTCAACAGATCTGGGTTTGATCCATCACCATTCTTTAGCCTACTCTGCCACCCCAATTCAGACATGGCCGTATGCAAATCAGGCTGACCCTGTGCCTCATGGGAACAGTCCAGCCCGAACTGCCAAGCCATGCCTTCCCTGGAATGGAAACAAGCTTCCTAGGACCGGTTTCTGGCATTACAGCCATCTTCAGCCAGGCTTGCTTTAATCCAGTGGCAAAGTGAGCAAGGGACTCACGTCTGAGCATACCCTGCCAACTTATGGCGAACAAAGCGGTACCAAAGGGTGTGATGATGGACGGAGCATCTGAACCAATAAAACGCTCACACCCAGTCAACAGATCTGGGTTTAATCCATCATCGTTCTTTAGCCCACTCTGCCACCCCAGTTTAGACATGGCCATATGCAAATCAGTCTGACCCTGTGCCTCATGGGAACAGTCCAGCCCGAACTGCCAAGCCATGCCTTCCCTGGACCGGAAACAAGCTTCCTAGGACCGGTTTCTGGCATTTCAGCCGTCTTCAGCAGGCATGCTTGAATCCAGTGGCAGAGTGAGCAAGAGACTCACGTCTGAGCATACCCTGCCAACTGGCAGGGTATGCTCAGACGTGGCACAGGGTCAGACTGATTTGCATATGGCCATGTCTGAACTGGGGTGGCAAAGTGGGCTAAAGAACGGTGATGGATTAAACCCAGATCTGTTGACTTGGTGTGAGTGTGTGATTGGTTCAGATGCTCCGTCAATCACTACAAACTTTTCAACCGCCAAAAGGATGAAAGGCTGGGTTGCACCATCACCATGGGCGGTCGAACTCAAGTGGAGCCTGTGCCCCCCCACCTGATAGTGTGCAAAAGACCCCTGCCCCCAAACCCGCAGACCTAACTCGCTTTATATGGCAGGGTACTGCAAACCCTGAAACTGATCACTCTGGTGGGTATGATCTTCTTAGGACATGACACAGATTCTTTTGCTTGCTTACTGGGGAGCGGGGCCGAGGTAACCACCTCTCGCTCATCCTGGCATAAAGCGGGATTGATTTAAACTATAAGGAGTGCCTTCCATTTTCCCTACGCTATTGCTCAACAACTAGCCTCCATGTGGTTCCCCCCAGTGGGTACTCCTTGGGCTTCTGTAGCCGGTTGGCCACTCACCCGGGGGGAGGGTAGCATGTGGCCACAAACCCCTGCCTGCAATTGACCCCGGTAACTCCTCGTAACTGCACTGGTTGGCTTGTGTAGCTGCAGCACATTCCGTATTCGCGCCTCCCTTCCGTTACCCTCGATTCTTACCTCCTTCTTCTGATGTCCACCCTGGCTTAGGGGGCGCTGCCACCCGCAGCGGCCGTTGTCTTCTCGGGGGCACAGCCACCCACACCGACCACCGCGTGGCTTGTAAACCTCTCGGGTCCTGCCCCTTTACAGCCTCCTGTTGGGACTTTTGCCCAGCCTGCTGATACAGTGTGTGGATGGCTGCTCACAACAGTTCCAGGTGCTCAACACTGTCCCGCACCTCGTTCCCCCTCTGAGGCACGCCAGAAAGGCGGGAGGCACGGCAGGCAGCCGGGACCATCAAGGAGTTGGTCCCTTTAAGAGATTCAGGCTCCCCGGCCGTTGCCGCCCCTCACGCTGCTTCGGTCATGCTGCTTCCTGTGTTTACCTCGCATCGGCGCGGATACCAGCTGTAGCCTGTGCCGGCCCCTGCTTGCTTGTTCCTTACATTGGGAGGGGGTGAAGGCTTCCTTACGCTGCCCCCATTCTATCACTACCACCACCGGGATTGGCAAGATGATACCCGGATCACTGCTTTGATCTCTAGCACAGCCGGGGGTGGAGGCTCAGGTCACGCTGCCCCCGTCCACACGCCACTGCAGTCGAAAAAAAATAGAGCCCTAAAGTGAAGCCACTGCTCCTGCAGCCCTTGTTGATGTTGCTCCTTGTCCTGCTGATCCTTGTGCCCCAAACCCTATGCCGATGTGGAGGGTTTGATCCGGGCTGCCATCCTCTATTGGATCCCGGGTAGGTCACCACAGCATTCTTTGTCCCCAAGCCACGGAGTGGGTGGGGTGCCGGTAGCCTTGCCAGCAGGAAATTCAAACTTGTGTGCGGGTCCCCGTGTTCAGGGGCAGAGAGTGGCTGCGAGACTCGAGTTCATCCTGTTGCAGCCCTCCGGAGTTACGCCTGTGTCCCAACGCCACTGATACCGGGCAGCAGGGTTCTCCCGGCGGCCCCGATGACCAGCGAGTTCGGATGGTGACGTCTCTGGCTGGGAGTCTCCGGTCCTTAGTTTGTCCTTCCCCTGGCCGGCCTTGCTCTGCTCCAGAGTTGAGCCTCCGGTCCTGAGTGGAGGCGGGGTAGATGGTTTCAGCGGCGGCAGTTGCTCCTGATGGCCCGCTCGCGCCGGACTGCCCCTTGACTCCCGTACTGGCGATTCCATGATCAGGCCACAAAATTCTTGTTGTTCCGCTGCTGCTTCCCTGCTCCACAAAGATAGGGGCTACCTGGGGGAGCGGCGCTTACATCCCCCGCGTCTTTCCAGCGTAGCTGGCAGATTCCCGGATTGGAGTGTTTGTACCCCGCTTGTCTCCCCCATTGGCCAGCGGGGTCGGAGCCTTCCTGGCAGCTGTCACAGGGGGCACGGGCGCTTCTCCCACTTATGGGTGCCTCAGCGTGTCAAAAAACTGTTTTTTCTGGGGCCTGGCGTCGGTTATGGTGCCGGCCCTCTAGCCCCCATTGGGGGTGGTCTCTGCGACAACATCCGTTTGTGTTCTGTTTTTTCACATTGTTCCCGATCTCCAGTGCTATAATTTTGCCATTAATGGCAGTGTAAATACGCAAAGAGGCATGATTTTCAACATTTTGTATAACATGAAAATCTTGAAATTAGAATTACTCCTGTGTAATTTACATTTTGTCTGGGCCTAGGCTTCATAAATTGGACACGGGACAAATGCTAAAGCTTGTTATTGTAATGTAAAAAGATTTGCTCTATTTGAAGTGAACCTGACGGTGCTTTATCATGATGGGTTTTTCTGGGTGAGCATAGAGCCTGCAGGACATTTTGTGAATTCATTAACCAACTATTAGAACCTGAGAACATTTTATTTTCTCACTACTATATTGAAGCATTAAATATGCTAATCACATAACACTTCATAGGTAACAGTGTCCAGCACTGAATTTCCAATCAGTAGTGGAAGTTGCCACATTTATTGGGATTGCTAATGGTGGCAAGGCGGGGAGAAAGAGTAAAGGATCAATGAGGAATCAAGACTAATGCAAAGGGATAAGAAAGGTTACATTAATTCTTCTTCAACTTCAACTTTACTACATTCACATTTGATAGATGCATAAAAGTACAGAAAAGAGAGTTTTACAGTATACAGTATACAAATATATATTAATTTCATCAAGCTGATTTCATATACAAAATACCAATGTAACAAAACCCGTCTATAGTTAACAACCAGGAACTAAATATTGGAATCCTTTCTAAAATTTGTTGTCAAAGACCCGTCCATAGTTAAAAACCAGGAACTAAATATTGGAATCCTTTCAAAAACTCATTGTGAAACGGAAAAATGATAAAAACATGTTATTAAAATGGGCCAAATGGAACAACACCCCTTTTATACAATCTCTTCTTAGTTCCAAAGCACACATTAGATCAATGTTGAGACTCTTACCTCACCACCTTTCAAAAGACCTTACTCTTGGAGGCCTCCCACAGTTTTTCCCATGCTTCCTCTCTCAGGTGCTTCTTTCTCAACTCCCTTGCAGCCTTATAGTCCGCTTGTAAAATCATTATTTCTAGGGTGCATTTTAAGAGCTATTTGAAGCTGTTTAGAACCCTTTGACTTGAGAGCTACTAGGTTAGGGGTCTAAGCAGGAATGGATCTCAGGTAAAATGTCCTTTACAACCTGTGGGAGAAAGGAGGTGGGGTAAATTCTTTCCCATTTTAGTGTGAACCCATTTTGTCTAGTAAGGATAGGTTTTGGAGCAAAAAAAGAACTTGGTTTTCCAATAAGAGGCCAGACAAACGAAAAGAGAAGAAATGCATGACCACTACATTCAGTCATCTGGGCAGATGGGGACTTAATGCATCTCTTACAATTTGCATGAATAATAATAAAATCAATTGTCGAGGTAGCCCCAGTTCATTGAAAAGTTAGGTAGGGTTGACCTGTAGATGGTTGACATGGGTTTATTTTAACTAGATCCCATGGTAATAAAAGACTGTTTAAAAAATTTCCATAATTATGATGGTTCAAATGTACTAGCGGCAAGTCATTAATGCCCGCTACCCCGCAGATACGTTGATCTAATTTTGTACAACAATGCACTTTTAAATCACCCGCCCAAATAATACAAATTGATTGTGGATGATGAAGCAACAGTGTTTCCAATATTTCCGCCAACTCCTCTATCAGTTGTATGTTTTTTTGGAAATTATTACTATATGTATTAACCAATAAGAAATCAATTATCCCAAGCCCTTTGGCTAAGATAATATGAAAATAGGGTGAGTTATTTATAAAGGTCAATGTACCCAAAGGAATTGTATTTTCTATAATGGTAAATAAACCCCCTTTTGCTCTTACAGAGGGTGATGGGAGAGCTGGCATAACAAAGGACATATAGTCATTAATATATATAGGCTGCCCTGCCAAAGTTTCCTGAAAGCAGACAATATACAAGATCAGAAACTCATTAAACCAGTATTGGTTATCTTTTTTATTTTCGAATCCCGCTCTGTTCCACGAAAGTAATATTATATCCTTCAAAGGCTCCTTTGAGGACGCCATTGTCAACTCAAGGCGAGAAGATATAGTTGGAGTTAGTAGGGATACATCATTAATTTGTAAGTGGAAAACTGAGATCTGCACCCTCTCCAAGGACCCAACATGAAGTTCAGTTTGATTTTCTTGATCCTACTCAATTCAAGGAGATAAATGATTTGGTGGTTGACTGAGTCAATCACAAGCGTCCATATCTTCCAGTGGGGAGTACCTATTTGAAAGGCAGCTGGTATTGGTAGGTGGCTGATGTATCTTGTAAGCTTATCTTATTGAAGAGTGGCCCTGATGCTGTGTCAAAAAACTGTGAACTATTGGAGGTCTATAGAAGAAGCCCAAAGGGACGGTATAGATCTGGGTTTGCAGTGCAGGGGCAGCCGGTAGACCCCTAAGTAAGTCTCTCACTAGCTATTGGTTGTCAAAGCTCATGATGACACAATCATTTTAAATTGCTATGACATCCGACCCAATCCATGGAATTCTTCCGGTCATAATCAGATGATTTTGAATAAGATGACCACTTTTAGAATTTTGTGACATCCAGTGCCGAGCTTTTGCCAGGACCTGGGATGTAGACTAATTTTGGACGGGTCTGGGATGTAGACTAATTTTGGTCGGGTTGAAGCAAAGGAACATTAACTAGAATCAAGACATAAGGGCATGCTGCTGTCGGAAGGTTCATATACTGTTTTTTGGTTCTGTCAGAAGAATACAAAATAGAAGGATTTGGATTAGCATCAGCCCTGGGACAATGTGAGGTTTGCCCCTTTCTCACAGTACCTTGAATAGTCACCTGTACAGAACTACGCCTGTGGGCCATATCTATGCGGTCTAATCTATAGGTCATCCGGTTAACAATACAGGGGACCCATCAACTGTAGGGGCCGGTTGATTTGACATAAGACTGTGTAAGCTTTTGTTTGCAATTAATACACAAAGTATGAACATCAAAGTTACAGGATATGCAAGCATCAAGTGGAGAGGGATTAGAGCTGACAGGACAAGAATTAGGGTTACCACAGTATGTTGAGCTAATTTCTTCACTAATAACCGCTCCACTGTGTGATCTCTATCTTCTAATCGTGCATAAATCGGCTGCAAGAGCTGCTTAAACTTATCCAGAAGGTCGCGCCAATTTAGAGAAGATATAGTCACTGGATGTTGCAAGCAAATGTTGCCAGGAGATACTATTGGCAGAACAACTTTTTGGGTATTCTTAGCAGGGCAGTTAAGAGGTGGCTTTGTGACGCCTCTTTTCCTCTTACCATCCGTGGTGGATAAACTTGGTAACATCAAAGTCCCATTTGATGAAGGGGAGCCTTTTTTATGTTTTTTAATTGACATCCATACAAATTTAACAGATTCCTCCATAAATCACAGTGTCAATGTCAGGTAATGCACTTCCAATGAGTAAACACAGCATACATATTCAGGAGTAAAAAAAGAATACTCAATCAGAATAAAAGCCAGAGTAACTTTGGACTAAAAATCATAAGAGACTCGATATAGTACCTTGAAAAGTAACTAAAGCGCCTATGGTGCATTAAAGTGCAAATCGGAATAAATGAAATGAAAAATTAATTTATAAAGCGCGATGGCTACCCAGGGGCGTCCCAGCGCTACAGAGGTTGGGCTAAAGCGGAGTACGCTACATTTAAACGGAGTTTTCCAAGATGGTTTATTAAAAAGATGATTTATTAAAAAGCCAAGTTTTAAGGAGTTTTCGGAAGGTAAGTAGTTTAGGCTCAGATCTGATTGAGAGGGGGAGAGTGTTCCAGATTTTGGCTAGGTTGTAGGAGAGCGACCGGCCTCCACACCTGGCTCTTTTGATTCGTGGCACTGTGGTGAGACAAGAGGTCCCAGATCTGAGGAGACGATTGGGATGATAGGCATTTACCAGGGGGAGGTTGATAGCAGGGCCTGTTCCCCAGTAAGAGCGGTGAGCAATACACATGGCCTTGAATTCAATCCTCGATTTCACAGGAAGCCAGTGGAGCTCTCTCAGTCGGGCTTTAACTGAGACTCGTCGTGGGATGTCAAGGAGGGTCCTGGCAGCACAGTTTTGGATAATTTGAAGTCTATTGAGCGTGGACTGTGGGGCCCCAAGGTATAGGGCGTTTCCTCAGTCAAGGCGAGATAGAATCAATCCTTGGACCATGATCCGTCTTGAGTGGAACGGGAGCAGAGGGAGGATTTTGCGAAGTAGCCTCAGGAGTCCAAAGCATGTGGCAGCAAGCTTTGTTGCCTGGTGGTTAAAGTTGAGTGTTCTGTCTAGCCAGATGCCGAGACTTTTGATTTGTTCTTTGGGTTCCGGGGGACAGCCTAGGCAAAGGGGCCAGATGCAGTCTATGGATTTGGTGATGGTATTTCCCAAGAGCATAATCTCTGTTTTCTCCCCGTTTAGTTTTAAGCAGGAGGCCGACATCCAGGCGGCGACTGCTTCCAAACATTTGTGTAAGCTGTGGTTGGAATTGAGAGGGGGGTCTAACGCCACCACCAGCTGTGTGTCATCCGCATAGGTGATCATTTTCACTCCAAAGGGGCGGACGACATCAGCCAGGGGGCTGAGGGTAACATTAAAAAGGGTGGGGCTCAGGGAGGAGCCCTGGGGCACTCCACAGTTCAGGGGGTTGCTGGAGGAGGTGAAATCTTTCTCAAATACCTGAGAAGATCGATCTGTAAGAAAGGATCTCAACCAGGTGAGTGCCGTTCCCGAGATTCCTATACTACTGAGGCGGTGGAGAAGAATACTGTGGTTTACAGTGTCGAAGGCGGCACTAAGGTCGAGTAGAACGATGGCCGTTGACCCACCGCTGTCCAGGATCCTTCTTGCTTCCTCCATCACTGCGACCAAGGCTGTTTCGGTTCCGTGAAGGGACCTAAAACCCGTCTGTGAGGAATCAAGTATGTCGTTTGATTCCAAGAAGTGTGTCAGGACTGAGTTGACATACTTCTCAAGTAGTTTGCTGAGCCAGGGTAGTAGGGAGATAGGTCTGTAGTTGGAGGGATTGTTTTGATCGAGGCTAGGTTTCTTTAATAAAGCCTTCAACATTGCTCTCTTCCATAAAGGCGGGACGATGCCGGCATGGAGAGAGGAGTTAAGCAGGTCCCGAATGGTGGGTGAGATCTGACTGGTGATCAGGGTGAGAACCCGCGGAGGGGCCGGATCAGTAGGTGATCCTGATTTGACTTGTTGCATGATGCGTTCTATATGGGCGAGATCTAAAGGCGGGATACATGTGAGGGAGACTGGTAGTGCTGCCACAGAGCCTGGATCTACAGAACCGCTGGGCGATGGGGTATTTTGAGAGAAAGAGGAATTGATGATTTCTATTTTGCGGTGGAAAAAGTCAGCTAACTCATATATCAGAACATGGAGCTTCTGATGGTATTTCACTATAAAAGACCAAATACAATTACAACAACTTTCTTTTTAAAAGTAACTAAAGTGTCTGTAGTGCGTTAAAGTGCAATAAAGGATACAAATATGCCAACATAGAAGACATATTTTATTTTAACATATTAACAGTGCATTAACATTTTGAGCTCTCTTTAGTATTTAGTAAAAATATGATTATCATACTTTTTTCAAATTTCCTAGTCCCCCTGCTTTGTATTGCAAACAAGCGTTCACTATTTCTGACCTGCTTCCTTTTCCAAACCCACTCATATTTTGTTGGTACTTGACCTGATCGCCATCTTTGAAGCAGCAGCGACCTAGCGACCGCCATTACAATATATAATAATTTAACCCATTTATCAGATAAGCGAAGGGAGGGATCGTAACCTAGGACTTTTAGCCAACTGTTAGAATCCAATTTGATTAGATGTTCGGCCTCCAAATGTCAGAAAATATAATTCCAAAACCCCTGAATTAAAAGGCACTGTGCAATGATGTGCATCCAGTTGGCTGTCAACTGATTTGAGCAGCGAAAACACTGACTAGATTGACTACGATAAACCTTGGATAGAAAGTGTGGGGTTCTATATAGCTGCCATTTGCTGAAAAATAGCATCCAGCACCAATTAGCTCCAGTTAAAGTACTGAAATTAAGTTTATTTAATTTGGTCCACATTCTCCCTGTTACCTCCAACCCTTCATTTCTTTCCATTTTATTTTTGCTTTCTGAGCGAGATCCGGACATTTGATAGTGGCCAAACGTGTTTTCCACTCCCCGGGCTTCCTATCTACCCTTAATTATTGCCTCAGAAGCCCTGACACGCGGCTGACACGCTGCTGAAGCTGTGGCTGGCACTATTGCACTTTTAAAAATCGCCGTTTGACTATTGCTGAATGACCTAATATTCTGCATAGCACCTTGTTTTAATAAATTTGATACGACGCTGACACGCTGCTTATGCCGTGTTGGGCACTACTGCATTTTTAAATATCGCCGCTTGACTGTTTTGCTGAATGATGTAATATTCTGCACAGTACTTGTTTTTAAAACTTTCGAATTTAGTTTCAGGCACTTTTTGAAATTTAAATTGTAATTGTTTCCTTTCTGGGAACTTGCTGTTCGGGGCACCGCTTCTCTCCCCGTTCCACCGCAGCCTGTGCTGTTTGTTGTGGAGGGAGGCAGATAGCGCGATACACAGGGAGTGAGACACACTCACTTCCGGGGGCCATATTGGAGGAGGTGACGGTCTAGTGGTTGCACTAGGACCGGTATCAGCCTCCTATTTAAAGCTCACATGGGGCTGACGCACAGCGGACTGGCGAGCCGAAGGGAAGCCAAAGGGAAGCCCGTCTGCGCCCGTCTGCGCCACGGCCGGGCCGAGGGTCGAGCATGCTGTGTCTTTGGACCAAATACAAGATATGACAAGGGAGTTTATACTTTCACTAAATAAACAGTCATTCCTGTGCCACCACACCTTGAATGTGGATAAATGGGCTGGACCAGTCAGCTGTCATCAGTGTAAGTTAGAACTTGTCCCTGAACAAGTACCTAAGGGATATAGCGGGCAGAAAGAGGTACGGGGAGGACTCATAAATGCCAGGTCAATGTGCAAAAATGGTCTACACATTTTTGACTTAATCACAGAGGGGAACCTGGACTGGCTTTTCGTCACTGAGACATGGCTGAAGGCCTGGTGTAACCCAGACATTGTACAGGCCCTCCCACAAGGCTATCTAATCCAAAGGGTGGATAGACAGGAACAACACAGGGGGGGCTTGCAATTATCTATTGTGACACCATGAAATGCACTGTATATGATCTATTGGATATTAAAGAAGCTGAAACCATGGGTTTCTGCCTAAAGATCCATGAGTCCTTTACTTTTTCAGGAGCATTAGTATATCGCCCACCAGGCCAACACAAGGAGTTCTTGGAGAGCATAGGGGAGGTGCTTAGCAACCTCGCTCTCAGATTCTCAAATTTTACGCTGTTAGGAGATTTAAATCTCCATCAGGACTCAGCTACAGATCCGGGGGCGATCTGTTTTAGAGATATGATGAATGTACTTGGGCTAACACTCCTTACTCTGGACTCCACACATAAAGCGGGGCATATTTTGGACTGTATCTGCTCTAACTTAGATGCACTGAAAGTCAGTTGCCCACGTGTGCAAACATGGTCAGACCATAAATTTGTACCGTTTGATCTCTTAGTGAAGGAGAGCGCCACAGTGAAAAGCACTGGGAAACCTGGCGGGCGCATCAAACCGGGTTGGAAAAAGATCATAGAACATCCTGAACTTTTGAGTAAAGCTACGAAATGCAAACCTACAATGACAGGCCATACTAAAACAGATAATTAGCGTTTTTGTGATTGGATCTGTGAACTCAGTGGGCAGATGGAGTCGGGAGGTTTATATAGCGTACCTCGCTGCAAGAAGGTGTCGGCACCATGGTTCTCATTGTCTTTAAAGGAGAAGCAAGGCGAAGTTAGATGGTTGGAACGGAGGTGGCGCCGAATTTATGCTATGGAGGATCTTATCATCTATAAAACAGCACAGAGGGAGTAACATGCCTTGATTAAGTGCGCTAAAAAAGCTTATTATCTGGCAGCCATCGATTCCTCTAATAATAAACAGAAAGAGATCTCTAGGATTGTAAATACCTTTAGAAACCCCAAAGTGCTCTCGCAGTAAATTCCACCCTCATTGGCCCTTTGTAATGCTATCGCCAATTATTTTGAACAAAAGGTTAAAGATATCATTAACCCCTTAAGTGCTGCCGTCGGCCAACGGTCGTCACGGGCACTACCTCCCCAGTGCTGCGTGCGACCGTTGGACGTCCATTCAGCACTAGTTCCAATGGACAGCGCAGCACTGGGGAGGTATTTACAACGCTCCTAAGGTGTTAAAGATTTTCCCCTGTCGGGGGTATTCACCTCTGACGAGGAGTGTCGGGCTGATACCAACATGCCCTGTTTCAAGACATTCCGCACCATTAGTATGGAGGAGTCCCTCCAGGCCATACTATCTAGCAAATCGGGCTCACCTTTTGATCCCTGCCCCCCTATGTTTTTAAAAGCGATAGTGGATACGGCAAACCCCATTATTAATAGCATAATTAATTCCTCTCTCTCCACCGCTGAGATTCCGATAGAATGGAAACTCGCAGCTGTAAAGCCTCTTCAGAAAAAACCATTAGCAGACCCAAAAACTCTTTCTAATCTCCGGCCCATTTCATTACTCCCGGCATTATCTAAATTAACGGAGGTATTTGTAAATAGGCAACTCACCAGGTTTTTGGAGGATAATAGTATCTTACATGCTAACCAATCAGGTTTTAGAGCAAAGCACTCAACGGAATCTGCTCTCCTGTTTACTGTGGAGAGCCTGCGGGCCGCTATGGATCAGGGCAAGAAGGCTGTCCTGATCTTACTGGATTTATCTGTGGCCTTTGATACGGTCTCGCACACCATATTAATAGACTGCCTAGTAACTTCAGGTATAGCGGGAGCAGTACTGGAGTGGCTGAAGAACTTTCTAAAACATAGACAGCAAGTGACTATGCTAGGTCAGTTCTGTTCTGAAGAGAAGGCCTTGACGACAGGGGTGCCGCAGGGCTCCAGTCTGAGCCCAACACTTTTTAATCTTTATATGGTCCCCCTGATCGAATTATTATCGTCCTACAAAATCAGTACAATTTCGTACGCGGACAATACACAGCTGATCTTAGTGCTGGATAACGAGGTACCTGGAGCGGAAGAAAATCTCAAAAACTGCCTGTCAGCTACCTTTGACTTTATGAGGAATAACCATCTCAAATGTAATTCGGGAAAGACCGAAATCCTGCCGTTTGGACAACATAATTTGTTTGTTCCAAAACAATGGTGTCCGGAGGACGCAGAAGCCTCCCCTAACACCATTGATACTGCCCGTAATTTGGGCATCAAGTTTGATGACACCTTGTCATTTAAACAACAGGCTCTGATGGTGGCAGGCACATGTTTCAACATCATCAAAGGACTGAGGAAATGTTTTGACTCTCTGCAGCCAAACGAACGGTGGCGGTTGCACTCATAACATCGAGGTTGGACTATTGTAACAGCCTTTATGCGGGATCGAATAAAGCGGTCCTACATAGACTTCAGATGGTCCAACATGCAGCCGCCCACCTAGTGCTAGGATGGCCTAGAAAGTCGTCGGCCTCGGCAGCACTCAACGCCCTTCATTGGTTGCCAATACCGAAGCGCATTCTGTAAAATAATGGTTATCACCTTTAGGGCTTTTCACTGTCAAGGGCCTAAATACCTCCAGAATGCGTTTAGACACTACTCCCCAGTATGCAATCTTAGATCTTCAAATGCGAATCTGCTGATAATCCCAAAGTTTAGACTGGTCACCAAGGGAGGGAAATCTCTTGGAGAGATCGGGTCTAGGGCGTGGAATAAACTACCGCCCCAGATTCGTCAAATCCCCTCTGACAGCTTATTCAGGAAAGCGCTTAAGACCTGGATATACAATCTCACAGACTCAGCTTGCAAAGCGTTGGTTTAGTGTGTTTCAGACCCTTCAGATGAGAGCAGTAAGACCAGCCTGTGCCATCTGGTTTTGGTCACAGCGCCAAGATGCTCCTTGGAGTGATAGGTGCGCTATAGAAATGGCCCTTACATTACATTACATTCAAATAGCTCGAGCACCAGATTTTTACTCTCATTAATGTGCGTCAGATCCAGATTACTAAAGAACTTGTAGAGCATTCTGTAGGACCCAAGAAGAAGGAAATCATTTGGAAAAAGATCATTATTTCCAAATATATTTAGCCACCTATCAATCACAATAAAGTCTGAGATTTTCCCAAAGCCTGTCTTGTCCCATTTTTGAATAATTTCAGACGATTCTCTAATCTCGAATACCAAAGTGAGTTCGGATAAAGGGGTTGAAGATTTGATAGCTGGGATTGTATATCTTCTATAAAAATCCTAACGTTTGCGAAAGAATCACTGCATACACTTATAGTGCACAAGTTTTGGTGATTTCGTAATTTTTAATGGACTTCGTATCTGGTGCTTTTTACAGATTAAGCTCATGAAATATTTCACTAACAGTACTGTATGCGATTCTGGCTTAAACCTGGACATGTTTTGTGCAAACTATGCAAAATAATATTCTCTGAAATTAGAGAGGGCTAACCTACCCTTCTCCAAATCCTCATATAAAGTGCTTAGTACAATTTGGGTTTTTTCCCCCAGAGGAAAGATGTAAACATGGACCCTAGCTTACCGAAGAAAGATGCTGTTAAAACACACGGAATTGCAGAGAATAAGAAATTGAACAGCGGGAGAATAAACATCTTAATTGGTGAAACTCTCCGCAAAATAGTTAACGGGAGAGAGTTCCAGCGGAGCAATAAATCCTGTACGTTTAAAAGAAGCAGAGAGAAATTTAAATCATACAAGTCAACGATTTGTGAAAAAAAATGAATTCCCAAGTATTATTTTGGTTGAGAGTTTACACATGATATTAGTATGTAAGACATCAGACTTGCATCCGCACCAGAATATTTCCGTTGTCTTTTTATTAATTTTATACCAGCCGAAAGATTCAGACTGTGCAAAGATCTCAAAGGCCTTTGCTTGAAGCCCTTATCACAGACAAGAATGAGCATGATATCCTCGGTGTATAATTTTAGTTTCCCCATTGTTGCTAGAGGGGGATGAATATCTACATTATCTCGGATGGCAATAGCCAGAGGCTAAAAAAAAAAGCAAATAGAACAGGAGACAGCGGACAACCTTGTCTGGTCCCTCGTTTAACGCTAACTTGTCCTACCTCAGAGGTATTAACAATAATGCTGGCTTCTGCATTGTGATACATTCTCTGAATCAACCCCGTGATCTGGGGGGGGTATACCGAACCTGGACAAGATACGGAATAAAGTCTCCCAGACCACGAGGTCGACGAACATTTTCTCGGCATCCAAAAGGAGGACCAATGCCAGTATTTCCTTGGTCTCGAAGTAATCTAATGCTTCGGCCAAATAATGCATGTTTAACCCAAGCTGTCTCCCCGCAATGAAACCATTTTGATCAGAGTGGATTAGATTTGAAGCTATTATATTAAATCTATTGGCTAAAAGTTTTGTAATAATTTTGTAGTCAGAATTCAAAAGTGTGATTGGGCGATATGAGTTAGGATCTTTGCTGTCCTGCGTCTCTTTTAAAAAGCTGATTACATTCCCTTTTTGGAATGATGCTGGTATCGGGCCACCCTCTATGATTGTATTGGCAATCAATAAAAAATATTCTAATAAAACCCTGGGTAGAGGAGCCTTTGACGGTGCGGGAAGTGATGGCATGGCCTCAGAAAGTTCAGAGAGTTCATTCCTGTGTTGCATCTTTGCCCCCTTCTGCAATGGAGAAGTATTAGTAAGGGCACCCCGTCCTGCCCCCACCCCAAATGATAATCTCTTCTCAGTAAGGGTGATCTCTAGGGCCGTTGTTGCTTTCGCAAAGAAAGTGCCTAACAAAGTCACAGTTACCTTCTCAGTAGCAGTAGTAGGCATCTTTTTCTTACCAATGATTGTTTTTAGAATTTTGAGGCTTTGATGTTATAGGGGGCTCCTCCTACCTCCCTCAGGTGAGCGGTGTTCACTGAGGGACTGAGTCCCACCCCAGGACAAGGCAATAGGTTGCAAACAGCAGGCAGGAGCAAGAAAACAAATTCAAAGCGTCCCACGCTTCAGAAACAGTGCGCGCCTTTAAAGGTGCATGGAGGCTCCTCCCATCTCCCTCAGGTGAGTGGTGTTTGCTGGGGGACAGAGTCCCACCACAGAACAGGGCAAGAGGTTGGAAACAGCAGCAACAGCAAGAAAACAAAGTCAAGGCGTCCCGCGCTGCCGGAAACAGAGCGCACATTTAAAGGTGCAGGGAGGCTCCCACCTCAGGTGAGCGGTGTTGGCTGTGGGACCGAGTCCCACCTCAGCACATACCAACCCTATTATATGTTCTTGAAGCACAAATTTACCACAGCAACTTAGGACCTGATGTAGATGTCAGTGGATGGGTTACTCCGTCAAAACAGCAACGTATATCAAGTTCACCAATATATAAATTCCATAATTTCTTATGGGATTATTATTTCGGTGGATGGGATATCTGTCACCATGAAGGAGTAACCTGTTTGCTGTTATCTCATTCAGACCCTTTGGAGATAGAGTAACTAACTGTGGCTAGATGGGTTCATAAATGTACTCTGTCCCCCGGTTGTTACTA
Source organism: Lissotriton helveticus (assembly GCF_964261635.1). NCBI lineage: Eukaryota > Metazoa > Chordata > Amphibia > Caudata > Salamandridae > Lissotriton > Lissotriton helveticus. The sequence goes on along the minus strand of NC_136071.1, from coordinate 537,448,604 downwards.
CCATTGTTATAATCAAGCAATTTTGTGTATAAAACCTTGATAGCCAACACCATGAGATTCTAGTTATGTGAAAGGCTACATGCAGATGGTGAAGAGCTTTGGGGAAAATGCAGAGCCTTAAGGTATGCCATACATGATATTGGTAGACCTTAGATGCTTAAACTTTGACCTAGTGAGAGCGAATTGAAAGAGAGATGAACCAGGTGAGTCTTCAACTGCTGATGACTGCAAATTGTTCTACCTTTCTAAGAAAGATTTTAGGGTCAATGGTGATCAATGCATCCCACAGGGCCAGGAGATTTAGTTAGGATGCAGGGAGATTGAATAGTCACACAGTTAAGGTTGTCTTCTCTTGGTAATCTATCTATCTATCTATCTATCTATCTATCTATCTATCTATCTATCTATCTATCTATCTATCTATCTATCTATCTATCTATCTATCTATCTATCTATCTATCTATCTATATATCTATCTATCTGTCTATCTATCTATCTATCTATCCCCTAGCAGCCCTCCTTTGTCAGCTTGCTGCCCCTGCCCCTCCTTCCAACCCCCATATTCCATGTGCTCCCCAGCACAACTGCCAGCCTTCTGTCATCAGCTCACATCCCTAGACCTATCAGCTGCCCTCCATAGTTGCTTGCTTCCTCAGCCTCTCCTGCACACCCTAGATTGTCAACTCACTGCCACTAAGCCATTCCTATCCGCGCTCTGTTGTTTGTGTGCTTCACCAGCGGTGCTGATCTTATTACCACTGGATCGGGAACTAGTCCTGTGGTACATGGGGCCCTAAATAATTTTATTTTTTTTATTTTTACCTGTTGACACTGGTTGACACTGGTAGACCTGGGGTTTAGGGTATGTCCACTTTGCCCCCTTTTTTGCTATTTTCAATTTATTTCTCGGTAATCCGGGATCGAGTCCCCAAGTTTTGTAATGACAGCTGCAATTTTTAATTTCCTGCTGTGGCCAGCCAATTGGATTTCTTGGTACCACGTTACCAGTATTGGTACTGTAGCACTGAAAAGGACAAAAAAGTTTCCTGAGCCAATCAAAAGGTGTGTTTTAAAAACAATTATGGTACTCCAGGACTCTTATAGGAGCAACCATTCAGATATACCTAACTTTTAACTCTTCCAAGTCCACCCAAGCACCTTCTTTAATCACAAGTTTCTGAAAAAACGCTGAACAAATTAATATACATCATGAAAAGGTGAATTTCTAACTTTTTGCCAAATTTGCTCTTATTTCTGCATCAGATTGCAAAGTTTTGTGTGGGAAATAACATGTAGCAGTCGAGTAAACATCTACTGGCATCAAAATCAAAGTGTTCAAAAAGCCTACTGATCACAGTAACACTCTACATTTCCATAGCTTTTATCTTCCAAACTTGAAGCAACATTTACCATTCTCACAATTTTTATGAATTAAAGGAATTATATCTGACAATAAAGGCTAACTAAATCTTCATATTGGACAGACTCCATTGAACAAACTTTGTTACTCAGGAAAATCAAAGTTGATACACCAGAAAGGATGGCATTCATATCAAAATTCTCAACCAAATCCAAAGCAATCAAACAAATCATACACAAACATTGGGTGTTCATACCGGCACAACCTGATTTTAGGGGATTGTTCAACCACAAACCTGTTTTTGCTTACCAGCATTCCAAAACTCTTAAAGAATTGCTGGCACCTTAAAAACATGTCATCTCTGAGTCATATACTGGCACCAAAAAATGCCACAATTGTATTCACTGCAATAAAGTAATCAATGGTAATGAGGTGGTTCATCCACAAAAAGGTTTGCATCTCAAATGAAAAGACTTAGCAGATTGTAACACTAAGATCATGCATAATTGTATTCATTGTCCACGTGGCCTACTATATGTGGGAAAAACTGAAAGATTAAAATCTGTATAACAGAGCACAAAAATACAATATGGAATAAAAACAGAGATTCTAGTTTATCATTACACTGGGCAGAGCAGACCCATAACATTGCATAAGTCAGATTTTGGAAGTAATGCAGACTAATCTTGAAATTGACAATCACAAAATCCTAGCCCAAAGAAAAACCTTTTGGATAAAAAAATTAGACAATTTACAACCCAAATGGTTGAATGACAAAATAGAAATGTTCTGTTTTCTGTGATTTGTCTTTTTGTGTATATCAGACTTACAGTGATGACAGACAAACATACTAGTGATGATTATTTTTTCTTTAATAGAGTTCATACCTGTTTCCACTTTTCATTTTATGTTTCTCTCTATAGAATGAAGTCTGACAACTGGGCATTCAGCTTATTCCTTGAATATACCACAAGTATTTCTCTAAAAACATTCTTTGCGGATGTAAATATTATGAATTTACTGCAATACACATATATGTCAATCAGTTCTCTTTCCCTTATCTGATGATTGGGATTGTTATGTTTTTATTTTACACTATTACATGTTATTATTCTTTGATACACACATCTGTTGTTTTATCAATATTCTCCACACACACTTCTTGAGTAGTTTTCTATCTTTTTTTTGCGGCACTGTTGCATTTCCAGATGTTCAGCAAGCACTTCTGCTTGCGGGTGTTTGAAATATTGGGTAATCACCCAATGGCATATTTCACCTTGCACGCATATGCATTCACAATGTTGCTTGAGCCACTTGTTCTCTCTATGGTAATACGATTTGCACACAACAATTTTATTATGTACTCTAATTTCGATATTCTGAGCTCGCATTCAAAACTGTTTTGTTATGCCTATAAATAATCACAATTACACGTTGAACACGCTCATCACCTTATCGCGATCAGTGTTACATATTGAGTTAAAATGCCATCCACTAGAAAAAGTTGTGTTTAACAATATCTACAATTGTTTTTGGGAGTAGTTAAATGTTTTGCTCTTTTATTTTCAGTTATGTTTGTGCACCATTTCATCAATTGAAGTTATGGTACTTCAGTGACCTCCTGTTATTAATCACTTTGTCGTATTCATCTGGTGTCGCCTGACAGGCTTTTGTCTTTGCGCTCTGGGGTGGCTTTAGTTTTCTGTGGGGATGGTGTCTGTGCCCTAGACCGCTTGGGCTGCTGCTTCTGTGAGCTGCGTGTGCTGTATCTTGCCCTTGAGGTCTGTTGTACGTGGTCACTAACGTCAGATGTGGCCACTGGCAGAGGGGTGGATGAAGGGACTGGAGCTCTACTCCGAGATTGTGCCAGTTGAAGGGCTGCCATCACTGCGGAGGACAAATACTGGATAGTCCGCTGTAGTCCACCCACGTATGAATGTATGCCCTCCATAAAAGCAACCACCAGTGCCAACTTTTTGTCATGGTCTAGGAAGGCATTGAGAAGAGCTCTCTGGCCCACACACAGCTGGAGCGAAAGGTCCACAGACTCAGCACTGATGGCAGCAGGAGTGACAGGGGCAGTGGCAGCAGTGCCTAGGGTGAAGGACACTCTTACCTTCTTACTGGTGCAAACACGTGCAGCACTAGAGGAAGTGGCAGGGAGGGTGGGCACTGTACGCTGTGTGGTGGAAGAGGATGCAGAGTCCTCGTTCCCTGTGCCCGCCAACAATCAATCAATCAATCAAGGACATTTATAGAGCGCACTACTTACCCGGAGGGTCTCAAGGCGCTTGTGGGGGGGGTGCTGCTACTGCTCGAACAGCCAGGTCTTCAGCTTCTTCCTGAAGCAGGCGCAGGTCGGTCGGGAGGGAGTTCCAGGTCTTGGCGGCCAGGTAGGAGAAGGACCTTCCTCCTGTTGTCGTTCTTCGGATGCGGGGGACGGCGGCGAGGGCGTGACTGGCTGATCGGAGATGGCGTTTGGGAGCGTAGAAGTTGATGCGGTTGTTGAGGTAGCTTGGGCCTTGATCGTGTAGGGCTTTGTGGCGTGGGTGAGGAGACGGAAGGTGATTCTCTTGTTGACGGGGAGCCAGTGCAGGTCTCTCAGATGTCCGGAGATGTGGCTGCGTCGGGGGATGTCGAGGATGAGTCTGGCTGAGGCGTTCTGGATCCGCTGGAGTCTCTTCTGGAGCTTGGCGGTGGTTCCGGCGTAGTGGGCGTTGCCGTAGTCCAGTCGGCTGGTGACGAGGGCCTGGGTGACCGTCTTCCTGGTCTCGGTGGGGATCCACCGGAAGATCTTCCGTAGCATGCGCAGGATGTTGAAGCATGACGAGGAGACGGCGTTGACTTGTCTGGTCATGGAGAGGGAGGAGTCCAGGATGGAGCCCAGGTTGCGTGCGTGGTCTGTCGGTGTGGGTAGGGTGCCCAGGGCGGGGGGCCACCAGGAGTCGTCCCAGGCGGAGGACGAGGAGCCCAGGATGAGGACTTCCGTCTTGTCTGAGTTCAGTTTCAGGCGGCTGGTCGTCATCCACTCGGCTACATCTTTCATCCCTTCGTGAAGGTTGGCTCTGGCAGCGGCGGGGTCGTTGGTCAGGGAGAGGATCAGCTGGGAGTCATCGGCGTAAGAGATGATGTTCAGGTTGTGTTGGCGTGCGATGGGCGCGAGGGGGCTCATGTAGACGTTGAAGAGGGTGGTGCTCAGCGAGGATCCTTGAGGGACGCCGCAGATGACTTCGGTGGCCTCTGACTTGTACGGTGGTAGACGGACTCTCTGTGTTCTTCCGTCGAGGAAGGAGACGATCCATTCCAGTGCCTTCTCCTGAATTCCGACGTTGCTGAGGCGCTGCACTAGGGTGCGGTGGCAGACAGTGTCGAATGCCGCGGAGAGGTCTAGGAGGATGAGGGCCGCTGTTTCTCCGTTGTCCATCAGGGCTCGGATGTCATTGGTGGCAGCGATGAGGGCGGTCTCGGTGCTGTGGTTGGCTCGGAAGCCCGACTGTGAGGGGTCGAGGGATCCATTTGTCTCGAGGAAGGCGGCCAGCTGTTTGTTGACGATCTTCTCGATGACTTTGGCCAACATGGATGCGTCACCACTGGCATCAGATGACATTGAGCCTTACTTCTCTGGCGGTGATTTCTCCAGCAGACTGCTGTCCCCCTACGAGGCGCTGGTCACATCTGTATCACTGTGCTCCTGTGCAGCTGTTGTGCTTGATGCCTCACCACTGGTGTCCGTCCCCTGTTCCTCCGTGCCCATGGAGATGCTGCATGAGAGAGAGAGATGTAGAGTCAGTTCAGTGGCAGCAACAGAACAAACATATGCAAGAAAAGGATCACTGAAAACGAAGAAATCTACATGTTGAACACCACCCTGTGCTACAACATTGTGCAGCCTCAACTTCTTAACTCGAACAGTGCATGTACACAAGAAAACCACGCATAAGAGAGCCATGTGATGGCCACACAGCACGACATCCTGCCGGCGGCTCCATTAAACCAGACACACAAATAGCTCAGAGCACACCTAGGGCCCTGATGGGGGCAAGAATGAAAGCAATTACATGTTGCCACTGTCAGATCTGGATGGAGCAGGAGGGAGCAACACAGATTCAGACTCCAACATGACATTCCACAATGGCCATGAGCCCATGCCATCCACCATGTTGTACTTTGGGGCACAACTACTGTTGCACATTGGTGTCAGATGTCTAAGCCTTACAAATCTGAGGTCAGGCAATGCAAGCATTGATGAAAGCACACTCAGATTGGGCACACTGCCGTTCCCTTTCATGGGATTTCCCAGACTACCCCAATGCAGACGATACCTGAAGCCCACGACTCAGAATGCTATGGAAATTCCCAGTACACAAATTACATTAGGAAGTACAGGTACAGCAAATGCATGACAGCTGCACCCAGCACAGAGGCCACTTGCAAGTCACTGGATCACACTACCAACATCAGATAGCCCAGCGCTGGCCCAGGCTGTGTAGACATTCAGCCACTCACAGCCAAAGTTACTCTTCCTAGAATACTCACCCCTAGTTTTATGCTGATGCTCCTTCAAACATGCATCCTGCTTAAGTTGTGTCACAGCCAAGATGCGGGCATTAGTGGTGTCATGCTGCGCCGTGCCAACCTGACAGTCTGAGGGAGCAGCCCCAGTGTCATCTCACCACGTTCTTGCTCAGCCGGAGATTTCATCCCACCTCTTGTGACAGTGGGTGCACCATCGGTTGGAGACACCCAGAGCCCACACCTTTCATGCAATGGCCCTCCACATGGCCTTACACTGGTGTACTTTGAGCTGCAGGCATGGGAGACAAGAGGGGGGAAACATCAGTGACACAGTGTTGTGTACCAAAATCTCTCAGTACAGTAGTATGATGCTGACTCTGCCCAAATCCACTGATATGTCTAACAGGGACAAGAATGCATCTCACATGGTACATCATCATGGGAGAAGCACAGGTTAATGCATTTCAGTTGTGAAAGTAGGACACATTACTTGCCCATCTCATACACATGCAAGATGCTAGCACAGAAAGCCATGTGTAGTCCTCCCACATTTACTGTCCATTTTGAGGTAGAGCAAAACATACATTACATATCTGTCAGGAACTGAATCTATTTGCGCCTACATTACCGGCAATAAAAACACTAATGTACTACAATTCCCAGAAGGCCTTCTGGGAGGGTCCTGATGGTTATAATCACGTTCGGCGCTAGGAGCATCGTACGTGATTTTGGCAGTGAAGTTAAGCTGTTTGCTTCAGAGCGGCTGCTCTGAAGTCTCTCGTTCAAGTACCTTCCCCTTCAGATTTCTGTTCTTTCCTCCGTGGAGATGAGGAAAGGAATAGTGGCTGGTTTTGTCTTCTGGAGTCGGGGATTGCGTTCTGCTTGGCTGAGCGAGAACGCCTTCCTTGCATTTACCTGGTTGAGAGCTGACGGGCTCCCTCGGGGACAACTGGATCCGTTCCGCTCGGCTGAGCGAGAACGCTGGTGTCCCGCTATTAATTCCTTTCCCACTTGCGGTGGCTGTGGGAATAGGGAGAGGCACCTGCCTCTGTGTTCCGCCAAACTTCTGGTTCTCTCTACTACCGCGGCTCCGGGAAGAAAAGGAAAACATCGCTGGAGGCGGCCGGCTGTATTTTTCCGAGTAATTCTTCATCCCCATTCGGACCTACCAGCACAAGCATTTGAAAGGCCGATAAGATCCCTAGTTGGCTGGAGTGCATGCCGCCTCTGAGACTCTTTGCTTTCATTTTCTTTTCCGGAATAACAAACCTTTATTGCTGAATTAAGCTGGTTGTTCTTGGAGCCCTAAGTATATGTTTTTCCTTTATATTTCTTTGGAGCTTTCAGGAAACAGTAATCGCTAACTCTTGGATTACCTTACTGACTTATTTGAGATTCCTTTCCTGGTGCTGGATTTGGAATTTTCATTTTTGGGATAAAAGGTGTGTGACAGATGGTATGTATGGAGAACAGATGTGTTCATTTACAGCTCTTATATGTTAGCTTGTGTGTAAACATATTTTCTGTATTATAGGTGTGAATACCTTCTCTAAGGAAAGGTAATTATCTTACCAAAGAGAGAGGAGGGGTTCACCTCTGGAACGATCCTTAAATAGGGTATGTTTCTGACTCTAGCGAGAATTATATGAGAGTAGCCAGAGAGAGAGGTATTGTATTAATCCTCTGTTTGTTTCGTTACAGGTTGTCCCTTTTCCACTGCTTTCCCTACCCTAACCCTATCCCTCGCTAGATTGCCTTTATGCTCTGTATATATATTATAAGTCAGAGTGTGGGGACATTGGGAGGTGGACCCCTTTTGAGCATCACCCTGATCCTGAGGAGTCTGTTGATTTTGACAATATCAACATGTGTTTGGGGGTAGACTCACTGTGTCCAACACTGCGCAGCCCTCAATGTCCTTGCCCTGTGAGTGGCCCACTGTGCCATGGATGTCACATTGAGGGACATGATCTCACAAACCCACACCCTTCTCACAGGGTCTGTTGTGTGCAATCTACAAAGCTGAGATGGCTCATTTATGGAGAGTAATGAAAAAAGACACATGTAACACTTTGTACATTCAATGATGTGTCCTTGTCATTTTGGGCGGTGACTGTGCATGCCAGGTGGCCTCACACTGAGAAGGACAACAGGGACCCACACAGCCATTCACACAAGCAATCACTGTCCTGACTCCTGTATTACCAACTTGATGCGTCACTGTATGGCTGACAAGACAATACATGTCCCTCCAATCTTGATGTGCAGGCAGGGAAACGTGTGAAATAGACTACTGTTCCCTTATCCCTGGAAACAGCATGTTAGGCAGTACATGACACAAACCCACACTCTCAGGCACATACTGCATCAGATCAACTACACGTGGGCCCCCCTGCACTCTCACTCACACTGTTGAAGACTTACCATGACATTTGGGGCACCATATAGCCTTGGATACTGTGTGAGCACCTCTTCCACCAGGACCTCCAGCTCATTGCCGGTGAAGGGACTGGCCCAGACCTTCTCAGTCCTCAACATCACTGTGGACAGGTGACAGCAGCAGCAGCAGTTGTTGGTGAGGGGTCTCAGGCAGCAGTCCCTGGAGACAGCAGCAGGTGAGGGGTCTCAGGCAGCAGTCCCTGGAGGCAGAAGCAGGTGAGGGGTCTCAGGCAGTAGTCCATAGAGGCAGCAGCAGATGAGGGGTCTCAGGCAGCAGGCTCTTGGATCAGTGGAAATGTGAGGCTCTCTCCCACACATATATAGCCCTCTGGGGTTGTTTCAGTGGTTCTAAGCTGCTGCAATTGGTGTTCCAGGTCTGCCTTTTTCAAATGCATCCAATGACCGGCACCGCGATGGTGGAGCACGCCTACCGGGATTTTCAAAATTGCATCATGCTACCGCAATTGCGGTTCCCATTGGCTGTAAGGGCATGGTCCATGGCGGTGACACACCGCTGGGGCTACTGCAATTTGGGTGCCATACAGTGATATGAGTGACCGGGATTTGGGTGGCGGAGCATGCCAACCGCCATTTGGCAGTACATATATATCTATCACTACCGCTAGTGTGTCTTGGGCATTGCCGGGGACACTGCTGGGGCCAGGCAGTAGCTACCGTGATTTGGGTGCCATACATCAACATGAATGACTGTGATTTGGGTGGAGGAGCATGCCAACCGCCATTTGGGATTGAGCATATGTCTATCACAACTGCACTTGCATTTTGGGGATTGGTGGTGACACACTGCTGGGGCCAGGCGGTAGCTACCGCGATTTGGGTGCCCTAAATTTACATGAATGACCGCGATTTGGGTGGCGTAGCATGCCAACTGCCATTTGGGATTGTGCATATGCCTATCACTACTGCGATCGTGTGTTGGGCATTGTTGGTGACACACCACTGGGGCCAGGTGGTAGCTTCCGCGATTTAGGTGCCATACATTGATATGGACACTGCTCTGCAACGGACGATAATTGCTGCTTTGTACTTAGCACTTTATCGCCAGTGCCTGCCTGAGCTACCGACACGCTGTACTTTCTGCCCGGCCCCTGCATCACGTAATTTAAATCAGAGCCGGTCACAGAAGGTGGGAGACCACTCTGCAATGGGCCATCATTGCTGCTTTGCACTTAGCACTTTATCGCCAGCACCTGCCTGGGCTACCGGCATGCTGTATTTTCTGCCTGGTCCATGCATCACGTTATTTAAATCAGAGCGAGTCACGGAAGGTAGGAGACCACTCTGCAATGGACCATCATAGCTGCTCTGCACTTGGCACGGTGCTGCCAGCCCCTGCCTGGGCTAACGGCACGCTGTACTTTCTGCCCGGCACCCTGCATCACGTTATTTAAATCAGAGCCGGTCACTGAAGGTGGGAGACCGCTCTACAATGGACCATCATTGCTGCTTTGCACTCAGCACTTTATTTCCAGCCCCTGCCAGTGCTACCGGCACGCTGTATGTTCTGCCCGGCCCCTGCATGACTTTATTTAAATCAGAGCCGGTCACGGAAGGTGGGAGACAGCGCTGCAACAGACCATCATTGCTGCTTTGCACTTAGCACTTTATCGCCAGCCCCTGCCTCGGCTACCGGCACGCTGTACTTTCTGCCCGGCCCCTGCATCATGTTATTTAAGTCAGAGCCGGTCACGGAAGTTGGGAGACCGCTCTGCAATGGTCCATCATTGTTGCTTTGCACTTAGCACTTTATCGCCAGCACCTGCATGGGCTACCAGCACGCTGTACTTTCTGCCTGGCCCCTGCATCACGGTATTTAAATCAGAGCCGGTCACGGAAGGTAGGAGATCACCCTGCAACGGACCATCATTTCTGCTTTGCACTTAGCACTGTATCGCCAGCCCCTGCCTGGGCTACCGGCATGCAGTACTTTCTGCCCGGTCCCTGCATCACGTTATTTAAATCAGAGCTGGTCACGGAAGGTGGGAGACTGCTCTGCAATGGACCATCATTGCTGCTTTGCACTTAGCACTTTATTGCCAGCCTCTGCCTGGGCTACCGGCACACTGTACTTTCTGCCCGGAGCCCTGCATCACGTTATTTAAATCAGAGCCGGTCACTGAAGGTGGGAGACCGCTCTACGATGGACCATCATTACTGCTTTGCACTTAGCACTTTATCACCAGCCTCTGCCTGGGATACCGGCCCACTGTAATTTCTGCCCGGCCCCTGCATGACTTTATGTAAATCAGAGCCGGTCACGGAAGGTGGAAGACCGCTATGCAACGGACCATCATTGTTGCTTTGCACCTAGCACTTTATCGCCAGCCCCTGCCTGGGCTACCGGCACACTGTACTTTCTGCCCGGAGCCCTGCATCACGTTATTTAAATCAGAGCCGGTCACGGAAGGTAGGAGATCACTCTGCAACGGACCATCATTGCTGCTTTGCAATTAGCACTGTATCGCCAGCCCCTGCCTGGGCTACCGGCATGCAGTACTTTCTGCCCGGTCCCTGCATCACGTTATTTAAATCAGAGCTGGTCACGGAAGGTGGGAGACTGCTCTGCAATGGACCATCATTGCTGCTTTGCACTTACCACTTTATCGCCAGCTCCTGCCTGGGCTACCGGCACGCTGTACTTTCTGCCCGGCCCCTGCATCACGTTATTTATATCAGAGCAGGTCACGGAAGGTGGGAGACCGCTCTGCAATGGACCATCATTGCTGCTTTGCACTTAGCACTTTATCGCCAGCCCCTGCTTGGACTACCGGCACGCTGTACTTTCTGCCTGGCCCCTACATCACGTTATTTAAATCGGAACCAGTCACGCAACATGGAACGCACGCGGATGGGGACCGGGCAAAGACCGAGCCAAGACGGGCCCGATTTATCCCGTCAGAGACCAAAAGAAGCTGGGCAAGCCCGCTTAGCTATGTATATTGGGTAACGGTATCCCCATACGGACCCTTTGACTGTGGTAATATTATTGACTGATTTTTGTCTATTCTTGTTACTCCTGATCGGGGGCCTGCAATAGGGAACAAAGCAACGCCCATCGCTCCTTGTAGTGGGAAGGTCAATATCATAGGGGAGCAATTTGAGCCAATATTGAATCGGTTTATTCTATAATTTATTTTTTGTAATCACTGCGTATTAAGGGCTTGATCATCCTGCTCGGGTTGGGGTTGACTGATCCCTGTAATATGGGAAAGAGAAAGCTACACATTTTAAACTCTGGTCAAACAGTAAAACAGGCCAGATATGCTAATATGTCCCTGATGAAATACCTAACCGGGCGGTTGGTGCCCTTGATAAACAAATATTGAATGTAGAGGAGGCCTTAAACTAAGACCCACAAGGCCCACTCCAAGATAGCAGGGCCAAATACTTCTTCATATTGAAGTGGGGGACGTTGTTATTTCACACATTATGCCTGTGGAACATCACAATGTCTGCGTCCAGATCACGAGTGACCAGATTTTCCTAAGTGATCCGGATGGTGAATCTCTACCTCCACCAAAAAGAGTGTGTAACCCTAAAATGAAGGTTACCCCTGTAAATTTACCACCATGGATACATCAAGACCCTCCAGTCTCTAATAAACAAAAACTTAAAGCCAAAGTACAACAGAGGATAGGTATTCTACCTATTACTAAAGGAAAAGAACAAACAACATGCACCAATAGTAAAGGTAATGGTAAGGACCACTCCAGTAATACTCTGACTGAGATGATGGGTCTGTTGACTGACCTTACTAAATATATTAAAGAATATATTGGCACCTTGGAGAAGAGATTAAATAAAATAGAAACAGGGCTGGAACCATCTTAGGGCGTATGAGTCCTATAAAGGAAGTGATAAATAAACAGCCTGATGTTGGCGGTGATGATAGAACATCTTAACCCTAAAGCCAGATCTTGTCAGTTAGTGCCTTAAGCAATGGAATATCCAACTAAACAACCGCCAATACTGTCATCTTATTCGTACTTAATTTATACAACCAAGTTGGGCTTCCTCAAACAATTGTACTAGACTACTGGTTCTGTCAGAATCAATCTAAACTTTTATTGTTTTTCTTTTCAAAGTCAAAACATAAATGAAATTCTTTCTTTTTGCACCTTTACATCATAATTACAACAATAAAAACATTCAATATTACAAAAATGGAACTTCATACATTCAATATCTCATTCAAACTTCGCGAAACATTCACAATATCTCATCCACTCACGGCACAACACAACAATATTTACAATTAATTTCCTTTATGTACTTAAATATTTTCATATAGCCATAGACAACACATTTTTTAATGCTTCAAATTGTTTGTAGATTAATCAACAGTTAGTAGCACTCTTATGGCTATCTCAACATGGTCTACGCATTTCGAACTCGTGATGCTTTTTGAGGTCTCGTCAGGAGCAAAGGCTGTGAAGGAAAAACAAAAACAGTTTTAGCCTAAAGCTTTTTAAACTGACTGTAGCTCCTCTCATAACCTCCTTATGGCATTCTTACCTTTTTTGCTTGAAACCTTATCTTCAACCGGCGCAGGACACTGTATCAAAAACAGTAGTATTAGGAATAACCTCATATTCCTGAACTAACAAACTGACTTCTGCTACAAGAAACAACAACAAGAGTCATAAGCACACATTACTTACATTAACAATTCTGTGAGCCCGTCTTATTCAGGCACAGTGGCCATCCGAGAGGTAGGGGGGAACCTAAAACATGATGAGCCAGCATGTAAGTGTAATTGTCAAAAAACTAACGTTGCCTGAGAAGATTAGATGAAAGAACGAGGACTTACTTTTTGACCTCGATGACTTTGTCTAATTTGCAAGGTAGGCGGGCGCTTTTTTTGGGGCCAATCTAAAAGAAAGAACGGACGTCTGCTTAGGAATACGTGCAACAATCGGATGGCTGATTAATCTTAGTGTTCAGCTCAGGAGCGGCGTAACATACCTCAAAGCTGTCCCCGTATGACCGCAACTATAGGTGTCTGCTCGAGTTTTCAAAGCACCGACAACGCCGAGTTTCGCTAGCGGTGTCTTCCTGGATCAAGGAATCCTGCGATATGTAGTTGATGACGCTATCAATGTGGGAATTGTAGTTTTTTTTTAACTTCCTGGTGAATTCACTCGAAGTAATATGATCAAAAATGTACTCTTCGTTTATAAATTATGCTGGCTCGATCACCCATCTGAGGTCACATTTATTTTTATTGCAGAACCGGATTTCTTTACTTAGAGTATTTACTCAGCCCATTAGATATCCGTGTTCTGATCCCGAGTACTCATGGGATTTGTAGTGTGACATAATGAAAAACGGAGGCATGTAATTTTCATCGACATTGCTCGCAATTCAAAAAAGGGGCAACACGATGTGCAGAAGTCTTCACATACGTTGGGACTGTCTTATTTGTTACTATTTCTGCCAAAATTCAAATTGTCTCCTGCTTTTCATTGGCTCTCATGTGCCCATGTACAGGGTCCTGATGTTTGTAATATAGCACAGTGCAGCCTCTAAGCGTGTCCTTGTTGTATCGTTATTATCTCCCATCATACAATAGTAATCCTGTTTCTTTATTCTCTAACACTTGATGTCAACACTTCCCTATTGATCCTTGTTGTTTATGGTTACACTTCTTTCTCTAGTTGCCTCTTTGATTATATTCTGTTGTATCAGGAGGAGACCTCATGTATGTCCCGCTTGCGGATAATGCAATGTGCTCTGTTCATTCACTCATGCCCTGTTTTTTCAATGAATGTTTTTCCTTTCTTGTTCGGTCTTGCCCCATAATAAAGGTTTTCTCTCGGATTGGTCTTATTTTACACCAAGCAGTTGCTCAATTTAGTTCATACATTTCTGATAGTTCATTGAGCCCATCAACTGCGGTGTTGTATTTAACCACTTCGACGCTAATGACAAAGCCAGCTCGTCATGGGTTTTACCTGCCCTACGCTCATGACGAGCTGGCTTTGTCACAAACAAGCCATTTATACTTCTTCAGCGCACAGCAGGTAAACGCGGTAGCGCTGAAGCAGTTAATGATGAGCATAGCTTCCCGTCTAGACAACTTGACATCCAGATCTCCTCCTCTCTGGTCTGCTTCCACTTTCGAGATAATCGTCCAAATCAGATCTTTTTCTGTGTGCTTCTTAAGGCGCCAATGATTGACTAACGGCACTGTTTGGACATTGTTTTTTATTCTCGACTTGTGTTGGATGATCCGTGATCTTATTTCTTGATTGGTTTTTCCGATATATAGCATGTTGCAGGGGCATTTTATACCCTAAACTACATATCGTGATTTACAGTTTGTGAATGTCTCATGTTTCCAGAAGATATTTTTATGCTCAAAAACACAACCTTCTTGAGTAGTGGAACAGAATGTGCAGGTGCCGCACTTATGGTGGCCCTGAATTGGCGGAAGCCCCACAACGGATCTGACTGATGTTTGATCTTTTTACGGAAGTGCAGGACGCACTAATTGATTGGCAATGCTATAGTCCTTTTTGAAGGCAAAAAGTGGAATGTTGTTAAGTGTCTCATTTATAACCCTGGGCGTAGTTCGCGGAGCCACACTCCGCGGAGCTACGCGAAGACGCAGTTGCACTCCGCGACCTTCGCGTAGCTCTGCGGACATGCGTAGTAGCTTGCTAGACCCGTTCGCGCGCCGTTTTTCGTCTTCGGGAGCGTGGTGCGCGTGTTCGGGGCGCTGCCTGCATGCTCGAGATAGCTAGCGCGCTAAGTTACTCAAGAGGTTTGTCCCGCCCGCTTGCGTTCCCTTATTTCCAAAGTGCGTGATCGCGTCAAATATCGCGCGAACTTACCCCCGGCGCACGCGATAATGTTATTCAGCGCGCGAGAACTACGCTACGCACCGGATCGCGGAGTAATCGACAGCTTCGCGTTCTCCGTAGAACGCGGAGTTGCCAAAACTCCGCAAGCTCCGCGAACGGAGCGTAGTTCTTCGCCCAGGGTTACTCATTTACATTTTTTACCAAATGCCAATTCTGGGTTATGACCTTTTTCAGCATATTCGAGTTGGGGCAGAATGGGGCAATTCTGTTTGTTTCTTTCTTTGGTCTTTTTTCCAAAAGGCATTCCTGGGGTGTCGACCATGCGCGCTTCATGACTCTTTTTAGTAATTTCTTGGGGTATCCCCCGTTCTTTTAGGTTCTCTGTCAGTTTCATCGCATGTAGTTGGTATTCGTCCTTGAAATGACAATTGCGTCTTATTCGAAGGTATTGCTCAAAAGGCAGGTTTTCCTCCAGGCTCCAAGGATGATTATTAGAAAAATGCAATGCCTTATTGCAATCTGTTTTTTTCTTAAACAAATTAGTAACTAGTCCTCCATCAGATGGGTAGACCTCTACGTCTAAAAATGGCATTCTGTTTTTTGAATAGTTCAGACTGAACTGTATTTCTCGTGTACGATTATTTAGCCATTAATGGAATTTGATTAGCTCTTCTTCATTTCCAGTCCACACCATGAAGATGTCGTCAATATAACGACTCCAATTGCTGATGAATTTTTTTCATTGATTGCTCTGATAGATGTATACTTCCTCGTATTTAGCCATAAATAATATGGCTAACTCTGGTGCAACTCCGCCTACTTGATAATAGAACTCCCCGTTGAAATTGAAATAATTTTTTCTTAAGGCGAAACTCGCCAATTTTATGATAAAATCCATTGGTACTTTTTGTGGTCTTTCATGAGTTTCGAGAAAAGATTTGATCACATGTAGGCCATCTTCTTGGGGTATCTGGGTGTACAATTACACCACATCCAGAGTCACGAGGTAGTGGACATTTGCTTCAAATTCCAAAGTTGTCAATTTATTAATAAAATCAGTGGTATCTCTCAAAAAGGATTTGACTTCTGGTAAAAAAGGCTTAAGAAAAAATTCAACAAATTTAGAGATATGTTCCATAAGCGACTCGCATCCCGGGACTATGGGTCTCCCCGGTGGTGTAGTTTCATTTTTGTGTACTTTTGGAAGTACATAAAATGGGGGACCCGTGGGCTTTTGATCTTTAGATATTCAAATTCTTTTTTGCCAATGAAACCTAGGGCCTTTCCTTCTTCCAAGATTGAATTTAATTGATTTTTTAATTCAGAAGTAGGATATTTACTGATTTTTCTGTAACAGATCACATCGTCAAGTTGTCTCATAACTTCAGAGATATAGTTTGACTTATCCCATATGACAATTGAACCACCTTTATCGGCTTGTTTTATTATTACCGATGTATCTTTCTTAAGGTTATTTAGGGCCTCCGTTTCCAATTTTGTTGTATTATGTTTTATCCATCTTTTTTTCTTTTCCATCTCCGATATTGCTGACAATATAGTTCTTTCAAATGTCAGTACTTCTTTTGGTATTTTATTTGTTGGAGGACAAAAGTCAGATTTACTCCTAAGGCCTGTAGTCTCCAGGGTTTGCTCTACTGGATTCTCTGAGAAGAATGTTTTTAGCATGGGCGGATTTTGCGGATCCACGATTCACGAATTTGCGAATTCACGGATCGTGGATCCGCAAAATCCGCGGATTGTGCGGATCGGCGGATTTGGGGGCGGGGCTTCCTCGAGTGTGTGGGCGGGGCCAAATGGACGGGGCTTCCATGCGAGCGCGCATGCCGCTTGTGTGTATAAAAGGTCAGAGACCGATCAGAGCAGCAGATTAAGAGACAGAAGCTCGGGCGGGGCCAAACGGACGGGGCTTCCATGCGAGCGCACATGGCGCTTGTGTGTATAAAAGGTCAGAGACCGATCAGAGCAGCAGATTAAGAGACAGACTCGTGCTCGACACACCTGCCCAGCCTCCACAACGCTCACGATTATTTTTGGGCTGATGAATGAGTCACTGAATTTAAGCTTCAACTAGGGCACATGCGTTATTGATATCTGCAAGTGTTTCCTGTTGAGGTTTATTTTTTGTGCCAGGACCGTCGTGCCAGAATGAACCCTGCCCTTCATATTTATTCAAGAAGACACCACCGTTTTTCCCCATGCAAATAATTTACGATGGCGCCGGCAAGCTGCCAGCGCCATCCTGCAAAAGTTACTCAATTAGCTTCAACAGGAAGCTCCAACTGATAAAATAAAGCAGGCGCTCGAGCCCCTGCTTTATCTTATCTGTTAGAGCTTCCTGTTGAAGCTAATTAAGTAACCATTTGAGGATGGCGCTGGCAGCTTGCCGGCGCCATCGTAAATTAGGCATTAGGCTTGAACTTTTGACGCAAAATCCGCTCCGATCGCGGATTGCGGATTTTCGGTGAATTCGCGAGAGTTCGCGGACCGCGGATTCACCGAAAATCCGCAAAATCCACGATCGGAGCGGATTTTGCGCTCATGCTTATTTTTAGCCTGATTTTTCGGCAAAACTCAATTGCTTCTGTCTTGTTTGACAAAATCCGTATATTGCGAAGCAACAAATGATAACCCTTTTGGAGCACACTTTCTTCTTCCTTTGTTAAGATCTTATTTGAAAGGTTGTATATTGGTGAAACTGTAAATTTTTGTAATTGTGTCGACGAGTTGACATTTCCCAGGGTTGTGGGTTGAATCTTATCCGTGCTCGGGATTTTGGTTGACCTCTCCCTAAAAAAGGTCACTGTTGGTGTTGAAAAGATCCTCTCCTATTTATATTTCTCTGAGATTCAGTATTTTCTTCTTTGCTACTGCTTGCAGAAGAAGAAGTGTCTGAGAAATTTATAAAATTATTTGACAACATTCGCGGTCAAAAAGTAAGTCCTCGTTCTTTCATCTAATCTTCTCAGGCAACATTAGTTTTTTTACAATTACACTTACATGCTGGCTCATCATGTTTTAGGTTCCCCCCTACCTCTCTGATGGCCACTGTGCCTGAATAAAATGGGCTCACAGAATTGTTAATGTAAGTAATGTGTGCTTATGACTCTGGTTGTTGTTTCTTGTAGCATAAGTCAGTTTGTTAGTTCAGGAATATGAGGTTATTCCTAATACTACTGTTTTTGATACAGTGTCCTGCGCCGGTTGAAGATAACGTTTCAAGCAGAAAAGGTAAGAATGCCATAAGGAGGTTATGAGAGGAGCTACGGTCAGTTTAAAAAGCTTTAGGCTAAAACAGTTTTTGTTTTTCCTTCACAGCCTTTGGTCCTGACGAGAACTCAAAAAGCATCACAAGATTGAAACGCCTAGACTATGTTGAGATAGCCATAAGAGTGCTACTAACTGTTGATTAAGCTACAAACAATTTAAAGCATTCAAAAATCTGTTGTCTATGGCTATATGAAAAAAATTGAAGTACATAAAGGAATTGAATTGTAAATATTGTTGTGTTGTGCTGTGAGTGGATGAGATGCTGTGAATGTTTCGCGAAGTTTGAATCAGATAATGAATGTATGAAGTTCCATTTTTGTAATATTGAATGTTTTTATTGTTGTAATTATGATGTAAAGATGCAAAAAGAAAGAATTTCATTTATGTTTTGACTTTGAAAAGAAAAACAATAAAAGTTTAGATTGATTCTGACAGAACCATTAGTCTAGCATACTTGATGGAGGAAGCCCAACTTGGTTGTATAAATTAGGTACGAATAAGATGACAGTATTGGCGGTTGTTTAGTTGGATATTGTTCAGAGGCTTGGCCTTACTGTTGGGAGCCCAAACCCAGTGGTGTTATTGGTTAGGCAATGGAAAGCAGTTAGCTGAGAGGGAGAGAACTAACAGAATACTTGGATCCACAAAAATAAAAAATACTTCACCTAGTAGTCCACCAAATAGGGTAGTGGAAACTAGAGAGAGTGAGAGAGTTAGAGCAGAAGCTAGGCAGGGTGATTCACTTGTATGTGATTCACATCATAGCCTAGTATCATCTGCGGTAAATACGCAAGATCATCCTTCCAAACAACTTAATCTAAATATTTACCCTGCTGCGGTTCCCTACACAGTGGTTCTGGCTAATGTTCCACCATCCTCTGAGGGGAAAAACGAAACCTGGGTTACCCTAAGGAACAAAGCTATTCATTGTCTAGGGAGTAAAACAGGCCTGTCATATGAAATGTTTTCATTTTTTAAAATGGTCAGACGTGTCTCCTGGGTGGGTACAAGCAGAAAAGTTTTTAGAGAGGATTGTGTTGTTCTTTCTTTGGGATCTCCAGCTCTGGTTCATGAAATCCTTGCTCGAACCTGTGATAATAATTTTACGAATGATGACATTAAAGTTCTTCCTCTGGGTTACTTTTATCAGCCTAAAATGTTTAATAAGTATACAGGCCTTTACCCACGTTCACAGCCCAAAGGTAACTCGATCTATAACCTAGAGGTAGCAAATAGATTTGGGCCTATTCAATTCCTAGACGAGTTTGACTGACTCCTAGTTGCTAATGGCTATTATAAGCCTGTTGTAAGCCCAGTCCTCAAACAACCTACAAGGTTAACTCTTACTGATGCTGCCCAGAGAGAAGTTACTAGTAGGGAAGCTTTAGTAGATGATTTGCCTCTAATTACCAATAATCATTAAGTGTGGGCTGAAAATCAGTTCAGAGTTGGTGGATTTTTTTTGCTTGGTCGCGCGCGCGGCGTTGCCTTACCGTGATTCTGAGTTTGCCGAGTTGTTTTCCTACGGTTTGCGTGCGCTGCGCCATTTTCGATCTTGCTGCGTGATCGCGCAAGACTTTTTGACCGAGAGTACGTCATGGCGTGATCGCGTGAGACTTTTCAACCGCGAGTACGTCATAGCGTCCCGCTATCTTGCACTGAGAGACTTTCAGAACGTGAATACGTCATAAGGGCCCGCGATCACGCATCGCAAGAGTAAACAAATGCGAATACGTAGATGCGCCGCACAGCTGAGATCCGGTGGGAGATTTGAACAGCTCGCTTTCCGGAAATAGCAAAAATTGCAATTCTGGACAAGAAATCTATCGCTGGCAGCATAAACATTCTGAAATTGATGATTTGAATCAGAATAACTCCTCAGATAGACATTTGACTGCACTTTTTTGTGCAAGGAGTGCATTTTTGGGGGGGTTGGGAGGAAAGAAGTGCCCCAGAGTCTCCAACTTCCTGTTTCTGTCCCGCAGGCTCCTCCCAGTGCTTTGTCGATGTCCTGGTCACTTTTCATTTGGATCTGGAGCTGCAAGGATTACACTTTGGCTGCTGCTGGATATTTGTATTTGAGGACTTTTTGTTTGGATCACTTATGGAGTTGAGATTTTACACATAAGTTGATGTTGTTTGTTTGGGGCATTGCAGTTGTTGCAACTACAATTTATAAACTTTTTCACAACTTTAAAAAAATATATATTGTGGGTAGCTACAGTATCCAGTAGGCCCAGGGTTAGTCATGGGTGCACAATACAACTGTTTCTGTGAGTTTTGTTGAACTTAAATATCGTTTATGGCATGGAATTGAATAGCATCACTGTTATTATATCCATGTGGAGTTTTTTTTGTAATTTTGGGGTGCGTGTTAAAGCCACACTAGCCAGTAGGCCCTGGGGTAGTGGTGCATGGGCCAAGTCTTTCTGTGTGTTCTCTTGATTTTAAATAAACGTGGCCGTAAAATTCGTTCCGCTCACGGAATTTGCGGATTTTTGCCAATTTCGCGGTCCGCGATTCGTGGGAATTTGTCCAAAAATCCGCAATTCGCAAGCTGGCGGATTTTTTTGCTTGGTCACGCTTGAAAAATACAATATCGCGCGCGCTGCGTTGATTTACCGTGATTCTGAGTCCGCTGAGTTGTTTTTCTCCCGGTTTGCTTGTGCTGCGCCATTTTGGATCTTGCTGCGTGATCGTGCGAGAGTTTTTCGACTGCTTGTACATCATCGTCGCCGCTATCTTGCACAGCGAGAGTTGACAACGCGAGAACATCATAAGGGCCCGCGATCACGTATCGCCTGAGTAAACAATTGCGAACACGTAGATGCGGCGCGAAGCTGACTTCCGGCGGGAGATTTGAACAGCTCGCTTTCCCGAATTTGCAAAACTTGCAATTCTGCACAAGAAATCCACCGCAGGCAGCATAAACCTTCTGAAAATGATCATTTTGATCATAATAACTCCTCAGATTGAGATTTGGCTGCACTTTTTTGTGCAAGGAGTCAATTTTTGGGGGGGGTTGGGAGGAAGGAAGTGCCCCAGAGTCTCCAACTTCCTGTTCGTGCCCAGCAGGATCCTCCCAGTGCTTTGTTCATCTCCTGGTCACTTTTCATTTGGATCTGGAGCTGGAAGGATTACTTTTTGCGGCTGCTGCTGGATATTTGTATTTGAGGACTTTTTGAACTTTGGAATCTTTGGATCAATTTTGGATTTAAGATTTTACAAGTAAGTTGGTGTTGTTTGTTTGGGGCATTGCAGTTGCTGCAACTACAATTTTAAAACTTTTTCACAACTTAAAAAAAAATATATTGTGAGTAGCCACAGTATCTAGTAGGCCCAGGGTTAGTCATGGGTGCATGATACAACTGTTTCTGTGAGTTTTGTTGAACTTAAATCTCATTTATGTTATGGAATTTTAGCTCACTATGGGCCAGATGTAGGTGTCCAAATACCGGTCGGAAATGGCCGAAAATACCGATTTTCGGCCGTTTCCGACCGGTATTTGGACATTGGTATGTAGGGGCATGTAAAATTACAGAATCGGTAATTTTACCGATTCTGTAATTTTACCGATTCGGTAAAATACCGAATTGGTAAAATTACCGATTCTGTAATTGCAGATGTAGGTAGCACTGTTTTCAGTGCTACAAGGGTTTAAGAATTCTTAATTTACCACCAACTAGTAGTTGGTGGTAAATTAAGAAAACCATTTAAAAAGCATTTTATTTGCTTTTTAAACAGTGCCATGTTGCAGACATACATGCCCTAAGGGCATGTATGTCAGCAACATGTGCACCCATGCACAATTGAGGGGTGCAACAGGGTGTCAAAGTGACACCCGCCACCCTTCAATATTTCCCCCAATTACCGAATCGGTATTTACCATTCGGTAATTGACATTGATTCCTATGGGCCTCAAGGCCCATAGGAAACAATGGCAGTTACAGACTCGGTAAATACCGATTCATTAATTACCGAATCATACCGATTCGGTAATTAATTCGGTAAATATACCTACATCCCGATTGCCAGTTCTTAAATACCGAATCGGTATGATTCGGTATTTAAGAATCGGTAATCGGGGATTACCTACATCTGGCCCTATATGTGGAATTTTTTTATTTTATTTTGAGTGCCTGTAAAGCCACACTAGCCAGTAGGCCCAGGGGTAGTGAGTGGTGCATGGACCAAGTCTTTCTGTGGGGTGTCTTGAATTTAAACATCATTGAGGACATGGATGGCATTGGATTATGGTGATTTTTGTGTGTTTTTCGACTTTTTGGGGTGTTGTTGGGTCCTGGCCATGTGGGTGGGGGCCATTTTGAGGCCTTGTCCAGGCAGGGCCTGGCCATGAGGCTGGGGGTCAAGGGGCCATTTTGAAGCCAGGCAGCGTGCTCAGGCCTGCACCCAGTTTGCCTTGCTTTCATCCATTAGGCCCAGGGGTAGTGAGTGGTGCATGCACTAACTCTCTCTGTGTGGTCTCTCTGCTTTTAATTTAAACATCCATTTTGGATTAGAATTGCAATTTTTATTTTGTGTCTTTCCGTTTTTGGGTGTGTGGTTGTAATAATAATAAATGCAATGCCTAGTTGCAAATATAAATTGAAGCACAACATATTCAACATTTATTTAACTGATGTTCCTCTGGCTTCCTTTGCTTTTAGGTGCACAAGAGAATCACATCAGTCATCGTTCATCACCAGTGCCAGGAAGAAGTCCTGCAGCAGTGTGTGCAGCACAACATCACGTGACGTCACGTGTGGCCACAGACAACTCTGCAACTCGTGTAACTGCGGCCTGCTGTTCTGACAGCTGAAGAAGATGGGCCCAAAGAAATGTGGCCGTAGCGCCTCTACGAAAAACGTTGCCAGTGCCACTACCAGTGAGAAGGAGCAGAAGAAGCAAGTGGCACCACCTACCAAGGAGACTGGTGTGCCCACAGACACCATTTTTGGGAGAAAAAAAAACTACGCCTGCAGCAGCAGCGGTGTCCGCCAGGGACCAAGCTGGGAGCAGCACCTCCGCTTCATTTGGCTCAGTGCCACCACGCCAAGTTAGGTCCAAGACCATGAGTGCTGCAGAGGCAGCCACTGTAATTGCTCAATCACCATCGACCAGTGATGTTGGCTCATCGCAAGAAAGTAGCATCCAATCAATGCATGGTGTAACTCATCTGACGAGTGTTCAACAACCACAGCCGCAACGACACCCACAGGTGCAACTAGTACAAGCGCAAGCACAAGTACAAGCGCAAGTACATGCGCAAGGAGAGGTGCAAGGAGAGGCGCAAGGAGATGCGAGAGAGCGCATGGAGAGGCGCAAATAGAGGTGCATGGAGTGGCATAACTGCCCACAATGCTTGTTCCTCCAGAAGTAGGGACACATCAGGAAATCGAGATTCAAGCGGAGGTATCATCCGAGGAAGCCACTCCTCCTGATGATGATCCATTGCCTTCCAGATCCCCAGCAGGAAAAAGGTCAAGGAGGGCTACTACTACAAGTTCTTCTTCAAGCACACTTCCTTCTGATGATCTTGATGTTGATTGGAACCCAGCAATGCAGTCTGAGAGTGAGGCACGCCATGAGCCGACAAAGGTAGCTAAGCCTAAAAGGAAGGTTCCCGCAAGGCTTCCACTTATGGGAGTTGACGACGAACAAGAAGTGGTGTCTTCTGCTGCTGATGAACAGTTTGATGATGACCCAGTCATCACAGTCGTCACTCCAGCCCCAGCGGGGATGCAGACAGACATTTTGACCCTATCCCGAAGTGTTGCTGAGCGGGATGTGGGCGGCGTGGCACTGGTACCACCAACGCAGTTAACTACTACACCAACACGACCTACAGCTTCCATATTTTCTCGTCAGAAGGGCCGGCAGGGACCTCCATCCAGCTCGACCTCCATTACCTCAAGTAGTTGTGCTGTAAGTGCACAACAGAGTCAAATTCAGCCTCGCCCATCCTCCACTTCAGCTGGCATTGAAAGTAGCACCTCCACCACCAGTAGACTTTTCCAGTCCCCAGTTTGGGACTTCTTTAGTGCTAGCAAAAAGTCTGTAAAACTTGGTCGTTTGCTCGATTTGTAAAAGTGTAGTTAGTCGGGGTAAGCTTGGTACCAACTATGGTACCGGAGGCCAGAGAGGTCATCTCCAAAAACACCACACTATCATTTGGGAGTCGCACCTAAGGAAGATCCGGGAATACAAAAGTATAACAAATCCAAATGTATCCATTCATATTGCATCTGATGATGACGAGGGGCTGATCGTGCAAGGGGGAAGTGAAGAAGCGGCCAACATTTTTTCTGGTACACCCAGTACCCCTGGCAGAAGCACTGCAGTGGTAGCGCCCACACCCTCTACCCCAGCAACATGTATGAGCCACACTAAGAGTCTGGGAGAGACACCAATGCGAAAAAGTACATCAATGAGCCTAACTGGTTTGAAGAAGTCTGCATCATCATCATCATCATCATCATCACGGTAAACGGTCCAGACCACCATTAGAAGCATGTGTTGGTCGGAGGCGCCATTTGAACACAACCACCCAACGGCACGTCTGTATAACGCAAAGCAGGCTAAAATGCTAGCGCTGGACCTTCTCCCTTTTTCTTTCATGGAAGGGGTGGGTTTTCTAGAATTTGTGGCACCAGTCTGCTCTAAATGGAAGGTTCCTAGCCGGTCCTATTTTGCCAGAGTTGCGGTTCCAGCACTACATCAAGATGTGCTGGAGGTGATTGGGGCAGCTTTGCAGAAGAGTGCTGTTCGCACTATCCACCTGACAACAGATATGTGGACCAGTTGCCAAGCCCTTGATTACATGTGCATCATTGCACACTGGGTCTCTTTTAAAGGGGTTAGAGACAAGTTAAATGCAGGTGTTGACCCGGACACAGTTTTTCAAGCTACTCGGAAACATACAACAATAGCCATGTTTGCCATGGAGAAATCTCATACTGCACAAAACATTTTGGATGAGTTTCAGAGTAAGGTCTATGAATGGCTGCATCCAGGAAAGCGCATGATTGGTTATG
Organism: Lissotriton helveticus; assembly: GCF_964261635.1. Taxonomy (NCBI): domain Eukaryota; kingdom Metazoa; phylum Chordata; class Amphibia; order Caudata; family Salamandridae; genus Lissotriton; species Lissotriton helveticus. The sequence goes on along the minus strand of NC_136071.1, from coordinate 537,423,141 downwards.
TTTCTACGGATAATGGCAGAAATATAGTTAAGGCCATGAATGAGGGTGGGTATTTCAGAGTGCCGTGTTTGGCGCACAGTATTAACATTGTTGTGCAAGATTTCTTGAAAAAAGAAAACACAGTCAGCAAGTTACTGACCACCTGCCGAAGAATCTGCACACATTTCAGCCATTCTTTTAAGGCCCGGAAGCAGCTGAGGAACATGCAACGTGAACGTAGACTGCCAGTCAGAGGACTCATCCAGGAGGTGGTAACTCCTTGGAACTCAACCTTCTACATGCTTGAGCGTCTGTCTGAGCAGTGGGTCGTAACCAATCAGTATGTCTGGTTTCTACTATGAAAGACATTTGGCTAGAGTTGGAGGAATGGAAGCTAGTTAAAAGTCTGACAGACATGCTTTGTCCTTTTGAGGTCTTCACGCGTGAAGTCAGCAGGGAGGACTGTACTTTGGGCAAAGTTCTCCCATTGTTGCGCATGCTAGAGTACCAACTGAAGGCAGTGTCTTCAACGTTCCGAGATGATGCTGAAAAGCAAGACGCATATCAGTTGGCAGAGAGGTTATTAAGCCGCCTAGTTGACAATGAAAGGCTTAAAAAAATACATACAGAACAACATTACATTTGTGCCACTATTCTGGATTCAAGGTACAAAAAGGCCGTGGCCAGCACAGCATTCATTCCTTTTATTAAAGCAGATGTTTCAAAGTACAAACATTGGCTAGCTCTGTCAGCCACTCGGTTCGAAAAAGAGCGGCAGAAAATTAAAGGAACCGGCAGAAGTACTACTGAATCAGGAGGCCATCCGGCGTCAAGTTCCTCCTCTGAATACTTGGCCGAAGGGAGTCACTTTCCCTCACAGCCGTTAATGACACCAGCAACCGTATCATCATCCTCACCTGCACCAGGCCCAGCCATAATATTGTCGGAAGCGGATTGGCTAACTCATCAAGGGTTTGCTCGTTCCAGTGATGCAAAGGCCACAGATGGTACGCAAAGTGAAGAAACCCTGGAGAACCTTGAGTCGATTGTGCACGCCTATCTGGATGACCCAACAGAGGTCTTTGTTAATCAGAACCCATTGCTGTATTGGTATGGGAAAAGGCCTCTATGGCGACTGATCACCGACCTGGCTCTAAATTATTTGTCTTGCCCACTCACAAGCGTGTCTTCCGTACGTGTTTTCAGTGCTGCTGGTGCCATTGTAACTTCAAAAAGGACCCGCCTATCGCCCAAAAATGTGGAGAGGTTAACAATGATCAACATGAATCAGCACTTCATACCACCAGATTACAAAATACCGTGAATGCACGCAGGAAGAAGAAGACACCGACTTAGGTGATGGAAGTTCTTCTCTGTTAGTTGACCTACTCCCGTCTTAATTCACAGAGTTTGAGGATGAGCTCTACTTCCCTGACACCGAGGCCTGAAAATTACTTCCTTTTTTCCCGTCCTTATTCACTTTTATTCCTGTGTGTCTTTCTTTGTTTTGCAACTTTAACCACAACAAAACTCTAATCACCTAGGGCCAGATGTATCAAAGGCTTTTGCCCATTCTGTGTCTATGGGGAAATGTGTTGATACATGTGGCCCCTAATCGCAACAAGTCCATCAGCAGCACTGTCTTCATCTTATTTTCTTATTGATTTGAAGGTGCTGCAGTCTGCATTCCTGAGGTTCACAAGTTCACAACTCAATCATGCTCCTCTATCCTCCTCCTCCAGACTCCCCCTATCCATTTCCCTCAAGGCATATGGCCGGATTACTCAGAATCAGGAAACTTTGTCTTCGTAGACGAGTCCCCTCAAGTGGGACTGGAATTACTGACTACATGCTTGCTGATTGCTGACAGTTACTTCTGAAATTGACAGGAGAGGCTGCCCTGTGGGCCCTCACTTTCAGAAGAAGATGCGGACAAAAAGTGGAACAGGTAATGAATAATGAGAAGATGGCATGCAGTGGACAGCAATGGCTGTCTGGCTCTGATGAAAGCAATTGCTGTTTGTTTGTTGTGCATGACACGAATCATATGTCTTCTGTTATTATTTAATCTTTTACACACTAAATGTAACTCAAGTCTACTCTGCTTTTTTTACCTTGTTTAATGAAAATTGTACTTAAACTGCAGGGGCCACTACGTTGCATTTTCCAATATGCAAAATGTCCTTGGACTCACTGTTTGCCAATATACCATGATGATTGATTAAATAATATATATTTTTTCTTTACAGTCACTCATTGGGATGGATGGATCATCAGCATCGGTTTACGGAAAAACATTGGCCAATTTGTGAGTGGCAAACAGGTAAACCAGTCTACAACAACTACTACAGCAGAACTACATGTCTGTCTAGTCGTGGTATGGAGTGGTTGAGGCAGTATAGTGTTGCTATGCCAGACAGAGTCCAGACAGCAGTTCATGTAAAATTGGGGCTATGTGGCTTGCTGCATACAATTAGATATGCTTTGTCTGTCTGTGAGAAAGAGCCTAGGTACGCTACATCAGCTTGCTTCACTTACTGGTGCCTGCCTTGACCGTCTGCATGGCCCTGCCGCAAGCATGGGCCAAAAATCTGTTCCGCTCGTGAAATTTGCGGATTTTCAGCGGCAAATTCGCAATACGCGAATCTCGCTAAATTGCCTAAAATTCGCAAATTCTTGAGCGGAACAGATTTTTGGCCCATGCTTGCGGCAGGGCCATGCAGACGGTCAAGGCAGGCACCACTGAGTGAAGCAACCTGATGTAGCATACCTAGGCTCTTTGACCCAGACAGACAAAGCAGACCCCCTGGCCCCTGCAGATGCCAGCCCACCCGCCGGACCTACGACGCCGCCTCCCTCAACGCACTCAACACCGGCCGAATCCCCGGCTGCTACGGAGCCACCCCAAGACGCACCCACGGACCCTTCACCTGCCAATCCTGCAAGTTCTCATGCATCTGGACCTGCAATGCACCCGCCAAGATGAACACCAGCAGCAACCACCTCAAGTGCATCCTGCTCAACACTCGCTCTGTCCACAGACACGCCGTGGAACTCTGGAACCTCCTCGACACCACATCTCCAGACGTCGCCTTCCTCACGGAAACCTGGATGAACGCCTCCTCAGCACCCGACATCGCCATCGCCATCCCGGACGGATACAAGATCACCCGGAGGGACTGCGTCAACCAGACTGGAGGAGGCATCGCCATCGTCCACAAGAACACCATCCGCATCACGACCTACTCCGACGACACCCTCACAGCCACCAAACACCTGCACTTCCAGATCCACACCGACCCCAAGACCACCCTCAGAGGCACCCTCATCTACAGACCCCCGGGACCACGCACACAATTCAGCGAAGACATCGCCGACTTCATCAGCCCGCACGCCCTCCCCTCCGTTGACTAAATCCTCCTCGGGGACCTCAACTTCCAGCTGGAGAACAACAACGACCGCAACACCACCACCCTGCTGGACAACCTCGCCAACCTCGGACTCAAGCAACTGGTGACCAACCCCACCCACTACACCGGCCACACGCTTGACCCCATCTTCTCCTCCAGCAAGGACATCTCCTTCAGCCACGCCACTGGACTCCACTGGACAGATCACAGCTGCGTCCACTTCAGCTTCAGAAGAACCACACTCCACCACCATCCGCAACAGGTCCCCCACAGAAGCTGGAACAAGATCACAGCCGACCAGCTCGCCGCATCTCAGAGCCAGAACCCTCCCGCCAGCTCAGCGAACCCCAACCAAGCCGCCAACAACCTCACGAGGTGGATCAGCAACTGCGCAGATGACCTCGCTCCACTGAAGACCACCCCCGCCAGACCCAGCACCAAGAGAGCATCCTGGTTCACCGACGAACTCAAGAGCTCCAAGAAGAACTGCCGGGCCCTAGAGAAAGCCTGGCGCAGAGACCCTACTACAGACAACATGACCACCCTCAAGTTCGCCACTAGAAAACATCACCAACTGATCCACGCCACCAAAAAAAACGCATTCAAGGAATGACTGGACAACAACACCCACAACAGCAAGGAACTCTTCAACATCGTCAAAGAGCTCTCGAACCCTAGCGCCGGAAACAACAACATCACTCCCTCGCAAGACCTCTGCAACTCGCTCACCTCGTTCTTCCACAGCAAGATCGCAGACATACACAACAGTTTCTGCACACAGCCAACGCACCCTATGACCGTACCAACGCCCCCCACCACCACCCTCCGCGCCTGGACCCCAGTCAACACCGAAGACACCATCCGCAGGATGAACTCCATCCACTCTGGATCACCTACCGACCCCTGCCCTCACCACGTCTTCAACAAGGCCGACTCCGTCATCGCACCCCATCTACGGGACATCATCAACGCCTCCTTCGACACCGCCACCTTCCCAGAGAGCTGCAAGCACGCGAAACTCAGCGCCCTACTGAAGAAACCATCAGCAGACCCCACCGACCTCAAAAACTACCGCCCCATCTTGCTTCTTCCTTTTCCTGCCAAAGTCATCGAGAAGACCGTCAACAAACAGCTGGCCGCCTACCTCGAGACGAATGGATCCCTCGACCACTCGCAGTCCGGCTTCCGGGCCAACCACAGCACCGAGACCGCCCTCATCGCAGCCACCGACGACATCCGAACCCTGCTCGACAACGGGAAAACAGCGGCCCTCATCCTCCTAGACCTCTCCGCGGCATTCGACACGGTCTGTCACCGCACCCTAGTGCAGCGCCTCAACAACATCGGAATCCAGGAGAAGGCACTGGAATGGATCATCTCCTTCCTCGCCGGAAGGACACAGAGAGTCCGCCTCCCCCGTTCAGATCAGAGGCCACCGAAGTCATCTGCGGCGTACCACAAGGATCATCACGCTGTTCAACATCTACATGAGCCCCCTTGCGGCCATCGCACGCCAACACAACCTCAACATCATCTCCTACGCCGACGACACCCAGCTGATCCTCTCCCTCACCAACGACCCCGCCACCGCCAGAACCAACCTACACGAAGGGATGAAAGACGTAGCCGAGTGGATGATGAACAGCCGCCTGAAACTGAACTCAGATAAGACGGAAGTCCTCATCCTGGGATCTTCGCCCACCACCTCGGACGACTCCTGGTGGCCCCCTGCCCTGGGCAGCGCACCCAAACCAACAGACCACGCACGCAACCTGGGCTTCATGCTGGACTCCTCCCTCTCCATGACCAGACAAGTCAACGCCGTCTCCTCGTCATGCTTTAACATCCTACGCATGCTACGTAAGATCTTCCGGTGGATCCCCACTGAAACCAGGAAGACGGTCACCCAGGCCCTCGTCACCAGCCGACTGGACTACGGCCACTCCCTCTACGCCGGAACCACAGCAAAACTCCAGAAAAGACTCCAGCGCATTCAGAACGCCTCAGCATGCCTCATCCTGGACATCCCCCGACACAGCCACATCTCTGTACACCTGAGAAACCTGCACTGGCTCCCCGTCAGCAAGAGAATCACGTTCCGACTCCTCACCCACGCACACAAAGCTCTCCACAACCAAGGCCCAAGATACCTCAACGACCGCCTGAACTTCTACACTCCCACCCGCCAGCTACGATCGACCAGCCACGCCCTCGCCTCCGTCCCCCGCATCCGAAGAGCCACAACGGGAGGAAGATCCTTCTCCTACCTGGCTGCCAAGACATGGAACTCCCTCCCCATCCACCTCCGCCAGACCCAAGACCACCTCGCCTTCAAGTAGCAACTTAAGACCTGGCTGTTCGAGCAGTAGCAGACCCCCCTCCCCCAAGCGCCTTGAGACCCTCCTGGTGAGTAGCGCGCTATACAAATGCCTTGATTGATTGATTGATTGATTTAGAGTTTAGGGCTGTTTTGGGGGTTCAGTGCGGTTTACTAGGGTTTTTGGGTTGAATGTGGTAGGGTTCCCAGAGTCTAGGGCTCAGGGCCCGATGCAGGCTTGTTCATAATGATTTTGGCAAGGTTTTAGGGGGGTTTGGCGTTTTTTGGTCCAGAATTGTCCGAATTTTGGCAATTTTTTGTGTTTTGTGGGCGTGTGTGTTTGGGTGAAAAGTCGTACACCTTCTAGTGGATCGATTTTGTTCTGCCTTGCTGAGATTCTTGTGAATCACTAGAACAAGTTTCCTGGTAAGTTTCAAGAGGATCAAAGTAGTGGAAGTGGTGAAAACAGCAATTTTTTGTCAACGTGCGATTTGCCATGTTATCCAATGGGCGGTTTGGGGGCGCAAGGAGAAAGTGTGTTTGTGGTGTTCCAGTTGAGCTTGGGGAATGGGGGTTCTGTGAGTTTTTGGGTGGCTGTTTGGGGGTGTTCTAGATTTTTGGGAGTGAGTTTAGGGGTCTGGGAGCACTGCTGGGAAGGTATAATTTTGATTGCAAGTGGTTTGAAGAAAATCCATGGTGGAAAAGGGGTGTTTTGGGCCTAGTTTCAGAGTGCGTTTTGGCACGATTTTAAATTAGGCCTCTGCAAGGTAGCAGTATTGCATGTTTTTGGGAGACTGTTTGGGGGTGTTCTATATTTTTGGGAGTGGGTTGAGGGGTCTGGGAGCACTGCTGGGAAGGTCTAATTTTTTTTTTTTTTTTTTTTTTTTTAAGACCTTTATTGCACACTTAATTCAAGACATAGTTGAATGCCTACAACCTCTGGGGCCGGTCTCAATCAATTCAGCAACCAAGTTTGAATGTGGAAGTTTACACAGCCGTTTAGCCGGCATCCCTGAGGCCCGGCGGCAATCATATCTAGCTTGCATCATTACTTCGCCAATTTTGTCGGTAGACATAAAGGTCTGCTTTTTAACCTTGGAACCAAACAGCACCAAACAACAAGGGCACAGTCGTCGAATAAAACCACAGAGCGTTCCCAGCGGGCAAACAGACTTGTATCCATCATCAGATCATCATAACAGTAGTGACGTAGTTCATGGCCTCTCCCGGCTCCACCCTCCCCTGCTCTAGTCAGGCATCCACCAAGGCTGCAGATCTCAGCAGCACACATTTCCCAGCCACATGCTAAATCTTAATCTGACAACCCCTCATCCAACTCCTCTCTCGGTGGTTCACGGGAAGGTCTAATTTTGATTGCAAGTGGTTTGAAGAAAATCCATGGTGGAAAAGGGGTGTTTTTGGGGGCCTAGTTTCAGAGTGCGTTTTGGCACAATTTTAACTTAGGCCTCTGCAAGATAGCAGTATTGCATGTTTTTGAAGGGCTGTTTGGGGGTGTTCTATATTTTTGGGAGTGGGTTGAGCGGTCTGGGAGCACTGCTGGGAAGGTCTAATTTTGATTGCAAGTGGTTTGAAGAAAATCCATGGTGGAAAAGGGAGGTTTGGGCCTAGTTTTAGAGTGCGTTTTGGCACGATTTTAACTTAGGCCTCTGCAAGGTAGCAGCAATGCATGTTTTTGGGGGGCTGTTTGGGGGTGTTCTATATTTTTGGGAGTGGGTTTAGGGGTCTGGGAGCTCTGCTGGGAAGGTCTAATGTTGTGTAAAAGTAGCAGTTTGGTCGTAGGTTGAGGGGAAAGGGGAATTTAGCCCTGTTTCTGAGATGCATTTCGGTGCATAGGCTAACATTGCCGGTAATGCGTTATTGTAGATGTCACGGGAGACAACTCTTCTGGCACTTTACGCAGCTGTAGTGTAGGAAAAGCACTATACATTTACCCAACGAGGTAGCACTTACTGGATTAGCCAGTAGAAAGTACTCCAGTAATAGTCATGCAAATCGCAAAAAAATTCACGAGTTTGCGGGAAAACCCACGTATTCTCTAATTTTTTGGCAATTTCACACAAATTCATGTTTTTCTTTGCGATTTCGCGTGAATTCGCGGACCGCAGATCTGCAAAATTCGCCCATAGTTACTAATTACTATCCTTGAAAAGGGGTCTCAGGGTACGCACTTTCGTAATTATGCTTGTATGTAATACTGTCACCTCTGAAACTGAAAGTGTTATTTTTGCACTACACAGTGTACCTTATATTTTTTTCTCCGTGGTGTTTTAATATCACTTCCTGTTTTTCCATCAACAATTACAAGCCGGCTTTTACCCTGTGCCATGGAACCAACGATTAACTCAGGCTTACCATTAGCGATCCGCAATTCCGCATGAGGCAGGCAGTGGACAGTGTGTCTGATCACCAAGATTGATTGACGGAGCGTCATATGGAATGGAGGAGTACCACGAATAAGAGGAATGGCTGGATGCATGCACCTTCACAAATTCAACAGGACAACTAGAACATACAGTTACAGTATCCTCTTCACTTCTCCTTATCTTTTAAATGTTAATGTTGTGAACTTGAACTTCGACGAGTGTGACTCTGTGCGTTTGTTTGCTCTCTGCTTCAAATTCATCCCTCCAGCTATTTGATAAGTTTCTTTGCTATTTTTAAAACTAATTTAATGTACTAATAAGGGTTCATTCTCTCTGAGGGCAGAGAGGCAAGTGAAATTGCGTAATTACTGCAGCCCTGTACTGTCAAATTGTTTGTTCATAGTTACTAGTAAGTTGTAGTAAGTACTACTTTTCAGTAACCTAACCATCCATTCAGCAAACAACTTCATGCATGCAGTAGTGCACTTCCTTTATGTCCCTTAAAAGATTTATGGATATCTTCGAATCCAAAGATTTGTTTTTCTTCATTTGTTGTTTGTCCATGCTGTGTGTTTTTTTCCTCTCTCCACAATACTTTCCCACAAACACCCATTCCCATCCAAATTTCAAACCCTAACCCTCTTCCCCGGGCTGTGTGGTTTTTTCATTGAGGTGTGACTAAATGACAACAATAAATTCCACACACTTGCTGGGGTGGATAAGGTCAAAGCAATAGAAAAATCATTCAAATCAGAATTTCATGTGCGCCATCGTGGATTGATCATCAACAACATCCTCCTCCTACACGTGACGAATCGAATGCTTAATGCTTACATTGCTGTGTACTTTGCCTTAATACTATTTCTTATAGTAGCCATACTCCACGCAACTAGTACTTATATTTTGAATACTTTAGCACTGCTTAGGCTACAATTTATGGCACTGTCCTCTACCGTATTATGTATCGTACTGTTTCTAATGCTACGCTCAGGCCACTCAATGTTTCATTTCCTTTTTTTCATATGCTGCTACTGCCCGTGTGTACCACTACTACTACCAGCCCAACGATGATATTTCATCCGTCCAGGATTCAAGTCAACACACCCAACCTTAATCGCCATTTGCAATGCAGCCAGCCATGTACCTAGCCCTATTCTCAAACACGAATCACAGGTGAGATAACCATTTTGGGGAGGTAGAATAATGGGCTAGGACTCAGAGGAGAGAAGAGACTGACAGTAGTACTAATAAAGTACTAGTAGGGCAATTGAATTCACTAACTCTGTTAGTGGCACTTTTGTAAATTTTTTGAAGTTTAGATAATTCATGCTGGTAAGTTTGAAGAAACCAAACGTACAGTAACCCCTGCCCACCACCACACAAAATAATATGAACGCGTACACTATGTTTAAGTATGTAAAATAAATGAATATATTTCCCCTAACAAAAATAAACTAACCCAACTCACCCCCCTTCCTAACCCCAACCAATGTCTAAATGTCCTTCTTCAAGTCCCTTTCCCCAACGCTCAATTCCCACCCCCCCAACAGTCTTTAAAAAAGGGGCAAGGGACAGTCACTTCCTCTGGCGGTGTCCTGTGGACAGGTGGTCCCGCAGCTCTTTGCAGAGGTCCCGGAGCTGGTGCTGTTGCTTCTCTGCCAAGCGCTCTAGGTAGTCCACTCTCTTTCGGAGGCGGCGCAGACGTGCCATCCAGGCTCTGGGGGGGGGGCAGCTGTTGTTTTTGCTGCTGTACGGCGGGAGGCTGTGCCATGGCGCCGTTTCGCTGGAGGCTGCTGGCCCCGGGGGCACTGGAGGAGGATGCAGTAGTTGCCGCCTCCTCCTCCTCCTCCTGCTCCCGAGCCCACAGCCGCCGATATGCGGTGCAAATGGCCTCCAGCCCATCTCCTTCCGGGTGAGCTTTTTTTGTTGCGGAGCATCTATATGAAGAAAGAAAGAAAAATACTGTAGCCAATAGTCTTTAACATTAACTCAAAATAATTCAACAGAAAGTTGTCTCACAATAACACTAGCAACTTGCTTGCTGCGGAGGATAAGGTCAAAGCAATAGAAAAATCATTCAAATCAGAATTTCATGTGTGCCATGGTGGATTGATCATCAACAACATCCTCCTCCTACACGTGACGAATCGAATGCTTAATGCTTACTTTGCTGTGTCCTTTGCCTTAATACTATTTCTTATAGTAGCCATTCTCCACGCAACTAGTACTTATACTTTGGATACTTTAGCACTGCTTAGGCTACAATTTATGGCACTGTCCTCTACCGTACTATCTATCGTACTGTTTCTAATGCTACGCTCAGGCCACTCAATGTTTAATTTCCTTTTTTTTCATATGCTGCTAATGCCAGTGTGTACCACTACTACTACCAGCACAACGATGATATTTCATCCGTCCAGGATTCAAGTCAACACACACAACCTTAATCGCCATTTGCCATGCAGCCAGCCCTGTACCTAGCCCTATTCTCAAACACGAATCACAGGTAAGATAACCATTTGGGGGAGGTAGAATAATGGGCTAGGACGCGGAGGAGAGGAGAGACTGACAGTAGTACTAATAAAGTACTAGTAGGGCAATTGAATTCACTAAATCTGCTAGTGGCACTTTTGTAATTTTTTTGAAGTTTAGATAATTCATGCTGGTAAGTTTGAAGAAACCAAACATACAGTAACCCCCGCCCACCACCACACAAAATAATATGAACACGTACACTATGTTTAAGTATGTAAAATAAATGAATATATTTCCCCTAACAAAAATAAACTAACCCAACTCACCCCCCTTCCTAACCCCAACCAATGTCCAAATGTCCTTCTTCAAGTCCCTTTCCCCAACGCCCAATTCCCACGCCCCCAACAGTCTTTAAAAAAGGGGCAAGGGACAGTCACTTCCTCTGGCGGTGTCCCGTGGACAGGTGGTCCCGCAGCTCTTTGCGGAGGTCCCGGAGCTGGCGCTGTTGCTTCTCTGCCAAGCGCTCCAGGTAGTCCACTCTCTTTCGGAGGTGGCGCAGACGTGTCATCCAGGCTCTGGCAGCTGTTGTTTTTGCTGCTGTACGGCGGGAGGCTGTGCCACGGCACCGTTTCGCTGGAGGCTGCTAGCCCCGGGGGCACTGGAGGAGGATGCAGTAGTTGCCGCCTCCTCCTCCTCCTGCTCCCGAGTCCAGAGCCGCCGATATTCGACGCAAATGGCCTCCAGCTTACGGGCCCTGGCCCGGACAGCCATCTCCTTCCGGGTGAGCTTTTTTTGTTGTGGAGCATCTATGTGAAGAAAGAAAGAAAAATACTGTATCCAATAGTCTTTAACATTAACTCAAAATAATTCAACAGAAAGTTGTCTCACAGTAACACTAGCAACTTGCAAGCACAGTATAACATTTTGGCATGTATCTTTCCGCCGTCTTTGTAGGCCTGTGACATTAGTTCAGGAATTCTACTAGCAGCACTATGGACTCACTACTACATAGATGAAGGTAGCACCCACTACATAGTCAGAGAGTCAGAGACTACACCAGTCTTCTTCTTTTTTTCTCTTGTTTTGCAAAAGAAATTATATGTATGTGAACTAGTGGTAGCCGGCATAATGCCAGCTCACTCAGCTTGCAGCAAAGAAAAACAGACACAAGCAATGATGACGCAGACTCGCATTACTTTAAGCAGTAAATGCAGGTGGGGATAGGGAAGCTCTTACTTTTTTATAAGGGTGGCACTGGCCATACTCGGTTACATCAAGGGCTACTGCTCAATGTAATTTATATTTCGCACTGCCCCCCCGGGGCTTGACTACTACAAAAGGAAAATGAAGATTATTCATTTCTGATCATATATCCTGCCGATCACATGATCTTTGCTTATATGATGGATGACTTTAGGTGCTTTGTTTTGAAGATTGAGTGAACAACAGTGATAGTCCACCCATGACACAGCTGAAAAAAAATTATTAACATAGGGAGTGAGTGTGGTACCCATAATTGCCGGAGGAAGGGACTTGACTTGATATAATGTCAACAATACAATACATACACAATATATGCTGTGCTTGCAAAGTAAACTACTGTACTGTTAGTCAAGGGAGTATTTCTGAACAATCACAACTTTTAGTATTTGGATTTCCTCAGCTTTGCTACTCTGGCACGGGCAAAGTTCAAAGTAACACTCTTCATCCAATGAGCACCTACTCTACTATATACACCTCTGCTATCTATGAGGAAGAAGAAGATAGCATCCAGGCTTCCAGAGTTAATGTCTATCATTCTTCTTAATGTCTCAACTGTACCAAGTTTACTTTTTCTCACCAACCAACTGACTCCCTTTTCATTTTATTTGGTAAACCACCGTCTTGACTTGCATTTGAGTTTGATCCAAATGATATATTGCAATGCACACCACACATTTTCTGATTCACCCACACAGACAGTCAACTTTTCTTTCTCCTCCAACCATCCTTGCTTCAAGCAGCCATGCATTTGATTCCTTCCTATCAGCCTCCTCTGCCTGCATTCAAAAACACGTATCATTCTTTACAGTCATAAATGTTACGACTCGCTCGTCCTTCCTTTCACCCTTCTTTCCCTTTTCGTTCTTAACATCCCTCAAGTTCATCTGATATGACTTGGCTTCACGATAAAAGTTTCCCAGCTGAGTTGAAGTCAAATAGAGGGGGGCATTGCTTACCCAAGAACTACCACCGCTAATGCTATTGCTAAGTCAAGGTTGACTGTCTTCTCCGTGATTGGCAAAAATGTAATTCTAAATTAGTAACTGCTCTTAACAGTACAGTGTACTTGTACTAGTGTACTGTCTACTGTACAGTACATCATACACTCCTTGCGAGCCTACTCAAAAATGGCAATAAGTAAGGAGTATAATAACTTATCCCCGTCCGCCGCCGCTGAGCCATCCCCCACAGCTCCTCCTGGTGGCACTTGTGGCGCCGCCGCATCACCCCCTGGAGTGGCCCCTTCCGCACTTCTGGCCCCAGCACTAGTGGTGTTAGGTGCCGCATCCGATGTTGTGACATCTAGCAAAAACATGTCATATTTTCAGATGCCATACACCTCCCCCTCTTTCATCTCGTAATGGAAGAAAATGTTAATACATAACCAATTTATAATTATTGGGAATGAAAAAAAGTGACGGTTTTGGGGAGGGTGTTAACCTTTTATATGGTTAGCCATTAAATGCTACACTTTTTGGCACAACTGATGAATGCTTTCTTTTTAACGTGCACCATTTTTCTAATTACAGATAGAAGATTCCATTGCCCTTCTGCCAACAGGACAATTCACCACCTACTCCTCATCACCAGCAGTACTTTAAGTACTTTAAAGAGGGTGGGGGCTCCCGCACAGTTATTCTAATAATTTGATGTGTTAAGTTGAAGTATATTGATTCAAGGGAATGTTGTTTAAACTTTAACGTAATCTATCACCAGTGCTCGCTCGGAATACTGCGCTATTAAAAATAAAGAAATCGTGTTTTTATTTCTTATTTGAAAATAAAACTTTAAAACTAACAAACACTGTGTGGTTTTTGTTCATGAGTGAGTGAGCGGAAGGGTTTGACCTACTGCACTTTGCAGGCATGTTCTTCTGGGTCGTAATCATTGGTCAGACACACTAGATAGTCGGTCAGGGGATTGGGGGTTCAACTTCTGTTCGGACTGAGGTATGTGGAAAGTCGAACTGCACCTATCATCAACAATGTCCTATTTCTCTTTTCCATACTTCTGTATGTGCAGAATAGTCCCTGAAACACTAGTGGTATGGTATGTGCTCCCATCAAAACAAAAAAGCCAACTACTAGCTTATTCTTGGTGGACTCATTGACATTTTGTTGTTGGTAATTGTCAAAGCACTTACATTAAGAAGACTGGAATAGACAGCAAGGGCAACCCAGAGGACCAGAGCTATTGCTGGATCAGAGTTTTGTTTAACACCGTTTGCCGACTGGGCAAACTTAGCTACCTACACAGACCGACTCATAATAATAGTAAATAGTAGTAGCACAGAGAGTGATGGTAGAGGCTAGAAGAAGATCATTTTGTAAAAAATAGAATTAGGAAACAGTTTGTAATGAATAGGAGCTGTAAAAGTTAGGGAAGTATAAGTATTAATATAACAATAGAACAACTTACTGGGGCCAGCAGAAGAGCCTGTAGAGGACCAATCCTGCTGCCCACCTTGTTCTGCCGGAGTCTCTGTTGTGGTAGTCTCCTTGCCCCTGGGAGGTGCTGATGATGATGAAATAAACACAAACATGGATGATTGTTTTTTCGAAATATTTGATTACTTTGACCACAATCTAAAATTATCTCGGGGAAACAAATTACCAACAATTGCACTACATGTTTTGACCTATCTAATCTGGTCAACTAGGAGGATAGTACAGTATTGCTGGATTCTCAGACCGTCTACTAGGAAAGTTATGTAAATCACTAACTACACCAACAACAAAAAGCAGCACATGACAGACACAGTCCGTCATCATGATTGCAGACCACTAAAAAATGTCCTACTACTAAATAACAAGTCATAAACAATATACTCAACCTATCATTCCACCACTATCTCTTCTTAGTGGCAGCAGGAGTACAAAGAAAGGACTAGACTTGAGTCTCTAGTCTCTCTAGCATTACGCAGTTCTGCTCTCAAATGAACACAAAGTTGCAAACAAGTAAGCATAGTAGCAACGCCACTGAGCAGGCGAGCACCTGCAATCACAGAAGCTATTTAAACATTAATTTACCTGCAATGTAATTGAATCGGCAGCATTCTTGCTCTTCGGGAAATATTAGCAATATAACACAGAGCAGAAGAAAACAAAGTAGTTCTTAAATAGCTACTCACCAAGGCCAGGGATCTCCACACCTAGCAGGTGGAGCAGGTCCTGCTCCCAGTCAAGGAGGTCCGACCACCGGTGCGTCGCTTTCTGGTAGGTGCGCCGGACCCCCGACTCCCTACGCATGGCCCGGCACACCTTATCCCACAGCTGGCGACGCTCCCGGAGGCCATACCCTAAACCGAGCTTGCCCCCTGCTGCCACGGTCTTCGGGAGGTGGCGCTGCACATAGAAGGTGAGTGCGGCCACCTCCACCGCACTAAAGACTTCCCTGGCCTGTACATTCTCCACCCTCAAGCGCCCGCAAGAGAGCCGGCTACGGGTTGCGGGACCCTTACCCATTGATTTGCCTTCTCCCTTTGCCATGGTCCTGGGCGAAAGAAGAAAAGAATAGGGAAAAAAAAAAAAAAGAGAGAGCTGAATAAAAAAGTAGTTATTAAAGTACCAAAAAGTTGAAAAAAACACAAAATATAGATGTAGAAAAATAGAGAGATAGATAATGAGCAAAAAAGATAAAAAAAGTTCAAAGAAAGAAAGGATTGCAAAGATTAGGGAAGTATTGAAACAGCATGCCCAGAACCATAGCAATGAATGAAAAACAAGATGGCCGCGCCAATTGAGGACCGCGTGGGTAAGTTTCCACGATATTTCTCTCACGAATACGCAAAAACAGACGCGAACACGTAATTGCGGCCCGCACATAGGAAATGCACAATGCGAGAATGCAACTGGCGCCCGGAACCGGAAATACGCAACGCGAACACGTGAAACAAGATGGCCGCGCCCATGTACGACCGCATGGGTAACTTCGCGGTCATTGCGCTGAAAAAAATCCAGCGAACATGCAAAAGCGCTCCGCGAACACGCAAAAAAAATATTTCGCACAAATTCGCGGATTTTGCAGACCGCGAATTCGATTTCGCGTGAATTCGCGTACCGCGAATTGGCTAATTTCGCCGTGTGTTTCTGCATGTTGAGGTTGCAGTCCAGAGTTAAGCCCAGTGATTTCGCTGAATTCCACAATAGTTGGTAGAACGTTGAATACAGTAAGGTGTTTGATCCACTCTTGCATTATGGGGACTTTGGCAGGTGGGGCTATTAGGAGGAATTCTGTTTTTGATGCATTCAATTTGAGGTGATTCTCTGCCAGCCATGTTTGGGTGGACTTGAGGGTAGAGTTAATCAGGTTGATGTCTTCAAGAGTGTTGATCTTAAGGTAGAGTTGGGTATCATCAGCGTACATGTGGAATTGCACGTTGGACGTTTGTAGCAGATCTGTAAGTGGTTCCATGAATAGGTTAAAAAGTGTTGGTGAGAGCGAGGATCCTTGTGGAACTCCTAGCGTAACTGGCACGGGTTTGGAGAGGGTGTTGTTGACCTTGAATTTTTGGGTCCGATTTTGCAGAAAAGAGGTAAACCAGTTAAGCACTGATCCAGATGGGCCCATTCTACAGTTCAAAAGATCTATCAGGTTCTTGTGTTTGACTGTATCGAAGGCTGATGAGAGGTCTAGGAGGATAAGAAGGCATGATCCGTTTTGATCCAGCATCTGGAGAGCGTCATCAATGATATGAGTCATGGCTGATTCAGTGCTGTGATCTGCTCGGAAGCCGGATTGGTATTTGTTGAGAAGGTTGAAGCGATCAGTGTGTTTTGTTAATTGGTGTTGAACACATTTTTCCAGCAGTTTGGCAAGCGTGGGAATGTTAGTGATAGGTCGGTAGTTGTGTAAGTCCGTAGGATCAGCTGTGGCTTTCTTAAGGATGGGAGAGACCAGCCCCACCTTAAGGAAGTCAGGGATTCAACCTTGTAGGAGTGAGCTGTTGATGATTTTGGTCCAGAGAGGAAGATGCAATGGGGTAAGTTCTTTAACCACATTGGCGGGGAGAGGGTCAGAGGGTCAGTGAGGTGATTGGAAGCCTTCAGGGTATTGAGAAACTTGCCTATAGCATCTTCAGAAGAGGTGATAAAAGAAGACCACACTGCGTCCTTTTTTAAAACATACTTTGAAGGTGTTTGTGGTGTTGCATTTATGGATAGGGGGAGGTCTTTCTTGATACTCTCAGTCTTCAGATTGAAGAAGGTAGAGAATTCATCACATGTGGGTTGTGGTTGGGTTAGGTCTTGTGGATGTTGAGGAGCGTCCTTAGATTGGGAGAGACCAGCCCCACCTTAAGGAAGTCAGGGATTCAACCTTGTAGGAGTGAGCTGTTGATGATTTTGGTCCAGAGAGGAAGATGCAATGGGGTAAGTTCTTTAACCACATTGGCGGGGAGAGGGTCAGTGAGGTGATTGGAAGCATTCAGGGTATTGAGAAACTTGCCTATAGCATCTTCAGAATAGGTGATAAAGGAAGACCACACTGCGTCCTTTTTTAAAACATACTTTGAAGGTGTTTGTGGTGTTGCATTTATGGATAGGGGGAGGTCTTTCTTGATACTCTCAGTCTTCAGATTGAAGAAGGTAGAGAATTCATCACATGTGGGTTGTGGTTGGGTTAGGTCTTGTGGATGTTGAGGAGCGTCCTTAGATTGGGTTTTGATTAATTCAAAGAGTTTTTTTGGTTGATTTCTTGCTTGGTCTAGTTGGTGACTGAAGAAGGCTGCTTTCATGCGCCTGATATTACGGTAGTAAGCATTTCTCTTTTCTTTTAGAATCAAGAGGAGCTTGGCCGAAGGGACCGATCTCCAGTTGCGTTCAGCAGTTCTTAGAGAACGTCTGTCATCGTTAAGTGGACCATTGAACCACGGTTTGGAGTCTTTCGTGGAAACTATCTTTAATTGGAGGGGAACAAATTCATTACTTATGGTAGTCATGGAGCTGAGATAATGGTTGGTGAGATCATGTACGCTGGAGGCATCAGAGGGGGCAAAAGTAGATTGTGGCTGGAAATGGGTAACGTGTTTGGGTTGAGTTTTTTCCAGTCTCTTTTCCAAACTTTGTGTTTTGTGGATTGGGCCGAATTGAGTTTAACTGTTTCATTGATAGAGAAGGTGATGATGTGGTGGTCTGACCAATCGCAGGGGAGGATCAATTCCAGGTATGTGGGATTGCTCTTGGAGATTATTAGGTCCATAGTTGCGCCTTTATGGTGTGTAGGGCTGTTGCAAATTTGGTTAAGGTCTAGGACATTGAGGAGGTTTTTAAGACTGTTGACCACAGTATCGTTGGTGTCGTTCCAGTGGAGGTTGAAATCACCCAGGAAAATTTGAGTGTATTGTCGTCCAGTGTGAGTAGTGATCATGTCCATGAGATGTTCTGTGAAGATGAGGTTGTCACCAGGAGGGTGATAGATGGTGTGTAACGTACACAAAGGTTTGCCATTACTGTTGATGTCCAGGCATATGTATTCGCAAAAGGGGAGTGCAGGTGGTATAGCTCTGTTTATGGAGATGTTGCTCCGGTGGATGCATGCAATGCCACCTCCTGTTTTGCCAATCCTGTCCAGCCTGATGATGTCATAGTTCGCTGGAACTAGGATGTCAATGAGAGGCGAGGAGGATTCTGTAAGCCATGTTTCAGTGAGAATTAGCAGATCCAGGTCAGTAGAGATAATGAGGTCTGCTATGTCGGTTGCGTGCTTAGAGGCTGATCTACAGTTCAGGATTATGCATTTAAGCCAAGGAGTGACGGGGGTGGGGTAATCCTGCATGATTAGGACTTTACTAAGATTGTTGTTGTTTATTCCTCTATTGTTATGGGTAGAAGGCCTATTAGGGTTGGAGAGGATAGAGGGAATGGGGGAGTGTCTGGGGGAGGCAGGACTTGCGTTGGAGGGTTCGTAGGAGGGAAGAAGAGAGCAAAGACAAATCTCCGACAATGGGTTGATGGAACGCATTGGGCGGGAGGATAGATTACAGTAAGGTATTGATTTCCAACAGGGAACATAACGTTTGGGGGTGATAGGTAGGTGGGATGGGGGCTTGATAGGTATACATGATCTGTAGACGCTAGAGGACCCTGGCTGTCTCGAGAGCATTGCTTTAAAAACAAGGCGATCCTCTTTGATTGAGTGGAGTGTGGATATGATCTTATCTAGTCTGGTATCAGAAGTGGTATTGAATGGGGTGGGAGACGGAAACATAGGGGTGTGTTTCTGAGATGTGTGCTGGAAGGGTGTGAGGGCCAGGGCAGGGTGGGTGAGAGGGTTAGTAAGCGTATTTGAGTGTGTGTGTGTGGGCTGGTTGCTAATGTGGTTGGCTGAGTAGAGGGATGATGGTGGGCAGGCGTGTGGAGTGTGGTTGGGGGTGGTGCATTTTCAAAGGGTGGACAGTTATTTGAAAAGTCAGAGGGAGACCTGAAAAGAAAAGGCGGCTGAGTTGAGGGGGGCTGTTTGGCCTGGGTGGGGTCCTTGCTAGGTGTGTTAATGCGAGGAGGGGAAGAGGAAGAGGAAGCGCTGATTGGAGGGTGGGTTGTGTTAGTGGGATAGGGAGCTATGGTAGTTCCCGAAGTAGGTAACAATGCAGTATATGGGGGGGAGCTGTGATCGCTCCTGGAATGGGTAAAGTAGCAATAGGGGGTGTGTGTGTAGTTTCGGAAGTGTTGGCTAGGGGAAGATTGAGCAGGAGGGAGTCAGTTAGAGGTGTGATATTGTGAGGGGGAGACGGGGTAGGGGGAGAGATGGCCGGGGCGATGGTTGTGAAGGAGGGGTGAGGAACTATGGTCATGCCCAGAGTGGTTTCAGTGGCTGTGGAGGGTGTGACAGTAGTCGCGGCTATGTTAGTAGGAAGATGCATGCGATATATTGAAGAAGAGCTGCTCTGTGTATCGGTGGGGGTGGTCATCCGGGTCATCAGTGGAGACGAGGCGAGTGGAGTAGGCGTGGGCGTGGAAGCAACTCTGGAGATGATAGTGGGGGATGATTGGGAGGCAGTTTGGGGATTATCCACTTGTTCCTTAATAAAGGGGAAGATGTTATCTAGGAGATTTAGGCTACGGTCGGAAGCTTGTAATAATATGGTACAGTTGTTGTAGATAGTAACGGTAGCAGTTGCTTGGAAGAGTTGGGAAGGGGCTGATTAGAATGATCTGTGGTGGGGGTGGGCCCCTCACTCTTGTTGATGTTGTGGTCAGCCATTTTTGCAAATCTGTGACCAAACAATGCTGCCAACCCAAAAGTCAGAATATAAAAAGTATTCAGTAGCCGTGAAGGGGCCATGATGTTGCCACTGTAATCATAGTCTGACCGAAAGAAATAACTGCCGGCTAGGTCAGGGACATCCTTTGCCTTAAATGTGCAGTGTTCAGTGGTGGTTGCGTTTCCCTTATGTTTCCTCTGTGAGTCCCCGAGTTTGAATAAAAAGGAGAGCGAGAGATCAGAACTCTCCGAGCTCTCAGTGTTGTTGTATGCACTGGAGGGGGCGGGGCTTAGTAGCGACGTTCGGCACTGAACAGAGCTGAATTTCAATCGGTCGGTCCAAGCCCCGAAGCCCTCGATCCATAATGTGATATGCAGGAGGGTCACGCAGCCGCCGGGGGGACCCGCATCTCCCGGGGCAGCCGACAGCAGTATACAGGGGCTCCCATCTCCTCGGGTCACACGGAGACCAGGAGTGATGAAAATGCTCCAACAGCAGCAGTACGGGGCGGGAGCTGTCCAGCTGCAATCACTCCCCACCTCACCCCAGTGAGCAAGGTGCCAACTCCAGCCACGAGCAGCCTCGTCCACCGATACTCAGGGGGCTGAACGGGTCTCACCTCAGCCGAGACGGCAGCAGCTCTAGTCTGTGTCGAGGGTTCAGCTCCGGCCGCTAAGATGTTAGTGCCCCGATCGGCCTGGAGAGGCTGAGTCCGAGCGGAGAAGGGTGGGCTGCGATGGATTCTTCCGTCTTGACGTCAGTCCCTCCGCTTCGAAGATGGTGGACAGCCAGTCGTCCACACTGGTGGCTGTGGTCAGGTAGGCACTGATAACTGGCCTATTCCAAACAAAAAATCGCTTCAAATGCTGTCAGATGCTGTGTGCTTGCTTCCGGTTACTCTTGTATGAAATGTACTGTTCAGAGGATGCCACTAAGAGGGATATTCCACTTGAGGGATCCCAAGTGCTCGGAGCTCCTCCGGGGAGCTCCTACCAGCCGGCCACCAGGTCATCAGGTCACCAGCAAATTCTTAAAACATGAAGGAAAACACGTCTTAGTTTTTTGGTATCTACTGCAACTTACTCCTGTAAAAGGACAACCAGTGTTTAAAACACTGGCACATGAAGATACCGGAAAGTCTTAGGGGAGTATTGGAAATGTTAACATTTGGTCATTTTTTCAATATAAGGAACTTATTACAAATATGCGTCAGGCAAATGATGCAGATTATGGAAATATTCTTCAAGATATAAGAATTGGAAAAGTGACAGAACATGGCAAACAAGCTTTACAGAGACGATTGCTTCCCAATTTGTTTCCAAATGAAAATATTGTTCCTGAGAAAATATATATGAGAATTGCAGAAAACAAATCTGTAATCTGCTTAATGCCAACACTGCGTGAATGTTCTATATTCAATGAAGACATTTTAAAGTTGGAAAATGAAGAAATTATAAAATTGGAAGCTATTGATAAAATAGAACATGAAGGAATCACTATTATTTTGACTGAAAAGTTGAAGAGGAAATTGGATTCTTTAGAGAAATCGATAAGTAAAACTGCTGGTTTAGAAAAGAATTTGTATGCATGTGTAAACTGTAGGGTAATTTTACGAATTAATTTGAATGTGGAAAAAGGTTTAGTAAATGGAGCAATGGGTAAAATTGTTGATTTTGTTCATTATGTAAATAGAGATGGGATTGAATTTTTGAAAAAAATCTAATTTGATGAAATTGCTGAAGTACAACAATTTAGTCGTTGTTCAGCTTGGTTTTTGCTTGTAAAAGATTTGTATGTACGCAGAAAACAATTTCCTATTTGTTTGGCATATGCGGTTACCATTCATAAATCTCAAGGTTTAAGTGTAGATAGTGCTTTAGTGAATATTGGAAGTACCGCATTTAAAGAGGGTATGGCATATGTTGCTTTGTCTCGAGTGAGAACTTTATTTGGATTGTACTTGATTGATTTTGGTGAGACAAAGGTTAGGGCAGATGCAAATTGTGTGAAAGAGTATAATAGGTTAAGAAGAGAATATGCACCCAATTTAGGTCAATATCCAGTATTTGAAAAGCGTGTAGTAGGTAGAAAAAGAAGATTTGAGAATATCTGTAGTGAAACTGTAGAGAAAGAAAAAAACAAGATGAAGTTGCGCCTGCAAGCAAAGAGAAAAAGGACAGTGTTGAAGAGAATGTTGGTTATCGGTTTGAAAATAGTTGTGGTGTCAACTGCTATGCTAATGTAGTTGTTAATCTTTTTTTTTTTTTTTTTTAAGTTTGCAACAGCAAATTGTTGAAAATCGGGACGAAAGATTCTGTTCATTGTTGTATTCTGTTTATGAGAAATCTAGTAGTGATAAAAGTTAAATACAAAGTGTTTCTGATGTTCGAAATGGTGAATTTTTTGTCCTGGTTTTACCATCCTGTTTCCTCAGCCAGTTGCTGAGAGGATTCCGCAGGACAACCTCAGTATATTATTGCACCATGTGTACTGAGGCCTATATGTTTTGTTAACTGGTATGACTGATGGAATGTGTGGCAAGTTTAGTGGAATGATTCTGTGTTGATGAATGAAAGATGAGTGGGTATTGTGGGGTTTATGTATTGTAATAATTTTCTGTATTGTGATGAAGTTTTTGTGATTTGTGTACTTTTGAATGATGTTTTGTTATATTTATTGAATAACACTGATATCCTGACCAATGAAAATAAAATGATATATTTTTTCAAGCAATGTGTGAAGAACTAAAATGTGGCGGCCTTAAATAACAGTGAGCTCATTTATGTGCTTATGAAAATTGTTGGACTCTTTATGAGCCTTTAATTAAAATATATAGGGCAGACTTATCTCCTCTGGTCTTTGTTCAAAATGGTTTAGACATATGCTCTGGTTCAACTCAATTCACGCAGAATATTCAACAAGATTGTCAGGAATTTTTAATGTTTATGCTTGGTGTATTGGAAGATGAAGATATAGATATTGAAAACCTTTTTGGCCTTTCTTATATAAATGGCAACATGACTGTGAAAATTGTTTGTTTACATGTAGCACTAACATAGACACTGAAAAAATCATATATTTGACTTTACCAGACTGTGAATCAGTGTCTTCTAACAATCTAGTTAGAGGAGCAAGTCAAAACATGGAGTGTAGCCAATGTAAATCAGAAAGGTCATCAACATTATTTATACAACGATATGGACAGTATGCAATTGTAATGCTGCAACGTTGTAGAGCTGATGGAAGAAAATTGGAAACTTTAATTAAAAATGTTGTAGCTACTCAACTATCAATATCAGGAAGAACTTTTGTAGCTGTTGCAATTATTTTTCATGATGGACCTTCTACAACAGCTGGACATTACACTGTTTGTGTAAAATGTCTGAAAGGTTGGATACATTGTAATGATAGTCAATTAGTTTTTAAGCAACGTTTGCCTAAAGAGTTACCAAATTCTTACCTAATATTTTTAAAGCCAAAATTTTAAGAACAAAATTAGGCCTTTCAGGATTACTGCTGTTAAGGTAGATTAGTCTGGTGTTGTGGAGTATTTTGTAAGTGAGGGTGAGGAGCTTGAAGGGGATCCTCTTGTTGATGTTATGGCAGTGTAGGTGTATCAGGTCGTGGGTGATGTGGCTGCAGCAGGGGACATTGAAGATCAGTCAGGTGGAGGTGTTTTGGATTTGTCGTAGTCGTTGTAGGTGTTTGGCTGGAATTCCTGTGTAGAGTGTGTTGCCACAGTGTAGTCTGCTGCTGATGAGGGCCTGTGTTACTGTTCTTCTTCTTTTGGTTCCACTTGTAAATGTTGCGGAGCATGTGGAGGGTGTTAAAGCAGTATGAGGAGATGCTGTAGACTTGCTTACACATGGAGAGGGAGGAGTTGAGGATGAATCGTAGGTTGTGTACATGGTCGGTAGGTGTTGGTACTGTTCACAGTGTAGTTGGCCAGCAGGAGTCATCCGAGTCTGAGGGGGTGGGTACCTCCATGTTGTGCGAGTTCTGGTTTAGAGAGCTGCTCCTTATGCAGTTGGTGACAGACGTTCTTAATTGCGTCATGGAGGTTGGTTTTTGTGGTATGTGGCTCCTTGGTGAGGAAAAGGATGAGCTGGGTGTCGTCAGCGTAGGAGATGATGTTGAGGTTGGGATGGCGGGCCACTTGTGTGAGGGTGGCCATGGAGATGTTGAATAGCGTCGGGCTGAGGGATGAGCACTGGGGGACGGTGCAAATGATGTAAATGGTTTTGGATCAGAAGGCTGGGAGGCAGACGCTCAGGATTACTATTGAACAACTTTCAAACTAAGAATTTCACACATACTATTTGGCCATGAGGAAAAGTATCTGAAACCATTAAGGACTTTTTTTTGTATATTTTGTCAGCATATATTTGTAAGTAACATTATTTACAGTGTATGAACATTAATGATAGTGCTTTGTTATTTTAAGATTGTTTGACATACCTCATAGTTACGTAAGAAATTGGTCTTAGAAAAAAACATTTAACATGTTTTATTTCTATTTGTTATATTGTTATTGAGAATGTTGAATGTTTTTTTTTAAGATAATCTTCTTGATTGTCTTTTTTTTGCCCACTGTTATGTGATGAGTACTATTGAACTCACTGTTTCTAGTGACATTCAATATATTCTGAGAACAGCAAAAAAGGCAAATAAAATGCTTTACAAATTATTTTGTGTTGTAACCAATATATTGTAACTGTATTCTTTTTTTGTCTTCTACAGATGCTAATTTTATAATATTTTTTTAATTATTATTTTGAAGGTAAGTATAAGTAACTGTTAAAAATGATCGATGGGATGTACTTCTACAGAGCTGAAGTAACAAAATGTGAATGGAGTAAATAAGTGTGTAAGGATGGTTTGTATCTTTTAAACATATTTGAAGAAATTAAAATATATATACTGAGTGTACCTGTATTCTTTGCATTTTACTACAACACATCTACTACTTTGGAACTGGTAAGGTGAATAGACATATTGAACTTTTTTTAGTACTGCATTTTATTATAATAGCCTTAGTTTTTTCCTATAGTGATAAGGAGTGACTGTGTGAAAATGTAAGAACATTTTATAACTAACAATTCATATACGTAATTTTATTTATATAATCTTATAAAGTAGTTGAGAAAGGTATTTGCATACATTTTTTTAAAGGGCAAAATAGTTGATAAAGCTAGTTTTGTATTATGTAATAG
This sequence comes from Lissotriton helveticus, assembly GCF_964261635.1. NCBI lineage: Eukaryota > Metazoa > Chordata > Amphibia > Caudata > Salamandridae > Lissotriton > Lissotriton helveticus. The sequence goes on along the minus strand of NC_136071.1, from coordinate 537,397,900 downwards.
GAAAAACGATAAAATAAAGTGTTTATGTTTTTGTACAAGGATCTAAAACATAAAAAACTTCATTATGGAAGAAGAACAGAACAATATAGAAGACGGTTTCGAAATTAGTAACACTCTCATAAAAGAGCTAAATATACCTTTCATGGGCAGCGAGGATGAAGATGAAAATAATTTTATTGGTGCTGCAGATATCAGCTGTGATTTTTTAGATGAAACCTTGGATGCTGATTTTGTGCAAGCATTAGAGGACAAGAAAATGAAATACCTGATGAAATTATTTTAGAAGCTCTATTAAATTATGAAATGTTACAAGAATAAATGTATTATTATATAATAATAATGGTTTGAGAGACTTTTCTTACAGAATTGTAATCATTCAGCTAGTACCCAAGTACTCATGGTGCAAAGTGGGCCTTAGGGCATGGACTGCTTCAAACCCCTATAGATTATGTATGCAAACTTGTCTTTTATATCTTCAATTCCCCAGTCTCTATCCTTACACTTCCAGCAAACACTCTGTCATTGCTGATCTACCGTCCCCCGGGACCCCGCACACAATTCAGCGAAGACATCGCCGACTTCATCAGCCCGCACGCCCTCCCCTCCGCTAACTACATCCTCCTCGGGGACCTCAACTTCCATCTGGAGAACAACAACGACCGCAACACCACCACCCTGCTGGACAACCTCGCCAACCTTGGACTGAAGCAACTGGTGACCACCCCACCCACTAGGCCGGACACACACTCGACACGATCTTCTCTTCCAGCAAGGACATCGCCTTCAGCCACACCACGGAACTCAACTGGACGGACCACAGCTGCGTCCACTTCAGCTACAGAAAAACCACGCTCCACCATCACCAGCAACAGGCTCCCCGCAGAAGCTGGAACAAGATCACTGCAGACCAGCTCGCTACTTCCATGAGCAAGAACCCTCCCACCAGCACTACGAACCCCAGCCAAGCAGCAACCAACCTCACGAAATGGATCAGCGACTGCGCAGACGACCTCGCCCCGCTGAAGACCCCGCCGAGTAGACCCGGAAGTAAGAAAGCCCCATGGTTTAACGACGAACTCAAGAGCTCCAAGAAGAACTGCAGAGCACTCGAGAAAACCTGGCGCAGAGACCCAACACCGGACAACAAGACTGCCCTCAAGCTCGCCACCCGAAAACACCACCAGCTGATCCACGCCACCAAGAAAACCGCATTCAAGGAATGACTGGACAACAACGCACACAACAGCAAGGAACTCTTCAACATCGTGAAAGAGCTCTCCAACCCCAACGCCGGAAACAACGACATGACCCCCTCGCAAGACCTCTGCAACTCCCTCGCCTCCTACTTCCACAACAAGATCGCGGACATACACAACAGCTTCAGCACTCAACCGACGCACGCCACGACCGAACCACCGCCCCCCACCACCACCCTCCGTGCCTGGACCCCGATCAGCACCGAAGACACCATCCGCACGATGAACTCCATCCACTCCGGATCCCCAACAGACCCCTGCCCTCACCACGTCTTCAACAAGGCCGACGCTGTCATCGCACCCCACCTGCGGGACATCATCAACACCTCCTTCGACACCGCTACCTTCCCGGAGAGCTGGAAGCATGCCGAACTCAGCGCTCTACTCAAGAAACCATCAGCCGACCCCACCGACCTCAAGAACTACCGCCCCATCTCGCTGCTCCCGTTCCCGGCTAAAGTCATCGAGAAGACCGTCAACAAGCAACTGGCCTCCTTCCTCGAGACGAACGGCTCCCTCGACCTCTCGCAGTCTGGCTTCCGGGCCAACCACAGCACCGAGACCGCCTTGATCGCAGCTACAGACGACATCCGAGCCCTGCTTGACAACGGAGAAACAGCGGCCTTCATCCTCCTGGACCTCTCCGCGGCCTTCGACACTGTCTGCCACCGTACCCTAGTACAGCGCCTCAGCAACGTCGGAATCCAGGAGAAGGCACTGGAGTGGATCACCTCCTTCCTCGCCGGAAGGACACAGAGAGTCCGCCTCCCTCCGTTCAGATCGGAAGCCACCGAAGTCATCTGCGGCGTCCCTCAAGGCTCCTCGCTCAGTCCAACACTCTTCAACGTCTACATGAGCCCCCTCGCAGCCATCGCACGCCAGCACAACTTGAACATCATCTCCTATGCCGACGACACCCAGCTGATCCTCTCCCTCACCAACGACCCCGCCACCGCCAGAGCCAACCTGCACGAAGGGATGACAGACGTAGCCAAATGGATGTCGAACAGCCGCCTCAAACTGAACTCATATCAAAGACGTGGGGAACTCAATCAACCCTTGTAGGCTCGGGCAGTCAATTGTCAAGGTAAAAAGTGGCTACAAGGGAATTCATTCAATACTTTTCAAATATATGACATTTTTTGGTTCATTAAAGAATTGAAACCTGTGTATCCATAGGATTACTTAGACTACTAGTCAAAAATATTTCTTTACGGAGCAAGCAACATTTAAATGTAGAAGAAAAGAAGAGACACACAGCAGTAAAGGTTATATTGAAAATCAATTGTATTGGCATGAGTCACAAAATAAATTGATGGGGACAAGTAGAACAAAACTAATAAAAGGTCATGGAAAGCGATGTGTTAACATCCTATCGACAGTCCATCACATTCACATCAGCTCCATAAAATGATAAGGAAAAACAGAATCATAAATGAAACTTGATATCCTTCTTTGTACAAAATGGCTGTGGAGTTGATGCTTTATGTCGACGTTTCGGTCTTGTAAGCTGACGTCTGTAAGACCATCATCAGGACTATATTTTCATCGAGTAAAAACCCCTTGGGTATATACAGAGTCTGAAGCCAATCTTGAAGATGGGCACCTTGTGAAGCAGATTCTTCAGAAGGGTCTGGTTGAGTTCCTCTATTCAATCGAGGTTTATAAGATGGCAGTTTGGATGAGTATGTTTTGTATGCCAACAGGGCGGATGAAATCCTTGGAAATAATTTTGTAGGTAAGGGCGCTCCGGTATCACTCGGTTAAGCCGTCTCTGGTTGTATGTAGACGGCTTAACCGAGTGATACCGGAGCGCCCTTACCTACAAAATTATTTCCAAGGATTTCATCCGCCCTGTTGGCATACAAAACATACTCATCCAAACTGCCATCTTATAAACCTCGATTGAATAGAGGAACTCAACCAGACCCTTCTGAAGAATCTGCTTCACAAGGTGCCCATCTTCAAGATTGGCTTCAGACTCTGTATATACCCAAGGGGTTTTTACTCGATGAAAATATAGTCCTGATGATGGTCTTACAGACGTCAGCTTACAAGACCGAAACGTCGACATAAAGCATCAACTCCACAGCCATTTTGTACAAAGAAGGATATCAAGTTTCATTTATGATTCTGTTTTTCCTTATCATTTTATGGAGCTGATGTGAATGTGATGGACTGTCGATAGGATGTTAACACATCGCTTTCCATGACCTTTTATTAGTTTTGTTCTACTTGTCCCCATCAATTTATTTTGTGATTCATGCCAATACAATTGATTTTCAATATAACCTTTACTGCTGTGTGTCTCTTCTTTTCTTCTACATTTAAATGTTGCTTGCTCCGTAAAGAAATATTTTTGACTAGTAGTCTAAGTAATCCTATGGATACACAGGTTTCAATTCTTTAATGAACCAAAAAATGTCATATATTTGAAAAGTATTGAATGAATTCCCTTGTAGCCACTCAAACTGAACTCAGACAAGACGGAAGTCCTCATCCTGGGATCCTCACCCTCCGCCTGGGACGACTCCTGGTGGCCCCCCGCCCTGGGCAGCGCACCCAAACCAACTGACCACGCACGCAACCTGGGCTTCATCCTGGACTCCTCCCTCTCCATGACCAGACAAGTCAACGCCGTCTCCTCATCGTGCTTCAACATCCTGCGCATGCTACGCAAGATCTTCCGATGGATCCCCACCGAGACCAGGAAGACGGTCACCCAGACCCTCGTCACCAGCCGTCTGGACTACGGCAACTCCCTCTACGCCGGAACCACCGCCAAACTCCAGAAAAGTCTCCAGCGGATCCAGAACACCTCAGCACGACTCATCCTGGACATCCCCCGCCGCAGCCACATCTCCGGACACCTGAGAGACCTGCACTGGCTCCCGGTCAACAAGAGAATCACCTTCCGGCTCCTCACCCACGCACACAAAGCCCTACAAAACCAAGGACCAGGATACCTCAACAGCCGCCTCAACTTCTACGCTCCCAAACGCCAGCTTCGATCGACCAGCCACGCCCTCGCCGCCGTCCCCCGCATCCGAAGAGCCACCACTAGAGGAAGGTCCTTCTCCTACCTGGCCGCCAAGACTTGGAACTCCCTTCCGATCCACCTCCGCCTGACCCAGGACCACCTCGCCTTCAGGAAGCAGCTCAAGACCTGGCTGTTCGAGCAGTAGCGGATCCCCTCCCCCCCAGCGCCTTGAGACCCTCCGGGTGAGTAGTGCGCTATACAAATGCTCTGATTGATTGATTGAGTATTGTACTAAGGTATTCATCAGAATGTCCTTATCTATGCACTGTGCTAAAAATGAAGCTCTTACAAATTCAGTCATGCAGTCTCTTTGCAGAACTGTAATTATACAGTCAGTACCCAAGTAATTATAGAGCAAAGTAGGCCTTAGGCCATGGAGTGCTTTATACCCCTATAAACTATGCATGCAGTCTTCTATGCACCTTCACACTTGTCTTTTATACCTTCAATTCCCCACTCTATATCATTATACTTACAGCAAACACTCTGACATTGCGTACGTATCTACACACTGTTCTAAAAGGGAAGCAGTTACACATTCAGCTCGACACTTCTTGCAGAAGTCTTATCATCCAGTCAGTACTCAAATATTCATGTAGTAAAGTAGGCCTTAGTATATGGACTGCTTCGAACTCTGGTTTACTATGCATGTACTCTTCTATGCACCTGAAAACTTGTCTTTTAAACCTTTAATTACCCAGTCTCTATCCTTATACTCTGTCCAAACACTTTGCCACTACTGTTTTAGTATTGTAATGAGCCATATAGCAATATATGCTTGTCTATACACTGTACAACACGTGTAGCTGTTATACATTCAATTCTACACTCTCCTTGGAGAAGTGTAATAATTCTGCTACTATGCAAGTAGTAATGCAACAAACTAGGCCTAAGGGCATGAACTGCTTCAAAGAGCTGTAGATAATAAATGTACTTTTCTAAACATCTGGAAACGTGGCTTTTAAACTTTGAATTGAACAGTCTCTATTCTGACACTTCCTCCAAACATTTTACTACTGCTATTTTAGTATTTGTAGTGAGTTATACATCAGTATGTTCTTATGTATGTACTGTTCTAAAAGTGAAGGTGCTATATATTCAATTCAATTCAATTCAGATAAGTCTTTATTTCGACAAATATATCATGAAAGACTGTTATATATTCAGCTAGACAATCTCTTTGTAGATGTGTAAACATTCAGTCGGTTTCCAAGTAGTCATGCACCAAAGTAGGCCTTAGGGCATAGACTGGTTCAAATCGCTATAGACTATGCATTCACTGTTTTATACACCAGCAAACTTGCCTTTTATACCTTCAATTGCCTAGTGTGATTCATTACACTTTCACTAAACACTCTCACACTACTGTTTTAGTATTGTAGTGAACCATACAGCAGTATGTGCTTTTCTATACACTGTTGTAAAAGTAAAGCTGCTATACATTCAGTCACACACTCTCCTTGCAGAATTGTAATCATTCAGCTAGTACCTAAATACTCATGGCGAAAGTGGGTCTTAGAGCATGGACTGCTTCAAACTCCTATAGACTATGCATGCACTGCTCTATGCACCTGCAAATTTACCTTTTATATGTTCAATTCCCCAGTCTTTATTCTTACACTTCCACCAAACACTCTGTCATTCCTGTTATAGTTTTGTATGACTCATTGTTCAGTGTGTAGTAAATAATCCATTCACTACATTCAAACAGTAATCAGCAGATGTACTATAAGTGGTACATCTGCAGAGATATGCCAGTTATTGTGCACTGTGACATCACCATAATGGATGCACTGTATTTACAATGTGGTGTATTATGGGGCAAAAACGGCACAGATATGTGATGTATTTGTGGTGTATAGGTGGCGCATTGTTTGACTTGCATTGCAAGCATAACGCAGCTCCAGCAATGCTCTTGGAGCCCTATGCTTAGAATGCTGTGTCAATCTTTACACCTGTTTCAAGCAGATGCAGGGTTATTGACGCAGCATAAGCCTAAAAGTGAATGAATGAAATCTTATAGATTTCACTCAGTCACTTTTAGGAGGGGTTCCTGCACTAGAACACCTCCACCTTCCCCTGTACGTTGGAAAGCCTCCTTCTGGCGCAGGGCTTTACAATGTGATGCACCTTCCATATGCATCTCATTGTAAATACCACACACCATGGCACATCCTTTGCACCACCGCTGCATCACAAAAGTGACGCAACAGATGTGTAAAAGAGGCACAAGGAGATTGTAAATCCGCTCCTAACAAATACCAATTCACCCAGGCAGTTCCACCAGCAGTGCATATTGAAGCATAGATTTGTAACATATTTATATGCATATGTTACATTCAAGTGCTTCAGAGGTACTACAGTATACTATAGGTAAACACCTTATAGATTTATGCTGTAGCACTTCCTTATAGTTCTGCACTTTCACATTCACCATACACTAGTAATGTGTTCATTCATTCATTTATGCACTACACATTCATGCAGACAAAGTTTTACACACTCTCATAAAAATATAGCTCTTTCTTTGACCAGTGGAGATAGTTATCTTTGTAGTTTTCTATTTTTTTTCTATTTTTTAAAAAGTTTTTTTTGTTTTTGTTTTTTTAAACCAAAAAATGAAACTAGACCCCAAAAAAGTGTGGAACATCAACAAAACAGTAAAAAAAATAATTATTGACGAGAACAACGGTGGTTCCTTTTCTTGCGGAGAATAAGTTCAATGGATTGTTCTCCATAGCTCAGTAGTTCATTGCAAAACTTACAACGAATAGTCAGGTCTCCAAATTCAGGTTGTATATTTGAAACCATACGGCTCGGTGGTGGTGCTGCCCTGGATGTACTGGAAAGAGCAGATCCCTGGTCCTCCTGCAACCTTCTAGTTTCAGCTCTAGCGTAATTATTTGGATGTAGAGTCTTGACATGGCCCACCATGCTTGCAGTGCAGAAAGAGTACTTCTTGGTCCGGTCACCTCTTGAAAGAGTAACCACACAAATTTTGCAGGTCACCTTGGGAGCATTGACCTTTTTTTGTTCTTGGGGAAATGTAAAAAATTTCCAGATTATTGCTTCCTTTCGCTTTTTCTGATGCTCCTCAGGTACAAAATGTTCCTCAGAGGAATATTCTGAAGAAGAGTCATTCCGTGCAGTCATGGTGGTTACTTCTTCCAAATGGCTAGAGATCTACAGAACAGATCCTTCTCCGGTGGAAGTCAAAGTAGAATGATTAAAATGGGAGGGGTCTTTCAACAGGTGGAATAGGAAGTTTTATGAACCAATCAAATCTCTTCTTTTAAAGTCACATGGCTTTGCGTACGCTCACGGTGCGCTTACGGAGCTCTTACGCTGCGCTTACGGTGATCTTACGATGCAAGTATGTACAATGTACCGCCGCGATTTGCGTAATTGCTTTTCAAAGCAATATACGCTTATTAAAAGTACAAAAAAAACTTGTTTCATGATTATCCCAGACAATGTCTTCCCTTAATATGTACATTAAAAACATAAATATATGTTTTTGAAGAATTAGAAACTTTCGCAGCGTGCGCGTATGGGGCGCCGTACATGACGTCACGCGGAAGCGTTGATGCGACGCGCAACGTCAAAGCGTATCCGTAACGTACACGCAGAGGATGATTTACCGTACAAAGTACGGTGCGAACACGGTACACGTACGGTGCGATTACCAAAAATGAAAAAGGAACTATATAGAATTTAATTTTAATATTTTGTAAACAAATGTAATTAATAAAAAATGTTTTACTGTATTTTTGTTATTATTTTACATTAAGAATATGAAATATAACTTAAAAAATAAAATAAATATAAACATTTTTTATAAAAATTTAAGAAATTAGTATAGAAAGAAAGTATTATAATAATTAATTCATTTAAAAATCATCATTTACAAAACCTTTGAAACTCACTGAAAAAGCCATAGGTTTCAGCCATGTTATAGTTAGGAATTAGCATTTAAAAACCTTAGAAATTCACTGAAAAAAACATAGGTTTCACACATGTTATAGTTAGCTGGACATTTCACTCATACAAAACCATTGATATTCCCCCGTTATAGTTAGTTCAGCTAACTATAACTCGCGCGCCCGCAATGCACTGATGACGTCACATATTATATCACTCATGACATGGTCAGTGACATCACTCATGACATCACTGATGACATCTCAAATGACATAACTGATGACATCACTGATGACATCAACCTTGTGAAAGAGTGATAGACCTCCTCTCAGTGTAATATAACCCTTGATACACACATTCAAAAATAGAAACAAAAAATGTAAAAACAATGGAGATACCAATACCAGTTAGAACAACCTATTCAGTAATTCCAAAATCTTCATACACATCCACTCATTCACCAACAGTTCTATATCATCACTCATACATGTACTCACTCATCATATGTAACCATACACCTATACATCCTGTTACACACCTACACTCATACATAGAGTTACTCACACACATAATCACACATGCAAATAAACTATCAAACATCTATTTACTTGCATATACAGCTATACATACACCACTACACTTATTTCTACAGAAACGTACACATACTTACTCTCAAACAATCACTTATAGAAACACATACTTATTTATTCAGGAACTCTTCCAATCTCTCACTCTCATATATACTCAACTATATACATCAATTTTCACATATATTAGTTTAAAACATATGTAGTTACTCATAAAGACACTATTGAGACAGTCATTCACTCAACAACACACACATACACACATTCATCCACCCATACAGTCCTGCAGATATGCTGTGTTCAAAACACATACAAACAGGGAGTCACTCATTCATGCATCTATGCGCTAAGTAATATCCCCCACCAAACCATACAGACACTCATACTGATACTGAAAAAAACAACTAATTATCCATATACACACTCATGTAGCTACTTACCAACCCATGCAGCCACCTATACACAAAGTGAGACACTGATACAGATATTTAAATATTTAAACATTACTCGCTAATACATGTATTCATTAAGATACACTTTATAAGTCAGTTATGCAATCTTTTTTACAGGAAAACCATCCCACCATGCCACGCCCAGATGGGCTGTCCGAATGGAACTGTGGTGATTTCTGGGAGATGGAGTGCTCAAAATTAATCCTCAGATGGATGCAAATTTCTTGTAAGCTCTGGATGAGCCCCCACAAGCGTCACTGTCCTCAATCCACCACAGTTGCCCCATGATCAGGTAGGTATATACCGAGCACTCCATCTCCCAGAAATCACCACAGTTCCATTCGCACAGCCCATTCGCACAGCCCATCTGGGTGTGGCAGATGTTGAAAAGACGTTAAAAGCGATGGGGGAGTGTTCATCATGATATTGCCTTTGAAAAAGTGAAAAAACGAAACGTGTCAGGCAAAGAAGTGATTTGCTTTTATTTCTGCTTGCAGGCTGATTCAAGGAACAGGTTGAGCCTTACGCAGCTGCTCATGTGCCTTCCAAACTGTGTGTCAACCAGGAGCTTCATATATTTATATATATATATATATATATATATTACCTACTGTCCGTCGCCAGTAGGTAGTTATAGTTAGGACCGGGTTTCCATAGGAAATCCGCAACATTCTATTGGGAATAACTTTGGCGTTGGTTGATGAATCTTCATGAATTTCTCAAAGAAGATGGCCCACTCCGCTCCGCTTCTTCTCTGAAAGTTTTGGGGAGATTCGTGAAGTGGGGGATGAGAAAAAAGGGGGTCCCAAAACGTGTTTTTCCCCATGTTATTTTCCATAGCACAATTAGACACGGCTACAGCCCGAATGGCTGAACGGAATGACATGAAATTTGGCAAAATGGTAGAGTCTGTATCGCAGATCGGCCTTTTGTTTAAATGGTGTAAATCCTTTCAGTAGTTGTTGAGAAAATTAAATTGAATTCTGATTTGCTGTTGGACGTGTGTCAACATTCGAATCGGTCGAAATCAGGAAGTGTTGGGTGCCAGGCGGACGAGGTCGTCTCCCTCCAAACCCTGGTTCTCCCATGCTCTTAGAGAACTCAAATTAGGGTGCAAAAAGCTAGAGCGAGCCTGGCGCCTTGAGTTCTGCCCTGAACTTAAGAGCAAGCTGCGGAGGGCGCAGAAGGTATATTATGCTGAAATCAAGGCTGCTAAAAGTAGCTACTTTTCAGGAAGGATTGAGAAGGCGGATAACAATGGCAGAGAAGTCTTTGCCATTGTTCAGAGCTTCCTCTCTCCATGTGCTGCCTCCCCAGCTCTCCCGGCTTCCGATCTGTGGTGTGAGGAACTGTCATGTTTCTTTGATAATAAGATCGCTAAAATTCAAGAGGAGCTCTTAAACTCCGGTGGTCCCCTTCTGCTTTCACCACCTATCATTGATATGGGTGTGAAGCAACATGTCAGCCAATTTTCCACCTTTGAGCCAGCTCAGCAAGCTGATGTGCTGGCCATTTTGGATGCGCTAAAGTCTGGTTCACCCTCTGACCCGTGCCCTGCTAGGGTTTTGGGGGAGCGGCTAGCCTGGTGTATCAGGAGGTTACCCAGGTTGTTAACATGTCTCTGGCTTCTGCCTCAGTACCTCTCTGTTGGAAACAGGCGAAACTTCTTCCTTTGTTGAAGAAGCCCGGCCTGGACCCCCTGGCTACCTCCAGTTATCGTCCGATATCGCTGCTCCCGGCACTAGCGAAAGTGTGTGAAAAAGTCGTTTTTAGGCAACTGAATAGTTTCATTGAGTCTTCTCAGGCCCTGCACCCGGCTCAATCGGGGTTCAGGGCTGATTTTAGCACTGAGACGGCTCTGGTGGAAGTTTCAGAGGCCATTAGAGAGTGTCTCGACGGAGGCGGCAGAGCGGTCCTGGTTTTGCTGGACTTATCTGCCGCCTTTGATACGGTACCCCATGCCCAGTTGTTGACTAGGCTGGCAGAGGTGGGGCTGACGGGTGCGGTTCTGGCCTGGCTGTCTTCGTTTCTGTCTGAGCGGTCGCAGCAGGTATGGATGCCCCCATTTGCCTCATCACCCAAGAAGCTCACCACCGGGGTACCACAGGGCTCGACGCTAAGCCCACTGCTGTTCAACGTTTATATGACCCCGTTGATCTATCTGGCTGAGCAGTGGGGAGCCAAAATAATGTCATACGCCGATGACACGCAGCTGTTGTTTACCTGGCCTAAGGACTGCTTAGACGCTCGGGCTGTCTGTTCTTGTTTGACCCATGTTTTCCGATGGCTTGTCTCAGCTCAGCTCAAATGCAACGAGGACAAGTCAGAGCTATTATTTTATGGCAATTTTCCGGCCAATTTTAGGGAGCTTATTTGGCCGACTGATTTTGCATGTCCTAGCTATCACGGAGGCCCGGCCAAAAACCTGGGGGTCTGGTTTGGACAGGATCTTAAGTTTGAAGCTCATCTAAAAAAACTTACTGCGACCTGTTTTGCGACCCTCAAGTCACTCAAGAGGTTCCTTCCACTTCTCCACAGGGAGGCGAAGGAGACTGTTTTGCGTGCTTTGATCCTGTCAAGGCTCGATTATGCCAATGCTCTCTATAGTGGTCTCCCTAAATACCTTATAAAGCGAATGCAGATCATTCAGAATGCGGCCGTGCGACTTCTGTTCCATCTTCCACGAAGAACTAGTGCACGTGCCCATCTTCGAGAGCTCCACTGGCTCCCAGTGGCACATCGCATTATGTTCAAATCATTGGTTCTGGCCTTTCGGGCCTTGCATCTGCAAGGCCCACAATACTTGCACAAGAGGTTTACCTTTTACACTCCTCATCGTGCTCTTCGATCGGCCAATCTCCGTCTGATGTCTATGCCCAAAGTCAGATATGCGAGACTGGGTGGTCAGTCAATTTCTGTCCAAACAGCACGGTCCTGGAATGCCCTGCCGCTTTCTCTGAGATCATCAGCTACATTAGCGGGATTTAAGAAAGGGCTGAAAACCCATCTTTTTAATCTCAGTATTTAGTTCTCTGTTTTTTTCTTTTTGGATTGGGTCAGTTTAGTGCTTACATATCGCGCCAGAATACTCTGTAGTAGCAGAGCGCGTAATAAAATGTTTTATAACATAACATAACATAACATCTTGTCTTCGAGGCAGAAGGGAGTCCTAAACAAAAGTGGGAAACATGAGAAGGGGCCCAGGTGGAGACCCTCTGACCCCCTAGGCCTTCTGAGGGTGTCCTGAAAGGACCCCAAAGGCCACAATTATTTTATTTTTTTCGAAAAATCGGGAGGTGCGCGCACTGTGCATGCTCCCCACGAGATAGAAGAGTTTTGAAAACTAAAGCTGAGAACGTGGTGAAGGAGGCAGTGAAGAGACTCCCTGACCCCCTAGGCCTTCTGAGGGTGTCCTTGAAGGACCCCGAAGGGCACGAACATTTAAAAAAAAAGAAAAAAAAAGTTGCGAGGTGCGTGCACTTTGCGCGCTCTCCAAACAGCCGCCATTTTGTGTAGTTTCAGAAGAGAGTGAAAATGAAAGCTGAGAACGTGGTGAAGGAGGCAGTGAAGAGACTCCCTAACGCCCTAGGCCTTCTGAGGGTGTCCTTGAAGGACCCCAAAGGGCACAATGTATTTTTTTTTTTTAAAGTCACGAGGTGCGCAAACATTGTGCGCACCAAACAGCCGCCATTTTGTGTAGTTTCAGAAGAGAGTGAAAAATGAAAGCTGAGAACGTGGTGAAGGAGGCAGCGAAGAGACTCCCTGACCCCCTAGGCCTTCTGAGGGTGTCCCTGAAGGACCCCGAAGGGCACAAAAATATATATATTTTTTTTTAAAGTCGTGAGGTGCGCGCACGTTGCGCGCACCAAACAGCCGCCATTTCGTGTAGTTTCAGAAGAGAGTGAAAAATGAAAGCTGGGAACGTGGTGAAGGAGGCAGTGAAGAGACTCCCTGACCCCCTAGGCCTTGTTGGGGGGTCCCTGAAGGACCCCGAAGGACAAAAAAACATTTTTTTTTGTTTAAAATCGAGGTGCGTGCACCGTGCGTGCACGTCAGAAAGAAAACTGAAAAAAAATACAGTTAAATAACAAGTTAGAGTGTTTAGATGTTGGTTGGCTCTAAAAAGAGCCGTTGTGTTCATTGGGTGTTTTTTGTACCTACAGGTAAGTACCGATGCAGAGTCTAAAGTTTAAAAGGAAGACTCTATTCCCCTCATCTGTAAAATGTACACCATCTCTCCTATAGATGCCTTGCATGTTGTAACGCAAGTTGTTGTGGTATATAGAACCCATGCCATAGTCTCTGAGGAAAGCAGAAACAGACTTATTCACATGTTTCCTTGCTTTCTCAATCTGTGGACAAAATGTGTTGGACCAGTTCCATTTTTGCCTTTGGCATATATTAGAATATACCAAGGCAGTTTTGGGAACAAGTGACATCAATTTCCCAAAGGTGTCCTTTAAAATCATTTCCAGACCTACCCCAGTCAAAGTGCCCAGGTCATTTCCACCACAGAGCACAATTATGAGGTCAGGGTGTGGTAGATGCATAAAGGATTTTACCGATGGCATCAATTGGTGACATCTCAATCCTCTCTGGCCAATCCACATAATATCCACATTTGCTAAATCAAGGTTGTGAAAGCATCTATTTGCTACATACCTTTCACTCCAGAAAATATAACTATGTCCTGCTATCCAGACTTTCAGCATCTTGAAGGCAGATGTGGTTGTACTCAGATGGGTTGTGGAAATGAAATGGCAGTTTGAAAGTAGGAGTTTAGAAAAAACAGTGGTTGAGATTCAGTGCACTTGAAAAAGAAGAAATGATTGTCGGTTTCTGATATTTTAGGATTGTAAACTAGGGTGCATCCTACTGGTTTTTTTTTAAAGTAATAATACTATTGGTTTCGAAAAAGTCATTGAAAGGAACATTGCACAGGATAAGCTGGAATATTGAGAGGTCAAACACACCTGCTGCTTTGGTTTGCAACATTGAGAGATGAACTTTTAACCTTTTGAGTTCAGATAGGTGTTCTATGGAGAGTTGCCCTGGTAACAGGCAGAGAGAGCAGTAGGGGAAGGTTGAAAATTATGTGAGTTTGAAAGTGTTGAAATGTACGACCAATTAAAATGTTAGTTTGGTTTTGAATTTGTGTGGGAAGAAATTTGATTGGGTATGTACAGAGATATGTGTGTTTAATGAGAGGGAATCAGGGCCATTTGTGGTTGCAGTGTCTGAGGTACATTTCAGAGATTCTGCTGAAGAAAATCTGGTGTGTTTTTGGCACTGTTCTCAATCTTCAAAAGCATTTTTAAAGGTGAGTTAATAATTTGTGAGAGAATATATGTTGTATATTTTAAGTTAATAATAAAAATGAGTTGCATTGTGGAAGTTACTCACTCTCCCGCTCTTTCACTGTCTCTCACTGTCTTCCTTTCTGTCCAACAGTGCTCTTTTTTCTTCTCCTGTTTCTCTATAAATCCGTCTGTGTTACTTACACATTTTGCCTTTTTCTTAATATGTTTTTTTTCTCACTCTCCTTTGCTTACCCTTTTTTTCTTCACTGTCATTATCCCATTCCTTCACTCTTGTTTTTGTAATTCTCTCTGACCATCTGATTTAATTTCTTTTGTTTATTTTTTCGCTCTCATTGTCTCTCTCTTTTTGTCTTCCTCACCTTTGCTCTCTTTATAGAACACTACTAGGAAGATCCTCTCCCCCCCTTTCACTGTGGTAATTATTTGACTGAATTGCAAGGATTTCTGTTATGTGTCTAAGGTCACAGTGTGAGTCTCATGTTTGGATGTAATGCTGGCAAAAAGTAATGCTGCAAATTGGAAATGTATTTTGAAAATGACTAGATAGGATGTGTTCTGTTTCTTAATTGTTTTAGTGGGGTAAATGTGTTTTGGTAAAAAGTTGGGTTTTAAACTTTTTGTCCAGGATCACGCAGAGTGTCTGTGTAAATTAAAGAATTATATTTGCACCTTTTACTATAATCTCTCCTGTCTCTTCTCACAGTCTACCTCCCTCTTGTTATACTGTTTTCTTTCCTGAAAATGTTGTGTCTTATGTTTGGATGAAATGCTGGCAAAAAGTAATGTTGCAAATTGGAAATGTATTTTGAAAATGAGACAGGTTTCTGCATTGTATTGTAGTGGTGAAATAGATAGGGTGTGTTTAGTCTCCTAAACATTTTTTTGTGGGAAATGTGTTTTGGTAAAAGGTTTGGTTTTAAACTTTTTGTCCAGGATCACACAGAGTGTCTGTGTAAATTAAAGAATTATATTTGCACCTTTTACTATAATCTCCCCTGTCTCTTCTCACAGTCTACCTCTCTCTGGTTATACTGTTTTATTTAATGAAAATAGTTTGTCTTTTGTTTGGATGTAATGCTGGCAAAAAGTAATGCTGCAAATTGGAAATGTATTTTCAAAATGACTCAGGTTTCTGCACTGTATTGTACTGCTGAAATAGATAGGCTGTTTGCTGCCTCCTAAACTTTTTCGTGTGGTAAATGTGTTTTGGTAAAAAGTTTGGTTTTAAACTTTTTATCCAGGATCACACAGAATGCCTGTGTAAATTAATGAATTATATTTGCATCTTTTACTATAATCTCCCCTGTGTCTTCTCACAGTCTACCTCTCTCTGGTTATACTGTTTTCTTTCATAAAAATATTGTGTCTTATGTTTGGATGTAATGCTGGCAAAAAGTAATGCTGCAAATTGGAAATGTATTTTGAAAATGAATCAGATTTCTGCACTGTATTGTACTGCTGGAATAGTCAGATTGTGTTCTGTGTCTTAAACTTTTTCCTGTGGTAAATGTGTTTTGGAAAATAGTTTGGTTTTAAACTTTTTGTCCTGGATCACACTGAGTGTCTGTGTAAAGCAGACACAGAGATGGTACACACAGAGGATAGATGGTGCAGGCAGAGACTCAGATAGTGCAAGCACACACAGACATGGTACACACTGAGGATAGAAGATGGAGGGCTGTAGGCAGAGGGACAGATGGTGCAGTCATAGAAAAGATAGTGCAGAGAGAGGGTGGGATGGTTCAAGCAGAGAGTCATATAGTGCAAGGAGACACAGACATGGTACACACTGAGGATAGAAGATGGAGGGCTGTAGGCATGGGGACAGATAGTGCAATCAGATACAGACATGGTACACACAGAGGGTAGATGGTGTAGGGCTGCAGGCAGAGGGACAGATGGTGCAGTCACAGAAAAGATGGTGCAGAGAGAGGGTGAGATGGCTCAAGCAGAGAGTCAGATAGTGCAAACAGACACAGACATGGTATACACAGAGGATAGATGGTGGAGTGCTGTAGGCAGAGGGACAGATAGTGCAAACAGACACAGACATGGTACACACAGAGCGTTGATGGTGTAGGGCTGCAGGCAGAGGGACAGATGGTGCGGTCACATAAAAGTTGGCACAGAGAGAGGGTGCGATGGTTCAAGTAGAGACTCAGATAGTGTTAGCAGACACAGACATGGTACACACTGAGGATAGAAGATGGAGAGCTGTAGGCAAAGGGACAGATAGTGCAAGCAGATACAGACATGGTACACACAGAGGATAGGTTGTGTAGGGCTGCAGGCAGAGGGACAGATGGTGCAGTCACAGAAAAGATGGTGCAGAGAGAGGGTGAGATGGCTCAAGCAGAGACTCAGATAGTGCAAGCAGACAGAAACATAGTATACACAGAGGATAGATGGTGGAGTGCTGTAGGCAGAGGGCCAGATAGTGCAAGCAGATACAGACATGGTACGCACAGTGGATAGGTGTTGTAGGGCTGCAGGCAGAGGCACAGATGGTGCAAAAAAAGCATGAAAGAATATTCCCATATCCCCAGCAAGACTCTCTTTGATTGTAGTAATCATTTTACTAAATTGGAAGGGATAGTGTTATGTGTGTAATATCACAGTGTGAGTCTGTTTTCATTTAAGAGGTAGGTGGCAGAATAATTTGCGTAGTTAGTGTGTTTAAAAATATGGGAATATATGTACTTATAAAATTGATTAAGGTCGTTTTTTATTATCTATTAGTGAAAACGATATAATTAAGTGTTTATATTTTTTTGCAAGGACCAGCAACATTATTATATTGGTGCAATGGAAGAGCATCAAGAGAATGTTGCTTTGAATTGAGATCTCAGGCGAATTAATAGAAGATGTCAAAGATGGACCTTTTCCAGAGGAAATTGATACTGAAAATGATGATTTCTTTGATGAGAGTTTGGACAGTGTTTTTGTGGAAGTGGTAGAAGATTTTGAATTTGAAGATGGAAATTTTGTATTGATGAAAATGAAATACCGGACAAAGTCATGTTGGAAGTTTTATTGGAATATGAAATGTTTGATGAATTAATGTATAATTTATAATTAAAAATTATTCGAGTGAGTCTTTTTGTAGTATTGTAATAATTTGGATCGTTGATGTGTTTAAAAAAAAGGAGAATAGATGTTCTGGTGAAGTTTGTTAGGGTTTAGGGTATGTAGTATTAGAAACTGCTATGCAGTATGTCTGTCAGGCCTGTTAATTTGGAAACAGTCTCCATGCTGTGTACTGAAGATCGTGGCTGTGCTGTAGAAATGCCATAGACAAAGAGATGGTATACACGGAAGAGAGATGGTGCAGGCAGAGACACAGATAATGGGAGCAGACACAGAGATTGTACACACAGAAGAGAGATGGTGCAGGCAGAGACACAAATAGTGGAAGCAGACACAGAGATGGTACACAGAGAGGATAGATGGTGCAGGTAGAGACACAGATAGTGGAAGCAGACACAGAGATGGTATACACAGAGGATAGAAGGTGCAGGTAGAGACACAGATAGTAGGAGCAGACACAGAGATGGTACACATGGAAGAGAGATGGTGCAGGCAGAGACACAGATAGTGGAAGCAGACACACAGATGGTACACACAGAGACTAGATGGTATAGGTCTGTAGGCAGAGGGACAGATAGTGGAAGCTGACACAGAGATGGTACACACAGAGAATAGATGGTATAGGGCTGCAGGCAGAGGGAGAGATAGTGGAAGCAGACACAGACATGGTACACACAGAGAAAAGATGGTATAGGGTTTCAGGCAGAGGGACAGATAGTGGAAGCAGACACAGAGATGGTACACATAGAGGATAGATGGTGCAGGGATAGACACAGATAGTGGAAGCAGACACAGAGATGGTACACACAGAGGATAGATGGTGCAGGCAGAGACACAGATAGAGGAAGCAGACACAGAGATGTTATACACAGAGGATAGATGGTGCAGGTAAAGACACAGATAGTAGGAGCAGACACAGAGATGGTACACTCAGAAGAGACATGGTGCAGGCAGAGACACAGATAGTGGAAGTAGACACGGAGATGGTACACACAGAGGATAGATGGTGCAAGCAGAGACATAGATAGTGGAAGCAGACACAGAGATGTTACACACAGAGGATAGATAGTGGAGGCAGAGACACAGATAGTGCAAGCAGATACAGAGATGGTACACACAGAGAATAGATGGTATAGGACTGCAGGCAGAGGGAGAGATAGTGGAAGCAGACACAGACATGGTACACACAGAGAATAGATGGTATAGGGTTTCAGGCAGAGGGACAGATAGTGGAAGCAGACACAGAGATGGTACACATAGAGGATAGATGGTGCAGGCAGAGACACAGATAGTGGGAGCAGATACAGAGATGGTACACAGAGAAGAGAGATGTTGCAGGCAGAGACACAGATAGCGGAAGCAGACACAGAGATGGTACACACAGAAGATAGATGGTGCAGGTAGAGGGAGAGATAGTGGAAGCAGACATATAGATGGTACACACAGAAGAGAAATGGTGCAGGCAGAGACACAGATAGTGGAACCAGACACAGAGATGGTACACACAGAGGATAGATGGTGCAGGCAGAGACACAGATAGTGGAACCAGACACAGAAATGGTACACACAGAAGAGAGATGGTGTAGGTAGAGACATAGATAGTGGAAGCAGACACAGAGATGGTACACACAGAGAATAGATGGTGCAGGCAGAGGGAGAGATAATGGCAGCAGACATAGAGATGGTACGCACAGAGAATAAATGGTACAGGCAGAGCCACAGATTGTGGAAGCAGATACAGAGATGGTACACACAGAGGATAGATGGTGCAGGGCTGCAGGTAGAGGAACAGATGTTGTAGTCACAGAAAAGATGTTGCTGAGAGAGGGTGAGATAGTTCATGCAGAGACACAGATAGTGCAAGCACACATAGACGTGGTACACTCACAGGATAGATGGTGCAGGGCTGCAGGAAGAGACTATGATTTGCTACTTTGGTCAGACACTGTTGCTGTACCTTCAACTTTATTATGAAGTGAATCATTGTTTACATCATGTAGTTGTTGTAATTGCTATGTAGTATGTTAGTAGTGGTCTATAACATGTTTTTTTTCCTTCACAATAGATTTAAAGAAAAGACTAAAGAAAATCAAGATGCCTAGTAAAGAGGAAGAAAGTATTAAAAGGCTTACTTTAAGACCACACAATTACAAGATGCATCCAGACAACATTGTACAGAGAAAAAGAATAATGTACCTGGTAAGACAACCAAGGATTTTCTAAGGAAATTAACTGTAAGGACCAAAAATGCAAATAATGTTGCAAAGATGAATAAATCTTCAAAAACAACGAAAACAAAAGTATTAGAGAGAAAAGAAGGTGGAAAAGTTTGTGACAATGAGAACATCTTTAGTAATAGACGAAGGAGTCAATTTGTTGAAATAAAGAAGAAAATTATTTATAACAGAATTATCTTAAATTTATTGAAAAGTGGAAAGATTTATAAAAGGAAAATTGCTTTTGATAAGCAAAAAAAATTAATCGAAGGTATTGTGGATGAAGCGTTAGAATTAAAAAAGAAATTATATATTTTAGTAATCAATAGACTTCGTACACTAGACAAGGCAATTAATGTTTTGAAAGGGAAAAGTAAGTGGAAAAGAATAATTAATAGAACTAATTTTTGTAATGTTTTTTCTGGAGACTGGAAGCATAGTTCAAGTTCTGAGCCATTTTTTAACGAAGAGAGTTACTTTCAGATTAATGATTTGTTGCATGCAGTTGACACCAGTGGTCGAGCATATGAGGTGAAGGACGGTTGTCCGATTGAAAAAGAGAAAATTGTACCATAAATGCAGAAGAGGTGTTAGCTGATGAAGTTTTAGGGAGACGTGCTAAGGCTCCAGTGTACACTTGGAATTGTAGAAGTATTTGTAGTGTACGGCAGGATTCAATTGATTTTTTCCGCAATTTCTTACGTAAGTATAGTAAGAAAAGTATTAAACAGAAGTTTAAGATGTTGCAAGAATTCGACTCCTGCCTAGTGAGAGAAAAAACAGGTTTGCAAGGTAATTCACTGCTTGCCTTTCTAAAAAAGTATGCTAGAGTGTTTTTCACCATTTTAGGATGTTAGCAGTGCATCATACTGAAGTGAGGAAATTAGTGAGAAGGTTGTATTATGCAAAAAGTCCAGCCCTTAAGCTGAAACATTTAAACAGTGCTCTTTTGCATGGATCTGTATTAGATGTAAAGAACATTTGTGAAGAAATTGAGGTTACTTATTTTTCTGAAAAAGAGGGCAGTGCATAAACTGATACAGTAATAGAAGGAAATGTGGATGAAAATGTTCAAAATTTTGGTACAGAGAACTTTGACCAAGAAATTACAAGGTTTAAGGTCACTTCAGGAGCAAGGCCCAAGTTTTCTTGTATTTGTTGTAGAAGAATTCATTATAAAAATCAGACCAGGTTAGTTGATCTATATTTAAAAAGTGAAAAGGAGAATGATAATGAGTGGAATGAATTTGCAACTTATTTGTTAGTAGAGAATTGTTT
This sequence comes from Lissotriton helveticus, assembly GCF_964261635.1. Taxonomy (NCBI): domain Eukaryota; kingdom Metazoa; phylum Chordata; class Amphibia; order Caudata; family Salamandridae; genus Lissotriton; species Lissotriton helveticus. The sequence goes on along the minus strand of NC_136071.1, from coordinate 537,376,742 downwards.
TGATTTGGGTTCTGATCAACGTATTTGTAAATATTGTTATAAAAAATTAAATGAAAACAAAATGCCAGCTAGAGCTGTATATAATAATCTTGAGTTGGTAAATATTCCTTGTGAACTGATGGATTTAAATACTTATGAGTCTATTCTGATTCAATGTGTGCATCCATTTCAGGCTATTGTTCGTATGGAGCCTAAGACAGGAAAATTGCCTCCTTCAGATTTATTGAGAGGTTTAAAGGGAAGAGTTGCACAATTACCTCTAAATATAAAGAAAAATATTGAAACAATTGGTATAGAAAATGTGGAAGAGGAACCTCTAGTTATTCTAGTTAATGGCGTTCCTACAAAAAATAAGAAAATCTGGCAAGAATTAGTGGATGTTAGGAAAGTCAAAAAGGCAACGTTGTATTTGGTCAAAAACAATCAATACTACAAAAATGTATATATAGAAGAAGAAGAAACAACTGTAGAGGCGGAGAGTGATTTGTCAGCTGGACAAATTGAAAAAGTGGATGTGTCCAGAAGTGAAGAAATCTACTGTATTCCAAAGAAGTAATGGGGATTGCTATTGAGTTATTCCAAATGAAAGAAGCAACATGAAGTCCCATTAGTGTACGGGAAGAAAGCTTGGAAGCTCGTTGTTTTCCTCAGTTATTTCCAACAGGACAAGGTGGACGATATGATGACCGACTTGTGCAGATACCAGCATCTGAATACCGGACATCAAGATTATATGCAGAAGATCCAAGGTGTCGTCAATGTATTCCATATTTGTTTCACCTTCTGTTTGAGAGTGACTTGTCTGGACTTTCTTATGCAGTGAACCACATACTAAAAAGTGGAGTACAATTGCAGAATGTTTCGGCAAGGGACTTCATGAATAAAGTCCAACAGAATGACACTGTTTTGGAATCTCAGCTAATTAATCTGATGGCATGTTGGTGTGGTACTAACAAGTATTGGTACCATCGTCATGGGGAATAGAAATGTATGTAAAGAAACTTAGGAACTCCTACATGGTTCCTTACTCTAAGCTGTGCTGAGTATGCTTGGGAAGATTTACTTCAATTTCTTCGAGAGGCAAATGCAAAGATAGAAAATATAGAATTCAAGACACCTGGAGAATTGTGCTCTTTGGATCCAGTTAATGTATGCAGGTATTTCAATCATAGATTTGAAGCTCTGATGTCTTTTATAACAAACAAAAAAAAATCCTCCTTTGGGGGAGGTTCTGGATTTGTTTTGGAGAAAGGAGTATCAAGCAAGAGGTGCTCCTTATATACATATGCTGCTCTGGATTAAAGATGCCCCCAAATTCGGAACAGATTCAGATGAGACAGTGATGAGTTTTATTAAACAATATGCTACATGTGCTGTAGCAAAAAGTACAGAAGAAAAGAATTTAAGACAACAAGTGTTACGATTTCAAATCCATCGTTGTGCAAAATACTGTCGTCGAAAATACAAGTCTAAGGATAAGTTCTACACAAAATGTCGTTTTGCATTTCCACGTCCAGTAACATCGAAAGGAAGAGTGAACAATGTTATGTCATCTTTACGACATACTGTGACAAGAAAATCACCGAAAAATACCTACAACTTAAGGAGAAATGAAGAGTCAAAATACATAAATGACTATAACCCAGTCATATTCTCAATGTGGAATGCTAACATAGATATTCAGTATGTTGCAGACAACTCTATTGATGTGGCTCGATATGTTACATCTTACATTACAAAATCTGAGAAGACAGAACTAAAGGAAATGTGGGAAAAAATTTCTCATGAAAAGAGCCTAAGTAAGAAATTGTACAGCTACAGTTTGAAGATGTTGTCTCGTCGAGAAATTGGAGCATATGAATGTTCAGATCGCTTATCATCTGCAAGTCTATATGCCAAATCTAGAACAATTATTTGGGTGAGTTTAGGACTTGCAAGAACACGAAATCGAGTTTTGAAATCTGTACAAGAAATTGAGTATTTAGCAGAGAAAGAACCAAACAGTACAGATATTTTGAAAACAAATATGTTGGATACATACTATCCAAATAGAAGTAATCGTCTTGAGAACGTTTGTCTCTATGAAGTACTGCAAAGCTATATATTTAACAGGAATATTTCAGAAGATATTAATAAAGGAGTATATGCTGTAATTGGATCTAAAGGATGTCTGGTGAAACAGAGAAAAGGACATTTGATTAATCATCGAAAACTGAGTTTTGAAACTCCTGACAAAAGGGAATTTTACCATTTAGCTCTTTTGCAACTCTTTAAACCATGGCGTACAGAAGAGGAACTACTTGGAGATTTTCTCAGTTATGAAGATTCATTCAACGCAACCAAAAATACTATAGAATGTCCTGTTTTCACTAATTATCTAGAAATGTTGAACGAGGAAATACTGATAAACAACAGAGAATGCTGGTGCACAGTCTGTGTTAGCCATTGAAAAGACCAAATAGAACAAAAGACTATACAATAATTGTGAATCTTTTCTTATGCTATATGGCTTTCCTGTGAACATTACATTTCCAGCTGTTTTTATCTGTAATAGTATGAGTGGAGTATGGTTGAGAGTATGAGTTATTTTGCTAATAATTTGTTTTTTTGCTTTGAATGTATTAGTGTTTAGGTTTTGTACATAAGGTCTAAAAATTTGTAAAATACGTGAAATGTAAAAATAACATGTGATAAAGGAAATACAGAATAAAACAAATGAACTAAGAAGAAAATAAAAATCAAGAAACATTTGGTTTGATTCCAATGTTTATGGTTAAAAAAGGTTGTTGCTTTGAATCAACTAGTACCAGCATTCTCTGTTGCTTATCAGTAGCTTGTGGCTAAGCTGTGCTATTGGGAGCCCAGACCCAGTGGTGTTTTTTTGAACGAGGAAATACAGCAAGAATCTACAATTACAGCAGAGATTGGTAGAGACAGTTCTCAAGACAGTGAAAGTTCTGCTTCGTTGAGTCCGGATCCACTAGGAGGACCAATTATCCAAAATGAAGCAGCCACTGCCATGGATGAGGTGGAAAGCAATGCAACAAGCTCAGGAGGATGTAATAACTTAGAAGAATTGGAAAAACAACTGAATGTTCAACAGAAACAAATATATGATGAAGTGACTGAGCAGATTGAGCATGGTTTACTTCATGAGAAATAAGAGTGCTCTTGTACGTCATTTCAACCTGTCCGACTGTATGTGAGTGGACAAGCAGGAACTGGAAAAAGTTTTCTAATTAAAGGAATTGCATCTTATCTTCAAAAAAGAACAGAGTCATCACTCTCTTGTGTTGTTACCGCTCCAACTGGGTTGGCAGCGCATAACATTAAAGGGATTACTTTACATTGTTTGCTGATGCTGTCAGTAGAGCATGAAAATAAATTAGAATACCACAAGCTATCTGGAGAAGCTTGTTGTTAAGTTTCTAGAGTTCTAAAAAAAATGAAACTTCTTATTATTGATGAGGTAAGCATGGTTTCAAATTTAATGCTTGCCTTTGTGCATTTAGGAATGCAACACATTCTTAAAACAGAGTATGATGTATTATTTGGAGGCAAACACATCATTGTTTTAGGAGATCTACTACAGCTAACACCTGTGAAAGGACAACCAGTATTTAAAACTGTTACACATGAAGATACCAGAAAGTGCCTGGGAAGCAATGGAAATGTTAATATATGGTTATATTTCAAATACACAGAACTGACTCATAGTATGCGACAGGCAAAGGATGCTGATTATAAAAGTATTCTTGAAGATATAAGGATTGGAAAAGTAAGTCAACATGGCAAAGAAGCTCTACAGACACGATTACTTTCTAATTTGTTTACAAAGAAAAATGTTGGTGCAGAGAATATATATAGAAAAATTGCTGAAAAACAATCAGTAATATGCTTGAATGCTTGATGCCAACTTTGCAAGAATGTGGAATCTTCAATGAAAAAATGTTGAAGTTAGAAAATCATGAAATTATCAAATTGGAAGCTATTGATAAAATAGAGCATGAAGAATCTACTATTATTTTGTCAGAAAAGTTAAAGTCTAAAACAGCTGGTTTAGAAAAGAATCTATATGTATGCTTAAATTGTCGGATAATTTTACGACATAATTTAGATGTGGAAAGAGGTTTAGTAAATGGAGCAATGGGTCATGTTGTTGATTTTGTAAATTACCCAAATAGAGATCAGATTGAAATTATGAAAATCAAATTTGATGAAATTGAAGAGGTTTAACAATTGTGTCGTTGTTCTACTCGATTTTTGCTTGTAAAAGATTTATATGTGCGCTGAAAACAGTTTCCTGTTTGTTTGGTATATGCAGTGACTATTCACAAATGTCAAGGTTTAAGTGTAGATAGTGCTTTGGTGACTATTGGAAGTACTGTGTTCAAGGAAGGTATGGCATATGTTGCTTTATCTCAAATTAGAACTTAATCTGGATTAGATTTGATTGATTTTGATGAAACTGGAGTAAATCAATTTTCGCAGAATATTCAGCAAGATTGTCAGGAACTTCTTATGTATATGCCTGTTTTATTTCAAGATGAAGGTTTAGATATTTAAAATATATTTGGTGTATCCTATAAATGGCAACATGATTGTGATAATTGTTCATTTTCAAGTAGTACTCAAGTAGACACAGAAATATTTATATATTTGACATTACCAGACTGCAAATCAGTGACTTTTAGTAATCTGGTTAGAGAAGCAAATCAAAACATGGTCTGGACCCAATGCAACTCAAAAATGTGTTCAACATTATTTATACAAAGATATGGACAGTATGCAGTTTTAATTCTACAACGATGTAGACCTGATGGAACAAAATTGACAACTTTAATAAAAAATGTTGTGCCTTCTCAATTATCAATTTGAGGAAGAACTTTTGTAACTGTAGCTATTATTTTCCATGATGGTTCTTCTACAACATCTGGACATTATACAGCTTACTTAAAATGTGCAAAAGGCTGGACTCATTGTAATGACACTCAATTGACTTTTAAACAACGTTTGCCTTTTGACTTACCAAATTCTTACCTAGTGTTTTTGGAACCCAAATTTTAGGGAAAACAATTGGCCTAGGAAGATTAGTGCTGTAAAAAAAGGTTAATCTTTAATTTAATTTAATTTAAAGCCATTTGTAAAGCGCCTGGTTACTCAAGAACAGAGTGTCCCCGCGCTGAAAACTGCATAGACGCTAGAGAAGGGAGAACGGGGGAGCCAACTGAGGGGAGGAAGGTTAAGTACGTGGAAATAAGAGAGTTTTCAGTTTTCCCCGAAACCTTGTTTCTGAGGGCTCTATACGGATCTCAAGTGGGAGCTCGTTCCAGCACTTAGAAGCCAGATATCCAAACGAGCAGCCACCCATCCTGGCTCTGGTGACTTTAGGGATTTTAAACAGCATAGCCCCAGAAGATCTGAGATTTCTGGAGGGGCGATGTATTGTAAGGAGGCTTTTTAAATAATCTGGCCCTGTGCCATGAGCGATGCGATGGGCAAAGCATAATGCTTTAAATTTGATTTGCTCCTTGATGGGGAGCCAGTGAAGTTTGGCCAGGGCAGATTTCCCTGAAGCTCTGCGAGGAAGCTTTAGCACAAGACGTGCAGCGGCATTCTGGACACACTGGAGTTGGTGGAGTCCCTTTTTGCTCAAGCCCAGTAACAAGGCGTTCCCATAGTCCAGATGGGGGGTTACTAGGGCGTGAACAATGGTCTTCCTGGAGTCCATGGGGAGGAGGTCTAATAATCTACTGCTGAGAATTACTTTGTAAGTCAGGGTGATTTCTTTTAAAGGTATACAGCTCCTTGGTGAAATAAAGAATGAGCAGAGTGTTATCAGCATACCAGATGATGTTGAGGTTTTGATAGCATGCTATTTGTTTAAGGTTCTATGTTTATGATAAATACTATTGGGTGGAGGTATAACCATTGTTAGATGGACCAAAAGATGTGCGTGCTTTTGTTTCAGAAGGTCGGGAGATACATGCTTAAGAGTACTATTAAGTAAGTACCAAAGTAAGGATTTTGCAGATACTATTTGTCCATGAGGAATAGTATCACAAACAAATGAGTATTTCGGGTACATTTTGTTAGCATATGTTTGGATATTAGTTTATTTAGAGTGTATAAGAAAAAAGTAGTAATGTTTTGTTACTTTGTGATTGTTGTTGAGATTGTTTACTTATGTAAGAAATTGCGGTTTGAAAAAGACATTTAAGATATGTTTTTTTCTAATTGTTATATTGTGAATGAAAATGTTGAATGTGTTTTTTAAACACAATCTTTTTGATTGTGTTTTTTTTTGCCCGCTGTCATATGATGAGTTGTATTGAACTCACTGTTTTTAGTGAAATTCAATATATTTTGAGAACAGCAAAATAAAACATATAACATATTGTACAAATTATTTTGTATTTTGTAATGTGAAAAATATATTATAACTAAATTGTTTCTTCTCTTCCACAGATATTATATTTAGGTAAGTACAACAAACAAAAAATACTTTTTCATTACTTTCTTACTTCTATTTCACTCTATCCTTTCTTTACTGCCTCTCTTACTTCTTTACTTTACTCATGTTACTTCTGTTCCCTCATTCTACTTACTCCCCTTCATTCACATTTACTGTGCTTGTCTCACCATCAGTACTCGTCCTTCACCCTCACTCATTTCTTTCCATCTCCCTCTTTCCTCTGTCTGTTCCTCACTTCTCTTTCCTATTTTTCTCTATCAGTACCCTTGTCTTGCTGTATCGATCAGTCTCTTGTCACTGCCCCCTTACTCTCTTTCCTTCATATGATCACTGAGTGACCTTCTCTCACTCCACTTCTTTCACTTCTTCTCTCCCTTTCGTTCACTGCCCTTTTCTCCATTTGTGTCTAAGTCTGTTCCTCGGTGTCAGTCAGTATAACTGATTTACTACTTCACAGTCCGTCACTCTCCCTCTGTTTCTCTCTTTTACTGTCTCCCTCTTTGTCCTCTAGTCTTCCTTTTGTTTTTTCTCTCTTTCATACATTCTTCTCTCTCACTTACTTCTTTTTCCTTTCTTTTTCCATCACTCCTCTTCCCTCACTGTATATCCCTTCCCTCACTATCCTTGCCCTTCATTCAATCTGAGTCTTGTTCCTCCACTTCACGTTCTCTTCTCTCTGCATCACTCTCATTCCATTTCTCCTGCACCTATTCCCTTACTCTTCCTCACACTCTTTCACTTATTCCATCTGTCAATTCCCTTCCCTTAACCTTGTTTCCTCAATCCCTTTTGGTAACTCTCATTCCTTTAGTGTCTCACTCCTTTTAGTACATTACTTAGTTCCTTTCTTCCTCCGTGTTTGTCCCTCACCCTTCCTTTCTTTCCCTTTCTGTTTTGTTTGACTTGTACTTTGTTTTGTATTATGAATAATATATTGTAACTTATTTTTTTCTTGTCTTCCACAGATACTATATTTATGCAAAATAATTGTATTAAGTTGTCATTATTTATAAAGAAAGTATGACAAACAGAAAATAGTTTTTCTTCACTGTTTTAGTTGTGTTTCTGTCTTTCCTATTCATTAATCTCTCTCTTACTCTTCTTTCTCTAGTTATTTTACTCTCCTTTTCTTTTTCTAATTATTGCCCTTCAATCACTTTTATAGTCTTTCTTTGACTATCAGTTCTCTCTCTTGTCTGTTACTCACCTTGTCCAACTCCCTGTTTACTGTGTCTATCTCTCATTTCTCTTTCCTATGTTCCTACATCACTACCTTTGTGTTACTGTGTCATTTAGTGTATTCTCACTCCCCCCTTACCCTCTTTCCAAAACATTAACCCTCACTGACCTACACTTACTCCATTTCTTTTACTCCCTCACTCCCTTTTGCCCAATTTTCTTCTTTTATTCCTTTCCTCACTTACCTTTCCTCCATCTGTTTCTAAAAGTGTTTTTCTGTCTTAGTTATTGTAACTGATTTATGAGGTTCTGTGATTTTCGACTTCGCTTCAAATCCAGCCGCCATTTTGTATCCAGCGCCATTTTCTGTTGCCTTTACTCAGACAGCACAGCGCACGGAGTATTTTTGCTTTTTCAGCTGCTCTGCATCTCCCTAGTTAAAAAGTAAACCCTTGTCCTTGTTTACGAAACCGATGTCAGGGTCTGGTCGAGTTCGTTAATCCGTGTCTAGACTGATTAATCCTTGTTTTACTCCACTGTTTGGGTCCCACCATTCTTTCTTACTTTATCTTATTTGACTGGCCTTCGCTATTCTCTCTGTGTATTCTCTTATTACACAAACTATCCTTTGAAACACGCAAACTTGTTCTACCACCTGCAAATTGAATTACGGGCACTAGTGTTGATTAACTTAAGGGGAGGAGAGCACACGGGGTCTGAAGGAAGGGCGTGTTTAAGATATTTGCTAGCTTGTTTTTACGAACTTTTCCTATTTGTCTGTTTTGTATGTTTTGGGAGTAGAAGTTGTAAATATGTATACTATAAGAGACTGTGAGCCACGGAGTTAAGTGGCAGTCTCCTGAGAACATACCACTGGTGTACTTCTTGAACAACTGTGTTTAGCTGCAGCTAATAAACTTGATTTTCGACGCCTATCAGAGTGTCTCCTGTCTCTGTCTGACAAGGCAGGTGAACCCGGGGATTTTAGGCGTGCCCTGCGCCGCTGGGCCCATAAGGCCCGGTTCTCCAATTGGCGTCCCAACGTGTGGGCGGATTCAGTGGTGGTGGTTCAGCCAGAGGATCGAGAGGAGCTTCGCAAGAAAATTCTGGAGGAATCGCGAACCACGTCAAGCGACCCCTGTATGTCGAAGTGGACCGAAAGTCTTTTGAAGCGCGGCTACTCCTTTTCGACAGATGCTGACGACTGCTGCCCTGACTGCCGCCCTGCCTTGGCGCACTGGTGATGATTCGTATCGCGAGACGTTAGACGAACACCTGTTGGCATGCGAAAACATTTAGTTAAGTATTTGTGGGTAGCTCCCACTCTTTTGTCTTGTTTTTTTTTTTGTTATTCGACAAATGCATTAGTCGAAGCCAAGGGGTAAGTACGTTTGTGCTGTGCTCATTGCTTTAACCCCCTTGAAGTTTGTGAATAGTCCAGTTCGTTACGAAATGTCTGGGTTTAGTAAATTTAGGAAGTTCTGCTGTTTTGACTGTACTAGGGATTCTCGGCTAGAGGATTCTTGTGCGATTCCTCCGGTTGGAACTCCCACTTATGAGCTCTATTCAAAACATGGTCTTGGTCCCATTCTTTTTAATGAAATATGGATCTGATAGACGAAGAAAGATGGTGTTCTGCAGTGGCCACAAAATGGTAGCTTTGAGCCTGATATATTAGATAATTTAGAAACGATTTTGTTTAAGAGAAAAGCCCGGCCGGCAATGTTTGACTCTTTCCGCCTATGGCGTAAGGAAGCCAAACAGAAATAAATGAAACAGGCTAAAAGAGATGAGAAAACGCAAAATATGACAATTCTACAGGCTGCTCAACAGTTTCAGAATAACGAGACTGATCAAATTGATTGAAATTTCGGAAAGACAGCATCGTATGGCAATAGATAGATGTTATCCTGTGTTCCCTACTTCCCCACAGAGAAAAGATCTTGACGAAGATCCCTTAATGTCTCATTTGTTGAGATTACCTCCGCCTTATGTATTAGGTGCTAATGCACCCCCATTGCAACCTGTTGTTCAGCCCCCTGTTGTTCAACCAGTTGTTCCGGTTCTTCCACAATTGCCTCTTCCAGTAATTCCACCCCCACCTCCTTTGCCACCGACTCCTGTACTTCAGTCTCCCTTACTGTTTGTTCCTCTTCTAACTACTAGCCCTTCTCCTGCCGCTCCTAATATATTGTCTCCTGTTTTGTTGTCAGATTCTCCTACAGCTCGTAAACGACTAGTTGACTCTGGTCTTCTATCACCTTTCTTTGGGTCCCTTAATTTGACTCCTGCTTCATCTAGAAGGCAATCTCGTAGTCAAATTCCGGGTTCTGACGAACGAGTTAGGTTGGACTTTCTAGCTCACAATTGGATCATGAAGTGTCCGCAGTATAATGTGCGTGATATTCTGGATACCTTCCTTCAATGGAATGCGCCCACGCAGAGATATGTTTTTGCTGTTATGTGTGACATTCTTGTTAAAGGATGGGAGGATATGGATTTGGGTTCAGCTCCCCAGGGTCTGTTAGATGTACAGACTAAGGGGCCGATTATGATGGCGGACGGACCTGAGTCCGTCCGCCACCTTAGAGTAGGAGGGACCGTCCGCAGGGGCAGCGGCGGTCACTCCGTGCAAATTAGTATTGCGGCGGGTGCTGCTTGAAGCAGCACCCGCCGCAATGTTAAAAATGTAAGTTGTGCATTTGCATGCACAAAGCGGCAGGCACTGAGGGTGCCTGCTGCTTTGTTCACGCAAATGCAGGGGGGTACCATAGGTACCCCCCATATGTATCCCCCACCCCCCCTTCACCGGGCCCCCGAAGTGAAGGACCGTATGCTTTTCCACAGCGGAAAAGCTGCCGTGGAAAAGCATACATCTTACACCATGCTAATATGGCTGGCGAAGTCTGATAGACACCGCCAGCCATGTTAAAGCTTTTCCGCCGCGGTCAGAAGGCGACCGCGGCGGAAAAGCTGCGGACAGATTTCTACACCCACCTCCATCCTAATATGGCGTGGGTCTTGTGAGGCTACGCAGCGGATTTTCCGCATCCTCTGGGCCGGCAGTGGCATCCGCCGGCCCGGAGGATGCGGAAAATCCTCCATCATAATCTGCCCCTAGCTTTTTTAAAGGACTTATTGTGGGTTCTGAAGTCGAGGATGCTGTCCAGACACTTGTCACTTTCAGGTCTTCCCTTTTCTCTCAAACTTCTCTTGAACATGATCTTGCAGTACGACAAAAAGTAAAACAATATCCTATGCGAGAAGTTCCTCCAATATGGAGAGATGCAGTTCCAGGTGCTAATCCGCCTGTCCCTGCTCATTTCCAGTGTATATGGGTACATGTCCCTTGGAAAAGATCTGAAGTCTTAGCACTTAAACAGTCCTTACCGGACCCTCGTAAGAATCCTGCTGGGTATTATAAAGAGCTGTCCAAGACTGTTGACGCATGTATTATGAATTTTGCAGATATTGATTTGCTGATGGGAAATGTGGTCCCTCAAGCATTGTGGGCTCAGATTCGTAGGGAAGATCACGATCAAGCTCTAGGTGGTAATTTGGCTGCTATAACTGCTGCAGATACGGCACAAGTAGGCGGTGCCAAACCCGATGATCTGATTACAGAGTTGCCTGGTAGAATAATAGCTTTAATGAAAACTATGATGCCAGCCCTACGAGTTAATTGGGATAAGTTGGCCGCGTGTAAACAAAAGAAAGACGAGAGTGTCTCCGATTTCTTTACTCGTTTCGAGGAGATGTTCATCAACCATAGTGGTCAAGATATGAGTTCTGAAGGTGGACAGCGGTTATTTGTGGATAAATTCATATTTAATTTACTTCCAGAATTATCGCATAAATTAAAAGATTCTGAAAGTGCGTAGGCCGTTTCTTCGTCCGCCCAGATATTGGCCACTGCTCAGTACTATGAGAATAGGGATAAGGAAGAAAAGGATAGAGTGGAGAAAAAGACTAAAGAATTGAAAACGAAGGTTCTTTTACAACAAGCTTATCCCCCTCGTTCTGCTCAGCGTCCAATGCAACAGCCTCCGCAGTTCCAAAGATTGTTACAGAAACCTACACCTTTTGTTCCACGACCTTTGTTGGGTCCTAATCAATGTGCCTATTGTAAAGAGGAAGGTCATTTTAAAAGTAGTTGTCTGGTTTTATTGCAGCGTAATGGTGGACTGCCAGGGACACGAGGCCGTGGTGGTTTTCAGTCAGCACCTAGGGGTAGAGGACGAGGTGCTCTGTCTCAGGAACAGCGTTCTTTTCCCCCTCAGAATACTATGAATTATTTTGAACAACAGCGTTCCCAGTCTGCACAATATTACAATGACGATTATTGTACTGAAAGTGAAACTCAGGTTTTTCATACTAGCTAGGACAGCCATGGACAAAGCAAGGGAGTGGTATCAGTTCCAGTTGATCAGAATGGGCCTTATGTTAACGTTGTTGCATTAGGTGTTTCAGAGCCATTTCGTTTGGATAATGGTGCAATGAGGAGTTCTATTATTCACTCCAAACTCACTAGGGCACCTTTGTCTGGCTTAACGAACATTTCTGTAGGATTCTCTGGCGACCCAGTTCGCAACCCGGTTTCTTCTCCTTTGCCTATTTCCATTGGTCCTTATGATCTGGAAGCCCCGCTCATTTTAACTACTGGTTGTGGCGAGAATTTGTTGGGTTTGGATTTATTGAAACGTCTACATGCAGCATTGTATTGTTCCCCCTCTGGTGTACATCTCACTTTAGGTGACAAGTTAGTTTCTCCCGTGTATTTGTCTAAAGATCAGCTGCCACTTGAATTGCGTTCACTTCCTGCTACGCTCTGGGCTGCGGGTCCGAATGATGTTGGTTTGCTCAAAATTCCACCTTATGTGATTACTGTCAAGCCCGATGTTAAGCTGCCTCGCATTCCTCAATATAAGATGGAGAAAGAGCTATCGTTCATGATTTAGTTCAGAAGGATGTGATTGAAGAAACGAGAGGAAATGTTTTCAATAGTCCAGTTTTGCCTGTTTTAAACGTACTGATTCTTCTAAGCCTCCTGTGTATCGTTTTGTGATTGATCTTCGAGAGGTCAACAAAATTGTTGTCCCTCAGTTTCCTGTTGTTCCAGATATTACTGCCTTGCTCACAATGGTCCCTGCTTCAGCTGGTTTGTTCTCAGTTATTGATCTCAAAAATGCCTTCTTTAGCATTCCTATTGCTGAGTAGAGTAGGGATCTCTTTGGTTTTTCTCTTGTAGGCCGAAGTTTCCGAATTAAGCGTGCACCTCAAGGCTATTGTGAGAGTCCCTCCATTTATAGTCAGGCTTTGAAATCTCAGCTTGATGCTTTTTCTGTTCCTCCTGGTGCTACTCTTATTCAGTATGTGGACGATCTGTTAGTAGCTGCTGATTCAGAGGATGTTTGTAAAAATGCAACTGTTTCGCTTTTGTGTCATTTGTCTGATTTACATCACATGGTGTCACCTTCTAAATTACAATATTGCCGCCAAGAGGTTACCTATTTAGGTCATCTCTTGTCGAAGGAGGGAAGGCGATTGACCCCAGAATGTATTCATGCAATTGCACAAATGTCTGTACCATCCACACAAAGGGAGGTGCGTGCCTTTTTGGGCATTACCTCTTATTGCAGACAGTGGATTCCGAATTTTTCTTTGTTGGCTAAACCTTTGTTGGCACTTACTCTGAAAGACAAACCCCAACCTCTTCCTTGGACTGATGAATGTCAGAGGAGTTTTTCAGATTTACGTACTGCTCTCTGTTCTGCTCCTGTGTTGGGTACTCCAGATTATAGCAAGCCTTTCACACTCTATGTACATGAAAGAGAAGGTTGCGCGTTGTCAGTTTTGACACAACTTTTTGGAGACAAACAAAGGCCATGTGCCTATTTTTCGGCTACATTGAATCCAGTAGCCAAGGCATTGCCTAGTCGTCTCAGAGCAGCAGCAGCAGCAGCAATTTCCATTTGTCAATCTGCTGGATTGGTGTTGGATCATACTCTTGTTGTCATGGTTCCACATGCAGTGGATACTCTCTTGAACAGAACGAAGACGCAACATCTCACTAGTGCTCGTTTGTCTGGGTATGAGCTGACGCTTTTGGCTAGTCACATACATATCAAGCGATGTAATGTTTTAAATCCAGCAACTTTGTTACCCACTCCAGAAGAGAAAAATACACAAGAACAGCATGATTGTTTTCTTCGTACAGAGGAGGAAACTAAAGGCAGAATAGGTTTAAAGATACACCACTCGCCGACCCGGATGGGATCCTATGGGTAGATGGGTCTTGTTTCAAGCTTCCTAATGGCGAAACAACTGCAACGTATGCTGTTACTACTTTGCATACAGTAGTGGAAACTGCACATATTACACAGAATTCAGCTTAAGCAGCTGAGTTGATCGCACTGATGAGAGCATGTGTGTTGGCTAAGGGAAAGAGATTGACTGTTTACACCGATAGCCAATATGCCTTTGGCGAGGCTCATAGTTTCGGTCGCTTGTGGAAGGAAAGAGGATTCTTTACTTCCCATGGGACTAAAATACAGCACGGTAAGTTGGTGACTGACCTTCTTGTATCACTTGCTTTGCCTACTCAAATAGCGATTGTGAAGTGTAGTGCACACAAAAGGATTACTGACGATGTGGGTCACGGGAATGCTTTTGCGGATGAGGTAGCAAAAGAAACAGCGAAAGATGTCAAGAGTTAAATGTATGTTGCAGGTCCTGCAAGATGGGTCAGAGAAGCAGGTATGTGTGAGGACACAGTAGAAAGTGTGAAAATGATTCAAGAAGAAGCAACAGAGAAGGAATTGAGTAAGTGGAGAGAGAGTACAGGAATGTTGGATGCGACAGGATGTTGGACGGAATTGTCAGAACACCAACGTTGGTTGTTACCAGATGCCTATGTACTACCTGTAGTTACTATGGCGCATGGTCCAGCTCACATCAGGGCGAAAGGGATATGCAAGCTTCTGGCTCCCGTGTGGCAGAATGAAGGTATCCCTAAATGTGTGGAAAATGTGGTAAAGCATTGCATTGTTTGTTTGATGCATAATCCAGGAAAGGGAACACCAACTCCGGCAGGTCATTTTGCTCCCCCTATGTATCTTTTTGAGATATTACAAACTGATTTCATTCATATGGAACGTTCCAACAACCTTAAGTATGTCCTGGTAGTGGTGTGTGCCTTTTCCAGATAGAGGCCTACCCCCTAAAGGACAACACTGCTTTGTACACGGCCAAGGTCCTCTTGAAAGAATTTTTCCCGAGGTTTGGTTTGCCGCGCATTGTCTGGAGTGACAATGGAAGTGAATTTGTAGGCCAAATTATGCAGAAGGTGTGTGTGGTTCTTGGTATTAGGCAGAAATTCCATGCGGCAAATCACCCTGTCAGCGGGTTTGGTAGAGTGTTATAACGGCACTCTCAAACTCAAATTAGCAACGATTCAGGCCAGCACAGGCCTTTCTTGGCCTGATGCCTTGCCTTTAGCACTTCTCTCAACAAGAACGACTGTCCATTCTCATTTAGGACTTAGTCCTTATGAGGTCGTTTTTGGATGCCCAGCCAATGTTTGTGGAGTCCCTCGACCTAAAAAGTATTCAGATATCCCATATATCCCATACCCATTGTTGGTTGATTACTTGCATGACCTCACCACTAAATTACGTGTTATTCATCAACAGGTCCAAAACACTTTGCCGGAGGCTTCCTCAGATCCAGGTCATTCAATTCAACCTGGCGACTACGTTTGCGTCAAGAACTTCCAGAGGAAAAAGAATTTGGAACTTCGCTGGGGGCCACCGCGACAAGAACTTTTGACGACACGTACAGCTGTGAAGGTCGTTGGGAAGAAAAACTGGGTCCACGGCGTGCACTGTAAAAGGGTACCATTACCTTTACCTTATGACCAGTGGGTCCGAGAAGGTGTTGGTGATAGTGAATGCGAGAAAGTACCTCGACTTGTGCCATTCAGTAGTGCACGCCTGGACTGGACCAGTTCTGAGAAAGAAGACGACGACGTTTTGCAGCAAGCTGTACCACCACATTTGCGCCTGAATACGACGAATCCAGAGACTTTGTTTCAAGACCAAACGATACCAGGCAAAACACGGTACAACCTAAGACCTAGGTTGTTAAAGGACAATTGAACTTTTTGTGTTTTCCTTTTTTTCCCTTTTGATCATTCTTATTAAAAGACATTTCCTTTTTCCACTATCCATCAAGTTGCAGGGTCATGGTATGAGTCTTAGGCTGTGACCTGAATAGTGACTAGGTCAACAGGACTTGCAGTGTCATAGGACGGCTAATAATCACACCTAAGTGATCCAGGAAGATTATCGTGAGCAACTCCTTTAGAGAATGGGTAACCAAGTGGAAGGGGATAATATTATGAATGAATGAATGAATGAAAACAAATTTATATAGCGCTACTAAGCCCAAAAGGGCATCAAGGCGCCTAACCAAAAACTAGCTGGAGCAAGTGTGTTCTATTACTGGTAGGCCTTGATGAAAAACCAGGTTTTGAGCGCTTTTTTAAAAAGGGAGAGGGACGGTTGGGCTTTAATCTCCGAAGGAAGTGAATTCCAAAGCCTGGGGGCAACGATGGAAAAAGCTCTGCTGCCCCAGCGGACCTTCCTAACCTGGGGAACCACCAACAGATTCATCTCAGATGACCTGAGGGTTCTACTGGGCACATGGCGAATAAGCAAGGATCCCAGGGAGTTTGGAGGGTCAGCAGCAAGAGCTCTGAAGGTCAGGGACAAGATCTTAAAAGAAATCCTCTGTTGTATTGGAAGCCAATGCAAACTCTTTCTGGCCATTGTAGCGGAGGTTGCACTAGTAAGGGCTAGAACAAAACGCGCAGCCGCGTTCTGGACGACCTGAAGGCGCTGAATGAGTCCCTTGTTGGAGTCCGCATATAGAGCATTGCAGTAATCCAACCTTGAACCCACTAGTGCCACAACCGTCTGCTTACGTGCTTGGGGAGAGAGATAGTGTAAGATTTTTTTTAGAATCTTGATTACCCCCCAGCAAGTGGCCACAGTTCGGTTGACCTGTAGCGTCATGGACAGAGTAGTGTCAAATATCACGCCGAGGTTTCTGGCCGATTGGGAGGGAGATGGACACGTTCCCAAAGATGATGGCCATCACTCACTAGACCAAATATCCTGGTCCTTGCCAAAGACCAGGATCTCAGTCTTATCGCCGTTCAACTTTAGGGAGTTTTGGATCATCCAGTCCGAGACTGTCTGCATACAAGTCCTAAAGTTGACGGCGGAGGTGGTGACAGAATGGGCCAGAGACACCATGATTTGTGTGTCATCAGCGTATGACACGACCTCCATCCCCTGCGATTTTACTAGCCTAGCAAGGGGAGCCCCATAGATGTTGAATAGGGTCGGACTCAATGCCGACCCCTGTGGCACCCCATACTGCAAAGTTTTAGCAGGGGAGAGGAACTCTCCGAGCATGACTCTCTGCTCTCTCAGCTGTAGAAAAGAGTGCAGAAGGCTCAGGGCCGGGCCAGCAATCCCTGCCTCCCTCAGACGCGGTGCTAATGTAGAGGGAGACAGGGTATCAAACGCTGCTGTGAGGTCAAGTAATACCAACACAGTGGTTTGTCCCAGATCCACCTTCAGACGGATGTTGTTCACCACCATAGTCAGTGCTGACTCCGTACTATGGGCCTTTCTGAATCCATGCTGGGAGCTGTCCAAAAACCCAGAGGAATCCAGAAAGGAAGAAAGGTGTGCGTTCAGGTGTGATTCTAGCATTTTGGCTGGGGCGGGTAATAGGGAGATGGGCCTAAAATTATTAAGTTGTTCTGGGTCCAAGGTGGGTTTCTTCAGAAGGGGCTTCACTATTGCCCTTTTCCACACCGAGGGAAAGGTACCTTGAGCCATCGCCCCATTCATCACTTCCAGGAGAGGCGGCAAAAGCGTGTGCCTACTAACCCTGGGCGAAGAACTACGCTCCGTTCGCGGAGCTTGCGGAGTTTTGGCAACTCCGCGTTCTACGGAGAACGCGAAGCTGTCGATTACTCCGCGATCCGGTGCGTAGCGTAGTTCTCGCGCGCTGAATAACATTATCGCGTGCGCCAGGGTAAGTTCGCGCGATATTTGACGCGATCACGCACTTTGGCAGTGCGAACGAGAAGATGAGTTCCCGAACATGTCTAACACACAGCTATCTCGAGCATGCAGGCAGCGCCCCGAACACGCGCACCGCGCTCCCGAAGACGAAAAACGGCGCGCGAACGGGTCTAGCAAGCTACTACGCATGTCCGCGGAGCTACGCGAAGGTCGCGGAGTGCAACTGCGTCTTCGCGTAGCTCCGCGGAGTGCGGCTCCGCGAACTACGCCCAGGGTTAGAGTTTTCAAAGGACAAGGGTCCAAAGGTGAGGCCGACTTTATCCGGTCCAGCAGGAGATCAAGCCCCTCAAGAGAAAGTGCAGGAAAATGCGAGAGAATCCTGGAAGGATCTCTTGACCCGGACTCCAATTTAGCTAGGGTTTGAAAGGAGGAATCTCCCAGGGTATTCCTCTGGGTTTCCAAGGCAACATATATATCCTCGATCTTTTTATGAAAATAATCAGAGATATTATTACACAGCTCCTGCGAGCCCACGACCGGATCAGGCATTTGGAGGGAACAAAGAGAGTCCACGATTTTAAAGAGTTCTCTAGACGAAGTCAGAGGGGTAGTAAGATTTGAAAAGAACTCCGGTTTTTCCTTTATTACCCGGGCCTTATATTCTCTCAACAGGCGCTTATGAGCATCTCTTTCTAGGGGGTCCCAAGCCTTCCTCCAACTCCTCTCCTGTCTTCTACAACTTTGTATAATACAATTGTGAAAAGAAATAAGTATAACAAATTATTATTTAATCGATGTTGCGTAGCATTATGTATATTTGTAAGCCTATGTAGTTTATTAGCTTGTGTAGGATGGATGCAGCAAGCACCTGTTCCTACTTCTGTTTCTTTGCTTTCTCCTACTACTGTTTCTACGCACGTATTCCATGCACTCCCAAACCATGAGCAAATTAGGAGAACAGAATATCTCAACAATTCGTTCATCCAGTTGTTACATCAGCATCAACTGATAGTCAACACTACCGACTGTTGGGTTTGTGGGCTCATGCCCCATAACACAGAGAGAGGAATGCCGTATTGAGTCCTTCCGTTTTCTTATGAAGGTTCTGCTTGGGCTCATCTGGCTATGTTTTCTAATGCATACCATAACCAACTTTGATATCCTCCTGATGGTCCATATAATGGTGGAGCAGACTTTAGTCTTAGTCCGTTAATAAAAGGAATAGTGACAATGGCTAAAATTGCCGACATTAGTAAGATTCCCATCGATGAGAAACGAGCATGTGATGGTTGGAATGTGACTCGATACGTTACCAGTCTCACTGATGAGGCTAGACAGAGAAGAGCTTCACCAATTTGGACCCTACCTCATAAAGGTAACCTATGCCTGGAAATAAATGGTCAGAACACTAAGAACCAACAGGAAAAGAGTGTTTCCTCCCATACATGCATCTATACACCCCTGATTTCTTCACCACTGGTACCATCTCAAGGTACATATTTTATCTGCCACAATAGAGCCTACACATGGCTCCCCACCTATTTTTCAGGAACATGTTATGTGGCTTTCCTTCTTCCCCCGACATACACTGCTCCTTCAGATCACCACAGGAAAAGATATGGTAGAGGGGTTATCGACTTTGGAGACACAGCTGGACAAGAGGGAGGAGATTTTCTAAAAGGGTTTCTTAATTTTTGGGGTCCAATGGTCAATAGTAGAAACATTAGACAACTAGTCCGTGTGGTCGACGCTACGATAAATGTGACTTCTGGAGCCCTGAGTAATCTGACAGCTGATCTTCTGGCGGATCGTTTTATGACTTTGCAAAACTGAATGGTTTTAGACATTGTTCTTGCAGACAGAGGAGGATTCTGTAAATTGATTGGGTCTAGTTGCTGCGTTTATGTCCCTGATAATGCCCCTACAGTATACCAAGCCATCTCTAAGTTACATGTGATTTCCGAGTCTATTCATCAGGACACTGGAGATTGGTCTGTAATGGGATGGTTTTGGGGACTACTGTCCACATGGGGATGGAAGGTGTTAACTTTCCTTGGAGCAATTCTAGCGATCATCTTTTCTTGTTGTCTCTGTTTGCAGTGTGGGTCCGCTATCTGTGGACTTTGTGCCACCTTGTGTGTCCCAAAGCCAGTGTCGCAGCAAACGGAGAACATTAAAATGATGTTACAGCAACAACTCAATGACCTTATGACCATTGACATCGACTCAGACTAACATGAGTCCTTTGTGCCTTGCCTGCCTTTTGTACCGCTTTTGGCCACCATAAGTGTGGCAGGGTATGCTCAGACGTGAGTCCCTTGCTCACTTTGCCACTGGATTCAAGCAAGCCGGGCTGAAGACGGCTGGAATGCCAGAAACCGGTCCTCGGAAGCTTGTTTCCGGTCCAGGGAAGGCATGGCTTGGCAGTTCGGGCTGGACTGTTCCCATGAGGCACAGGGTCAGACTGATTTGCATACAGCCATGTCTGAACTGGGGTGGCAGAGTGGGCTAAAGAACGGTGATGGATTAAACCCAGATCTTTTGACTGGGTGTGAGTGTTTGATTGATTCAGAAGCTCCGTCCATCACCACCCCCTTTTGTACCGCTTTTGGCCGCCATAAGTGTGGCAGGGTATGCTCAGACGTGAGTCCCTTGCTCACTTTGCCACTGGATTCAAGCAAGCCGGGCTGAAGACGGCTTGAATGCCAGAAACCGGTCCTCGGAAGCTTGTTTCGGTCCAGGGAAGGCATGGCCTGGCAGTTCGGGCTGGACTGTTCCCATGAGGCACAGGGTCAGACTGATTTGCATATAGCCATGTCTGAACTGGGGTGGCAGAGTGGGCTAAAGAACAGTGATAGATTAAACCCAGATCTTTTGACTGGGTGTGAGTGTTTGATTGATTCAGAAGCTCCATCCATCAAAACCCCCTTTTGTACCGCTTTTGCCTGAGTAATGGCAAACGGAGGGACTGAGGTTCTGTGATTTTCGACTTTGCTTCATATCCAGCCGCCATTTTGTATCCAGCGCCATTTTGTGTTGCCTTTACTCAGACAGCACAGCGCACAGAGTATTTTTGCTTTTTCAGCTGCTCTGCGTCTCCCTAGTTAAAAAGTAAACACTTCTCCTTGTTTACAAAACCGATGTCAGGGTCTGTCCGAGTTCGTTAATCCGTGTCTAGACTGATTAATTCTTGGTTTACTCCACTGTTTGGGTCCCATCATTCTTTCTTACTTTATCTTATTTGACTGGCCTTCGCTATTCTCTTCGTGTATTCTCTTATTACACAAACTATCCTTTGAAACACGCAAACATGTTCTACCACCTGCAAATTGAATGACGGGCACTAGTGTTGATTAACTTAAGGGGAGGAGAGCACACGGGGTCTGAAAGAAGGGCGTGTTTAAGATATTTGATAGCTTGTTTTTGAACTTTTCCTATTTGTCTGTTTTGTATGTTTTGGGAGTAGCTGTTGTAAATATGTGTACTATAAGAGACTGTGAGCCACGGAGTTAAGTGGCAGTCTCCTGAGAACATACCACTGGTGTACTTCTTGGACAACTGTGCTTAGCTGCAGCTAATAAACTTGATTTTCTACGCCTAACAGAGTGTCTCGTGTCTCTGTCTGACAAGGCAGGTGAACCCGGGGATTTTAGGCATGCCCTGCGCCGCTGGGTCCATAAGGCCCGGTTCTCCATTTACTCCTTCACACCCCGTCATTATTCTTTTGTTTGTGTCTTTTACTGTTTTCCTCTCTTTTCACTACTGTTTACTCCTTTTCTATTTTCCTCTCTTCCTCTATCTCACTCAGTCTAACCGCCTTACTCCCTCTCAGACACTTGCTCTCTGTATCTTTCTCTGTTACTCTCTCTCTCTCTTTCTCTCCCTCACCCTTCCTGTCTTTCTCTTTCTGTTTCTCTCACTCCTACTTTATCCCTCAGTACTCTTTCTTCTCTCTAAATCTTGTTCCTTCTTTCTCTTTGTCTTTCGTCACCCTCATACCCCTTTCCTCAATGTTACTGCCTTTCACTCACTTAGTAGTTTTCCCTTAGTCACCTTGCCTCACTCCCTTTTTCTCACTCCCTCACTCCATGTCACTTACTCCCCTTCACTTATTCTTTCCCCCTTTTTCCCCCTCACTTTCCTTCCTTTATTCCTCTTTCATTACACCCTTACTCCATCTCACTTACTCAGTTTCATTTAGTGTCTCACTCACTTTTTTAATTCATTTTTTCTCTCTGTCTACCTCTGTCTTGCTCACTGTAACTGCGTTACTGCTTCTTATTTTACAGATAACAAAAAATATCACCGCACAAGTTGCATTGGAGGTGGACATTGGCGAAAAGTGGCCACATATTCACAGCAGTCGAAGAAGGGGATGCTCCTCTAGATGAAGTGCTGGGAATAGTAACTGGAGGCTTCACCGCAAGGGTTTGGGTAGATGCCCTTACATAATCGTTAGAATTTACATTTTTACATTTTTTACGTGTGTAATCAATCTGAGTATAGTAAAAGTGTAGTGTTTCTTTTGGTGTGTTCTAGATAGGACACTACCACAGATTTTGCAGGTGAACTTTGGTGCATTTATTTTCTAGTGCCCCTTTAGAAAGGTGGAAAACTTCCAGATAAAGGACACCTAGGTGTTTTTAGTATGTGGCTGCTCTTCAAAAAACTACACATCTGAATTAGATGTTAAAGTCTGACTTTCAATTCTCTTTCTTATTTTCCTCAATCACTACATTGTGTTGCTGTATTGTTGAATCTTTTCTCACTCCCCCTTTACTCTCCTTGTATTACATCATTCCTTACTGACCTTAAGTCACTCCACTTGTGTCACTCATTCACTCCCTTTTACTCACTTCCCTTCCTTTATTCTCTCCTTCACTCCCCTCTCCTACATCTGTGTCTAAGTCTCTTCTTCTGTTTTACTAACTGTAAGTGTTTTACTCCTTCACACTCCCTCAGTCTCCTTCTGTTTGTCTCTTTCACTGTCTCTGTCTGTCTTCGCTATTTTTCCTTTTCTTTTCTGTCTTTCCATAAATAGATGTCTCTCACATACTTCTTTTTCCTTTCTTTTAATATGCTTCTGTTTCCATCACCCCTCTCCCCTTTTATATCCCTTCCCTCACTGTCACTGCCCTTCACTCAATGTCACTCCTCTTCTCCCACTTCATGTTGTCCTCTCTGTCCATTTCCTTTTTTCCTGCTCCCATTCCCTCAGCCCCCCTCAGTCTCTTTTCCTTACTCCATCCATGAATCCCCTTTCCCTTAGTTCCCTTTCCTCATTTCCTTTTGCCAACTCCTATTCTTTTAGTCTCTCACTCATCTTCTCAGCATTTTTTTATCCCTCTCTCACTGTGTCTAACTTGCCTTTCCTCCTGACTGTATATCACCTCTCTTGTATTTTCCACTCTGTTTCCCTCACTCTCCCTAACTCTCCTTCACTCATTTAAATCCTCAGACCCATTCTCTCCCTACGCTTTCATAAGTCCATCCATTCCCTCACTCAATTTTTCTCTCACTCATCCCCCACTTCTCACTTTCACTTACCTCCCTTTTATCATCCTCATACACATTCCCTCACCATCATTTCACTTCTCTTACCTTCACTCCCCTTACCATACTCTATTTCCCTCTCTCGGTCTGTTACTCCCATTCCCTGTGTATGCCCCTGCGCCACTTCTCTCACTCCCCCTCCTTCACTCTCTTTTCCTTAGTGCCCTTCCCTTACTTTTTCACTCTCCTTAACTCACTCCCCTACCCTTAGTCCCCTTTTTTCAGTCACTCTTTGATTCCCTTTTCCTCACTCACCATACTCCCCTTTCCTCACTCATTCCTTTAGTGCCTTCCTCCGGTTCACTCTGTTATTTCAGTCATTCATTTATACACTACACATTCATTCAAAAAATTAATGACACCGTGTGTAAGAAATACAGCTCTTTTTGGAGAAATGAGTTAGTTCTGAAAATAACTTTTTTTTTGGTTTTGTTGTTTTATATATATTTTTTCTTTTTTGAAAGTTTTATATATATATATTTTTAGAACAGGAACAACAAACTGGAATGGCAAAACGGTTCAACAAGAACAAAGTAAATGAAAAATGAAAAAAAATCACTCTTTGCTGCATTTGTGCTCTGTAATTCTAATATCTATTAGATTTATACGTTGCTCTCCAAAGCAAATAATTTCGTTGCAGTTAGTGCAGGAAATATACACTTTTTTGAAATTTGGATGTACATCCAGTTCTGTAGTACCAGGAGATGGAATTCCTGATGATGTGCTTGGTACAGCCAGTGGAAGTTCCTTAGCTCTTGCTCTGTTCGCTGCACGAGCATAGTTTCTAGGATGCACTTGTTTAATGTGCCGAATCATAGTATGAATACTAAAACTATATTTTTTCTTAGGATCTCCTCTGGACAAAACACTTCCACAGAGCATGCAGGTCACTTTCGGGGCATTTAACTTTTTTAGCCCCTCTGTTATTGTAAAAAATTCCCAAATGAAAGATGTTTTTTTTTTCTCTATCGGTGGCTCCACAAGGACGGATTGGACATCACTCTCTGATGAAGACTCCTGTGCCATCTTTACAGTTGAAATAAACAGGATGTATGCAGAGGTGCTTTTCCAAAGAAGTGAAAGAGATAGTGAGAGAAGTGGGTGGGGTGTTTGAACATTCTAGAATAAAAACTGCCATAAACCAATGAAAAGTGGTATTTTCAAGTCACATGACTTTACGTGCGCGCAACGTGCGCGCACGCATGCGCACACGGTGCACGCACGCCGCTTCAAAATGGCGTTTTGCCTGATTTCCTAAAAAGTTTCAAAACACAAAAAGAAGGCACGGGAGAGAGTCTCTGACCCCCTAGGCTTACTGAGGGGGTCCCTGAAACACTCCGATGGGCAAAAAAAGCATTTTTTTAATTAAAAAATCGTGAGGTGCACGCACGGTGCATGCACCTCAAAGCAACAGTGAGTAAATAACAATAGTGGAGAACGTGGTAAAGGAGGCAGTAAATCAATCAATCAATCAATCAATCAATCAATCAATCATAATACTTGTATAGAGCGCTACTCACCCGGAAGGGTCTCAAGGCGCTTGGGGGAAGGGGGCCGCTACTGCTCGAACAGCCAGGTCTTGAGTTGTCTCCTGAAGGCGAGGTGGTCCTGGGTCAGCCGAAGGTGGATGGGGAGGGAGTTCCATGTCTTGGTTGCCAGGCCAAGACATGGGTAAAGAGACTCCCAAACCCCCTAGGCCTTCTCAGAGGGTCCCTAAAGGACCCCTAAAGGCTAAAAAAAAGGTATTTTTAAAGGAAAAAAAATCGCGAGGTGCGCGCAACCCAAGGCAAATGTGAGTAAAAAATAAATAGTGGAGAACGTGGTAAAGGAGGTTGTGAAGACACTCCATGACCCCCTAGGCCTTCTTAGGGGGTCCCTGAAGGACCCCTGAAGGCCCAAAAAGGTTATTTGAAAGGAAAAAAATTGCAAGGTGCAAGCACCCCAAGGCAAAAGTGAGTAAAAAACAATAGTGGAGAACGTGGTAAAGGAGGTTGTGAAGACACTCCCAGACCCCCTAGGCCTTCTATGGGGGTCCCTGAAGGACCCTTGAAGGCCCCAATTTTTTTTTTTTGTTGAAAAAAACAAATTGAGGGTGCGCGCACGGAGCACGGACGCTGAAAAAATCACACAAAAAAAGATTAATATCAACTATGACTATTATTTGTTGTTTCAAGTTGTAGACTATACTGTTCAGCGTTAAGCAAATCATAAAAAGTTGTTGTGCCACTGTATATTAATGGATACAGTCAATCCATTATAATATACAGAGGCAGTTTGTGAAAAATAAATATATATGAAATAAATAAAAATATATAATAATGAGCATTTTAAAAACTTTTCAAATTCACTGAAAAAAACATATGTTTCAGACCAGATATAGTTAGAAATTAGCGATTTAAAAAACTTGCAAAATCACTGAAAAAAACATAGGTTTCATACACGTTATAGTTAGGAATTAGCATTTAAAAAATCTTGCAAATTCACTGAAAAAACCATAGGTTTCACACGCGTTATAGTTAGGAATTAGCATTTAAAAAACCTTGCAAATTTACTGAAAAAAACCATAGGTTTCACACATGTTATAGTTAGCTGGACATTTCTCTCATACAAAACCATTGAAATTCCCCGTTTATAGTTAGTTCAGCTAACTATAACTCGCGCGCCGGCAAAGCACTGCTGTTGATGTCACATAATACATCACTCATGACATGGTCAGTGACATCACTCATGACATCACTGATGAGGGTCAGTAGCATCCTAATGTCTCCAGATACCCCTCCAAACAACCAACAGGCACCACCTGCCACCCCACCCAGACACCTGGACTCCAAGGACCCAAAGATTACCCTCCAATGTCCTGGGGTATGGGGTCCAGCGAGAATTGGCAGAACAGGTGTGGTTGGGGATGGAGACTGTGGTGGCCGCCCTAAGGGTGATCCATGTGTGCCTCAGTGCCAACAGGGACAACACTGCCACCATCAGAGGCACCCACCCCCGCTCCATGGCCTCCAGCAGTCCCTGGCTGACATTGCTGATGTCATA
Organism: Lissotriton helveticus; assembly: GCF_964261635.1. Classification (NCBI taxonomy): domain Eukaryota; kingdom Metazoa; phylum Chordata; class Amphibia; order Caudata; family Salamandridae; genus Lissotriton; species Lissotriton helveticus. The sequence continues at coordinate 537,350,393 of NC_136071.1, read as the reverse complement.
AGGGCAGAGGCATCAACAACTGGCCTTCTAAAGTGGTACCAGCAAGGTGGCCAAACAGCTGGGGGCAATCAGAACCATTCTGGAGTCCGTGGAGCGGAAGCAGGATTCCCAGTTCCCTGCCATGGCTGCCTACCTCTGCGACATTGCTGCTGTATTGCATAACCAGCAGATCCTCCTTGAAGTTGTGCTGCCTCATGTGTTGAATGCTGCTGCTGGCATGGGATCCACATCTTCTATCCCTGATGTGTGTGTGTCTCCCTCAGCTGCCACATCTACAACACTACTGTCATGGGAGACACCGCACACATCAGAGGAGGAAGATATGGATGGTACCTCTTTCCAGCGAAGAAGTCTGCGGTAGAATGCATCTGTGCCACATACCCACTTTCTCCGTAGCCCTGCGCTGATTAACATGCCCAGGAACATCTGCAGTCACTGTCCTCATTTTGACTATGCCCTGTGCACCGTGACCATTTGTGAACTGTCAATGTGGCCTATCCTCCCTAATGACATTGTGGTTATCTTCTTAACTGAAGCACCCCTCTCCTCAACATGTCACATGACATGTTTCCTACATGGACTCTGTCTGGATATTCACTGGCTCTAAACATCCCCTGGGGTTGTTGTCCAATGAGCTTTATCTGCGAGCCCCTTCAATATTTGCACATGTAAATAAATGCACTTATAACTACCTGTGTGTTGTCTGTCTTTAGGGGTCAGGACCAGGTTGACCATTCTGGGACACAACTACATCAACTACTAGCCAAAGAGATGTGTTTTGTGAAGTGTGGGACAATGCTAGGTAGTGAAAGTGTGACATATTTTGTAATCACTATTTATGTGATGACTAGCATGTGCTTACTCAAGGTTGCAAGCATTAAGTTCAACTGGTGTCAAGCAGTCAATGTGAATGGTGAATTAAGTCCAGCCCACAAGTTTTGGGTCCACCCATGGTTACTAGCAAGCATACACCATTGGGCTGACAAGTAAACGCCAAGTGTGAGTCGGTACGGGGCAGCCATCAGTGAATGAGTCCAAAAACGTACTAATTGGGCAAATAATTTTGACCACAACATCCCTTCAAGGCATGTTGCATTAGCAACCCACATGTAGATATTGTATGTGAACACATGATTAGCACTGTGTCATGATTCAATCATGATTGCAGGTCCACTGCTCAACAATGTCTGATTATAAGATGATGTAGAGTCATAGTCAGCCTGACAGACCCCTGTCCATATGGTAAGACACCTACTCACACATGTTGCCAAACACTGCTAGCAATGGCATATGTATGTAAAACACTTTACCTGATCACACATGCTAACTACCACACAGAAAATCATGATGTAGACCTGTATGTATCAAGCAATGACATTTAATTTGGTACAGTTCTCACAGCAGTGCTGACGCTAATTTCATGTTTAACCAAATCGTCCTCATTTTGAAAACAAACTTCACAGCAGATTAGTTAAGATCAGCCAGTTCTGTATTTGTGGGTGTCTCTTCTGGCCTGACGCGTTTCAGAGCATGGCTCCGTGTTCACAGGCGGCCACGATGTTTGCAGTGTGCTGAAAGGCATATTTTCCTGTATAAGGTTTTCCTCAGTAGGTTCCAGGTGAGTAAACTTGTGTTGCCTGCTGGGAAAAATAGTGCATTTAAGTATGTAGTTCTATAGTAGAGCCTGCACAACATCGCTGGCTGATCTTAACTAATGTGCTGTGGACTGCGTTTTCGAAATGAGGGTGTTTTGGTTGAATGAATATATATATATATATATATATATATATATATGGCGTAGCTTGTCACACCGAACCAACAAAAGTCCAATATTAGCAACAAAGAGCCGACCCATAAAGTGCTGGTGAACGGTGATTTATTCTTTAAGAGCCAGCGCTGCCGCCATGACGCGTTTCGCCTCCCAAGGAGGCTTGATCACATGACAAACAGCGACCATCGAACTCGACCTTTTAAAGTGACAGTGCATTACATTGCGTCATGGAAATGAAGAAAATACTTCAAAACTTAATTGCTGCGCATACAAATATAGTGGGAAGATGCATAGAGCCCAAGTGGGACATCAAGATTCAAGATTAAGTAATATACATATTTACAACCAATGTGACTTTTCTGGATAAATAACCACCGAGCTATAAAAACATGTAGTGATTACAATACTTGATCTGTAAAAAACACACACTATCCTAAATATGTACATGATAAGTAAATTCATCTATGTACATTCAGAAGTGTTGCAAACCCACATATTTATAGTATGTTGTAGAGAATGTCTAATATTTACAAATAAAGCAAATAATAGAAAATTTCAATAGCAGCAAATAGATGACACAGTGAGAATATTTTTTCTTTTTTTCTCAAAATGGAGCCACAGTGGGCAAGTCACTTTAGTGGTCATAGGCAAATATAGTGCATAATGTAAAGTGCAAGATATAATAAAGTGCATAATATTTATCATTTGTTGATTCCAAGGTTAAAATCAGAAGCAATTATATGCTAAAGATAAAAAAGAGAAAAGAATTCATCATATATACATCAGGAAACAAGTTTTTAGGTTTTACAGGGAACAATTCAATGATCATTAAAATATCCGGACAGGCATATACAGTCATATACAGGAAAAAGTTAAAGTTTTAAAGGCAAGTGTAAAGGTCTTCCCTGTCATTAAGGCCATTTGGATTCTTGGTATTCATATATATATATATATATATATATATATTTTCACTGAAAAAACCATAGGTTATAGACCATATATAGTTAGGAATTAGCATTTACAAAACCTTGAAAATTCACTGAAAAAACCATAGGTTATAGACCATATATAGTTAGGAATTAGCATTTAAAAAACCTTTTTTTACTCACACAAAACCATTGAAATTCCATATATAGTTAGTAGTACTAACTATATATCGCGCACCCGCAATCCACTGCTGATCATGTCACATATTACATCATTCATGACATGGTCAGTGACATCACTGATGACATCACTGATGACATCTCAAATGACATCACTGATGACATCACTGATGACATCTCATTTGACATCATTCTTGTGCTAATACGATAAACCTCTTCAGACTCTAATATAACCTTAGATACACTCAGTGTATACAGACACTCACACACTGTCACTCATCCATGGAGTTACTCACACACCTAGTCAGTCATGCAAAGAAACAATCTCACCTCCATTCCCTCAACTATACAGATATACACATTACTTATTCAAACATATACTAACACATATTTACTCTCTTATACAATCCCTGATACAAGTTCACAATGATCCATACAGCCACTCACACATTCAGTGGCTCTCATGCACAGTTATTCATATATGCCAACTCTCACATGTACTGTGTTTTACATATGTACTTACTATGACATGTAGCATTGAGATATCCATTCACTCATCAATACACTCATGCACACAGTCAACCGCCCATGTAGCTGTTTCCACATGCACTCTTGAACTCATACACCTAGTGAATCAACTGCTCACACATCTATGCACAGAGTCACACACCTCCCAGCCACCCCCACACAAACTCAATCTCCCATACAAATACTTGGGCAACCAATCAATAACACATATAACCTTTCGTATAGCTAATGATCAACACATGCAGCAGTTTAAATCACAACAGACATACTGATGCACATATTCAGACAGTTTAGTCACTAACCCATGCATTTAGTACGACACATTTATTCACTCACTCATACAGTCAGTCACGCACCTACTAAATCCTTCATCCAGACACTTATACATCCACTCATTCTTCAATAAATCAAACATATTTAAACTTTACAGAAACACACAGTCACTGGATGATGTCATCAGTGATGTCAAATGAGATGTCATCAGTGATGTCATCAGTGATGTCATTTGAGATGTCATCAGTGATGTCATCAGTGATGTCACTGACCATGTCATGAATGATGTAATATGTGACATGATCAGCAGTGGATTGCGGGTGCGCGATATATAGTTAGTACTACTAACTATATATGGAATTTCAATGGTTTTGTGTGAGTAAAAAAAGGTTTTTTAAATGCTAATTCCTAACTATATATGGTCTATAACCTATGGTTTTTTCAGTGAATTTTCAAGGTTTTGTAAATGCTAATTCCTAACTATATATGGTCCATAACCTATGGTTTTTTCAGTGAATTTCAATGGTTTTTTAATAGAAAATATCATAAGCTGTCAAATGTCAAGTACACGGTAAGAAAAAACATTTTCGTGTTTATGCACACTGATCTGCTTTGAATGCTGCCCCCCCCCCTCATTTCTATTAGGAGTACTCTCTCTTTGCAGATAGTGAAGGGTAGTTAACGCAGGCCTTTGCCCCCGTTGTAATCCGTCGTGCCTGCTTCTCTCTCCATTTGATTGATTGTTATCCAAGCATTTACTGTTTTAGAATTGGTTCTCTTTGATTCATTCTGTATTTACAAACAAGCACAGAGTCGCAATACTCTGTTTAGTCTTTGCAGATAGCGAAAAATCGTGTAAAAAAACAAAAGGAATCGAGCAAAATCAGTAGGCCACTAATGGGATCTCTTTTTGACCTCGCTAAAATAGAAACATTAGGAACAACCCCTCATGACAAATACGAAACTAGTGAGATGAACTGAACTCCACACCATGATGGCTGCAAGACAGCTCGGCTCCGCCACCCACCCCGCCCAAAATAACGATAAACTCTATGCAAATATATACAACACACCAGCAAAGTAACAGGGTAAAACATTTTATTAAACAACTATTTACATAACTATTTTAAACTTTTTGTTGCCCGATCCGGCTAGCTCAATCAATCGAGCATGAAACTCATGCACTCTGATGATTCAAAGTTTTGAAGAGTGCTTGTAACACTGTCTGAAGCCTATTTGCACTTGCTTCATCTTCACTATTCTAAAAGTAAGTGGGGGCTGTTTGAGTACGTTACTGCATTTGTAAACAATGTGATGCGGTGCCACCCTGAACCGCTTAACGGAGGCCCCCGAGGGACGGTGTGATGGCGCGGACTCGGAGGGGGCGCTTGGCTCCGGCCCCCTCCCCAAGTCGTGTTCTCCTGGTGTGGCCTGAGATCGCCCCCGACATAGGTGGCCGGCTCCCGGGATCAAGCGGAACTTTTTGCCTTTTGGTAACTCTTCCATTCTTGACCTTGTCCCACAATCCGTTTCACCTAAAGACACGCTGTAGTGGGGCGCCCCTTTACCATTTCAGTTGCCATTCCGCCCGCTTTTGCTACACTGTGCCTCTTCCGCTATTCAGCTGTTTACCGCCCGCTCTTTCGACTACAGCGTCTCGCTCACCATGTAGTTGAGTTACTCCCGCTCTTGCGGTGCAGCGATAGGCGGCTGCCACAGGACTCTCAAAATGGCGGCCGGCTCTTAAGATTTGGGCGTGGTCCACTAAAATTGCCCTGCGACACCTTGGAACTCGGACGTTTGTCTGCTAGAGATTGGGCTCCATTCTCGAAAGCGTCCCCTCAGCCTTGAAGATTCTACAAAAGTCTTGGGGGCCCCCGACTCCCGCAGGCTTCTGGTGGGGAGCGGCTAGCATTATTGCTCGTGGAATGGCCACGACGGAGCTACGAAATGATGGTGCTCTCATGCTAACGCTAGCTTCAGTCTGAAACATCCAGAAACACTATAGACTACCAATTCGATCAGTTCCGGTAGCGCCCCAACGTGACCCGGTAGAGAAGAACTAGCCCTCCCCTCTTTGACTGATGGTTCTTGTTGCCTGTCCCTTCTGTTGTCATTTAACAGAACTATTTAGCCTGCTGAAAGGGGTTGTATTCCGACCGCTGGTTGGTGGAGACATTTTGACTATATTCTGGACCTGCGTTGTCGCGTAATGCGTCATATGACGCGCCGCGTTAGCGCACCCGGAAGTGATCCGGGGCGCGACGCGCAGCGCGTAACGTAAGCATAACAGGTCATGTGACTTGTTAATAAAACTTTTCATTGGTTCATTTTACTTTTCTTATTCTAATGATGAAAGGCTTGGTCATATGACCTAAAAATTACGCTTTTTATTACTTCCGAACATTATTTTTTCTTAAATATATGTTATAATGTTCCAGGCTAATGTACTTTCCCGGAAAATTTACAACTGTCCTGCAAGTAAAATATATTCCTTTTTCGAGAAAAAGGGCGTTTCTTCGTCCCATGACGGAGCCGTTGAGCAAAAGAGGCTCGACCTGCTGTCTTAGTCGCCGATACGCCTGAATATGAGATTCTTATCGATCACTTTATGTTGCAGGAGTAGAAAACACAACAGCCCTTGACCATTTATCTTTACTGCGTTCCTGCGTATTATACCTTTTACCCTTCATGTAATTGGTCTGCTTTATTTCACTTGCCTTTTACTGATTCTAAAACAGTGACTATTATTAAAAACGTTACCAATGTATATACTACTACCATGTTTTCTTTTAAAAACCTTTATTGTGAAAATGTCATTATACAAATACGACCCTATAACCACGTAGGCCGGACACGGAGCAAACTGTAATCGTATATGATGAGTAGACATTTACACTGTAGAGGAACGTAACGGGCGGGCCATTAGGTTGCAAGAACTAAGGTGTCTAACAGGTGCGGAATCGGTGGACGTACATTTTATAATTAAAATACGACAGGGCCAGTTACAATAAAATTATCTAGATATACATTTGCGGGCAAGTACCATGGGTGACGTTAATTCGAACTTTCAACAGTACAGTAATCAATAACACATCACAACTTAATATCAATAGGGATGTCGAAATATTCAATCTATTCTCGTCCCCGCCCGCCATGTGCTTCAAAACTGCATACGTATCTCGTGATATCAAGGTTGTGCAACCAGTACACAACAAGGAGTTACGAGTCCCATTTATTCCAGCGCCATTTTGGGCGAGGACGGGCAGGTCCAGGATATAATCAAAATGCCTCTACCAACCATCGACTATGATGATGTTCATATGCTGTATTTATTAGAGTAACACTCATCTGTCCACATGAAATTAATTTGCCACAATCTAAACATGTCATTTTAATCTTTCCAAAGTTCTTCTAAATATTTGGGACCGTTTCCCTTGCCTCTGATGCTGTTAGTGCCACTTGTTTGATGAATGTACTGGCAGGTCGGGGGTTCTCCTCCAAATCTCTCTTTTATACAGCACTGTAATTAATCGGTGCCACCTCTCCATATGACGATGCATGGTATAGTGACCATAACTATATTTTTTTTCGGTTCCTCTGGAGAGTACATCGTGGCAGATGAAGCGTGTAACGTACCGGGCATTTACCTTTTTTTGCATGTAGAGGAAAGGAAAAAAAATTCGAGCGTCTGAGTTCTAAGGTGTCCCAGGGCCATTTTAGTGGACCAGGCCCAAATCCAAAGAACAGGCCGCCATTTTGAGAGTCCTGTTGCAGCCGCCTGTCGCTGTAGCATCAACAGCGGCCGAAACTCAGCTAAATGGCAACTGAAACGGTAAAGGGGCGCCCCACTACAGCAGACAAGCCTCCACCTAGGAAGGCCCGTTCACGCCGCCTCCCCCCCCCCCCTTCGGGCACCCCACGCCGTTATTCGGAGCAGGATTGTAGGATGGCCACACCAGTGCGGCAACTTGCTGGACACCACCTCGGTGCTAACCGAATCTCAGCGCCTTGTGGTGTCTTCTATTCAGAAAATATTGTTGCGCTGCCTTTGGCCCCATTCGCACATTGGTCCGCTACTGACGCCATCTCACAGGCCAACAGGGGGCCCCACGCCGACTTTCAGCATTGTAGGATGGCCACACCAGTGCGGCAACTTGCTAGACACCACCTCGGTGCCATCCGGATCTTGGCATCTCAGCGCCTTGTGGTGTCTTCTATTCAGAAAATATTGTTGCGCTGCCTTTGGCCCCATTCGCACATCGGTCCGCTACTGACGCCATCTCACAGGCCAACGGGGCGCCCCACGCTGACTTTCAGCATTGTAGGATGGCCACACTAGTGCGGCAACTTGCTAGACACCACCTCGGTGCCATTCGGATCTTGGCATCTCAGCGCCTTGTGGTGTCTTCTATTCAGAAAATATTGTTGCACTGCCTTTGGCCCCATTCGCACATCGGTCCGCTACTGACGCCATCTCACAGGCCAACGGGGCGCCCCACGCCGACTTTCAGCATTGTAGGATGGCCACACCAGTGCGGCAACTTGCTAGACACCACCTTGGTGCCATCCGGATCTTGGCATCTCAGCGCCTTGTGGTGTCTTCTAATCAGAAAATATTGTTGCGCTGCCTTTGGCCCCATTCGCACATCGGTCCGCTACTGCCACCATCTCACAGGCCAACGGGGCACCCCATGCCGACTTTCAGCATTGTAGGATGACCACACCAGTGCGGCAACTTGCTGGACACCACCTCGGTGCCATCCGGATCTTGGCGCGTTGTGCTGCCTTCGGCCTATTCGCACATCGGTCCGCTACTGACGCCGCCTCACGTGCCAACGGATTTTCTACGCATTTTATACCCTATGCCGCATAACAGGTCATGTGACTTGTTTATAAAACTTTTCATTGGTTCATTTTACTTTTGGTTTCCTAATGATGGAAGGCTTGATCATATGACCTAAAAATAACACTTTTCATTGGATGAAAACTTTTTTTTTTTCCCAAAACGATGAAAGCCCCACCTTGTTTCTGGATGTTTCAGACTGAAGCTGGCGTCAGCATGAAAGCACCACCATCTCGTGGCTCCGTCGTGGTCATTCCGCGAGCAATCATGGCAGCCGCTCCCCACCGGAAGCCTGCAGGAGTCGGGGGCCCCCAAGACTTTTGTACAATCCTCAAGGCTGAGGGAACGCTTTCGAGAATGGGGTCCAAGACCTAGCAGACTAGCGTCCGATTTCCAAGGTGTTCCAGGGCCATTTCAGTGGACCACGCCCAAATCTGAAGAGCTGCCGCCATTTTGAGAGTCCTGTGGCAGCCGCCTATCGCTGCACCGCAAGAGTGGGCGCAACTCAGCTGAATGGCGGATTTTGACACAGTGGACCAAAAGCGGACGGAATGGCAACTGAAACGGTAAAGGGGAGCCCCACTACAGCAGACGAGCCTCCACCTGGGGAGGCCCGTTCACGCCGCCTCACCCCCACCGGGGCGCCCCATGCCGTTATTCGGAGGGCGGCAACTTACTGGACATCACCTTGGTGCCATCGTTCTGCTGCCTTGGAACTATTCGCACAACAGGCCGCTACTGACGACCCACCCCCCGGGACGCCCCACGCCGGATACCCAAATCGTTGCGGCACCCAGGCAACATCACCTGGGTGCCGTCCAGAAATCAGGACGTTGTGCTGCCTTGGGACTATTCGCACAACCGACCGCTACTGACCATTGTTCCTTCTTTTTCACTAAAAATGTTTAAATGTTTTTACTGTTTTTGTTTGTTTTGTTGTATATATTTATAAGTTATTAAAGTTTTATAATCCTACTACTTTGTTGGAGTGCTATATATTTTTAATGTGACACATAATTATAAAAACTTTGATGTACAAAGAGGCATCCCTGGAATCTTCCGCTTCAGGCTCGGTCCCCTCCCCAATCACAATACAGGATGGTTTTCAGATAGTAGGAACGCGTGTGGTGTGACGGATCTCATCGGTGTGGGCCTTGATATACTATAACTCCTTTGAAGAGGGGTGATTCTTTACAGCTGGGGCCATAAACTACATCTGCAGGGCTAGCTGATAGCCTGGGACCGGCCTGGACAATCGGACACAGAGGAAGAGGAGTGTCAGAGGGTGCGGTAGTGAATAGGGCGAAAGGGAGGTGTCGGGCGGGCACAGGGTGTGATTCTCAGGGAAGAGCAGCGCAGATGGGGGGAGGTTTATTGCCCATGCATAAGACAGAGAGCGGGGGTGACCAGTGCCTGGGGGAGATGCTTGCGAGGGTGGGGAGCCATGCTAAGGATCGACAGCGTGCAGAGAGTGGGTCTGGTCAAGGCATCTAAAAGGGCTGCCGTGCACGACAAAAGTGTGGCATTTGAAAAAAGGCAAGATGGCGCAGACAATGTTTTTCAACACTTCCTGATTTCCTTCGAATCGAACGTTAACAGACGTTGGGGCATATTACCAAAGTTAAGCGATATTTATCCCTAACGATGCTTAGCAACGAATTTTTTACCGCTAAGCATCGTCAGAAATTATCGCAGATAAACCTTGCTATTATCAAGGTTTATCGCAAATGCGATAAAAAACGGCCGCAATGCATTAATATCGCTGAAAAGTCAGCGATATTCATGCATTACCGAGCTAATGCTCTTAGCCATGTTATCCACCTCCCATTGGATAACATGGCTAAGAACTGCTCAGAGCAGGTGTTACTTTTTGGAGATATTCGCGCTTAGCGCGAATATCTCCAAAAGTTGGTAATAGGAGATAGCGATGTTAGCGACTGTTTCCAGTCGCTAACATCTTGGCATGCCTACTTTGCAAGTCATTAGTGATAAATATCACTGACATGCAAAGTGGAGCCCAAGATGGTCGCTATCTCCTACTAGCGGTCGCTAACTGGTGTTAGCGACAGCTAGGTAATACGGAGATAATTTTATCTCCGCTTTCTTGGCTTTTAAAGCCAAAAAAGTGGAGATAAACCCCCTTGATAATATGCCCCGTTATCTCTCCCACACTATCGGTCCCCCTGGGCTTAAACGCCGAGATGGTAGGGACTGCATCCCGTGGAGATAGGCCGAGACGTCACTCAGCAGAAAAAAAAGTCTATAAACATACAATAAGTTAAAAGTCAATCATTCTTCTTTCCTTGTAGTACGCTCCCCAGTCCGCTTCCCGTTACGCGAACCGGGCGCACCCCACGAAAAAAACGATCCTACCGAGAGACAAGATGGCAGCCGCTACGGACTGTTTAGAATGTTTACAGACGCCGGAGAACCAATCAGCTTCGCAAAGCTCCGTAACGCGAAAAGTACGCGAAGCGGAGCGCTGTTACAGATATATATCTTTTTTTGAACGTTAATTTCTCAAAATCCACTGGAGCACATATATTGAGACCTAGCAAAGGCACGTCGGGCTACCAGTCCCTACAATTTTGCCAAGTTTCGTGCAAATCCATTCAGCCGTTCGATTATTATTTTATTTTTTTTTGCCCCGCGGGGCCCTTTTAAAACCTCCACATCAAACCTAGGGGGTCAACGAGGATCTACTATGCCCCCTTATGGTCATTTGCCCCTTCGCTTTGGCCTCCTCTTGTCTCTTGATCCTACCGAGAGACAAGATGGCGGCCGCTACGGACTGTTTGGAATGTTTACAGACGCCGGAGAACCAATCAGCTTCGCTTCACAAAGCTCCGTAACGCGAAAAGTACGAGAACTGGAGCGCTGCCCGGTCCGCTGTTACAGATATATATCTTTTTTTGAACGTTAATTTCTCAAAATCCACTGGAGCACATATATTGAGACCTAGCAAAGGCACATCGGGCTACCAGTCCCTACAATTTTGCCAAGTTTCGTGCAAATCCATTCAGCCGTTCGGGCTAAAAGTGAGGCCAACCGCCCTATGGAAAACTCAATGTTAAAAACACGTTTTGGGACCCCCCTTTTTTCTCGGCCCCCCCTTGACGAAACCCCCCCAAATTTTCAGGGGCTGCTCAGATACAAAATGTTCCATTTTCCTGAAAATTTCAGCCAATTCCGTCCACAAACGCCAAAGTTATTAGACATAGAATTTTCAAAAATCCCATTGAGAAAAAATCCTAACTATATATACCTACTGGCGACCGCCAGTAGGTAATATATATATATATATATATATATATATATATATATATATATATATATATATATATATATATATATATATATTAAACACACTCAGGAAAGCCCTTCGGAATTACGCCACAGGAAGGCAAGATAACACTGATGATTTATTTTCACCGCATGCCAGCAGACGATACAAAAGGAAAAGTCTTCAAAGTTACAAGTGACCAGCCAGACGCGTTTCGGGATAAAACATCCTTTCATCAGTGGCTTGTAGCAAGGAATGAAAAGCCCTGTTTGTTGCGCACCTGTTTAAATTTCAATGTCCTGTCCAAGTGGGCGTGGCTTATTGCAAAGCCATCTGGGCATTGTAGTGCGGCAATAGTTTTCCCCTTGTGGGGTGGCTTGAATTTCCTCTAGATAGGCTCGGGGTAACGTCCAAGTGGATAGAGGCAATTTCTTTCTCACATCTGCCCCGCTTTGCTGAGGTGAAATCGCGTGCTGCAGCACAGCGCCACCCTGTATGGCGCCACACTCGCCTTCCTCCCAAAGAGTGCAGGTATTCAGATCAACCTGCACAGGCACGCCTTCAGCGTTGGGCTGTCTTCCACGGCTGGGCGACAGCCGTACATTCATTAAACACACTCAGGAAAGCCCTTCGGAATTACGCCACAGGAAGGCAAGATAACCCTGATGATTTATTTTCACCGCATGCCAGCAGACGATACAAAGGGAAAAGTCTTTTTCCCTTTGTAGGTCTCAATATATGTGCTCCAGTGGATTTTGAGAAATTAACGTTTAAAAAAAGATATATATCTGTAACAGCGGACCGGGCAGCGTCCCAGGACGCGTACTTTTCGCGCAACGGAGCTTTGTGAAGCGAAGCTGATTGGTTCTCTGGCGTCTGTCAACATTCCAAAAAGTCCGTAGCGGCCGCCATCTTGTCTCTCGGTAGGATCGAGAGACAAGAGGAGGCCAAAACAAAGGGGGAAATAACCATAAGGGGGCATAGCAGATCCTCGCTGACCCCCTAGGTTTGATGTGGAGGTTTTAAAAGGGCCCCGCGGGGCAAAAAAAATAATAATAATAATAATCGAACGGCTGAATGGATTTGCACGAAACTTGGCAAAATATTAGGGACTGGTAGCCCGATGTGCCTTTGCTAGGTCTCAATATATGTGCTCCAGTGGATTTTGAGAAATTAACGTTCAAAAAAAGATATATATCTGTAACAGCGCTCCGCTTCGCGTAACGGAGGTTTGCGAAGCTGATTGGTCATTCTGTCACTGGGCTATAGTTGGGCTACATCTGGCTGATATTTGGGCTACATTTGTTTTTTTGTGTGTCTGGCGGCCATCTTTGGGCTACATTGGGCTACATTGGGCTTCATTGGGCTACATTGGGCTACATTTGGGCTCCAACATATATATAGGCCAATGTAGCCCAATATATATTTTTCAAAGTTAATTTTCGTAAAAACCACTGGAGCATATATCTTGAGACATAGCAAAGGCACATCGGGCTACCAGTCCCTACAATTTTGCCAAGTTTCGTGGAAATCCATTCAGCCGTTCGAGCTAAAAGTGAGTCCAACCGCCCTATGGAAATGAAGGAAATGAATGGGTAATTTGTAATTAGCAAATAGCTAATCGCAAACTAGGAATGGTAAAGAATCGCTATTTATTCCTTAAAGTTCGCTATTTAGGAAATGCAAAAAACTTTGATGATACATATGGCGGTTCATCTCTAACAAGATAAGAAGCATAGGGATACATTTATGATGACTGGCGCATCACCAGGGATGTGTTAGTCATTCTGTGCCGCTGTTCCGTCACCTATGGTGTGCTGCATTTACAATGCGGCGCATCATGGGGCAAAAACAGCACAGATGCGTGATGTATCTGTGCCGTAAAGGTGGCGCATTGCTGGAGTTGTATCGCAAGTGTGATGAAGCTCCTGCAAGGGTCGGGGGTGCCCCTGTCGCAGGGTTTCTGTTCTCACACAGAACTGTGGACAGAGGATTGGAACCTCGGCGAATTAGGGTGTCCCAAAACTCACGTTAGTAATCAAAAACTCCTTAGCAAGCTAGGTACAGTGTCACATTGGATATAACAAACTCTCAATGTTTAGACAATCCAGAATATGAACTTATAGTACCTCAGGATACGTGGAACTCATGAACAGTCGGTCGTTATATATTTCTTAGAAACCAGAACATGGAGTTAAGAAGAACACATGTGTATTTGAAATGTTTATTTACTAATGCCGTCTTCTCAGGCGTAGTATCTTAGATAATACAAGTACACATATTATCAGTAGCAAAATTACCAGCATAGTTACTAGTACATAAAAAGCGAATGGTGATAGTATGTTAACATGCTGTAAATGAATAAGAGTTAGCAACACTTATAAGCAGCCGCGGGCCGTGGAGGGAGTTACGGTGAGGCAGGGAGGCGGGGAGGGGGAGAAGCAGGGTGGAGAATACAAGTACACATATTATCAGTAGCAAAATTACCAGCATAGTTACTAGTACATAAAAAGCGAATGGTGACAGTATGTTAACATGCTGTAAATGAATAAGAGTTAGCAACACTTATAAGCAGCCGCGGGCCGTGGAGGGAGTTACGGTGGGGCAGGGAGGCGGGGAGGGGGAGGGGCAGGGTAGAGAGGGCTCCACCCTGCTTCTCCCCCTCCCCGCCTCCCTGCCTCACCGTAACTCCCTCCACGGCCCGCGGCTGCTTATATCTCACCCTCCCTAATACACATATTATATTATTTGCTAAGAAGGTCTCTTTGTGTTGGTTTAGGGCGTGCCCATACTTTAGTGTCTTAGATTTGAAGGAATCACATCAGCATACACCAGCTCTCTCTTCATGTGAACCGCATCAACTGTTGTGTATGTGTGTTCGGCAAAGCAATATAAAACCCGCCTCATGCCCAGAATTGGCAGAAGTTGCACTTATGTTATGAGTATGAAGTCGTGGAGATCAGACCTCATAACAATTCTGTATCGTGTTGTTCTTGAAACTTTAGCACTCGCTGTACAGATATAGTTTAACAAGCAAAGCAGATAGTAGAGCAATAACATATTATTCTCATGTAAACCACGATGAACTACTAGGTGGAAAGCTAAAGCAACAACTAAGTGTCGTGTGCAGAAGTTGCAAAAAAGGAAAAATGGCGTTTAAACCGGTAATGAGCCCATGCTAACTTAACACGGTGTAAAGATATCCAGGACCTAGATGACACCTCCCCATGATCCGGAAACGAACTGAATAAGATAATAGAAGTGCCATCTCATGAGAGCAGATTGCAAGTTTATATGTGGACGGTCCGCAAGGTAAAGCATTAAAAACTAGGAAAATTTAATGCTAAAGAAAAATAAAACAGCCAAGTACTTTATCGAGTCTTAAGCCAATAGGCAAGGTAAATAATAAAAACTTGACAAATAAGTCAATGAATTGTCAATGAAATGCTAGTACTCAGCATATCAAACATGAAAAAGGTCTATGACATAACTGTGTATGCAAAATAAGCTGCAACAGCCTCCAATAGGAAGTCACCGTCTTCATCCGAAAACAGTTCAGCCATCCAATTTAAAAGCGGAAAAGAACATACGTGCTCTCCCAGCACCGGATCCTCTATCACCATCAGAGGACAGCTCGGTGGGTTTTCAAGAAAGCTCTGTTCCAAGAAAGACTGTGCTGCCGCCAATAAATTCCAGGGACCAATTAGTCCATGCATCAATGCCACAGCCATAATCCTTTCGCCAGGACAAACCAACTCGTGAGTAATGATAGGAGTCATCAGCTGATTAAAGTCGACGTCAGGAGAAACCGGTCCGCAGAGACACAAATCAATGGCCCAATCGAAATCACAGGTCAGGCAGTGAAATACAGGCTGGACACAGGTGAAGTAGGAGAATCGAAAAGATAATCCATATGCCGTGCTTAATATCGCCAACGGCATTGTGCCATAATATTCTAGCATGCGATTGCGGAACAGTGTCAGCAGCTGCAGGGTGGGAGGTTGCATAGGAGGGACATCCATATTTAAAAATGTAAAAAAGCACAAGAGCGTCCGCTGGTAATGCAAGTAAAAATGCCAATCCACGAAGCAGAGTGGAGAAAATAGAATGAAAGAAAGCAGGGATGACTCCAAAGATTTTCTCAAATGAAGTCACAAGACCACTGGTAACAACTTTAAAAAAGTGCGCCAGGGCCTTTGTGGAGGATGCGTTAAAGATAGTCCGAACCATCTTGCTGAAATTGAAAGGCAAATCTGAATTGAAAAGGGTCTGCACCTCTGTACGGGTGTTCGCTATGTGAAGCACGAAAGTTTCACGGGCCGAACTCAAGGCCACCTCTCTCTGAGACAAAAGAGCTCTTATTCTTGCCATGCCGTTGAAATCTCTCCCAAGGTTGGTATTTGTGGCCAGATTGAAAACTCCCTATGTTCATGTGTGGGAGAAAATAGAACATTTCTGCAGCAAATAACCCGTTCACTTACTGTTACGATAAAAGGAATACTTTTAATTAACTCAGAACAATCTTCATTATTGAGCATCAAATAACTACCATTTTCCAACAACTTGAACGTGGGGATGATAGCAGGAACTGGCGTGCCTTGCAACACGCAAGCCATATTTGGTCGGTGTTTGTTGCATGAACCGTGTAACTGTATGTGCCTACACATTAGTGAATGATCTGGCGTCTCAGTGCATTCCTCTCCATTCAGATAAACTTCTTGATCATCTTTGAAACATCTGTATCTGTATGGAAGCGACCAGACCTCATGAAGAAAAGCACTACCTAAAGGTTCATAACGACCTATTGGTATATATTTCATACAATTTGAAAACTTATATAAAGCAAAAGGCAGCGTTATTAAACCGTGGATAAGGCACGTTGCCAAAAAACCCGCAATCCTCTGCTGATGATGTCACTGAGCATGTCATGAATGATGTAATATGTGACATCATCAGCAGTGGATTACGGGTAATAGTATCTCTAGTTTACTCCCCTATAGCTGTCTTTCTTTTAACATAAGTGTCTGTTTCCTTCCCTTATACTTACTGTTTTTGGTTCGCTTCCGGTTCGCGTACTGGCGAGCGAACTGGGAAGCGAACTAAGAGAAATAGAGGTTGGCACAGTTCCAAATATTGTACCAATTTTTTAATAACGGGGAGGTAGTTCTGAAAAGAACTTTTTTTTTATTGTTTTTGTTGTTTTATCTTTTTTTTATTATTTTTCAGAACATTTTTTTACTTTTTTTGAATTTTTCTGAACAGTTTTATATTTTTTGGGGTTTTTCTTGGAGGGGGCAATGAAAACGATTCATTGTAAAGGGCTCAACAGGAGCAACAAAACAAAAAAAAAGTATTTATTATTTTGGGCGTTTCGTACAAACTTGCATATGATAGTCAATAGCTCTGTTGATCAGAGTGATGCTTCTTTCTCCGTAGCAAATGAATCCATCGCAAAATACGCAGATGTGTTTTACTTCACCAAATCTCATTTGTATATTTGGCACCATCTCCCTGCCCTCTGGTCCTGTTACTTCCGGTACAACAGATCTTCTGGCCATAATAGGGAGATTATCTAGGTCGTTCCGAAACTGTGCCGCACTGTAGTTGTTAGGATGCCACCTAGTCATATGGCGATGCATTGTGTAGTTTCCGAAACTGTATTTTTTCTCGGTTCCTCTGGACAGTCTATCTTGACATATAAGGCAAGTTACGTATCTTGCATTTACTTTTTTCTGACCTTTGGGAATTTTAAAAAATTGCCAAATGAAGTTTTCTTTCCGGTGAGACGTCCTGGGTTCCTCAGGCAAAAACTGCCTCTCTTCCTGCTCTTCCTCGTCTTCCTCTTCTTCCTCTTCTTGCTGAATTATAACTTGAGCAGGTGGTCCACTCTTCCTTGGATGTGGTGGAGGTGGTGGGGAAGCACCAGCTGAAGCTACTAAAGAAGCCATTGCTCAGTGATCACAAAGGGTCTTTCTCTCACAATGATGAAAGTCAGAGTGAGGAAAGAAGGAGGGATTTTCATCATTTGGGAAAAACAAGAGTTCTCAACCAATCAAAAGTGTTCATTTTAGATTATATGACCTAGTCTTACATCATTAGGAAACCAAAAGTGAAATGAACCAATGAAAAGTGTTATTACCAAGTCACATGACTTGCTGTGTTTACGTTAAGCGCTTTGTAGGGCCTCCCGGTTTGCTTCCAGAAACCTGCGCTTTGCGACTCGCTTCGCGTACCAGTTCGCTAACGTAGCACGTCATATGACGTATCACGCGACAACGTGAAACGTCATGCGGACGGGAGGCGTCACGATGTTGTTTTCTAACGCGGCACTTGCGGTAAAGAAACGTTTACCGGCTCGCGGTCTATTTCGCGGCATCAAGGTCAGCTAACGGGAAGCTTCCCGATTCGCGAAGCGGGAACGAAGAAAAAAAAATATGTAAAAAAAAAATTATTCATAAACATATAAAATATATTTTTGGATTTAAAGAAGAATACATTTTACAGCTAAAGATATTAGCTGTTAAAAAACCAATGAAATTCACTGAAAAAACCATAGGTTATAGACCATATATAGTTAGGAATTAGCATTTACAAAACCTTGAAAATTCACTGAAAAAACCATAGGTTATAGACCATATATAGTTAGGAATTAGCATTTACAAAACCTTATTTTACTCACACAAAACCATTGAAATTCCATATATAGTTAGTTGCACTAACTATATATCGCGCACCCGCAATCCACTGCTGATGATGTCACATATTACATCATTCATGACATGGTCAGTGACATCACTGATGACATCACTGATGACATCTCAAATGACATCACTGATGACATCTCATTTGACATCAATGACCACATCACTGATGATATCATTCATGTGACAATACAATGCATCTCCTCACATTTTAATATAACCTCTGTTTCACCCAGTGTTAAATACAGAGTATAATTTTTGAAACCATTGACACACCAATACTAGTTACTACATACGCACTCACTGATTCCTATGTCTACACACACATTCACTCATTCACCCATACAATCATTCATACATACAATCACTCATCTTTACAACACTATCATATGCACTCATACACCTATACAGACACTCACAGTCTGCCACTCATCCATGGAGTTACTCACACA
Organism: Lissotriton helveticus; assembly: GCF_964261635.1. NCBI lineage: Eukaryota > Metazoa > Chordata > Amphibia > Caudata > Salamandridae > Lissotriton > Lissotriton helveticus. Next base: position 537,331,433 of record NC_136071.1, on the reverse strand, counting down.
CCTAGTCAGTCCTGTAAAGAATCAATGACACTTCCATTTTCTTGTCTATACAGTTAAACATAGAGCACCTTACATTTTCAAACATATACTAACACATACTTACCTTCTTATACAATCATTGATACAAGTACACATTGATCTGCACAGAGTCACACACCTCCCAGCCAGCCACACACACACTCAGTCTCCCATACAAATACTTGGACAATCAATCAGTAACCCATATAGTTAATCATATAGCTACTGATCAACACATGCAGCAGTTTACAGAACAACAGACATAATGATGCACAAATTAAGACAGTTTAGTCACTAACCCATGCACTCAGTGAGACACATTTAATCACTCACTCATACATTCAGTCATGCACCTACTAAATCCTTTGTCCACACACTTATACTTCCACTCATTCTTCAATATGTAAGACACATTTTAACTTTACAGAAACATACAGTCACTGGATGTTGTCATCAGTGATGTCATCAGTGATGTCATCAGTGATGTCATTTGAGATGTCATCAGTGATGTCATCAGTGATGTCACTGACCATGTCATGAATGATGTAATATGTGACATCATCAGCAGTGGATTGCGGGTGCGCGATATATAGTTAGTGCAACTAACTATATATGGAATTTCAATGGTTTTGTGTGAGTAAAATAAGGTTTTGTAAATGCTAATTCCTAACTATATATGGTCTATAACCTATGGTTTTTTCAGTGAATTTTCAAGGTTTTGTAAATGCTAATTCCTAACTATATATGGTCTATAACCTATGGTTTTTTCAGTGAATATATATATATATATATATATATATATATATATATATACACGAAACAAACTTCTCCCAACATGAAGAAATACACAGGCTGCTTTCTGGATGCTTCAGTGTGTCAAGCTTGGTCAAGCCTTAGTGGCGAAACGCGTCGGTAGAGAGCTGCCTGATTTCGTGCCTCGAATAAATTCACACTGAAGCATCCAGAAAGCAGCCTGTGTATTTCTTCGTGTTGGGAGAAGTTTGGTTCGTATAAGTAAGGGTGTCCGGCACCCACACAGGCTCGCCGTATCTTGAGACGAGGAACAGCCGGGAATGGTTGTTTGTTTATATATATATATATATATTCACTGAAAAAACCATAGGTTATAGACCATATATAGTTAGGAATTCGCATTTACAAAACCTTATTTTACTCACACAAAACCATTGAAATTCCATATATAGTTAGTTGCACTAACTATATATCGCGCACCCGCAATCCACTGCTGATGTCACATATTACATCATTCATGACATGGTCAGTGACATCACTGATGACATCTCAAATGACATCACTGATGACATCTCAAATGACATCACTGATGACATCTCATTTGACATTACTGATCACATCACTGATAATATCATTCATGTGATAATACGATGAACCTCTTCAGACTCTAATATAACCTTAGATACAATCAGTGTAAACAGACACTCACAGACTGTCACTCATCCATGGAGTTACTCACACACCTAGTCAGTCATGCAAAGAATCAATCACACCTCCATTTCCTCAACTATACAGTTATACAAACTTTACTTATTCAAACATATACTAACACATATTTACTCTCTTATACAATCCCTGATACAAGTTCACAATGATCCATACAGCCACTCACACATTCACTGGCTCTTATGCACAGTTATTTATATATGTCAACTCTCACATGTACTGTGTTTTACATATGTACTTACTTTGACATGTAGCACTGAGATATCCATTCACTCACCAATACACTCATGCACACAGTCAACCGCCCATACAGCTGTTTCCACATGCACTTTTGAAACCATACATCTAGTGAATCAACTGCTCACACATCTATGCACAGAGTCATACACCTCCCAGCCACCCACACACACACTCGGTCTCCCATACAAATACTTGGGCAACCAATCAATAACCCATATAGTTACTCATATAGCTACTTATCAACACATGCAACAGTTTACAGAACAACAGACACAATGATGCACAAATTAAGACAGTTTAGTCACTAACCCATGCACTCAGTGAGACAGATTTAATCACTCACTCATACAGTCAGTCATGCACCTACTAAATCCTTCATCCAGACACTTATACATCCACTCATTATTCAATATGTAAGACATATTTTAACTTTACAGAAACATACAGTCACTGGATGTTGTCATCAGTGATGTCATCAGTGATGTCATTTGAGATGTCATCAGTGATGTCACTGACCATGTCATGAATGATGTAATATGTGACATCATCAGCAGTGGATTGCGGGTGCGCGATATATAGTTAGTGCAACTAACTATATATGGAATTTCAATGGTTTTGTGTGAGTAAAATAAGGTTTTGTAAATGCGAATTCCTAACTATATATGGTCTATAACCTATGGTTTTTTCAGTGAATTTTCAAGGTTTTGTAAATGCTAATTCCTAACTATATATGGTCTATAACCTATGGTTTTTTCAGTGAATTTTCAAGGTTTTGTAAATGCTAATTCCTAACTATATATGGTCTATAACCTATGGTTTTTTCAGTGAATTTTCAAGGTTTTGTAAATGCTAATTCCTAACTATATATGGTCTATAGCCTATGGTTTTTTTCAGTGAACATATATATATTCACTGAAAAAACCATAGGTTATAGACCATATATAGTTAGGAATTAGCATTTAAAAAAACTTATTTTACTCACACAAAACCATTGAAATTCCATATATAGTTAGTTGCACTAACTATATATCGCGCACCCGCAATCCACTGCTGATGATGTCACATATTACATCATTCATGACATGGTCAGTGACATCACTGATGACATCACTGATGACATCTCAAATGACATCACTGATGACATCACTGATAACAACATCCAGTGATTTTTTGTTTCTATAAAGTTTAAATATGTCTTACATATTGAAGAATGAGTGGATGTGTAAGTGTCTGGACGAAGGATTTAGTAGGTGCATGACTGACTGTATGAGTGAGTGATTAAATGTGTCTCACTGACTGCATGGGTTAGTGACTAAACTGTCTTAATTTGTGCATCATTATGTCTGTTGTTCTGTAAACTGCTGCATGTGTTGATCAGTAGCTATATGAGTAACTATATGGGTTATTGATTGATTGCCCAAGTATTTGTATGGGAGACTGAGTGTGTGTGTGGCTAGCTGGGAGGTGTGTGACTCTGTGCAGATCAATCTGTACTTGTATCAATGATTGTATAAGAAGGTAAGTATGTGTTAGTATATGTTTGAAAATGTAAGGTGCTCTATGTTTAACTGTATAGACAAGAAAATGGAAGTGTCATTGATTCTTTACAGGACTGACTAGGTGTGTGAGTAACTCCATGGATGCGTGGCAGACTGTGAGTGTCTGTATAGGTGTATGAGTGCATATGATAGTGTTGTAAAGATGAGTGATTGTATGTATGAATGATTGTATGGGTGAATGAGTGAAGGTGTGTGTAGACGTAGCAATCAGTGAGTGCGTATGTAGTAACTAGTATTGGTGTGTCAATGGTTTCAAAAATTATACTCTCTTTTTAACACTGGGTGAAACAGAGGTTATATTAAAATGTGAGGAGATGCATTGTATTGTCACATGAATGATATCATCAGTGATGTGGTCATTGATGTCAAATGAGATGTCATCAGTGATGTCATCAGTGATGTCATTTGAGATGTCATCAGTGATGTCATCAGTGATGTCACTGACCATGTCATGAATGATGTAATATGTGACATCATCAGCAGTGGATTGCGGGTGCGCGATATATAGTTAGTGCAACTAACTATATATGGAATTTCAATGGTTTTGTGTGAGTAAAATAAGGTTTTTTAAATGCTAATTCCTAACTATATATGGTCTATAACCTATGGTTTTTTCAGTGAATTTTCAAGGTTTTGTAAATGCTAATTCCTAACTATATATGGTCTATAACCTATGGTTTTTTCAGTGAATTTCATTGGTTTTTTAACAGCTAATATCTGTAGCTGTAAAATTTATTCTTCTTTAAATCCAAAAATATATTTTATATGTTTATGAATAATTATTTTTTTAAATATTTTTTTTTTCTTCGTTCCCGCTTCGCGAATCGGGAACCTTACAGTAAAAAAATGTTCAGAAAAATAAAAAAAAAAGTTCTTTTCAGAACTACCTCCCCGTTATTAAAAAATTGGTACAATATTTGGAACTGTGCCAACCTCTATTTCTCTTAGTTCGCTTCCTAGTTCGCTCGCTGGTACGCGAACTGGAAGCGAACCAAAAACAGTAAGTATAAGGGAAGGAAACACACACTTATGTTAAAAGAAAGACAGCTATAGGGGAGTAAACTAGAGATACTATTACCCATAATCCACTACTGATGATGTCACATATTACATCATTCATGACATGCTCAGTGACATCATCAGCAGAGGATTGCGGGTTTTTTGGCAACATGCCTTATCGACGGTTTAATAACGCTGCCTTTTGCTTTATATAAGTTTTCAAATTGTATGAAATATATACCAATAGGTCTTTATGAACCTTTAGGTAGTGCTTTTGTTCATGAGGTCTGGTCGCTTCCATACACATACAGATGTTTCAAAGATGATCAAGAAGTTTATCTGAATGGAGAGGAATGCACTGAGACGCCAGATCATTCACTAATGTGTAGGCACATACAGTTACACGATTCATGCAACAAACACCGACCAAATATGGCTTGCGTGATGCAAGGCACGCCAGTTCCTGCTATCATCCCCACGTTCAAGTTGTTGGAAAATGGTAGTTATTTGATGCTCAATAATGAAGATTGTTCTGAGTTAATTAAAAGTATTCCTTTTATCGTAACAGTAAGTGAACGGGTTATTTGCTGCAGAAATGTTCTATTTCCTCCCACACATGAACATAGGGAGTTTTCAATCTGGCCACAAATACCAACCTTGGGACACGTTTCAACGGCATGACAAGAATAAGAGCTCTTTTGTCTCAGAGAGAGGTGGCCTTGAGTTCGGCCCGTGAAACTTTCGTACTTCACATAGCGAACACCCGTACACAGGTTTGCCTTTCAATTTCAGCAACATGTTTCCGACTATCTTTAACGCATCCTCCACAAAATCCCTGGCACACTTTTTTAAAGTTGTTACCAGTGGTCTCGTGACTTCATTTGAGAAAATCTTTGGAGTCATCCCTGCTCCCTTTCATTCCATTTTCTCCACTCTGGTTCGTGGATTGCATTTTTACTTGCATTACCAGCGGACGCTCTTGTGCTTTTTTACATTTTTAAATATGGATGTCCCTCCTATGCAACCTCCGACCCTGCAGCTGCTGACACTGTTCCGCAATCGCATGCTAGAATATTATGGCACAATGCCGTTGGCGATATTAAGCACGGCATATGGATTATCTTTTCGGTTCTCCTACTTCACCTGTGTCCAGCCTGTATTTCACTGCCTGACCTGTGATTTCGATTGGGCCATTGATTTGTGTCTCTGCAGACCGGTTTCTCCTGACGTCGACTTTAATCAGCTGATGACTCCTATCATTACTCACGAGTTGATTTGTCCTGGCGAAAGGATTATGGCTGTGGCATTGATGCATGGACTACTTGGTCCCTGGAATTTACTGGCGGCAGCACAGTCTTTCTTGGAACACAGCTTTCTTGAAAACCCACCGAGCTGTCCTCTGATGGTGATAGAGGATCCGGTGCTGGGAGAGCACGTATGTTCTTTTCCGCTTTTAAATTGGATGGCTGAACTGTTTTCGGATGAAGACGGTGACTTCCTGTTGGAGGCTGTTGCAGCTTATTTTGCATACACAGTTATGTCATAGACCTTTTTCATGTTTCATATGCTGAGTACTAGCATTTCATTGACAATTCATTGACTTAATTGTCAAGTTTTTATTATTTACCTTGCCTATTGGCTTAAGACTCGATAAAGTACTTGGCTGTTTTATTTTTCTTTAGCATTGAATTTTCCTAGTTTTTAATGCTTTACCTTGCGGACCGTCCACATATAAACTTGCAATCTGCTCTCATGAGATGGCACTTCTATTATCTTATTCAGTTCGTTTCCGGATCATGAGGAGGTGTCATCTAGGTCCTGGATATCTTTACACCGTGTTAAGTTAGCATGGGCTCATTACCGGTTTAAACGCCATTTTTCCTTTTTTGCAACTTCTGCACACGACATTTAGTTGTTGCTTTAGCTTTCCACCTAGTAGTTCATCGTGGTTTACATGAGAATAATATGTTATTGGTCTACTATCTGCTTTACTTGTTAAACTATATCTGTACAGCGAGTGCTAAAGTTTCAAGAACAACACGGTACAGAATTGTTATGAGGTCTGATCTCCACGACTTCATACTCATAACATAAGTGCAACTTCTGCCAATTCTGGGCATGAGGCGGGTTTTATATTGCTTTGCCGAACACACATACACAACAGTTGATGCGGTTCACATGAAGAGAGAGCTGGTGTATGCTGATGTGATTCCTTCAAATCTAAGACACTAAAGTATGGGCACGCCCTAAACCAACACAAAGAGACCTTCTTAGCAAATAATATAATATGTGTATTAGGGAGGGTGAGATATAAGCAGCCGCGGGCCGTGGAGGGAGTTACGGTGAGGCAGGGAGGCGGGGAGGGGGAGAAGCAGGGTGGAGCCCTCTCTACCTTGCCCCTCCCCCTCCCCGCCTCCCTGCCCCACCGTAACTCCCTCCACGGCCCGCGGCTGCTTATAAGTGTTGCTAACTCTTATTCATTTACAGCATGTTAACATACTGTCACCATTCGCTTTTTATGTACTAGTAACTATGCTGGTAATTTTGCTACTGATAATATGTGTACTTGTATTCTCCACCCTGCTTCTCCCCCTCCCCGCCTCCCTGCCTCACCGTAACTCCCTCCACGGCCCGCGGCTGCTTATAAGTGTTGCTAACTCTTATTCATTTACAGCATGTTAACATACTATCACCATTCACTTTTTATGTACTAGTAACTATGCTGGTAATTTTGCTACTGATAATATGTGTACTTTTATTATCTAAGGTACTACGCCTGAGAAGACGGCATTAGTAAATAAACATTTCAAATACACATGTGTTCTTCTTAACTCCATGTTCTGGTTTCTAAGAAATATATAACGACCGACTGTTCATGAGTTCCACGTATCCTGAGGTACTATAAGTTCATATTCTGGATTGTCTAAACATTGAGAGTTTGTTATATCCAATGTGACACTGTACCTAGCTTGCTAAATAGTTTTTGATTACTAACGTGAGTTTTGGGACACCCTAATTCGCCGAGGTTCCAATCCTCTGTCCACAGTTCTGTGTGAGAACAGAAACCCTGCGACAGGGGCACCCCCGACCCTTGCTGGACCTTCATCACACTTGCGATACAACTCCAGCAATGCGCCACCTTTACGGCACAGATACATCACGCATCTGTGCTGTTTTTGCCCCGTGATGCGCCGCATTGTAAATGCAGCACACCATAGGTGACGGAACAGCGGCACAGAATGACTAACACATCCCTGGTGATGCGCCAGTCATCATAAATCTATCCCTATGCTTCTTATCTTGTTAGAGATGAACCGCCATATGTATCATCAAAGTTATTTGCATTTCCTAAATAGCGAACTTTAAGGAATAAATAGCGATTCTTTACCATTCCTAGTTTGCGATGAGCTATTTGCTAATTAGCCGAATGTAGCCCAATGAAGCCCAATGTAGCCCAATGTAGCCCAAAGATGGCCGCCAGACACACAAAAAAACAAATGTAGCCCAAATATCAGCCAGATGTAGCCCAACTATAGCCCAGTGACAGAATGACCAATCAGCTTCGCAAACCTCCGTTACGCGAAGCGGAGCGCTGTTACAGATATATATCTTTTTTTGAACGTTAATTTCTCAAAATCCACTGGAGCACATATATTGAGACCTAGCAAAGGCACATCGGGCTACCAGTCCCTAATATTTTGCCAAGTTTCGTGCAAATCCATTCAGCCGTTCAATTATTATTTTTATTATTTTTTTTTGCCCCGCGGGGCCCTTTTAAAACCTCCACATCAAACCTAGGGGGTCAGCGAGGATCTACTATGCCCCCTTATAGTTATTTCCCCCTTTGTTTTGACCTCCTCTTGTCTCTCGATCCTACCGAGAGACAAGATGGCGGCCGCTACGGACTGTTTGGAATGTTGACAGACGCCGGAGAACCAATCAGCTTCGCTTCACAAAGCTCCGTTGCGCGAAAAGTCCGCGAACCAGAGCGCTAACCGGTCCGCTGTTACAGATATATATCTTTTTTTAAACGTTAATTTCTCAAAATCCACTGGAGCACATATATTGAGACCTACAAAAGGCACATCGGGCTACCAGTCCCTACAATTTTGCCAAGTTTCGTGCAAATCCATTCTGCCGTTCGGGCTAAAAGTGAGGCCAACCGCCCTATGGAAAACTCAATGTTAAAAACACGTTTTGGGACCCCCCTTTTTTCTCGGCCCCCACTGGACGAACCCCCCCCAAATTTTCAAGGGCTGCTCAGAAACAAAATGTGCCATTTTCCTGAAAATTTCAGCCAATTCCGTCCACAAACGCCAAAGTTATTAGACATAGAATTTTCAAAAAACCCATAGAGAAAAAATCCTAACTATATATACCTACTGGCGACCGCCAGTAGGTAATACATACATATATAAACATATATCATCTGTATATCTATATAAATACAAACATAAATGCATGCATACATATACTTATATGCATACAGATGCATGTTATTTACATGAAAGTTGAAAAAACACTAATAAAAGCAAAGCTAAAAAGCCACCTCATTACAAACAGAATGGCTTTAACTTAAACGAGGGCGAGATCTATTGCATTTTCAATGCTTGTTTACTTTGGTTCCATCAAGAAGGCATTCAGATGTGTCACACATTTGCCATAAATTCTGAATGTTAGCACTCTAGTTGCACATTAGATCACTGTAGTAAAGCTACTGCTCACCAGGGACGTCTGCTGCTGGTATTCAAAGTGCATGTTTCAGTCTGCATGTCAGAATTTTTTTAATGAAATAGAAGAGGATTTGAGAAGTCACTCAAAATGATCCCTAATTTTTCTTTCTGAAGCACTAATCATACTTTCTATGGCAAAATTAACCCCCTTATGTTGTTCCTTTTTAAATTGAGTGTTTTCAGACTTACCACTTCATTCCAATGAAGATGGCTTCTGGTGTGCCATACTTTTGTCATAAGTAAGACTGTTAGCGCTCTAGTTGTTCTTTAGAACACTCTGGGACATTCTGTCATTGGGCTATACTTGGGGTACATCTGGGTGATATTTGGGCTACATTTAGGCTCTTTTGTCTCTGGTGGCCATCTTGGGAGACTGCATGTCAGAATTTTTTAATGAAATTGAAGAGGGTTTGAGAAGTCACTCAAAATGTGCCCTAATTTTTCTTTCTGCAGCACTAATCATAATTCATATGGCAAAATATACCCCCTCATTTTGTTCCTTTTTAAATTAAATGTTTTAAGAGTTACCACTTTATTCCAATCAAGATGGCTTCAGGTGTGCCATACCTTTGTAATAAGTAGGACTGTTAGCGCTCTAGTTGTTCTTTAGAACACTCTGGGACATTCTGTCATTGGGCTATACTTGGGCTACATCTGGGTGATATTTGGGCTACATTTGGGCTCTTTTGTCTCTGGTGGCCATTTTGGGAGACTGCATGTCAGAATGTTTTAATGAAATAGAAAAGGATTTGAGAAGTCACTCAAAATGTGCCCTAATTTTTCTTTCTGCAGCACTAATCATAATTCATATGGCAAAATATACCCCCTCATTTTGTTCCTTTTTAAATTAAATGTTTTAAGAGTTACCACTTTATTCCAATCAAGATGGCTTCAGGTGTGCCATACCTTTGTAATAAGTAGGACTGTTAGCGCTCTAGTTGTTCTTTAGAACACTCTGGGACATTCTGTCATTGGGCTATACTTGGGCTACATCTGGGTGATATTTGGGCTACATTTGGGCTCTTTTGTCTCTGGTGGCCATTTTGGGAGACTGCATGTCAGAATGTTTTAATGAAATAGAAAAGGATTTGAGAAGTCACTCAAAATGTGCCCTAATTTTTCATTCTGCAGCACTAATCATACTTTCTATGGCAAAATATACCCCCTCATGTTGTTTCTTTTTAAATTAAATGTTTTAAGAGTTACCACTTTATTCCAATCAAGATGGCTTCAGGTGTGCCATACCTTTGTAATAAGTAGGACTGTTAGCGCTCTAGTTGTTCTTTAGAACACTCTAGGAGGCTGCAGTAGAACACAAAGGAATCAACTGACAGTCTCTGTCCTTGTTGGATGTACATGTTTTACTGAGAATGTCAGACTTCATTTTCACATGACTGAGAAAGATAATGTGAATTTACAGAAAATATGCTTTCAGTTTAGCTTATAGATCCCCTTCCAAACCACTGTGGGAAAATCATGAGATATTAGTTTTCTTTCAAACAATATTCATGATATCACAGCAGAAGGTTTTTTCACATGGTAAAATCACCTTAGAACCCACCACAATTCCTAAAACGAGTATGGTACCATCAACAAATGATTTATAATGTAACTAAAGTCCTAAAACCCTCTATTAACTACAATGCTTTTTAATGAGGTGCTATCATGTATATTGGTCCCAAGATGGCTGCCAACACTTCTTGGATGAAGTGCTGACAGCCAATCAGATCAGATGTGTGGTTAGGCTCCGCCCAGATATATATCTTTTTTTGAACCTAAATTACTCAAAATCCACTGGAGCACATATATTGAGACCTAGCAAAGGCACATCGGGCTAACAGTCCCTACAATTTTGCCAAGTTTCGTGCAAATCCATTCAGCGGTTCGAGCTAAAAGTGAGGCCAACCGCCCTATGGAAATTAACATGGGAAAAATGCGTTTTGGGACCCCCCTTTTTTCTCAGCCCCCCCTTGATGAAACCCCCCCCAAATTGTCAGGGGCTGCTCAGAAACAAAATGTTCCATTTTCCTGAAAATTTCAGCCAATTCCGTCCACAAACGCCAAAGCTATTAGACATAGAATTTTCAAAAAACCCATAGAGAAAAAATCCTAACTATATATACCTACTGGCGACCGCCAGTAGGTAATACATACATATATAAACATATATCATCTGTATATCTATATAAATACAAACATAAATGCATGCATACATATACTTATATGCATACAGATGCATGTTATTTACATGAAAGTTGAAAAAACACTAATAAAAGCAAAGCTAAAAAGCCACCTCATTACAAACAGAATGGCTTTAACTTAAACGAGGGCGAGATCTATTGCATTTTCAATGCTTGTTTACTTTGGTTCCATCAAGAAGGCATTCAGATGTGTCACACATTTGCCATAAATTCTGAATGTTAGCACTCTAGTTGCACATTAGATCACTGTAGTAAAGCTACTGCTCACCAGGGACGTCTGCTGCTGGTATTCAAAGTGCATGTTTCAGTCTGCATGTCAGAATTTTTTTAATGAAATAGAAGAGGATTTGAGAAGTCACTCAAAATGATCCCTAATTTTTCTTTCTGAAGCACTAATCATACTTTCTATGGCAAAATTAACCCCCTTATGTTGTTCCTTTTTAAATTGAGTGTTTTCAGACTTACCACTTCATTCCAATGAAGATGGCTTCTGGTGTGCCATACTTTTGTCATAAGTAAGACTGTTAGCGCTCTAGTTGTTCTTTAGAACACTCTGGGACATTCTGTCATTGGGCTATACTTGGGGTACATCTGGGTGATATTTGGGCTACATTTAGGCTCTTTTGTCTCTGGTGGCCATCTTGGGAGACTGCATGTCAGAATTTTTTAATGAAATTGAAGAGGGTTTGAGAAGTCACTCAAAATGTGCCCTAATTTTTCTTTCTGCAGCACTAATCATAATTCATATGGCAAAATATACCCCCTCATTTTGTTCCTTTTTAAATTAAATGTTTTAAGAGTTACCACTTTATTCCAATCAAGATGGCTTCAGGTGTGCCATACCTTTGTAATAAGTAGGACTGTTAGCGCTCTAGTTGTTCTTTAGAACACTCTGGGACATTCTGTCATTGGGCTATACTTGGGCTACATCTGGGTGATATTTGGGCTACATTTGGGCTCTTTTGTCTCTGGTGGCCATTTTGGGAGACTGCATGTCAGAATGTTTTAATGAAATAGAAAAGGATTTGAGAAGTCACTCAAAATGTGCCCTAATTTTTCTTTCTGCAGCACTAATCATAATTCATATGGCAAAATATACCCCCTCATTTTGTTCCTTTTTAAATTAAATGTTTTAAGAGTTACCACTTTATTCCAATCAAGATGGCTTCAGGTGTGCCATACCTTTGTAATAAGTAGGACTGTTAGCGCTCTAGTTGTTCTTTAGAACACTCTGGGACATTCTGTCATTGGGCTATACTTGGGCTACATCTGGGTGATATTTGGGCTACATTTGGGCTCTTTTGTCTCTGGTGGCCATTTTGGGAGACTGCATGTCAGAATGTTTTAATGAAATAGAAAAGGATTTGAGAAGTCACTCAAAATGTGCCCTAATTTTTCATTCTGCAGCACTAATCATACTTTCTATGGCAAAATATACCCCCTCATGTTGTTTCTTTTTAAATTAAATGTTTTAAGAGTTACCACTTTATTCCAATCAAGATGGCTTCAGGTGTGCCATACCTTTGTAATAAGTAGGACTGTTAGCGCTCTAGTTGTTCTTTAGAACACTCTAGGAGGCTGCAGTAGAACACAAAGGAATCAACTGACAGTCTCTGTCCTTGTTGGATGTACATGTTTTACTGAGAATGTCAGACTTCATTTTCACATGACTGAGAAAGATAATGTGAATTTACAGAAAATATGCTTTCAGTTTAGCTTATAGATCCCCTTCCAAACCACTGTGGGAAAATCATGAGATATTAGTTTTCTTTCAAACAATATTCATGATATCACAGCAGAAGGTTTTTTCACATGGTAAAATCACCTTAGAACCCACCACAATTCCTAAAACGAGTATGGTACCATCAACAAATGATTTATAATGTAACTAAAGTCCTAAAACCCTCTATTAACTACAATGCTTTTTAATGAGGTGCTATCATGTATATTGGTCCCAAGATGGCTGCCAACACTTCTTGGATGAAGTGCTGACAGCCAATCAGATCAGATGTGTGGTTAGGCTCCGCCCAGATATATATCTTTTTTTGAACCTAAATTACTCAAAATCCACTGGAGCACATATATTGAGACCTAGCAAAGGCACATCGGGCTAACAGTCCCTACAATTTTGCCAAGTTTCGTGCAAATCCATTCAGCGGTTCGAGCTAAAAGTGAGGCCAACCGCCCTATGGAAATTAACATGGGAAAAATGCGTTTTGGGACCCCCCTTTTTTCTCAGCCCCCCCTTGATGAAACCCCCCCCAAATTGTCAGGGGCTGCTCAGAAACAAAATGTTCCATTTTCCTGAAAATTTCAGCCAATTCCGTCCACAAACGCCAAAGCTATTAGACATAGAATTTTCAAAAATCCCATAGAGAAAAAATCCTAACTATATATACCTACTGGCGACCGCCAGTAGGTAATATATATATATATATGTATATATATATATATATATATATTAATTTTGAAAAACATTCATATAGACACCATATAAACATAGGGGGTGGGGGGATGCCTCCAAATATAACATACATGGGGCACCAGTCCTACTATTGATATACATAAACAAGCGGCCAATAAATAGTTTCAAAAAGGCCTGCCTGTCGACTACACTGGAAACTATTTTTAAGGGGTCTAATGGCAGGGAAAAATTAATTTAGACTGTGTTCCTTCAACACCCATTATGATTCTAGTTCCCGCAGGCATCCCCCCACCCCCTATGTTTATATGGTGTCTATATGAATGTTTTTCATTTTTGCATTTATTTGTACCATGTATTTGTGTTAGTGGTGTATAATGTCTTTTTGATAAAAGTGTCTTGTTTTCGCACATATTAAATTGCAAAAATACTTGTAAATAAGTATAAAATGATCAAAATGAAAATGTTACCCGCATAGGACTTTTGGCTAGTGGTGGTGGAAACAGATTGAATTCATTAACCTGGCCATTTTTGTTGTTTATTTAATTATTAAGAATTAGTTATCAGCAGGGTGCCACAAATTGTTTTCATCAGACCCATACAATTGTATGTGTACATGCCTCCTCTGGCTGTTCTAAATTTGGTTCTGGCAGCTGACTTACTGCCACACAGCGATGGCACCCTGATCATACATTAACTCTCATGTGCCAACGACACCTACATTATGCAGGACCATATCCAATGGACTAGCATGGCAGGCTGTTATAGAGTGACATGTGTCAGGCAGCCTGCCAGATGGTAGTAGTGCAGGGAATGGTGACATGTTCCTACCGAAGGGCATGTTCACATAGAAACGACGCAACGCAGCGGTGCAAGCACTCTAGCTGCTCCACCCTGCATCATTTCACAAAAACAGGAATGCACTGTATTCACAAGGATACGGCGTACCCCACATGTTTCCCTTGCGTTGGCACTGATAAAAACAATTAAGCACCAAAAAAAAAAATCAAATCAAATAAAACTTTATTGGGATAAGGGAACTTATCCATAAAAGTACAAACGAATCAAAGCAATTGTACAGAATAAAAAGCCTTTTTTTTAAAAAAAGACAACAAATTCCTAAGATTCGTGCAGATAAAACAAAGTATAATAGGGACTAAATTAATACATTAAAAAAGAAATCTATCCTTAGAACACAAAAAAGAAAGAATACTAAGCACGATATGATTTCTGAAACTTAATACACAGTAGTGTAAACAATACTTTAAATATAGAATTAATCATAATCTTTTCGGAATTTAATGCATGATTTTAAAAAACAGAGTATAGGGACAATTGAAAATTCTGTGTCTAAACATTGTAAGGCTTGGAGCGCCAGACGGCATTGGCGCAATCCCATGTATTTTACTAATGGTAAAATCCAATTTCTCCGTGGGTGGTCATAGAGACTGCAGAAGAACATTACATGGAGAAGCGTTTGCTCTGACTGCCCATCACAAGGACAGGTGGAGAGATTTGCGGACCAATCGTTGGTCTTGGGGAAAAGTCACTAAGCGGTGAAAAATACTGAAACAAAACCGGGTCAGCAAGAATTTGTCGTAATATGTGATGGATGTTAGCAGTAAATAAGGCTGAATCCCCCAAGAGCTTTGTACTGCTAAGAGATGAACATTAGTCGGCTTAGAAATCTCTCTTGCCATTCGGAGCTCACGCAGGTGGGATAAACATAGGTTTTTCAGAGTGGCTCGTGATATGCCCACGATGGTTTCGGGATGGGTAAAATGGGACTCTAAATTTAGATCAGTGAAAAATTTTGAAACATAATCCAGCCATGTTATGCTCTTCCATCTTTCTAGGGCAAGGCAGTCGATAATCAAAGAGCGAGTAAGCTTACATTCATCTGTATGCCATATACGCTGCCACAGTAGGATCGGTTGGATGGCAATGATGTCAGATATATAGTCCATACCTAGTTCCACGTGGCAGCCATAGATCGGGGAGCTTTTGGGGACCGCTAAAAGATACCTTAGAAAACAGTTTTCCACCTTTTGAATACATGTAGTGGCAGTAAAACCCCATATTCCTGCTCCATATAGAGCTACTGAAGAGCATTTAGCGTGATAAATCTGGAGCAGTTCGCGTGCCGGACGCTGGCCTAGATTCCGGGCAAACGTTGACAGGGCCGTTGTTGTTCTAAGGAATGACAGTTTCCTGTTTTGGATAGCTGGTCGCCAGTTTTGCTTATTATCGATCAGAATTCCCAGATAGGGGTATGTTTTTGTGCAGTCTAACTTGGTGTTGTTTATATATATACCCTTTGTGTGACTAGTGGCTTTCCCAACATGCATGATGAAGGTTTTCTTATTATTAACCTTTAGATCTAGGCTTTCCATGAATTGGCAATATCTGTTGACCAGCAATTGTAGTTGGCAGGGAGTCCGCGCCATTATGACTGCGTCGTCTGCATAGAGCGTAGAGAATAGGACGACGGCCAATCATGGGGCGATAGCGGACTTTGGCTGATGCCCCTGAGTAGAGGTCTTGCATGAAACGGATTAAAGGGGGGTCTACGCCTCTTTTAATGAGGATATTCCACAACTTGCAATGAGACACACAGTCGAACGCTGCCGACAGGTCGACGTATGCCAGGTGGAGTTTACCCCTCTTCGCCCCCACATATTTGCCCGCTAGTAGGGACAAATTTAGTGCTTGTTCTACTGTCCCCATACCCTCACGAAATCCGTACTGTAGGTCTGACAGTATTTGATTTTCGGCTGCCCAGCTACGAAGTTTTTGGAGGACTAGCCGCCCTGCAACCTTACCTGTTGCGTCTAATAAAGAAATGGGTCGATAACAAGCTGGGTCATTTCGATCCCCTTTCTTGAAAATTGGGAGGAGGATTGAGGATTTCCATGAGGTGATTGGGCCTGTTTCGTTAACTGCATAAAAGACCCTAGTGAGGATAGGGGACCACAAATCCAAATTATGTCTAAATATGTCAAGAGGAACCCCATCAGGGCCAGGGGCTTTCCCACATTTCGATGACTTTAGCGCAGTAACTACCTCCTCCCAAGCACCAACACAGACACCCTTGCACCATGGCTGTGTTGGCACTTAGCTGTTCTTTTTGCTGCAGCGCAGGGGTGAGCAGGGAGGTGGCATATATACAAGTAAATACAGCTCATCCATGCATTTGTGAAGCAATGTGGCTCAGCACTGCAGAATTGTTTGCATCGATGCCCTGTGCCTTTTCACTTTAAATACAGCCAATGGTTTGCTAGTATACATAACTTGCATTCATCCCCACATCCAGTCATATATATGAAGATGAGAGGAGGTCAGGTGATCCCTACCAAGGCAGCTGACACTTGTGTGATCTGAGCCTGCATGCCAGGACAGCTGCGTACTATGTAGTTTAATCTAGTGGAGTATGGACAAGACTCTTAAAATATCCCTATGTGTAGGTACTATCCATAGCCCACACATCCCCCACCACTCAGGGGTGTTGTTTCTCCTGTGACATACCAATTGTATGCTAGGGATTTAGAGGCTAGGTTAATATGCCTGGGCCCAGGTGAGACAGAGGGGCATCTTTCCTAGACATGTGGTTCAGTGCAGTGCAAGTAACCATCTTGCTGCGCTAGGCTGTGTGAATAGGAAAGTGCAGGCTTGCAACACAGGTACCCTTGAACCATGGTGCAGGGGTGCCTGCTTTGGTGGATGTCTGCTGTTTGTGCACCAGCGCAGATAGCTAAAACAGGAATGTGCTGTATCTTGTAAAAACTGCACATTGCTGCCCTTTCATTTTGATATAGGATAGCACAGCTAGAAGACTTGTGATGCTGCCCTACACCAACATATGATCAAAATGCCCATGAGCCTTCCATTGATGTCATGTCTAACCATAGATGAGCCAGGTGCCTACTGTTTGGCCTGAAGACAGTGCTGCAGAGTGCTGGGACATAGCTGCCTGTACTGCACGGCATTACATAGTTACCTACATTGGCCCTTGTTGGGACTTGCCCTCTTGCTGATGTAGTTCGTCATAGGCCTCACTGTCTTGTCCCGCAGCTCCAACCAGCGACTCCTCAGAGATGACTGCAGACTACCTGCTCCTTAATGGATTCAGCTCCTCCTGGGGCACTGGACTTCCACCTCCAGTCTGCAATACTGCCTCTAGGTTTGTTGCCAGTATTTCCTCACTTTTACACTTAGCATCTTGCCAGTGTTTCTTACAGCCAGGAACTATCCTCTTGACTTCAGCAACGCTGTTCACCTTGTTCACTATGGACTGACTTATGGTCTTTTCCCTCCCCAATGACAATTTAGAGCTGATGAAGAGCTGGTGTTACTGCTCCGTCACCTCCGTGATCAAGATCTAATTCTCCTCCTGACTAAGCATGCACTTCCTCTTCCCCTGGAACTCTGGCTGATTATCCTGGCTAGTAGTGGGGTTGTTGTCCTGTGCAGTGCTCACTTCTGGCTGCTCCATAGCTGATTTTAGTCATGTGTAACTTTTTGTTTTACATTTAGAGGAGTCTTCGAATTTTTTTTTCACACCTAGATACACAAATGTTATTTATTTATTTATTTGAGTTTTATATAGCGCTGGCTAGACCCGGGGGATCAGAACGCTTTACATACGGATCCACAAAATTACATCAGTTACAAGTTACATCAGTTACAAGAAAACATTTCAAGAGCGTCGGAAGACAGAATAAATGGAGCTTAGAAGGGTAAGGGGGTGGGGTAAAGTTATAGGAGGGAGAAAGGATGGAGATAGGATGGATAAAGAGATGAAGGAGAGTCTGCCCAAACTCCGCCTGGGTAGGTGAAGGCCAAGGGGGAAGTCCTCAGCCCATCCCCTCTATAGCTATCAGGTAGCTCCACTGGGCATCTTCCAAGCGGCTAGGTCTCAATCAGTTATGCTAGAATGGCTAGCATTTGTTTTTCTGGTCACGAATAGGCCAAAAGTCACTTTTGCTACATTAGTGTGCATTTTTTTTTATAACGCGGCACAGAGATTAGTGTCCGTTTTTTGTGGATGTATGACGTTACAACGCATACTTTTACCACGCATTCCTTTACAACTCGGTTTTTACATTGCAAACCTTTACAACGCATAGCGCTTAGAGGTGCTGGATAGT
This sequence comes from Lissotriton helveticus, assembly GCF_964261635.1. Taxonomy (NCBI): domain Eukaryota; kingdom Metazoa; phylum Chordata; class Amphibia; order Caudata; family Salamandridae; genus Lissotriton; species Lissotriton helveticus. The sequence goes on along the minus strand of NC_136071.1, from coordinate 537,312,635 downwards.
GGTAAGAATAATTTTCTATTCCAACTCCAGTCCCCGTGGACACTAGGGAAGGTGTTGGATAGAAAATGTAACTTATTCCCTATCCTAGAGCGCCTCCCAGCGCAATGCGTTGTAATGGTATGCGTGGTAATGCCTGCGTTGTAATGGTAGTGCGTTGTAAAAGTTTCGTTGTAAACGTTGTATACCGTTTTTTGTACACCGGGCTCTTCCTAATGCCATGGAACGCCATATCGTAAATACAATGCTAACATGGTGTCGTACCACTGCTGTAACATTTTTTAGGCTCCGATGGAGCAAAACAGCGGTGCACCATTTCGTGTAAAATGCCCCTCCCTTACTACATGTCAGTGTCACATACCTTAGTTCAACACTTAAGGGCTTATTTACAAGCCCCTTGCACCACTGTGCATCACTTTTAATATGGGAGAAAGTGATGCATCAGCGGTGCAAGGGTAAATAAGCCTCTTCATTTGTAAAGGAAAGAATGCTGGTGCACGAAGCTCTGCTCAGAAGACCATGCCGGTGTTATTAAACATTGGCACAACAAACATTAAGACTGATAGTCTTAATTACACCTCATGCCTCTTTACTCCACTATCAAAAATTCCCTGCCTATTTATCTCATTGATGCAAGTTCCTGCTTTTTCCCCTCATGGTGGCGTTTAAGTCTTTCACTTCCTCCGTCTTTCCTATCTGTGTGTTTTCACTCTCTTGTGCTCAAAAAATATCTACTGGAAAGATAAGTGCTGGTACCCAAAAACAAGTGTTGTTGGCCTCCACCGGCAACCACTGGCTCAAATTAAGAACTGCATAGTTTTTTATATGGACCTAGGGTCGGACTGGAACAGAAAATAGGCCTAGGCACTAAAATAAAAGTAGCCCTATTAGTGAATTAGATACTAAAAAAGTGTCCCTTGTTTTCTATTTGGGGTAGTTTTGAACTTGTAAAGACACACTGTATACGTGCTTTGCAAGGTATGGGAGCCTAAAGGGTTTGAGATAGCTAAAGCAAGGTTTGTTTTAATATCAGGGAAAATAACAATATGTATGTGCCTGTAGGCACGATAAACTAGGACTGGAGTTGCAATCTTTACATAGTATACATGCTGCATCAGGTCAGGTGTCTCCTTGTTCACCAGCATAGCCCTTTCTTTAAGGTTCAGTTCTGAGACTGCTAGGAGAAAATATAGCTGTCAATTTGGCAGCTTAGGTGATAGCAGGGCGGGTCTGCTCACCGCATAAAAACTATATTCTAGGAGTTTAGCTTCCTTGCTGTGCATGGCGTGCAGGCGGTTGATAATTGATAAGGAATATACATTTTGTGCCAAAAACAAATAAAAAAAGTCCAGTCATCCAGCAGCTGTGGCGACAGGAGTATCCGAGCAGCACATATGTGAAGGGTGTCACCTGTCATCTGAGGACATTTGAGACTTATCAATTACTCTTAACTCAGAAATGGCAGCATTTGCTAAGGAGCACTGTGAAAGCTTGATTGCCGAAATGTGAACAGTCTTGGTGAGTTTCGTCTGTTAAAAGGGGTGCATGAGAGGTTATAAGGTGTGGTCATTAATACTATCATACTGCCCCAGGCCCCACTGACCAGGCCCATGATGCAGGGTACTTCAGTTCAGCATACCTCACAGATCCTCTCTAGTGCTGTCTGCTTAGGTTACTTATTTCAGAAGCAAGGAATATCTTTGAGGAAGCAGATTCTGTCACTGAGAAGCATTTTGCCATCCTTCTTATGCCCCGATGAACGCTATTCTTTTATATATGTAAAATATTTGGAATACTAGACCAATTTAATTCAATTCAATATATTTATTAAAGATTTGGAACTCCTAGGAGGTCCACATAAAATGCATTCATAGAATTACAAATAAAACAGAAACACATAACAAGCATAATCACAAACCATCATAAAAATTATCAAGAGCCTGCCTTCAATTAGCTAAATTTCGATAAGAAGAAACAAACAATATTATCAGAAAACCTGATCATACAGTACTTGCGATTTTCCACATTATAACTCCTAGGATTATATATTGGACGTTATATAAGCTGACAGTTCATTTAATAAAAAACAAACGTTCCATTTCAACTAGAGAATCAATTTAAAATTAGAGACAGAATAAAACATGGGCATAATCAGACCTGTGCAAAAGGAAATTCAATAGCAATCAGCTCACAAGAGAAAAAACTCCTGAATCCCACTGCATATAAGTTTTTAGAATAAACAACAGATCATAGTGGGAAGCATAAAGCAACTTAACCCTAATTATGAGAAAATAGCAGTTAATAGCTGCCTATCAATGTGCAAAATACAAATTAATAAAACTAAAGACTACTACAGATGGAGAGCTAGGTAAAAGGCTGGCTAAGGGGATAACCACCCGTTTGAAAAATGTACTAAAAAGGCAAGAGAAATTAAAAAGTTTTAGTCCCACTGCTTCGTTTTTTGTCCAAAATTGATAATCTCGGGTTGGTACTACATTTTATACACAATCTTATAAAAACATCATTACAAGGTTAAAATATATACATGAATTCCTTAAAATATTTAAATAATTTTACACACACTGCTTCGTTTTTAGGACAAAAGAGATAATCTCGAGCTGATGCTAGTTTTTTAACGGAGTTTTGTAAAAACATCGGACGGATCCAACGATAACGGGCTCAATGTCAATGCTGGACATACAAACAAAACATGGTCCAGAGTCTGATTGCTCAGCATTCACAAATTACACATTTTCCCAATATTCTGATTTTGAGACCAGTTTGCTGTAAGGTCATTTAAGGGCAGAAGATTCATGCGACCTAAAATAAGTAAGCGACGAATGCTGTGTTCTAAGTTCCAAAATAAATATTTTTGTGCAATTCTCGGAGAGTTTGTCATAATTTTTAGTTTTAATCTTTCTTTAGAGTTACAGGATTGAATGTCTCTATCGAAACTAATTCTGCCACTCAGAGTTTTTAGGAGAGACTTAAATCCTAATGATGGAAGGGTAAGCACTGATTCTTCTTGTATACTAAAGACTTTTAATGCCAAAGAGAAATCACGGTAAAAGGAGTAGTTACCTGCCTTAACGTCAAAGATTTCATGGCATAAGACACCTCTTAGTGAATCAGGGTCACTATGTTTTAGCTGATAACCCCAACGTAGAACCCTGGATAAGCCTTGAGTATAGGAGCTTATCAAGCCAAATTCCAATCTGATTGCTGCCGTTGGAACTAAGGTGTTAAAATTACATATTTTTCGTAGTATCTGGCCTTCAACCTTGTCCAAAAAACTCCAGTGCTTAACAGGGATTGATTCTATTGCATAAAGCAAGGTTGGGGGGATTTTTGCCTTAAAAACCGTCAATAAATGTACGAAATGTCTCCTACCCATAGCGCTGTAAAAAAATGCACAAGCCGTTGGCATGCGAAGTAGCTTTACTAGAGCAGTGTGAAATGTGAGGATTATTTTTCAAGCTGCGTGTTAAAAGTTTCCCTAAATAGAGGTATAAATCTACTACCCAGAAAGTTTTTGAGAGGGACCCCTAGTGCAACTAAGGGAAAAGAGGTACTATACCAGACTAAAAGAAAGGATTCCCTTAGAACATCAAATGTAAATTACAATTCTACCAAATATTCTGCAGTGCTGCAGGATACCATGCGGACATACTGCTGCATTCGAACTAAATTAAAAAATAATTATATTTTATTCAGCCAATCTCCTGGCACATTTATTAAAAACACAGTTATTGCACAATATACAGTATATTTATCATACACTCTCAGGTACAATGAATCTTTCAATTCATTGAGTGTACTCGTTATTCCACAGTAAAAATTATCATAAAAACAATATCTAACATCAATTTATCAAAACACCTTATTTCAGCATTGTACATTGATTATGACCTGCATAATCCAAACATAGAGACAACATAAAAGAGAAGACCTCAACCTTGTCTAATTATTTAGCACATTGACATTGGCAGCCTGTGGTCAATATATGACATTTATCATTGTACCCTCCTTATAGCTAATATTCAATTGTGCTTCTTTTGCGTCGACGCGTTTCGGCAGTTGTGACATCAATTATTGCCGCCTTTTTCAAGACCAAAATTTGTTGTCTCTCAATCTTCTAACAATTCAAGCCTACAAACAAAGTGTAGATATATACATTAGTTTCCCTTTTGCATGAAGGTTAATAAGTTCAACATACTGCCTATTATTCAAACTTGAATGTTTCCGTTGTTGCACCTGCTTAATAAACACTCTCCTACAAATATGCCTGCTTTCATTGCATGTTAAATAATTTTTCATCTATGCATCCCTTTTAATCTGTTGGCTATGGGGTGGCTCCCTCCATTTATTGCCCCTCCTTTTCTCATGACATTGTTATGTGGCCTCTCGAGTTTCTATTCATAGACCCTATGGGTGGTGTCCAGTTGACTCACATAGTTGTATAGGCTCACCTTATTATTATTGTAGTATGGACCCTGTGTCTTTCATGAAGTGGATCCCTTTTTTTTCCCTTTCTTAGATAAGATGGTTCGATGTCGTTAAAATCCTATGTACTTGTTATTACCCTATGTGGGACAAAAAAAGCGTACTTTTAGATTTCCTGTTTTTTAGGGTGACCCTATTTATCTTGATATGTCATTCCTGATGTAAATTACCTTTATTAACAGCTTGCATAGATTTGCTGGCCTCCCCACCGTTTATCTGGGCTGGCTTGGATATTCTGTAGAATTTTTAGACATCACTATTAAGAGCAGAGAGGGCAGGTTGGAGGTTGAGTTATATACAAAACCGACAGACAAGAACTCCCTCCTGCAGTACACTAGCAATCATCCGCGGTCTCAAAAAGACAACATCCCGTTTGGTGAGTTTTTGAGGCTGCGAAGAAACTGCACAACGCTCACTGACTTTTACCGCCATGCAGAGATTATGAAAAACAAACTCAAAGCTTGGGGTACCCGAACAAATTAATTAAGAAGTCAATAAAGCGTGCAAGATTCTATGACAGAGACAGCTTGTTAGATCAGAACAAACAAAAAGAAAACAGGACACTGGGTAGACTGGTGTTTGTGACAAAATTTTCACACATTAGTAAAAAATGAAAAACATAGTCAACCGTAACTGGAAGATTGAACTTATTGACCTTCATGCAAAAGGGAAACTAATGTATATATCTACACTTTGTTTGTAGGCTTGAATTGTTAGAAGATTGAGAGACAACAAATTTTGGTCTTGAAAAAAGCAGCAATAATTGATGTCACAACCGCCGAAACGCGTTGACGCAAAAGAAGCACAATTGAATATTAGCCATAAGGAGGGTACAATGATAAATGTCATATATTGACCACAGGCTGCCAATGTCAATGTGCTAAATAATTAGACACGGTTGAGGTCTTCTCTTTTATGTTGTCTCTATGTTTGGATTATGCAGGTCATAATCAATGTACAATGCTGAAATAAGGTGTTTTGATAAATTGATGTTAGATATTGTTTTTATGATAATTTTTACTGTGGAATAACGAGTACACTCAATTAATTGAAAGATTCATTGTACCTGAGAGTGTATGAATCTACTACCTCCAGTCTTTCAGGACCAATTTGCCAATTAAAATTATATGATTTCCTACTTTTAGAACTTTTCAAAATAAAAATTTTACTTTTGGATACGTTTATTTTCAAAAAGTGGGCCACAGTATATTTTTGTAAGAAGGCCAACTTTCTATTCAACCCAGTAGGGGTTAAGTCCATTACTACTATATCGTCTGCGTATAGTAGACAAGCAAAAGGACGGGTACTGATCTTCGGGGCATTTCCATCCTCTTGAGCAAAGCAATCGGGTAAGTCTGCTATATATAAGGAGAATAACAGTGGTGCTAACAAGCAGCCCTGGTTGAGACCGTTTTCAGTAGGGATTACATTTTATAATCCTTGATTTCCACCCATTAATATCTTGCACCAGGTTTGCGAGTGGAGTGCTATGATCAAGGATAGAAGAGGGGGAGGCAAACCCATTTTTTTGCAGTTTTCTCCATAGTAGAGGTCGATCTACCTTATCGAAGGCTGTAGAAAAATCAATGAAAGCCATAAATACATTTGAATTACAATAGATTGTGTATTTTTCCTCTATTTATTTCAACATACAAATATTATCTAGCGTAGAATGGTTTTTCCTAAAGCCTGTTTGCTCAATGGGGAGTACTTTCTTCTCTACCACCCATTCCGTAAGGTGACCGAGAATTCTACGTGCAAACATTTTCCCCATTGCATCCAGTAAAGCTATTTGTCGGTAATTACCTGGATGCGATCTAAGGCCCTTTTTATATAGAGGAATTAAAATACTTCCTGACCAATATGGTGGAATTTTCCCATTAGAATAACAAAAATTTAATAATGGAGCTAAATAGGTAGCTCACAAAATAGGCTCCTTTTTGATTAGCGTAATGGGAATTTCATCAGGGCCCATTGCTCCTGAGGATCTCATTTTTTTAATAGTCACGACCACTTCATCGATAGAGTGGACATAGTTGGATACTGAAATTAACGGCTGATCCAGAGCCCCAATATCAGAACTGCGAGAATCGAGATTCCCAGAATACAATTCCCACAGATAAAGTTTCCAATCTTCTTCTTTTATGGGTATGGGAAGAGATTTCACCCTAGTGCTGCAGCAATCGGCGATTATTTCCCAGTACCTTTTTTAGTTATTTTTTTAAGCTGCCTCTTTTAACTGTGTCCATACACCATCTTCCTTTATTTGCCTTAGGGAGCATTTTTTCCTCTGTCTTTTTCTCTTTAGCAGGTTCATTAAATTTCTTCGCTCATGTGAAAAGTACAGGAACTGAGCCCTCACTAGTTTGTTTATTTCCCTATTTAAAGTGAGCAGTGGGTAAAAGTATGGTCTCAGTTGAGAAGGAACATGAGTAGGTTTGCCAGATTTAGCCAAAAAGCCAATATTATGGGAAAAGACTTCAAGAAAATCAGGTTGAATACGATCACACTCAACTTATTTTAAGAACCGCTGATCTCTTATTAGTAATGATAGGTGCGCTTTTAATTTAGTGTTCGCTTGGGTGTTCCAGTGGCTTCTACCATTTGTTACATTAAACCCTACTGAAGTACCTTTAAAATTACAGGAGCCTACCTCATCACAAACAAAGTCAATTTTAAAGCAAATCAACATGTGATCACTAAAAACATTTCCCAATACTTCCATATTTGTAAGTTTGTGAAAAAAATCTGCGGAGACGATTAGATAATCAAGAATCGATTTCCCTGTAGGAGCCTTATGGGAATAGTTTGCTGGAATATCTTTCCCCAACCTCCCATTAGCAATTACAAGATCTAAGCTTCTCAGACCTTCTAGAAGTACGACTCCTCTTTTGCAGTCCTGCTATTGTTCGGGAATTGAGCAGAGGGAATATTTAGGGCTTCATTTTTTTCGATGTTAGAAAATACCCTTAGACTATGCGTAGAGACTTTGGAATTCAGATCTCCCACTAGTATTGTGGACCTACAGTCTTCAGATTCCAAGATAGAGGAGATAAAGGAAAAAAGCTCTTTTAATAAATGTGAAGAGGATGCATCTGGAGGTAAGTAGACATTTATTATCAACAACGAGTCCAACAGAACCTGGCCGACCTTATAATCTAACTTAACCGCCTGAATTAAGTTAGAAGCATGAGGGAATTCATTATAGGACCAACTGAGGCTTGTACTTAACAAGATTGCAATACCTCCTTTAGCATGACCTCTGTTTACATGGAGCGCCGGCCGGCTTAGCACTATATAGTCTTCGGTGGACCAACTCTTGGAGACAGATTATATTGGGTTTCTGCTCTTTCAAGAATATAAGTTTGTTTTTATTTGTGCTAAGGCCGGCTGTGTTTCAAGATATCACATTAATATCCTTGCTAGTAAGAATTACCGCATTTTAGGCCTAAGGGTCTATTTGAATTTAGAGCACCAGCAACCCAGCTCCATTTCTTATCCTCCTCATCTGCGGGGAGCACGTGTTGAGTATTTTTTTCGGTATGGAACGAAACCCTCCTGCCATCTTTACCAAGAAAGACCTGCAAAGTGCTTTCTTTCTCAGTAAATGGTGTTCCTCGCCTGGAGGATTCTAAGGCAATATTAGGCAGCTTAATCTGGGACACTTTTTTTAAAGATAGCTCCATCTCAGGAATTAAAACGTCAATGCCACAACAGCGCAATTGGATGAGAATGTAACTCTTGCACCCAGGGGATTATTATATTTTTGTACCTCCACCAGGGCTAAGTCATTACTATCAATCATCCACAGGCCCACTATTTCAGCAAAGCAACCCAACAAAAAAGACCTATTCATAAATAATTCAAAGTCAAAAATAAACGAAAAATCCAGGCTATATGGGCCAGGCTGGAAGTTATTATCAGAGCTGGGTGCCTCAGAGATGATGTTATTGGAGCTATAAATAACATTGGTACCTAGAGATGAAGCAAACAGAGAAGCATTAGGATTCAATGTACTCTGAGCCCTAGGAGAAACATTTGTATCTGATGATACCACATCTTTGGTCGATTTGATAGAATTAATCGAAACACATAAATTCAGAGAAGGAGGGCAAGAACCCAATAGATTGTGCTCTTCTGATCCATCTTCTGTCTTCGGGACATTTAAATCCAGCTTTGGAGATGTAATATGGGTAAGTTGGGGATCGAAGCTTAACTGGTTGGATCTTTTTTTGTTTATCCTTCGTTGTTTTTCCCTTTTTCCCTTCTTTTTTGTCTTATGAACAATGCTACTTTTGTTCTTAGAAACTTTTTCCTTACTCGGAGAGCATCCAACCTTAGAGTCCTCCTCTATAAGCTGCTTTGTGGAATTAAAAACAAATTTGAGAAAAATACGGAAGACCTTTTGGGTTATGTTTGTATTTGTATTTTCCGTTGTAGTTTGAGAGCAAAACGATGATGCGGCAACTGTAGCTAAAGGTTTGGAGTTGAAAAGCTGCTGTTAAGAAGAAGAGAGTGATTTATCAAAAATATCGCAGTTTTCTTTCTTTTTAATTTTGGTGTTCTATTAGAGAAAGGTTCACTAGCCTGAGTGCCAAAGTCTCGACCTTTAATACGTGGAAAAGAGTCTGTTTGGGTAGAATAAGACTTGTCAGAGTCGACCTTCAAACGAAGGGGAATGGAAGATCCTTTCTCTAGGTTAGGTACACCAAGGGGAAATGCACAGGCTTTTCCTGACAATAGATTATGATCAGAGGCAATATGCTTTGTCAGGGCTAAAACGGAGTCCAAAATAACATCAAAATTATTTACTGATTTCTCCATTAGGGCTAAGATGGAAACCAACACTCTTTCTAAACAAAGCAGTGATTCTGACATCGGTCTTTGTGATTCTAGATTATATATTGAAGGTAGAAAATCCGGGGAGAGATCAGGAGTAATTGAACCCCTTGAGTCTAATAAGCTTGTTCCGCTAGGCGTACTACTGAACAGATGCAGTTTCACAGGCTGAGCCTTAAAGGACGGTAGAGTGGTGGGAGTAAAAACCTTAGATGATTCTTGGTAATGGACGTAGAACCTTTTTAATGGCTGATCTAGATTTATATCAGGTAAAGTGAAATCTTCCATTATATATTCTCCCACTTTTAATCTTGATGCGAAACTCCTTCCAGGTCAGAGACCCCGTTCGCAAAAGGGGGGATAGTTAGATTTGCCAGTAGAGTGTCAGCCACCCCAGATTCTGAACATTGAAGATCGGGATGCCGTGATCCCCTGAATGAAGACGGTGAAATGGAGGGTACTACTGGTGAGGTTACTACTGGGAATGGATTTCCAGGACTTACATTGATCTCTACTTGAACAGCATATTCTTTTTGGGGAAACTCCGACATTCCTGCAGATTTAAAACGTATTTCTTTTTTAGGAAAAAAGGAAGGGATGGTATTAAAGCACTTCAGGGACTGTATTTGCAGTGAGTTGTTCCTTAAGGGGTTAGCTCTGGTTTTTGTGCAAGCTCTTGTATCTACCAGATAGTAATTTTTTAGCAGTCATAGCTTTATTCGGGAATAACTCCCAAAGCTTGATGCGCCAGAGCGCCGATGTACTGGTGCGCTGCTTCTGCTACACCGTGCACCAGGCACTATTTTAGCGCTACTTAATTAGCGACCCGCAACTGGATGGCCAGAATGAACAAAGTCTAGAGAGCCTTTAGAAAATATTTGAAGTGTTTGCGATTCAACAGTACAAGCACAAGGAACAACAGACCAGATGCCTACACGCACGGTGGGATCCTGTATCCTCTACTGCTCTAGAGACATGCTGCGCTTAAACCAAACATGTGTACCCAACATACGAAAAACTAGGGGCACAGGGCAGAAAATAAGTTTAGGCTTTCTCCCACAGATCCAGGAATCCAGGAAGCACCCCTCCGCTTAATTCTGCTCTGCAGCGCTCAGATTACACGACTGATGCCTGAGCAGGCTCCTCCTTGTCCTGGCGGGGAAACTCACTTGACAAGGCAGGAGGGGTATCCAATGTACCTCTGTGGTGAAATACACAACTACAAGTCCCAGAATGCACCGGGACAAAAATCAGGATAGTGCAAGGAAAGGAGCTGCGACGTCCGCGGGGGCCACAGGTCGCAAGTCTCTGGCCGTTCCACTTCACAAAACAAAACATTGCCAGACGCAGCCGCTGGAGGCCCAACAGCAATGTCACTTTGTTTGTGCGCACCGTTGTAGCCTTGCACTCAATGCCGCACCCGGAATAGTTCCTCCACACGCCAGTCCCTGATCTGAGGGTCGTCGCTCTCCGTGCGCTCTCTGTCTGCTGACCGCCGTCAATCCCGGGCACACAACTTCTCAGGCTGAGTTGGGAGCCGGGGAGCTAACAGTTGGAAGTCACGGGGCGCGAGACAGCACCTTCGGCGTCCTTCAGCATCATCCCTCGCAGCCTCAATCCCTCACAGTCGGTGGACAGCACGAAAACCCAGCACAGACTTCAGCGTCAAATGCTTGCACAGAACTCAATCAGCGTCACAGCTGTACCTCAAGCAAAGTCGAGTCAACTAAACCAAAGGTATGAATTGCAAAGTGAATGCACTTAAAAAAAAACCATCACATCAGTCAGTCAATAGATACTTTATTCGGTTATATGAAAACCACAGACGTACATCACATGCATAAAAACAAAGATAAAAAGTACATTCCATCATAAACACAAATCTTCACTATTTAAATACTATTAAAAGATGCAATTTAAAAAGGCCTTTGCATAATTTCAGGTGCTCTAATGTTTCTACCTACTTCTGAGGGCACACGCCAAAAACCTTCCCATATTAAAGCAAATATTGTGGGACTGTAACATTTGAAGGTGGATCAGGGCTGGTTTAACCTGCCAAAATCCCTTCCTGCTGAGCAATGGTAAAAAATTACATTTTCTTAGGGTCTGGTAATGATTACACAAAAATATAAAGTGCACTGTGTCTTGGACTGAGAAGTTATCACATGAGCATGGGATTGATATACTGACAAACTTATCACATTGATCACCACTGGTACCTTTCAAGCCAGCTGGCAGGTACAAATGGGCCATGCCATTGCAGAGCAGTGGTAGTGAGACAAAATATCGAAATTAAAATATCAGTATACAATAATATCGATGCTTTAATTTCGATGGTATAGAATATCGATGTCCAAAATATCGACAGACAGAATATCGTTTTTTTAAGGTATGTATGTTACTAATATCGAAATTTACTAATATCGAAATTTTGTTTAGTGTTATGTATTTTATTTTGTTGTTTATATGTTTGTTAAATATGTTTTGTAATCGAAATTTTGTTTAGTGTTATGTATTTTATTTTGTTGTTTATATGTTTGTTAAATATGTTTTGTAATGTATGTTTGAAAATTAGTAATTTTGTTTACATTTTGGGTTTTAGTATCAGAGCGGGTTGTGGGTTTATAGGGGAATAGGGTGGGAAGTAATTTAATAATAATTAATTAATTAATATATTTTTGTAAATATGTTTAATTAATAATTAATTGACAATTACTTAATATTAATTAGTTAATTAATTAATGTATTTTTGTAAATATGTTTAATTAATATGTAATTGGTAATTAATTAATATTAATTAGTTAATTACATTAATTTGAGTTAATGTTTTAATATATATAATTTTTTGTTATTGTTAATTAATTAATTGGTAATTAAATATTATCAATTAGTAAATTAAATTAATTAGAGTTAATGTGCTAATATATTTAATTTTTTGTTATTGTTAATTAATAATTAATTGGTAATTAAATATTATTAATTATTTAATTAAATTAATTAGAGTTAATGTGCTAATATATTTAATTTTTTGTTATTGGTAATTAATAATTAATTGGTAATTAATAATTATTAAGTGATTAAATGATGTGATTTATTTATGTGTAGTGGGTTGTGTGTTTATAGGGGGACAGGGTGTGATATAATTAAATGTGATGTAATTAAAGAGATTGTATTTAGTTATTGGTATTTATTGTTAATTAATTAGTAAATAATATGTGTTAATTAGTTCATTTATAATTACATCAATTTAGTAATATTAATTGTTATTAATTGATTAATTGAAATTTATAATAATTGTGTTTTTTTGTATGTGTAGTGTGTTGTGTGTTAAAAGGGGAATAGCGTGGAAAGTAATTTTTACCCCCATGCTATCCAACGCTTTCCCGACTGTTGCACCCTCTGGAGTGGAAATAGTAATCTAAACTCCTACGCTATCCAATGTTTTCCCTACTGTTGCACCCTTTGGAGTGGGAATAGTAATTTTTACCCCTACGCTACCCAATGCTTTCCCTACTGTTGCACCCTCTGGAGTGGGAATAGTAATTTTTACCCCTACGATATCCAACGCTTTTCCTACTGTTGCACCCTCTGGAGTGGGAATAGTAATGTTTACCCCTACGATATCCAACGCTTTCCCTACTGTTGCACCCTCTGGAGTTGGAATAGTAATTTTTACCCCTATGCTATCTAACGCTTTCCCTACTGTTGCACCCTCTGGAGTGGGAATAGTAAATTGTACCCCTACGCTATCCAACGCTTTCCCTACTGTTGCACCCTCTGGTGTGGGAATAGTAATTTTTAGCCCTACGCTATCCAACGCTTTCCCTACTGTTGCACCCTCTGGAGTGGGAATAGTAATGTTTACCCCTACGCAATCCAATGCTTTCCCTACTGTTGCACTCTCTGGAGTGGGAATAGTAATTTTTACCCCTACGCTATCCAACGCTTTCCCTACTGTTGCATCCTCTGGAGTGGGAATAGTAATTTTTACCCCTACGCTATCCAACACTTTCCTTACTGTTGCACCCTCTGGAGTGGGAATAGTAATTTTTACCCCTACGCTATCCAACGCTTTCCCTACTGTTGCACCCTCTGGAGTGGGAATAGTAATTTTTACCCCTAAGCTATCCAACGCTTTCCCTACTCTTGCACCCTCTGGAGTGGGAATAGCAATTTTTACCCCACGCTATCCAACGCTTTCCCTACTGTTGCACCCTCTGGAGTGGGAATAGTAATTTTTACCCCTACGCTATCCAACGCTTTCCCTACTGTTGCACCCTCTGGAGTGGGAATAGTAATTTAAACCCCTACGCTATCCAATGCTTTCCCTACTGTTGCACCCTCTGGAGTGGGAATAGAAATTTTTACCCCTACGCTATCCAACGCTTTCCCTACTGTTGCATCCTCTGGAGTGGGAATAGTAATTTAAACCCCTACTCTATCCAACGCTTTCCCTACTGTTGCACCCTCTGGAGTGGGAATAGTAATTTTTACCCCTACACTATCCAACGATTTTCCTACTGTTGCAATATGTGGAGTACGTATATATATTAATTTAGATGTAGAGTTTTTAATTTATTTTAAATGTATATGTATTAGTTATAATTTTTTTAATACGTTTTAATGTTTTTATTTAATATTTGTAAAATTATATATATTTTTAAATTATTTTTACATTATTATTAATACATTTAAAAAAACGATATTTTTAATTTCGATATTTTTGTACTACGATATTAATTTTTCGATATTTTTGTACTTACCTTTATGAAGATATAACGCCGATATTTTTGATTTCGATATTTTTGTGTCGATATTTTTGTATGTAGATATTCTGTCTGTCGATATTATGTCATACATCCAAATGCTTTCGATTTTGGCAAATTGCATCCAAAGGTCAGAGTCTGAAGTAAATGTGTTCGCCTCGCGTTACGGATGGCTCTGAACCAGAGACAATGTCTGCCCACTCATTAAATACCAACATGGCGCTCTAAAAACAACTCTCTGAAAGCTGACTCGCATGGTACAACATAGAATTAAACTGATTCCACATTAGAAAACTTTTGAAGTCGACTCTTGGAATCGCAACTATTTAAAAAAAAAAGTAAATGCATGCAATGGGACTATTGTTCTGCCTGTTTTGCGTATGTTGCTTTACACACATACAGTTCTAAAATCGTATTTGTTAATAAGGAAAGCAGGTCCTTATAGAAAAAGCGCATTGCGACTGCAAATTGCGAGCACCCGTGTACCACTTCATATTTATGTTGCATGTCAGGTAAATGTCATCTCAGAGAAAGCAGGTAAAATTAAATTCCTCATAAATTATGAAAAAGAATACATTGTCACTCCTTAACAGTTCTCCATTCCCCAATTAATTGCATTTTCTTCATAATCTTATGTAAAGCGCCTTAATGTTCTTCTGATGCTGGAGCGATGTAAAAGACTGCTATATAAATTAAAAAAATAGTGTTCCAAATATAAATCATCTACACAACCGATGGACACAAAAGATTAAAAAAAATAACGGCCTTCGTTATGGACGAAATAAAAAAAAAGCACAATGCTGCATCCATCAGTGGATGCTAATTGTCGCCCTCTGCCAGTAATGAGTGGGCAAGTGAAAGAAAGGACTGAGTGGACCATTGTCATGCCCACTCGACCATTTAGACTCAGCGGTCAACTAGTAGCTGGGTGGAGTGGACCTTGTGGTGTCCATCCACATGACCTGCTCATAGCGAGTGGGGGTTCTCCTCAGACCCATTCAAAATCCAAAATTCGTTGTGAACACCCCACTTGCTAGGTGGTGTCTGGTGGGTCCATTGTGCCACGTGCATGGAACAGCAACCTCTGGTCAGTATCTGGGTGGTGTACTATCTTCCAATGCTGGGTCTGTAGTCACAGTACAGAATTTGAGCTCCCATTATGAGGTCCTCGGAATTAGGTGTGGAGATACTGCAATCGGTTCTGAAATGTGGGATAGCATATGGTCCTGGGAATACTGGGTTGAAGACCCTATATATTTCCCGCTTCTAGGAAAAAAACACGTCCAAATCTCCACACATTCACCACTGGCTTGTGGCATGTGGTAAATGTGTGAGGGGCTATTTTTAGAGAAGTGGGTTTGGATGTGGGATAAAGGTGGGCACAGCAGGTGAGGGAAGACAATGGCTGCTCCACCATGTTGAGTTTACAGTGCCGGGGAGACCTGGAGCAGCAGCTACCTAGGACCCACATAGATCTGCTCTAAAGCATGGGCTTGGTGCGTCCGGGCCCAGAATGACCATGTCCAGGGTGTACTGACCCGTTAATTTCAGGCCCAGATACATAGGGGATATTAGTATGGCCATGTGTGGAATCCACACCAGGGATATCAGTCCAGGCCACTTGTATTGATGGCCTTGAGTGGAGTTAGGAGGGAGATGGACATTCATTTGCTTTGCAGTTATCACCCACAGAGAGACCAAATGCAGATATAGCCTTGCCCATAATATAATCTTTAATACTGAACCTTTTCTGCAAGTTGTTTAGACTACACCACTATGACATTGACTTCTGAGTCTTTCCTGAGTGTCATTTGGGCTATGGCTTTATATTATTGATTTATGAGCATTTTCTGGTTGTGTTTTGGGGCACCCTTCATATTAGTTCTGACCGTTTCTGATAGTCAGCTGGGCTCTGCCTTAATAAAATTTAATTGAATATGAGTTTTATGTCGAAGTAGGTGAAAGTGGGAGTTTGTGGAATCCTTGCTTTCACAGTCTGAATCGCTTTAAAGAGAACATACCCTATATAGTTCATAGTAAAATAGTAAGAGATATGATTAAGTGCTCCAGTGGGTAATTGTCAAATTTGGAAGCTGAGTTCTAATTCTGCCTTCTAACTTTCCCCACAATTCGTGTAATTCTGGATAAACCACGTAATTGCCCCATTGCTAAAGCTATTCAATGTAATGAAATTGAGAAATGTAAGATCATTATGTAATTTAAAGTTGTAAAACTCCAGTAGATGTACACAATCTTGTATTATATCTAAACTCCTATCCACCCTTCATTTGCAAGTACGCAACTGCTGGACAGTCAAGTGTTGACAATATGAATAAAAAGACATGCCTAAAATTCAAAATTCTAGCGACGGAAAGCACACACACACAGTCAAGAATAAATCTTTGCAAAATGTAATTACGTCAGGGTAATCTTGCATAATTCTAAAATTCTGTGTAACTCGAAATGTTCCAAATGTTGTAAATTTCGCATACTCAAAAATATTGTACTTTTTTGCACGTGAGAAACTGGATTCGGAAATGTCTCACTGACATACATTTTTTCAAACTCATAATTTACTTCTAAAACCAGTCTCCTGCAGGATCTTATCTGACTTTATTTGTGTGGGGTATTCCCTGATGGAGAAAAGTTACTTTAGATACAGGCAAAATGTATTTGGTGTAATATGAGAACTTTTATAAAAATGAGGCAAATTTCATCCCCAAAAATCAAAAAGTTCGTGTACTCAGGCTCAACACAACTGTGAACCTTCCTACAGTAAACGGTTCAGAATACCATACTTTTTATCAGGCAAATATTAACAAGACCCTGGATGTGGAAAATGAGTAAGGTAATATTTCATCGATCATTGAATAAAAAGTAGAAGGTGCACATTTGACCCTGCTGAGACACCTGGCACTGCTCCCAAAAGGACTCAGAGAAAGCAATTGAGCAGGGCGTGGCCCTCAGTAGTCGGCCAATGAGATTAACAGTGGGTTGGGCTCAATTTTTAGGGGCAGCCCTCATGCAGCCTCCATTTAAAGGGGCGCACTGCGGACCACAGGCATCAATCAGGTCTGCTAAGCTCCAGGAACCACCTGCAAACATGAAGCTGTCCGCCGACGACAAACACAACGTGAAAGCCATCTGGGAGCACGTCAAAGGCCATGAAGAGGCGCTGGGTGCAGAGGCTCTTTGCAGGTATGGCTGACTTTATGATTTCTTCCCAGTAGAATATTTATTTTAAAAGTGTTCTGCACAATATTTTAACTACAAAGAAGGTGCACGTTGCACAACATGCTGTCATAAAAAAGAGTTTGGGGAAACTGACATTGACACTTTTACTGAAGTGATTCTCTGAATAAACACACCGTTTATGGATCTTGCCCAACAGGAAACTCTTTGCAGTTCAAACATTGTGCTGTATCAGCGCTTGAAGCTAAGAGATGTTCTGGTTTTACTTAGTTGAAGTCTGTTAGCGGTTACCCGCACCCATTGCTCGCACAAAGGACATAGAATCAGGTGTCCCATAGATATGCTATGTAATTTTTGTGGAAAATATTTAAGACTTAATATTTAGGTGAGACAATATTCTGACACTAATATTCTGGTACCAGGCCCAGCTTTAATGTTGCAGGTAAGAGCAGTGGGGCGATAGGGCCGGGTGTGTGTGTGGGGGAGGGGGGGGGCTGGATTTCGACAGACAATGACGTGGGGAAATTGATTATTTAATTCTAAGGATCTCTGGACAAGCTTAAAGAACCAACTGGACACTAACAGATCTTCCTAGAATCATAAATAATCGTTTGTAATACTTCTCTGATAGCAAAATGGCCCCACTTGTAACAGAATGTGGATGTAAGCAACAGCCTGCATTGTCAGATACATCTTGAACGTGTCTTCATGGGAGAAACTCCTGTAGAGTAATCACCTTTTCATTGTCTATCACAGGATGTTCACTACTTTACCTTCCACCCGAACCTACTTCCATTCAAAAGACATCAAGGAAGGGTCCAGTTTTCTCCACTCCCATGGCAAGAAGGTCATGGGGGCTCTGACCAATGCAGTTGCCCACATAGATGATATTGATGGCGCTTTGAGCAAACTCAGTGACAAGCATGCTGAGGAACTTATGGTTGATCCTGTCAACTTCGAAGTAAGTATCAAAGTTCCTCCTCGATATATCTCTTTATTGGGTTGTTTGTTGATTCTTTGATAAAGGGTGTGATGAGCTTCATTTATGTATTTTGTTATTGATTTGGAGTTTTATATGGTAAAGGCCAGACACGGCTGGTACAGGAACTCTTTAAATACTAGAGGTTCAATACAAAAGGACTTAAGGTTTGTAAAAACAGCAATTTGAAAGGACAAATTTTGAGGTGACATGACTGCAGCTTGTTTATCTCTGAGTCAGTTCAGGCCACAAAGATCAAACATACAGGTTGATTGGGCAATTGGGCAATTTGAACTGTCCAAAAACTGTAGGATGCATGTGCCCAGATTTAGATTCTACTCCTTGGCTATGAGGTAATACACATCACCATAGTGCGACCACCAGACCTTACCAAGTACACCTCTACACTTGCATTCATAGATGTGTTGCTTCTTGCAGCAAAACACACACACACATGCATGAATAGTCCTATAAATGTACATTGCTATAAAAGCTGGCAGTTCCTTTGAAAAGAGATTCCATGCGTCCACACCAAGGGCCTCATTTACCAGGTCCTAGCAGCACTTTTGCACCTCATGAGCGTCACTTTTTTTACACTCTGGTGGTGCAATATACCGCAAAATATTTACTAGGCCACACAAAGCCATTTTAAGTGGCTTATCATGGCTTTGTAAATATATGGCCCTTTCTGGCAAAACACTGCATGAAAGGGGTGTTCCATGGGTGTTGCAGTGGGTGTTCCCACACAACACCCATGGAATCTGAAGCATTCCCAGATTTATGAGGAATCATAATCCTGGGAATGCGTCAGATTTAACACCACCCCAGGGGTGGTGTGTGGCGTTAAGGAGGCACACCGAGGACAAATATCCTAATTTCTCCTCATTTTTGTCTCTTTCCATGTCGTAGAAGGAGGAAATCACCTCCATTGATTGATTTTGTGCAGAAAGGTGTCCTTTCCTGCACCAAATCAATCCTCCCGGCAACACAGGCAACCTTGGAACATGGCGCAAGGGTGCCTGCATTGGACACTAGGCTGCTTTTTCAGTGTTGGCGCAGTGGTTAGTACAGGAATGCACCGTATTCTTTTTAAATATGGCGCATTCTTGCAGTTTTAAGAATGACACACCGCTTCACTGCAAAATTGCTTGCGGCACAGTGCTATGCTATTCTATTGTAAATGAGGCCCTGATCTTCTGCCAAACTATTACACAGCATTGTCCAACCCAGGGTCAGGAGAGCTTGACCCATCCCAGTTTTTTTATAGACATATAACTACGTTGTATGTACACTCGTGGACTTCATTGCCCCTAGCAAACCCCCTGGCACTGCATTTGCGACCCCTGGCCTCAGAGGTGGCAGAATCAGTCTCAGGAACACAGTGGCAGTCCGTCATTATGGACATTGGTTGGGCTCCACTCTCTTTGCTTTCTGTCAATTCTCTTATTACAGTAATAGTGAATATTATTTTATTAATCACCATTAGTGTAATAAAATATGGAACACTATTAACTGGAATATGACCTTCCATGACAGCTGAGGTAAGTAAAAAAGCTTTTAAATGTACCTTGTATGTGCGCCTGCGGGTGAACATGTTTGTGAGCAAGAGTGCGTACGAGTGAATATGTGTGTACGTGTAAGCATGCAGGGCTCGAGTCGGGATACCACGCGGGTGGATGCCGTCCCCCCACTTATTTTATAGGGGGGACGCCATCCCCCTGCCAAACAGCTGGACTTCACTCTTTGGCCTCTTTGGAACGTGTAGCTCGGCACCTTTCGTGACGTCACTTCCTGTTGTGACGTCACTTCCGGTGACAGCGTCCCCCCACTTCTTTTTTTACAACTTATAAGCACAGGTGTGTGTTTGTGAAAGTGAAGGTCAAAGTGCATGTGATGTCACTTCAGCTACCCCGAGCATTTCGGTGAATTGACGTTCATGTCTACACTCCGTGGCCCTCGTTATTTACAAAATATGTAATTTGCACCTTAAGGTTCACAATAGCATGGGTGTAAATTTACTAATTTCAGAATGCACAAAACTCTTCCAGGTAACACGGTGAAAGCAACACAAGCTGCAACGTTTTAGCTGTACCCATGGAAAACTTTGTGCATTTCGTTTCCACGTATATTATCACATGCAAAACAATCAGATCAAGTGCTAATGTACCTGCTCACCTCTGAGTTTCTGTTTTTACCGCACAGAGTAAATATGTCCTGAATGAAGGAAATACATCCCACTGGAACCCTCCACTGCCTGGTGTTCACCTTGTTTTACAATCTAGGAATGGCATTTATTGTAGCCCTTTACAGGAGCAAATCTTTGACTTTTCCAAGATTGGAAGGGATCAGAAAGGTGTTTGTGGATAAACCAATCCCGAAGATTTAGGGGGAGCATACATTTTCGGAGTATTCCTGCCATTCTATGGTATCATTAACATGCCTGTTTTAATACTACTGTACTTTCTGAAATACATAAATTTAATGTGGGAATTCTCTAAGGTAGTGAATCAGCTGCAGACAGCACAGCTCACAAACAGTGGGCAATGGTCGACGCTCCCTGAGGTGTGCTATATGCAGCTCGTGCGACAGCGTAGTCGCATAAAAACAGGTGCACCTCCATTCATTAAAAGGGCCCTGTGAACACCGGGGGCCCTATTCAAATGGGTCTCCGCACTCGTGGCGGAAGTTCGCAGTGGCGGCGGAGTCTATGCGCTCGGGGAATATGCCACCCCCAGTATGGAAACTCCCCCCCAAGATAGCGGGGGCCTCCACCACGAGTGCGGAGGCCTTTTGTAAATCAGGCCCCCAGTTGCCACTCACGAGAGTAGATTTTACTCACTGAGAGATCTCCCAGTGACTAAATGATTACGCAAGTTCAAAACCAAGATTCCTGAATTGGAAAAGTGAATCAGACATGTGTAAATCGGCTTTATAAATGCAGAGTTAGTTTTACTAATGACGGCAAGGCTCGTTACTTGCACATTTAGCATCTGTATACTATGAAAACCGGACATGGATCTGCCCTTCCCGGCCATAGTTAGATATTTCTAATTTCTGCGCTACATTATGCTGCACTTTGCTAGAGATGTTAACGCCATTTTTGTACTTTTCTTTTAGATATTGGCTCACAACATCCTGGTCGTTTTTGGCATCTACCTGAAGCAGCATCTCACCTGCGGGGTGCACTGCTCCGTGGACAAGTTCCTGGCCACAGTAGGCTACGTGCTGGCTTCCAAATATCGTTAAAGGTTGTTTTCTTCAAGCAGAGAGTTCACCATCCACACCACTTGACGTGTGCTTTCTGAAACAAAAATGTGAAACACCGGGGGACGAGGCACAAGAGTGCTGTGAAATAAATCAAGCTGTGATTGCACTGACAGTATTCTGTGTCTTGTTTTAATAGGGACTCTGTGTAATATTACAACATGTTATGTGTATGCTTCACAGCAGAGGCGCAACTAGACCCGAAGTTCGGGGGTTTGAAGGGCTAACACTCACCACCAGGGCAGGCCCTAGCACTTGTCGCACACGATGAAACAGTCTTCTTTGGCGCCCCTCCCCCATTTCCTCCTTCTGCATGAATTCTCTCACTACCACTCAATAACAATGCACCTCATCTCTCTATAGCACCTTTCTGACAAACATTTCATTTTTTATAGTGTTACTCATAGTTTTCTCACACTCAGTTCTTTGATCTGCATGGTACACGTTCTTTTTAGGAGGCACATTAACCCTCTGCGCTGTGTGGGTGGCAGGAGTGCCCATGTGAGTGCACGGTGACCAATGCAACAGTGTGAGAGTAGTGACTGCAGGGTGAGTGAGGTGACCATATGAATTTGGGTATGGATGTAAGTGCAGAGTGGGACGAATAAATGCATGGTTAGTGATGGTCTTGTTTAAGTGAGATTGCAGATTGAGCAGTGAAGGGGACAGGTTAGTGAAGTGTCACATGAGTGTGAGTAGTGAGCTCATGTGATTGCAGGGCAGGGCTCGAGTCAGGGTCCACGCGGGAGGACGGCGTCCCCCCACTTATTTTACCGGGAGTTCGATAACTGGAGCAAATGGAGTCACACATTCACTTTTTGGCCTCTCTCGGGCGAGATCGGAGCCCATTCATAATGCTGCTCACGCGCCGGCTTCTCTGATGCAATCGCATCTTAGGAATGAGCGAGGGGAGGCAATGAGTCTGATGGTGCAAGCCACCTTTTGTGACGTCACTTCCTGTTGTGATGTCAGCGTCCCCCATTTCTTTTTTTAGGACTTGTGCCCTCTTGCAGAGTGAGGTACAGGGTGAACAGCACAAGTGCATTGTGAGTGCATAGTGATCACTGTGAGTGAAGGGTGAGCGGGTGAATAGTGTGAGTGCATGGTGTTCAGTGTGAGTGCATTGTAATCGCTGTCAATGCAGGGGTGAGCATGAAAAGGGAAGGGCGAGAATAAGGCGTGAGTTGTCTGAATGCAAGGTGCATTCCCAAATACTTGAAGTAACTCAGCATGTTATTGACAGCGGATATAAGTTGACCTATTGCTATTATGGCATTAATCAGGGAGCGAGGGTGGAGGAAATTAATAATGTGCTGATCCTACGACAAACTTCCAGTCATATGATTAGGGCTGCCAGCTAATGATTTTGATGTCCCAGGCGGTACATAAACAAGCAGACATCTAAAGTTGTATTTTCAGCATACTTTGAACAGCAAATATGATTAGAAATCACTTTTAATTGTAGTCTAAGGCTATCTGAATGATCCATGACTGGTAATTAAAGGGAACAAGGACAGAAAAGTCACATTACAAATGAATACATACTTTTTTATTTAACTCTATTTGGAGTCAAGGTGAGGTCTTTGTAGGCTCTTCAAACAACAGATGGCTGGCATTTTTCTTTTGACAACCCTACTTTATATTCCTTTTCATGAAATGCAGTCTCACACTATGGCAGGAAATGTAAAATATGAATGCAAGGAATAGGCAGAGTGGGGGGCCAAGGGGTATTGGAATCAGAAAAAAACAAAGCCTAGGTAACCAGTTTACAAAGATATGTAAATGTGCAAATGGTCTTTAAAGACCTGTGAAAAACTCAGGTGTGCCGGAGATAAGACTCTACACACTGCACAGCCAAGCCCACAGCAGCTCTAGCTGCAGCAACCCGGGCTGAGACACAGGCCGGGTGGGGGACAGTAGTGGGGGGGTGGACAGAAGCCCTTTTAGCCCTATGGGCATTGCGTGCCTGGTTCACTGGCATGTCTGAGAGCTGTGTCACAAAAAACAAGTGCTTGTTCTTTCAGTGTAGAAAAGCCATGCATGTGAATGAGTACATTAAATCTTTCTGAGTGCTGTGCCCTAGGTGACTAGATTTTGAGAACCAAAAACCGGGACACGCCAGAAGTAAAAGTAGCATTATAGGGAACATAGGTCCCTTCCGGAAGGGTATATAAACACAAAAGGGCACAGATCTGCAATGAGCCCTGTGATGATGCTCTCCAATGGCGATATAGTACATTTATTGAATATAAAACAATTGAAGAACACTCAAATAAAATTATATACAGAATTACGCTGGTCAAAGTTTGGAAGTCATTAGAGTTCCGAACCTCTGGCATTAAATGTACAAGGTGACTTTGTTAAGGAATACAAATATCAGACAGTCACAAATAAGCAAGATCTTTTGCACCATAAGAATTCAAGTAAGGCAGTTTGGATTTAAGATGCAACAGTCAACAACATTTCGATCCCCACTAGAGTGGGGTCGATCGTCATCAGGACATAAGATATAATGTCCGAGTGATAGTGTGTGCGAAATTCATAGACAGGCAGTGGGAGAGGTTTTGAAGTAGCAATTGCTATCTTGTGCCGGCGCTGCAAGACCAAGGACAGGAGATATGGGGCAATTAATCGTTGCAAGCCAGTTGTAGAGTAGTGATGAGGGGTGAGGATGGGGACACTCCACCCTGGTAAGTATATACTGAATTGGAGCCCTGATCTGGATACGAGGGTAATGGGTCATAACTGCGGAATGGCGTGATTAGAGGACAATGGAGCGGTTAAGCGTTGGCGGTGAGGAAGGGGACAAATTCCACCTTGGTAGTATTCTCCTGAATCGGAGCCCCGATCAGGGTGATGAATGAATGGCTGTTAATGCGCAATGGCATGAAGAAAAGAGTTTCTGCATCCACCAGAGTCTGGAAGGACTCCAGACAAGGACTTTCCTTACCTTGATCAGGGCTCCAATTCAGGAGAATACTACCACAGCGTAGTAAAGTTTATTTTGAACAGAAAAGGCATGTTCCATTAGTAAACATCTTAGAAGATATATTTAAAAATCACCATAATATGTAATTACACTTAAATCATTTGTACTGCTTAAAGTAAAGCTGTTACTGAAGCGTTTAAAATTAAAACACTTCCCGAGGGCCTGTGAAGAACTATCATAAGAAGGAGGATTCACCAAAAGGTGTTTTTTTCCTACTGATTGCGAGTGTAGATTGTGCTATTGCATAGATTTTCACACTTAGGCAGATTTTAACTTAACTACACTATTGATGTTTCAGGTTCATGGAGGAGGTGCATGATAGATGCATAGTTGTATTCACCCAACAGTGCTTCTTTGTTTAAATATAAAGTAGTCGAGTTTTTGCATCTTGTTTCCCAATCTGGTGGTCAAATGTACAAACATACTGGTCCCAATAGGTTGCTGTATATTGTGTTTGAAAAACATTAATACATCTATAACATTGTACATTGCAAATGATCCAGTGCCCCTATAGAAATTCTGTCTCAACAGCGCTACCCAACACTAGATACTCACCATTAATCATAAATCACTCACAAGGCCCATTAACCAACGAGACAGATTTTGAGCAACTGAATCATGTGACCTAATTATTCAGAACCTATTCATAAACTATTTACACATTTATATACAATGACCATGATTTTGCGCATAAAACATTATACGTAGATCACCAAGGTAAATGGATCAACTAATGGTAACAAGACCATAAATAACAAGGCCAGCTTGTTGTTTTAGAATCTTATTTTATTAGCTTTATCCATGTAAGTGTATTTTATTAAACTCCTTATTAGCACATTTTTGCAGCTTTTATTAAAGAATGGCACATTAGACTGTCAATTCAAAGTAAAATCAATTAGCATGATTTAATTAAAAGAAACAGTTTTCATCACCTAAGTTCAAAATCCCTGTCTAAAACTCACTTATATTAATGAAAAAGTCAATAACCCTATTGATCCTTACGTGCTCCAAAAAGTCCTTCAGCATAACACGCCATACAGGATTCGGAAAGCGAGAAGCAGCCTCCTGCCCAAGGGGGCAATTTTTATACCTTCTTCCCTAACTAATCTAACTAAAAAAAAGACTTTTTCCCTGCCATCCAGAGTTCTGATTGGGTGACAGACGTCGTTCCACACATGGTGTCATCATCTTTTCGAAGCGTAGTTCTGACCTTTCTAAGAGTCTATTGTCTCCTATTCACAAGTCACGCAGCTTCCTCAAAGAGAAACATTTTTATAAATGACAGTCCGTGACTTCCTTAGCTTGGCAATCTCTGCCGGTTTCCGACCTTGGCTTAGCTTTGTCCCTCCATGAGCTTGCATTTTTCAATTGAACTTGTAAAGAATGCCAACGTGATAAAACTTTCCACGCAGGGCTCTTGCTCTTTCTGGACTGGTCTCGACATTCACCATTTTAACATCATTAGGCCTCAGGCCTTAGGCCTCTCTCATGGAGAACTAATATTCAAACAAACACAAAAGAATAATTAATGCAAGAATTAGAATTCATTCCGTTACCCACCTACCTTTGCTAATTATTAACCCATTAATCTATGTTAACTAGCTGGAGCAAATAAAGCAACCAACAGAATTGTGCAACATAAAGACGAAAAGACATAACATGAGCACAAAAAATTAAGCACATGCCATTAATAAAACAGATGCATTTAATACTGACAAAGACAATAGACAAGGTTAATTCATTATTTTTCACATACACGCAGATGCAACATAAAGCACATATATGAGCACATGTATTAGTCCCTTATGTAATGAATGCATTTTAATCTAGGTTGATTAATAAAATACACTCCATTCTTATTAGTACGCTTATTTAATTCTGGAAGTTTAACTTTGCGAGTTGAAATAAATATATTTCTAAATCTCGCTCCATCACAAATAAGAAGTGATGCATATCTTACTCCCCCTTGTAACTGTGAGACCTTAAACCTATTTTGCTATTCGGAAAGGCTAAAGGCATTAAGGAATCGGAAAATGGGTTTAATGCTTAGCAAAACACCATTTTGTGAATCACAGAATTTGCAATTGCTACATTTGTTCGTACATTGGTCCCCTTACGCTGAGATCTGTGCCCAGATTCCCTAATATTTAAGACAAGGCTGTGCAGCAATTATACTAATATATGGCTAATGTTTTTTTCCCCAGTGCTAGCGTACTCTGGGCTGCACGCAACAACACACATCCTTGCCCCATAGTGAAACGGTTCTGTGCTCTCTAAAGCATAGGTTTTGTACCCAGATGTTTCCCACTTTGCCTATGTGCTGTACAATGCAGCATACATGCAAAGTTAGAAAAATAAGGAGAAATGAAAACATTTCTCCTCTTGGCACCTGCCCCGAAGAGGCATAGTCTTTTGGCACAAATCTCTGTCTACCAATGTTAGTGCATAGAGATTTGCATTAAACCCATTGTTGGCTGCATGGGAACACCCATGTACCACCCATGGCACTCCCTCTTGACACAAGTAGTGAAAGTAGAGCATTGTGTAGCTCTGTGCTGAATTTGTGTCACAAAAGTGATGTAAACCCACAGACAAGCTTTAGCAAATCTGGGCCATTAAGCTAGACACTTGTAAGAGTTAAGCAGCCTCATTTAGGCAATGTGACTGCTATTCTGAATGATAATTGAGTCTCTTTGCCTTGTTTGTTTTTATGTATAGCATGCTGTCACCTTTGCAAGTTTTGAATGAGGTGAAGGGGCAACATGAAGGGACAGTTGAAGGTCAAAATATGTATGGTTTCCTTTGTTAAGAGGTGCACCGTCTCAAAATTGACTCTAATTACCAGCTAGATTGGTGACAAAGTTCAGAAAAAAAAATCAGATGATCAATTTGTTTCCAAGTTGTTATCCTGTTTAAAGACTAAACTCTTGAGTGCATCTGAAATCAGATTAGAGCCCACTTTAGAATTAGGTTACTGCGATTTTAGCACCCATAACATTTTAAAATGTATCATTTGCACATATAACTAACAAGATTGTGTAAAACAAATTATGCAATATGTGCTTGACATTATTATCTAGCTATTTTAAAAATGTTTACAGATTGACAAAAAGTGAATTGCATTGCAATGGAAAACATTGGTTCATTTAGGTATGATAATTATATTTTGCAGTGAAGCCCATGATTAATAATTTATTAATACTGTCCTTTCCATCCTCAGTGTAAAAAGCTTGTGTAAAGCATACAATGTTGCCCTCAAGTGAAAACAAACTCACATGTACCCATGCCCCTACTTTTTATGATACACAGGGCTTCCTATTTATTCTGCACATATCTGTAAATCTTTAACATTTAACATCAAACTATAGGGCATCTTAAAACTCTTATATGTCAACACGATCTGTATTGTGCTCAAATGATTTATTATGTATACACCTTATTTCCGTGTGCCTTCTTGAAACAACTGATGTTTTGAAGTGTCTACAAAGATAACAGAGCAGACCACTTACTGAGAAACACTGGTGTTTCAAGGATCAGGCTGTAGCTGGCTCCCATATCTGGAAATAAACCCGGCGTCCTAAGAAACACAGGGCGTGGGTTCTCTACTCTTCCCCAGTAACGGGTTCCATCTTCCAGGTATGGGACACTGTAGCAGTTAAAGTGGGCCTGACGACCTACCCCTCCCCAATGACACCAATTCTTAATAACCCAAAGTTCACCCAGTACTTCAACCTGATCAGTTTTGGCTCTGGCAAGAGCAGGGCTGTAAATGGATTGGCTGCCTGTTCAACCTCCAGGGGACAATTCCCTTTGATCAGCTCAGGGCACACTATGAATTGGAGGAAGTGGATTGTATCCAATACGTCCAAGGTTGCCATTGGGTACTGCAGCCTTCCATCCAGCCCGGTGCAGAAATGCCCATGACATCCTTCAAAAAATGGTTAATTTTGAAGAACAATGATCGATGACTAATTACTGAATTGTACGCCATCCTTAGCAAGGTAGGGACTATAGATCCCTCACAGGGGCAACTACATTTGGAGGGTGAGCTAGGCAGGCCCATTTTGATGTGGAGTGGGCGAAAAATCCCACAGAGCACGTCATACTGCACACAACATCTCAAGTTAAGAGACAGCATATAAGATAGTATCCTAATGGTATTTAACTCTGGCCAGACTATGTGCATGACACTCTGAACACTCGAAGGAATGGTGGAGGGGCTGCTGATCACTATTTAACCTTTTATGGCATTGCTCCTAACTCTACATGATGCTAGGGCTTCCCAACCCCCTGACGTTTCCCCTCTATTCACCTCTGGGAGAGCATATTGCTCTATCATTAGGTGCAGCGCATCAAGTAACTTTTGCTCTTTGGGGAACGATAAAGAGCCCTCAATACACCACCTGGTTGCGCAAACTATGGTTCATCCTAGGAATGGAGAAAATGTCACTCACAATAGATCAGAGACCTGATGACTACATAACAGAATGGCCCCCCCTCATTGCCCCTCCTATCTGAAACTATCACGGTTATTGCCAATTCCTGACTCTCAATCTATCCATATTACCACTTATTCACTTTGAGATACTGACCCAACAACCCACAGGCCTTTGATATGACTGAATTTCACCACCTATCACTCACTTACATGTTTAGAAGAAAATGGGGGAGTGGGATTGGTTTTGGGGTTTATTACTTCTATAATTGTCACGTGGTCCTGAATTGTTGCCGGCTTTATGGGTCTAGGCAACAGCTATGTGCACATTCCTCTTCCTTGAGATTACGGTGCAGGTTACATGGGGTTTTATGCATTTAGCTGTGTGCCTCCTTTTCTATGGGAACCTTTATCAAAATAATTGATCTATAAACATGTGGGGTTACAGGTCCCATACTTATCCCCCTTTCTGCCTTTGAAGTAAGTATACTTTAAAGGGTTGTATTTGTACTGCACATATCCTGCCTTGCTCTGACCTGGCTCCAGACATAATAAAGCGGGGGGGGGTGGAGACAGCTTTATGTGAGGACAGGCACAGCCCTATTCAAGAGTCAGTGACAACTCCTCCCACCAGTCTATCAAAGGTAGGCCCATCAGACTGGTGATGGGCCATCAGGATATGAAGGGCACACCTCAGCTCCCTGTGTGTGACTGTCTCGAGTGAATGCACAAATAGCCCAACTATCAATCTAAACCAGACAAGGAGCTCTCAGGCAAGCAGAGGCACAGGATGGTAAAGCAACAAAAGGCCCACTCTTTAAAAGTGGCATTTTCAAACACACAATTTAAAAGACACCTTCATAGAAACATGTGTTTTTTAAATACTAAGTTCAGGGATCCCAAACTCCAAATTTCTTCTTTTTCCCAATTGAAGGTTACACTTGTAAGGTGTTACAAGGCATCTCTAATGGGAGAAATAGTCCTTGCAATAGTGCCAAACAAAATTGGCAGTACTTCACTATCAAGACATGTAAAACACACACATACATGTCCTACCTATCACATACACTGCACCCTGCCCCTGGGGATACCTTTGGCCTACCTTAGGGGCACCTTACATGCAGTAAAAGGGACGGTTTAGGCCTGGCAAGTGAGTGCACTTGCCAGGTCGACATGGCAGTCTAAAAATGCGCTCACAGACACTGCAGAGGCAGATCTGAGACATATTTGCAGGGCTAGTCATGTGGGTGGCACAATCAGTGCTGCAGACTGAAGGCCCACTAGTTGCATTTGATTTACAGGCTCAGGACTCACACAGTGTACTTTACTAGAGACTTACCAGTAAATCAATATGACAATCCTGTATAACCAATCACAATCACAAGTTGCACAGGGAGCACTTGCACTCAGCACTGATCAGCAGTGATAAATTTCCCAGAGTCCTAAAGCTAACAATAACAGGTCAGAAAAATAAGAAAGAAGAGGATAAAATGTTTGGAGATAACCCTGCAAAAATGGCCACGTACAACAGACCCTTTTATTGTGTTTGTGGCCTTATTACCGGTGGTAAGTCACTACTTATCACTATTAAGAATCCACTTTCCAACAATAAAGGCATGCAGGGTATGTAAAACAGTATTACAGGAATATTACTTCATATACACATAAATACCCTTGTCAACAAGCTCCTCTATTTGGGGGTGGAATAAACAATAAGAACCGGTTTGTTGACAGTAAGGACAAATGGCTGAAATGGATTGGCTTGCTCTCTTGACCTCAAAACTGTAATAAAACAAATTAAGGCAAGAGTAAAGCGTAAGAAAGAGCAACTGTTTGTGAAGTCAATCCATAATTGCCAGCCTCCAGGGTGGTGGATGCCTGGAGGAGTTTTGAACAGCAAAGAAGACAAGATGAGGTTCAGAGCGGCATGACTGGAGAAGTGGCAGAAAGTGTGAAAAATAAGTTGAAGGTTCAGAAGGGACACCTGGCATTTATGGGAGAGTTTTCAGTCGCTGGCGTCTTGTGTGAGGGGTATTTTACAGTGTATGTGAGTGAGGGCTTTGTGGGTACTCTGTTCTGCTTTGTGTTAGCTTGTTCAGGAAGGAAGAAGTGTGTGTTAAATTTTGTCTTCGGTCCTGTGCGTGTGTTTTAGTGTCAGATAGCTCTTTGAGTTATCAAAAGAATCCCCATAAATCATGGTATTCGAGGAATCATGTAGACAGGGGATTGCAGGATCAGGCATATAGGCAACCGCATGGGAAGATCGAGATAAACTAAGGGAAGCAGTGGATTTAAATGTACTTGCTCCTTGTTTATGTGTCAACATTAAAATTATCCTTGAAATTGAAAGTGGAGTCTATCTTCTTGATTGATGTCAACTGCTTTGTTGTATATATATTTACATATATATGCGCAAGGCATGGGATCCTGCCGAAATGCGTTACAGACTGTAATCTTAAAATAAATTGCTGGTACTGACCTTCGGTTTGCGGTGTCATTTTTCTGGTGGAAAGAAAGTTGGAGACCGGAAGTGGCAGAGGATATATATATGTATAAATACAACGTGTCACCCCCCCAAGCGGTTACATTACCACAGTGCTTATAATCTACTGCACGGGGCGAGAGAATGCAGTATTTACTGCGGGGGATTCAATTGGTCTCTGCCTGAAATCTTTTATCCTACTTGGATACGCAGTTGGTTGAATGAGGTCCGGATGCCGACAGGATTTGCGACACCACTTGGAGTCTGGTAGAACCGCTCACAGAAGTGGTCACCACGTCGGACTCCATCTACCAGCATAAAGCGGGTCCAAGCCCAGCGCGAGGTGTATCATAGTATGAAGCAGAGGAGGAGCTGAAACATCCAACTACTGTGAGTGGCTACAGTAACACCAGAAGATTTAAACCTGCCTTAGGTGTAAGGAACTGATTGAAACCAGGCACTGAGGAAAGCCTTGCAGCTGAAACGCGTCTGCCACAGCGTTTATTGAACTTTGATCCCTATGCGCTGTAAGTGATTTGCTGAATAAATTCAAATTGTTCTTAATCCCTGCATGTGTCAGGCTCATTCTGAGTAGTGAGTGAGTGACTTGATGTTTATACCAGTATGCATAGATAGGGGTCCCAGACTATGTAGAATTTACGTGCACAAAAACTTTTTCTTTAACATTTGATACATATCACTCGTACCATAGTTTTAAAGACGGATGTTGTTTATTCACATCCTCTTACTCATACATCTTATGTACAAAACATAGTCAATATTCACATATGTGCCCATAGAATAGAAGAAAGGGGGGCTCAACCGATCCCTTTCGCGGTAAGAACGCCAGCGAGCTCTTTTGCTTCTTAATAAATGGCCCTCACGAATAAGATCCTGACATTTTGCATTATCCACAGATTAATGCACGTAAAACCGCACCCCGGGTTCGTTTTGAAATCATCTTGTCGACATTGCCATTGACGGGCTGTGACTAGGTAATATTCCGTTAGTCTAGTGTTTCTTATGGGTGTTGTAATGTAAAACTACTTTTGAATACAAGTAAGATATGTTTTTCAAAGTGATCGCGTCTTTGTCTCTCCGCCCCCTGGATGATTGTAACCTCCTGCAATCGTAATGTCTTGGACATGGTATGGGTTTTTGTGTATGACCCAATCCAGCTATGTGTCCTGATTGAACAAGTCCACTAGCCATGGAATGAGTACGGTCGTTTTCTTCCGACTAGGCTCTCAGACGTATGAATGTTTTTAACCCGGACGGGTATACGCAATAAGGGACAGGTCACAGTGTGTTACACATGACCCGGTTTGTCTCACTATGTATCTAGACTAGGGTACACCAGTTGGATACATGTGATGTTTTTCCTTTTGTTTTAATAATTTAACACCAAATAATTTCTTTAGTATCTTGCCTCAGTATATGTTGTTTGAACTATCTCTCCCTGTGTGGCTTATGATAGACATGGTTCATTTATGTATCCAACCCTTAATGGGACTCTTGTTCATTAGTATGCCATCTTTTCCATTCACAGATACTACCCCACGCTCACCCTCCAGAGGAGCCTGCCGGCCCTTTAACGAATTCACTTTACAAAATTATCGGTAATGAATCTATGGCAGATTAAGTCTTTTGAAATTATTCAATCCACGTTTTGTCATTCTAAACTTCCCCTTTCTAACCTTAGGTGCCCCCCTTTCACATCACGTCCTGATGAAGACCCCATTGTAAGGTGCAATCGACCTACACACAACAGGGGTCGAAACGTCGACTGTTTTTACATGTGACCTACCCAATTTTTCAACAATGGATTAATTATTGTGTAACATTTTATATGGGATAGGAACGAACTGATGTTCATCAATGTATGGGGTGACTGACTTTAGCACCCTTGTGATTAAACATATTGAATACTGTTATATCACATGTTATTTTTCTAAATGGTCTGTCCACTAGATTTACCTGCACCAAACCTCCTTTCACAACACAAACCCCATTATTTCCCCCCTTTCTTCTATTTTATGGGCACATATGTGAATATTGACTATGTTTTGTACATAAGATGTATGAGTAAGAGGATGTGAATAAACAACATCCGTCTTTAAAACTATGGTACGAGTGATATGTATCAAATGTTATAGAAAATGTTTTTGTGCACGTAAATTCTACATAGTCTGGGACCCCTATCTATGTACTAATCAATACCCAGGTCCCAGTACCCTTGGGTCACCCCTTCAATTGTAACCCTATACCAGTATGCAGGCACTGAAACCGGCAAGCCCTCTCAGTCAGGTGTAACATGTGAGCCAGCACCTTTGGACCTTGTACTTAAATACAACATGTCACACCCCCCCAAGTGGTTACATTACCACAGTGCTTATATTATACTGCACAGGGATATAGGCTGCAGTCTTTACTGTGGGGGATTCAATTGGCCTCAGGCTGAAATCTTTTAACTTACTTGGATCAGCAGTTGGCTGAATGAGGTCAGGATGCCAACAGGATTTGGGACACCACTGGGAGTCTGGCAGAACCGCTCACGGAACCTACAACCCCCCTCTTCCCAATCATTTTGTGATGCATTGGCTAACTATTTTTACAACAAAGTCAATGATATTTATGCTGTCTTTGCCAACTGTGTAGAAACACAACAAAACACTGCTCCTGAGATGGTGAGCTCCTCCATGGCTGGCCCATCTCTTTCCCAGTTTAAAGAGGTCTCTATTAATCAGGTCAGGGACATTTTGTCATCCATCAAATCAGGCTCTGCCCTTGATCCCTGCCCTTTTAAAGTACTGCTCCCAGTCTCAGAAGTACTGGTTCCAGCCATCACTACCATCTGTAACACCATGATTAACACAGGTGTTTACCCCTCCGATCTAAAAAAGACGCTACTAAAGCCGCTGCTGAAAAAACATAACCTAGATAGGAACGAGCTTAAAAATTATCGACCGATTGCCAATCTGCCTATTTTGGCTAAAGTTGTCGAGAAGGCCCTAAACACTCAACTATCAGCCTTTATAGAAACCCATAATCTACTGGATGACTCCCAGTTTGGTTTCCGCCTAAATCATGGGACAGAGACGGCCCTGATCAAGGCTACAGAGGACATCAGAACCATTCGCGACGCGGGTGGTACAGCAGTCTTGATACTGCTGGACCTGTCAGCGGCATTCGAAACGGTCGATCATGCCATCTTGATCGACCGTGTCGAAGCATTGGGGATTAGACACAGGGCTAGGACTCTCCTGGCTTCCTTCCTTGCCGAGAGAACTCAGGTGGTCACCATAGGGCCTTTTCAGTCCACCACCCTGTCCTTGCCATGCGGTGTACCTCAAGGCTCATCCCTGAGTCCGACACTCTTTAACATATATGTGTCGGACCTTGCCAAAACCATTCGTGCCCATGGGATGAGCCTTACATCTTACGCCGACGACACTCAGTTGGTTTTGGCCATCAGAAATGACGGCCAAAAAATCGCCGATAATTTCAATCTGGGCATGCAGGCCATAGGGAATTGGATGGCATCCAATTGCCTTAAATTGAACTCGGATAAGTCCGAGGTGGTCATCTTTGGAAGCTTAACCCCAGAATGGTCCTCCCGCTGGTGGCCACAGTCTATGGGTCCTCCCCCCACTCCTGTCAGCAAAGTGAGTAATCTAGGTGTCATGTTTGAGGACCGTCTCATGTTTTTCCCCCATGCAAATCAGATTGCCTCCTCTGCTTTTTATAAGCTACGAATCATTAAAAAAATTCTCCCCTTCCTTCCTGCCTCAGCTGGTAAAACCCTGATCACGTCCTTGGTCCTGTCCACCTTGGACTATTGTAATGCCCTATTTTTGAATTCCCAAGAAAAAGTTCTCAATAAGCTGCAAACCATTCAAAATGCGGCTGCCAGACTGCTGGGTGATATCCCCAAGTTTCAATCAGTCTCAGGAACCATCAGAGAACTTCACTGGCTTTCCATCAGGAATAGATCTAAATTCAAAGCTTTGTGCATTGTCTATAAGGCGTTGCATAACCAGGGACCAGCCTTTCTTACGCAACAACTTGTTCCCTATCGGCCCTCTAGATCCCTGCGGTCTTCTGACCTCCTCCAGCTGGAAATACCCCATACCAAACTGGTTTCATGGGGCGACAGAAGATTTCTCGTTTCAGCACCCAAGCTCTGGAATACTTTGCCACTATCTATAAAGAGCAGCCCTTCTCTGTGGTCTTTCCGAAAGCATCTTAAAACGTGGCTATTTGATCAATAATTACATCCTTCTCTAAGGCAGATTTCAGCAAATACTTAGCGCCGAGATGCCCACGGGCCTTCGTTGCGCTTAATAAGTGTTTAAATAAATAAATAAATAAAGTGGTCACCAGGTCGGACTCCATCTACCAGCATGCAGAGGGTCAAAGCCCAGCACAAGGTGTATCACAGTATGAAGCAGAGGAGGAGCTGAAACATCAAGCTACTGGAAGTGGCTACAGTAATACCAGGAGATTTAAACCTGCCCCAGGTGTAAGGAGCTGCTTGAAACCAGTCACTGAGGAACGCCTTGCTGCTGAAACGCGTCTGCAACAGAGTTTCATGAACTTTGATCCCTATGCGCTGTAAGGGATTTGCTGAATAAATTCCAATTGTTCTTAATCCCTGCATGTGTCGGGCTCATTCGGAGTAGTGAGTGAGTATTGGACTTGATGTTTATACCAGTATGCAGGCACTGGTAACCGGCATGCCCTCTCAGTCAGGTTTGACGTGTGAGCCAGCACCTTTGGGCCTTGTACTTGAATACAATGTGTCACCCCCAAGCGGTTACATTACCACGGTGCTTATACTCTACTGCACGGGGAGAGAGGCTGCAGTCTTTACTGTGGGGGATTCAATTGGCCTCAGTCTGAAATATGTTATCTTACTTCGATCCACAGTTGGTTGAATGAGGTCCGGATGCCGACAGGATTTGGGACACCACTGCGAGTTTTGTAGAAAAGCTCACAAAAGTGGTCATCACCTCGGACTCCATCTACCAGCATGCAGCGGTTCCAAGCCCAGCGCGAGAGGTATCACAGTATGAAGCAGAGGAGGAGCTGAAACATCGAGCTAGTAGGAGTAGCTACAGTAACACCAGAAGATTTAAACCTGCCCCAGGTGTAAGGAACTGCTTGAAACCAGGCACTGAGGAAAGCCTTGCTGCTGAAACGTGTCTGCCACAGCGTTTCTTGAACTTTTAATCCTATGTGCTGCAAGTGATTTGCCACATCCCTTTTTATACTTCTCTGCAATGCAGCTCTGTGGCATTTACTGGAGGTACTTGGTGGGCTAGGTGGACCCCAGGGACCCTCAGGTTTCATGGGGACGTAATCCCCCAAATTACAACGCGCCATGGGGCGTATTTGTAGAGTGGTGGAGAAAGGGGGCATAGTCATTATCTATCTCTCACCAATCCCACTGTGTGGGGCTTATTGGAGGTAAAAGGTAGGCTAGTTGGCCCCTAAAGGACCCCCGCAGTGAAGGGGACTCCAATCTCCATCCAATTGCATCCCAGGGAGTGTGTTTGCAGAGTGGTGGGCAAAGTGGGCATGGCCTGGTACAAGTACTTACCAATGCTGATGTGTGGGACTGACTGGAGGTAATAGTTTGGGAAGTTGGCCCCCAAGAATGTCCTCGGGGGCAAACTACCCCTCTTGCTACCTCCAGTAAGTCCCACACAGTGGGAGTATTAAGACGTCTACGGAGGCCATGGCCCCCTTTCTCTATCACTCTGCAAACGTGCCTCATGAAGACCAATTTAGTCCTGTGGGAGTTTGGGGGCTAAGAATCCCTCTTGGTACCTCTTGTAAGTCCTATGCAGCGCAATTCCTGAGCGTTGGTTGGACGCCCAGCACCCTTTCTTCACCACTCTGCAAACACTACTACTAGTTAAAGTAGGATATTTGTGCACGTCTGACTTAGAGGTAGTTTTAATCCCCCTACCCTATTATGTAATAGGGCCTTACAGAGGAGGTCATGCTAATCAAAGGGGTATCACAACGCATAGTGTTCCTTAGTGTATGTAGGTTTTTTGACTGTATTCTAAGTGTCTTTCAGTATAGCACTGGCTATAGGCCTGGTTAGTCAGAGTCAGTTACCACCAGTGCCCGTCTGAAAAAGTTGTGGGCACAGGATGATTTTGCAACAAGGCCTCTTTCTGCTCCTCTGTTTGTTAAATTCTGCATGTCTTGCTTCTTCCTGCACTTGTCTTCCTCTTTGTGGACTTCTTTTGCTTCTTTCTGCAATTCTTTTGCTTCTTTCTGTGCAATTTTTTCTTCTTTCTTCACATGTCCTACCTCTGTAGTTAGAAACTAGCATTTAAAAAACCTTAGAAATTCGCTGAAAAAACCATGGGTTTCAGGCACGTCATAGTATGAAATTAGCATTTAAATAACCTTTGAAATTCACTACAAAAAACATAGGTTTCAGGGGCGTTATAGTTAGTTGGACATTTCACTCGTACAAAACCATAGAAGAAATTCCCCCGTTATAGTTAGTTCAGCTAACTATAACTTGTGCGCCCGCAATGCACTGCTGATGACATCACATTTTACATCCCTCATGACATGGTCAGGGACATCACTCATGTCATCACTGATGACATCTCAAATGACATCACTAATGAAATCACTGCTGACATCATCCTTGGGATAGAGTGGCAGACCTCCGCTCACCCTAATATAACCTTTGATACACACACTCAAAAATACAAACTAACATTTTCAAAACAATGGACATACCATTACCAGTTACAACACACCTATTCATTAATTCCAAGATCTACACACACATCCACTCATTCACTAAGAGTCCTATACAGACACTCATACATGTATTCACTCATCATATGTATTCATACACCTATACATCCTGTTACCCACCGCCACTCATCCATAGAGTTTTTCACACACATAGTCAACCATGCAAACAAAGTATCAAACATTCATTTACTTGCATAAACAGTTATACACACACCACCACACTTACTTCCACACAAACTTACACATACTTACTCTCTTAAACAATCACTTATAGAAACATATACTTAATTATACTGGAACTTTTCCAATCTCTCACTCTCACATATACTCACTTATATACAGCAATACTAACATATACTAGTTTAAAACATATGTAGTTACTCATAAAGACACTATTGAGACAGTGATTCACTCACTAACACACCCATACACACACTCATCCACCCATACAGTCCTGCACACATGCTGACTTCAACACATACAAACAGTGAGTCACTCCTTCATGCATCTATGCACTAAGTAATACCCCCCACGGAACCATACAGACACTCAGACACTCATACTGATACTAAAAAAAACAAGTAATAACACTTATGTAGCTACTCACCAACCCATGCAGCTACTTATACACAAAGAGAGAGACTGATGCAGATATTTACATATTTAAACATTACTCACTAACCCATGTTTTCACTAAGATACACTTCATCAGTCAGTTATACAATCAATAAAAAAACATCCATTTAGACACTTATATACCCATTTATTCTTCCCTTGACCTGAGATATACATATATAAAACATATCACATTTTCAGAAAAACACACATTCACTGGTTGATGTCATCAGTGATGTCATTTGAGATGCCATCAGTGATGTAATGAGTGATGTCACTGACCATGTCATGAGTGATGTAATATGTGACATCATCAGCAGTGCATTGCGGGCGCGCGAGTTATAGTTAGCTGAACTAACTATAACGAGGGAATTTCAATGGTTTTGTATGAGTGAAATGTCCAGCTAACTATAACATGTGTGAAGCCTATGTTTTTTTCAGTGAATATATATATATATATATATATATATATATATATATATATATATATATATATATATATATATATATTACCTACTGGCGGTCGCCAGTAGGTAGTTATACTTAGGATTGTTTTCCTTAGGGAAATCGCAACATTCTATTGGGAATAACTTTGGCGCCGGTTGAGGAATCTGCCTGAAATGTTTCTCAAATTTGCCTCGCGCCTCTCCGCTCTTTCCCTGAAAGTTTGGGGGGGATTTGTCAATAGGGGGCTGAGATAAAAGGGGGTCGC
This sequence comes from Lissotriton helveticus, assembly GCF_964261635.1. Taxonomy (NCBI): domain Eukaryota; kingdom Metazoa; phylum Chordata; class Amphibia; order Caudata; family Salamandridae; genus Lissotriton; species Lissotriton helveticus. The sequence continues at coordinate 537,273,070 of NC_136071.1, read as the reverse complement.
AAAACGTGTTTTCCCCATGTTAATTTCCATAGGGCGGTTGGACTCACTTTTAGCTCGAACGGCTGAATGGATTTTCACCAAACTTGGCAAAATTGTAGGGACTGGTAGCCCGATGTGCCTTTGCTATGTCTCAAGATTTGTGCTCCAGTGGATTTTGAGTAATTTAGGTTTAAAAAAAAAATATATATATCTATAGCCGCGCCCCGGTACGCGCACCGGGGAGCGCTCCTGGCGCGCACCGCGAGTTCGCGCACGGAAAGCTGATTGGCTTTCGGGTGTCTGTAAGCATTCAAAACAGTCCGGAGCGGCCGCCATCTTGTGTCTCGGTAGGATCGAGACACAAGAGGGGGCAAAAACAAAGGGGGAAATACCCAAAAGGGGGCAGGGTAGACCCCCTCTGACCCCCTAGGTTCGATTTTCGTGGGGGGGGGAGCGCCCGGTACGCGCACCGGGGAGCGTACCGGGGAGCGTACCAAGGGGCAAAATAGTGAAAAAAAATCGTGTAAAAAATTCATTTTGACTGATCAGAGGTAGGGTAGCTCTGAAAAGAGCTTTTGGGTTCTGTGGCTGATTTAGGTACCTACAAGTACATTCCACACACGCACACACCCCACACCCACACCACACACACACCCACACACACACTCCTCACACACACACAGCCACACATCTCACACACACACACACACCCCAAACACATAACCCTACACCCCCACACCCACACACTCCCCACACATTCCTCACACACCCACACCTCCACCCACAGCCAAACACCCCACACACCCACACCGACACCTTACACATCCACACCCACACCCACACCCACACACCCACACTCACATACACACCTCCCCCCCCACACACACACACACCTCACAGACACACCCCACACATCCCACACACACACCTCCCCCCCACACACACACACACACCTTACAGACACATCCACACATCCTACACACACGCACACGTCCCACACACATACCCCCCACACCCACACCCCCCCACACAACCTCATACACCCACTCCTCCACCTACACCCAAACACCCCACACACCCACACCCACACACACACCTTACACACTCACACCCCCACCCACACCCACACACCCCACACACCTACACCCACACCCACACCACCCCCCCCACACACACAGACACACACCTCACAGACACCCCCCACACACACCTCATCCCCCCCTCCCCCCTCACACATGGGGAAAACCCAGTGAAACAGTAAAATAATAATTTAAAGTGCTTAGAGGTAGGGTAGCTCTCCATAGAGTTGTTGTGTTGTGTGGGTGATATAAGTACCAGCATGTAGGTACCAATGCAGAGTTTTAAATTCAATGTAAACTGTGTCCTCTGTAGATAATTTGCATGTTGTTACAGAAGTTATTGTGGTATATGGAATCTATACTATAGTCTGTCAGGAAAACAGAAACAACATGGAGGCAGGAGATGAAAAAGAGATGTCAAATAAACATTGGAGATAATATAGTGGGAGAAAGGAAGTAACTATGAGGAAAATTACTATGTAACATAAAAAAGTTGCACAGTATACTATAAGTCTCACATTATATTATATTCATTTTGGTACTATTTCATGAATTACATAGAAAAAAGAATAATGTCTGGAACAATTTTTAATTATTAAATAAAAATGTATTGCTCTGATTTTTCAAAATTGAATAATACTTCCAACATTATTTCGTCAGGAATGTCCTCATTTGGATTACATGATTCCATTTCTTCCACATATTTAAGATACTCTTCATCAAGAGACTGATCCAAAAAGTCTAAATCATTAATCTCTTCCTCTGGGTTGTTCTCGAGATCAATTTCGAATGAAATATTAAATTTCTTTTGTTCTCCTTCCATTTTGTTGCTTTAAATTGTATAAAAAATAAATATATCAGTAGAGATAGGGCACTGTTAGGTTTAAGTTAAGACAGGTACTTCTGAGTTTTTAACAGTGAAGTTATGTTTGGGCAGTGTATGGTATCAGGCAGGAAGTAGAACTATTAAAAAGTGCATGTGATGAAGACTAATTAAAATCATAATTATACTAGAGAAGCCTAACTTAATCCATAAATATAATAGAGAAGCGTATCTCAAGCTATAACTATAACAGAGGGACAATAAATAACTATCCGAAAACGTTTTTACTAATTAATTTAAAGTGCTCCTTACAAATTACCAACTTACTTTTGAGAGAGGTGAAGAAGAAAAAATTTGAAAATCCTTTCAAGATGTACCTCAGGTAGTTGTAGTCAAAATGGCTGTGTTTCCCTCTTTTTTCATTTATATTCATGTACATAACCAATCAAATGTCAGGAAATAATACTAGAAATTGAAAGTAACATTTTAATTGGTTGTAAATTCTAACACTTCAGATGTGTTTTTGTCATGTAATGTACCTCAGGATATTTAGAGAGGGCTACAGGCCAAATTGCTCAATGGAATTCCATCAAATTTGGGAAAATGGTAGGGACTATTCTATATTTGGTGAACTACTCTACAGAGGTTTTTATGTAAATTAACTTGTAAAGATTTTTGGGAGCGCTCACCGGGGCGCGCCCGGTACGCGTACCGGCAGCGCAACGGGAGTCCTCCATCTTGTGTTTTGGTAGATTTGAGACACAAGATGGAGGACAAACAACGTTGGGAATGGGTAAAAGGGGGCACGGTAGACACCCCCTGACCCCCTAGGTTTTCTGAGGGGGGCTTAGGAGGCCCATATAGGCCAATAAAAAAGTAATTAATTTTTCGCGGGGGGAGCGCCCGGTACGCGCACCGGGGAGCGTACCGGGGAGCGTACTTTGGTGAAAATTAGTGAAAAAAAGTTAGAGTAAAATAATCATTTTGAGTGATCAGATGTAGGGTAGCCCTGAAAAGAGCTTTTGGGTTCTGGGGCTGATTTAAGTACGTACAAGTAGGTTCCAATGCACAATCTTAAATTCAGGAGGAATATTCTATTCCCCTCATCTGAGAAGTGCACACCATCTCCTCTGTAGATATCTTGCATTTGTAACGCAAGTTGTTGTTGTATATTGAACCCATTCCATAGTCTCTCATGTAAGCAGAAACAGATTTATTCACATGTTTCCTTGCTTTCTCAATCTGTGGACAAAATTGGTTGGACCACTTCCATTTCTGTCTTTGGCATATATTGGAATATACCAAGGCAGTTTGTGGAAAAAGTGTCATCAATTGCCCAAAGGTATCCTTTAAAACCATTTCCAGACCTACCCCAGTCAAAGTGCCTAGGTCATTTCCACCACAGTGCAAAAATTATAAGGTCAGGGTGTGGCAGATGGTGAAAGGTTTTCACCAATGGTATCAATTGATGACATCTCAATCCTCTTTGGCCAATCCATTTTATGTGCACATTTGGTATATCAAGGTTGTGAAAATTTCTGATAGCTGCATACCTTTGAGCCCAGTGAATGTAGCTATGTCCAATAATCCTGACAGAGTACATGGTGAGAGGAGGTTCTGGTGCAGTCAGATGAAGTGTAGGAATGAAATGGCAGTTGGAACAGTAGGAGTTTGCAAAAAAAAACTGTGGAGTTTCAGTGCTCTTGAATCACAAGCAATGATTGGTGGATTCCGATAGTTGAAAAGTGAAAGTTAGGGTGCATGGTTGTGTTCTGTGAAAGAAGTCATTTTAATGGTCAAGAAAAAGTCATAAAAAGAAAGATTGCACCTGATAAGCTGGTTTATTGATAGGTCAAACATCCTTGCTGAGTTCATGTGCAACATTGTAGAATAAACTTTTAACCCTGAGAGCTCAGTGAGGAGGGAGTTGCTATGGTAACAGGTAGAAAGGGCTGAGGGGGGGAAGGGTGTTGATTTGAAAATAGAGAGGGAAGAGTTTTGATTGGTTACCATGAGGAATATGTGTGTAGAAATGTTGGTGTGTGTATCTGACACTGTTCTCAATCTCCCAAAGCATTTGTAAAGGTGAGTTATGATTCATTCAATATATATAGAGAGTTCAGATTAAGAAGCACATTGAGCTTCTTTGCTGTGGGTTTGTGTGATGCGTTTTGAAAATGCATGGTATCAATATTTGCAATAGAGAGGAAATGTATTTTGTAAAATAGTGAGTTTTCAGAACTGAAATGGAATTCTTGTACATAGGACCTGCGCTGTGTTTCTAAAATGTTATTCAAAAAACGATTTTAGGGTAAATCAATGGTTTTACATTTTTGAGAAGGAATAAATAGTGTGTGCATGATTACATAAAAATATTTGAACCTTTCACAATCATATCACCTGTGTTACCTCAGATTAGAAAGCAGAATGAGCTTGTTTGCTGTTGGTTTGTGACATTTTTGGGGTAATGCCTGGTAGGAATGTTTGCAATAGAGAGGAAATGTATTTTGTAAAATAGTGAGTTTTCAGAACTGAAATGGAATGCTTGTACATAGGACCTGCGCTGTTTTTCTAAAATGTTATTCAAAAAACGATTTTGGGGTAAATCAATGGTTTTACATTTTTGAGAAGGAATAAATAGTGTGTGCATGATTACATAAAAATATTTGAACCTTTCACAATCATGTAACTTGTGTTACCTCAGATTAGGAAGCAGAATGAGCTTCTTTGCTGTTGGTTTGTGACATTTTTTGGGTAATGCCTGGTAGGAATATTTGCAATAGAGAGGAAATGTATTTTGTAAAATAGTGAGTTTTCAGTACTGAAATGGAATGCTTGTACATAGGACCTGTGCTGTGTTTCTAAAATGTTATTCAAAAAACGATTTTGGGGCAAATCAATGCTTTTACATTTTTGAGAAGGAATAAATAGTGTGTGCAGGATTACATAAAAATATTTGAACCTTTCACAATCATGTCACTTGTGTTACCTCAGATTAGGAAGCAGAATGAGCTTCTTTGCTGTTGGTTTGTGAAATTTTTTGGGTAATGCCTGGTAGGAATGTTTGCAATAGAGAGGAAATGTATTTTGTAAAATAGTGAGTTTTAAGAACTGAAATGGAATGCTTGTACATAGGACCTGCGCTGTGTTTCTACAATGTTATTCTAAAAACGATTTTGGGGTAAATCAATGTTTTACATTTTTGAGAAGAAATAAATAGTGTGTGCATGATTACATAAAAATATTTGAACCTTTCACAATTAATCACCTGTGTTACCTGAGATTAGGAAGCAGAATGAGCTTGTTTGCTGTTGGTTTGTGGCATTTTTTGGGTAATGCCTGGTAGGAATGTTTGCAATAGAGAGGAAATGTATTTTGTAAAATAGTGAGTTTTCAGAACTGAAATGGAATGCTTGTACATAGGACCTGCGCTGTGTTTCTAAAATGTTATTCAAAAAACGATTTTGGGGTAAATCAATGGTTTTACATTTTTGAGAAGGAATAAATAGTGTGTGCATGATTACATAAAAATATTTGAACCTTTCACAATCATGTCACTTGTGTTACCTCAGATTAGGAAGCAGAATGAGCTTCTTTGCTGTTGGTTTGTGACATTTTTTGGGTAATGCCTGGTAGGAATGTTTGCAATAGAGAGGAAATGTATTTTGTAAAATAGTGAGTTTTCAGAACTGAAATGGAATGCTTGTACATAGGACCTGTGCTGTGTTTCTAAAATGTTATTCAAAAAACGATTTTGGGGTAAATCAATGGTTTTCCATTTTTGAGAAAGAATAAAAAGTGTGTGCATGATTACATAAAAATATTTGAATCTTTCACAATCATGTCACTTGTGTTACCTCGGATTAGGAAGGACACTGAGGGCCTTATTTATGAAAACAGCGATGCGTCAGTTTTCACTGCGCACTCCTTGCGACACCAATGATGCATCATATTTAATGTATGATGCATCATGTCGCAAGGAGTTACAAATAAGTCAGTATTTCTGACGTATCTGTAAGCGCAAAAGTGACGCATTGCTGGAGTGTGTCACAAAAGTGACGCAACTCCAGCAATGCGTCTTTTCAAATGGCGAAAGCCCCATGTGAAAGGGTTTGCGTCAGTCTTACGCCTGCTGTGAGGCAGGTACAAGATTTTGACATAACAGTGTCCTAAAAGTGACGCAGTGAAATCTCATAGATTTCACTGTGTCACTATTACTAGGTTTTTTACGCATATATTATTCCTGACGCAGGTATAATGTGGCGCAGGGGTTTAAAAAGTGACGCATCTACCTAGATGTGTCATTTTTTAAATATGGCGCAACAAGGCACATGTTTTATGCTGCCGATGCGTCACAAAAAGTGACGCAGTCACCAGCGGAAAACTAATGCAGGGCCTCATAAATTAGGCTCTGAGCTTTTTTGCTGTTGGTTTGTGTCATGCTTTTTGATAATGCTTGGTATCTACATTTGCAAGATAGAGGATTTTTATTTTGTGAAATAGTGAGGTTTCAGTAGTGAAGTTGAATGCTTGTACATAGGGCCTGTGCTCTGTTTCTAAAATGTTATTCAAAAAACGATTTTGGGGCAAATGAATGGCTTTTACATTTTTGAGAAGGAATAAATAGTGTGTGCATGATTACATAAAAATATTTGAACCTTTCACAATCATGTCACCTGTGTTACCTCAGATTAGGAAGCAGACTGAGCTTGTTTGCTGCTGGTTTGTGTCATTTTTATGGTAATGCTTGGTAGGAATGTTTGCAAGAGAGAGGAAATGTATGTTACCTGTGTTTCCTCAAATTAGGAAGTGGATTGTACAGATGAGGTGAGGCATGTCAAGGGGCGCAAAGGAGTTGAGGCCTGTGTCCATGAGTGTAGTGGAATAGAGGTCTGTCCAGAGGTGGAAAGAAGGTGAGGGCTGTGTCTAAGAGTGTAGTGGGGGATAGGCTTCATGAAGTGCAGTCCAGTGGACTCTTAGATACCGGCCTCACCACCTATGTTCCCCAGGACAGTCCTTACTTCATGTGTACAATCTGCTTAATAATCTGAGGAAACACAGGTGATATGATTGTGAAATGTGCAAATATATTTTTTTAAACATGCAGATACTATCTAATCCTTGTTAAAAATGTAAAAGTAATTCATGTGCCCAAAATATTTTTAGAATTATATTTAAAAAACAGAGATAAGGTCAGATGTAGAAGTATTATAGTGTTTATATTGTTTGCTTATTGTCATTGTTTTGTTGTTTGGTAATAGTGGTCTATAATGATTTTTTTATTTTTATTTTTGTTTTGCACAGATTTAAATCAAGATTTCAAAAATAAGAAAAAATGCCCTCAAGGGAAAGGAGACGAAAAGATTGTAAGCGGAAAAAATCAAAAACAGCAACGGAATTAAAGCAGTCTCCTACAACAAATACTTCCAAAAACTTGAAAAAAGTTCCTGGTAAGACAACTAAGTCTTTCTTACGGAACATATGTAGATAAAAAAAAAATGTTGGACAGTATGTAGAAAAAGAGAAAGAGAGAGCAATTTTGTAGAGGAAGGAGAGATTCCAAAAAAATGTTACTACTGCAGCAGGAGACAATAATATGTATAGGAATAGAAGGCAAAATCAATTTAGGGACATTCGTAAACGAATGTTTCGCAATAGGGTGGTTTTAAATTTGTTAAAAAATATTAAAAAAGGTAAACAGAGATCTGCTTTTTAAAAGAAAAAGAAAAGTGTAGAGAAGATTGTTGATCATGCTTTTGAAGTTAAGAAAAAATTATTTATTTTAATAATCAATAGAATTAGGACACTTAACAAGACAATTGATGTTTTCAAATCAAACAGTAAATGGAAAAGAGTAATTAATCGGACTCATTTTTGTAAAGTTTTTTCTGGAGAATGGATGCACAGTTCAAGTTGTGAGCCATTTTTTTATGAGGAGAGTTACTTTCAGGAGAATGATTTAGTGCATGCAGTTGACACCAGTGGTCGAGCATATGAGGTGAAAGACGGTTGTCCGATTGAAAAAGAGAAACTTGTGCCTAGAGAACCAGATGAGTTGTTAACTGATGAAGTTTTAGGGAGACGTACTAAGGGTCCAGTGTACACTTGGTAGTGTAGTAGTATTTGTAGTGTGCGACAGGAATCAATCGATTTGTTTTGTAACTTCTTACGTACATATAGTAAGAAAACTCTAAAACAGAAAATGAAAATGTTGCAAGACTTAGATCCTTGCAGAGTGAGAGAAAAGACAGGTCTGCAAGGCCATTTACTGGCTTGTCTTTCTAGAAAAGTCTGTCAGAGTGTTTTTCATCATTTTAGGATGTTAGCAGTGCAACATAACAAAATGAGGAAATTAGTGAGAAGGTTGTATTATGCAAAAAGTCCAGCACTTAAGCTTAAACAATTAAACAGTGCTCTTTTGCATGGAACTGAATTAGATGTGAAGAAGATTTGTGACGAAATTGAGATTTGTTATTTTAGTGAGAAAGAGGACAGTGTAGAAATTGACACAGAAATTCAAGGTAATGTGGAAGACAATGTACACATTTCAAGTACAGAAAAGTTTGACCAGGAAATTATCAGGTTTAAGGTGAAATCAAGTGAAAGGCCGAATTTTACTTGTGTGTGTTGTCGACGAACTCATTATAAGCATCAAACTAGATTAGTTGATTTATACGTAAAAAGTGAAAAGATAAATAATTATGAGTGGAAGGATTTTGCAACTTATTTGTGGGTGGAGAATTCTTTTGATTTGAGTTCTGATCAGCGTATTTGTAAATATTGTTATGATAAATTAAATCAAAACAGAATCCCTGCTAGAGCTGTTCATAATAATCTTGAGTTGGTAGACATTCCTCCTGAATTGATGGATTTAAATACATATGAGTGTATTTTGATTCAATGTGGCCATCCTTTTCAGGCAATTGTTCGCATGGAGCCTAAGATAGGGAAATTGCCTCCTTCAGATTTACAGAGAGGATTAAAGGGAAGAGTTGTTTGTTTGCCTCTAGAATTCAAGAAAAATATTGATACAATTGGTGTAGAGAAAGTGGAAGAGGAACCTCTGGTTATTCTAGTTAATGGGGTTCCGACAAAGTGTAAGAAAATTTGGCAAGATTTAGTGCATGTTAGGAAAGTCAAAAAGGCAACGTTGTATTTGGTCAAAAACAATGAGTACTACAAACATGTATGTGTTGGAGCAGAGGAAACAGCTGCTGATGAAGACAGTGATTGTTCAGCTGGCCAAATTGAAAAAGTTGATCTGTCTAGAAGTGAAGAAATATATGAACATTATACTGTTCATCCTTTGCATTCCAAAGAATTAATGGGGAATGCAATTGACTTATTTCAAATGAAATCAGCAAAAGGAAGTCCCATTAGTGTATGGGAAGAAAGTTTGGAAGCTCATTGTTTTCCACAGCTATTTCCAACAGGTCGAGTTGGACGATATGACGATCGACCACTTCAAATTCCAGCATCTGAATACCGGACTTTAAGATTATATGCTGAAGATCCAAGGTTTTGTCAATGCATCCCATATTTGTTTCATCTACTGTATGAAAGTGACTTGTCTGGGCTTTCTTATGCAGTAAACCATATACTGAAAAGTGGACCACATCTCCAAAATGTTTCAGCGAGGGACTTTATGGAGAAAGTTAATCTGCAAGATAATATTTTGGAATCTCATCTAATCAATCTCATGGCACGTCAGCGTGGTACAAACGAGTATTGGTACCATCATGGGGAATTGAAATGTATGCTAAGAAACTTAGGAACTCCTACATGGTTCCTCACTCTTAGCTGTGCCGAGTATGCATGGGACGACTTACTTCAATTTATACGCGAGGCAAAGGCAAATATACAAAATATAGAATTCAAAACACTTGGAGAACTGTGTTCTTTGGATCCAGTGAATGTATGCAGATATTTTATTCATAGATTTGAAGCTATGATGTCTTTCATTAACAACAACAAAAAAAACTCCCCTTGGAGAGGTTTTGGATTTCTTTTGGCGAAAGGAGTACCAAGCGAGAGGTGCTCCTCACATACATATGTTGTTGTGGTTTAAAGATGCACCCAAATTTAGAACAGATTCGGATGAGACAGTGATGAGCTTCATTGAAGAGTATTCAACATGTGCTGTTCCGAAAACTACTGAAGAAAACAGTTTAAGGCAACAAGTTTTACGCTGTCAATCCCATTGTTGTGGAAAGTACTGTCGTCGAAAATTCAGAAACAAGGACAAGTTCTACACAAAATGTCCTTTTGGTTTTCCACGAGCAGTGATTTCTAAAGGAAGAGTAAATATTTTGATGTCTTCTCTGCGACTTACTGTGACGAGGAAATCACCCAAAAATACATACAATTTAAAAAGAAACGAAGAGTCCAAGTACATCAACAACTACAACCCAGTGATTTTGTCCATGTGGAATGCTAACATGGATATTCAGTTCGTTGCTGACAACTCTATTGCTGTGGCTCGATATCTGACGTCTTACATCACAAAAAAAGAAAAGACAGAACTGAAGGAAATGTGGGAGGACATTTCACATGAAAAGAGTCTAAGCAAGAAATTATACAGTTACAGTCTAAAGATGTTGTCACATCGAGAAATTGGAGCATATGAATGTTCCGATCGATTGTCATCAGCAAGTCTATATGCCATATCTAGAACCATCATTTGGGTGAGTCTAGGTCTTGCTGCAACACGAAACCGAGTTTTGAAATCTGTATAGGAAATAGAGCATTTGGCGGAGAAAGAACCAGAAAGTACAGATATTTTGAAGACAAACATGTTGGATACATACTATCCAAATAGAAGTCCTTATCTTGAGAACGCTTGTCTCTATGAAGTTCTACAAAGATATATTTATAAGAGGAACATCAGAGAAGATATCAATAATGGAATATATGCTGTCATTGGATGTGAAGGATGTCTAGTGAAGCAGAGAAAAGGCCATTTGATTAATCATCGAAAATTGAGTTGTGAAAATCCAGACAAAAGAGAATTTTACTATTTGGCTCTTTTGCAACTCTTTAAACCATGGCGTACAGAAGAGGAACTACTTGGAGATTTTCTCTGTTACGAAGACTCTTTTAATGCAACGAAGGATACCATAGAATGTCCTGTTTTTCCAAATTATCTGCAAATGTTGAATGAAGAAATAGAGCAAGAAGCAACAATTGCTTCAGAGTTTGCGAGAAACAGTTCTCAAGACAGTCAGAGTTCTGCTTCATTGAGTCAGGATCCACTAGGAGGACTAATTATCCAAAATGAAGCTGCCACTGCCATGGATGACGTGGAAAGAGCTATGGAGCAAGCTCAAGAGGATGTAATTAATTTAGAAGATTTGGTGAAACAATTAAACCTTGATCAGAAACAGATATATGACGACGTCACAGAACAGGTTGAACATGGATTCAGTCATGAGAAGAAAGAGTACTCATGTACATCATTTAAGCCTGTCCAACTGTACGTGAGTGGAGAAGCGGGAACTGGAAAAAGTTTTCTGATTAAAGCAATTGCAACTTATCTGTAGAAAAGGACTGAATCACCGCTGTCTTGTGTTGTTACCGATCCAACTGGGCTGGCAGCACATAATATTAAAGGGATTACTTTACATCGTTTACTGATGCTGCCAGTGGAGCATGATAACAAATTGCAATACCACAAGCTATCTGGAGATGCGTGTTCCGAAGTTTCCAGAGTCCTGAAGAAAATGAAACTTCTTATCATTGATGAAGTAAGCATGGTCTTAAATCTAATGCTTGCTTTTGTGCATTTGAGAATGCAAGAAATTCTTAGAACAGAGTATGATGTGTTATTCGGAGGAAAACACATTATTGTTTTTGGAGATCTACTGCAGTTGACTCCAGTGAAAGGACAACCAGTGTCTAAAATGGTCACGCATGAAGATACCAGGAAGTGCCTAGGAAGCATTGGAAACGTTAATATATGGTTAAATTTCAAATATGCAGAACTACTCCAAAATATGCGGCAGGCAAAGGATGAAGATTATAAAAATATTCTACAAGATGTAAGAATCGGAAAAATAAGTCAGCATGGAAAAGAAGCTTTACATGGACGATTAATTTCAAATTTGTACCCAAATGTAAACATTCTTCCAGAGAATATTTTTAAGAAAATTAACGAGAAGAAATCTGGCATATGTTTGATGCCTACTCTGAAAGAATGTTCCATGTTCAACAACAAAATGTTGAAGTTAGAAAATGAAGAGATAGTGAAACTGGAAGCTATAGATAAAATAGAGCATATGGGCGCAACAATTATTTTGTCTGAAAATTTGAAATCAAAATTGGATTCATTAGAGAAGACTATATGTAAAACTGCTGGTTTTGAGAAGACTCTGAATGTGTGTTTAAATTGTCGTATTATTTTGAGAAGGAATTTAAATGTTGAAAATGGAGCAATGGGTCATGTTGTTGGTTTTGTGAATTACAAAAATAGAGATGGAATTGAAATTTAAAAAAATAAATTTGATGGCATTGACAAAATAGAACAAATTTGTCGTTGTTCAGCTAGGTTTTTGCTTGTGAAAGACTTATATGTTCGCCGAAAACAGTTTCCTGTTTGTTTGGCATATGCGGTGACAATTCATAAATCTCAAGGTTTATGTGCTTTGGTGAACATTGGAAGTACTGTGTTTAACCACTTGGATGCTAAGGGTGTTCAAGGAGCTCCATTGACTTTCCATTGAAATCAATGGAAACTCCATGACGAGTTACCCTTGTCATTAGCGCTGAAGGGGTTAAAGAGGGTATGGCATATGTGGCATTATCACGAGTCAGAACTTTATCAGGATTGTACTTGAGTGAGTGTGATGAAACAAAGATTTGTGCTGATCTAGATTGTGTTAAAGAATACAATAGGTTAAGAAGAGAGTATGCTCCACATTTGCCTCAATATCCTCTGTTTGAAAAACGTGTGGTAGGCCGAAAAAGAAGAAATGAGAATAATTGCAGTGAGGTAGTAGCAAAAAGACAAAAAGTAGATGAAATTGTAATTGTAAGCAGAAAGAAAAAGGATTCTGTTGAAGATGTTGTTGGATTTCAGTTTGAAAACAGTTCTGGTGTCAACTGCTATGCTAATGTAGTGCTTAATGTTGTTGTTTTTCTTCAAAATTTACAAGAACAGATTGTTGAAAATCGGGATCAAACATTCTGCTGTTTATTGAATTCCGTGTTTGAGAAATGTAGCAGTGATAGAACAAAAATAGAAAGTGTTTCACAAATTAGAAATCTTCTAGACATGTGTTCTGGTCAAAATTAATTTTCACAGAATATTCAGCAGGATTGTCAGGAATTTTTAATGTATATGTTTGATGTTTTGGAAGATGAAGGTGTAGATATAAAAAATCTTTTAAGCCTTTCTTATCAATGGCAGCATGACTGCGACAACTGTAGTTTATCAAGTAGTACTAGAATAGACACTGAAAGATTTATATATTTGACTTTACCAGACTGCAAATCAGTGCCTTTTAATAATCTAGTTAAAGCAGCTGATCACAATATGGTGTGTACCCAATGTAAGTCTGCAATGCTGTCCACATTATTTTTACAAACTTATGGCAAATATGTGATTTTAATGTTCCAACGATGTAGACCTGATGGAAGTAAATTGTCAACTTCTATAAAAAAAAATTGTGGCTTCTCAGTTATCAATTTCAGGAAGAACGTTTGCAACTGTAGCTATTATTTATCATGACGGTCCTTCAACAACATCAGGGCATTACACATGCTATTTAAAAAGTCGTAAAGGTTGGACCCAGTGTAATGACACTCATTTGACTTTCAAACAACGTTTGCCTTTTGACTAAAAAAATTCATACCTAGTGTTTTTAGAACCAAAATATAAGTAAAGGTAATTGGCCTATGAAGACGGGACCAGTTAATAAAGGTTATTTTGCAGTTTAAAAATATATTCTGAGTAAAAGTGATCCAGGTAATATAAAAAATTGACTTGTCATATAAGTACTGTAAGTGGATCTAATAGTAAGTGATATCAGTATTATACAGAATGATCAACATGAGTGAGTCAGAGATGGTTTAACAAATACTTAAATATTGTGAAAATGTTGTATGAGCCTTTCTTTCAGAACGTCGGAAAAACGGTAATTTCAGAGTTTCTCAGAATTAATTTGAAAATATACTCATACATCTGACACTATTTGGCCAAAAGGAAAAGTAAAGTAATGAGTAAAGAGTCGCAATACGTTTAAGAAAGACGAGGGGAGAGGAATGAAATATTGTGACCTGTATTTATATGGCCCATACGTTGGCATTCTTTTTAGCGTATCAATTATGTACAAGGATCTTAATTTGTATTTAATAATGTTTTACTGTTATCTGTGTATATAAATGTGCTTTTATGGTGTTTTTTAATCACCGAATAAAGATTCTTGAATTGAAATTGAATTGAGTAAAGAGTCATGACTGAAAAAAGGAGTATATGAAAATAATGAAAATATTTCAGATGTTCTTGGAGCTTTTCTTCTAGAAAGTCGATGAAATGGATTTTTTAGTGAACAGCAGAGTACTTTCCAACGAGAAAAGGACCTTCATGATATACTATTTTGCCTAAAGGAAAAGTAAGTGAATCAAAGATTAGTGTACATTTGTCATTTGTCAGTATCTAAGTTTTTTTTTAAAACACAATCTTTTAGATTGTGTTTTTTTTCCCGCTGTCATATGATGAGTAATTTGAACTCACTGTTTTAAGTGAAATTCAATATATTCTGAGAACAGCAAAAATAAACTATGTAACATGTTGTACAAGTTATTCTATACTTTGGATTGTGTAAATTAAATTGTATTCCCATTGTCTGACACTCACTTTCCTTTTTCCATCCTCTTTCAGCTCTTTTTACTCACTTATAATGTCTTTCTCTCACTCTCTGTAACCCCCGTTCCTTTACTCCACTTCTTTCACAACCTCTCATTCTCATTTCAACTGTCTGCATCCCCTCTCTCCCTTGCATAACTTTTCAGCTTTCAGTCTCTCTGCTTTACTTCCCTTTTCCGTATTTTACTCCTTTGCTCTTTTAGTAATTCCTCTTTACTCACTCAGCAGTATTGTCGCACTCTATCACTATAAATCACCCACTCTCCCTCGCTTATCTTTGTTTGCTCCTTACTTTTGACCTCTTCTGTCTATTTTCCGTTCACTACCTCTATGTCCTCAGTCCCTCACTCTCCTTGTGTTATGTTCAGTTGTGTTTATCTACCTTGTATCATTTCTCTTACAACAACTTCACTGCTCCTCTCTCATCGTTCTTCATCCCATTTCTTTTACTCTGGTTCCATTACTATCCCTCATTTCCTATCTTTCAGTGTCCTTCTCTTTACTTTTATCACCGAATCATTTTCTCTCAGTACCACTGTTTTAGTCCTCTTCTCCTCTCTTTCCTTTTTTTGCTCCCTTACTCATTTCCTTTCCTCACTCATTGTACTCCACTTCACTCAGTTTTTCTCTTAGTCTGTCTGTCTACTAACTTCCTCACTCCTTTTCACTCAATCCTTCTATATTATCCTCTCTCCCTTCATCCCTTCACTCTATGACTGTTCTTCACTTACTCTCAGTTATCTTCCATTTCTCATTCATCTAAATGCATCCTTAATTAGACTCCTTTCCCTCTCAGTCATTATCTTTTTACTTACTCCTGTTTCCTGATTTAGTTTTGCTAACTCACATTCTTTTAGTATCTTTCTTACCTTCAGTTCATTTCTCTCTTCTTCTCTTCCTCTCTGTTAGTGAATCTATATGCCTTACTCTTAGTAATTTGCTCTCCTTCTATTTCTTTTTCTCTCTTTTTGTCCTGCTACCTTACTTTATTTCTCTTTCTGTGTCCTTCACTCTTACTTTATTTCTAAATACACTGTTATGATTTTTAACCTCTTCATTTGTATCTTTTATTTTAAAATAGATATTTTACTAATTATAACAAATTTTTTAACTCTCTTTCACAGATACAAAGTGTAGTAAAAAAATGTAATAAAAGTTACATTTATTATATGGGAAGTGTGACTAAAAAAATGTAGTTTGTCATCACCCTTTGCTTTAACCTCACTAATAATTTCTGAAGCAACCTCACTCCTGATTCCTTACTCTGCGTCGTTCACTTATTCTTATTCTCCATGTTGACTCCCCTTTCCCTTTTTTCCCTCTCTCACATTCAACTTCTTTCAGTCCCCATTCTTTAGTTCACTTACCCTCTGTTCCCTTCCTTTGCTCCCTCACTCATTCTCTTTTTCTTAATTATCTCCTACACACACACCTCATCCCCCTCCCAACACATACACACACCTCTGACATACAGCCCACACACACACCACACACACACCTCATACACACACACACCCCCACACACACTCCTCACACACACACACATTCCATACACACATATACATCCCACACACATACCCCCACACCCACACACCCCTCACACATATCTCACACACCCTCACCTCCACCTACACCGAAACACCCCACACACCCACACCCCGACCTACAGCCAGTGACTCCCTATAAGTCACACACACTGCATTACTTACCTTTCTTTGCTGTTTCACTCAGACCCATTCCGGCACTGTTTCCTTTACTCTCTTTGTCCTTTCTCTTTGTCACTCTCCATGTCTTATCCTAATTCAATTTTTCACCCTCTTTCACCCCTCTTTACTTACACTCACTGCTCTTTTTTCACCCTCCCTCACCGTTGTTCATTTATCCCAGTTCTGTCACTACCCTTCATTCCCAATTTTCTAGTGTCCTTTCTTTTTCTTTCAACAGCCACTCACATTCTCCCACTATTTCTACTTTAGTCTTCTTCCTCTCTCTTCCCTTCTTTCACTTCCTTATTCATTTTACTTTTCTCACTTTCACCCTATTACACCTTCTCTGTTTTTCACTATGTAATAAACAATCCCTCTGTGTTTCTCCCTCTAGCTCTCTTTCTCTTAACATTACTCTCTTTGTGTTCTTCCCTCATGCTTACTCCTTCATTAATTTTTTTTCTTCTTTTTTTTGGGTGCGCGCCCTGGTGCGCGTACCCTGAGGAAAAAAAATTGACAGAGATTCTTTAAAAATATATGTTTATTTTTATAAATTAGAGGTAGTTCTAAAAAGAACTGTTTTTTTTCTTCTTTTTGTTGTTTTATATTTTTTATACTTTTTTTGAACATTTTGTACTTTTTTTGGCTTTTCTGAACAGTTTTATATTTTTTTTGTATTTTTTATGGGGAGAAACAAAAAAAGGGAATTGAAAATGGCTCAACTGGAGCAAACAACAAAAAACGGAAAAAATTAGGGTTTTTTGGGGCAATTGTGGTTGTCACCAGCAAGGACGACGAGCTTTACGCTCTTTTCACCATAGGAGATGAGCTTACCACAATATATACATGTAATTCGGAAATCTGGAAATCGTGGTTGAATGCAAGGCATTGTCTCCGTTGTCTCTGTCCCGATTCAGTGGGTTGTTTTCTTTTGCGGGTGGTCCTTGAAGATTGGGGGAGGTTACTGGCCAGTTCCCTCATCTCTGCAGGAGAATAGTTGTTCGGATGCTTGCGGATCATGTGTCTAATCATGGTATTATTACCAAAAGAATATTTCTTGTTAGGGTTGCCCCTTGAAAGTTCCATTCCACAGATTAGGCAAGTCACCTTGGCCGCATTGACTTTTTTCTTGCCCTCTGGGATAGAAAAAAAACTCCCATACAATGTGTGGCCTTGGCTGGTATGGGATATTGTCTTCATGCAGCCATCTTCTCCCCTCCTCCTCTTCCTCTTCCTCCTCCTCCTCTTCTTGACCACCAATGTAATGTTGTGGTGGTCCTCTTGGTGGTGGTGGTGGTGGTGGTGGTGCAGATGCTCCAGCTGCTGCTGCTACTGTAGCCATTTTAAAGTACAAAATATTTCTCTAAGTTGTTGAAACAGGTCTTCCTCAGTCAAAGGACAAAGTCAGAATAAGGAAAAAAGGTGGGGTCTTTCATCATTTGGAAAACAAAACTGTTCTGGACCAATGAAAAGTGTTATTTTCAAGTCACATGATCCGGGCTTTATTCATTTGGAAACCAAAACTGATCTGCACCAATGAAAAGTGTTATTTTCAGATCACATGACCCGACGCGCTTACGCTGCGCGACCGTAGTCGCGCCCCCGGGCGTGCCCGGGGGCACGTAGCGTAAAAGCGTCAGGACGTTGCGCGATCGTATGCGCTCGCGTGCTTCCGGGTGCGCTTACGCAGTGCGTCATATGACGCATCACGCGGCTACGCGATACGTCACGATGTTGTTTTCGTTCGCGAGAATAGCGCTAACAGGACGCTCACCGGTACGTGCCCTGGGGCGCGCAGTAACATTGCGCTTACCCGTGCGTTCACCGGTACGCGCACCTGGAGCGCCCCGGGGCAAAAAAAAAAAATAATAATAATAATAATTTTACATAATTATACAATATAAAATTCGTTATACATTTTTTTACTTTTTATACCTGTAGAGATTTGCTATTAAAAAACCATTGAAATTCACTGAAAAAAACCATAGGTTTTACACCAGTTATAGTTAGGAATTAGCATTTAAAAAACCTATTAAATTCACTAAAAAAAACATAGGTTTCACACCAGTTATAGTTAGCTGGGAGTTTTACTCGCATAAAACCATTGAAATTCCCACGTTATAGTTAGTTGGACTCACTATAACTTGCGCGTGCAATGCACTGCTGATGACGTCACATATTACATCACTCATGACATGGTCAGTGACATCACTCATGACATCACTGATGACACCATCCTTGTGACAGAGTGACAGACCTCTTTTCACTGTAATGTAACCTTTGAAACACTTATTTAAAAATAGAAACTACTATTTTCAAAAAAATTAAGATACCCATACCAGTTACAACAACCAATTCAGTAATTCCACCATCTATATACACATCCACTCATTCACCAACAGTTCTATATACTCACTCATACATATACTGACTCATCATATGTAGTGATACACCTATACGTCCTGTTACACACCGACAGTCATCCAAAAGTTACTCACACACATACTCACACATGCAAATAAACTATTGAACATCCATTTATTTGCATATAGAGCTATACACACACTACCACATTACTTCTACACATATTTATTCTCTTAAACAATCACTTATAGAAACACATACTTATTTAAACAGAAACTCTTACAATCTCTTACTCTCACATATACTCACTTATATACATCAATATTTACATATACTAGATTAAAACATATGTAGTTACTGATAAAGACACTAGTGAGACAGTCATTCACTCACTAACATACACATATACACACTCATCCACCCATACAGTCCTGCACATATGCTGTCTTCAAAACACATACAAACAGAGAGTCAGTCATTCATGCATCTATGTGCTAAGTAATACCCCCACCAAACCATATAGACACTCATACTGATATTAAAACAAACATCTAATAACCCATATACATACACATGTAGCTACTCACCAACCCATGCAGCCACTTATACACAAAGTGAAACACTAATCCTTATATTTAAATATTTAAACATTACTAACTAATATATGTATTGCCTAAGATACACTTAATAAGGCAGTTAACCAATCAATTTTTTTTTTAATCATCCATGTAAACACTTATTTAAACATTTATTCTTCAATTAACTTTTACATATACATATATAACACATATTTATTTTTCGGAAAGACACACATTCACTGGATAGTGTCATCAGTGATGTCATGAGTGATGTCACTGACCATGTCATGAGTGATGTAATATGTGACGTCATCAGCAGTGCATTGCACGCGCAAGTTATAGTGAGTCCAACTAACTATAACGTGGGAATTTCAATGGTTTTATGCGAGTAAGACTTCCAGCTAACTATAACTGGTGTGAAACCTATGGTTTTTTCAGTGAATATATATATAGAACAGCATTCCCTACGGAGAACTCCTGAGGATCCGTAGGAACTGCTCCAAGGATTCCGATTTCGAGGTGGCTGCCTCGGAGTGTATAGAAAGATTTTCCATGAGGGGGTATGGTACTAACTTACTTTCTAAGACCCTTAAAAAAGTAAGGAAGATGCAGAGATCGCAACTCTTGGCCACGGAAACTCCTATAGTTGGTAGGAACAGAAACTCTAATAAAAGTGAAGGAAAATTCAGACTCATCACTCCTTATTCAAAAGGAGCGGGGGATCTGAAAGCAATGCTAGCCAAGAACTGGAACATTTTGAAAACAGACAGTGTTCTTGCAGACGACCTACCTGCCTACCCTTTAATCACATTTAGCAGGGCTAGGTCGCTCAGTGACATGCTCGTCTCAAGCCATCTTAGGAAACCATCACCTAAGGATAACTCCTTGAAGCGGATGGCAGGCTTCTTTCCTTGCGGCCATTGCAAGGCTTGCAGTGGCAGCAAACGGGTGCTATCATTTGAGATACCAGACACCGGGATGAAAGTGCCCATAAAGCACTTCATTACATGCAGTTCCCAGTTTGTGGTCTATTGCTTGATCTGCCCGTGTGGCTTACGCTACATCGGCAGTACGATCAAGGAGCTCAAACTGAGGATCCTGGAGCACCAACGGGCGATCGAGAAAGTTGACATCTCATATCCGGTCGCTCGGCATTTTGCAGAGAAGCACAGCAAAGACCGTAAGCTACTCCGATTCTTTGGATTGGATATGGTTCCACCAAATGTAAGAGGAGGTGATAGGCTGAGGCGACTCCGCAGATTAGAGTCCAGATATATTGTAGATCTCTCCACGAAACAACCTGGTGGGCTCAACAGCGGGGAGGAATTAGCATATCACTTGGGCAAGTAACGACATGGGATTAGCAGAGTGTCCATTCCCACAGGTAGCTATATACACTGTGATAAAAAATCCAACTAGAACAGGTATGCTCCATGGGACAATTTATATATGTGGACTCTGTAAGATCAGTAACATCTCTCCCAATCTGTTCTGGTGGCAGTTTTCAAATCATAAGATCTTCAAACCTGACCTATGAGTTTCTGTACAACTTGTATATTTGTGTATATGCCTGTTGAACTAGTATGTAGAATCTGCAACACCCATACACCTTTGTCCCCTGATGGAAACAAGTATGGACTACCATGGATGTGTTAATATACCCATAGTAACTTTATCTCAACTGACATATACATACACCATATATGTAAAGTGTGTGTTTTTATGTGTATATGTACTTGTAAATAACCGAATTAAGGGTATAATTTTGAAAGTATAGGTTTGTCTGTGACTTTGGAGTATCCATCTTGACAAACATTTACAATTTTCAATTTCATTTTCATTTGATTTCGACACACACGTAGAAATGGTTTAGTCCAACTTTATTCCTGTAAATAGTGTATATACACCTTTCCTTTGCAAGCTTTAGGAATATAAAAGAGTATTTCCCTGTTATATATCATGTAAATAGTATTATCTATGAACCGTGACGAATTACGACAGAATGTTTGGTTCGTTGACTGTTATAGGACAGGTACTGATTTCTTTTTGATTCCTTTTGATTCCTCTCGTTTTTTGCTTTTTGCTTTCATGTGCTCGAGAATATATATGACTTCTTGTATGTTTTCTTTGCACTAATGTGACCATATTAGCATTGTAGATACATGTCATAGGACACTTGCCGATCCACGGCTTTATTTTTAACCATGATTACTTCATGTTAAAATTAGTATAGACCCTTGGAGAGAACACCATTCCAAGATGGCGCCCACAGTGGCGTAAGGGGTGTAGTCCTATGTTCATGACAATGCTTATGGTTTGTGTGTATGTTTATAACATGGACTGTTAGATGGGGACGAATGACACACTGACGAAGGCTCACGCCGAAACGCGTCTGTGCTTTTCTTTTTCCCTCTGATTAAACCCTGGCTTTGACTTTGATCCGCGAGTGCTGCCTCTTTCTTTTGGACTTTGGGAGAGTCGAGCGTTATATATATATATATATATATATATTTATATATTATTCGTTATAGTTAGGACCTAGTTTCCATAGGAAATCCGCAACATTCTATTGGGAATAACATTGGCGCCGGTTGATGAATCTTCGCGAATTTCTCAAAGAAGATGGCCCGCTCCGCTACGCTCCTTCCATGAAAGTTTTAGGGGGGTTTGTCAAGTGGGGGCTGAGAAAAAAGGGGGGTCCCAAAACGTGGTTTCCCCATGTTATTTTCCATAGGATGATTAGACACGGCTACAGCCCGAATGGCTGAACGAAATTACAAGAAATTTGACAAAATGGTGGAGTCTGATTCGCAGATCACGCTTTTGCTGAAAAGGTTTAAATCCTTCCAGTAGTTTCTGAGAAAAGAAGAAAGATAAAAAATTATATATATCTATAAGCGCGCACCGTGCGCGCACTCGCATCGGGTGTGCGCGAGCGGAATTCTGATTTGCTGTTAGACTTCTTTCAACATTCTAATCAGTGGAAACCAGAAAGTGTTGGTCTCCATTTTGTCACTCCGATCATGAGGTGCGCGCACATTGCACGCACCTCCGAGGCAGAAGAGAGCCCAAAACAAAAGTGGAGAATGTGAAAAGGGGTCAGGGTAGAGACTCCGTGACCCCCTAGGTCTTCTCAGGGGGTCCCTGAAGGACCCCGAAGGGCAAAAAAACAATTCTTTTTTTTTTTAAATCGCGAGGTGCACGCACGTTGCACGCACGTTGAACGCACCTCTGAGGCAGAAGAGAGCCCAAAACAAAAGTGGAGAACGTGAAAAGGGGGCAGGGTAGAGACTCCCTGGCCCCCCAGGTCTTCTCAGGGGGTCCTTGAAGGATCCCGAAGGCCTAAAAATATATATATATATTTTTTTAAATCGCGATGTGCGCACACGTTGCACACACCTCCGAGGCAGAAGAGAGGCAAAAACAAAAGTGGAGAACATGAAAAGGGGGCAGGGTAGAGACTCCTTGACCCCTAGGCCTTCTCAGGGGGTCCCTGAAGGACTCCGAAGGGCAAAAAAAAACACGTTGCGCGCACGTTAGAAACCCCCCCCCAAAAAAAATACAGTTAAATAACAAGTTTGAGTGTTTAGATGTTGGTTGGCTCTAAAAAGAGCCGTTGTGTTTATTGAGTGTTTTTTGTACCTACAAGTAAGTACCGATGCAGTCTAAAATTCAAGAGGTAGTCTCTGTTTCCCTCATCTGTGAAATGTACACCGTCTCCTCTATAAATGCCTTGCATGTTGTAGCGCAAGTTGTTGTGGTATATAGAACCCATACATAGTTTCTGAGGAAAGCAGAAAAGACTTATTCACATGTTTCCTTGCTTGCTCAATCTGTGGACAATATTGGTTGGACCATTTCCATTTTTGCCTTTGGCATATATTAGAATATACAAAGGCAGTTTGTGTAAAAAGTGACATCAATTGCCCAAAAGTGTTCTTTAAAAGCATTTCCAGACCTACCCCAGTCAAAGTGCCTAGGTCATTGCCACCACAGTGCACAATGAGGTCAGGGTGTGGGAGATGCAAAAAGGATTTTACCAATGACATCAATTGGTGACATCTCAATCCTCTCTGGCCAATCCACATAATATCCACATTTGGTAAGTCAAGGTTGAGAAAGCATCTATTTGCTGCATACCTTTCACTCCAGAAAATATAGCTGTGTCCGACAATCCACACTCTAAGCATCTTGAAGGGAGATCTGGTTGTACTCAGATAGGCTCTGGAAATAAAATGGCAGTTTGAAAAGTAGGTGCTTAGAAAAAAATGTGGATGAGATTCAGTGCACTTGAAAAAAAAAAATTATGATTGGTGGTTTCTGAAAATTCAACATTGAAAACTAGGGTGCATGCTACTATTTTTTTAAGGAGAAATGCTAACGGTTGACAAAAAGTGATTGAAAGGAACATTGCACAGGATTCGCTGCTGTATTGAAAAGTCAAACACCCTTGCTGGTTTGCTTTGTAGATGAACTTTTCACCTGTGTGTTCAGTTAGGTGTTCTATGGAGTTTTACCATGGTAACAGGCAGAGAGAGCAGTAGGGGAAGGTTGTATATTATGTGAGATTGAAAGTGTTTCAATGTAGAACCAATTACAATGTTAGTTTGGTTTTGAATTTGTGTGGGAAGATATTTGAGTGGTTATCTACAAGAATATGAGTGTAAAATGAGAGGGAAGGTATGCCATTGTGTGGTTGCAATGACTGGTGCACAATTCAGAGATTCTGCTTAAGAAAATCTGCTGTGTGATTGACACTGTTTTAAAACTATAAAAGCATTTTTGAAGGTGAGTTGTTAAATTGTAAGAGGATCTATGTTGTGCAGTTTAGGTTAAATTGAAAAATGTATTCTAATGTGGAAGCAGGAGTTTATTTATATAGACTCTGATTTTGAATGTGTCTGCTTTGGAAAAACATTGTGAAAGGAGCATTTGGTATGTTGATGTATTTGAGGATATATATTTTTGCAGTACAGTGCTGTTGTTAAAAATGTAGAGTTTGTACATGAAGTGGTCTAACCACTTATACACTTGTATATCAGGGTTAGAATTCTCAGATAGGCTCCTTGCAGTCTAGTAAACATTCTGGGTGTGCTGCACAAATGCCATAGAAAATCTTTTAGTAGCAGATAGTAATCATTTTACTGATTTGCAAGGGATACTGTCGTGTGTCTAAGATCACAGTGTGAGTCAGACTTCATTTCAGAAAAATGTGGCAGAATAATTTGCTTAGTTGATGTGTTTAAAAATATGGCAATACATGTAGTCATAGAGTGAGTCAGGCCTTACGACATTTAGTGCTATAACATCCAAAGCAGCATGTGTGTCAGGCCTCTTAATTCCCAATTAGTCTCCATGCTGTGTAATAAAGATCCTGGGTGTGCTGTAGAAATTGCATACCAACTCACTCCGTAGCATGTAGAAATCATTTCAGTGAATTCTCATTTCTACATTCTCAGTCCCACATTGAGCTCCTACACTGCCTGAATACCACTGCACTGTCCTAAATTCTGAAATACCACTCCTAGCAAGACTCTCTTTCACTGTAGTAATCATTTTACAGAATTGCAAGGGATACTGTCATGTGTCTCAGATCACAGTGTGAGTCAGAATTCATTTCAGAAAAATGTGGCAGAATAAATTGCTTAGTTGATGTGTTTAAAAATATGGCAAAACATGTAGTCATGGAGTGAGTCAGGCCTTAGGACAGTTAGTGCTATAAAGTCCAAAGCATCAGGTGTGCCAGGCCTCTGAATTCCCAAATAGTCTCAATGCTGTGTAATAAAGATCCTGGGTATGCTGTGGAAATTGCATACCAAGTCTCTCTGTAGCATGTAGAAATCATTTCAGTGAATTCTTATTTCTACATTCTCAGTCCCACCTTGAGCCCCTACACTGCCTGAATACGACTGCACTGTCCTAAAATCTTAAACAGCACTCCTAGCAAGACTCTCTTTCACTGTAGTAATCATTTTACTGAATTGCAAGGCATACTGCCATGTGTCTAAGATCACAGTGTGAGTCAGAGTTCATTTCACAAAATGTGGCAGAATAATTTGCTTAGTTGATGTGTTTAAAAATATGGCAATACATGCAGTCATGGAGTGAGTCAGGCCTTACGACATTTAGTGCTATATAGGCCAAAGCAGCATGTGTGTCAGGCCTCTGAATTTTCAAATAGTCTCCATGCTGTGTAATAAAGATCCTGGGTGTGCTGTAGAAATTGCATTCCAACTCTCTCTGTAGCATGTAGAAATCATTTTAGTGAATCCTCATTTCTACATTCTCAGTCCCACCTTGAGCCCCTACACTGCTTGAACACCACTGCACGGGAAACAACCTTTACTACGCAACTTTTACAACACACTACCATTACAACGAAACTTTTACAACGTAACATCCATTACATAGCATGTCAATACAAAGCAACCATTACAACGCATGACATTACAACGCATACCATTACAACGCATGTCATTACAACGCAGTCATTACAACGCATACCATTACAACACATACCATCCAACACTTACCCTACTGTTGCACCCCCTGGAGTTAGAATAGTAATTTTTACCCCTACACTATCCAACACTTACCCTACTGTTGCACCCCCTGGAGTTAGAATAGTAATTTTTACCCCTACACTATCCAATACTTATCATAGATGCAATGTAATGTTATGCGTTGTAATGGTATGCATTGTAAAGGTAGTATGCGTTTTAATGGAATGCGTTGTAAAGGTAGTTTTTAAAAATTCGTTGTAATGGCATGCGTTGTAATGGAATGCGTTGTAATGGATGTTGCATTGTAAAAAATGCGTTGTAAAGGTGTGCGTTGTAAAAGTATGCATTGTAACGTCATACAACCCCACTGCACTGTCCTAAAATCTGAAACAGCACTCCCAGCAAGACTCTCTTTCACTGTAGTAATAATTTTATGGAATTGCAAGGCAGACTGTCATGTGTCTAAGATCACAGTGTGAGTCAGACTTCATTTCAGAAAAATGTGGCAGAATAATTTGCTTAGTTGATGTGTTTAAAAATATGGCAAAACATGTACTTCAACATCTTCGAGAGGGCACCATTCCAGGAGGCCTACAAATAAAGAATATTCCGGTTATTTTCACCGAGGACCCTATTTTCAAAAAGGGCTTTAGCTTCATAGAGATGAAATGTAGTAGGGACCTTATGGTCCTTACTGTTGAAACTGCAGTCAGAATCTCTAAAAAAAGAACTTGAGGAAATAGCTCAGCTTGAATCTGAAATAAATAGCAATCCGGCTATAGCAGATGCAAAGGCACTATTAGAAAAAGTTGTAAAAGAAATCCAGGAGTTTAAAGATTACACCATTACACAAAAGACCAACCAGTTTGAAAAGGACAAAAAAAACTTCTCTCTTGATAACGTATATCCATTTTTGCAGACAGACTTTTATGCAAAAATACACTCTAGGCGTTACCTATCAGACAATCGAGGTAGGTCACGAAACCAGTTCATCACGTTCTCGGATACATCCTCTTCATCCGGCGGTGACAGTGACAATAGTAACAGCAATAATAGACCAAATAGGAACCGGAATTGGAACCAAAATCAGCAAGCCCAAGGACAATCTTCAAATGCTTTTTTAGGGAGAGGCCAAACCAGACCAAGGGCAAAAGTAAGATGGGAAATGACAACTCGCCGTCAGCATTACAAGAACTAGCAGTCTCGCCCATCTTTAATCTCTCTAAAAGAACTCTTACTGAAGCAGAAGAAAGCATCCTTTCAAAAGGGTTGTCATTTGTTCCCTCCAAAAGGACCGATTTCGTAAGGATGAAGACTGAATTTATAGAGTTTTGTCGAAAGTTAAGATTAACCATGTTTTTTTCAGAAAATCCAACTCCATTTCCATCTGAGGTCACAAGATTGCGAAAAAAATCAACATTTTGTCCCGCTGGTCATAAAATACCCAAGGAAATTATCACATTCGAAAAAGCCGTGCTCTCAGCCATCTCTGCAATGGAAAAACAAAGGAAATATGTGAAATTTAACATCACGAAAGAACAAACCAATGCCCTAACAAACCTAAGCAATGACTCTGCTGTAACCATCAATCAAACAGGCCGATAAAGGCGGTGCCATCGTTGTTTGGGACACCACAGACTATACCACCGAAGTGTTGAGACAACTTAATGACCCAGTCTGCTATCGCAAGATTGGAAAAGACCCAACAATGGAACTACAGAATCAACTCTTTCCCCTTATTAAGGATGGATTTGAACAAGGTTTTTTAGGCCCGAAGGAATTAGAATACCTTCAAAATAAACATCCTAAGGTACCTTTGTTTTACATTTTGCCGAAGGTCCACAAAGATCAGGACAAGCCTCCAGGGAGATCCATCATGGCAGGATGTGACTCCCTACTTGAACCAATCGCCAAATATGTCGATTGCTTTTTGAAACAGTTTATGGTCCAAGTATCTTCGTATCTACAAGATACTACTGATTTCATTAACAAACTGGAACTCGTGGAATTCAATCCAGGGAGGGACATATTGGTTACACTAGATGTCACCTGTCTATATACTCATATACCCCAGGACGAAGCGGTGGCAGTTCTGACCCACTTCCTGGAGTCAAGACCTAGACCAGTGCGAGTACCCACCACATTTTTGGTGGATTTAGCATCCTTTGCCTTGAGAAAGAACTATTTCTGTTTTGGGAAAGATTTCTACTTCCAAGTTAAGGGAGTCACTTTGGGCTGCCCATTTGTCCCGGAACTGGCGGTATTGTTCATGTCATTATATGAAGATATGTATGTCCACAACAACAACCCGTTTAAACGCCACATTGGAACGTGGCTACGTTTCATAGATGACGTTTTCATGGTATGGACAGGAGGAGAAGAAAACCTCATATTATTTTATGACTGGCTTAATGCAAGAACACCGGACATTAAGTTCAGCATGTCCCTCTCTGAAAAGACGATATCATTTTTGGATGTTGATATTTTTCCATTTGAAGGCAAACTAGCTACATCATTATTTATAAAACCAACTGATCGAAATAAGGCTCTCCTTTTCTCAAGTAATCACCTGAGAAGCCTTACAGAAAATTTGCCATATTGTAAATTTCTTCGTGTTCGGAGAAATTGCACATCCAATGAAGATTATAAGTTTCATGCCAACAAGTTGGTATCCAAATTATGTGACCGTGGGTAGCCAAGAAAGTTGGTACGGAACTCAATGAAACGGGCGAGATGGACCCCGAGAGAAACCCTCCTTGAATGACGGAATAAGCCGCAGCTAAATCGCCAGGTGTGTGTGACAACTTATTGTCCCAATGCCAATCAATTAAAAAAAATCATTGGACAAAATCGGCATCTGGTAAAACACTTAGACGAAAGTTTGAATCAGATTCCCCTTTTTGCGTTTAAAAAGGAGAATAGCATTGCTAATTATGTAGTGAGAGCCACGACTGTAAAAGAAGCATCACCGTCGTTACGACAAATGTTGGGTTTAACTCCCGTCATTGGACACCACAAATGTGGTACATGCCTGTGTTGTGACACTACGATGGAGGGAGCACTGTTTCAACACAAAGGCATTTCGTGGAAACACGACACATTTAGTAACTGCAAGTCTAAGTATGTTGTTTACGCCATTTTTTGCCCGTGTGGACTCCTATATATTGGGAAAACTAATCAAGAGATTCGTCAGAGAATTTCCCAACACAAGTCAAGGATAAAGAACAAAGTTGATACAGCACCATTGGTTAACCATTGGTTAAGATTGAACCACCAGATCAAAGATTTGAAATGGACCATTATTTCAAAAGTTGAACGCGACCCACGTGGAGGAGATTGGGACTCCAAGTTATGCAAAAGGGAGGCACTCCTCATCGTTAAATTTGATACAGCCGTCACTGGTCTGAACGAATTGTCTGAAATTTACAAACTGTAATTCCCCATTTTTTGTCATTCATTTTTTTCCTTTTATATCTTCATTTTTACAAAGATGAGCTTTGCATGCCTTAACATGCACATAAAACTTCCCTCAATCGATATACATAGATTGTAGGTTCCATTGTGTTTGTTTTATTTGATTTTGGAACGTGTTCTTGCTATCCAGGACTCTTATGTTGGAAACTCCCCCCGCCCGGGGCGGGCTCCTGAAGCATCAGGATTCTTTAAAAAAAACATCAGGTTCTCCACTCTGACAGCATTCCTTCATTGCGCATGCACGGGAGACTAGTGCTCCCTGTCCGTCGACTAACCGCGTTGAGAGGCTAGGCTTTCTCCTGGTAAGCCTTCCTTTACTCCGTTATTGTTTTTCATTGTTTGTTAGCATATATGCTAGGACGGAATTGCCTCGTAATTATTCCAATCCTTTTGGATTTTAGCCTCGTGAGACAAAGAACGCCTCAATTCCGTAACACCGCTCGCAACAATTGTGCATTCCGGAGGTTTCATTCCACGCTTTGCACCGCTACTGCGCATGCCCGAGGAATCAGTGCTTCTTGCAATGCTGACCGGGCACACCGAGTGACTGTGCCGTTCCTCGGTATGTTCTCTGAGTTCGCTATCCAACACAAATTCATAAAGGCTGCACCTTAGATCTGAGTCTAAAAACTCTTTTTCCTTCATTACAGCGATATCTAAGGCTGCCTGTAGATTTCCTCAACCGTTCAAATATTTTTCCTCATTTGGACATGGTCTTTAGGATTCCCTGGTTTCCTGCGTCCTGTTGACAAATTGACATGTCCTTGGATTATTGACCCAGTGCCACCTCTGATAGGTAAATAACGCCTTCCCGACAGTTTAAAACCCCTTCCCTCTTGTTTTGTTGTACCTACACACGTTTTTCTTTCACACACTAAACATGTGCTTTCCTCTCATTTTTCTAATTCTGTAGGAGCCTCTCAATCTGCAAGAGGCTCTTCATTGAAATCGCAGAGGGTAAGCTGTGTGTGTGTCTTTGGTGGCTAAGTGCTCATGAGTTTTCTTACGCTTTTAAGCAGTCTTACATGTAGGTCTTGTGTTTTCTGTTTTCCAGAACATCCTTGGCCCTGAGGAGAACCCCCCCCGAATTATAGGGATTCAAAACGCGTAGGCCTCTGTTATCTGGTCTGCTTTTGTAAATCAAGTGTGGACTTACACCATATTTGAGTTAACTTTGAGTACAAAACCTTTATGATATGTTTTTTGAGAATGTGTATTGCTATTGATTATTTGGAGTGTACTGTTTTTCATAATTAGTTTTGTAAAACTCTATATAGACCAAGAGAGCAGTCCCCCTTCTGTTTTCCTCTCTTCCACTTCCCACACTGGTACATTTGTCAATCCAGTTTGTGTGGAGTGCCTGGTATGAATGTAGGTATGTAAGTTGAATGACTGTGATATGTTTGACTGAGTGTTGATGTGTTTATAACTCTATTGCGCTGTGTCCAAGTAGCTTTTTATATGTGTATAATATTGTGATTGTAATGACTCATTTGTCATATTTCTCAAATTATCTTGAATAAATAGCTATTAATTAGCCTAGCACAGTTTGGAATAGTTTTTCTTCTCTGGTTGTGATTTGATGCTTGAGATTTAATGATCAGTTTTGGCATATTTTTCTGTTATGTAGTTCTCAGTGCTCAGCCTAACTGATTAGAGCCAGCTCTTTTTTGTTACTAGTAATAAAGTCCAAAGCAGCATGTGTGCCAGGCCTCTTAATTCTCAAATTGTCTCCATGCTGTGTAATAAAGATCCTGGGTGTGCTGCAGAAATTGCATACCAACTCTCTCTGTAGCGTGTAGAAATCATTTCAGTGAATTCTCATTTCTACATTCTCAGTCCCACCTTGAGCCCCTACACTGCCTGAACACCACTGCACGGGAAACAACCTTTACAACGCAACTTTTACAACGCACTACCATGATAACAAAACTTTTACAACGCAACATCCATTACATAGCATGCCATTACAATGCAACCATTACAACGCATGACACTACAACGCATACCATTACACGCATGTCATTACAACGCAGTCATTACAACGCATACCATTACAATACATACCATTACCATCCAACACTTACCCTACTGTTGCACCCCTTAGAGTTAGAATAGTAATTTTTACCCCTACACTATCCAACACTTACCCTACTGTTGCAGCCCCTGGAGTTAGATTAGTAATTTTTACCCCTACACTATCCAATACTTATCATACATGCAATGTAATGTTATGCGTTGTATTGGTATGAGTTGTAAAGGTAGTTTTTAAAAATGTGTTGTAATGGGATGCGTTGTAATGGAATGCGTTGTAATGGATGTTGCGTTGTAAAAAATGCGTTGTAAAAGTATGCATTGTAACGTCATACAACCCCACTGCACTGTCCTAAAATCTGAAACATCACTCCCAGCAAGACTCTCTTTCACTGTAGTAATCATTTTACGGAATAGCAAGGCATACTGTCATGTGTCTAAGATCACAGTGTGAGTCAGGCTTCATTTCAGAAAATTGTGGCAGAAAAATCTCAGGTTCAGCAACATTATCATCTGCAGCGTGGGGAGCAGTGATGGAGCTCGTGTGAGGAGGAGCCGTGAACCAGCCACCTCGCCACCGTTGCATGCTGGGGATCCCTGATGCTCGACGATCGTCGTTCACGGAGCACTGAGCGGGCTGCCTGACGGGTTGACTGCTAGTCGGCCAGATCGTTATCTGAAAAGCGGAGATCTGAAGCAGGCTTAACGGACAGTAAAACAATTAATCCTAATGAGTATAAGTAAAGTACGAAGGCTTTACCCCTCGCGAGTGAAGCTATATGGGGAAGAGCAGCTGAGTGTCCGACCGCCGCTCTGTCATCGAGCTTTGCTCACCGCCACTGTGTCAATCCTAGAGGCTATCGGCGGCAAGGCAGCTGCTCCTGAGCTCGGATCCGGACAAGCAGCCGTGAAATTTGAGAGCCTGTTGCTGACTACAAGGATGACCACGAGGGGTCAGAAAACGAAAGCCAAACCCCCCGCTATGCAAGCTGAGGGTGAAAAAGAGGGAGAGAAGGTAGATCCGCCTCTGAAAGGTAAGAGGGACTTGGGGGCCATCAAAAAAGACTGCTAAACCAAACCCGGTAATGCAAGGGAGCTCCCTCTCTATCAGTAGTCATTTTCCTGTAATAAGACCTGCAATTTCAGCTAACCAGGGGGGCAGTGCAAACACTAGAGAGCCCGCCATTAGTACCCCCCAAGGCTCCACAGCAGACGCAGTCCCGCAAACACCGGCCGATACCCTTACAGCGGCCCAGGACCCTATGCAAAATGGTTTAAATGAAGGAAATGAGCCACTAATAAGCATGGGCGGATTTTGCGAATTGGCAATCCGCGAACTTGCGTATTTACGGATTGCGAATCCGCGAATTTGCGGATTTTTTTTTTTGTGTTCGCAAGGATTTCTGCCAGTTCGTGAGGGTTCTGTACCAGTTCGCAATTGCGAACTTACTTGTCGGCTCGCAACGGCCGCGACTATGTTGTTTCTACATCTGGTTCATCATCACAGGTTCACAGCACCCTCTGTTTCACCACTGCCACCCTCTGGTACACCCATGCCACCCTCTGGTACATCACTGCCACCCTCTGGTTGGTTTATCACTGTAGATTATGGGGGTGAAAAAAAGCAAGCACACCTGCCCTGCTTCAACTGACATGAATTAATTTGGGGTTGATTAATGAGTCACTGAATTTAAACTTCCAGTCTGGCTGGCACCTGCTTCCTTATCTGTAATTTGCTTTCTGTTGCAGTGCACTTTTTTTTCACAGGACCTTTGTGGCCTATAGTTGCAAGTAGGCAACTGAACTCTGATGGGGCCCCTCAGGAAGCACTACAGGGAATGGTTACTAATGATAAGATTGAACTTTTGCACCTGCTGAGTGCTTTCAGTTTTGTCTGTAATTGCTTTCTGTTGCAGTGTAATTCTTTTAACAGGACCTTTGTTGTATACTTGTAGCTATTCTCTGAGCCTGCTGTGAGGGTCAGAGCAGGGTCATAGAATATTTGCAAGTAGGCAAATGAACTCTGAAGGGGCCCCTCAGGAAGCACTACAGGGAATGGTTACTAATGATAAGATTGAACTTTTGCACCTGCTGAGTGCTTTCAGTATTGCAAAAATCCAAATATTCAGCAGCATCCACAAAAAGTAATCCTTCCAGGTCAAGATCCAAATCAAAGTGACCAGCACATGAAGAAAGCACTGGGAGGAGCCTGGTGGACAGGAACAGGAAGTTGGAGACTGTGGGGCACTTCCTTCCTCCCACCTCCACCCCCAAAATGGACTCTTTGCAAAGAAAAAGTGCAGGCAAATGTCAACCTGAGGAGTTATTCTGATAAAAATCATAATTTTCAAGGTTTATGCTGCCTGCTGGTGGATTTCTTGTGCGAAATTGCAAATTTTGCAATCTCGCAATTGCGAGATTGTCGCTGCCCGCCGCATCTACGTGTTCGCAAGTATTTACTCCCGCGAAATTGTATATTATTCTAGTTTGCAAGTGCGACCAAGGAAAAAATCTGCTTTGCACGGATTTTTTACGAATTTTCGGCAAGTTTGCGAGAGTTTGCGGATTGCGAATTTACCGAAAATCCGCAAAATCCACGAGCGGAACGGATTTTACGCCCATGCTTAGCCGCTAACAGACCTGAGCACAGCTTTGATCGCAACACAGGAGCAAAGAGAAAATCTGGCAGATGGGGGCACTTTGGTGGGCCCACTGCCACAAACTCCAGACCCTAACACTGGTAATTTCTACTCTGTATCAGATAGATCATTGTCTCCGGAAAAGAAGGCTCCTCTTCAGCAGAGGATGTGCAATCGGATGAGAACGATAGTGAGGAGGAGAATAACCAGAGTAAAGCCGCTGATACTGTTATAAGGAAGAGGCAATCTAGACGAAAAAGGAATCCATTAAAATGGGATTACAGTGACTCTCCCAGCCTTCTCTCACCTGCCTCTAGCATTCTGCCACCCGGGAAGGACGATTCAGCCCCTGGGGGCAGCAGCGAAGCGGACATGCCCACTCTTGCATCTATCCTAAATTCCATTATGGCATTCCAAGAGGAAGTGCGCTCAGATAATCTCTCTGCCAAGGTCCCCTCCAAGAAACTGCAAAGCGGGATGAGGAAGCTCAATAAAGCCTGTACGGATATTGGTGACAGGGTGGCAATGGTGGAAGCCAGGACGGAGATTCAGGACGGAGATTCTGGAGGGGGAGGCAGAGAAGGCTAAAGAACAGAGGAGCTCGCACAAGGCGTGCCTAGTTGATGTAATGACCAAACTGGAGGACTAGGAGAACAGACAACGCCGCAATAATCTGCCACTGCTGGGTTTCCGGAGGGGGTTGAAGGAGAAGACCCCAGAGGATACATAGTCAAACTACTGCAAGCTGCATTTCCTTCAGAAAATGCCTGGAACTGGGACATGGAAATACAAAGGGCCCATAGGTTTCCTTTTAATATAAAGGCCAGACGGGGGGAGGGCAACTCCAACGACAAACCCAGAGTCTTTTTGGTATTTTTGGGAATTTCATACTAAGACAGATGGTTTACGACAAAGCAAGACCTAATTCTCAGAAAGAGGTTAATGGGGTAAAGTTTTTTCCAAACCCAACTTTTGCCATGCAACGGTTGAGCAAAGATGGAGACTGCACCAGATGATCACCCCAATTCAACAATTAGGTGCCCAAGTCTATCTAATGAACCCGGCCAGATTGAAGGTTATTGTCGAGGGGAGAACAAGAGTCTTTCTGTCAGAAATCAAGTCTTTGGAACTCTTAAAGGAAATTACAGAACGGAAGCGGAGGAACTGAACTGAACATTCTTAAGACTCCGATGTGTATTAAAATATTTTGCATCTAGATTCAGATACTAGGACCGCTTTCACATTTTGCACGCTTGAGATTCCTTTCTTTTGTTTTTCTCAGGGCTGGGTGGTTGGACCTCACACTTGTCATCCATCATGCAGAGTCATCTTGACTGCTCAATAAGGGAGGGGGGTGGGGGTAGAGGGCACCAAAGAGAAGTAAAGGGAAGGGCACAAAGGGCACAAAAGGTCAGTTTGATGTAAGTCACAGGTCACAGACGTATTTTATTGGAAAAAGTGGTAAAATTGGTAGAAAAAGAATTTAAAAGAGACAAGAATGGAGAGAGGCTAAAAGAAACATAGAGTTAGGATGACTAATACAAACAAAATTAAAATAATGTCTGTCAACATTTGTGGTTTGAACGATCCGGCAAAGAGGCAGAAAGTTGCACAAGGGCTACGGTCTCTGGGCCCGGATTTGGTCTGTCTTTAGGAGACTCATATTGAGGTGGGACAGAAACATCTTTTTAATTCACTTGGGTATAAAATAATCGGGACCACATCTTAGGGGGCCAGA
This sequence comes from Lissotriton helveticus, assembly GCF_964261635.1. Lineage (NCBI taxonomy): Eukaryota > Metazoa > Chordata > Amphibia > Caudata > Salamandridae > Lissotriton > Lissotriton helveticus. The sequence goes on along the minus strand of NC_136071.1, from coordinate 537,237,291 downwards.
GTAAAAGGTGTTGCAGTACTGGCAAACCATAGACTTGCTATTCAGGCAGATGGAGTTAAATCGGACAGCCTTGGGAGATGGGTTATTGTGGGGTGCTCACAGGCTTCAAATGGCAAGTTTACATTGTGCTCCGTTTATGGTAGCAATTTGGACGATCCTGGGGTTATAAATTGGCTGACAGGGGAACTATCTCACTGGCCGACTCCCATCATACTCTGCGGAGATTTTAATTTAAATCTTCCTACCTGCTGGCAATCAAAGAGGGACTGGAGATACTCTGGGAGAAAACCAAGGGTGTTTCAAGCCATGCTAAATCTGGCAGAAACTCATGGCTTAGTTGATGTCTGGGCAGAGCTGAGCCCCAAGCAAGATGGATATACTTTTTTCTCTGCTCCTCATGAGTCACTCACCAGAATTGATTACTTTTTTATCTCTTCAAAATTGATCAGCACCTCGAGTATTGAAATCTCGCCAAGATTTATGTCAGATCACAACCCACTAATGCTGCTACTGGGCGGCTTAATAACCAAAAGTAGGAATAATTGGTCTTTTGAAAAAGCACTGTTATATGACGTCAATTACAAGGCACATGTGCAGATCTGGATTGAGGAGTTCCTGAAGACAAATCTAGGCTCAGCCCCTCTTATGATAGTGTGGGATGCATTTAAAAATGGGTTTAGGGGCAAGACCTTGAGCTTTTCAATCAAGAGAAATAAAACGGAAAAAGTACATGTGCAGAAACTTTAGGCAAAACTTACTTTGGAAGAAATTAATTTGGCACAGGCAATAAAAACAGGAGGGGGAATAGAGGCAATCCAGCAGGCAGTAGCAGTGATAAAGGCGGAGATAAGCTCTATCTTCGCAGAAAGAACAGTGGCAAAATGGGCCGCAACCAGGGGGAAAGTTTATGAATGTGGAGAACAAATAGGGCACCACCTGGCACTAGCAACCAGACAACAGACAACAATGAATATGATAACGGAAATTAACACCATTTTGCAGGGAGTGATCAAAGACCCGATCAAAATATACAAAGCCTTTGAAGGATTCTATAGGGATCTTTATACTGAGGAAGATATTAGATCTGTGGAAAGCAGGAGTGCAGACATTTCAGAATATTTAGATCTTATAACTATCCCCATACTTAGCCCATCAGAGCAAGACCAGATGGAACACCCCCAGTCTGGGAAGAAATACTTAGCGCAATCAAGAGCTTGCCCGATGGCAAAGCTACAGGCCCAGACTCTATCCCCGCAGAATTTTATAAAGTCTTTTGAATTACAAATTAAAGAAATATTTACATTAATGGTTGGCTCAATCTTTGGCGGCGCCCCCCCCTGCCTCCAGGTCTCTGGCAAAAATTGTAATCTTTGCTAAAAAAAAGATAAGTCCCCTCTTGAAATGGCATCCTACAGGCCTATTACCCTAATCAATACAGATTCTAAAATATTTTCCAAAATAATAGCCAGTAGGATCTCTCAGAATATTCAGAATCTTGTCTCTGATTGGCAGCATGGATTTATACCCAAAAAAGGTACTACCGAACACGTGCGGAGAGCAATCATGCTGCTCGATGCTGCAAAGTAGCAGGAGACCCGATCGCTTTAATTTTACTAGATGCTGAAAAAGCGTTTAACCGGGTCTCCAGGCTATTTTTATGGGAATTGATAAAACGCGTTGGCATTGGCCCCAATATGCTACAGGCAATTCAGGTGCTCTACAAAGCCCCTAAGGCTCAAATTATGATCAATGACAGAACCTATAAACATCTCACGCGGAACAAGGCCGGGATGCCCTTGCTCCCCGCTTTTGTTTGCTCTTTATATCAACCCACTTATCACTAAAATAATAGCAAACGCCGAAATTCCCGCAGATGTCAGACACGGTATAAGCACCAAAGTTATGGCATACACCAATGAATTGGCAATTGTGACCCCTGACCCCGAAAGCGCCATTAAGGCCATGGAAAGAGAAGCACTGGAATTTGGGAAAATTACAGGGTACGCCTTCAATAAGACAAAGACGCAAATAATTCTAAACGAAAATGTAAACTGGACTAATAGCCTAGTGGTAACCAAAGCAAAATATCTGGGGGTGATTATTACGGCCAACTTAGATTTAATAGTCAAACAGAATTTGAATCCATTAGCTGCAGATACAAAAAAGCATTGAAAAAAAATTGACAATCTTCATCTAACCATAATCGGACGGAGTAATGTGGTAAAAATGACTTATTTCCCAAAATTATTATATTTCTTCAGAACAATTCCTATAGAATTCAGTAACGCAATCCTGCAGATATTTGAGCAAATTGTTTGCCAGTTTATTTGATCATACTCAAATACAAGAAGATCTTATAAATTGCTCTCTTTACCCAAAGAAAGAGGGGGCTGGGCGCTGCCAAATCTTAGGCTGTACTATTGGGCAACGGTTTTACAATACAGTCCTTACTTATTACATGATAGCAGCAGCCAGGCACATCCTGGGCTACCCTCCCCTTACATGGTTTTACTGGGGGAAAAAACTAAGGGATGCCTCTGGAGACAGCTTGAGTTTGGGTACTTTAAACGGGTCCGGTTCAAATCCCTGAAAAATGCATACCGGGTTTTCTGTAAGGACCCTAAACTTTTCGGTCTAGGCAGATTAAACTATTATACTCCAACACGGGATAACCCAATGTTGCCCTTAATTTTTAATGATTCATATCTTCAGAGATGGTACAATGCTGGGGTAGCTAAGTTGTGGGATCTGGTTAACCGGGAGGGGACCCTGTCCTTCTCAGAGCTAAAGACACAGTTTCCAATCGAGGAAAATCTGATTTTTCACTACTATGCGGTTAAAAAAAATTTAGATCATAAGACTGGTGGCCCAGTTAGGTTTGACAAAATAGAAATTATTGATAGATTACAGATGATTATCCCACCACGGATAGGAGCAATCTACTCCAGCCTGAATGATAAAATGCCTGATGATTTGGAAAAAGTAGACTTGAAATGGCAAACAAAATTGAACATTAGCCAGAATGTCTTTTGTTCTGCATTAAACCTAGCTTGCAAATTTTTACTGTCTACTAAACTACAGGCACAATTTTATAAGTCTTTACCTCACACCTAGTAAAATTGCAAAGTGGGGAACTGGGAGCGGTACCTTGTGCCCTAGGTGTTTAGAGTATTCGGCGGATCAGTTACATATGTTCGCCACCTGCCCAAAGCTAAAATCACTCTTAGATGAAATTCAATTTTTTATAGGAGTGGTGCTAGGATAAGGTATACAACTATCTCCAGCTATGGTGTTATTGGGGTTGGATATCAGTAATCGGGCAATGGGCCCTCTGATCTTTGTGGCAATGACTATCTATAGGATTTGTATTGCTGCCCATTGGAAAGATCCGGATCCGCCTTCATTCGCACAATGGCAGGCGAGATTGCTTGCAACTTGCAAGATAGAAAAGGCTATTTACGCAAAAAAAGGTAAACACGCCAGGAAAAATGGATTGGCGGTTTGGGAACAACTGGTAAACTGGATGGAGGGGGCACAAAATTGAAGACGGCTTGTCTCAAGTAATTCTTTAATTTGATGTTTTAAAGGTCTGGCATTCCCCAGAGCCTCCCCTTCAATGTTCAGCAAGATGCCGCTGATTATATAAACGTTTTGGTTGCCTTTTTCTTTTTCTCTTTTCTTTACTCTTCTTTTCTCCTCTGTTTGGTATTGCCTCTCTTTCTTTTTCATTGTTTCTTCATTTTTGAAACGTTCGTTCAGCCCTGACCCGAATCGGGAAGAATGTACAGATTGTAAAGTATGGTGCCGGGGAGGGGGGGAGGAGGTAAAAAAGAAATTGATGTACACATTGTAAATGGATTTTCTTTGTGACGAAAAAAAAAAAAGAAAAATGTGGCAGAATAATTTGCTTGGATGATGTATTTAAAAAATATGTGAGTACATGTACTCATGAAATTGATAAAGCTAGTTTTGTATTATCTAATAGTAATAAAATAAAGTGTTTATATTTTTCTGCTAGGTACAGCAACATAATAAAATGTATTATGGATCAAAATCAGAACAACATTTGAGTCGCTTTTGAAATTTCTAACACTCTGATAGAGGACTTAAATGTACCTTTTGTGGACAGCAGCAATGAAGAACAACCTATTGGTGCAGGAGATATAACCTGTGATTTTTTGGATGAAAGTTTAGACAATGAATTCATTGAAGCATTGGATGATATTGAGTTTAATGTGACACGTTCTGAAGTTGATGAAGATGTTAATGAAATTGCTGATGACATCAAGCTAGATGTTCTATTACAATATGAAATGTTGTTGTATAAACTGAGACTTACAGCATAGTTTTTATTTCCAGGTGTATATTGTTTGACTTTTAGCAAAGTCTCTGTGATTGTTGATTTCCTATTGTACAGAGGTATTCAAGAGAATGTCTGTTTGTATGCACTCTGGTAAAAAATGAGACTATTTGTGATCTTAGACACATGACAGCATGCCTTGCAATTCAGTAAAATGATTAATACAGTGAAAGAGAGTCTTGCTGGGAGTGCTGTTTCAGGGTTTAAGAGCATGCAGTGGTGTTCAGGCAGTGTAGAGGGTCAAGGTGGGACTGAGAATTTAGAAATGAAATTCACTGAAATGATTACAATATGCTACAGAGACAGTTGCTATGCAATTTCTACAGCACACCCAGGATCTTTATTACACAGCATGGAGACTATTTGGGCATTCAGAGGCCTGGCACACATGCTGATTTGGACTTTGTAGCACTAAATGTCCTAAGGCCTGACTCACTTCATGAGTACATGTATTCCCATATTTTTAAACACATCAACTAAGTAAATTATTCTGCCACCATTTTTTTTTAAATGAATACTAACTCACAGTGTGATCTTAGACACATGACAGTATCCCTTGCAATTCAGTAAAATGATTACTACAGTGAAAGAGGGTCTTGCTGGGAGTGCTGTTTCAGGGTTTAGAAAACTACACTAGGATTCAGCCAGTGTAGGTGGTATAGCAAGAGATGTTCTTTCAGACTTTATTACATAGCAGCAGTGTTCGGGCACTGTAGAAGATCATGCAGGTAGTGCTGTTTCAGGGTTTAGGGCAGTGCAGTGGTGTTTCAACATTATAGGGGCATTCGCTGAGGATGGTGATTCTGGATTTAAAGCAGTGCAGTAGTGTTAAAAGAGTTTAGCAGGTTTTGCTAGGGATGGTGTATCAGGGTTTAAGACAGTGCAGTGCAGGTAAGGCAGTGTAGGGGGTCAAGGTGAGACTGAGAATGTAGAAATGGAAATTCACTGAAATGATTACTACATGCTACAGAGAGAGTTGCTATGGCATTTCTACAGTACACCCAGGATCTTTATTACATGTAGTGCTACAAAGTCCTAATCAACATGTGTGTCTGGTTTCTTAATTCTCAAATAGTCTCCATGCTGTGTAATAAAGATCCTTGATGTGATGTAGAAATGCCATTGCAACTCTCTCTGTAGCATACAGTAATCATTTCAGTGAATTGGAAGGTATATTTTGATTTGTCTAGAATCAGAATGTGAGTCAGTGTGTTTTGGGGAATATTGTGACAGAATCACTAGCTCGATGCATGTGTTTGCAAATATGAGAATACATGTATTCATGGAGTGAGACAGGCTTTAGGACATGCAGTGCTTTATACTCCTAGCCCTGCATTGTTCTAAACTCATAATTATCAGTCCCACCTTGAACCTCTAGAGTGCCTGAACACCACTGCACTGTCCTAAACCCTGAAATACCATCCCTAGCAAAACCAGCTAAACTCTTCCAACACTACTGCACTGCTGTAAACCGTAAAACATTATTTTCAGCAAATGCCCCTATAATGTTCAAACACAACTGCACTGTCCTAAACCCTGAAACAGCACTCCCTGCATGATCTCCTACACTGCCCGAACACTGCTGCTGTGCCTTAAAATCACTTATGGAGTGAACCAGACTTAACAACATATAGTGCTTTTAATTGCAGTATGCTAGTAGTGGTCTACATTAAAAAAAATTAACATGTTTTTTTTTATTCACAACAGATTTTAATTATCTACAGAAAGAAAAAAAACAATATGCCGTCAAAGAGTGATACAAGAAAAATATATAAACAGGCATACTTTTCCAAGAAAAAAGAAGTACAAGATTTATCGAAACAGCAATGTGTGAAAAAAATAAAAAAAAGCTCCTGGTCAGTCAACAAAGGATTTTATAAGGAAAATAACACAAAGTAAAAAAAAGTGTGGAGAATCAGGAAAAAAAAATATCTGTAACTACAAAGAAAAACCAGACAAAAAAGAAAAATGATGGAAAAATGTGTAGGAAAGATATTGTTTATAATAATAGACCATAAAATCAGTTTGTTGAGATTCGGAAGCGAATGTTTCATAACAGAGTTGTTGTAAATTTATTTAAAAATATAAAGAATTGTAAAGAAAAATAGCTTTTTATAAGAAAATAAGCATATAGAGACAATTGTTGAGAAAGCTTTTGAATTAAAAAAAAATGTTTCTTTTAGTAATCAGTAGGATTTGAACACTAGATAAGCCAATCAATGATATGAAGGCCAAAAGTAAGTGGAAAAGACTAATTAATAGAACTAATTTTTGTAATGTTTTTTCTGGAGAATGGAAACATAGTTCAAGTTGTGAGCCATTTTTTAATGAAGAGAGTTATTTTCAGAGTAATGATTTGCTGCATGCAGTTGACACCAGTGGTCGAGCTTATGAGGTTAAGAATGGGTGTCCGATAAAAAAGAGAAAATTGTCCCTATAAATGCAGAAGCGGTGTTAGCTGATGAAGTTTTAGGGAGACGTCCTAAGGCTCCAGTGTACACTTAGAATTGTAGCAGTATTTGTAGTGTACGACAGGATTCAATTGATTTTTTTCGCAATTTTTTACGTAAGTATACTAAGAAAAGTGTTAAACAGAAGATTAAGATGTTGCAAGAATTAGACCCCTGCAGAGTGAGAGAAAAAACAGGTTTGCAAGGTCATTCTTTGGCTTGTCTTTCTAAAAAAGTATGTCAGAGTGTTTTTCACCATTTTAGGATGATAGCAGTGCATCATAATGAAGTGCGAAAATTAGTGAAAAGGTTGTATTATGCAAAAAGTCCAGCACTAATGTTAAGAAAGTTAAACAGTGCTATTTTGCATGGATCTGTATTAGATGTGATCAACATTTGTGAAGAAATTGAGGTTAGTTACTTTGGTCCTGAAGAAGACAGTGCAGAAACAGATACAATAATAGAAGGAAATGTGGAAGAAAATGTACAGAATTTTAGTATATAAAATTTTGAGCAAGAAATTACAAGGTTTAAGGTCATTTCAGGTGAAAAGCCAAACTTGTCTTGTATTTGTTGTAGACAAATTCATTATAAAAATCAGACCAGGTTAGTTGATCTATATTTAAAAAGTGAAAAGGAGAATAATAATGAGTGGAAGGAAATTGCAACTTATTTGTTGGTAGAGAATTGTTTTGATTTGGGTTCTGATCAACGTATTTGTAAATATTGTTATAATAAATTAGAAGAGAATTAGATGCCTGCTAGAGCTGTTCACAATAATCTTTGGTTGGTAAATATTCCTTCTAAACTGATGGATTTAAATACTTATGAGTCTATTCTCATTCAATGTGTGCATCCATTTCAGGCTATTGTTCGCATGGAGCCTAAGACAGGGAAATTGCCTCCTTCAGATTTACAGAGAGGATTAAAGGGAAGAGTTGTATATTTGCCTCTAAATTTAAAGAAAAATATTGAAACAATTGGTGTAGAAAATGTGGAAGAGGAACCTCTAGTTATTCTAGTTAATGGCGTTATTACGAAGAGTAAGAAAATCTGGCAAGAATTAGTGGATGTTAGGAAAGTGAAAAAGGCAACGTTGTATTTGATAAAAAATAATCAATACTATTTTAATATGTATGTCGGAGAAGAGGAAACAACTGTAGAAGAGGAGAGTGATTTGCCAACTGCACAAATTGAAAAAGTGGATGTGTCCAGAACTGAAGAAATGTATGAACATTATAGTGTGCATCCACTTCACTCTAAAGAAGTGATGGGAAATACTATTGAGTTATTTCAAATGAAAGAAGCAAAAGGAAGACCCATTAGTGTATGGGAAGAAAGCTTGGAAGCTTGTTGCTTCCCTCAGTTATTTCCAAAAGGCAAAGGTGGACGATATGATGAACGACCTGTGCAGATTCCTGCATCTGAAAACTGGACTTCAAGATTATATGCAGAAGATCTAAGGTTTCGCCAATGTATTCCATATTTGTTTCATCTTCTGTTTGAGAGTGACTTGTCTGGAATTTCTTATGCAATGAACCATATACTAAAAAGTGGAGTACATTTGCAAAATGTTTTGGCAAAGGACTTTATGGATAAAGTCCAACAGAAAGATACTGTTTTGGAATCTCAGCTAATTAATCTCATGGCATGTCAGCATGGTACTAATGAGTATTGGTACCGTCGTCATGGGGAATTGAAATGTATGCTAAGAAACTTAGGAACTCCTACATGGTTCCTTACTCTAAGCTGTGCAGAGTATGCTTGGGAAGATTTACTTCAATTTCTTCGAGAGGCAAATGCTAACATAGAAAATATAGAATGCAAGACACCTGGAGAACTGTGCTCTTTGGATCTAGTTAATGTATGCAGGTATGTCAATCATAGATTTGAAGCTATGATGTCTTTAATCACAAACATTAAAAATCCTCCTCTTGGAGAGGTTCTCGATTTCTTTTGGAGAAAGGAGTGTGTTTGAGAAATGTAGTAGGGATAAAACTAAAATAGAAAGTGTTTCTGATATTCGAAATGTTTTAGACATATGTTCTGGTTTAAATCAATTTTCACAGAATATTCAGCAAGATTGTCAGGAATTTCTAATGTATATGCTTGTTGTATTGCAAGATAAAGGTATAGATAATGAACATCTTTTTGGCCTTTCTTATAAATGGCAACATGACTGTGACAATTGTTTGTTTTCAAGTAGTACTGAAATAGACACTGAAAGATTTATATATTTGACTTTACCAGACTGCAAATCAGTGTCTTTTAATAATCTAGTTAGAGAAGCAAATCAAAACATGGTCTGTACCGACTGTAACTCACAAATGTTATCAACATTATTTATACATTATTTATACAAAGATATGGACAGTTTGTCATTTTATTGCTGCAACGATGCAGACCTGATGGAAGAAAACTGACAACTTTAATAAAAAATGTTGTGGCTTCTCAACTATCAATATCAGGAAGAACTTTTGTAACTGTAGCAATTATTTTCCATGATGGTCCTTCTACAACATCAGGACATTACACAGCTTATTTAAAATGTACAAAAGGCTGGACTCATTGTAATGATACTCAATTGATTTTTAAACAACGTTTGCCTTATGACTTACCAAATTCTTACCTAGTGTTTTTCCAACCCAAATTTTAGGGAAAATAATTGGCCTGGGCAAATTACTGCTGTTAAGAAAGGGTAGTCTGGTGTTGAAAAGTACTTGGTGAGTGAGGGTGATGAGGTTCAAAAAACTTCTTGTAATTTACGTAGAGGTAGTGTAAGTGTATCAGATAGTGGGTGATGTGGCTATCACAGGAGATGTTGCTCATCAGTGAGGCAGAGGTGTTTTAGATTTGTTGTAGTTGTTGGAGATGTTCGTGACATTTTTTATTCCCTGGTAGAAGTTTCTTTTAATGGTATACAGCTCTTTGGTAAGATAAAGGATGAGCAGAGTGTCATCGGCATACCAGATGATGTTGTGATTCTGATATCATGCTAGTTGTTTAAGGTTCTATGTACATGATAAATAGCTTCGGGTGGAGGTATAACCATTTTTAGATGGTACAAAAGATGTTGGTGCTTTTGATTCAGAAGATTGGGAAACGGACGCTTAAGAGTACTATTAAGTATCTTCCAAACTAAGGATTTCACACATACTATTTGGCCATGAGGAATGGTATTTGAAACAAAAAATGACTATTTCGGGTAAATGTTGTTAGCATATGTTTGTACATTACTTTATTTAGAGTGTATAAAAAAGAAGTAATAATGTTTTGTTACTTTGTAATTGTTGGTGATATCCCTTACTTACGTAAAAAATTGCTGTTCGAAAAAGACATTTAAGATATGTTTTTTTCTAATTGTTACATTCTTAATGAACATGTTGAATGGGTTTTTTAAAGACAATCCTATTGATTGTCTTTTTTTTGCCCGCTGTTATATGATGTGTACTATTGAACTCACTGTTTTCAGTGAAATTCAATATATTCTGAGAACAGCAAAATAAAATACATAACATATTGTACAAATTATTTTGTATTGTGAAATATATATTATAATTTAATTTTTTCTTCTCTTCCACAGATATTATATTTATTAAAAAAATATATTATTAACTTTTCATTACTTATAAGGTGAGTATGACAAACAAAAAATACTTTCTCATCACTCTCTTACTCCTCTTTCCCTTTTTCATTTTCTTCACTTTGTCCCTCACTCCCCTTTCCTCCATCCGTCTCTAAGTCTCTTCCTCTGTCTCAGTCACTATAACTGCCTCACTCTCTCACAGTCAATCACTCTCCCTCTCTTTCTCTCTCTCACTGTCTCCCTCTCTCTCTACGAATCTTCCTTTTCTTTCCTCTCCCTTTCCATAAATTATTTTCTCTCACTCACTACTTTTTGCTCTATCTTAATATGCTTCTTGTTCCCTCACTGTCACTGCCCTTCACTCAATCTCACTCATCTTCTCCTACTTCATATTCTTTTCTCTGTGCATCACTCCCATTCCCTTTCACCTGCTCCCATTCCATCACTTCCCTCACTCTCTTTCCCTCACTCCATCCGTCAGTCCTCTTCCCTTACTTCCCTTTCCTCATTCACTTTTGCTAACTCCCATTCGTTTAGTCCCCACTCCCCTTCACTCCATTTCTCTCTCCCTCTCTTCCTCTGTCTCACTCAGTCTAACCGCCTCACTCCCTCTCAGTCACTCGCTCTCCCTCCCTTTCTCTCTCTCTCTCTCTCTCTCTCTCTCTCTCTCTCTCTCTCCCTCAACCTTCCTGTCTTTCTCTTTCTGTTTTCTTCACTCCTACTTTATCCCTTAGTCCCCTTTCCTCTCTCTTAATCTCCTTCCTTCTCTCTCATTCCCCTTTCATCACCCTCATACCCCTTCTGTCACTGTTACTGCCTTTCACTCGCCCTCAGTACTTTTGCCTCACTCACCTTCCCTCGCTCCCCTTCCTTCACTCCATCTCACTAACTCCCCTTTGTTTATTCCTTCCCTCACTTTTTTACATCCATTTTTCTCTCCCTGACTCCCTCTGTCTTACTCACTCTAACTGCCTCACTCCTTCTCAGTACCTTGCTCTCCCTCTCTCTCATTCTGCCGCTCTCTCTCCCTTACCCTTAAACTCCTTATCTCTCTTTACATCACTCCTCCTCTCTTCCTCACTCACTTTCCCTCTCTCTTAATTTTCTTCCTTCTTCCTCATTCATCTTCCCTCACCCTCATACTTCTTCCCTAACTGTCACTGCCCTTCACTCACCGTCACTCCCTTTCCCCCTCTGCACTTCATCCTATCTGTATTTCTCACCCCTTCACTTTCCCGCTCCCTTTTCCTCACTCCCCCTCGCTCTGCTTCTCTGACTCCCCTTCCCTCACTCTCCTTCCTTTACTCCTCTTTCGTAACTCCCTCATTCCATCCCACTTACTCCCCTTCGTTCACTCCCTCACTCACTTTTTTTCATCCATGTTTCTCTTCCTGTCTACCTCTGTCTCACTCACTCTAACTGCCTCACTCCTTCTCAGTTCCTTGCTCTCCCTCTCTCTCCCTCTCTCCCTCTCTCTCCTTTACCCATAATCTTCTTTCCTCTCTCTTTCTATCACTCCTCCTCTCTCTCTCTCACTCACTTTCCCTCTCTCTTAATTTTCTTCCTTCTCCCTCATTCCCCTTCCCTCACCCTAATATCCCTTCCCTAACTGTCACTGCCCTTCACTCACTGTCACTCCCCTTCCCCCACTACACTTCCTCCTGTCTGTATTTCTCACCCTTTCACTTACCCGTTCCCTTTTCCTCACTCCCCCTTGCTCTCCTTCTCTCACTCCATTCCTTACTCCCCTTCTCTCACTCCCCTTTTCTAACTCCTTCCATCGCCTCACTCCACTTCTCTCTCCCTCACTCCCTATCTCTAACTTTCCCTTGCCCCCCTTTTCTCATCCTCATACCCCTTCCCTCACCGTCACTCCACTTCTCTTACCTTCACTCCCTTTGCCCTGCTCTACTTCTCCCTCCCCATCTTTTACTCCCCTCCCTGTCTCCGTCCCCTGCTCCCCTTTTCTCACTCCTCCTCCCTCACTTTCCTTTCCTTACTGCCCTTCCCTTACTCTTTCACTCCCCTTACCTCACTTCCCTAGCCTTAGTCCCCTTGTTTCAGTCACTCTTTGACTCCCCTTTCCTCACTCACCATACTACCCTTTCCTCACTCATTCCATCAGTCCCTTCCTCCACTTCACTCAGTCATTTCAGTCATTCATTTATACACTACACATTCATTAAAAAAAGTATGACACCGTATATAAAAGATATAGCTCTTCTTTTAGAAGTGAAGTTAGTTCTTACAAGAACTGTTTTTTTCTTTAAAAATTTTTTTTGTTTTTACATTTTTTTAATTTTTTTATTTTTTAGAACAAAAAGAATAAACAGGTAACGAAAAACTGATTAACAGGAACAAAATTATTTGCGGGAGCATGTGTGCTGCCTAATCCTCATCTCAATCAAGTTTACACTCTGCTCTCCATAACAGAGAATCTCATTGCAGAAGTTGCAACGTATATGAACATTACCCAAAAGTGGCCGGATATCCAAAGCAGTGGAAGAAGGAGATGCTCCTGCAGTAGAGGTGCTGGGGACAGCAGCTGGAGGGTTGGCTGCAAGGGCTTGAGTAGATGCCCTTGCAAAGTTAACCGGATGACCATTTCTGACATGCATAATCATCGTATGTATACTAAATGAATAATGCTTCTTAGGATCTCCTCTTGAAAGTACACTTCCACAGAGTGTGCAGGTAACTTTGGGGGCATTAACTTTCTTCTGCCCCTCTGGATACTTAAAAAACTTCCAAATAAATGAATGCTTGCTCTTCTTAGGAAGTGGCTGCTCTGGAACAATGTCAATATCTGAATCAGATGATGAATCTTCTGGCTGGTGTTGCTCTGCCATTTTCTCAAGTTGAAAAGCAGGAAGAAAACTCCGAAGATCCTTCTCCCAGGAAAGTGAAAGAGATAGTGAGGGAAGTGGGTGGGGTGTTTGAGGATTTGGAAAAGAAACTACTATGAACCAACCAAAAGTGTTGTTTTCAAGTCACATGACTTTACGTGCGCGCACGGGAGCGCGCACGGGAGCGCGCACGTTGCGTGACCGTCGCATATGAATGACGTTTTACCTGATTTTTGTAAATACTTTTAAAAACGTGAAAAGGAGGCAGGGGAGATACTCCCTGACCCCTTAGGCCTTCTCATGGGGTCCCTGAAGGACCCGAAGGTAAAAAAAAAACATTTAAAAAAAAAAAAACACGAGGTGCGCGCATGGTGCACGCACCCTCGAGGCAGAAGTGACTCAAAAACAAAAGTGGAGAACGTGAAAAGGCGCAGGGTAGAGACTCCCTGACCCCCTAGGCCTTCTCAGGGGGTCCCTGAAGGACCCCAAAGGGCAAAAAAAACATATTTTGTTTTAAAAACCGCGAGGTGCACGCACGTGTCAACACCCTCGAGGCAGAAGTGAGTCAAAAACAATAGTGAAGATCGTGAAAAGAGGGCAGGGTAGAGACTCCCTGACCCCCTAGGCCTTCTCAGGGGGTACCTGAAGGACACAGAGAGGCTAAAAAAACATTAAAAAAATAAATTAAAAAAAGGCAAGGTGCGCGCACGTTGGAAAAAAACCCACAAAAAAAGTTAAAAACCAAATTTGAGTGTTGATATGTTGATTGAAGATGTAGACTATACTGTTCAACTTTATCCAAATCATAAAAACTAGCTGTGCCATTGCATATTACAGGATAAAGTCAATGTATCACAATATACAAAGGCAGTTTGTGGAAAATTAAATATATAAAAAATATAAAAATTGATACAGAAATTAGCAGTTTAAAAACCTTTGAAATTCACTTAAAAAACCATAGGTTTCACACACGTTCTAGTTAGGAATTAGCATTGAAAAAACCTTAGAAATTCACTCAAAAAACCAAGGTTTCACAGACGTTATAGTTAGGAATTAGCATTTAAAAAACTTTGTAAAATCACTCAAAAAACCAAAGATTTCACACATGTTATAGTTAGGAATTAGCATTGATAAAACCTTAGAAATTCACTGAAAAAACCATAGGTTTCACACACGTCATAGTTAGGAATTAGCTTTTAAAAAACCTTGCAAATTCACTGAAAAAACCATAGGTTTCACACATGTTATAGTTAGCTGGACATTTCACTCATTCAAAACCTTTGAAATATACCCGTTATAGTTAGTTCAGCTAACTGTAACTCGCGCGACCGCAATGCACTGCTGATGATGTCACATATTACATCACTCATGACATGGTCAGTGAGAGAGAGAGAGAGAGAGAGAAAAAACTCTGTTTATTTAGACCTTAGTCTTTAAAACCATTTGAGTAAAATTCAGGGTATTGTACATAGTTAGTTATTAGTAAAACAATATACAGCTTGTTAAAATCTTTAAAAGGTATAAAAATGTACTAAACATTCTACTTAAAAGCTAAATCGTCTTGGACATTTAAAACCTAGACTATTCGTTATCTTCAGCAGTGCACCACTACAGTACGCAGTTTTAAAAGGATATTAATACCCATAGGACTTGTCCCGTCTGAGTTACTCTTCTTCTTTTATTGTATGCAGGGTAACTGGGGTTTCTCACTGCACTTCTCTGGGCTTTCCCCTGACGATTTGATTTATTTCTTTCAGGTAGTAACCCAGAGCTATAGCTATTTCTAGATATTCCATTCTTAGCATTAAATCGATTGCTTGGGCTCTCACTCTTGTGTCATATTTTATGAATATGGGTCGTAGGATCCGTTTTCTCACTTCAACACACATGAGACAATCAAGAAGAATGTGCATGATCTCACATGTAGTCCCCATACCGCATTTGCATAAACCATCTGGGTACATCATTTCTGCCGTGACTTTCTCCTCCACTCGCCAGGGGTTGATGCCAATTCTCATTTTTAAAATATCCCATCTAAATCCATAGTTCGGGAGTGCTTCTAGGTATGGGTATCCTGTATCGGCTTCCCATAATTCTATCAGGTTTTTTACCGATTTTTTGTTTCTTAAATAACCTAGGTCCTGCATTTTCGAGTGCTCCCTTCCTTTTGCTCTAAGTGTCACTTTTGTAAAGACTACTTCTAGGGGGTTTTGGATTGTACCCACATCTAGGCCGCAAATTGTCTCTTTTATCTTCTTTTTTGCCTCCACTGCCCATCTTAGGTTGCTATGTTGTATTTCCTCACTACACCAATATGACACTTTTTGAGCTTCCTCTAGAGTTTGGCGTTTCCAAAATCTAGCCACCGCCATTCTTGCCTGGGTATTCCACCCTATCAATCCTGTTTCGAGTCTAATTGCCTGTAGCATAGCTGACTTTGGCAAGGACAGTAGTGTTTTTACAGCTTTACCCTCCTCCCGATTCTAATCCCCTTTACCACTAAGGAATAGGACCTCTGCCCCATATAGTACTTGTGGGGGGACCATAGCTGAGAAAGCTTTTATCATCGGTTTGTGTGACATATCTCCGTACATTTTATTGAATTTTTTCAGGCCGCAGATGGAGGAAGAAGCTTTTGCATTTAGTTTTTTTACATGATTGTTCCATTTTAAGGATGATTCAAACCATAGGCCCAGATATTTATATTCTTTTACTGTTTCCAATTTAATTTTATCTAGGTACCAGCAAAAGCTTTTTGGCTTTTTACCAAAGCACATAACCTTTGTCTTGTCCATATTTACTATTAGCAGTTTACTCTTGCAGTATTCGTTAAAAGCATTTAATTTCCTCTGTAGCCCCAACTCTGTTTGGTCAGTAATGACAAGATCGTCTGCATACAATAAGCATGATACTTTCTTGCCACTCATTCTGGGGCTAGCACTCTTTTCCACCTCCAATACTAACGGCAAGTCTGCTAGGAAGATTGAAAAGAGTAGAGGAGCTAACACGCAGCCCTGTCTGAGTCCATTGTTTATAGCTATTTTCCTTGTGAGAGCTCCCTGTGTATGTTTTATTACTTGGGCCCAGTTTCCTCTATGTAGTTCTTTTAGTATTGCTAATAGGTCAGTTGGGATATTGTTTTTAATCTGGCACTCCCAAAGTTTCCCGCGGTCCACTGAGTCGAAGACTGCCCGGAAGTCGACAAAGCAGCAGAACAAGTTTCCCCTTTGCTCTATCGACTTCCGGGCCAACGCCCAAAGTGCATAGCAGTGGTCCATTGTGGAATGACCTTCCTTAAATCCTCCCTGTTCCACAGGGATGATTAGGTTTACTTCTACCCAGTTTTTTAATTTACCTAGGGCTATTTTGGCAAAGATCTTCTCCCCAATGTCAAGTAAATTGATTAGTCTATAGTTTTTTGGACTATGCATATCCCCTTTCTTATGTATGGGCCGTATTATGGCCCCTTTCCAGGAGTCAGGGATTCTCCCGGTTTCGAGGATTATTTGAAACATATCCGCGAAGAATTTTGCCCACCAGTCTGGCTGTGTTTTAATTATCAGTGCCGGGAGGTTATCCGGACCTGCCGCTCTCGTGAGGTTTAAACTCTTTATCGTTTTTCTAACCTCATCGACAGAAAATTCAGGTTTCATACCTACTACCAGACCGCTCCAGTCTGTGTCCAAGTGCTCTTCCTGATCTGTTTTTGCGCTATACAGGTCCTGTAAATATTCCTCCCAGGCCGCCTCCTCGACAACACAGTTCATAGCCCCTTTGTGGCCTTCTGCTGTTGAGTTCACTAACTGCCAGAACTGGCGAAGGTTCCTTGTTTCAATTGTCTCTAGAAGTTTTAACCAACATCCTTCTTTGAATTCTCTTTTTACCCTCCTTGTTAACATGTTATACTCTCTTTTTAGGGCCACCAACGCCTTCTCACTGGCCTGATTCCCATAGCGGGCAAACCGGCGAGCCATTCTCCTAACTTCTCTTTTCTTTTCTAGGCATTCCTTTGTAAACCAGTCTGTTATTTTACCTATCTTGTTATTATTCACTTTGGTTTTGTTATTTCCCCCATTACCATCTCTTATTCCTTTACAGAGTATTAGAACAACCTCCTCGATTTTTCTAACATACCAGTCAAGGGTTTGTCCACTAACTATCTGTAGGTCTAGATTTTGTTGTAACCTTATTAGTTTTGAGATGTATTCATCCGTTAATTTAGTTGTACGGCGTCTAGGATAATCCATCTGTTGCTCTAACACTTGAGGGCGGGATTCTACCTTTACTACAGGAAGTTCTAGTGATAGCACATTGTGGTCACTCCCTTCTCTATTTGTGATACTAAAGCCTGAGACTAAATGGAAGTTCCAGGGTGCCAAAAAAACATAGTCAATGGGGCAGCTCTGTGTACCCAATTTAAATGTTCTCTTAGCAGGACAGTCTTGGGGGCCCCTTCCGTTTAGGCAGAAAAGATTTTTTGCTCCTAGGAAGTTAGCCAACTGTGTGTCCTTTGCACCTAGTACACATTCTGGGAATATTGCCTGCGGTATGTCAAATGCCTCTAGTAATTCTCGGAAGCAACAGTCTACATTCTTTGAGTGTAATTTGTGGTTAAAATCTCCAAGAAGCAAAATGATGTCCTTACAATACTTTTCACATAGAGAAACCAGATCCTCTTTAAAAAGAGCCATTTCCTCCACATATTGCTCCATAGAGGCCCATTGGATGTACACATTTATAATCAGTATTGTATCAAGATTTATACACTCTGATAACATTATTCTACATACCAGCAGCCATTTGCATCTTACAGTTAATTCCACTACTTTTTCCAAAATTCTTGTAGACACCAGGGTCATTATTCCACCCGCTGGATGCCCAAATCTATTCTTCTTTGCAGGTCGAACTAACTGGCAGAAACCATCGAAGATCAGAGTCTTGCCACATAGCAAGGTCTCCTGGATACACATAATTTCTACGTTTTCTCCAAGTTCATTTACGTTTTTTTGTTTTTCATCTGCTCCTAGCCCATTTATGTTCCAGGAGGCCAGTCTTATGCTATGTGGCATACCTTTTTCCTATTCAATGTCCTCTAACCATCCTTCGTCCCCCTGTTCTTCCACGAATTTCTGTAATGGGCCTGCCTGCTCTAACTCCTTGCTCCAGTTCCCCCACCATTGGTCAATATTTGAGTTATTTGCTGTTATTTTTATGTTTCCTGGCGTCTCACTGTCCTCAACCTGGTACTCACACAACCTGACCTGTCTCTTTCTTAGACCTGCGTGGCATTTAAGGAAGTGTTGTCCCTGCCCTTCCTTCTCACCTACATCTACCAATAATTCGTTCTCCTCTAGCAATCTTATTCCCTCCTTATATAGCTCAGTTGCTGCTTTCTTGATCGTCTCTATTACCAGGTTGGAATACAGTGTAACTTTTGTAATCTCTTTCCCTTC
This sequence comes from Lissotriton helveticus, assembly GCF_964261635.1. NCBI lineage: Eukaryota > Metazoa > Chordata > Amphibia > Caudata > Salamandridae > Lissotriton > Lissotriton helveticus. The sequence goes on along the minus strand of NC_136071.1, from coordinate 537,218,596 downwards.
TCTAACCTGACTGAATCCCACTACCCTTAGGTCGGTTGTACCAATTGCTTTAGGATTCTGACATTTTGCAAAACCTTGCAGCAGTTGTGACCTATTTAGGGGCGGCCTCTTTCCAAGATTTTTCCCCCCGTTTCTTTTCGGGATTTGTTCGAAGTATAACACCATGTTCCCGTTTTTCTCTTTTCTTACTCTAGTTGGTGGGGATAATTCTTTCATATTGGCTTTAGCTACTTTTTCATTTGAAGTACCTTGTCTAATCTCCCTTGTGACCCAGGACTGAAGATTTCCTCCCACTTGCCTCGTGGTCACTTTGGGCACTGCTAGGGGGTTATTTCTATCTAGGTTCTTATGCGGGTTCGAACTCTTGAGACGGGGCGTCACGTTTAACTGCCCTTTTGCAGTTTCCTTTTTTTGTGTCCCACTACGGTGTATAGATCCTTTTATGACTCTTCCCTGTGTACCTCCTGCCTTTACCATCCCCGTTTCCTCGACCGTTATTTGTTTTCTTTTACTTACAATTTTTTTACCTTTCCCCTTTACAAATTTGGTTTCACTGCTTCTATGTCCACATCTATTATACTCTGATCTCCTTATTACCCTCATAGGCCATTTTGATATATATACTTGATGGCTCTCCTTGAGGAGGTTATCGGTTTGTAGCTGACTTTTCCCCTTAATATCTCTCTCTGGCATTGGTGTCTATTGCTTTCCTCCTGTATCTGTATTGAAGACTCATGATCGGGGATTTGTCTTCCCATTGCTGGCATGAGGGCCCTTATCCCCTGCAGCTCCCCCTCTATTTTGCCTAAGTAAACAGTTTGATTTTTTAACACCGTATTATTAGACAAAGTTACTTCTAATAGACCTTGTAAGGTCTTTTGGAGAATCAACATTAGGTCCAACATAGAGACTGCAGACATTGATGATAAGTCCCGATTTAAATCTGGATTTATCTCCGGAGTTGTATTTAGTTCGTCGATTTGCTTCAAGCTATTATCTAGTGTTCCCAGCAGACTTTTAAAGCCCATTCTTTTCTCGGTCGCCCTACAGCTCAGGGTGATTTCTGACCCTTTCTCCTTTCCTTCCGAGGGTGCTGGGCTGTCCTGTTGGATCAGGCTGTCCGGGGCGTCTCTCTCCAGGTCATACGAGAAGAGAGCCTGTGGTGATGATGACAACCGTGGCGAAGGTAGACCCCCCTGATCCAATAATAACTGTAGGGAGTGGTTGACCATATTAAGGGAATCGGTCTCATGCACCTCATACACCTCATGCACCTCCACCGGTAGGGAGGTACTTCCTTTATCGCCCATAACGGTGTTCCCATTTCTTGTAACTGATTCACTTATAGATTTTCCGTGGGTTAGGGTTTGATCATGTATTTGCGCTATTGTAACAACTTTTTTAAAGTGTCTCCCCACAAAATCCTTCATTGTTGTGGCTCTGGGTGTAGTATCGACCACGGCTTTGGTCTTCTTTAGCCCCTTTCTCTTCCCTTTAACAGGGGACAAGTCAATACTCCCACTGTTCCCTTCTGGGGAGCCCGGGCTTACTACCTTTGCTGTTGTCTTTGAGTTATGGACCGCTACTTTTTTACCCTTTTTTGCGGCCATCTTTGGCGATTTCACTCGGTATCAATGTCGCTCTTGGGCGGTGGCAGAGGCTGGCGGGCTGCAGGTTGCAGTTTACGGGCTCGCGCAAGGTCAGAGCACTACAGAAGCTACTAGAAGAGGGCTTAGTTCACCGCTCCTCAATGCACTTCCAATGCCAGTTTTCTACGTTTTACACTAGCATCGCACGTTCCACTGGCTCTGCAGGCTCCGCAGACTCTAAAATCCGTAGTGCCCACAGTGTCCTCAGTACTCCCGCTGTCCCGGCATTTGCTGCTATAAATTTTGCTGCTATAAATTATCTAGCCATATGTCAGGGATTCAGTGATTGGGACACAGCTTTTCTGGCTTTCCTGGCTTTTACATCAGTTTTTTTTTTTCCGTCCGCCGATTTATTCTGGTCCCCCACTCGCCCCCCCTCCCTACCTTCAGACACTTCCTCTGTTGTCACTCAACCGTATCTAAGATAGTCCACAAACAAACAACTCACTGTTGTCCAGAGTCACAGCCTGTCGGAAAAACGCTTCATGCGCCTCCTGCCGTGTTGAGCTCTCAGTACCAGACAGCCGGATCGAGTCACGTTCCGGCTTGGATTCATAGGAGGTGCTCCTGCCGCCTCAGAGGTTACATAGCATCTCCCTCGCAGCTCTCCGTCCTTCACAGCCGCGCACCAAACTGCAGCCACAAATCGGGGGCAGCTTGAGGGCTCGAGCGGACGCTCGGGAGGGCACCCCCCTGGGGCCACTAGGCACTGGTGCCCCCACAGCCCTGCCTCACCTTCTCGCGTTGGCCGTTGGTCTCGGCGGCTCACTCGCGGCTCACCCGCGGTTCTCCTCACACTCGCGGCTCACCCTCGGTTCTCCTCACACTCGCCGCTAGTGGCTCGAGGAAAAACCAGGCGCGGATCCTCCTCGAGGAAAAACCAGGCGCAGTGACATCACTCATTACATCACTGATGACATCTCAAATGACATCACTGATGACATCATCCTTGTGACAAAGTGGCAGACCTCCTCTCAGTGTAAATTAACCTTTGACACACACATTCAAAAATAGAAACTAACATTTTCTTAACCCACCCATACACGCAATCATCCACCCATACAGTCTTGCACACATGCTCTCTTTAAAACACATACAAATAGTGAGTCACTCATTCATGCATCTGTGCGCTAAGTAATATCCCACACCGAACCATACGGACACTCATACTGATACACAAAAAAACAACTAATAACCCATATACACACTCATGTAGCTACTCACCAACCCATGCAGACACTTATACACAAAGTGAGACACAGATACAGATATTTAAATATTTAAACATTACTCGCTAATATATGTATTCACTAAGATACATTTAATAAGTCAGTTAACCAATCAATTTTACAAAAAACCATCCATTTAGACATTTATTTACCCATTTATTCTTCCATCAACCTTTAGATATACATATATAAAAAATATTTATTTTTCAGAGAGATACACATTCACTGGATGATGTCATCAGTGATGTCATCAGTGATGTCATTGGAGATGTCATCAGTGATGTCATGAGTGATGTCACTGACCATGTCATGAGTGATGTAATATGTGACATCATCAGCAGTGCATTGCGGTCGTGTGAGTTATAGTTAACTGAACTAACTATAACGGGGGAATTTCAAAGGTTTTGTTTGAGTGAAATGTCCAGCTAACTATAACATGTGTGAAACCTATGTTTTTTTCAGTGAATTTGCAAGGTTTTTTAAATGCTAATTCCTAACTATAACGTGTGTGAAACCTATGGTTTTTTCCAGTGAATATATATATATATATATACACTAGCAGCCCGTCCCGACGTTGTCCGGGTATGAATTGCTGCCGGCCAGTAGTATATTGCTTTGTAGGATTTCGTTTTGATAGCATTTCTTATCTGTGACAGGCCTGTGAAAGACTCCGATTCACAGTGCACTGCTGATGCACTTAAGAGTGCGCGTTCAGTAGTGTGTGAACTCTAGTTTCCCTACTTTATTTTTCCTTGCAATATTATATAGCGCGAACTCGACAACATGGCATGAGCACAATTCACATTACAGAAGAACACATATTTGTGGTAGGCACGGGGAGACAAAGCGATTTGCCTGGAATCACAGGATGTTGAGCTGATCCAGAGATACGAACGTAGCTCCCCAGCTCTAAAGTTCACAATTCTAGAACTTGTGGCGGGAGGTGTGTCTAAAAGTGTATGTCGGTGCTGGCCATCAATGAGAGAGACCTGTGCATTTTTCAAATCGGTGGTGAAAAAATATGAGTATGTTGCTGGAGATGTGGGCCGCCGTGCCACCAATGTACTTACCGGGGGAGGGTAAACACCCATTATTCCGCAACTTTCTTTCCGCATACCATCAATCCGCATACTTTCATTACAAAAGTACCATGACTCCGCAATGCCATTATAACGCATGGCATTACATTTTATATGCTTTTACCACGCATACATTTACAACGAAATTCGTTGTAAATGCATGAATGGTAAAAGAATGTTTTTTTTAATGTTTGGATAAGGTAAGTATGGGTATAGGGGTATATGTTTTGGGGTACTGTGGTATATGTTTTGGGGTGTTTGGGTATTTTTAGGGTTCAGATATAGTTTTGGGTTATGGGGTACAGGGGTTTTTTAGGGTTCAGGGCTAGGTTTGGGTTTTGGGGTATAGGGGTATTTTTAGGGTTCAGGGGTAGGCTTGGGTTTTGGGGTACAGGGGTATTTTAAGGGTTCAGGGCTAGGTTTGGGTTTTGAGGTACTGGGGTATTTTTAGGGTTCAGGGCTAGGTTTGGGTTTTGGGGTACAGGGGTATTTTAGAGTTCAGGGGTAGGTTTGGGTTTTGGGGTACAGGGTTATTTTTATGGTTCAGGGCTAGGTTTGGGTTTTGGGTCACAGGGGTATTTTAGGGTTCAGGGTTAGGTTTGGGTTTTGGGGTACAGGGGTATTTTTAGGGTTCAGGGCTAGGTTTGGGTTTTGGGGTACAGGGGTATTTTTATGGTTCAGGGGTAGGTTTGGGTTTTGAGGTACAGGGGTATTTATAGGGTTCAGGGCTAAGTTTGGGTTTTGGGGTACAGGGGTATTTTTAGGGTTTATGGATAGGTTTGGGTTTTGGGGTACAGGGTATATTTATAGGGTTAAAATGGGTTAGTGTTTAAGGGTGTTGGGGTATTTTAAGGAGTAAGTTATGATTATGGGGTGCAGGGGTATTTAAAGGGAGCAGGGTGGACACCCGGAGCTGGAATGTACAGAACCTGGGAAAAAAAAATAATGAAATATTGGGCACAACGCTTGCTTTTTTCCCCCCGTAATCTCGCACCCCGCACGCGCCCACGCCACAGCACACGATATGAGACATGGCATGTAGGGCGGAACGTACCACACGCCCTCAGAGTTTGACACGCCCACAGCACAACGCAGACACGTCCAAAAGGGACTACTTTGCTGGCACGGTTCTTTTACCTTTTAAATGTATATGGTGGGCGTCTGCATAGCCTGTGCCCTTCTGCTGCAACTGCCCTTTCCAACGCTGTATTGGGTGTTGTGATTGGTGCTGTGGTTCCTGAGATTACCCGCCTCAAAGGTTTGGGCTCTCTCTTTATTATATAAGTTTATATTACCTACTGGCGGTCGCCAGTAGGTATATATAGTTAGGATTTTTTCCCTATGGGATTTTTGAAAATTCTATGTCTAATAACTTTGGCGTTTGTGGACGGAATTGGCTGAAATTTTCTGGAAAATGGAACATTTTGTTTCTGAGCAGCCCCAGAAAATTTGGGGGGGGTTCGTCCAGGGGGGGCCGAGAAAAAAGGGGGGTCCCAAAACGTGTTTTTAACATTGATTTTTCCATAGGGCGGTTAGCCTCATTTTTAGCCCGAACGGCTGAATGGATTTGCACGAAACTTGGCAAAATTGTAGGGACTGGTAGCCCGATGTGCCTTTTGTAGGTCTCAATATATGTGCTCCAGTGGATTTTGAGAAATTACCGTTTAAAAAAAGATATATATCTGTAACAGCGGACCGGGCAGCTCCCCGGTTCGCGGACCGGGGAGCGTACCAGAACTTCGCGTAGCGAAGCTGATTGGCTTTCCGGTGTCTGTCAACATTCTAAACAGTCCGGAGCGGCCGCCATCTTGTCTCTCGGTAGGATTGAGAGACAAGAGGAGGCCAAAACAAAGGGGGAAATAACCATAAGGGGGCATAGTAGATCCTCCGTGACCCCCTAGGTTTAATGTGGAGGCTTTAAAAGGGCCCCGCGGGGCAAAAAAATAATATTTTTTTTTTTGTTTTTTTTCGTGGGTAGCGCCCGGTCCGCGAACCGGGAAGCGTTCTGGGCAGCGTACTGCAATGAAAAATGAATGAGAGACTTTTCAAATGCAGTATGTTAATTGATTGTTGGTTTTGTTGATTATTTTTTATTTTTTTAACTTTTTTAAGCAATTATTTATTATTGTGATTGTGGTTGAAAATTTAATAGCATTTCTAACATTTAACTAGTTTATTAATTACATATAAAAATGATTAAAGACTCAAACAATTTTTTAATATTACATACAATTTTATTTTTCGGATTGTTTTTCAAAATTTATTAGTACGTCTAGCATTTGACTGTCCGATATGTTTTAGTGATTGCAACACTTTTCTGAAACAACAGCAATGCAAAATATGCACCATGTTTTAAGATAGGCCTCACTTCATCTGCATCAAGATAGTGTTAGTTTAAAATGTATATCTTTAGGACTGTGTAGCTTCTGTAAGTGTCAAAGTTGTTGAAAAACTGTTTGTCCTTCAATCTTTGCCCTTGTCTTTTGTAATTTTTTAATACATGTTTTTATATTTTTCAAATGTTTGTTCTCTCTTTCACAGATTGAAAGTATAAAAACAAAAAGTGAGTAATTTAACGACAATTATAAGGTAAATATTTTGTACTCTTTTCGTTACATTTCTATCACATTGAATTACTATTAGTTCCACAGCTTCATTTCTTTAATCCTCAGTTTCCTGCCTTTGCTACTTCCCTCATTCCTTTCTCTATTACCTACTTACTCAACTCCTTCCACTCTTTTTCTCAGTCCCTCTCTTCTCATAGTTCCTCACTCTTGTTCACTCACTCCGTCTCTATTACTCTTAGTGTCTTTGACTGATCACTGTATCACTATTTGTTCATAATGCTTTCTCTGTGTAGTTGAAGCACACTAAGTGGCATATTATGAATACAGCCAATAAAATTATTGCTCTTTTTATTGGCAGAAAACTGGTGCAAAAGTGGCTTTAGCGGCAGTTTTCTGCCGCAAAAGCAGCTTTAGCGACACATTTCTGCCGATAAAAGCTGCAAAACTTTTATTGCCTATGTTGATAATATGCCCCTATGTTATTTACATTAGGGCTATATTGTCCAGTATAACAATCAAAATTGCTCTCCAAAGACACCAGGCAAAGCAGACGCTCCCTCAAACAGATCACCAAGCGCAATTTACCCTACTTACAGCCTAGCCTGTTCTCTGTCGAGACTTTAGCAATCTTTAGAGCACAAGATAAGATCTTTTCACATGGAAGAGTCAGACGTATTGCAATTCTACTTAAGAAACAAGCATTGGCATAGACAATAGGTCTCGCCTTTGGGACCTTATACGTGTTTAGCCATGCAACAGTTGATGTTGCTGCACCAAGGATATTATGCTGCATAACTAAATACTTAGAAGGTCCCAAAGGCGAGACCTATTGGCTATGCCAATGCTTGTTTTTCTTTCACTTCGTTATCTATTTTGTTTTTCACAATTATACCCTCTTCTGTCTTTTCTTCGGTAAATAGATCTATTAAACAGTATCTCTTCTTTACTCCCTATAGCTGTCTTTCTTTTAACATCACTCTCTGTTTACTTTCCTTATACTTACACTTTTTTTTTAAAAAAAAAATTTTTTTGGTTAGCTCCCGGTCCGCGTACCGGGAAGCTAACCCGGGAGCGAACCAAAAGAAATAGAGCTTGCCAGAGTGCTAAACATTGTATCAATTTTTTTTGAAAGGGAAGGTAGTTCTGAAAAGAACTTTTTTTTAAATATTTTTGTTTTATATTTTTTTTGTATTTTTTGAACATTTTTTGTTTTTTTTGTATTTTTTGAACGATTTTATATTTTTTTTGGTTTTTTTGGGGGGGGGAAACAACAAAAAACAGGCGTTAAAAAGGGCTCAACAGGAGCAAAAAAAAATTACTGGGGGCGGTTAGGGCAATCATGGTGTTCATATGCAAGGTTGAGTGCATTGATGCTCATGTTGCCACAAGCTAATAATGCACGACAGCGCATACATAAATGTATCATATGCCCAAAATTTGGTTGGATATTTGGCACAGTTTCCCGTGCCTCCTCTGGTGTTAAAGAAACCGATGTTGTTGGTCTCGCCACAGGAGTTGGTCTAGGATTGTCCATCATATCCCTTAATTCCGCCCGGCTGTAATTTAGGGGATGTTTCCTCGTCATGTGCCTATGCATGGTGTGATTACCATAACTGTATTTTTTGTCCGTCCCTCTGGACAATTGTTCCTTGCATATGAGGCATGTTGCGTACCTGGAATTGACCTTTTTTTGGCCAGGAGGGATGGAAAAAAACTGCCAGATGAAACTGGCTTTCTTTCTTGAAACCCGGGGCAACTCTTCCAGGAATTGTGGTTGTTCTCCCTCCTCATCCATTTCTTCATCTTCCTCCTCAGTGTTGGTAACCACCTGGGGAGGTGGTCCTCTCTTCCCATGAGGAGGTGGAGGTGGTGGTGGGGGTGCACCAGCTGCAGCAATCAATGAAGCCATTTTCACACAAGCAAAATAGGTCTTCCAAGAAGCAAAATAGGTCTTCCTCTCACAATAATGAAAGTCAGAGTGAGGAAAGAAGGAGTGGTTTTCATCATTTGGAAAAAACAATACTTCTCAACCAATGAAAAGTGTTATTTTTAGGTCACCTGACCTAGCCTTCCATAATTATGAAACTAAAAGTGAAATGAACCAATGAAAAGTTTTATTAACAAGTCACATGACCTCTAACGCTCATGTTACGCGCTGCGGAACGCTCCCCGGTTAGCTTCCGGTTCGCTGCGCTTCGCGCCTCGGTCCGCGCCCCGGGACACTTCCGGGTGCGCTAACGCGATACGTCACAAGACGCATTTCGCGGCAACGCGATACATCGCGCTTTCGTGCCGCGGATCGCTTCCGGGGAGTTGCGTTTCACGCCTCGGTCCGCGCCCCGGGGCACTTCCGGGTGCGCTAACGCAGTACGTCATAAGACGCATTACGCGGCAACGCGATACCGTCACTATGTTGATTTCTTACCGGTTCGCGGACCGGATCGCGGAATCAAATTGAGCTAACGGGAAGCTTCCCGGTTCGCGGACCGGGAGCGAAACAAAAAAAATATTAAAAAAAAATTATTAATAAACATATAAAATATATTTTTGGATTTAAAGAAGAATAAATTTTACAGCTATAGATATTAGCTTTTAAAAAACCAATGAAATTCATTGAAAAAACCATAGGTTATAGACCATATATAGTTAGGAATTAGCATTTACAAAACCTTGAAAATTCACTGAAAAAACCATAGGTTATACACCATATATAGTTAGGAATTAGCATTTAAAAAACCTTATTTTACTCACACAAAACCATTGAAATTCCATATATAGTTAGTTGTACTAACTATATATCGCGCACCCGCAATCCACTGCTGATCATGTCACATATTACATCATTCATGACATGGTCAGTGACATCACTGATGACATCACTGATGACATCTCAAATGACATCACTGATGACATCACTGATGACATCTCAAATGACATCACTGATGACAACATCCAGTGACTGTATTTTTCTGTAAAGTTAAAATATGTCTTACATATTTAAGAATGAGTGGATGTATAAATGTCTGGATGAAGGATTTAGTAGGTGCATGACTGACTGTATGAGTGAGTGATTAAATGTGTCTCACTGAGTGCATGGGTTAGTGACTAAACTGTCTTAATTTGTGCATCATTATGTCTGTTGTTCTGTAAACTGCAGCATGTGTTAATCAGTAGCTATATGATTAACTATATGGGTTATTGATTGGTTGCCCAAGTATTTGTATGGGAGACTGAGTGTGTGTGTGGGTGGCTGGGAGGTGTATGACTCTGTGCATAGATGTGTGAGCAGTTGATTCACTAGATGTATGGGTTCAAAAGTGCATGTGGAAACAGCTGTATGGGCGGTTGACTGTGTGCATGAGTGTATTGCTGAGTGAATGGATATCTCAGTGCTACATGTCAAAGTAAGTACATATGTAAAACACAGTACATGTGAGAGTTGACATATATAAATAACTGTGCATAAGAGCCAGTGAATGTGTGAGTGGCTGTATGGATCATTGTGAACTTGTATCAGGGATTGTATAAGAGAGTAAATATGTGTTAGTATATGTTTGAATAAGTAAGGTGTGTATAACTGTATAGTTGAGAAAATGGAGGTGTGATTGATTCTTTGCATGACTGACTAGGTGTGTGTGTAACTCTATGGATGAGTGACAGTCTGTGAGTGTCTGTTTACACTTACTGTATCTAAGGTTATATTAGAGTCTGAAGAGCTTCATCGTATTATCACATGAATGATGTCATCAGTGATGTGATCAGTAATGTCAAATGAGATGTCATCAGTGATGTCATCAGTGATGTCATTTGAGATGTCATCAGTGATGTCATCAGTGATGTCATTTGAGATGTCATCAGTGATGTCATCAGTGATGTCACTGACCATGTCATGAATGATGTAATATGTGACATGATCAGCAGTGGATTGCGGGTGCGCGATATATAGTTAGTACAACTAACTATATATGGAATTTCAATGGTTTTGTGTGAGTAAAATAAGGTTTTTTAAATGCTAATTCCTAACTATATATGGTCTATAACCTATGGTTTTTTCAGTGAATATATATATATATATATATATATTCACTGAAAAAACCATAGGTTATAGACCATATATAGTTAGGAATTAGCATTTAAAAAACCTTATTTTACTCACACAAAACCATTGAAATTCCATATATAGTTAGTTGTACTAACTATATATCGCGCACCCGCAATCCACTGCTGATCATGTCACATATTACATCATTCATGACATGGTCAGTGACATCACTGATGACATCACTGATGACATCACTGATGACATCTCAAATGACATCACTGATGACATCACTGATGACAACATCCAGTGACTGTATGTTTCTGTAAAGTTAAAATATGTCTTACATATTGAAGAATGAGTGGATGTATAAGTGTCTGGATGAAGGATTTAGTAGGTGCATGACTGACTGTATAAGTGAGTGATTAAATGTGTCTCACTGAGTGCATGGGTTAGTGACTAAACTGTTTTAAATTGTGCATTATTGTGTCTGTTGTTCTGTAATCTGATGCATGTGTTGATCAGTAGCTAAATGAGTAACTATATGGGTTATTGATTGGTTGCCCAAGCATTTGTATGGGAGACTAAGTGTGTGTGTGGGTGGCTGGGAGGTGTATGACTCTGTGCATAGATGTGTGAGCAGTTGATTCACTAGATGTATGGGTTCAAAAGTGCATGTGGAAACAGCTGTATGGGCGGTTGACTGTGTGCATGAGTGTATTGGTGAGTGAATGGATATCTCAGTGCTACATGTCAAAATAAGTACATATGTAAAATACAGTACATGTGAGAGTTGACATATATAAATAACTGTGCATAGGAGCCAGTGAATGTGTGAGTGGCTGTATGCATCATTGTGAACTTGTATCCAGGATTGTATAAGAGAGTAAATATGTTTTAGTATATGTTTGAATAAGTAAGGTGTGTATAACTGTATAGTTGAGAAAATGGAGGTGTGATTGATTCTTTGCATGACTGACTAGGTGTCTGAGTAACTCCATGGATGAGTGACAGTCTGTGAGTGTATGTTTACACTGAGTGTATCTAAGGTTATATTAGAGTCTGAAGAGGTTCATTGTATTATCACATGAATGATGTCATCAGTGATGTGATCAGTAATGTCAAATGAGATGTCATCAGTGATGTCATCAGTGATGTCATTTGAGATGTCATCAGTGATGTCATCAGTGATGTCACTGACCATGTCATGAATGATGTAATATGTGACATGATCAGCAGTGGATTGCGGGTGCGCGATATATAGTTAGTACAACTAACTATATATGGAATTTCAATGGTTTTGTGTGAGTAAAATAAGGTTTTTTAAATGCTAATTCCTAACTATATATGGTCTATAACCTATGGTTTTTTCAGTGAATTTTCAAGGTTTTGTAAATGCTAATTCCTAACTATATATGGTCTATAACCTATGGTTTTTTCAGTGAATTTCATTGGTTTTTTAAAAGCTAATATCTATAGCTGTAAAATGTATTCTTCTTTAAATCCAAAAATATATTTTATATGTTTATTAATAATTTTTTTTAAAAATATTTTTTTTGTTTCGCTCCCGGTTCCCGAACCGGGAAGCTTTCCGTTAGCTCAATTTGATGCCGCGACCCGGTCCGCGAACCGGTAAACGTTCCGTTAGCGCAACTGCCGCGTTAGAAATCAACATTGTGACGCGTCGCGGAAGCGCGACGTATCACGTTGTCGTGTAATGCGTCTTATGACGCGCTGCGTTAGCGCACCCGGAAGTGCTCCGGTACGCGAACTGAGACGCGAGGCGCAGCTCCCCGGAAGCGATCCGCGGCGCTTCGCGAAAGCGCGACGTGTCGCGTTGCCGCGTAATGCGTCTTATGACGCGCCGCGTTAGCGCACCCGGAAGTGCTCCGGAGCGCGAACCGAGGCGCGAAGCGCAGCGACCCGGAAGCGATCCGGGGCGCGTTCCGCAGCGCGTAACATAAGCGTGAGAGGTCATGTGACTTGTTAATAAAACTTTTCATTGGTTCATTTAACTTTTGGTTTCATAATCATGTAAGGCTAGGTCAGGTGACCTAAATATAACACTTTTCATTGGTTTAGAACTATTGTTTTTCCCAAATGATGAAAACCCCTCCTTCTTTCCTCACTCTGACTTTCATCATTGTGAGAGGAAGACCTTTATTCATAGTAGAGCAATGGCTTCAGTACTTGCTTCAGCTGGTGCACCCCCACCACCACCTCCACCTCCTCATGGGAAGAGAGGACCACCTCCCCAGGTCATCACCAACACAGAGGAGGAAGAGGAAGAAATAGAGGAAGAGGAGAGAGAAGGACCACAGTTCTTGGAAGAGGTGCCCCGGGTTTCCCATAGGAAAGCCAGTTTCATTTGGCAGTTTTTTTCACTCCCTCCAGGGCAGAAGAAAGTGAATGCGAGGTATGTCACCTGCCTCCTTTGCAAAGACAAATTATCAAAAGGGACTGATAAAAAGTATAGCTATGGGAACTATACCATGCATAGGCACATGAACAGGAGGCATCCACTCAATTACAGCCGGGCGGAAATTCGTGACATGGAACAAAACCCAACAGCAACTCCTGTGGCCAGGTCAACATCGTTAATATCATTGACAGCAGCAGAGGCACGGGAAACCGTGCCAAACATCCAGGAGAATTTTGGGCATATGAAATATACTTGTCTGCACTGCGGTGCATTGATATCATGTGGTAACATGAGTATTAATTCCATCAACCTGGCTTATAACAATCATAATTGCCCTAACCGCCCCAGACAGTAATTTTTTTTGCTCCTGTTGAGCCCTTTTCAATGCCTGTTTTTTGTTGTTCCCCCCCCCCAAAAAAAACCAAAAAAATATAAAATTGTTCAAAAAATACAAAAAAAACAAAAAATGTTCAAAAATAAATAAATATAAAACAACAAAAACATTAAAAAAAAGTTCTTTTCAGAACTACCTCCCCTTTCAAAAAAAATTGCTAGAATGTTTAGCACTCTGGCAAGCTCTATTTCTTTTAGTTCGCTTCCCAGTTCGCTTCCCGGTTCGCGAACCGGGAGCGAACCAAAAATTCTTTTTTTTTTAAAAAAAAGAAGAGTAAGTATAAGGAAAGTAAACAGAGAGTGATGTTAAAAGAAAGACAGCTATAGGGAGTAAACCAGAGATACTGTTTAATAGATCTATTTACCGAAGAAAAGACGGAAGAGGGTATAATTGTGGAAAACAAAATAGATAAGGAAGTGAAAGAAAAAAAAGAGAGTAGAACAATAACAAAGAAGAGTTTCTTGGAGAATGTGAGTGAATGTTCAAAATAAGATTAAAACATGGGGAATAACAGAGAGAAAAAATAGAAAACAGAAAACAAAAAATAACAGAAAAAGATTAATTGAAACAGCAAAGAAATGTAAATAACATAGAGCCATATCATCAACATAGGCAATAAAAGTTTTGCAGCTTTTATCGGCAGAAATATGTCACCAAAGCCGCTTTTGCGGCAGAAAACTGCCGCTAAAACCACTTTTGCACCAGTTTTCTGCCAATAAAAACAGCAATAATTTTATTGGCTGTGTTCATAATATGCCCCTTAGTGTGCTTCAACTACACAGAGAAAGCATTATGAACAAGTAGTGAAAAAGTGATCAGTCAAAGACACTAAGAGTAATAGAGACGGAGTGAGTGAACAAGAGTGAGGAACTATGAGAAGAGAGGGACTGAGAAAAAGAGTGGAAGGAGTTGAGTAAGTAGGTAATAGAGAAAGGAATGAGGAAAGCAGCAAAGGCAGGAAACTGAGGGTTAAAGAAATGAAGCTGTGGAACTAATAGTAGGTGAATGTGATAGAAATGTAACGAAAAGAATACAAAACATTTACCTTATAATTGTCGTTAAATTACTCACTTTTTGTTTTTATACTTTCAATCTGTGAAAGAGAGAACAAACATTTGAAAAATATTAAAACATGTATTTAAAAATTACAAAAGACAAGGGAAAAGATTGAAGGACAAACAGTTTTTCAACAACTTTGACACTGACAGAAGCTTCTGCTTCTCCAGGCCCCCTACACAGTCCTAAAGATATACATTTTAAACTAACAGTATCTTGATGCAGATGAAGTGAGGCCTATCTTAAAACATGGTGCATCTTTTGCACTGCTGTTGTCTCAGAAAAGTGTCGCAAGACACTAACATTTTAAATGATTGCTTCAGGATGCCAATAAGATGTGTCCTATCCAGAGGTTTGTTTGAGGTGAGACCTACTCAGGGTTCCAAATGAAATTTCGAGTTGTTTGAAGAGTACAGAGGACATAATACATGTGAAGGCCTACCAATGAAGTAAGTCATGTCCACTTCACTCTTGAACAAAGGCCAGACCTCTTCTGTGTCCGTGGACAGACCTAAACTTCATCTGCACAATGTCATTCATAAACTTAGGAAACACAGGTGATGTAATTGAAAAATGTGGAGTTTCTTTTCCTCATTTCACAATCACATCACCTGTGTTGCCTTTGCTTAGGTATCTCATAGTGCAGATGTAGTCCAGCATATTAAACAGTACCTAGAAGTGCAGCACTGCATGCAACAACTTTGACACTTATAAAAGCTTTTGCTTCTGCATGCCCCCTACACAATGCTAATTATATACATTTTAAACTGATGGTATCTTGCTGGAGATGAACTGAAACCTATCTTGCAACATGGTGCATCTTTTACACAAAAGTGACCCACAATGGAGCAAAAGAGGCGCACGGCCACCATAAATCTGACCCTAACATTTTAAATGATTGTTTCAAGATGCCAATAAGGTGTAACCTATCCACAGATTTGTTTCAGGTAAGTCCTACTCAGGGTTGCAGATGGAATTTAGGTTTGTTGAAGAATACAGAGAAGATAATACATGTGGAGGCCTACCAACGAAGTGAGTAATGTCCACTGCACTCTTGAACAAATGTCAGACCTCCTCTGTCTCCAGGAACAGGCCTAAACCTCATCTACACAATGTGGTGTGTAATGTTAGGAAACACAGGTAATATAATTGAAAAACATGCAAATTTTTTTGCTCATTCCACAATCATATGACTGTGTTTCCTTTGCTTAGGTATCTCATTGTGGAAATGTAGTCTATCATATGAAAGACTACGTAGAATATGAGCACTGTATGCAAGTACTTTGACACTTACAGAAGCCTCTCCTTCTCCATGCCTCCTACACAGTTCTAAATGTACATCATAAATGGAAACAGTACAGAATTAATTATACATGTTAAATGGTTTATTTTTGCTGTTCTCAGAATGTATCAAATTTCACTAAAAACAGTGACTTGAAGGTATTCATCATATAACAGCGGGGAAAAAAAAACACAATCAAAATGATTGTGTTTAAAAAACCCATACAACATAACAAATCAGAATTCAGAACTCCATAAAGTTAACTTACTTTCCATGACGTCAAAGGATGTCCTATGAACAGCTTACACTCTGTTGTGCTGTTATTACTTTCAGCCCGCCACTTTCTGAAAGAAAACCTCCATCGTTTTGAAAAACATGTTACATACAATAAATGACTTCTTGCTCTCTACCACAAGTTTCCACAAGGCCAAATCTTGTCAGAGCCATATATAACTCTTGGATTTCTTGTAAGCCAATCCCGTCATTTGGCATTTCCGCAACTTTCAGAATTAAAATGTTGAAGATCATTTTCACAATCCTGGACTAGTAATATCTTCCCCTTCTTCCTCAGTCATGTTCTACATTTCCTATGACACTGATACTGCTTACTATGAAGCAGACTTACAATACCTCTATGACTACTACAATTATTTAATTCTCTACATCACTTTTAATCACAAAGCAATGTAAAACAGTAGACAGCATTGCAGACTTACATTCCCTCTACTCTATGTTTTGATTGGCTGCTTCAATTAGCTTATAAAAAGAAATAGTTTTTCTGAACTCATTCAAAGTGCACTTATTTCTCCATGACGTCCAGTCTTATGGTTAGAAGTTATGTCTCTGAACTACACTTATCCTCAAGGCCAAATCGTGTAGGAGCCATTAGAACTTCTTGAAATTCCTCAGAGCACATCCCGAGATTCTTTCCCTAAAATTTTGGTTTTAAAAACACCAGGTAAGAGTTTTTAAGGTCATACGGCAATTTTTTTTTTTTAATTAAAACAGAATCATTGCAGAATGACCAGCCATTTCTAGACTTTAAATAAGCTGTGTAATGTCCTGATGTTGTTGAAGGACCGTCATGATATATAATTGCTGCAGTTACAAAAGTCCTTCCTGATATTGACAACTGCGAAGCCACAACATTTTTAATTAAAGTTGTCAATTTTGTTCCATCAGGCCTACATCGTTGGAACATTAAAATGACATACTGGCCATATGTTTGTATAAATAATGTGGACATCATTTCAGATTTACATTGGCTACACTCCATGTTGTGATCAGCTGCTTTTACTAGCTTATTAAAGGAGACTGATTTACTGTCTGGCAAAGTTAAATATATAAATCTTTCAGAGTCTACACTAGTAGTACTTGATACCCTACAGTTCTCGCAGTCATGCTGCCATTGATAAGAAAGCCCAAACAGCTGATCTACATCTACACCTCCAGCATGCAATACATCAAGCATATACATTAAAAACTCCTGACAATCTTGCTGAATATTTTGAGAGAATTGTGTTTGGCCTGAACATCTGTCTAACAGATTTCGAATTTCAGACACACTTTCTATGTTTGTTCTATCAGTGCTACATTTTTCTAAGACAGAATTTAACAAACTGCAAAATCTTTGATCAGAATTGACCACAATCTCTTCTTTTACATTTTCTAGAGAAAACAAAACATTAACCACTACATTAGCATAGCAGTTGACACCAGAACTGTTTTCAAATTGAAAACCAACAACATCTTCAACAGAATCCTTTTTGTTTCTGCTTATAATTTCAGGTTCATCGACTTTTCGTCTTTTTGCTACAACCTCCCCAGTATTGGTCACATTTCTTCGTTTCCGGCCTACCACACGTTTCTCAAACAAAGGATATTGAGGCAAATGTGGCGCATACTCTCTTCTTAACCTATTGTATTCCTTAACACAATCTAGATCCGCACAAATGCTTGTGACATCACACTCAATCAAGTACAATCCCGATAAAGTTCTAACTCGTGACAATGCCACATATGCCATACCCTCCTTGAACACAGAACTGCCAATATTCACCAATGCACTGTCTACACTTAAACCTTGCGATTTATGGATTGTCACCGCATATGCCAAGCAAACAGGAAACTGCTTACGGCGAACATACAAGTCTTTTACAAGCAAAAATCTAGCAGAACAACGACTAATTAGCTGTACTTCCTCAATGCCATCAAATTTAATTTTTAAAAATTCAATTCCATCTCTATTTCTGTATTTTACAAAATCAACAACATTACCCATTGATCCATTTACCAGACCTCTTTCAACATGTAAATTCCTTCTTAAAATTATACGGCAGTTCAAGCACACATTCAGAGTCTTTTCAAAACCTGCAGTTTTAGATATACTCTTCTCTAATGAATCCAATTTTGTTTTCAGATTCTCAGACAAAATAATTGTTGATCCCATATGCTCTACTCTGTCAATAGCTTCCAGTTTCACAATCTCTTGCTTTTCTAAATGCAACATTTTGTTGTTGAATTTGGCACATTCTGCAAGAGTTGGCATCAAACATATTCCAGATTTCTTCTCAGTAATTTTCTGAAAAATATTCTCAGGCACAACATCTTGTTCTGGATATAAATTTGACAGTAATCGTGCATGTAAAGCTTCTTTCCCATGCTCGGTCACTTTTCCAATTCTAACATCTTGTAGAATAGTCTTGTAAACTTCATCCTTCGCCTGACGCATATTTTCATGCAGTTCAGCATAATTGAAGTTTAACCATATATTGACGTTGCCAATGCTGCCTAGGCACTTCCTGGTATCTTCATGCGTGAGCATTTGTAACACAGGTTGCCCTTTCACTGGTGTCAGCTGCAGAAGATCTCCGAAAACAATGATGTGTTTGCCACCAAATAACACATCATACTCTGTTTTGAGAACTTCTTGCATTCTCAAATGCACAAAGGCAAGCATGACATTGGAAACCATGCTTACTTTGTCAATGATAAGAAGTTTCATTTTCCTCAAGATTCTTGAAACTTCAAAACAAGCATCTCCGGATAGCTTGTGATATTGTAATTTGTTGTCATGCTCCACTGGCAGCATCAGTAAACGATGTAAAGTAATCCCTTTAATGTTATGTGCTGCCAGTCCAGTTTGAGCGGTGACAACACAAGACAGCGATGACTCTGTCCTTTCCTGCAAATAACATGAAATTGCTTTAATAAGGAAACTTTTTCCAGTTCCCGCTTCTCCACTCACGTACAGTAGGACAGGCTTCAACGACGTACATGAGCACTCTTTCTTGTCATGACTTAATCCATGATCAATTTGCATGGTAACTTCGTCATATATTTTCCTCTGCTCAACGTTGAGTTGTCTTTCCAACTCTTCTAAGTTAACCGCATCCTCCTGAGCATGTGCCATGGCTCTTTCCACTTCATTCATAGCAGTGGCAGCTTCATTTTCGATAACAGGTCCTCCTAGTGGATCCTGACTCAATGAAGCAGAACTCTGACTGTCCGGAGAACTGTCTCTGGCAATCTCGGCTGCAATCATTGCTTCCTGCTCAATTTCCGCATTCAACATTTCTACATATTTGGGAAAAGCAGGACATTCTATGGTCTCCTTGGCGGCATTGAAAGAGTCTTCGTAACAGAGAAAATCTCCAAGCAGTTCCTCTTCTGCACGCCAAGGCTTGAAAAGTTGCAAAAGTGCTAAATAGAAAAACTCCTTTTTTTCAGGAGATTTGCCACTCAATTTTCGATGGTTTACCAAGTGGCATTTTCTTTGCTTGACCAGACATCCCTCACTTCCTATTACAGCATACACTCTTTTCTCAGTATCTTCTTTGATGTTCCTCTTGAATATGTAATTTTGAAGAACCTCATACAGACAAACATTCTCGAGGTGAATGCTTCGATTTGGATAATATGTATCCAACATGTTGGTCTTCAAAATGTCGGTACTGTTTGGCTCCTTTTCCGCCAAATACTCAATTTCCCGCACAGGTTTGAGAACTCGATTACGCGTTGCAGCAAGACCAAGACTCGCCCAAACGATACTCCTGGACTTGGCATAGAGACTTGCTGAAGACAACCGGTCAGAACATTCGTACGCTCCAATTTCTCGATGCGACAACATCTTCAGACTGAAACTGTACAACTTCTTGCTGAGGCTCTTTTCGTGGGAAATGTCCTCCCACATATCCTTCAATTCTGTCTTCTCTTTTTTGGTGATGTAAGACGTCACATACCGAGCCACAGCCATACAGTTATCAGCCACAAACTGTATATCCATGTTAGCATTCCACATGGACAAAATCACCAGGTTGTAGTCGTTGATGTACTTGGACTCTTCGTTCCTCTTCAAATTGTATGTGTTTTTAGGTGATTTCTTCATCACATTATGTCGCAGCGAAGACATCAAACTGTTTACTCTTCCTTTAGAAATCACCGGTCGTGGAAAGCCGAAACGACATTTGGTGTAGAACTTGTCCTTGTTTCGGAATTTACGACGACAGTACTTTCCACATCGATGGCTTTGGAAACGCAGAACTTTTTCTCTTAGGCTTTTCTTCTCCTTTGCGTTTGGAACAGCACACGTAGAATACTGTTGTATAAAACTCATCACTGAGTCTTCTGTATCCGTTCCAAATTTAGGTGCATCCTTGATCCACAGCAACATATGTATTTGAGGAGCACCTCTTGCTTGGTACTCCTTTCTCCAGAAGAAATCCAACACCTCTCCAAGAGGTGGATTCTTCTTATTCATGATGAAAGACATCATAGCTTCAAATCTATGATTGAAGTACCTACATACATTGACTGGATCCAAAGAGCACAGTTCTCCGGGTGTCTTGAATTCGATGTTTTCTACGTTAGCATTTGCCTCTCGTAGAAATTCAAGTAAGTCTTCCCAGCCATACTCGGCACAGCTCAGAGTGAGGAACCATGTGGGAGTTCCTAAGTTCCTCAGCATACATTTTAAATCACCATGACGACGGTACCAGTACTCATTAGTACCACGCTGACACGCCATGAGATTAATCAGGTGAGAATCCAAAATACTGTCTTGGACATTGACTTTATCCATAAAATCACTTGCCGAGATGTTTTGCATGTGTATACCACTTTTCAAGATGTGGTTCACTGCATATGACAGTCCAGACAGATCGCTTTCAAACAGGAGATGAAACAAATAAGGAATGCATTGTCGAAACCTAGCATCTCCTGCATACAATCGCAAAGTCCGGTATTCAGAAGCAGGAATTTGATGAGGTCGCTCATCATATCTTCCTCCCTGACCTGTTGGAAAAAGCTGTGGGAAACACCGAGCTTCCAAACTTTCCTCCCAAACACTAATGGGACTCCCTTTGGCTTGTTTCATTTGAAACAACTCAATAGCATTCCCCATGACTTCCTTGGAATGCAAAGGATGAACACTATAATGTTCATATATTTCTTCACTAGTAGAGGGTTCTACTTTCTCAATTTGACCAGCACACAAATCGCTATCCTCTTCCTCACTTACTTCCTCTTCTGCAACATATACAGTCTTATAGTATTTATTATTTTTTTTCAAATACAATGTTGCCTTTTTAACTTTCCTAACATCCACTAAATCTTGCCATATTTTCTTATTCTTTGTCGGAACCCCATTAACTAAGATAACCAGAGGTTCCTCTTCCACTTTTTCTACTCCAATTGTGTTAATGTTTTTCTTCAAATCTTGAGGCAAATAAACAACTCTTCCCTTTAATCCTCTCTGTAAATCTGATGGAGGCAATTTCCCTGTCTTTGGCTCCATTCTTACAATAGCCTGAAAGGGATGGATACTTTGAATCAAAATAGATTCATAAGTATTTAAATCCTTCAATTCAGAAGGAATCTCAACCAATTCCAGATTATTATGAACTGCTCTAGCAGGCATCTGGTTTTGATTTAATTTGCAACAACAATAAGTACACACACGTTGATCCAATCCCAAATCAAAACAATTTTCTGCCATCAAGTATGTTGCGAAATCCTTCCATTCACTATTATTTTCCCTTTCACTTTTTGCATATAAATCCACTAACTTAGTCTGATTCTTATAATAAGTGCGTCGACAACACACACAAGTGAAATTTGGTCTCTCACTTGATTTGACCTGAAACGTCGCAATTTCCCTCTGGAAATTATCTGTACTGGAAACCTGTACACTATCTTCCACATTACCCGCTTCTTCTTGGTCAATTTCAACATTCTCCTCTTTACTTCCAAAGTAACAAAACTCAATTTCTTCACATATATTCTTCACATCTATTTCAGAACCATGCAAAAGAGCAGCGCATAATTGTTTAAGCATAATTGCTGGACTCTTAGCATAATACAACATTCTAACTAATTTCCTCACTTTATTATGATGCACTGCTAGCATCCTGAAATGATGAAAAACACTCTGGCATACTCTCCTGGAAAGACAAGCCAGTGAATGACCATGCAAACCTGTCACTTCTCTCACTCTGCAAGGATCTAATTCTTGCAACAACCTCATTTTCTGCTTCAAACTTTTCTTATTAAATGACCGTACACAATCACAAAGCAAATTGATGGAATCCTGTCGCACACTGCAAATACTACTACACTTCCAGGTGTACACAGGACCCTTAGCACGTCTTCCTAAAACCTCATTACCTAACACCTCTTCTGCCTCTGTTGTCACAAGTTTTTCTTTTTCAACTGGACAACCATCTTTCACTTCATAAGCACGACCACTGATGTCAACTGCATGCACCAAATCATTATCCTGGAAATAACTCTCCTCATTAAAAAATGTCTCACAGCTTGAACTATGCATCCATTCTCCAGAAAAAACTTCACAAAAATTACTACGATTAACTATTCTCTTCCATCTACTATTTCTTTTGAAATCATAAATTGCCTTGTTTAGCTTCCTAATTCTATTGATTATCAAAATAAATAACTTACGTTTAATTTCAAATGCCTGATCAATAACTTTCTCAACTTTTTTTTTTCTCTTATAAAAAACCAGTTTCTGTTGACCTTTCTTAATATTTTTTAACAAATTGCCAATTATCCTGTTGCGGAACATTCGTTTACGAATGTCCCTAAACTGTTGTTTCCTTCTACTATCATGCACAGAGTTATCTCTTGCTCTAGCAGTAACATTTTTCATTGGCCTTTCCTTTCCGTTTGAATTGCTTCTCTTTTTCTGGACTGAAACATTTTCTGTAGTAATATTTTTTTTACTACACATATTTCTTATGAATGTTTTTGTACTCTTACCCGGTGCTTTCTTGGTGACTTGACAAATCTTTTTGTTAGAGGACTGCTGCTTTTTTTCATTAACCTGCTGTCTTTGACGTTTTGCAGCCTTTCTCACTCTTTCTTTGGTTGGCATGCTGAAATCTTGAAATGATCTGCAGTTGAATCTGTGGTAAAATATAATAAAAAATGTTATTAACCACTATTACCCAACAGTAAATCAATAACAGTAATCAAAAACTTAAAACACTACTTGACATTTTTACATAGAAGATTTTTTAGTGCTTGGCAAATTTAGAATACAGAAATAGCAGAAAAGAAATGGAATTTATATTCATGTTACCTGTGCTATTTTATATGTGAATCTGATCTAATTTTATGAGCATATTTTAATATTTTATTGAAGACACTACACATAACCTGTTTTTGAAGGTGTCTTTATTTTGAAATTAAACGGTTTACATTTTTACTTTTTATTTATTATACATTTTTTTAAATAAATGTTTATAGTTCCATAGGCTCAAGCACGTCAGCTTCCCATCCTATGTCATATAATTCGGACAAATCTGCATCCTCATCACGTTCTTCTTCATCCTCAGGATTTAAATCATCCAAGGGATCAACATCCACTGATGTTTCAATTACGAGTTCAATGATGAGGTCGAAATCAACTGATTGCTGATTGTCGCTCATGTTGATGTTGTCTTTATCTTTAAAGAAAGATAACAACAATGAGATGTTGCAGAGTAAGAGACAAATCTCAGAGATTATAATAGTAAAATTGTTTAACAAGAGTAACATTTTGCAGCTATTATTTAGCCATGTCCAGCGATGCTGAGGAGGTGAAGCCTATGTCCAATTTTTCAGTGAACAGGACTCATCTCTTCTTAACCTTGGATAAGCCTCACCGACTCTGTGTCCCCTGCACATACTTAAATGTAAAGGGGCAGATTTATGTTAACTGGCACATCCCCAGGGATGCACCAGTTAATGTGCACCGCTGCTCTGCCACCCATGGTGTGCCGCATTTACAATCAGATAGGACAAAGCTGCGTCAAAACCCTGCGCCTGCTTGAAGCAGGCATAGGTCTTGACGCAGCATTGTGGAGATGGAGCACCCCTGAGCCTTGCTGGAGCTGCATCGCACTTGCGATACAACTCCAGCAATGCGCCACCTTTACGGCACAGATGCGTCACCCATCTGTGCCGTTTTTGCCCCATGCTGCGCCGCATTGTAAATGCAGCACACCATGGGTGGCGGAACAGCGGCGCAGGATGACTGGCACATCCCTGGTGATGCGCCAGTCATCATAAATCTATCCCTAAGCTTCTTATCTTGTTAGAGATGAACCGCCATATGTATCATCAAACTATTTTGCATTTCCTAAATAGCGAATTTTAAGGGATAAATAGCAATTCTTTACCATTCCTAATTTGCGATGAGCAAATTGCTAATTGCAAATTACCCATTCATTTCCATGGGCCAGGAGGCCCATAGGAATGAAGGTGCAATTTGCGATTAGCAATTAGCTCATCGCAAATTAGGAATTTTTCCAAAGGTGCAGGGGTGTTTCAAGAACACCCTGCTGCACCCCTGAAAAAGAAATTTGGGGGCATATGGCGAACATACATGCCCTAAGGGCATGTATGGGCGTCATATGGCACCTTTTGTTTTTGGAAAAAAAGCTTTTTGAAAAGAATTCGCAAATTACCACCAACTAGAAGTTGGTGGTAGTTTGCAAATCCTTAATGGCATTTTTTGCATATTTTTTGTTTGATACATTGCATTTAAGGAATCGCAAAATTTGCAAATCCTTCAGTACAATCGCAAAATAAGGAATAGCAATTTTTGCTATTCCTTATTTTGCATCAAACTTGTTTGATACATACCATTTGTCTAATTAGCATTCGCAAAGGCCGAAATTCGCAGAATTTTGACCTTTGCGAATGCTAATTAGCTTGATACATATGGCCCCAAGTGAGGCCTGTCTTGCAACATGGTGCATCTTTTGCATCACTGCTGCATCGGTTTCATGTGGCACGTTTTTTTTACACCATGACACATCTGCCTAAATGCATCAATTTGTAATTTTGTCGCCTCATAGCAAATCTTTTGCACCGCCGCTGCATCAGAAAAGTGACGCACAGTGGCGCAAAAGAGGCATACACCTATCATAAATCTGTCCCTAGCATTTTAAATGATTAATTCAGGATGACGATAAGGTGTGGCCTATCCAGAGGTTTGTTTAAGGTGAGGCCTACTCAGGATTGCAGATTAAAGTTACGCTTGATGAAGAATACAGAGGAGATAATACATGTAAAGGCCTACCAATGAAGTAAGTAATGTCCACTTTATTGCGCCAGTCATCATAAATGTATCCCTAAGCTTCTTATCTTGTTACAGATGAACCGCCATATGTATCATCAAACTATTTTGCATTTCCTAAATAGCGAATTTTAAGGAATAAATAGCGATTCTTTACCATTCCTAATTTGCAATGAGCAAATTGCTAATTGCAAATTACCCATTCATTACCATGGGCCAGGAGGCCCATAGGAATGAAGGTGCAATTTGCGATTAGCAATTAGCTCATCGCAAATTAGGAATTTTTCCAAGGGTGCAGGGGTGTCTCAAGAACACCCTGCTGCAGCCCCTGAAAAAGAAATTTGGGGGCATATGGTGCACATACATGCCCTAAGGGCATGTATGGGCATCATATGGCACCTTTTGTTTTTTGGAAAAAAAGCTTTTTGAAAAGAATTCGCAAATTACCACCAACTAGAAGTTGGTGGTAATTTGCAAATCCTTAATGGCATTTTTTGCATATTTTTTGTTTGATACATTGCATTTAAGGAATCGCAAAATTTGCAAATCCTTCAGTGCAATCGCAAAATAAGGAATAGCAAATTTTGCTATTCCTTATTTTGCATCAAACTTGTTTGATACATACCATTTGTCTAATTAGCATTCGCAAAGGCTGAAATTCACAGAATTTTGGCCTTTGCGAATGCTAATTAGCTTGATACATATGGCCCCAAGTGAGGCCTGTCTTGCAACATGGTGCATCTTTTGCATCACTGCTGCATCGGTTTCATGTGGCACGGTTTTTTTACACCATGACACATCTGCCTAAATGCATCAATTTGTAATTTTGTCGCATCATAGCAAATCTTTTGCACCGCCGCTGCATCAGAAAAGTGACGCACAGTGGCGCAAAAGAGGCATACACCTATCATAAATCTGTCCCTAGCATTTTAAATGATTAATTCAGGATGACGATAAGGTGTGGCCTATCCAGAGGTTTGTTTAAGGTGAGGCCTACTCAGGATTGCAGATCAAAGTTACACTTGATGAACAATACAGAGGAGATAATACATGTAAAGGCCTACCAATGAAGTAAGTTATGTCCACTTCATTGTGCCAGTCATCATAAATCTATCCCTATGCTTCTTATCTTGTTAGAGATGAACTGCCATATGTATCATCAAACTATTTTGCATTTCCTAAATAGCGAATTTTAAGGAATAAATAGCGATTCTTTACCATTCCTAATTTGCAATGAACAAATTGCTAATTGCAAATTACTCATTCATTTCCATGGGCCAGGAGGCCCATAGGAATGAAGGTGCAATTTGCGATTAGCAATTAGCTCATCGCAAATTAGGAATTTTTCAAAGGGTGCATGGGTGTCTCAAGAACACCCTGCTGTACCCCCTGAAAAAGAAATTTGGGGGCATATGGCGCACATACATGCCCTAAGGGCATGTATGGGCGTCATATGTCACCTTTTGTTTTTTGGAAAAAAAGCTTTTTGAAAAGAATTTGCAAATTACCACCAACTAGAAGTTGGTGGTAATTTGCAAATCCTTAATGGCATTTTTTGCATATTTTTTGTTTGATACATTGCATTTAAGAAATCACAAAATTTGCAAATCCTTCAGTGCAATCGCAAAATAAAGAATAGCAAATTTTGCTATTCCTTATTTTGCATGAAACTTGTTTGATACATACCATTTGTCTAATTAGCATTCGCAAAGGCCGAAATTCACAGAACTTCGGCCTTTGCAAATGCTAATTAGCTTCATACATATGGCCCCAAGTGAGGCCTGTCTTGCAACATGGTGCATCTTTTGCATCACTGCTGCATCAGTTTCATGTGGCACGGTGTTTTTTACACCATGACACATCTGCCTAAATGCATCAATTTGTAATTTTGTCGCCTCATAGCAAATCTTTTGCACCGCCGCTGCATCACAAAAGTGATGCACAGTGGCGCAAAAGAGGCATACACCTATCATAAATCTGTCCCTAGCATTTTAAATGATTAATTCAGGATGACGATAAGGTGTGCCCTATCCAGAGGTTTGTTTAAGGTGAGGCCTACTCAGGATTGCAGATGAAAGTTACGCTTGATGAAGAATACAGAGGAGATAATACATGTAAAGCTCTACCAATGAAGTAAGTGATGTCCACTTCATTGCACCAGTCATCATAAATGTATCCCTAAGCTTCTTATCTTGTTAGAGATGAACCGCCATATGTATCATCAAACTATTTTGCATTTCCAAAATAGTGAATTTTAAGGAATAAATAGCGATTCTTTACCATTCCTAATTTGCGATGAGCAAATTGCTAATTGCAAATTACCCATTCATTTCCATGGGCCAGGAGGCCCATAGGAATGAAGGTGCAATTTGCGATTAGCAATTAGCTCATCGCAAATTAGGAATTTTTCCAAAGGTGCAGGGGTGTCTCAAGAACACCCTGCTGCACCCCTGAAAAAGAAATTTGGGGGCATATGGCACACATAAATTTTAACAACATTCCTTTACCTCAAAAACGATTTTCAAGTCATAATTTGAAAACACTGCCCACGGGGAAATGACTTAAAATGTCCTTAAGACACATGAAAGTGTTTTTTTAAAGCCTTTGCAAGTTTTTGGGTCACTTTTAACATGGCTATGTAACTCAAACAGTAAAAATCTAAATTTACCATGCACAGGTGGGACCATATTTACAAGGAATGTGCCCCACGGGGAACGGTCTTTTAATGTAATATGGGAAAAATGACATCAGAGACACTAAAATGCCTTATAAAGGAGCATACACCATTATATCCTTGTCATAAATTTACAAACCATTCCTTTTCCCCAAAAACGATTTTCAAATCATAATTTGAAAACACTGCACATGGGGAAATGACTTAAAATGTCCTTAAGACACATGAAAGCATTTTTTGATTGCCTTTCCAGCATGGTTGGGTCACTTTTAACATGGCTATGTAACACAAACATTCAAAATCTAAATTTGCCATGCACAGGTGGGAGCATATTTACAAGGAATGTGCCCCACGGAGAAAGGTCTTTTAATGTAATATGGGAAAAATGACATCAGAGACACTGAAATGCCTTATAAAGAAGCATACACCATTATGTCCTTGTCATAAATTTAAAAACCATTCCTTTTCCCCAAAAACCATTTTCAAATCATAATTTCAAAACACTGCACATGGAGAAATGACTTAAAATGTCCTTAAGACACATAAAAGCGTTTTTTGATTGCCTTTGCAGCATGTTTGTGTCACTTTTAACATGGCTATGTAACGCAAACATTCAAAATCTAAATTTGACATGCACAGGTGGGAGCATATTTACAAGCAATTTGCTCCACAGAGAAAGGTCTTACATTAAAATGGGAAAAATAACATCAGAGACACTCAATTGCCTTATAATGAAGCATACACCATTATGTCCTTGTCATAAATATTATAACCATTCATTTTCCTCAAAAACGATTTTCAAGTCATAATTTGAAAAGACTCCACAGCTCCTATGCACAATAACACCCTGTCAGTACTAATACTTCACATTTTCTCCAATTACATTTTCTCAAAGAAACAAAATCTATTTGTAAAACACTTGAGACAAAGCAACATTTGAAGAACACAACTTTCTTCATAATTTTCTCCTTAAAGCACACTATTCTCTATCTAAATTAAAGAAATCTTTTCTCACCTTAGCAAATACTTTGAGTTTCAAAACAGTCTCAGAAACACACCAATTTGTCTTCAGCAGAGCAAAAGGTATGCACTCCAGAGTCTGCAGCTATCAAAAGCACAGAAATGCTGTAATTCTTCACACATATCTCTCATGTCACCCAATCAAAACTCTTCCCTCACTTTTTTCAAATGAAAACCCTTCCCCCCTCTGCCCTTTCTGCCTTTTCTGCATGGCAACCACGTCTTGGAAGACCTCTGGTGTTTGCAAGTTCACACAACAATGTTGCAATTGAACTCTGAACTCTCAGTGCACCTCATGTCCAGTGCATTCTTTCATTTAATGATTTTTTCTTGACCACTCAAAATACATCTTTCAAACAACTCATCCATGCACCCTAACTTTCTGTTTTCAGCAATCAAAATCCACCAATCACTGTTACTGCTTCATTAACACAGAAACTCCACAGTTTTTTTCATTTTAAACTCTTATTTTTTCAACTGCCATTTCATTGCCACACTTCATCTGACTGCAGGAGAACCTTCTCTCACCATGTTTTCTGTCTGGATTGTTGGACATAGTTACATCTATTGGGCTCAGAGGTATGCTGAGAACAGTAATTTACCTAACCTCAATTTACAAGATGTGGAAATTAAGTGGTGTGGCCACAGAGGATTGAAATGTCACCAATTGATACCAATGGTGAAAACCTTTATGCATTTGCCAAAACCTGACCTGTTAATTGTGCACTGTGGAGGTAATGATTTGGGCACTTTGACTGGGGTAGGTCTGGAAATGCTTTTAAAGGACACCTTTGAGCAATTGATGGCACTTTTTCCTCAGACTGCCTTGGTATATTCAAATATATGCCAAAGACAGAAATGGAGGTGGTCAAACCAATTTTGTCCACAAATTGAGAAGTCGAGGAAGCATGTAAACAAATCTGTTTCAGCTTACATGAGAGACCATGGAATGGGCTCCGTGTACAACAATAACTTGCGTTACTACATGCAAGATATCTACAGAGGAGATGGAGTTCACTTCTCAGATGAGGGCAACAGAATTTTCATTCTGAATTTAAGACTGTGCATTGGTACCTACTTATAAGTACCTAAATGTACCATAAACCCAAAAGCTCTTCTCAGAGCTACCCTACATCTGATCACTCACAATTATTATTTTACTCTAACATTTTTCACTAATTTTCAACAAAGTACGCTCCCTGGGGCGCTACCCGGTACGCGAGCCGGGAGCTAACCTCGCTAAATGTAAAAAAAAAAAAATTTTTCCGCACATATGGGCCTCCTCAGCCACCCTCAGAAAACCTAGGGGGTCAAGATAAGTCTACCGTGCCCCCTTCTACCCATTCTAAACATTATTTGCCCTCCATCTTGTATCTTAATTCGACCGAAACACAAAATGGTGGACTCCCGTAACGCTTAAGGTTCGCGAACCGGGGCGCTCGCCAGTTCGCGTACCGGGTCGCTCCCTGGGAAGCGCACCATCAAAAAAGGTGGGAAAGTAGTTTACAGAAAAGCGACTGGAGACCATTTCACCAAATATAAATTAGCTCATACTACATACCAATGCCTACCATTTTCACAAATTTTATTGAAATTCCATTTAACCATTTAGCCTGTAGACCTCTCTAAATACCCTGAGGTAAATTACTTCACAAAACACATCTGAAGTGTTGGAATTGACAACCAATTAAAATGTTACTTTCATTTTCTACTTTTTTTACCTGACATTTGATTGGCTATGTACCTGAATATATATAAAGGAAGAGAGAGAAACACAGCCATTTTGACTACTACTTCCTGAACTACATTGCAAGATCATTTTCACTCACAACTTAAACTTGTTTTTAGAAGGTGAGATATTGTTTTATAAATTTGAAAACATTTTCAGATAGTTATATACTATCCCTCTGTAAGAGTTAGACATTGAGAAAGGCTTCTTTATTATAATTATGGATTAATTTAGGTTTCTGTGGTATAATTATGAATTTACTTAGGCTTCTTCACAGGCACTTCTTAATAGTACTACTTCACGCCTGAAACCATACAGTGCCCATAGATTACTTCTCTGTTATAAACTCACAAGTACCTGTCTGAACTTAAACCCAACAGTGCCCTATCTCTACTGATATATTTATTTTTTATGCAAATTACAGCAATAAAATGGAAGGTGAGCAGAATGTTTCCTTCAAAATTGTTCTGGAGAACAACACAGAAAAAGATATTGAGGACAATGATGACTCAGATTTCATGGATGAATCACGGGACCATGAATTAGTTCAATGTGTAGAATCTGTGGATCATTTACTTCATTATGATGACGGTCAAATGTGGGAACTTATGTTCACTCAACAAGAGGACATATCGGACAGTCAAATGCTAGACGTTCTATTAAATTTTGAATAACAATCCGAAAAATAAAATTGTACGTAATATTAAAAAATTGTTTGAGTCTTTAATCATTTTTATATGTAGTTCATAAACTAGTTAAATGTTAGAAATGTTATTAAATTTTCAAACACAATCACAATAATAAATAATTGCTTAAAAAATAAAAAAATTAAAAAATAATCAACAAAACCAACAATCAATTAACATACAGTATTTGAAAAGTCTATCATTCTTTTTTCCTTATAGTACGCTGCCCAGAACGCTTCCCGGTTCGCGAACCGGGCGCTACCCACGCAAAAAAACAAAAAGCGGGGCCCTTTTAAAGCCTCCACATTAAACCTAGGGGGTCAGGGAGGATCTACTATGCCCCCTTATGGTCATTTCCCCCTTTGTTTTGGCCTCCTCTTGTCTCTCAATCCTACCGAGAGACAAGATGGCGGCCGCTCCGGACTGTTTAGAATGTTGACAGACACCGGAGAGCCAATCAGCTTCGCTACGCGAAGTTCCGTTACGCGTAAAGTCCGCGAACCGGAGCGCTGCCCGGTCCGCTGTTACAGATATATATCTTTTTTTGAACGTTAATTTCTCAAAATCCACTGAAGCACATATATTGAGACCTACAAAAGGCACATCGGGCTACCAGTCCCTACAATTTTGCCAAGTTTCGTGCAAATCCATTCAGCCGTTCGGGCTAAAAGTGAGGCCAACCGCCCTATGGAAAACTCAATGTTAAAAACACGTTTTGGGACCCTCCTTTTTTCTCGGCCCCCCCTTGACGAACCCCCCCAAATTTCCAGGGGCTGCTCAGAAACAAAATGTTCCATTTTCCAGAAAATTTCAGCCAATTTCGTCCACAAACGCCAAAGTTATTAGACATAGAATTTTCAAAAATCCCATAGGGAAAAAATCCTAACTATATATACCTACTGGCGACCGCCAGTAGGTAATTACCTACTGGCGGTCGCCAGTAGGTATATATAGTTAGGATTTTTTCTCTATGGGATTTTTGAAAATTCTATGTCTAATAACTTTGGCGTTTGTGGACGGAATTGGCTGAAATTTTCAGGAAAATGGCACATTTTGTTTCTGAGCAGCCCTTGAAAATTTGGGGGGGGTTCGTCAAGGGGGGGCCGAGAAAAAAGGGGGGTCCCAAAACGTGTTTTTAACATTGAGTTTTCCATAGGGCGGTTGGCCTCACTTTTAGCCCGAACGGCTGAATGGATTTGCACGAAACTTGGCAAAATTGTAGGGACTGGTAGCCCGATGTGCCTTTTGTAGGTCTCAATATATGTGCTCCAGTGGATTTTGAGAAATTAACGTTTAAAAAAAGATATATATCTGTAACAGCGGACCGGGCAGCGTCCCAGGACGCGTACTTTGCGCGCAACGGAGCTTTGTGAAGCGAAGCTGATTGGTTCTCCGGCGTCTGTCAACATTCCAAACAGTCCGTAGCGGCCGCCATCTTGTCTCTCGGTAGGATCGAGAGACAAGAGGAGGCCAAAGCGAAGGGGCAAATGACCATAAGGGGGAATAGTAGATCCTCGCTGACCCCCTAGGTTTGATGTGGAGGTTTTAAAAGGGCCCCGCGGGGCAAAAAAATAAATAATAATAATAATCGAACGGCTGAATGGATTTGCACGAAACTTGGCAAAATTGTAGGGACTGGTAGCCCGATGTGCCTTTGCTAGGTCTCAATATATGTGCTTCAGTGGATTTTGAGAAATTAACGTTCAAAAAAAGATATATATCTGTAACAGCGCACCGCTTCGCGTACTTTTCGCGTTACGGAGCTTTGCGAAGCGAAGCTGATTGGCTCTCCGGTGTCTGTAAACATTCCAAACAGTACGTAGCGGCCGCCATCTTGTCTCTCGGTAGGATCGAGAGACAAGAGGAGGCCAAAGCGAAGGGGCAAATGACCATAAGGGGGCATAGTAGATCCTCGCTGACCCCCTAGGTTTGATGTGGAGGTTCAAAAAGGGCCCCGCGGGGCAAAAAAAAAAATAATAATAATAATCGAACGGCTGAATGGATTTGCACAAAACTTGGTAAAATATTAGGGACTGGTAGCCCGATGTGCCTTTGCTAGGTCTCAATATATGTGCTTCAGTGCATTTTGAGAAATTAACGTTCAAAAACAAGATATATATCTGTAACAGCGCTCCGCTTCGCGGAGATAAAATTATATCTGTATTACCTAGCTGTTGCTAACACCAGTTAGCGACGGCTAGTAGGAGATAGCGACCATCTTGGGCCCCACTTTGCATGTGAGTGATATTTATCACTAATGACATGCAAAGTGGGCATGCCAAGATGTTAGCGACTGGAAACAGTCGCTAACATCGCTATCTCCTATTATCAACTTTTGGAAATATTCGAGATAAGCGCGAATATCTCCAAAAAGTAACAGCTGCCCTGAGCAGTTCTTAGCCATGTTATGCAATGGGAGGTGGATAACATGGCTAAGAGCATTAGCTCGGTAATGCATGAATATCGCTGAGTTTTCAGCGATATTAATGCATTGCGGTCGTTTTTTATCGTATTTGCGATAAACCTTGATAATAGCAAGGTTTATCCGCGATAATTTCTGACGGTAAAAAAATCTTTGCAATGCATCGTTAGGGATAAATATCGCTTAACTTTGGTAATATGCCCCAACATCTGTTAACGTTCGATTCGAAGGAAATCAGGAAGTGTTGAAAAACATTGTCTGCTCCATTTTGTCTTTTTTCAAATGCCACACTTTTGTCGTGCACGGCAGCCATTTTAGATGCCTTGACCAGACCCACTCTGTGCACGCTGTCGATCCTTAGCATGGCTCCCCACCCTCGCAAGCATCTCACCCAGGCAGTGGTCACCCCCGCTCTCTGTCTTATGCATGGGTAATAAACCTCCCCCCATCTGCGCTGCTCTTCCCTGAGAATCACACCCTGTGCCCGCCCGACACCTCCCTTTCGCCCTATTCACTACCGCACCCTCTGACACTCCTTTTCCTCTGTGTCCGATTGTCCAGGCCGGTCCTAGGCTATCAGCTAGCCCTGCAGATGTAGTTTATGGCCACAGCTGTAAAGAATCACCCCTCTTCAAAGGAGTTATAGTAGATCAAGGCCCACACTCGATGAGATCCGTCACAGCAGAAGCGTTGCTATTATCTGAAAACCATCCTGTATTGTGATTGGGGAGGGGACCGAGCGTGAAGCGGAAGATTCCAGGGATGACTCTTTGTACATCAAAGTTTTTACAATTATGTGTCACATTAAAAATATATAGCACTCCGACAAAGTAGTAAGATTATAAAACTTTAATAATTTATAAATATATACAAGAAAACAAAAATAGTAATAACATATAAACATTTTTAGGGAAAAACAACGAAGTAGCGGTCGGCTGTGCGAATAGTCCCAATGCAGCACAACGTCCAGATTTCCGGCGTGGGGCGTCACGGGGGGTGGGTCATCAGTAGCAAACTGTTGTGCGAATAGTTCCAAGGCAGCAGAACGCGCCGAAATCTAGATGACACGAAAGTGATGTCTAGTAAGTTGCCACCCAGCAAATAACGGCGTGGGGCGTCGCGGGGGGTGGGTCATCAGTAGCAAACTGTTGTGCGAATAGTTCCAAGGCAGCAGAACGATGGCACCAAGGTGATGTCCAGTAAGTTGCCGCACTGGTTTTGGTATCCTACAATGCTGCTCCGAATAACGGCGTGGGGCGCCCCGGGGGAGGCGGCGTGAACGGGCCTCTCCAGGTGGAGTGTCATCTGTTGTAGTGGGGCGCCCCTTTACCGTTTCAGTTGCCATTCCGTCCGTTTTTGGTCCACTGTGTCAAAAGCCGCAATTCAGCTGAGTTGCGCCCACTCTTGCGGTGCAGCGATAGGCGGCTGTCACAGGACTCTCAAAATGGCGGCAGGCTCTTTCCTTTTTGGGCCTGGTCCACTGAAATGGCCCTGGGACACCTTGGAAATCGGACGCTTGTCTGCTAGGTCTTGGACCCCATTCTCGAAAGCGTCCCCTCCGCCTTGAGAATTCATCAAAAGTTTTGGGGGCCCCGACTCCTGCAGGCTTCTGGTGGGGAGCGGCTGCCATGATTGCTCGCGGAATGACCACGACGGAGCTACGAGATGGTGGTGCTCTCATGCTGACGCCAGTTTAGTCTGAAACATCCAGAAACAAGGTGGGGCTTTCATCGTTTGGGAAAAAAAAAAAAGTTTTCATCCAATGAAAAGTGTTGTTTTTAGGTCATATGATCAAGCCTTCCATCATTAGGAAACCAAAAGTAAAATGAACCAATGAAAAGTTTTATAAACAAGTCACATGACCTGTTATGCGGCATAGGGTATAAAATGCGGAGAAAATACGTTGGCACGTGAGGCGGCGTCAGTAGCGGACCGATGTGCGAATAGGCCGAAGGCAATACAACGCGCCAAGATCCGGATGGCACCGAGGTGGTGTCCAGCAAGTTGCAGCACTGGTGTGGCCATCCTACAATGCTGAAAGTCGGTGTGGGGCGCCCCGTTGGCCTGTGAGTTTGCGTCAGTAGCGGACCGATGTGCGAATAGGCCGAAGGCAGCACAACGCGCCAAGATCCGGATGGCACCGAGGTGGTGTCTAGTAAGTTGCCGCACTGGTGTGGCCATCCAACAATGCTGAAAGTCGGCGTGGGGCGCCCCGTTGGCCTGTGAGATGGCGTCAGTAGCGGACCGATGTGCGAATAGGCCGAAGGCAGCACAACGCGCCAAGATCCGGATGGCACCGAGGTGGTGTCTAGTAAGTTGTCGCACTTCTGTGGCCATCCTACAATGTTGAAAGTCGGCGTGGGGCGCCCCGTTGGCCTGTGAGATGGCGTCAGTAGTGGACCGATGTGCGAATGGGGCCAAAGGCAGCGCAACAATATTTTCTGACTGACACCACAAGGCGCTGAGATGCCAAGATCCGGATGGCACCGAGGTGATGTCTAAGTTGCGGACTGATGTGCGAATGGGGCCAAAGGCAGCGTAACAATATTTTTTGTATGGAAGATACCACTAGGCGTTGAGATGCCAAGATTCGGATGGCACCGAGGTGATGTCTAGCAAGTTGCTGTACTGGTGTGGTCATCCTACAATGCTGAAACTCGGCGTGGGTCGCCCCATTAGCCTGTGAGATGGCGTCAGTAGCGGACCGATGTGCGAATAGGCCGAAGGCAGCACAACGCGCCAAGATCCGGATGTCACCGTGGTGGTTTCATAGTTGAGAGGCACTTCATCTGCAGTGGGGCGCCGAGATCCGGATGGCACCGAGGTGATGTCTAGCAAGTTGCTGTACTGGTGTGGTCATTCTACAATGCTGAAAGTCGGCGTGGGGCGCCCCATTTGCCTGTGAGATGGCGTCAGTAGCGGACTGATGTGCGAATGGGGCCAAAGGCAGCGCAACAATATTTTCTGAAGAGAAGACACCAAAAGGTGCTGAGATTCCAAGATCCGGATGGCACCGAGGTGGTGTCTAGCAAGCTATGCAGTTGAGTTGTGTGCGCACTTGCGGCGAATAGGTCGAAGGCAGCATAACAATGTTTTTTGAATAGAAGACACCACAAGGCGTTGAGATTCGGTTACCACCGAGGTGATGTCTAGCAAGTTGCCGCACTGGTGTGGCCATCCTACAATACTGCTCCGAATAACGGCGTGGGGTGCCCGAAGGGGGGGGGAGCCGGCGTGAATGGGCCTTCCTAGGTGGAGGCTCGTCTGCTGTAGTAGGGGGCCCCTTTACCGTTTCAGTTGCCATTCAGCTGAGTTTCGGCTGCTCTTGATGCTACAGCGACAGGCGGCTGCAAGAGGACTCTCAAAATGGCGGCCTGTTCTTTGGATTTGGGCCTGGTCCACTAAAATGGCCCTGGGACACCTTAGAACTCGGACGCTCGTTTTTTTTTTCCTTTCCTGTACATGCAAAAAAAGGTAAATGCCCGGTACGTTACACGCTTCATCTGCCACGATGAACTCTCCAGAGGAACCGAAAAAAAATATAGTTGTGGTAACTATACCATGCATCGTCATATGGAGAGGTGGCACCAACTAATTATAGTGCTGCATAAAAGAGAGATTTGGAGGAGAACCCCTGACCTGCTAGTACATTCATCAAAGAAGTGGCACTGAGAGCTTCAGAGGCAAGGGAAACGGTCCCAAATATTTAGAAGAACTTTGGAAAGATTAAAATGACATGTTTAGATTGTGGCAAATTAATTTCATGTGGACAGATGAGTGTTACTCTAATAAATACAGCATATAAACATCATCATAGTCGATGGTTGGTAGAGACATTTTGACTATATCCTGGACCTGCCCGTCCTCGCCCAAAATGGCGCCGGAATAAATGGGACTCGTAACTCCTTGTTGTGTACTGGTTGCAGAACCTTGAAATCACGAGATACGTATGCAGTTTTGAAGCACATGGCGGGCGGGGACGAGAATTGATTGACTATTTCGACATCCCTATTGATATTAAGTTCTGATGTGTTATTGATTACTGTACTGTTGAAAGTTCGAATTAACGTCACCCATGGTACTTGCCCGCAAATGTATATCTAGATAATTTTATTGTAACTGGCCCTGTCGTATTTTAATTATAAAATGTACGTCCACTGATTCCGTAACTGTTAGACACCTTAGTTCTTGCAACCTAATGGCCCGCCCGTTACGTTCCTCTACAGTGTAAATGTCTATTCATCATATACGATTACAGTTTGCTCTGTGGCAGGCCCACGTGGTTATAGGCTCGTATTTGTATAATGAAATTTTCACAATAAAGGTTTTTAAAAGAAAACATGGTAGTAGTATATACATTGGTAAAGTTTTTAATAATAGTGACTGTTTTAGAATCATTAAAAGGCAAGTGAAATAAAGCAGACCAATTACATGAAGGGTAAAAGGTATAATACGAAGGAACGCAGTAAAGATAAATGGTCAAGGGCTGTTGTGTTTTCTATTCCTGCAACATAAAGTGATCGATAAGAATCTCATATTCAGGCGTATCGGCGACTAAGACAGCAGGTCGACCCTCTTTTGCTCAACGGCTCCGTCATGGGACGAAGAAACGCTCTTTTTCTCGAAAAAAGAATATATTTTACTTGCAGGACAGTTGTAAAATTTCCGGGAAAGTACATTAGCCTGGAACATTATAACATATATTTAAGAAAAAATAATGTTCGGAAGTAATGAAAAGCGTAATTTTTAGGTCATATGACCAAGCCTTTCATCATTACAATAAGAAAAGTAAAATGAACCAATGAAAAGTTTTATTAACAAGTCACATGACTTGTTATGCTTACATTACGCGCTGCGCGCCCCGGATGACTTCCGGATGCGCTAACGCGGCGCGTCATATGACGCATTACGCGACAACGCAGGTCCAGAATATAGTCAAAATGTCTCCACCAACCAGCGGTCGGAACACAACCC
This sequence comes from Lissotriton helveticus, assembly GCF_964261635.1. NCBI lineage: Eukaryota > Metazoa > Chordata > Amphibia > Caudata > Salamandridae > Lissotriton > Lissotriton helveticus. Next base: position 537,179,794 of record NC_136071.1, on the reverse strand, counting down.
CTTTCAGCAGGCTAAATAGTTCTGTTAAATGACAACAGAAGGGACAGGCAACAAGAACCATCAGTCAAAGAGGGGAGGGCTAGTTCTTCTCTACCGGGTTACATTGGGGCGCTACCGGAACTGATCGAATTGGTAGTCTACAGTGTTTCTGGATGTTTCAGACTGAAGCTGGGGTTAGCATGAGAGCAGCACCATTTCGTAGCTCCGTCGTGGTCATTCCGCAACCAATCATGGCAGCCGTTCTTTATCGTTATTTTGGGCGGGGTGGGTGGCGGAGCCGAGCTGTTTTGCAGCCATCATTGTGTGGAGTTCAGTTCATCTCACTAGTTTTGTATTTGTCATGAGGGGTTGTTCCTAATGTTTCTATTTTAGCGAGGTCAAAAAGAGATCCCATTAGTGGCCTACTGATTTTGCTCGATTCCTTTTCTTTTTTTTTACACGATTTTTCGTTATCTGCAAAGACTAAACAGAGTATTGCGACTCTGTGTTTGTTTGTAAATAGAGAATGAACCAAAGAGAACTAATTCTAAAACAGTAAATACTTGGATAACAATCAATCAAATGGAGAGAGAAGCAGGCACGACGGATTACAACGGGGGCAAAGGCCTGCGTTAACTACCTTTCACTATCTGCAAAGAGAGAGTACTCCTAATAGAAATGAGGGGGGGGGGCACCATTCAAAGCAAATCAGTGTGCATAAACACGAAAATGTTTTCACTTACCACGTACTTGACATTCGACAGCTTATGATATTTGCTATTAAAAAACCATTGAAATTCACTGAAAAAACCATAGGTTATAGACCATATATAGTTAGGAATTAGCATTTACAAAACCTTGAAAATTCACTGAAAAAACCATAGGTTATAGACCATATATAGTTAGGAATTAGCATTTAAAAAACCTTATTTTACTCACACAAAACCATTGAAATTCCATATATAGTTAGTTGCACTAACTATATATTACGCACCCGCAATCCACTGCTGATCATGTCACATATTACATCATTCATGACATGGTCAGTGACATCACTGATGACATCACTGATGACATCTCAAATGACATCACTGATGACATCTCATTTGACATCATTCTTGTGCTAATACGATAAACCTCTTCAGACTCTAATATAACCTTAGATACACTCAGTGTATACAGACACTCACACACTGCCACTCATCCATGGAGTTACTCACACACCCAGTCAGTCATGCAAAGAAACAATCTCACCTCCATTTCTTCAACTATACAGTTAAACACACCTTACTTATTGAAACATATACTAACACATATTTACTCTCTTATACAATCCCTGATACAAGTTCACAATGATCGATACAACCACTCACTCATTCAGTGGCTCTCATGCACAGTTATTTATATATGCCAACTCTCACATGTACTGTGTTTTACATACGTACTTACTATGACATGTAGCATTGAGATATCCATTCACTCATCAATACACTCATGCACACAGTCAACTGCCCATGTAGCTGTTTCCACATGCACTCTTGAACTCATACACCTAGTGAATAAACTGCTCACACATCTATGCATAGAGTCACACACCTTCCAGCCACCCCCACACAAACTCAATCTCCCATAGAAATACTTGGGCAACCAATTAATAACACATATAGCCTCTCGTATAGCTAATGATCAACACATGCAGCAGTTTACAGAACAACAGACATAATGATGCACAAATTAAGACAGTTTAGTTACTAACCCATGCATGCAGTGAGACACATTTAATCACTCACTCATACAGTCAGTCACGCACCTACTAAATCCTTCATCCAGACACTTATACATCCACTCATTCTTCAATATGTAAGACATATTTTAACTTTACAGAAACATACAGTCACTGGATGTTGTCATCAGTGATGTCATCAGTGATGTCATTTGAGATGTCATCAGTGATGTCATCAGTGATGTCACTGACCATGTCATGAATGATGTAATATGTGACATGATCAGCAGTGGATTGCGGGTGCGCAATATATAGTTAGTGCAACTAACTATATATGGAATTTCAATGGTTTTGTGTGAGTAAAATAAGGTTTTTTAAATGCTAATTCCTAACTATATATGGTCTATAACCTATGGTTTTTTCAGTGAATATATATATATATATATTACCTACTGGCGGTCGCCAGTAGGTATATATAGTTAGGATTTTTTCTCTATGGGATTTTTGAAAATTCTATGTCTAATAACTTTGGCGTTTGTGGACGGAATTGGCTGAAATTTTCAGGAAAATGGCACATTTTGTTTTTCCCATGTTAATTTCCATAGGGCGGTTGGACTCACTTTTAGCTCGAATGGCTGAATGGATTTGCACGAAACTTGGCAAAATTGTAGGGACTGGTAGCCCGATGTGCCTTTGCTAGGTCTCAATATATGTGCTCCAGTGGATTTTGAGAAATTAACGTTCAAAAAAAGATATATATCTGTGACAGCGCTCCGGGCAGCGCTCTGCTTCGCGTACTTTTCGCGTTACGGAGCTTTGCGAAGCGAAGCTGATTGGCTCTCCGGTGTCTGTAAACATTCCAAACAGTCCGTAGCGGCCGCCATCTTGTCTCTCGGTAGGATCGAGAGACAAGAGGAGGCCAAAGCAAAGGGGCAAATGACCATAAGGGGGCATAGTAGATCCTCTCTGACCCCCTAGGTTTGATGTGGAGGTTTTAAAAGGGCCCCGCGGGGCAAAAAAAAAAAAAAAAAAAATCGAACGGGTGAATGGATTTGCATGAAACTTGGCAAAATTGTAGGGACCGGTAGCCCGATGTGCCTTTGCTGGGTCTCAATATATGTGCTGCAGTGGATTTTGAGAAATTAACGTTCAAAAAAAGATATATATCTGTGACAGCGTCCCGGGTAGCGCTCCGTTTCGCGTACTTTTCGCGTTACGGAGCTTTGCAAAGCGAAGCTGATTGGCTCTCCGGTGTCTGTAAACATTCCAAACAGTACGGAGCGGCCGCCATCTTGTCTCTTGGTAGGATCGAGAGACAGGAGGAGGCCAAAGCGAAGGGGCAAATGACCATAAGGGGGCATAGTAGATCCTCCCGGACCCCATAGGTTTGATGTGGACGCTTTAAAAGGGCTTGGTGGGGTGCGCCCGGTTAGCGTAACGGGAAGCGGACTGGGGAGCGTACTACAAGGAAACAAGAATGATTGACTTTTAACTTATTGTATGTTTATAGACTTTTTTTTTTACTTTTTTTTCTGCTGAGTGACGTCTCGGCCTATCTCCAGGGGATGCAGTCCCTACCATCTCGGCGTTTAAGCCCAGGGGGACCGGTAGTGTGGGAGAGATAACGTCTGTTAACGTTCTATTCGAAGGAAATCAGGAAGTGTTGAAAAACATTGTCTGCGCCATCTTGCCTTTTTTCAAATGCCACACTTTTGTCGTGCACGGCAGCCATTTTAGATGCCTTGACCAGACCCACTCTCTGCACGCTGTCGATCCTTAGCATGGCTCCCCACCCTCGCAAGCATCTCCCCCAGGCACTGGTCACCCCCGCTCTCTGTCTTATGCATGAGCAATAAACCTCCCCCCATCTGCGCTGCTCTTCCCTGAGAATCACACTCTGTGCCCGCCCGACACCTCCCTTTTGCCCTATTCACTACCGCACCCTCTGACACTCCTCTTCCTCTGTGTCCGATTGTCCAGGCCGGTCCCAGGCTATCAGGTAGCCCTGCAGATGTACTTTATGGCCCCAGCTGTAAAGAATCACCCCTCTTCAAAGGAGTTACAGTAGATCAAGGCCCCCACCCGATGAGATCCGTTACACCACATGCGTTCCTACTATCTGAAAACCATCCTGTATTGTGATTGGGGAGGGGACCGAGCCTGAAGCGGAAGATTCCAGGGATGCCTCTTTGTACATCAAAGTTTTTACAATTATGTGTCACATTAAAAATATATAGCACTCCAACAAAGTAGTAAGATTATAAAACTTTAATAACTTATAAATATAAACAACGCAACAAAAACAGTAAAAACATTTAAATATTTTTAGGAACAAAGAAGGAACAATGGTCAGTAGCGGTCGGTTGTGCGAATAGTCCCAAGGCAGCACAACGTCCTGAGTTCTGGACGGCACCCAGGTGATGTTGCCTGGGTGCCGCACTGGTTTTGGGAATCCTACAATGCTGCTCCGAATAACGGCGTGGGGCGTCCCGGGGGGTGGCTCGTCAGTAGCGGTCTGTTGTGTGAATAGTCCCAAGGCAGCAGAACGCGCTGAGATGTGGATGGCATCCAGGTGATGTCAAGTAAGTTGCCGCACTGGTTTTGTTATCCCACAATGCTGCTCCGAATAACGGCGTGGGGCGCCCCGGGGGGGGGGTGAGGCGGCGTGAACAGGCCTCCCCAGGTGGAGGCTGGTCTGCTGTAGTGGGGCGCCCCTTTACCGTTTCAGTTGCCATTCTGCCCGCTTTTGGTACACTGTGTCAAAATCCGCCATTCAGCTGAGTTGCGCCCACTCTTGCAGTGCAGCGATAGGCGGCTGCCACAGGACTCTCAAAATGGCGGCAGGCTCTTTCCTTTTTGGGCCTGGTCCGCTGAAATGGCCCTGGGACACCTTGGAAATCGGACGCTTGTCTGCTAGGTCTTGGACCCCATTCTCGAAAGCGTCCCCTCAGCCTTGAGGATTTTACAAAAGTCTTGGGGGCCCCCGACTCCTGCAGGCTTCCGGTGGGGAGCGGCTGCCATGATTGCTCGCGGAATGACCACGACGGAGCCACGAGATGGAGGTGCTCTCATGCTGACGCCAGCTTCAGTCTGAAACATCCAGAAACAAGGTGGGGCTTTCATCGTTTGGGAAAAAAAAAAGTTTTCATCCAATGAAAAGTGTTATTTTTAGGTCATATGATCAAGCCTTCCATCATTAGGAAACCAAAAGTGAAATGAACCAATGAAAAGTTTTATAAAGAAGTCACATGACCTGTTATGCGGCATAGGGTATAAAAAAGCGTAGAAAATCCGTTGGCACGTGAGGCGGCGTCAGTAGCGGACCGATGTGCGAATAGGCCGAAGGCAGCACAACGCGCCAAGATCCGGAGGGCACCGAGGTGGTGTCTAGCAAGTTGCCGCACTGGTGTGGCCATCCTACAATGCTGAAAGTTGGCGTGGGGCGCCCCGTTGGCCTGTGAGATGGCGTCAGTAGCGGACCGATGTGCGAATAGGGCCAAAGGCAGCGCAACGCGCCAAGATCCGGATGGCAACGAGGTGGTGTCTAGCAAGTTGCCGCACTGGTGTGGTCATCCTACAATGCTGTGCCGAAAGTCGGCGTGGGGCGCCCCGTTGGCCTGTGAGTTCGCGTCAGTAGCGGACCGATGTGCGAATAGGCCGAAGGCAGCACAACACGCTAAGATCCGGATGGCACCGAGGTGGTGTCTAGCAAGTTGCCGCACTGGTGTGGCCATCCTACAATGCTGAAAGTCGGCGTGGGGCGCCCCGTTGGCCTGTGAGTTCGCGTCAGTAGCGGACCGATGTGCGAATAGGCCGAAGGCAGCACAACGCGCCAAGATCCGGATGGCACCGAGGTGGTGTCTAGCAAGTTGCCGCACAGGTGTGGCCATCCTACAATGCTGAAAGTCGGCGTGGGGCGCCCCGTTGGCCTGTGAGATGGCGTCAGTAGCGGACCGATGTGCGAATAGGGCCAAAGGCAGCGCAACGCGCCAAGATCCGGATGGCAACGAGGTGGTGTCTAGCAAGTTGCCGCACTGGTGTGGTCATCCTACAATGCTGTGCCGAAAGTCGGCGTGGGGCGCTCCGTTGGCCTGTGAGTTCGCGTCAGTCAGTGGGGGTTGTTTGAGGATCTGACTGCATTGGAAAGCTATGTGATGCTGTGCGTCGCCCCCAAGATGAAGGTTCCTCGGCTGCAGTGGGGCGCCCCTTGGTGTTTCACTCGCTATGCAGCTGAGTTGCGTGCGCACTTGCGGCGAATAGGTCGAAGGCAGCACAACAATATTTTCTGAATAGAAGACACCACAAGGCGCTGAGATTCGGTTGGCACCGAGGTGGTGTCTAGCAAGTTGCCGCACTGGTGTGGCCATCCTACAATCCTGCTCCGAATAACGGCGTGGGGTGCCCGAAGGGGGGGGGGAGGCGGCGTGAACGGGCCTTCCCAGGTGGAGGCTCGTCTGCTGTAGTGGGGCGCCCCTTTACCGTTTCAGTTGCCATTCAGCTGAGTTTCGGCCGCTCTTGATGCTACAGCGACAGGCAGCTGCAACAGGACTCTCAAAATGGCGGCCTGTTCTTTGGATTTGGGCCTGGTCCACTAAAATGGCCCTGGGACACCTTAGAACTCGGACGCTCAAATTTTTTTTCCTTTCCTCTACATGCAAAAAAGGTAAATGCCCGGTACGTTACCTGCCTCATCTGCCACGATGTACTCTCCAGAGGAACCGAAAAAAAATATAGTTATGGTAACTATACCATGCATCGTCATATGGAGAGGTGGCACCGATTAATTATAGTGCTGCACAAAAGAGAGATTTGGAGGAGAACCCCCGACCTGCCAGTACATTCACCAAAGAAGTGGCACTGACAGCATCAGAGGCAAGGGAAACGGTCCCAAATATTTAGAAGAACTTTGGAAAGATTAAAATGACATGTTTAGATTGTGGCAAATTAATTTCATGTGGACAGATGAGTGTTACTCTAATAAATACAGCATATGAACATCATCATAGTCGATGGTTGGTAGAGACATTTTGACTATATCCTGGACCTGCCCGTCCTCGCCCAAAATGGCGCCGCAATAAATGGGACTCGTAACTCCTTGTTGTGTACTGGTTGCTGAACCTTGAAATCACGAGACTCGTATGCAGTTTTGAAGCACATGGCGGGCGGGGACGAGAATTGATTGAATATTTCGACATCCCTATTGATATTAAGTTCTGATGTGTCATTGATTACTGTACTATTGAAAGTTCGAATTAACGTCACACATGGTACTTGCCCGCAAATGTATATCTAGATAATTTTATTGTAACTGGCTCTGTCGTATTTTAATTATAAAATGTACGTCCACCGATTCCGCAACTGTTAGACACCTTAGTTCTTGCAACCTAATGGCCCGCCCGTTACGTTCCTCTACAGTGTAAATGTCTCCTCATCATATACGATTACAGTTTGCTCCGTGGCCGGCCCACGTGGTTATAGGCCCGTATTTGTATACTGACATTTTCACAATAAAGGTTTTTAAAAGAAAACATGGTAGTAGTATTTACATTGGTAAAGTTTTTAATAATAGTCACTGTTTTAGAATTAGTAAAAGGCAAGTGAAATAAAGCAGTCCAATTACATGAAGGGTAAAAGGTATAATACGCAGGAACGCAGTAAAGATAAATGGTCAAGGGCTGTTGTGTTTCTACTTCTGCAACATAAAGTGATCGATAAGAATCTGATATTCAGGCGTATCGGCGACTAAGACAGCAGGCCGAGCCTCTTTTGCTCAACGGCTCCGTCATGGGACGAAGAAACGCCCTTTTTCTCGAAAAAGGAATATATTTTACTTGCAGGACAGTTGTAAATTTTCCGGGAGAGTACATTAGCCTGGAACATTATAACATATGTTTAAGAAAAAATAATGTTCGAAAGTAATAAAAAGCGTAATTTTTAGGTCATATGACCAAGCCTTTCATCATTAGAATAAGAAAAGTAAAATGAACCAATGAAAAGTTTTATTAACAAGTCACATGACCTGTTATGCTTACGTTACGCGCTGCGCGCCACGCCTCGGATTGCTTCCGGGAAGCTGCGCTTCGCGCACCGGAGCACTTCCGGATGCGCTAACGCGGCGCGTCATATGACGCATTACGCGACAACGCAGGTCCAGAATATAGTCAAAATGTCTCCACCAACCAGCAGTCGGAACACAACCCCTTTCAGCAGGCTAAATAGTTCTGTTAAATGACAACAGAAGGGACGGGCAACAAGAACCATCAGTCAAAGAGGGGAGGGCAAGTTTTTCTCTACCAGGTCACGTTGGGGCGCTACCGGAACTGATCGAATTGGTAGTCTACAGTGTTTCTGGATGTTTCAGACTGAAGCTGGCGTTAGCATGAGAGCACCACCATTTCGTAGCTCCGTCGTGGCCATTCCACGAGCAATCATGCTAGCCGCTCCCCACCAGAAGCCTGCGGGAGTCGGGGGCCCCCAAGACTTTTGTAGAATCTTCAAGGCTGAGGGGACGCTTTCGAGAATGGAGCCCAAGCTCTAGCAGACAAGCGTCCGAGTTCCAAGGTGTCGCAGGCCCATTTTAGTGGACCACGCCCAAATCTGAAGAGCCGGCCGCCATTTTGAGAGTCCTGTGGCAGCCGCCTATCGCTGCACCGCAAGAGCGGGAGCAACTCAAGTGCATGGTGAGCGAGACGCTGTAGTCGAAAGAGCGGGCGGTAATCAGCTGAATAGCGGAAGAGGCACAGTGTAGCAAAAGCGGGCAGAATGGCAACTGAAACGGTAAAGGGGCGCCCCACTACAGCGTGTCTTTAGGTGAAACGGATTGTGGGACAAGGTCAAGAATGGAAGAGTCACCAATAGGCAAAAAGTTCCGCTTGACCCCGGGAGCCGGCTACCTATGTCGGGGGCGATCTCAGGCCACACCAGGGCAACACGACTTGCGGAGGGGGCCGGAGCCAAGCGCCGCCTCCGAGTCCGCGCCATGACACCGTCCCTCGGGGGCCTCCGTCAAGCGGTTCAGGGTGGCACCGCATCACATTGTTTTCAAATGCAGTCACGTCCTCAAACAGCCCCCACTTACATTGAGAATAGTGAAGCTGTAGCAAGTGCAAATAGGCTTCAGACAGTGTTACAAGCACTCCTCAAAACTTTGAACTATCAGAGTGCATGAGTTTCATGCTCGATTGATTGAGCTAGCCGGATCGGGCAACAAAAAGTATAAAATAGTTATGTAAATAGTTATTTAATAAAATGTTTTACCCTGTTACTTTGCTGGTGTGTTGTATATATTTGTAATATTTGCATAGAGTTTATCGTTATTTTGGGCGGGGTGGGTGGCGGAGCCGAGCTGTCTTGCAGCCATCATGGTGTGGAGTTCAGTTCATCTCACTAGTTTCGTATTTCTCATGAGGGGTTGTTCCTAATGTTTCTATTTTAGCGAGGTCAAAAAGAGATTCCATTAGTGGCCTACTGATTTTGCTCGATTCCTTTTGTTTTTTTACACGATTTTTCGCTATCTGCAAAGACTAAACAGAGTATTGCGACTCTGTGCTTGTTTGTAAATAGAGAATGAACCAAAGAGAACCAATTCTAAAACATTAAATGCTTGGATAACAATCAATCAAATGGAGAGAGAAGCAGGCACGACGGATTACAACGGGGGCAAAGGTCTGCGTTAACTACCCTTCACTATCTGCAAAGAGAGAGTACTCCTAATAGAAATGAGGGGGGGGCAGCATTCAAAGCAGATCAGTGTGCATAAACACGAAAATGTTTTTTCTTACCACGTACTTGACATTCAACAGCTTATGATATTTGCAATTAAAAAACCATTGAAATTCACTGAAAAAACCATAGGTTATACACCATATATAGTTAGGAATTAGCATTTACAAAACCTTGAAAATTCACTGAAAAAACCATAGGTTATAGACCATATATAGTTAGGAATTAGCATTTAAAAAACCTTTTTTTACTCACACAAAACCATTGAAATTCCATATATAGTTAGTAGTACTAACTATATATCGCGCACCCGCAATCCACTGCTGATCATGTCACATATTACATCATTCATGACATGGTCAGTGACATCACTGATGACATCACTGATGACATCTCTGTCTGAAAAAAAAATTTCTTCAATATATTAAAATTAAATTCTATATATTTACTTTTTCATAGTTTTTTGGGGGGAGATAATCATACCGTACGCGTTCGGTGATCGCACCGTACTTTGTACAGGTAATTGTACTCTGCGCATAACGGCGCACACATTACGAATATGCTTTGACATTATGCGTCTCATCAATGCTTCCGCGTGACGTCATGTACGGCGCCCCGTATGCCTACGGCTTGAACGTTTCTAATTGTTCAAAAACATATATTTATGTATTTAATGTACATATTAAGGGAAGACATTATCTGGGATAATCATGAAAATAGTTTTTTTAAACTTTTAATAAGCGTATATTACTTTGAAAAGCAATTACGCAAATCGCGGCGGTACGTCGTACGTACTCGCAGCGAAAGAGCACCGTAAGTGCACCATAAGCATATGCAAAGTCGTGTGACTTTAAAAGAAGAGATTTGATCGGTTCCTAACACTTCCTTTTCCAACTGTTGAAAGACCCCTCCCATTTTAATCATTCTACTTTGACTATCTACGAAGAAGCATCTCTTCAGTGCATCCTGTCAAAATAGAGGGAAGATCACCATGACTACACCTATGGAGTCCTCTTCCAGCCATTCTTCTGAGGGAGAATTCATTCCTGAAGAGCCTCAGAAGAAAAAAAAAGAAGCACTGATTTGGAAGTTTTTTACTTTCGCTGAAGGGGAAAAAAGGTTAATGCTCCACTAGTAACCTGCAAAATATGCCAGACAACTCTTTCCAGGGGCGATCCATCAAAAAAATACTCATTTGGGACAGCGAGTATAGTGTGACACGTGAAAAACTTGCACCCCAACAACTTTGCAAGAGCTGCAACACGGAGGTTGCAGGAGAACCCACCGCCTGCTGTCCGTAGTACATCGACTGCACCACCACCACCTTCGGCAAGCAGTCCACAGCCTCACATTGGACCCGATTTTTGAGAACTAAAAATTCTTTGCATTTATTGCAATGAACTATTGTGTTATTGGGAACTGTCAATTGACCTCATAAAACGCAGGAAGCGGGAGCATCGTTGTCCACAACATACATTTTTTTCTTTCATCCTTTTGTTCCTGTTGGGCACTTTTTGGGTTCCAGTTTAATTTTTTTGTTTAAAATACAAAACTAAAAAGACAAAAAACAGTTCTTCTCAGAACTACCTCCACTTGTCAAAGAAAGAGTTATATTTCTATGATAGTGTGTACAACTTTGTCTGCATGAATGTGTAGTGCATAAATGAATGAAAGAATACATTAGTAGTGTATGGTGAATGTGAAAGTGCAGAACTATAAGGAAGTGCTACAACATAAATCTATAAGGGGTTTACCTATTGTATACTGTAGTACCCCCGAAGCACTTGAATGTAACATATGCACATAAATATATTACAAGTCTATGCTTCAATTTGCACTGCTGGGGAAACTGCCTGGATGATCTTGTATGTGTTGGGGCAGATTTACAACCCCCTTGTGCCTGTTTTACACAGCCGTTGGGTCACTTTTGTGACGCAGCAGTGGTGCAAAAGAAGTGCCAGGTGTGTGGTATTTAAAAAGTGACGCATCTGGAAGGTGCATTACATTGTAAAGCCCTGCCCCAGAGGAGGCTTTCCTGCGCGGGGGTGGGGGGGTGTACTGGCGCAGGAACGCCTCCTAAAAAGTGACTGAGTGAAATCTATACGATTTCATTCAGTCACTTTTGGGCTTATGCTGCGTCAAAACCCTGCACCTGCTTGAAGCAGGTGTAAGGATTGACACAGCATTGTGAGCATAGGGCTCCGAAAGCATTGCTGGAGCTGCGTTGCACTTGCAACGCAAGTGAAGCAATGCGCCGCCTTCACAGCACAGATACATCACATATCTGTGCCGTTTTTGCCCCTTAGTGCACCACATTGTAAATACGGTGCATCCATGGTGGTGATGTCACAGTGCACAATAACTGGCATATCTCTGGGGATGTACCACTTATTGTACATCTGCTGATTAGTGTTTTAATGTGGTGAATGGATTACTACACACTGCTCAATGAGACACTAAAAAACTATAACAAGAGTGACAGAGTGTTTGGTGGAAGTGTAAGTATAGAGACTGTGGAATTGAACATATAAAAGGCAAATTTGAAAGTGCATAGAACAGTGTATGAATAGTCTATAGGGGTTTGAAGCAGTCCATGCCCTAAGGCCCACTTTGCACCATACGTACTTAGGTACTGGCTGAATGATTACAATTCTGCAAGGAGAGTGTCTGGCTGAATGTATAGCAGCTTCCTTTTTAGAACAATGTATATATAAGCACATACTGCTGTATGGTTCACTACAATACTGAAACAGTAGTGTGAGAGTGTTTGGTAAAAGTGTAACGATACAGAGTGGAGAATTGAAGGTATAAAAGGCAAGTTTGCCGGTGTATAGAACAGTGGATGCATAGTCTATAGGGATTTGAAGCAGTCCATGCCCTAAGGCCTACTTTGGTGCATGACTACTTGGGAACCGACTGAATGATTACAGTTCTACAAGGAGACTGTCTGGCTGAATATATAGCACCTTCACATTTAGAACAGTGCATACATAAGAACATACTGCTGTATGACTCACTACAATACTAAAATAGCAGTAGCAGAATGTTTGGAGGAAGTGTCAAGATACAGACTGGGCAATTGAAAGTTTAAAAGCCAAATTTACAGATGTTTAGAAAACTGTCTACATTTATTATCTATAGGTGTTTGAAACAGTCCATGTCCTTAGGCCTACTGTGCTGCATGACTACTTGGGAACCGACTGAATGCTTACAGTTCTACAAGGAGACTATCTGGCTGAATATATAGCACCTTCACATTTAGAACAGTGCATACATAAGAACATACTGCTGTATGACTCACTACAATACTAAAATAGCAGTAGCAGAATGTTTGGAGGAAGTGTCAAGATACAAACTGGGCAATTGAAAGTTTAAAAGCCAAATTTACAGATGTTTAGAAAACTGTCTACATTTATTATCTATAGGTGTTTGAAACAGTCCATGTCCTTAGGCCTACTGTGCTGCATGACTACTTGTAGTGGCAGAATGATTACACTTCTCCAAGGAGAGTGTAGAACTGAATGTATAACTGCTTCACTTTTTGTACAGTGTATAGATAAGCATATATTTCTGTATGGCTCATTTTAATGTTGAGACAGTAGTGCAAAGTGTTTGGAGGGAGTATAAGGATAGAGACTGGGTAATTTAAGGTTTAAAAGACAAGTTGTCAGGTGCATACAAGAGTACATGCATAGTAAATAGGAGTTCGAAGCAGTCCATATACTAGGGCCTATTTTACTACATGAATATTTGGGAACTGACTGGATGATAAGAGTTCTGCAAGCAGTGTCAAGCTGAATGTGTAACTGCTTCACTTTTAGAACAGTGTTTAGATGAGCACATACTGCTGTATGGTTCACTACAATACTGAATCTGTAGTGTGAGAGTGTTTGCTCAAAGTGTAAGGATACAGACTGGGGAATAGAAGATATACAAGGCAAGTTTGCAGGTGCATAGAAGACTGCAAGCATAGTCTATAGGGGTTTAAAGCAGTCCATGGCCTAAGGCCTACTTTGCTCCATAATTACTTGGGTACTGACTGCATGATTACAGTTCTGCAAAGAGAGTGCATGACTGAATTTATAAAAGCTTCATTTTAGCACAGTGCATAGATAAGGACATTCTGCTGAATACCTCAGTACAATACTGAATCAGCAATTACTGAGTGTTTGCTGGAAGTGTAAGGATAGAGTCTGGGGAATTGAAGGTATAAAACACAAGTTTGCCGGTGCATAGAACAGTGCATGCATAGTCTATAGGGGTTTTAAGCAGTCCATGCCCGAAGGCCCACTTTGCCCCATGAGTACTTGGATACTAGCTGAATGATTACAATTCTGCAAGGAGACTGTCTGGCTGAATGTGTAGCAGCTTCACTTTTAGAACAGTGTATAGATAAGCACATAGTGCTGTATAGCTCACTATAATACTGAAACAGTAGTATGATAGTGTTTGCTGGAAGTGTAAGGATACAGACTGGGGAATTGAAGGTATAAAAGACAAGTTTGCCGGTGCATAGAAGACTGCATGCACAGTCTATAGGGGTTTGAAGCAGTCCATGGCCTAAGGCCTTTTTTAATCCATGAGTACATAGGTAGCGAGTGAATGATTACAGTTCTGCAAGGAAAGTGCCTGACTGAATTTATTACAGCTTCAGTTTTACTACAGTACATAGATAAGCAAATACTGCTGAATGAAACAGTAGTGTGAGAGTGTTTGGTGAAAGTATAAGGATACAGACTGGGGAATTGAAGGTATAAAAAACAAGTTTGCAGGTACATAGAAGACTGCAACCATAGTCTATAAGGGTTTTAAGCAGTCAATGGCCTACGGTCTACTTTGCTCCATAATTACTTGGGTACTGACTGGTTGATTACAATTCTACAGGGAGAGTGACAAACTGACTTTATAAGAGCTTCATTATTAGCACAGTGCATAGATAAGGACATTCTGCTGAATAGCTCAGTACAATACTGAATCAGCAATGACAGAATGCCTCATGAAAGTGTAAGTATACAGACTGGGGAATTGAAGATGTAAAACACAAGTTTGCAGGTGCATAAAAGACTGCATGCATAGTCATCAAATCAAATATACTTTATTCGGTTTTTGTGATACAAAACCATAAAAGTTCATAATACATACAAATTACAATCCAGATTATAATAAAAACGTTTTAAGAGACCAAGATACAGTTTGGTAGGGTCCCAATCATAAAAATTATTTTCCCTCTAAAGTTAAGACAGTATCAGAGGGGTTCATGGTTAATCATTGAAGTTCATAGTTAGTCATTATTACATGTCCCAGAAAATCATGATGCATTTTATGTATCCGGCCACATGGGGTATGATTTCGAAAAAGGAGGAAAACACGGAATTTTGGGATAAAAGTCATATAAGTCCCATATGGATATTGGGCCGTCTCTGTCTTGAGGCGGCCAAGTTTTCAAGTAAGGGACAATATTACTGTCTCGAAATCTCACAAGTACCAAGTCCCCAGCAACATCTTTGGGAAGGGGACCCAACCAGCCCACCCTTCTGACGCTCCTTATTGCTCCGTATAAATTTCGAGGCAGTGGCCTATTTTTTGAGAGACAGAATTTGGTTTTATTAACTAAGTCATGTTGTCTCTCAGTTTTCCCAGGTGGAAGAGCAGGTACACCCACAAGGATGCACACGTATGGGGCCGCTTCCGGTGGTAAATGGATAGAATTGACTTTGTTGTGAGCTGCTCTAGGTGCGGTCAGTTGGAGAAGAGGAACTTTAGCGGGGTGTTTAGCTATTTTTTGCCCTGATGCACTAGGGCCAATTGATTGTATTTGACAGCTTTTAACCTGCACAGATGGTTTAGAGCCTTGGTGAGTAGGAGGTGACTTAGGGCGGTTGGATGTGTCACTACGTTTGTCAGAGAGCAGGTTTGACTTGATGGCTGTCTCTAATCCAGAGAGCCTATCCCCTAACATGTTAATTTTTTCTAGCAGCGGAGCTATCATGGAGCTAACCGCTTGTTCAATAAGCGGTAATATGTGCAGGTGTAGAGGGGGTGTTATGGCATCTGGGTGCTCATCAATCGCTGGGATCAATGGGGAGTTAACAGTGGTTGAGCTTGGGGACAATTTTTGGATTTTAGGGTCATTTCCACCATGGTTGGCACCGTTATGTTTCCTTTTCACAGATAGGACCTGGGGGGTTCAAAACTTAGAGTGTTCGGGCTGCAGGTTTTATTAAATAATGTGGGGTGCTCTGAGAGTGTAGCCTTGTCTGGTTGTGTACTAACGCATTTGGGCGGAGGGGGGTTCCAATGTAGCATGGTTGGTTTGACAAAGAATGTTTAACTCATCTAACAGGGAGAACATTTGCCCAGTGCCTGCAACGCTGGTTGAAAGGTCCCCCTTAGAGATCATGGTGATAAAGTGATAAAGGGCGGCAAAATATGCACAGGTCCACAATTAAAGAGTCAGAACGGTTAAGGGGATCTTTACCTTCTTGATTGTAGGCCTTCGATGTAACAACCAAGGGGGGTGGCCCGTCCCGTCCTTATCCGGCCTATGAGGGACGCTGGGTATTGTGGTTTTCTATGCCCCCGCTATCCCCGCTCTGCGGCCGCGATGTCAGGAGCGGCGGCGGAGGAGAGCCGTGATGGATGTCGGGGCTCTGGTTCTGGGTCTGGGTCTGAGTTCTCCTCCGGTGATCAACTCTACCCCCAACAAAGTGATTCCCCCCCATGCATAGTCTATAGGAGTTTGAAGCAGTCCATGCCCTAAGGCCCACTTTACACCATGAGCACTTGGGTACTGGCTGAATGATTACAATTCTGCAAGGAGAGTGTCTGGCTGAATGTATGGCAGCTTCGCTTTTAGAACAGTGTATGGATAAGCACAAACTGCTGTATGGTTCACTACAATACTGAAATGGTAGTGTGAGAGTGTTTGGTGAAAGTGTAACAATACAGACTGGGGAATTAAAGGTATAAAATACAAGTGTGCAGGTAGATAGAAGACTACAAGCATAGTGCATAGCGGTTTGAAGCAGTCCATGCCTTAAGGCCCACTTTGCACCATGAGTACTTGGGTACTGGCTGAATGATTACAATTCTGTAAGGAGAATGTCTGGCTGAATGTATAGCAGCTTCACTTTTAGAACAGTGTGTAGATAAGCACATAGTGCGGTATGGCTCACTATAATACTGAAACAGTAGTGTGATAGTGTTTGCTGGAAGTGTAAGGATACAGACTGGGGAATTGAAGGTATAAAAGACAAGTTTACCGGTGCATGAAAAGACTATAGGAGTTTGAAGCAGTCTATGGCCTAGTACTATTTTAATGCATGAGTACTTAGGTACTGAGTGGATGATTACAGTTCTGCAAAGAAAGTGCCTGACTGAATTTATAACAGCTTCAGTTTTATCACAGTACATATATAAGCAAATACTGCTGAATGTTTCACTACAATATTGAAACAGTAGTGTGAGAGTGATTGGTGAAAGTCTAATGATACAGACTGGGGAATTGAAGGTATAAAAAACAAATTTGCTGGTGCATAGAACAGTGCATGCATAGTCTATAGGGGTTTGAAGCAGTCCTTGCCCTAAGGCCCACTTTACACCATGACTACTTGGGAACTAGTTCAATGATTACAATTCTGCAAGAAGAGTGTCTCAAACCATTATTATTAAATCATAATACATTTATTCTGTAACATCACATAATTTAATAGAGCTTTTAAAATAATTTCATCAGGTATTTCGTTTTCCTGGTTATCAATTTCAAAAGTCATACGATCAAACTCAATGTCATGTAATGCTTCCACAAAATCAGCATCCAAGGTTTCGTCTAGAAATATTGTTTTGTTGATTTTCCATAGTAAATGTCTTATGTTGTAGGTCCTTGTACAAAAATATAAACACTTCATTTTATCATTTTTCCTAATACATAACACAAAACTAGCTTTATCAACTATTTTGCCCATTAAAAAATATTATATAAATAGCATTCTCAACTACTTTACTTTATAAGATTCTATAAATATAATTATTGATATGAATTTTCGGTTTTTAAATGTTCTTACATTTTCAAACCAGTCACTCCGTATCACTATAGGAAAAAACTCAGGCTGTTATAATAAAATGCAGTACTGAAAAAAGTACAATATGTCTATTCAACTTACCTGTTCCAAACTAGTAGATGTGTTGTAGTAAAATTCAAAGAATACTGGTACACTCAGTATATATATATTACGTTTTTCAAATGTCTTTAAAAGATACAAACCATCTTTGCACACTCATGTACTCAATCCATGTTTTGTTACTTCAGCCCTGTTGAAGCACATTCCATCGGCCATTTTTAACAGTTACTTATACTTACCTTAAACATAATAAATAATAAAAAACGTATATATTATAAAATTAGAGTCTGTGGAAAACAAAAAATACAGTTACAATATATCTTTTACAACACAAAATAATTTGTAAAGCATTTCATTTGCCTTTTTTGCTGTTCTCAGAATATATTGAATTTGACTACAAACAGTTAGTTCAATAGTACTCATCACATAACAGCGGGCAGAAAAAAAGACAATCAATAAGATTATCTTAAAAAAAAAACATTCAACATTTTCAATAACAATCTAAAAAATAGAAATAAAACATATGTTAAATGTTTTTTTCTAACAGCAATTTCTTACGTAACTATGAGATATTTCAAACAACTTTAAAATACCAAAACACTATCATGGAGTTTCATACACTGAAACCAAAGTTACTTTTAAATATATGCTGACAAAATATACAATTCAATTCAATTTCAAAGAAAACTTTATTCGGATTGCAAAAAATCCATAAAAGTCACATAGACATAAAACACGTTTTTAAAAATAATTTTACACAGTTACCATAAAAATAATTAAAAGAAAAGAGAGCAGCAATGATGATGTAAACAGTCTAGATCGGGTTATTAAAGTGCATTCCAATATACATTATAGGTAACCAAAGTGCTGTTGCATAGGAGACATTCTTCTTGGGTACATGGGCATTTCAGGGAGGTTCCATAGATTTCCGTGCATAAAAAATAACTTTCAGAAATGAGGTTGCACGAAAAATCAGATCTGCATTGTCTAAGTTTAAAAACATTACATAAGATTGATTTAGGGAAACTGGCCTTTGTTTTTTAAAATATGGAGCTAAGAACCACTTGATATATTTCATAAAAAATTTACAATGGAAAAAGAAATGCAGGTCGTTTTGTCTGCTGTGACCATCACAGGGGCAGGGGCTTAGCTCGTGCCCAGAGTTCGAAGTGCTGTGGCCCATGGGAAAGCAGAGTGAGTATTTTGTAGATCCAGCTCTTAGGCGGAATAACAGCGACCTCTCCCAGTTGGTCAGAGGGAGTCTGAGGTATAAAGGTATTCGTTGTGGGGATAGATCATTGTTTATATTAGTCACATAAGATTTAACAGTTTGTTTTTGTAACTCTATCTCCAACCTCTTTTCCCTAAAGAGGGCATAAAGTTCGGTTTGTATGACCTTCTTATCTGAGTTCTTAATCTGGGCAGGGTCGTTAAAAAGATTGATTTTCCCAATACTATCCAGGCTTTCCTTTGTTGCCCGGAGCCACGGGATGCTCATACCCTTGTCACAGTTTAGACATTCAGATACAATGTCCTGTGTTAAGGTGGCACGTTCATTAGCCCAAATCGACAGCCAAAATGTTGCGGGTCGCGTGGCAATGAAGTCGGTTATGTAGGGCAAGTTGAGCTCGGCATGACAGATATACCCAGAAGAGGAGATCGGAGCTCCTAAAACTTTTCTGCACAACCGGTTTTCTTCTGTCTGCAGGCTAGATGGGCTCACTATCCCCCAAATTTCTGCTCCATAGGTTGCAACCGGAACACATTGCAATTTGTAGATTTTCATAATTGCCCCGGTTGTTTCTGACCTTTTTGGTCGTGGCAAGGCAAGGATGGAATTTATGGCCTTTGAGAACTTGCCTGTGGCGTGGGCGAGATGCCCACTCCACAGGCCGTTCGCAGCAAAGACCATGCCTAAATATGGAAATGATTTGGTGGAGTATAGCTTCTCTGATCCAATTGAGATGGAGTTCAGTTGTTTGGCCCCTGGCCCACATGTCATAACAAATGATTTTTTAAAGTTCACCTTCAGGTCCAGTTTCCCCATAAAAAGGGAGAAGCTCTTGACCAGGGCACGAAGAGCATTCGGTGTTAAGCCCATGATCACCGCATCATCTGCGTAGAGGAGTGCGGGTAGCGGGTTCCCTTGGATTTTCGGGACATCCGTTGTCGTCTCTTTCAGGGAGTCACTCAGACCGTTTATGTAGATGATGAATAACAGGGGTGCTAAAACGCACCCCTGTCGGACGCCTCTTTCTACCTTAATTGCCCCCGAGGTTTCGCCATCCATTCCGATTCGTACCCGAGCTTTAGTGTCCGCATGTAGATAGGCTAGAAAGTGTACCAAGGGTTCATCAAGGCCATAGGAGAGAAGTGTCGCCCACAATTTCGACCTATTCACAAGGTCGAATGCGGACGACAAGTCCATAAAGGCCAAGTAAATAGGAGCAGCTTTGGCTATGGTGTATTTGCCTATTATAAGATTGAGATTCAGGCATTGTTCTATTGTCCCAACCCTACTTCTAAAGCCCATCTGACATCTGTCTAGCACCCCTGTTTCTTCGGCCCAATCATTCACTCTGTTGTACAACACCCGGCCTAAGATTTTCAGGGTATTGTCTAAGAGTGAGATGGGCCTATAATTTGCTGGGTCAGATCTTTCACCTTTTTTGTAAATGGGCACTATTGTGCTTGTGGACCAGGTAGCAGGGATGGTACCCAGCGATACGCTGTTGAAAACATTAGCCAGAATGGGTCCCCAAAATTCTGGTCTGTGTTTGATTAAATCAATTGGGAAGCCATCCGGCCCAGGTGCCTTGTTCCCCAGGCTTTGATTAATGGCCACGAGGACCTCCCCCAGGGTTATGTCAAGTGGGCTCAGCTTATCAAAATTTTGGTTTTCTACAGGAGCAGCGGGGTTAGCATATATATTGGAGAAATGTTGCTCCCAGTTCTGACTTGAAATGGTGCAGCTGATTGGTGATAGCTGTTTACCCAAGTCCCGCATCTTCCTTACAGCGGGCCAAAAAGTTGCACTATTTCCCATAGTAGCAGAAACTGATAGATCTTTCCACTGATCCTCTACCATGGCAGCCTTCCTTATCCCTATGGCTGTTTTGTAGGCATGCCTGGCGGTCCGTACATCAGCAAGGTCTCTCGGTTTAGAATTTAATGCCTTGCGGAGTGCCTTGTTTGCCGCTGAGCAACAACTGTCAAACCATCTGGGTTCGTCGTTGTTTTTCCTGTGGGGGACTATCAGAAGAGTTTTAATGACATGGCACAAGTTTTCAAAGTCTTCAATTATCCTGTGGTAATTCCCATCTGTAAGTAGGCAGGAAGCAACTGTTGGTTGATGATTATTTGTAATTATATCCATAATGGATTCACAGTTCACCCCTTTCCACTTTAGCCTAAGGTTGTCTGTTGATGTCGTGATATCCCTTGCTCCCAAAGTGCGGGGAGGTATTTGGGTCGGGCCCATTCTTAGGCTAAGTTCAAGTGCGTTATGGTCGCCAAAGGCTGTTTCTACCACTCCAGCTTGGATGACTTTGTCTAATAGTTCCACAGAGGTGAAGATGTAGTCTACTGTGCTGGAAAAATCTCTCCCTCTGAACGTTGGAATGTAAGCAGTATCACTATGTGTAAATGTGTCCATTATATTTGATAGGGTATGGGTATTTATGAAATTTTTCAGTTCATTCCCGCGTTTGGTGGCCCTATCTGGTTGCTTTGTACTTGCTTTAGTTCTTGATAGTTTGGCATTGAAGTCTCCAGCTAGGATGATCCCATTGCTTGCACAGTTCTTGGTTGATTCAGATATCCTTGTTATGTTCTCGAATAACTCTATATAGTTTTTATTGGGGGTCGAGTGAAAGTCGTTGTTATAAAAGTTGATCAGATGTACTGATGATCTACAAGTAAACTTGATGATTTGAATATTTGGACTCTCAGTTGGTATTGGCCTGATAGCCCCCCCTAGAGTTATTCTGAACCCAATCAGCAAGCCTCCCATGGGGCGGCCAAAAGCTGGCTTTTGAGCACAGATGCTGTAGCATTCAAAACCCTCTATGGTTATTTCCGAAGTAGCCCATGTCTCTTGGAACATTATAATATCTTTGTTAGATATGAATTTTAACCATTCCTGGTCCAATACCCGTTGTTGGAGTCCGGCTACATTCCAGCTAACAATCGTTAGTACACTATCAGGGTTTTTATAAATATATGGATCTGGAGGGATAGTTGTTTTACATCCTACATTGTTATCCATTAGTTTGTCTTCCCTTACTAGTGACAGTGTCGGGTGGTTTTGGACCAGTTGGGTACCTAATGTTTCCTTATCGACCAACTCTATGTTTTTAACCAACTCAACGGGGCAGCCCTGTTTTGTTCCCTCCAGTTCAGTATTCAGCAGCCCCGGAGGAGATGGGGGAAGTCAATCAACCATGTCGAGACTGCTGAATCTGTTATAAACTGGTATACCCCAGTAAGCATCTCTGCTTGGTATATTCCTATCGGGATGTCTATAGTTATTATCTGACTCCCACTCACCCCAGTTTTTTCCCTCAACTTCTTGCCCCGTGTGACACCAGTTTCTCTCAAAGGCATTATGGTGCTCAAAGGCATTATATACAACAAATAGTCCTTAATAGCTTTACATACTTTTCCTCAAGGCCGAATAGTATATCACAAATTCTTAGTTCAGAAGTTCCTCGATAGTAATTCTCAGCATCCGTCTCCCACCTTTCTGATCCAAAACCACCAACATCATTTGCAACGTCCCCCAGGGCTCATCCCTCAACTTGACGCTATTCAACATCTACATGGCACCCTCACACAAGTGGCCTGCCATCGCAACCTGAACATTATCTGCTAAGACAACGACACCCAACTCATCTTCTCCCTAACCAAGGAGCCACATACCACCGAAAGACGTAACCAACTGCACAAGGATCAACTCTCTAAATCTCAACTCGGGAAAACACCTACAACGACTACAGCGAGTCCAAAACACTTCCGCCCAACTGATCATTAATGTCCCCTGCCGCAGCCACGTCACCCACCACCTGCGAGATCTACACTGGCTTCACGTCAACAAGAGGATCACCTTCGAGCTCCTCACCCTCAATTACAAAATACTCTACAACACCAGACCAACCTGCCTTAACAGCAATAATCCCGAAAGCCAAATTTTGTCTTTAAAAATATTAGGTAAGAATTTGGCAACTCTTTAGGCAAACGCTGTTTAAAAACCAATTGACTATCAGTACAATGTATCCAACCTTTCAAACATTTTAAATAAACAGTGTAATGTCCAGATGTTGTAGAAGGTCCATCATGAAACACAATTGCTACAGCTACAAAAGATCTTCCTGATATTGATAGTTGAGTAGCTAAAACATTTTTTATTAAAGTATCAAATTTTCTTCCATCAGCTCTGCAACATTGCAGCATTAAAATTACCTACTGTCTATATCTCTGTATAAATATGGTTAATGACATTTCTGATTTACATTTGACTTGCTCCTCTAACTCGATTGTTAAAAGACACTGATTCACAGTCTGGTAAACTCAAATATATAAATCTTTCACTGTTATGTGCTACATGTAAACAAAAATTTTCACAGTCATGTTGCCATTTATAAGAAAGGCCAAAAAGATTTCAATATCTATACCTTCATCTTCTAATACAACAAACATATACATTAGAAATTTCTGACAATCTTGCTGAATATTCTGCATAAATTGAGTACAACCAGAACATATGTCCAAAACATTTCGAATATCAGAAACACTTTGTATTTTACTTTTATCACTACTACATTTCTCACAACAGAGCCTTTCTTCCCGATTTTCAACAATTTGCTGTTGTAAACTTTCAAGGAAAAAAAACAACATTAACAACTACATTAGCATAGCAGTTGACACCAGAATTATTTTCAAACTGATAACCAACATTGTCTTCAACACTGTCCTTTTTTTTTTTTCTTGCAATCACAACTTCATCTTGTTTTTTTTCTTTCTCTACAGCTTCACTACAGATATTCTCAAATCTTCTTTTTCTACCTACCAAACGCTTTTCAGATACTAGATATTGACCTAAATTGGGTGCATATTCTCTTCTTAACCTATTATACTCTTTCACACAATTCGCATCTGCACTAATTTTTGTCTCATCAAATCAATCAAGTACAATCCAGATAAAGTTCTCACTCGAGACAAAGCAACATATGCCATACATCCTTTAAACACGGTACTTCCAATATTCACTAAAGCACTATCTACACTTAAACCTTGAGATTTATGAATGGTCACTACATACGCCAAAGAAATAGGAAACTGTTTTCTGCAAACATACAAATCTTTTACAAGCAAAAACCAATCTGAACAACAACTAAATTGTTGTACATCTTAAATTTCATCAAATTTGATTTTCAAAAATTCAATACCATCTCGATTCACATAATTAAGGAAATCAACAATTTTACCCATTGCTCCATTTACTAAACCTTTTTCCACATTCAAATTACGTCATAAAATTACTCTACAGTTTACACATGCATATAAATTCTTTTCTAAACCAGCATTTTTACTTATCGATTTCTCTAATGCATCCCACTTGCTCAGATATTTGTTGTTCCAAGTTTCCTAACTTTGTTACATCTTCTTGAGCTTGACACATTGCTGTTTCCACCTCTTCCATAGCAGTTGCTGCTCCATTTTGAACAATTGGTTCTCCTAGTAGATCCTGACTCAACGGAACAGAAGTTTGAGTGTCTTGAGAACTGTCTCTAGCAATCTCAGCTGCAATTGTAGCTTCTTGCTCAATTTCATGGTTCAACATGTTCACATAATTAGCAAAAACAGGACATTCTATAGTAACTTTACTTGCAATAAAGAAATCTTCATAGCTCTCAAAATCTCCAAGTAATTCCAATTCTGACGCCGCGGCTTGAAAAGTTGCAAAAGAGCTAAGTAGTAAAATTCCCTTTCGTCAGGAGTTTCGCAACTCAGTTTATGGTGATTAATCAAATGTCCTTTTCTTTGTTTTACCAAACATCCTTCAGACCCAATCACGGCATATATACCATTATTGATGTTTTCTGTAATATTCCGTTTAAAAATATAGTTTTGCAGCTCTTCATAGGGACAAATGTTCTCAAGATGATGACTTCTATTTGGATAATGTGTATCCAACATATTAGTTTTCACAATATCTGTAATTTCTGGCCCTTTTTCAGCTAAATATTCAATCTCTTGTACAGATTTAAGTACTCGATTTTGTGTTGCAGCAAGACCTAGACTCACGCAAATGATTTGTCTAGATTTGGAGTATAGACTTGCAGATGATAAGCGATCCGAGCATTCATATGTTCCAATTTCTAGATGAGATAATATCTTCAAACGGTAACTATATCATTTCTTACTTAGACTCTTCTCGTGGGAAATCTCTTCCCACATTTCCTTCAATTCCGTTTTTTCTGATTTTGTTATGTAGGATGTTACATATCGAGCAACAGCAATAGAATAGTCTCCAACATATTGAATATCCATGTTAGCATTCCACATTGGCAAAATGACTGGGTTGTAGTCATTTATGTATTTTGACTCTTCATTTCTTCTTAAGTTGTAGGTATTTTTTGGAGACTTTCTTGTGATAGTATGTCACAAAGATGACATAAAACTGTTCACTCTTCCTTTCGATATTACAGGATGTGGACATCCAAAACGACATTTGGTGTAGAATTTCTCCTTAAATTTGTACTTTTGATGACAGTCTTTACCACAACAATGGCTTTGGAATCGTAAGACTTGTTGTCTTAAGCCTTTAACTTGTGTACTTTTGGGTAATTCACATGTAGCATATTCTTCAATAAAAGACAACACAGTATCTTTTGAGTCTGTTCCAAATTTGGGAGCATCTTTGATCCATATTAGCATATGTATGTGAGGAGCACCTCTCGCTTGATACTCCTTTCTCCAAAAGAAATCCAGAACCTCTTCAAGAGGAGGATTTTTTTATTGGTGATAAAAGACATCATAGCTTCAAAACTATGATTGAAATACCTGCATACATTAACTGGATCCAAAGAACACAATTCTGCAGGTGTCTTGTATTCAATATTTAGTATATTTGGATTTGCCTCTCGAAGAAATTGAAGTAAATCATCCCAAGCATATTCAGCACAGATCAGAGTAAGGAACCATGTAGGAGTTCCTAAGTTCCTTAGCATACATTTTAGTTCTCCATGACCATGGTACCAGTACTCATTAGTACCACACTGACATGCCATGAGATTAATTAGCTGAGATTCCAAAACATTATCTTTCTCCTGTACTTTATCCATTAATTCCTTTGCCGAAACATTTTGCAGATGTACACCTGTTTTCAATATATGGTTTACTGCATAAGAAAGTCCAGACAAATCACTCTCAAACAAAAGATTAAACAAATACGGAATACATTTGTCGAAATCTTGTATCTTCTGCATACAATCTTGAAGTCCGGTATTCAGATGCAGGAATCTGCACAGGTCGTTCATCATATCGTCCTCCTTTTCCTGTGGGAAACAACTGAGAGAAACAACGAGCTTCCAAGCTTTTTTCCCATACACTAATGGGACTTCCCTTTGCTTCTTTTATTTGGAATAACTCTATAGTATTCCCCATCACTTATTTAGAATGAAGTGGATGAACACTGTAATGTTCGTAGATTTCTTCAGTTCTGGACACATCCACTTTTTCAATTTGTCCAGATGGCGAGTCACTATCTTCTTCTACAGTTATTTCTTCTTCTGTCACATACACATTTTATAATATTGATTATTTTTTACCAGATACAATGTTGCCTTTTTCACTTTCCTAACATCTACTAATTCTTGCCAGATTTTCTTACTCTTAGTAGAAATGCCATTAACAGGAATAACAAAAGGTTCATCTTCTACATTTTGTACACCAATTGTTTCAATATTTTTCTTTAAATCTAGAGGCAAATATACAACTCTTCCCTTTAATCCTCTCTGTAAATCTGAAGGAGGCAATTTTCCTGTCTTAGGCTCCATACGAACAATAGCCCGAAATGGATGCACAAATTGAATAAGAATAGACTCATAAGTATTTAAATCCATCAGTTCAGAAGGAATATTTACCAACTCACGATTATCATGCACAGCTCTAGCAGGCATTTTGTTCTCATCTAATTTGTTATAACAATATTTACAAATACGCTGATCAGAACTCAAATCAAAATAATTCTCTACCATCAAATAAGTTGCAAATTCCATCCACTCATTATTATTTTCCTTTTCACTTTTTAAATACAGATCAACAGTCCTGGTCTGATTATTATAATGAGTACGTCGACAACAAATACAAGAATAATTTGGCTTTTCACCTGAAATCACCTTAAACTTTGTAATTTCTTGCTCAAAATTTTCAGTACTACAATGTTGTACATTCTCTTCCACATTTCCTTTTATTAATGTATCAATTTCTGCACTATCTTCCTCCTGACCAAAGTAACTAACCTGAATGGCATCATAAACGTTTATTACAACTGATACAGATCCACGCAAAAGAGCACTGTTAAACTTTTTTAGCATTAGTGCTGGACTTTTTGCATAATACAATCTTCTGACTAATTTCCTCATTTCAGTATGAAATACTGCTTACATCCTGAAATGGTGAAAAACACTTCCACATACTTTTTTAGAAAGACAAGCCAGAGAATGACCTTGTAAACCAGTATTTTCTCTCACTCTGCAAGGGTCTAGTCCTTGCAACATCTTAATTTTTTGTTTAACACTTTTCTTAGTATAGTTACGTAAGAAATTGCGTAAAAAATCAATAGATTCCTGCCGTACTCTACAAATGCTACTACAATTCCAAGAGTACACTGGAGCTTTAGGACGTTTCCCTAAAACTCCATCAGCTAACACCTCTTCTGCATTTCTAGGAACAATTTTCTCTTTCTCAATAGGACAACCATTTCTAACCTCATGAGCATGATCCCTAGTGTCAACTGCATGCAACAAATCATTACTCTGAAAATAACTCTCTTCATTAAAAAAAGGCTCGGAACTTGAACTATGTTTCCATTCACCCAAAAAAACTCCTAAAAATTACTTCTGTTAATTACTCATCTCCACATACTTTTGGCCTTCATTCAATGGATTGGCTTATCTAGTGATCGGATTCTATTAATTACTAAAATAAACAATTTTTTTTCAATTCGAAAGCTTTCTCAACTACATTTTCTATACGTTTCTTCTTCTTATAAAATGCTGTTTTTTTTCTTCACTTCCTTGATCAAATTCGACAAAACTCTACTATAAAACATTTTGTTTCTAATTTCTTGAAATTGATTCTTCCTCCTTTTACTATACACTGTTTTTTGAATGAATGATGAATTCCCATAGTTGTTTTCTTTTCTCTTGCTTTTCTTTTTAGTTGCAGATACACAATTTGTATTTTGGATATTGTGCCCACTCTTCATAGTACTTGATATGTTCTTCAAAAAAATCTTCGTTCTCTTAGCCAGAACTTTTTTTCTTTTTGTTGACACATTGTTGTTCAGGTAAATCTTGTGGATGACTTCTCTTTAAATAATAAGCTTTATTCTATTGTTTCCTATTTTCAATTTTTGAAGGCATGATGAATTTTGTTTACTGTTGATAAATAGAATCTGTTATAAAAAATATATATAACAATATAAAAAATAAATTAAGCAGTTAATCTACTAAGCCCTACTTCACTGCATCAATACTTGAGTACTGATTAAAAGATTACACTTCTGTAAGAAGAGTGCCTGACTGAATTTATAAGTGCTTCAGCGTATGAGGACACACAAGTATTATGAGGAAACAGGGAAGAATATAAAGAGAGATGAGTAAGAATGAAGAAATAGAGTGGAGTATAAAAACACACAGATGTGTATAAGTAGACAGGGATGTGTATGAGGAAAGAGGGAGCAGTATCAGAAAATATTGGAGAGTATAATGAGAGGACGGAGTATGAGGAAAGGGGGACAAACGAGCAGAGAGGGTGGAGTAACAGGAAAAAAGGGGGGATGAGGAGAGAAGAGAGAGTATGAGGAGAGAGAGAGAGAGAGAGAGAGAGTGTGAAGAGAGGGGGAGAATATGGAAAAAGAGGCGAGTATGAGCACAGAGAGGGGAACTATGAGGACAATGAGGAATATAAGTAGAAAGGGAGGAGTATCAGGACAGAGAGGGCAATATGAGGACAAAGGGGAGTATGAAGACAAGGAGCACTATGTGGAGAGAGAAGTGATAATAAGGAAAGAGGGGGAATATCAGAAGAGAGGGTACAGTATAAGCAGAGAGAGGTAGACTGTGAGGAGAGAGCAGGGAGATTATGGAAAAAGGAGCAAGTATAATTCCTTAATGTACACAGACGCTCAGTGTGATACTAGGGATAAAATATGAGACCATACATTTTACCAAGTTTTTAAGAAAAACAAGGGGGACCCAATAGGTAGCCAAGGACCAAGGGTGTATGCTATTTCAAGAAACAAAGGTCCTGAGCACATTAAAGAATGCAAACAAATATAATATAGAACACAATGGTAACTATATAGTTCTCCTGTCCAGCCGGACCAGGGATTTATTTAAATAGACGAATAAAATTAAATACAAAAGCAACATTTACTGAAAGTAGGGGACAGTCCTGTAATGTACTTGTAAAGAAGAAAAAGTAGTAGGGAATTCAGAAGTTAGAGTTTACAGGCAAAGAAACAGAGCAACTTGGACACTATTTAAATCAGTGTAGGTAGTTTTCTCCAGCGTAGACTATACAAAATCATACACAATAATTACATGTATGTCCACTTAAAATAAGTCGACGACGTTTCGATCCATCGCTCTAATAAAAAAGGATTATCATCAGGACTAAAATTGAAATTATTTTGCCTGGTTTGATTAGTACGCCCGTTGAGAAAGTAGAACAGGGAGGAAAAACAAAGGAGTTTTTTAGAGGGTAGGGAAAGTCAGCATTTTAAGGCGTTATTACCACATTTAGCATTTTTTCGGAATCGCAGTGAGCCCACTGGTGTTGTGCCTTTGTTGGAAAAAACATGAAGAGGCGAGTTAAGCTGGTGCGACCTGCATTGAGACCACGGGATAACGTTGTGAAGGTCGGGGGTGACCATGCTGCGCAGTGAGTACAGTCCACGGTGAGACATCATGCAAACGCCTGGTGTAATAATTAATCAGTGAGCGGCCACATTCGTGCATATCGATTCGTGGTGAACGGGTATGGCAGGACTAATTTCAAGGCTTGTCTATGGTTAAGGTCAAGGGGGCATAGCTGGATGAGTGAGCCACCTAAATACAGAGTGCCGTTCTTGAGAGAGCAAGCCACACAGTTGAATCGTGGGGAGTAAGTGAAGGGACTGCCGAGAGGGTTCGTGCCGTTCGATGCCCATGACCTACGAGGGGGACCGGGTACAGGCTTACCTTGATTGCGAGGGAACGAAGTGCTGGCGCTGCTTCGAACTTTAGTTTCAAGATGGGGTAGCGGCTTGCACTGTGGGGACAAGGATTTTGAGTGAACTGACACATAGGGGATATCACATAGATCGCTTGTGGCGGACAAGGTGCTCATATCTTACCAAGATAACCGCTAGTTTTAGTTAGACACTTCAGTGATCGTGTAAAATTACACCTTCTTTTCCGCGGTCTTGAGATGAAAGGATCTGCTGTAGGGAGAAAGGGGATGGGGTTAAGGGGAGTGGTGGGAAGTGAGGAGCGGGAGGCCTAGGGAATCGTAAACTTACCGTATTAAAGAGCAATGTCAATTGTTATCTGTAGGGGCGGCGGGAATCTGGTAGGGTGCTCTTACCGTTCGGTGTGCCTCAGGATCATATTAAAGCATCACTGTCAGGTGATGCGGTGTCACGTGCCCACGGGACTGCAAGTCATTACCACCAGGGCATGTAACTGCGGCGGACATATTGGAAGAGTGAACTGATACAGGATGTGCAATTAAAAAAACGGCGCGAGTGAAGGGCAAGGTTAGGGGACAGTGAATCAGGACAGTGACTTATATACAGTGCATGATGTTACTACACATTCAAGTATGGGAGAGCAAATTCGTAGTGGGTGCAGGCTGAGGGTATTCCACAAGCTATACATTAAGGTTCATAAAATCAAGTTCACTCGTGGATATCAAACTACAGCAGTGTAGTCCAGTCCTCACTTCTGTTGAGGCCAGTCCGTATAGTGTCAAACTGAATGATGTTTTTTAGTTCTTCGAGGTTCATGAGCTGAAATAGGTTGCCGCCTCTTGGTGGTAATTTGACAACCTTTAGTATTGTCCATCCGATGTCATCCTCGGTGTGGTTCTTTTCTGTGAAGTGTTCCACCAGTGGTGCGTTGAGGATCCTGCACCTAATCCGGCTTCTATGTTGACAAATGCGGGTCTTTGCTTTTTGAGTAGTCTGTCCCACATACATTTTCAGGCAAGGGCACAGTATTCCATAGACAACATTATTGGAATTACAATTAGAGAAAGATTTCAGTTCAACATTGACACCATTATGGCTGAAAATGCGTGTCTCAATTGCAAACCCACAGACGTTACAGCCACCACATTTTACATGACCTAGCAGTGGGGGAAGATTCCAATTTGATTCAATAGTGGATCTTGATGTAGGGGCAGGTAATGCTGCTCTAACCAGATCCTTTCATCTCAAGACCGCGGAAAAGAAGGTGTAATTTTACACGATCACTGAAGTGTCTAACTAAAACTAGCGGTTATCTTGGTAAGATATGGGCACCTTGTCCGCCACAAGCGATCTATGTGATATCCCCTATCTGTCAGTTCACTCAAAATCCTTGTCCCCACAGTGCAAGCCGCTACCCCATCTTGAAACTAAAGTTCGAAGCAGCGCCAGCACTTTGTTCCCTCGCAATCGAGGTAAGCCTGTACCCGGTCCCCCTCGTAGGTCACGGTCATCGAACTGCACAAACCCTCTCGGCAGTCCCTTCACTTACTCCCCACGATTCAACTGTGTGGCTTGCTCTCTCAAGAACGGCACTCTGTATTTAGGTGGCTCACTCATCCAGCTATGCCCCCTTGACCTTAACCGTAGACAAGCCTTGAAATTAGTCCTGCCCTAGCCGTTCACCACGAATCGATATGCACGAATGTGGCCGCTCACTGATTAATTATTACACCAGGCGTTCGCATGATGTCTCACCGTGGACTGTACTCACTGCGCAGCATGGTCATCCCCGACCTTCACAACGTTATCCCTTGGTCTCAATGCAGGTCGCACCAGCTTAACTCGCCTCCTCATGTTTTTTCCAACAAAGGCACAACACCAGTGGGCTCATTGCGATTCCGAAAAAATGCTAAATGTGGTAATAACGCCTTAAAATGCTGACTTTCCCTACCCTCTAAAAAACTCCTTTGTTTTTCCTCCCTGTTCTACTTTCTCAACAGGCGTACTAATCAAACCAGGCAAAATAATTTCAATTTTAGTCCTGATGATGATCCTTTTTTATTAGAGCGATGGATCGAAACGTCGTCGACTTTTTTTAAGTGGACATACATGTAATTATTGTGTATGATTTTGTATAGTCTATGCTGGAGAACACTACCTACACTGATTTAAATAGTGTCCAGGTTGCTCTGTTTCTTTGTCTGTAAACTCTAACTTCTGAATTCTCTGCTACTTTTTCTTCTTTACAAGTACGGTACAGGACTGTCCCCTACTTTCAGTAAATGTTGCTTTTGTATTTAATTTTATTTGTCTATTTAAATAAATCCCTGGTCCGGCTGGACAGGAGAACTATATAGTTACCATTGTGTTCTATATTATATTTGTTTGCATTCTTTAATGTGCTCAGGACCTTTGTTTCTTGAAATAGCATACATTTTACCAAAACACATTTACTACACTAAAACATTTAAGTGACTGCACACATTCTATGTATATAACTACTACATTTCAGTGGACAACCCTGACTCATTTTGGAAATACATTTCCAATCTGCTGCATTATTTTTGCCAACATTACATCCAGAAAGTGACACAATAGAACAACAAAGAGGCACAATGGGCTTGTAAATCTACCCAAGAGTGTATGCAGCAGTGTATGTATACTGACTGGGGAATTGTAAAGAGGCAGGTATGATGAGAGAGGGAGGAGTAAGAGGACAGAGGAGGGATTATCAAAAGGAAGGTGAGTATTAGGAGACAGAGGAGACAATGAGGACAGAGGGGGTATATGAGGATAGGGGGAACTAAGAGGACAAGGAGCACTATGAGGAGAGTGAAGAGAGAATAAGGAAAGAGTAGGAATATCAGAAGACAGGGGACAGTATAAGCAGACAGAGGTAGACTGTGAGGAGAGAGGGGGGAGATTATGGAAAAAGGAGCAAGTATAATTCCTTACTGTACACAGATGATCAGTGTGATACTAGGCATAAAATATAAGACCATACATTTTACCAAAACACATTTACTACACTAAAATGTTTAAGTGACTCCACAGATTCTAAGTATATAACTTTTACATTTGAGTGGACAACCCTGACTAATTTTGCAAATACATTTCCAATCTGCTGTATTATTTTTGCCAACATAACATCCCAAAAATGGCACAACAGAACAACAAAAAGGCGCAAGGGGCTTGTAAATCTGCCCAAGAGTGTATGCAGCAGTGTATGTATACTGACTGGGAAATTGTTAAGAGGGAGGTATGATGAGAGAGGTAAGAATAAGAGGACAGAGGAGGGAGTATAGAAAGAAGGGGGAGTATTAGGAGACAGAGGAGACAATGAGGACAGATGAGGAATATGAGGACAGGGGGGACTATGATGACAAGGAACACTATGTACAGAGAGAAGTGAGAATAAAGAAAGAGGTGGAATATCAGAAGAGAGGGGACAGTATAAGCAAAGAAAGGGTAGACTGTGAGGAGAGAGGGGGGACATGATGGAAAAAGGGGCAAGTATAATTCCTTAATGTACACAGACGCTCAGTGTGATACTAGGCATAAAATATGAGACCATACATTTTACCAAAACCCATTTACTACATTAAAACGTTTAAGTGATTGCACACATTCCATGTATATAAGTACTACATTTCAGTGGACAACCCTGACTCATTTTACAAATACATTTCCAATCTGCAACATTACATCCAAAAAGTTACACAATAGAACAACGTAGAGGTGCAAGGGGCTTGTAAATTTGCCCAAGAGTGTATGCAGCAGTGTATGTATACTGACTGGGTAATTGTTAAGAGGGAGGTATGATGAGAGAGGTAAGAGTAAGAGGACAAAGGAGGGAGTATCAAAAGAAGGGGGAATATTAGGAGACAGAGGAGACAATGCGGACAGAGGGGGAATATGAGGACGGGGGGACTATGAGGACAAGGAGCACTATAAGGAGAGAGAAGTGAGAATAAGGAAAGAGGGAAATATCAGAAGACAGGGGACAGTATAAGCAGAGAGAGGAAGACTGTGAGGCGAGAGGGGGGCGATTATGAAAAAAGAGCAAGTATATTTCCTTAATGTACACAGACACTCAGTGTGATACTAGGCATAACATATGGGACCATAAATTTTACCAAAACACATTTACTACACTAAAAGGTTTAACTGACTGCACACATTCCATGTATATAACTACTACGTTTCAGTGGACAACCCTGACTCATTTTGCAAATACATTTCCAATCTGTTGAATTAGTTTTTGCCAACATTACATCCAAAAAGTGACACAATAGAACAACAAAAAGGCACAAGGGGCTTGTAAATCTGCCGAAGAGTGTATATAGCAGTGAATGTATACTAACTGGGGAATTGTTAAGAGGCAGGTATGATGAGAGAGGGAAGAGTAAGAGGACAGAGGAGGGAGTATAAAAAGAAGGGGGAGAATTAGGAGGCAACGAGGACAGGGGAGGGATATGAGGACAGGGGGGACTATGAGGACAAGAAGCAATATGAGCAGAGAGAAGTGAGAATAAAGAAAGAGGGGGAATATCAGAAGAGAGGGGACAGTATAAGCAGAGAGAGGTAGACTGTGAGGAGAGAGGGGGAGATTATGGAAAAAGGGCAAGTATAATTCCTTAATGTACACAGACGCTCAGTGTGATACTAGGCATAAAATATGAGACCATACATTTTACCAAAACACATTTACTACACTAAAACGTTTAAGTGACTGCACACATGCTATGTATATAACTACTACATTTCAGTGGACAACCCTGACTCATTTTGCAAATACATTTCCAATCTGCAGCATTATTTTTGCCAACATTACATCCAAATAGTAACACAATAGAACAACAAAGAGGCGCAAGGGGCTTGTAAATCTGCCCAAGAGTGTATGCAGCAGGGTATGTATACTGACTGGGGAATTGTTAAGAGGGAGGTATGATGAGAGAGGGAGGAGTAAGAGGACAGAGGAGGGAATATCAAAAGAAGGAGGAGTATTAGGAGACAGAGGAGACAATGAGGACAGAGGGGGAATATGAGGACAGGGGGGACTATGAGGACAAGGAGCACTATAAGGAGAGAGAAGTGAGAATAAGGAAAGAGGTGGAATGTCAGAAGACAGGGGACAGTATAAGCAGAGAGAGGTAGACTGTGAGGAGAGAGGGTAGATTATGGAAAAAGTAGCAAGTATAATTCCTTAATGTACACAGACGCTCAGTGTGATACTAGGCATAAAATATGAGACCATACATTTGACCAAAACACATTTACTACTCTAAAAGGTTTAACTGATTGCACACATTCCATGTATATAACTACTTGATTTTAGTGGACAACCCTGACTCATTTTGCAAATACTTTTCCAATCTGCTGCATTATGTTTGCCAACATTACATCCAAAAAGTAACACAATAGAACAACAAAGAGGTGCAAGGGGCTTGTAAATCTACCCAAGACTGTATGCAGCAGTGTATGTATACTGACTGAGGAATTGTTAAGAGGGAGGTATGATGAGAGAGGGAGGAGTAAGAGGACAGAGGAGGCAGTATCAAAAGAAGGGGGAGTATAAGGAGACAGAGGAGACAATGAGGACAGAGGGGGAATATGAGGACGGGACTATGAGGACAAGGAGCACTATGAGAAGAGAGAAGTGAGAATAAGGAAAGAGGGGGAATATCAGAAGACAGGAGACAGTATAAGCAGAGAGAGGTAGACTGTGAGGAGAGAGGGGAAAGATTATGGAAAAAGGGGCAAGTATAATTCCTTAACAGAGGAGACAATGAGGACAGGGGAGGAATATGAGGACAGGGGGGACTATGATGACAAGGAACACTATGTACAGAGAGAAGTGAGAATAAAGAAAGAGGTGGAATATCAGAAGAGAGTGGACAGTATAAGCAAAGAAAGGGTAGACTGTGAGGAGAGAGGGGGGAGATGATGGAAAAAGGGGCAAGTATAATTCCTTAATGTACACAGACGCTCAGTGTGATAGTAGGCATAAATTATGAGACTACATTTTACCAAAACACATTTACTACACTAAAACGTTTAAGTGACTGCACACATTCTTTGTATATAACTACCACATTTCAGTGGACAACCCTGACTCATTTTTAAAATACATTCCAATTTGCTGCATTATTTTTGCCAACATTACATCATAAATGTGACACAATAGAACAACAAAGAGGCTCAAGGGGCTTGTAAATCTGCCCAAGAGTGTATGAAGCAGTGTATGTATACTAACTACAAAATTGTAGATTTAGAACACAAGTCTAATTACAAGCAAGCAACACTATTAACTACTCTACAACTAAAAAAGTGACTGCACACATTCAAAAACTTTTAGTACTGCACTTTATTGCACAAAGGTGACTCACTAAACACATTAACTTACCAAATGATTTTATCACAATAGTTATCCAAATGTAGACAAACTCAGAATATGATTCTACAAACTTTAGAAGGATAAACACATTACTCTTACTAAAAAGAAATTGCACCATATACATTCCCTTGGAAGTTGCCAACTCACCTCTCAA
This sequence comes from Lissotriton helveticus, assembly GCF_964261635.1. Taxonomy (NCBI): domain Eukaryota; kingdom Metazoa; phylum Chordata; class Amphibia; order Caudata; family Salamandridae; genus Lissotriton; species Lissotriton helveticus. The sequence continues at coordinate 537,143,239 of NC_136071.1, read as the reverse complement.
ACTGATTGGTAGATTAAGAAGAATCCCACTCACACAGCAGATAGTCTTATACAGAATCTCTTTACTTCAGTGCTTGCAGCAGAAACAAAGAATGGCACATTTTCCCTCTCATCTTCCACCCACTGTGGATTGCAATACCTCACACCAATAACTGAAAAAATTAATGGATTCCAAAGCAAATGTTCATCCAATAATGATACAATTTCCACGTATTTCTTTAATCTTCTTTCTTCGTTTCAATTTCATTGGACAGCCAACACGTTTCGTTCTATAAAGAACTTCATCAGGGCTGTAAAAACATTTAAAAACATATATATAACAATATGTACAAATATCTTTATATACAACATTCACATATATTTATACAAAGACAGGAAAAACTACTTTGAACATTAGTCTATACATATCCTAGACACCCTAATCCATTAGTGCAATTGCACAGCATAGCAAACCCATAGATTTGACCCTTTGTACAAGTTACAGATCTCTTTCCTATTAAGTATTTTCACCAACCACAAATTGTACCAACATTTTAGCCTGAGAGCAGCCCCTCACTTTTATCTTGTCCTATTGTGCACATTGTTATAACACATTTATACCTACCTTTTCACCTACATTTTTACCTGAAAGCAGCCCCTTACATTTATCTTCTCATATTGTGCCTATTCGTATAATAAACTTTGCATAATATCAATGAGGTCAAGTGCCCACTTTATGCTGTTTATAAATTAGTCATACGTATGTGCATGGTGAGCGCACGGTAAATCTACCGTAAAAAAAAATAGCCTTTATCAATATTTTTTTATAATCCCCGGGGACCCCATCCCCCGGGGCTTTAACTATATGTATGCAGGGTGCTAAACAAATTTAGAAAAACACCTGTGTGGGGGGGCTAAGCCCCCCCACACGCCCCAGGGACCGCCACCTCCCCGGGGCTCTAATATAGAAATTTGGGGGGTCCGTGATTGACCCCCCAGCCCCGGGGACCATCACCCCCCGGGGCTTTTGATTGTTGGGAAGGGCCGCGCGGCCCCCCTCCTGGAGCCTTGTGGTGGCCCTGGGGACCGCCACCCCCCAGGGCTGGCTCCTGAAGTGTCCCGGGGTGCCTACCCCCGGGACACTGATGTTTGCTATGGTAGGGGGGAGCCTCGCGGCTCCCGCCCTACCATGGCAAATTGCTTTCCCATTTGAAAGAGAGAGCAGGAAACCCACTCACTCTTTCAAATAGGAAAGCAGATTGCTTTTCGTCTGAGAGAGCAGCATGTAAGCTGCTCTCTGTGACGAAAAGCAATGCCGGCTCCCGAAGGACGTGGGGAGCCGGCTGGGACCGTGGGGGCATTGAGGCTCCCCCCACGGCCCCCAACTTTGTATTTCAGCCCCGGGGATTGGGGTCCCCAGGGATTAAAGAATTAGTGATAGAGGCTATTTTTTACGGTAGATTTGCCATGCGCGTACCATGCACGTACGTACGACGTACGGTGCGAAGTTTGTAAGTTGTCCAGTAAGCGTTCCTAAGCAAGAACAAATAAATGATTTTGACCTTGGGGATCATTGTAAAACCCCCTAAACAGCCCTAGGGGGTCAGGAAGTCCTGTAGCAAATAGCAAACGTTTCCTGTCAATCTACACAGATATACAAATAAATAACAAATCACATTTATTCCCACATTAAATCAAAACAAAACACACTTTTCTATTGCTTGAACTTTTGAACCCTTTCCAACTGACAAAACTTTCAACCCTTCCTCCATTCCACATTCTGCCAGTTACCATAGAAACACTTCTGGGAGCACCTAACTGAGCACACAGCTGAAAAGTTCATCATACATTGTTGCAAATCAAAACAGCAAGTGTGCTTGACTTGGCGCACCATCTCTTCAACTTACACAAGAGGCTGTGGGTGGAACGATTTCCAGTACTGAACAGCGCAGGAAGTCTGTTAATAAATATGACTCCTTTCTACTACGCGAATCCTACAAAGGAGAGACAAATGTTTTAATAGTAAGCAGAACAGACACCCACTTTAATCTTCTTTCTTCGTTTCAATTTCATTGGACAGCCAACACGTTTCGTTCTGTAAAGAACTTCATCAGGGCTGTAAAAACATTTAAAAACATATATATATAACAATATGTACAAATATCTTTATATACAACATTCACATATATTTATACAAAGACAGGAAAAACTACTTTGAACATTAGTCTATACATATCCTAGACACCCTAATCCACTAGTGCAATTGCACAGCATAGCAAACCCATAGATTTGACCCTTTGTACAAGTTACAGATCTCTTTCCTATTAAGTATTTTCACCAACCACAAATTGTACCAACATTTTCGCCTGAGAGCAGCCCCTCACATTTATCTTGTCCTATTGTGCACATTGTTATAACACATTTATACCTACCTTTTCACCTACATTTTTACCTGAAACTAGCCCCTTACATTTATCTTCTCATATTGTGCATATTCGTATAATAAACTTTGCATAATATCAATGAGGTCAAGTGCCCACTTTATGCTGTTTATAAATTAGTCATACGTATGTGCATGGTGCGCGCACGGTAAATCTACCGTAAAAAAAATAGCCTTCATCAATATTTTTTTATAATCCCCGGGGACCCCATCCCCCGGGGCTTTAACTATATGTATGCAGGGTGCTAAACAAATTTAGAAAAACACCTGTGTGGGGGGGCTAAGCCCCCCCACACGCCCCAGGGACCGCCACCTCCCCGGGGCTCTAATATAGAAAATTGGGTGGTCCGTGATTGACCCCCCAGCCCCGGGGACCATCACCCCCCGGGGCTTTTGATTGTTGGGAGGGGGCCGCGCGGCCCCCCTCCTGGAGCCTTGTGGTGGCCCTGGGGACCGCCACCCCCCAGGGCCAGCTCCTGCAGTGTCCCGGGGTGCCTACCCCCGGGACACTGATGTTTGCTATGGTAGGAGGGAGCCTCGCGGCTCCCGCCCTACCATGGCAAACTGCTTTCCCATTTGAAAGAGAGAGCAGGAAACCCACTCTCTCTTTCAAATAGGAAAGCAGATTGCTTTTCGTCAGAGAGAGCAGCATGTAAGCTGTTCTCTGTTACGAAAAGCAATGCCGGCTCCCGAAGGACGTGGGGAGCCAGCTGGGACCATGGGGGCATTGAGGCTTCCCCCACGGCCCCCAACTTTGTATTTCAGCCCCGGGGATTGGGGTCCCCGGGGATTATAAGAATTAGTGATAGAGGCTATTTTTTTATGGTAGATTTGCCATGCGCGTACCATGCACGTACGTACGACGTACGATGCGAAGTTTGTAAGTTGTCCAGTAAGCGTTCCTAAGCAAAAACAAATAAATGATTTTGACCTTGGGGATCATTGTAAAACCCCCTAAACAGCCCTAGGGGTCAGAAAGTCCTGTAGCAAATAGCAAACGTTTCCTGTCAATCTACACACATATACAAATAAATAACAAATCACATTTATTCCCACATTAAATCAAAACAAAACACACTTTTCTATTGCTTGAACTTTTGAACCCTTTCCAACTGAAAAAACTTTCAACCCTTCCTCCATTCCACATTCTGCCAGTTACCATAGAAACACTTCTGGGAACACCTAACTGAGCACACAGCTGAAAAGTTCATCATACATTGTTGCAAATCAAAACAGCAAGTGTGCTTGACTTGGCGCACCATCTCTTCAACTTACAAGAGAGGCTGTGGGAGGAACGATTTCCAGTACTGAACAGCGCAGGAAGTCTGTTAATAAATATGACTCCTTTCTACTACACGAATCCTACAAAGGAGAGACAAATGTTTTAATAGTAAGCAGAACAGACACCCACTTAGGGATGATTTGAGCTCGTAATGGAACCACAATTCCCAGCATGCAGCAACTCAAACCCGATACTATGCGGAGCCCACTGAAGGTAATTTGCATGCAGAAAAAAGAAATAAAAAAGAGCCTCGTCTGCCATGCTTCTCAAACAAGCCTCTGATGATGATGTGTCAAGCATCGAAACGCGTCAGGCAATGGAATATTTAGCGTGATGTTGAAAGGAGAAAACGAGTGAAAGCCAGATGGCTGGCTCCCTGCTGTGTGCCCTTCCAAGCTTTCGGGCGTTTTTTGGAGAATATATATATATATATATATATATTCACTGAAAAAACCATAGGTTATAGACCATATATAGTTAGGAATTAGCATTTACAAAACCTTGAAAATTCACTGAAAAAACCATAGGTTATAGACCATATATAGTTAGGAATTAGCATTTAAAAAACCTTATTTTACTCACACAAAACCATTGAAATTCCATATATAGTTAGTTGTACTAACTATATATCGCGCACCCGCAATCCACTGCTGATCATGTCACATATTACATCATTCATGACATGGTCAGTGACATCACTGATGACATCACTGATGACATCTCAAATGACATCACTGATGACATCTCAAATGACATCACTGATGACATCACTGATGACAACATCCAGTGACTGTATGTTTCTGTAAAGTTTAAATATGTCTTACATATTGAAGAATGAGTGGATGTATAAGTGTCTTGATGAAGGATTTAGTAGGGGCATGACTGACTATATGAGTGACTGATTAAATGTGTCTCACTGAGTGCATGGGTTAGTGACTAAACTGTCTTAATTTGTGCATCATTATGTCTGTTGTTCTGTAAACTGCTGCATGTGTTGATCAGTAGCTATATGATTAACTATATGGGTTATTGATTGGTTGCCCAAGCATTTGTATGGGAGACTGAGTGTGTGTGTGGGTGGCTGGGAGGTGTATGACTCTCTGCATAGATGTGTGAGCAGTTGATTCACTAGATGTATGGGTTCAAAAGTGCATGTGGAAACAGCTGTATGGGCGGTTGACTGTGTGCATGAGTGTATTGGTGAGTGAATGGATATCTCAGTGCTACATGTCAAAGTAAGTACATATGTAAAATACAGTACATGTGAGAGTTGACATATATAAATAACTGTGCATAAGAGCCAGTGGATGTGTGAGTGGCTGTATGGATCATTGTGAACTTGTATCCAGGATTGTATAAGTGAGTAAATATGTTTAAGTATATGTTTGAATAAGTAAGGTGTGTATAACTGTATAGTTGAGGAAATGGAGGTGTGATTGATTCTTTGCATGACTGACTAGGTGTGTGAGTAACTCCATGGATGAGTGACAGTCTGTGAGTGTATGTTTACACTGAGTGTATCTAAGGTTATATTAGAGTCTGAAGAGGTTCATCGTATCATCACATGAATGATGTCATCAGTGATGTGATCAGTAATGTCAAATGAGATGTCATGAGTGATGTCATCAGTGATGTCATTTGAGATGTCATCAGTGATGTCATCAGTGATGTCAAATGAGATGTCATCAGTGATGTCATTTGAGATGTCATTTGAGATGTCATCAGTGATGTCATCAGTGATGTCATTAGTGATGTCATTTGAGATGACATCAGTGATGTCATCAGTGATGTCATTTGAGATGACATCAGTGATGTCATCAGTGATGTCATTTGAGATGTCATCAGTGATGTCATCAGTGATGTCATTTGAGATGTCATCAGTGATGTCATCAGTGATGTCATTTGAGATGTCATCAGTGATGTCATCAGTGATGTCACTGACCATGTCATGAATGATGTAATATGTGACATGATCAGCAGTGGATTGCGGGTGCGCGATATATAGTTAGTACAACTAACTATATATGGAATTTCAATGGTTTTGTGTGAGTAAAATAAGGTTTTTTAAATGCTAATTCCTAACTATATATGGTCTATAACCTATGGTTTTTTCAGTGAATTTTCAAGGTTTTGTAAATGCTAATTCCTAACTATATATGGTCTATAACCTATGGTTTTTTCAGTGAATTTCATTGGTTTTTTAAAAGCTAATATCTGTAGCTGTAAAATGTATTCTTCTTTAAATCCAAAAATATATGTTATATGTTCATTAATAATTTTTTTTTAAAATATTTTTTTTTCTTCGCGAACCGGGAAGCTTCCCGTTAGCTCAATTTGATGCCGCGACCCGGTCCGCGAACCGGTAAACGTTCCGTTTGCACAACTGCCGCGTTAGAAATCAACATCGTGACGCGTCGCGGAAGCGCGACGTATCGCGTTGTCGCGTAATGCGTCTTATGACACGCCGCGTTAGCGCACCTGGAAGTGCTCCGGTACGCGAACTGAGACGCAAAGCGCAGCTCCCCGGAAGCGATCAGGGGCGCGTCGCGAAAGCGCGATGTATCGCGTTGCCGCGTAATGCGTCTTATGACGCACCGCGTTAGCGCACCCGGAAGTGCTCCAGAGCGCGAACCGAGGCGCGAAGCGCAGCGACCCGGAAGCGATCCGGGGCGCGTTCCGCAGCGCGTAACATAAGCGTAACAGGTCATGTGACTTGTTAATAAAACTTTTCATTGGTTCATTTCACTTTTGGTTTCATAATGATGTAAGGCTAGGTCAGGTGACCTAAAAATAACACTTTTCATTGGTTTAGAACTATTGTTTTTCCCAAATGATGAAAACCCCTCCTTCTTTCCTCACTCTGACTTTCATCTTTATTATTAGGGACATTTATAAAAGCGCTGCGTTACGCACACCGGCGTGTCCACGCGCTGAAAGTGGGAGAGGCAGCGTGCAGGGAACACAAAAACTAAGCAGACAATTCTTTGATATAAAGGAATGTTTTTAGGAAGAGAAGGAAGACCTTTTTTGATAGTTCAGCAATGGCTTCATTGGTAGCTTCAGCTGGTGGACCCCCACCACCACCACCACCTCCTCATGGGAAGAGAGGACCACCTCCCCAGTTCATCAGCAACACAGAGGAGGAAGAGGATGAGCAAGAGGAAGAGGAGACAGAAGGACCACAGTTTTTAGAAGAGCAGGCCCGGGTTTCTCATCGGAAAACCAGTTTTATTTGGCAGTTTTTTTCGATCCCTGAAGGGCAGAAGAAAGTAAATGCCAGATATGTCACCTGCCTCATATGTAAGGAGAAGTTATCTAGAGGCACCTTAAAAAAATACAGCTTCGGTAATTACACCATGCATCGTCATATGAGCAGGTGGCATCCTTTAAACTACAGCCGGGCAGAGATGCACGACCAGCAGGACAACCCAACAACTCCTGTGGCCAGGTCATCATCACAGATATCTTTGACACCAGCAGAGGCACGGGAAACCATGCCAAACATTCAGGACAACTTTGTCCATATGAAGTTTACCTGCTTGTATTGTGGTGCATTATTGTCTTGTGGCAATATGAGTATTACCTTAATAAACCGAGCTTATGAAAATCACAATTGCCCTAAACGCCCCAGACAGTAATTTTTTTTTTTGCTCCTGTTGAGCCCTTTCCAATGCCTGTTTTTTGTTGTTTCCCCTCCATCAAAAACCAAAAAAAACATAAAACTGTTCAAAAAATACAAAAAAAACAAAAAATGTTCAGAAAAATAAAAAAAAATATAAAACAACAAAAACATAAAAAAAGGTTCTTTTCAGTACTACCTCCCCTTTCAAAAAAAATTGCTAAAATGTTTAGCACTCTGGCAAGCTCTATTTCTTTTGGTTCGCTTCCCCGTTCGCTTCCCGGTTCGCGAACCGGGAGCGAACCAAAAAAAATAAAAAAATAAAAAAAGAAGAGTTAGTATAAGGGAAGTAAACAGAGAGTAATGTTAAAAGAAAGACAGCTATAGGGATTAAACCAGAGATACTGTTTAATAGATCTATTTACCGAAGAAAAGATGGAAGAGGGTATAATTGTGAAAAACAAAATAAAAAAGGAAGTGAAAGAAAAAAAAGAGAGTAGAACAATAACAAAGAAGAGTTTCTTGGAGAATGTGAGTGAATGTTCAAAATAAGATTAAAACATGTGGAATAATAGAGAGAAAAAACAGAAAACAGAAAAGAAAAAATAACAGAAAAAGATTAATTGAAACAGCAAAGAAATGTAAATAACATAGAGCCATATCATCAACATAGCCAATAAAAGTTTTGCAGCTTTTATCGGCAGAAATGTGTCGCTAAAGCCGCTTTTGCGGCAGAAAACTGCCGCTAAAACCACTTTTGCAGCAGTTTTCTGCCAATAAAAACAGCAATAATTTTATTGGCTGTGTTCATAATATGCTCCTTAGTGTGCTTCAACTACACAGAGAAAGCATTATGAACAAGCAGTGAAAGAGTGATCAGTCAAAGACACTAAGAGTAATAGAGACGGAGTGAGTGAACAAGAGTGAGGAACTATGAGAAGAGAGGGACTGAGAAAAAGAGTGGAAGGAGTTGAGTAAGTAGGTAATAGAGAAAGGAATGAGGAAAGTAGCAAAGGCAGGAAACTGAGGGTTAAAGAAATGAAGCTGTGGAACTAATAGTAGGTGAATGTGATAGAAATGTAACGAAAAGAGTACAAAACATTTACCTTATAATTGTCGTTAACTTACTCACTTTTTATTTTTATACTTTCAATCTGTGAAAGAGAGAACAAACATTTGAAAAATATTAAAACATGTATTTAAAAATTAGAAAAGACAAGGGAGAAGAGTGAAGGACAAACAGTTTTTCAACAACTTTGACACTTACAGAAGCTTCTGCTTCTCCAGGCCCCCTACACAGTCCTAAAGATATACATTTTAAACTAACAGTATCTTGATGCAGATGAAGTGAGGCCTATCTTAAAACATGGTGCATCTTTTGCACTGCTGTTGTCTCACAAAAGTGTCGCAAGACACTAACATTTTAAATGATTGTTTCAGGATGCCAATAAGATGTGTCCTATCCAGAGGTTTGTTTGAGGTGAGGCCTACTCAGGGTTCCAAATGAAATTTCGAGTTGTTGAAGAGAACAGAGGACATAATACATGTGAAGGCCTACCAATGAAGTAAGTCATGTCCACTTCACTCTTGAACAAAGGCCAGACCTCTTTTGTGTCCGTGGACAGACCTAAAGTTCATCTGCACAATGTCATTCGTAAACTTAGGAAACACTGGTGATGTAATTGAAAAATGTGGAGTTTCTTTTCCTCATTTCACAATCACATCACCTGTGTTGCCTTTGGTTAGGTATCTCATAGTGCAGATGGAATCTAGCATATCAAAGAGTACATAGAAGTTGAGCAGTATATACAACAATTTTGACATTTACAGAAGACTTAGCTTCTTATCTTGTTGGAGATGAAGTCAGGCCTGTCTTGCAACATGGTGCATCTTTTGCATCACTGCTGCATCGGTTTCATGTGGCACGGGTTTTTTACAGCATGACACATCTGCCTAGATGCATCAATTTGTAATTTTGTCGCCTCATAGCAAATCTTTTGCACCGCCGCTGCATCACAAAAGTGACGCACAGTGGTGCAAAAGAGGCATACACCTATCATAAATCTGTCCCTATTATTTGAAATGATTGATTCAGGATGACGATAAGGTGTGGCCTCTCCAGAGGTTTGTTTAAGGTGAGGCCTACTCAGGATTGCATATCAAATTTATGCTTGTTGAAGAATACAGAGGAGATAATACATGTGAAGGCCAACCAATGAAGTAAGTCATGTCCACTTCACTCTTGAACAAAGGCCAGACCTCTTCTGTGTCCGTGGACAGACCTAAACTTCATCTGCACAATGTCATTCGTAAACTTAGGAAACACAGGTGATGTAATTGAAAAATGTGGAGTTTCTTTTCCTCATTTCACAATCACATCACCTGTGTTGCCTTTGCTTAGGTATCTCATAGTGCAGACGTAGTCCAGCATATGAAACAGTACCCAGAAGTGCAGCACTGTATGCAACAACTTTGACACTTACAGAAGCCTCACTTTCTCCATGCCTCCTACACAGTTCTACATGTACATCATAAATGCAAACAGTACAGAATTAATTATACATGTTAAATGGTTTATTTTTGCTGTTCTCAGAATGTATCAAATTTCACTAAAAACAGTGACTTGAAGGTATTCATCATATAACAGCGGGGAAAAAAAACCACAATCAAAATGATTGTGTTTAAAAAACCCATACAACATAACAAATCAGAATTCAGAACTCCTTAAAGTTAACTTACTTTCCATGACGTCGAAGGATGTCCTATGAACAGCTTACACTCTGTTGTGCTGTTATTACTTTCAGCCCGCCACTTTCTGAAAGAAAACCTCCATCGTTTTGAAAAATATGTTACATACAATAAATGACTTCTCGCTCTCTACCACACGTTTCCACAAGGCCAAATCATGTCAGAGCCATTTATAACTCTTGGAATTCTTGTAAGCCAATCCCGTCATGTTGTATTTCCGCAACTTTCAGAATTAAAATGTTGAAGATCATTTTCACAATCCTGGACTACTAATATCTTACCCTTCTTGCTCACTCATGTTCTACATTTCCTATGACACTGATACTGCTTACTATGAAGCAGACTTACACTACCTCTATGACTACTATAATTATTTAATTCTCTACATCACTTTTAATCACAAAGCAATATAAAACAGTAGACAGCATTGCAGACTTACATTCCCTCTACTCCATGTTTTGATTGGCTGCTTGAATTAGCTTATAAAAAGAAATAGTTTTTCTGAACTCATTCAAAGTGCACTTATTTTTCCATGACGTCCAGTGTTATGGTAAGAAGTTATGTCTCTGTACTACACTTATCCTCAAGGCCAAATCGTGTAGGAGCCATTAGAACTTCTTGAAATTCCTCAGAGCACATCCCGAGATTCTTTCCCTAAAATTTTGGTTTTAAAAACACCAGGTAAGAATTTTTAAGGTCATACGGCAATTTTTTTTTGAAAATTAAAACAGAATCGTTGCAGAATGACCAGCCATTTCTAGACTTTAAATAAGCTGTGTAATGTCCTGATGTTATTGAAGGACCGTCATGATATATAATTGCTACAGTTACAAAAGTCCTTCCTGATATTGACAACTGTGAAGCCACAAAATTTTTAATTAAAGTTGTCAATTTTGTTCCATCAGGCCTACATCGTTGGAACATTAAAATGACATACTGGCCATATGTTCGTATAAATAATGTTGACATCATTTCAGATTTACATTGGCTACATTCCATGTTGTGATCAGCTGCTTTTACTAGCCTATTAAAGGAGACTGATTTACTGTCTGGCAAAGTTAAATATATAAATCTTTCTGAGTCTACACTAGTAGTACTTGATACCCTACAGTTCTCGCAGTCATGCTGCCATTGATAAGAAAGCCCAAACAGGTGATCTACATCTACACCTTCAGCATGCAATACATCAAGCATATACATTAAAAACTCCTGACAATCTTGCTGAATATTTTGAGAGAATTGTGTTTGGCCTGAATATCTGTCTAACAGATTTCGAATTTCAGACACACTTTCTATTTTTGTTCTATCAGTGCTACATTTCTCTAACACAGAATTTCACAAACTGCATAATCTTTGATCAGAATTGACCACAATCTCTTCTTTTACATTTTCTAGAGAAAACAAAACATTAACCACTACATTAGCATAGCAGTTGACACCAGAAGTGTTTTCAAATTGAAAACCAACAACATCTTCAACAGAATCCTTTTTGTTTCTGCTTATAATTTCAGGTTCATCGACTTTTCGTCTTTTTGCTACAACCTCCCCAGTATTGGTCACATTTCTTCGTTTCCGGCCTACCACACGTTTCTCAAACAAAGGATATTGAGGCAAATGTGGCGCATACTCTCTTCTCAACCTATTGTATTCCTTAACACAATCTAGATCCGCACAAATGTTTGTGACATCACACTCAATCAAGTACAATCCCGATAAAGTTCTAACTCTTGACAATGCCACATATGCCATACCCTCCTTGAACACAGAACTGCCAATATTCACCAATGCACTGTCTACACTTAAACCTTGCGATTTATGGATTGTCACCGCATATGCCAAGCAAACGGGAAACTGCTTACGGCGAACATATAAGTCTTTTAAAAGCAAAAATCTAGCAGAACAACGACCAATTAGCTGTACTTCCTCAATGCCATCAAATTTAATTTTTACAAATTCAATTCCATCTCTATTTCTGTATTTCACAAAATCAACAACATTACCCATTGATCCATTTACCAGACCTCTTTCAACATGTAAATTCCTTCTTAAAATTATACGGCAGTTCAAGCACACATTCAGACTCTTTTCAAAACCTGCAGTTTTAGATATAGTCTTCTCTAATGAATCCAATTTTGATTTCAAATTCTCAGACAAAATAATTGTTGATCCCATATGCTCTACTCTGTCAATAGCTTCCAGTTTCACAATCTCTTGCTTTTTCTAAATTCAACATTTTGTTGTTGAAGATGGCACATTCTGCAAGAGTTGGCATCAAACATATTCCAGATTTCTTCTCAGTAATTTTCTGAAAAATATTCTCAGGCACAACATCTTGTTCTGGATATAAATTTGACAGTAATCGTGCATGTAAAGCTTCTTTCCCATGCTCGGTCACTTTTCCTATTCTAACATCTTGTAGAATATTCTTGTAAACTTCATCCTTCGCCTGACGCATATTTTCATGCAGTTCAGCATAATTGAAGTTTAACCATATATTGACGTTGCCAATGCTCCCTAGGCACTTCCTGGTATCTTCATGCGTGAGCATTTTGAACACAGGTTGCCCTTTCACTGGTGTCAGCTGCAGAAGATCTCCGAAAACAATGATGTGTTTGCCACCAAATAACACATCATACTCTGTTTTGAGAACTTCTTGCATTCTCAAATGCACAAAGGCAAGCATGACATTGGAAACCATGCTTACTTCGTCAATGATAAGAAGTTTCATTTTCCTCAAGATTCTTGAAACTTCACAACAAGCATCTCCAGATAGCTTGTGATATTGTAATTTGTTGTCAAGCTCCACTGGCAGCATCAGTAAACGATGTAAAGTAATCCCTTTAATGTTATGTGCTGCCATTCCAGTTGGAGCGGTGACAACACAAGACAGCGATGACTCAGTCCTTTCCTGCAAATAACATGAAATTGCTTTAATAAGGAAACTTTTTCCAGTTCCCGCTTCTCCACTCACGTAGAGTCGGACAGGCTTCAACGACGTACATGAGCACTCTTTCTTCTCATGACTTAATCCATGATCAATTTGCATGGTAACTTCGTCATATATTTTCCTCTGCTCAACGTTAAGTTGTCTTTCCAACTCTTCTAAGTTAACCGCATCCTCCTGAGCATGTGCCATGGCTCTTTCCACTTCATTCATAGCAGTGGCAGCTTCATTTTCGATAAAAGGTCCTCCTAGTGGATCCTGACTCAATGAAGCAGAACTCTGACTGTCCTGAGAACTGTCTCTGGCAATCTCGGCTGCAATCGTTGCTTCCTGCTTGATTTCCACATTCAACATTTCTACATATTTGGGAAAAGCAGGACATTCTATGGTCTCCATGGCGGCAGTGAAAGAGTCTTCGTAACAGAGGAAATCTCCAAGCAGTTCCTCTTCTGCACGCCAAGGCTTGAAAAGTTGCAAAAGTGCTAAATAGAAAAACTCCTTTTTTTCAGGAGATTCGCCACTCAATTTTCGATGGTTTACCAAGTGGCATTTTCTTTGCTTGACCAGACATCCCTCACTTCCAATTACAGCATACACTCCATTCTCAGTATCTTCTTTGATGTTCCTCTTGAATATGTAATTTTGAAGAACCTCATACAGACAAACATTCTCGAGGTGACTGCTTCGATTTGGATAATATGTATCCAACATGTTGCTCTTCAAAATGTCGGTACTGTTTGGCTCCTTTTCCGCCAAATACTCAATTTCCCGCACAGGTTTCAGAACTCGATTACGCGTTGCAGCAAGACCAAGACTCGCCCAAATGATACTCCTAGATTTGGCATAGAGACTTGCTGAAGACAACCGGTCAGAACATTCGTAAGCTCCGATTTCTCGATGCGACAACATCTTCAGACTGAAACTGTACAACTTCTTACGGAGGCTCTTTTCATGGGAAATGTCCTCCCACATATCCTTCAATTCTGTCTTCTCTTTTTTGGTGATGTAAGATGTCACATACCGAGCCACAGCCATACAGTTATCAGCCACAAACTGTATATCCATGTTAGCATTCCACATGGACAAAATCACCGGGTTGTAGTCGTTGATGTACTTGGACTCTTCGTTCCTCTTCAAATTGTATGTGTTTTTAGGTGATTTCTTCATCACATTATGTCGCAGCGAAGACATCAAACTGTTTACTCTTCCTTTAGAAATCACCGGTCGTGGAAAGCCGAAACGACATTTGGTGTAGAACTTGTCCTTGTTTCGGAATTTACGACGACAGTACTTTCCACAACGATGGCTTTGGAAACGTAGAACTTTTTCTCTTAGGCTTTTCTTCTCCTTTGCGTTTGGAGCAGCACACGTAGAATACTGTTGTATGAAACTCATCACTGAGTCTTCTGGATCTGTTCCAAATTTAGGTGCATCCTTGATCCACAACAGCATATGTATGTGAGGAGCACCTCTTGCTTGGTACTCCTTTCTCCAGAAGAAATCCAACACCTCTCCAAGAGGTGGATTCTTCTTATTTATGATGAAAGACATCATAGCTTCAAATCTATGATTGAAGTACCGGCATACATTGACTGGATCCAAAGAGCACAGTTCTCCAGGTGTCTTGAATTCGATGTTTTCGATGTTTCCATTTGCCTCTCATAGAAATTCAAGTAAGTCTTCCCAGCCATACTCGGCACAGCTCAGAGTGAGTAACCATGTGGGAGTTCCTAAGTTCCTCAGCATACATTTTAAATCACCATGACGACGGTACCAGTACTCATTAGTACCACGCTGACACGCCATGAGATTAATCAGGTGAGAATCCAAAATACTGTCTTGGACATTGACTTTATCCATAAAGTCACTTGCCGAGATGTTTTGCATGTGTATACCACTTTTCAAGATGTGGTTCACTGCATATGACAGTCCAGACAGATCGCTTTCAAACAGGAGATGAAACAAATAGGGAATACATTGTCGAAACCTAGCATCTCCTGCATACAATCGCAAAGTCCGGTATTCAGAAGCAGGAGTTTGATGAGGTCGCTCATCATATCTTCCTCCCTGACCTGTTGGAAAAAGCTGTGGGAAACACCGAGCTTCCAAACTTTCCTCCCAAACACTAATGGGACTCCCTTTGGCTTGTTTCATTTGAAACAACTCAATAGCATTCCCCATGACTTCCTTGGAATGCAAAGGATGAACACTATAATGTTCATATATTTCTTCACTAGTAGAGGGTTCTACTTTCTCAATTTGACCAGCACACAAATTGCTATCCTCTTCCTCACTTACTTCCTCTTCTGCAACATATATATTCTTATAGTACTTATTATTTTTTTTCAAGTACAATGTTGCCTTTTTGACTTTCCTAACATTCACTAAATCTTGCCATATTTTCTTATTCTTTGTCGGAACCCCATTAACTAAGATAACCAGAGGGTCCTCTTCCACTTTTTCTACTCCAATTGTGTTAATGTTTTTCTTCAAATCTAGAGGCAAATAAACAACTCTTCCCTTTAATCCTCTCTGTAAATCTGATGGAGGCAATCTCCCTGTCTTTGGCTCCATTCTTACAATAGCCTGAAAGGGATGGATACTTTGAATCAAAATAGATTCATAAGTATTTAAATCCTTCAATTCAGAAGGAATCTCAACCAATTCCAGATTATTATGAACTGCTCTAGCAGACATCTGGTTTTGATTTAATTTGCTACAACAATAAGTACACACACGTTGATCCGATCCCAAATCAAAACAATTTTCTACCATCAAATATGTTGTGAAATCCTTCCATTCACTATTATTTTCCCTTTCACTTTTTGCATATAAATCCACTAACTTAGTCTGATTCTTATAATAAGTGCGTCGACAACACACACAAGTGAAATTAGGCCTCTCACTTGATTTCACCTGAAACGTCGCAATTTCCCTCTGAAAATTATCTGTACTGGAAACCTGTACACTATCTTCCACATTACCCTCTTCTTCTTGGTCAATTTCAACATTCTCCTCTTTACTTCCAAAGTAACAAAACTCAATTTCCGCACAAATATTCTTCACATCTATTTCAGAACCATGCAAAAGAGCAGCGCATAATTGTTTAAGCATAATTGCTGGACTCTTAGCATAATACAACATTCTAACTAATTTCCTCACTTTATTATGATGCACTGCTAGCATCCTGAAATGATGAAAAACACTCTGGCATACTCTCCTGGAAAGACAAGCCAGTGAATGACCATGCAAACCTGTCACTTCTCTCACTCTGCAAGGATCTAATTCTTGCAACAACTTCATTTTCTGCTTCAAACTTTTCTTATTAAATGTCCGTACAAAATCACAAAGCAAATTGATGGAATCCTGTCGCACACTGCAAATACTACTACACTTCCAGGTGTACACAGGACCCTTAGGACGTCTTCCTAAAACCTCATTACCTAACACCTCTTCTGTCTCTGTTGTCACAAGTTTTTCTTTTTCAACTGGACAACCATCTTTCACTTCATAAGCTCGACCACTGGTGTCAACTGCATGCACCAAATCATTATCCTGGAAATAACTCTCCTCATTAAAAAATGCCTCACAACTTGAACTATGCATCCATTCTCCGGAAAAAACTTCACAAAAATTACTACGATTAACTATTCTCTTCCATCTACTATTTCTTTTGAAATCATAAATTGCCTTGTTTAGCTTCCTAATTCTATTGATTATCAAAATAAATAACTTACGTTTAATTTCAAATGCCTGATCAATAGCTTTCTTAACTTTTTTTTTTCTCTTATAAAAAACCACTTTCTGTTGACCTTTCTTAATATTTTTTAACAAATTACCAATTATCCTGTTGCGGAACATTCGTTTACGAATGTCCCTAAACTGTTGTTTCCTTCTACTATCATGCACAGAGTTATCTCTTGCTCTAGCAGTAACATTTTTGATTGGCCTTTCCTTTCCGTTTAAAATGCTTCTCTTTTTCTGGACTGAAACATTTTCTGTAGTAATATTTTTTTTACTACAAATATTTCTTATAAATGTTTTTGTGCTCTTACCCGGTGCTTTCTTGGTGACTTGACACGTTTTTTTGTTAGAGGACTGCTGCATCATATCATGTACCTGCTGTCTTTGACGTTTTGCAGCCTTTCTAAGTCTTTCTTTAGTTGGCATGCTGAAATCTTGAAATGATCTGCAGTTGAATCTGTGGTAAAATATAATAAAAAATGTTATTAACCACTATTACCAAACAGTAAATCAATAACAGTCATCAAAAACTTAACACACTACTTGACATTTTTAGTGCTTGGCAAATTTAGAATACAGAAATAGCAGAAAAGAAATGGAATTCATATTCATTTTACCTGTGCTGTTTTATATGTGAATCTGATCTAATTTTATGAGCATATTTTAATATTTTATTGAAGACACTACACATAACCTGTTTTTGAAGGTGTCTTTATTTTTAAATGAAACGGTTTACATTTTTACTTTTCATTTATTATAAATTTTTAAAAATAAATGTTTATAGTTCCATAGGCTCAAGCATGTCAGCTTCCCACCCTATGTCATACAATTCTGACAAATCTGCATCCTCATCATGTTCTTCTTCATCCTCAGGATTTAAA
The DNA here is from genome assembly GCF_964261635.1 of Lissotriton helveticus. Taxonomy (NCBI): domain Eukaryota; kingdom Metazoa; phylum Chordata; class Amphibia; order Caudata; family Salamandridae; genus Lissotriton; species Lissotriton helveticus. Next base: position 537,125,603 of record NC_136071.1, on the reverse strand, counting down.
TCATCCAAGGGATCTACTTCCACTGATGTTTCAATTACGAGTTCAATTATGAGGTCGAGATCAACTGATTGCTAATTGTCGCTCATGTTGATGTTGTCGTTATCTTTAAAGAAAGAGAACAACAATGAGATGTTGCAGAGTAAGGCACAAATCTCAGAGACTATAATAGTAAAATTGTTTAACAAGAGTAACATTTTGCAGCTATTATTTAGCCATGACCAGCGATGCTGAGGAGGTAAGGCCTATGTCCAAGTTTTCAGTGAACAGGACTCATCTCTTCTTAACCTTGGATAAGCCTCACCAACTCTGTGTCCCCTGCTCATACTTAAATGTAAAGTGGCAGATTTATGTTAACTGACGCATTCCCAGGGATGCACCAGTTAATGTGCACCGCTGCTCTGCCACCCATGGTGTGCCGCATTTACAATGTGGAGCACCATTGAGTGAAAACAGCACAGATGCGTCACGCATCTGTGCCGCAAAAGCAGCACATTGCAGGAATCACGTCGTAAGCGCAACATGTCTACTGCAATGCACAGGAGCAAGCCACACATTGCATGGTGCATCACTCCTTATGCCTGTTTCAAACAGGCGTAATGATTTGATTCAGCAATTCTATAAAGCTGAGTCAGTGAAATCTTCTAAATTTCACTGTGTTAGTTTTACAGGGCTTTCTTGCAAATTAATGCATACCTGGCAACAAAACACCTATATGAAAACTGACGCAGGTTTCATGTGGCACAGGACTTTACAGCATGACACATCTGCCTAGATGCATCAATTTTTAAATATGTCGCCACATAGCAAATCTTTTGCACCGCCGCTGCGTCACAAAAGTGACGCACAGCGGCACAAAAGAGGCACACGGCTATCATAAATCTGTCCCTAACATGTTAAATGATTGATTCAGGATGACGATAAGGTGTGGCCTATCCAGAGGTTTGTTTAAGGTGAGGCCTACTCAGGGTTGCAAATTAAATGGAGATGGGGCACCCCTGAGCCTTGCTGGAGCTGCATGGCACTTGCGATGCAGCTCCAGCAATGCGCCACCTTTACGGCACAGATGCGTCACGCATCTGTGCTGTTTTTGCCCCATGGTGCGCCGCATTGTAAATGCAGCGCACCATGGATGGCGGAACAGCAGCGCAGGATGACTGGCACATCCCTGGGGATGCACCAGTCATCATAAATCTATCCCTAAGCTTCTTATCTTGTTGGAGATGAAGTGAGGCCTGTCTTGCAACATGGTGCATCTTTTGCATCACTGCTGCATCGGTTTCATGTGGCACGGTTTTTTTACAGCATGACACATCTGCCTAGATGCATGAATTTGTAATTTTGTCGCCACATAGCAAATCTTTTGCACCGCCACTGCGTCACAAAAGTGACGCACAGTGGCGCAAAAGAGGCATACACCTATCATAAATCTGTCCCTAGCATTTTAAATGATTAATTCAGGATGAAGATAAGGTGTGGCCTATCCAGAGGTTTGTTTAAGGTGAGGCCTACCTACATTCATGGGGAAATGAATTAAAATGTCCTTAAGACACATGAAAGCGTTTTTTTAAAGCCTTTGCAGCATTTTTGGGTCACTTTTTTACATGGCTATGTAACTTAAACAATCAAAATCTAAATTTGCCAAGCACAGGTGGGAGCATATTTACAAGGAATTTGCACCACGGGGAAAGGTCTTACATTAAAATGGAAAAATGACATCAGAGACACTCAAATGCCTTATAAAGAAGCATACACCATTATGTCCTTGTCATTAATGTTAAAAGCATTCCTTTTCCTCAAAAACGATTTTCAAGTCTTAATTTGAAAACACTGCACATGGGGAAATGACTTAAAATGTCCTTAAGACACATGAAAGCGTTTTTTGATTGCCTTTGCAGCATTTTTGGGTCACTTTTAACATGGCTATGTAACTCAAACTATCAAAATGTAAATTTGCCAAGCACAGGTGGGAGCATATTTACAAGGAATTTGCACCACGGGGAAAGGTCTTACATTAAAATGGAAAAGACAACATCAGAGACACTCAAGTGCCTTATAAAGAAGCATACACCATTATGTCCTTGTCATTAATGTTAAAAGCATTCCTTTTCCTCAAAAACGATTTTCAAGTCTTAATTTGAAAACACTGCACATGGGGAAATGACTTAAAATGTCCTTAAGACACAGGAAAGCGTTTTTTGATTGCCTTTGCAGCATTTTTGGGTCACTTTTAACATGGCTATGTAACTCAAACTACCAAAATGTAAATTTGCCAAGCACAGGTGGGAGCATATTTACAAGGAATTTGCACCACGGGGAAAGGTCTTACATTAAAATGGGAAAAACAACATCAGAGACACTCAAATGCCTTATAAAGAAGCAGACACCATTATGTCCTTGTCATAAATGTTAAAAGCATTCCTTTACCTCAAAAACGATTTTCAAGTCATAATTTGAAAACACTGCACATGGGGAAATGACTTAAAATGTCCTTAAGACACATGAAAGCGTTTTTTGATTGCCTTTGCAGCATTTTAGGGTCACTTTTAACATGGCTATGTAACTCAAACATTCAAAATCTAAATTTGCCAAGCACAGGTGGGAGCATATTTACAAGGAATTTGCACCACGGGGAAAGGTCTTACATTAAAATGGGAAAAATAACATCAGAGACACTCCAATGCCTTATAAAGAAGCAGACACCATTATGTCCTTGTCATAAATGTTAAAAGCATTCCTTTACCTCAAAAACGATTTTCAAGTCATAATTTGAAAACACTGCACATGGGGAAATGACTGAAAATGTCCTTAAGACACATGGAAGCGTTTTTTGATTGCCTTTGCAGCCTTTTAGGGTCACTTTTAACATGGCTATGTAACTCAAACATTCAAAATCTAAATTTGCCAAGCACAGGTGGGAGCATATTTACAAGGAATTTGCACCACGGGGAAAGGTCTTACATTAAAATGGGAAAAATAACATCAGAGACACTCAAATGCCTTATAAAGAAGCATACACCATTATGTCCTTGTCATAAATGTTAAAAGCATTCCTTTTCCTCAAAAACGATTTTCAAGTCATATTTTTGAAAACACTGCACAGCTCCTATGCACAAAAACACCCTGTCAGTACTAATACTTCACATTTTCTCCAATTACAATTTCTCAAAGAAACAAAATCTATTTGTAAAACACTTGAGGCAAAGCAACATTTTAAAAACACAACTTTCTTCACAATTTTCTCCTTAAAGCACACTATTCTCTATCTAAATTAAATAAATCTTTTCTCACTTTAGCAAATACTTTATGAGTTTCAAAACAGTCTCAGAAACACACCACTTTGTCTTTAGCAGAGCAAAAGGTATGCACTCCAGAGTCTGCAGCTATCAAAAGCACAGAAATGCTGTAATTCTTCACACATATCTCTCATGTCACCCAATCAAAACTCTTCCCTCACTTTTTTCAAATCAAAACCCTTCCCCCCTCTGCCCTCTCTGCCTTTTTTGCATAGCAACCACCTCTTGGAAGACCTCTGGTGTTTGCAAGTTCACACAACAATGTTTCAATTGAACTCTGAACTCTCAGTGCACCTGCATATCCAGTGCAATCTTTCATTTAATGATTTTTTCTTGACCATTCAAAATACATCTTTCAAAGAACTCATCCATGCACCCTAACTTTCTGTTTTCAGCAATCAAAATCCACCAATCACTGTTACTGCTTCATTAACACAGAAACTCCACAGTTTTTTTCATTTTAAACTCTTATTTTTTCAACTGCCATTTCATTGCCACACTTCATCTGACTGCAGCAGAACCTTCTCTCACCATGTTTTCTGTCTGGATTGTTGGACATAGTTACATCTACTGGGCTCAGAGGTATGCTGATAACAGAAATTTACCTAACCTCAATTTACAAGATGTGGAAATTAAGTGGTTTGGCCACAGAGGATTAAAATGTCACCAATTGATACCATTGGTGAAAACCTTTATGCATTTGCCAAAACCTGACCTGTTAATTGTGCACTGTGGAGGTAATGACTTGGGCACTTTGACTGGGGTAGGTCTGGAAATGCTTTTAAAGGACACCTTTGAGCAATTAATGGCACTTTTTCCTCAGACTGCCTTGGTATATTCAAATATATGCCAAAGACAGAAATGGAGGTGGTCGAACCAATTTTGTCCACAAATTGAGAAGTCGAGGAAGCATGTAAACAAATCTGTTTCAGCTTACATGAGAGACCATGGAATGGGCTCCGTGTACAACAATAACTTGCGTTACTACATGCAAGATATCTACAGAGGAGATGGAGTTCACTTCTCAGAAGAGGGCAACAGAATTTTCATTCTGAATTTAAGACTGTGCATTGGTACCTACTTATAAGTACCTAAATGTACCATAAACCCAAAAGCTCTTCTCAGAGCTACCCTACATCTGATCACTCACAATTATTATTTTACTCTAACTTTTTTCACTAATTTTCAACAAAGTACGCTCCCCGGGGCGCTACCCGGTACGCGGACCGGAAGCTAACCTCGCGAAATTTAAAAAAAAAATGTTTTTTTTTCGCACATATGGGCCTCCTCAGCCACCCTCAGAAAACCTAGGGGGTCAAGATAAGTCTACCGTGCCCCCTTCTACCCATTCTGAACATTAGTTGCCCTCCATCTTGTATCTTAATTCGACCGAAACACAAAATAGTGGACTCCCGTAACGCTTCAGGTTCGCGTACCGGGGCGCTCGCCAGTTCGCGTACCGGGGCGCTCCCCGGGAAGCGCTCCATCAAAAAAGGTGGGAAAGTAATTTACAGAAAAACGACTGGAGACACTTTCACCAAATATAGATTAGCTCATACTACATACCAATCCCTATCATTTTCACAAATTTGATTGAAATTCCATTTAGCCATTTAGCCTGTAGACCTCTCTAAATACCGTGAGGTAAATTACTTCACAAAACACATCTGAAGTGTTGGAATTGACAACCAATGAAAATGTTACTTTCATTTTCTACTTTTTTTACCTGACATTTGATTGGTTATATACCTGAATATATATAAAGGAAGAGAAGGAAACACAGCCATTTTGACTACTACTTCCTGGTGTACATTTCAATTGGATTTTCACTAATCACTTCAACTTCTTTGTCAAGGTAAGTTGTTATTTTAAAAACTGAAGTATATTGTGCACTATCAGTTAATATGGTAAACTTTTTCTGATAGTTATATACTATCCCTCTGTAGTAGTTATAGATTTAGATAGACTTCTCTGTTATAGTTATGGATGGAGTTAGGTTTCTCTTGTATAATTATGAATTTACTTACGTTAAATCACATACACTTTTTTATATTCCTACTTCCACTCTGATACTATACACTGCCCAAAGATAAATTCACTGATAAAAACTGCCTATCTAAAATTAATCCCAACAGTGCCCTATCTCTACTAATATATATTTTTTTATCCAAATTTCAGGCAACATGGAAGGCGAACAGAAAGTTTCATTTCAAATTGTCCTGCAAGAGAGCAGCCAAGAATTAATTGATCCAAATTATATAGAATTTATGGATGAAACTTGGGACCAAGAACTACTGCAATGTGTGCAAGCAGTAGATGACCTCCTTCAAAATGAGGACATTTTACACACTCAGAGATTACAAGCTATGTTCAATGACAATGACGACATTTCAGACAGTGAAATGTTAGAAATGTTATTAAATTTTGAAACACAATCACAATAATAAATAATTGCTTAAAAAATAAAGAAATTAAAAAATAATCAACAAAACCAACAATCAATTAACATACAGTATTTTAAAAGTCTATCATTCTTTTTTCCTTATAGTACGCTCCCCAGAACGCTTCCCGGTTCGCGGACCGGGCGCTCCCCACGCAAAAAAACAAAACCATTTTTTTTTTTTTTTTGCACTGCGTGGCCCTTTTAAAGCCTCCACATCAAACCTAGGGGGTCAGGGAGGATCTACTATGCCCCCTTATGGTCATTTCCCCCTTTGTTTTGGCCTCCTCTTGTCTCTCGATCCTACCGAGAGACAAGATGGCGGCCGCTCCGGACTGTTTAGAATGTTGACAGACACCGGAGAGCCAATCAGCTTCGCTACGCGAAGTTCCGTTACGCGTCAGGTACGCGAACCGGAGCGCTGCCTGGAGCGCGCTTACAGGTATATATCTTTTTTGGAACGTTAATTTCTCAAAATCCACTGGAGCACATATATTGAGACCTAGCAAAGGCACATCGGGCTAACAGTCCCTACAATTTTGCCAAGTTTCGTGCAAATCCATTCAGCCGTTCGGCCTAAAAGTGAGGCCAACCGCCCTATGGAAATTAACATGGGAAAAACACGTTTTGGGACCCCCCTTTTTTCTCGGCCACCCCTTGACGAACCCCCCCAAATTTCCAGGGGCTGCTCAGAAACAAAATGTTCCATTTTCCTGAAAATTTCAGCCAATTCCGTCCACAAACGGCAAAGTTATTAGACATAGAATTTTTAAAAATCCCATAGGGGAAAAATCCTAACTATATATACCTACTGGCGACCGCCAGTAGGTAATATATATATATATATATATATATTTATATCTGGACATTTCACTCGTACAAAACCATAGAAATTCCTCTGTTATAGTTAGTTCTGCTAACTATAACTTGCACCCCCGCAATGCACTGCTGATGACGTCACATATTACATCACTCATGACATTGTCAGTGACATCACTCATGACATCACTCATGACATCTAAAATGACATCATTGATGACATCACTGATGACATCAAGTGACTGCGTGTTTCTGTAAAGTTTAAATATGTTCAATATATATAGGGAAAGGCAATTTAAAGAATGAGTGGGTGTATAAGTGACTGAATGGATGATTTAGTAGGTGTTTGACTGACTATAAGTGAGCGATTAAGCGTATCTTACTGAATGCATGGGTTAGTGACTAAACTGTATGAATGTCTATATCCTTCTGTCTGTTGGTGTGTAACCGTCTATATGGGTTTGTGAATAGCTACATGAGTGTCTATATGTGTTCTTGATTGGTTGCCTGAGTATCTGTATGGGTTCCTGAGTGTTTGTGTGGGTGGGGTGTGTGTCACTCTATGCATAGATATGTGAGTGGGTGATTCACTTGTTGCATGGTTTCAAGAGTGCATCTGTGATGAACTGTATGGGTGGGTGAGTGTGTGCATGGTTGTGTTAGTGAGTGAATGTATATCTCAGTGGTACATGTGTGAGTAACTACATATGTGAAAGGCAGTATATATGTGTGTTGAGTATGTAAATGGCTATAAGTGAGAGCATGTGATTCTGAGAGTGGATGTATTGATGACTGTGTGCTTGTATCGGTGTTTGTATAAGAGCGTAAGAATGTGCTAGTATTTTTATGAGTGATTGAGCAGCTGTGCATATAACTGTATAGGTGAGTAAATGGCAGTGTGATTAATTATTTGCATGACTGACTAGGTGTGTGAGTACCTCTATGGATGAGTGGTGGTGTGTGAGTGTTTATATAGGTGTATGAGTGCATATGATAGTCCTGTACTGAGTGACCATAAGTATGAGTGACTGTACCGATGAGTGAGTGGATTTGTGTGTGTAAACCTAAGAATCAGTGAGTGTGTATGTAGTTATTGCTGTTGGTGTGTCTATGGTTTTGAGAATGGCAGTCTGTAATTTAGAGTGGGTGTATCAAAGTTTATACTAGGGTGTGAATAGATGCATCAATTTATCACATGGATGATGTCATCTGTGATGTCATTTGAATTGTCATCAGTGATGTCATCAGTGATGTTACTGGCCATGTCATGAGTGATGTAATATGTGACGTCATCAGCTGTGCATTGCGGGGGCGAGTTATAATTAGCAGAACTAACTATAACGGAGGAATTTCTAAGTTTTTTTACGAGTGAAATGTCCAGCTAACTATAACACCCATGAAACCTATGTTTTTTTTGGTGAATTTCTAAGGTTTTTTTTAAATGCTCATTTCTAACTATAACGTGCCTGAAACCTATGGTTTTTCAGTGAATTTCAAAGGTTTTTTAAATGCTAATTTCTAACTATGCCTACAAAGGTAGGACATGTACAGAAAGAGGAAGAAAGGTGCAGAAAAAAGAAATAGAAATGCAGAAAAAGGCAACAGAAGTCCAGCAAGACGAAGAACGGTACATAAAGAAGCAAGAGATGTGCACAAAGAACCAACAGAGGAGCAGAAAGAGGCCTTGTTACAAAGTCATCCTGTGCCCCCAATGTTTTGCTGATGGGTACTGGTGGTAACTGACTGACTAACCAGGCCGGCGTCAGTGCTGTGCTGAAAGACACTTAGAATACAGTGAAACACCAACATTTACTAGGGTACACTATGGATTGGGATACCCCTGTGATTGGCATGACTTCCCCTGTATGGCTCTAGTACATAATAGGGCAGGGGGAAAAAAACTACTACTAACTACGAGGTGCAGAAGGAGGCAAGAAAAGTGCAGAAAGAAGCAACACAGCTTCCCGTCAACAAGAGAATTACCTTCCGCCTTCTTACCCACGCACACAAGGCCCTTTATAATCTAGGACCCGAATGCCTCAACACCCGACTGTCCTTCTACATTCCCACCCGCCAACTAAGATCATCCAATCAAGCCCTCGCCGCAGTCCCGCGCATCCGAAAAACCACCATGGGTGGCAGATCATTCTCCTTCCTGGCTGCCAAAACCTGGAACTCACTCCCCACCCACCTCCGCCTTACTCAGAACCACATCTCCTTCAGAAAAGAACTGAAAACCTGGATATTCGACAAATAATGAACCCCTCCCTCTAGCGCCTTGAGACCCTCTGGGTGAGTAGTGCGCTATATAAATGCTTTTTTTTTTTTGCTTTTTTTTTTTTTTGGGCAAGAGAGGTGGAGAAAAAAGCAAGTGAAGTGCAGAAAGAGGCAAGTGAGGTGCAGAAAGAAGCAAGAGCAGTGCAGAAAGAACCAAGTAATTCAAAAACCAGGCAGGAAAGGTATAGAAAGAGGGAAGATGAGTGCAGAAAGCGACAACAGGGGTTCAGAAAGAAGCACAAGAGGTGCAGAGAGAGGCAACAGAAAGAGGGAAGAGAGGTGCAGAAAAAGGCAAGAAAAGTGCACAAAGAGGTACATAAAGAGACAACAGGATGCAGAAAGAAGCACGACAGGTGCAGAAAGAAGTATGAAAAGTACAGAATGAAGCAACAGGGCTGCAGAAATAGGCAAGAGAAGCATAGAAAGGAGTAAGTGAGGTGCAGAAAGAGCCAACAGAAGTGCAAAAAGAGGCAAGCGAGGCGCAAAAACAGGCAGGAAAGGTAGAGAACGAGGGAAGATGAGTGCAAAAAGAGACAACAGGGGTGCAGAAAGAAGCAAATGAGGTGCAGAAAGAAGCAACAGACGTGAAAAAAGAGGGAAGAGAGGTGCATAAAACAGCAGGAGAAGTACAGAAAGAGGCAAAAAAGGTACATAAAGAGACAACAGGGGTGCAGAAAGAAGCAAGACAGGTGCAGAAAGAAGCATGACAAGTGCAGGATGAAGCAGCAGGGGTGCAGAAAGAGGCAAGAGAAGTGTAGAAAGGAGCAAGTGAGATGCAGAAAGAGCCCACAGAGGTTTAAAAATAGGCAAGAGAGGTACAGAAAAAGAAAGGAGGGGTGCAGAAAGAAGGAAGAGAAGTACAGAAATAGCCAATAAAAGTGTAGAAAGAGGCAAAAGAGGTACATACAGAGACAACAGGGGTGCAGAAAGAAGCAAGATAGGTGCAGAAAGAACCATGGAAAGTGCAATATAAAATAAACAGGGGTGCAGAAAGAGGCAAGAGAAGTGAAGAAACAGGCAAGGGAATTGCACAAATAGGCAAGTGAATTGCTGAAAGAAGCAACAGAGGTGTAGAAAGAGGCAAATGAGATGCAAAAACAGTCAGGAAAGGTACAGAAAGAGGGAAGATAAATGCATAAAGAGACAACAGTGGTGCAGAAAGAAGCAAATGAAGTGCAGAAAGAGGCAACAGATATGCAAAAAGAGGGGAGAGAGGTGCAGAAAAAGGCAAGAAAAGTGCAGAAATAGTCAAATGAGGTACATAAAGCTCACCAAAGTTCAGACCCGGCTATATGCAAATCAATCTTGCGCCTGTGCCTCATGGAAACTGCCAAGCCATATCTTAACAGCCATCATCAGCCTTGCTAGTTTGAATCCAGTCGCAAAGTGAGCAAGGGATAGGTTGAGTGCGTTACTGCTAGTGTAAACACATCCCTACTGTTGGGCACACTTGGATGGTTCGTTGTGAAATACAACAGACTCCGGTGGATTCAAATGAAAGGTATCTTTTTAATGTCAAAAATCCATTAGTTAGTTTGATTCTTTGCAGTTTATAAATCAAAGTTCATGATATCCACAATTTTCGTTAATGTTTTTTTTCGTTGTCAAAAAAGGGTTAACCAAAAAGATGCTCTGATGCATTTCGGGCCGGGAAGGCCCTTTGTCAAGGAGCGCTGTAACAAACACAGAATAATGCACTTATCAATGTGTGTACTGTTATGGGTAAAACGCGATCATGAAAACTTCAAGTGCATGCATTTGCGGTGACGTTAACTGCTGATAACAGAGTGACTAATCTAAAGACGGTCAGTGAAAGCATGCGTCTTAATGAACGTGGTGCATTTTCAAACGAGGAAAGTTGAAAACGTGCAAAGTGGAGTGCTCATGAAAGGACCTGGGAGCGTGAATGTGAACATCGGTGTAGGACGTGAATGTTAAACAATCGTAAATTAAATTAAACGGTCGTCAGTGCGCGTAAAAACCACTAAGGAGCTGAAAGGGTCGTGTGGCAAAGGGAAGCTGGGGAAACAGTGAAATATAGTAACAGAAAGGTAACATGCGGCTCGTTTAAAACGAGACTTACGTAGAGAACATTAACCCTGCTTCTCAGAGCCTGTGAAAAGTGAAAACGAGGGATGTTATCAATGCTCAAGATTCTAATAGACGAGCAGTCTCAATATAGTTAATAGGAGGCTAGGTACCTACTTGGGAGTGTGACGCGCATCAGGCTTTCAAAGGAGTCCTGTTGCATGGAGTTTTTCGAAGTGGAGTTCGCGGACTCCGCAGAGGTAGGGCGGGTTTCTAAATGGGCTCAAAGGTCACCTGATGGATTGCCAAAAGGTGGAAAATAAAGAAGGGACTGATGGTGCCGGGTGTGACAGGGTCGGCCATCTTAAAGAGTGGTTATAGAAGAGAAAGGAGTGTCTAGTGGCTGCAATGGGTGGTGTAAACAAACGTGTTATCAAGCATAAATGACAAAACAGGTTACAATGTGTATTACATGTACCCGGAGGGTACTACAAATAACAGCTTAATTCTAAACGGTCATTAAGGCCGTGTGGCTTCATCGATTGAAGCCGATAAATCCATGAAGTTTCTCTCTGTAGGAGTGTCTTATTGATGTCTCTTCCTTCCACTTTAGGTACAGTTTCCAGTACAAGAAATTTGAGTTGTGCCACGCTATGGTTGGCTTCGGTGAAGTGAGTGGCTACATTGGATTTGGCGTTCTTAGTTCTGATGTTCGATTTGTGCTCATTCAACCGGATTTTTATCTTCCTGGTGGTGTTTCCAATGTATATCATGCCACACGGGCATTTCAACATGTAAATTAGATTGGATGAGTCATATGTTGCATCCACATTCAGTTTGATTTCAAATCCTCTCATGGGGTGGTAAATAATGTTCCCTTTAATGATATTGTTGCAGTTGTTGCAATGATGGCACGGACGTGTGCCGATATGCGTTTGATGTTCAATGATAGTTTTTGATAAGACCTCTTTGATATTCTCTGTGCGAGTATAGGCAAAAATAGGCGTTTCTTTGAACAAATCGCCAAAGTCTGGTTCTGAAGATAAGATTCGCCAATGTTTCATAATGATATTCTTGAACATTTTGCTGGATGTAGAGTATCTGGAAACTATTACAGTTCTTTTACTGTCATTTTTAGTTGAACCCCTAAGGGCTTCTGATCGAGGAATGGTGGATACTCTCTTAATTGCTTCATTGATAGTTTCCTTGGGGTATCCTCTACACAAAAATCTTTTTGCCATTAATTGCATTTGGAGGGCACTAGTTTCTGGGTCGGATACGATCCGTTTAATCCTCAACATCTGGCTGTAAGGTAGATGACGTTTTAAAGAGTTTTGGTGGAAGCTGGTGTGGTGCAAAATGTTATTCCGGTCTGTGGTTTTCCGGAAGAGGTCTGTCTGTAGTCCGTTTTTAGTCAATTTTATGAGGATGTCAAGAAAGGTGATTTCCTGATTGTCAATGTTCCATGTGAGCTCAATCCGGCTGTCTTTTGAATTGAGATCTGTCAGAGCCATTTCCAGGTTTTCTCTGGAGTCTTTCCAGACGATGAACAAATCGTCTATGTATCGAACGTAGAGTTTAAGGTTGTCGGTCCAGATGCTGTTGGTGTAGATGTAGTTAGACTCGAATTCACCCATATAAATATTCGCATAGGTCGGTGCTGCGCAGTTGCCCATAGCCATTCCGGACATTTGTAGATACCATTGTTGATCATGGGTAAAATAGCTATGATAAAGGGTGAAAATCATAAGTTCTAAAATGAATGTTTGGAGTGGATCCGCAATGTCGCTGTGTAACAAGGCTTTCTCTACTGCCTCAATTCCTCCTCCATGGGGGATGGAGGTGTAAAGACTTTTGACGTCGGCGGTGCACAGTATGATCCGTTCGTCTTTATTGATGGTAATTTGCGAAAGTTTATTGAGAAATTCTGTGGAATCCTTGACATAGCTTTTGAGGTTAGTGACCACTGGTTGTAGGTATCGATCAATTAATTTGCCAATGGGTTCATGCAATGACCCTCTGGTGGAAACAATAGGTCGGAAAGGTGGATCCCTTAAGTTTTTGTGAATCTTGGGTAACATGGTGATGGTGGGACTTCTAGGATGTTCCACTATGAGGAATCTTTTTGTTCTTTCATCAATGATTTTGTCACTTAAAGCTTTGGTAATCAGTTCCATCAGTTCTGCTTTGTATTGACTAGTGGGGTTCCCACTTAGTGGCATATAGGTGTCTGGATCCAAGATGTGCTCCATGATTCTTTTATTGTATAAGCTGGTATTGAGAATCACCAAGGCACCACCCTTGTCGGCTTTCAAACATTTAATCGATGTGTTGTTTGCAATTTTCCTGAGGGTGTCCCTGTCTTTGGTAGTCATGTTTTGCCTAGTTTTCCTGGTGAAGTTAATTTTGGAAATGTCTTGTTTAACCAAGGTCTCAAAAGTATCAATGCTTTTGTGGCTGCATGGTGGCATGGAAGTGCTGGATGGTCTTAAGCCAAGTAATAAGTCGGGTTTAATTTCAGTGGGGGGTTCCAATACTTTCTCAAAAAAATGTCTCAAACGTAGTTTGCGGGTGAGTTTAAAAGTACTCACTTCCAGCTCCAATAAATTGGTTTTACTTGTAGGAATAAATGACATTCCCTTTTGGAGTATTTTTACTTCATGATCAGTGAGTTGCGTGTCCGAGATGTTGATCACTAGCGATTCCTCTTCCCTTTCTGTTTGGGCTTCATTGGTTGTTGAGTGCCTTCTGATTCTTTTTCCTGCTCTTTTTCCCCGCCTGGGTCATCGGTTGTGCCTGCCTCTAAAAAAGGCCCAGACAGGAGGTAGGAATTCTGCCTCAACTCTCGGATGAGAGATTATGAATATGCCCTTCGATTTATCATATTATATTTATCCACCTATCTATGTATATCAATCGGATTATTCTTTTGACAACATGTTTTTAATAGTTCTAGTTGCTTTCCGAATGATCCACCTTCTATGTTTATTAATTAACAAGAATGGTGATTATCATATAATGAATAAATTTCTCTACCTTGTAGGAGGTTGCCCGTCCACAACTTATATTGTCCTGAAGAAGACCCACCGCATAAGGAACATTTACCTACCTTGTTTATGGGTCGAAACGTCAACTATATTCAACACGGCCAAATCTCCTATCCCAAGCAGAACATTAATGGTTACAAGGGATTTTGGATCTGTGATGTTATAATTGTTAGTCAGACTCTTTTGAGCGCCTTTGTCTTGGCCCTTTGTGCGTCCAGAGGGACCATTTATATTGACTTCCAAAAACCTGTAATATTTTGTGTCACTGAATGAATCTCACTATTACGTGATCCCATCATTTTCCCTCACTTCACCTTCACTACCCCCTCCCCGTTGTGAATGTGGGCACCTATGCTTATTGACAATTTGTCTTACTTGCAATGAATTATATATGATGAACAATATCCTATGTACAGGGAACATACAAAATTGATTAAACCTCTTTTGTATTTACTAGCTTTGCTGTTCGAATTTTTCGTGAATAATGTTTTGAATTTTTATGTTATTCGTCTTGGACCCCTTTTCCCTTCATTCTTACAATTACCCAGGTCCTAATGACAATAGTGGGTTTAACCCTGTTTTCTATAATCTAAAAAAGGCACGGCTGTGGACAGGTTTCCAGTGTTTGGTGTTTGTGCAGGTTTTTGGCCACGTGAATCTCCAGATGTGGTAGGTTCCGTTATAGTTTTCCTGGGTGGACAGTTTGTGCTATCACTCCCTGAGAAGGAAGTATCAGTGTTTTGGCTGTAAGGTTTATTTCGTCGGCGCTGAGCATAGACATCCGCCCAGGTATAGACCTCACCCAGTTTGTAGTCCAAAGTATCTCGACGAAATTTACGGATCTTTCACTCGTTGATTTCTTTTGTGTGCTTCTCGAGCTGTTTGTTGATATCTTCCAAGATAGAAGCAAGTTCTTCAGGCTTGGTCGCTTCTTCCAATTCCTGTTCAATATCCGTGATTTCTTTTGAAAGTTCAGTTAATATCACTGATAACTCTTCCACGATTAGGAGAATTAGATCCAGACTACATTTGTTTAAGATGGCGTTCCACCTTTCTTGGAATGCCTTGGAGTTTTTACAACGAGAGGGTTTCAAGGCGATCCGTAGTCCTCGGGGAATGCGCAGCGCTTTGTGATACTTAATAAGAGTATTGGCGTGTAACTTCTGATTGATCCTGCATTTGGAAAGATAAAGAAGTTGTTTTACACATTGTTCCTTTGTCCTGCTTGAGGTTATTTGTGTGAGGTCTTCATTGATAAGTGCATAAATTCGTTCGGTTTCTTCTGTTCCAAAGGCTCGTAGACTAGCTCGAGCTTCAGTTGATTTTGATATTTCCTCATATTGCATTTTGGAGGTTGAAAGGAGGGGCGTGCTGCCTGCCAATTGGGCAGTATGTGTGGATTGAAGACGGTAGGTAATGGCGTGGCGCACTGCTCAATTTCGTTATGGAGTTCAATTGATAGCTATTAAACAAAGTTCATACATTTAAAGGTGCTCCTGTAGGTGACGTAACTGTCCAGATACGTCATGGAACTGTTGATAGGTTGAGTGCGTTACTGCTAGTGTAAACGCATCCCTACTGTTGGGCACACTTGGATGGTTTGTTGTGAAATACAACAGACTCCGGTGGATTCAAATGAAAGGTATCTTTTTAATGTCAAAAATCCATTAGTTAGTTTGATTCTTTGCAGTTTATAAATCAAAGTTCATGATATCCACAATTTTCGTTAATGTTTTTTTTCGTTGTCAAAAAAGGGTTAACCAAAAAGATGCTCTGATGCATTTCGGGCCGGGAAGGCCCTTTGTCAAGGAGCGCTGTAACAAACACAGAATAATGCACTTATCAATGTGTGTACTGTTATGGGTAAAACGCGATCATGAAAACTTCCAGTGCATGCATTTGCGGTGACGTTAACTGCTGATAACAGAGTGAACATCCTAGAAGTCCCACCATCACCATGTTACCCAAGATTCACAAAAACTTAAGGGTTCCACCTTTCCGACCTATTGTTTCCACCAGAGGGTCATTGCATGAACCCATTGGCAAATTCATTGATCGATACCTACAACCAGTGGTCACTAACCTCAAAAGCTATATCGAGAATTCCACAGAATTTCTCAATAAACTTTCGCAAATTACCATCAATAAAGACGAACGGATCATACTGTGCACCGCCGACGTCAAAAGTCTTTACACCTCCATCTCCCATGGAGGAGGAATTGAGGCAGTAGAGAAAGCCTTGTTACACAGCAACATTGCGGATCCACTCCAAACATTCATTTTAGAACTTATGATTTTCACCTTTTATCATAGCTATTTTACCCATGATCAACAATGGTATCTACAAATGTCCGGAATGGCTATGGGCAACTGCGCAGCACCGACCTATGCAAATATTTATATGGGTGAATTCGAGTCTAACTACATCTACACCAACAGCATCTGGACCGACAACCTTAAACTCTACGTTCGATACATAGACGATTTGTTCATCGTCTGGAAAGACTCCCGAGAAAACCTGGAAATGGCTCTGACAGATCTCAATTCCAAAGACAGCCGGATTGAGCTCACTTGGAACATTGACAATCAGGAAATCACCTTTCTTGACGTCCTCATAAAATTGACTAAAAACGGACTACAGACAGACCTCTTCCGGAAAACCACAGACCGGAATAACATTTTGCACCACACCAGCTTCCACCAAAACTCTTTAAAACGTCATCTACCTTACAGCCAGATGTTGAGGATTAAACGGATCGTATCCGACCCAGAAACTAGTGCCCTCCAAATGCAATTAATGGCAAAAAGATTTTTGTGTAGAGGATACCCCAAGGAAACTATCAATGAAGCAATTAAGAGAGTATCCACCATTCCTCGATCAGAAGCCCTTAAGGGTTCAACTAAAAATGACAGTAAAAGAACTGTAATAGTTTCCAGATACTCGACATCCAGCAAAATGTTCAAGAATATCATTATGAAACATTGGCGAATCTTATCTTCAGAACCAGACTTTGGCGATTTGTTCAAAGAAACGCCGATTTTTGCCCATACTCGCACAGAGAATATCAAAGAGGTCTTATCAAGAACTATCATTGAACATCAAACGCATACCGGCACACGTCCGTGCCATCATTGCAACAACTGCAACAATATCATTAAAGGGAACATTATTTACCACCCCATGAGAGGATTTGAAATCAAACTGAGTGTGGATGCAACATGTGACTCATCCAATCTAATTTACACGTTGAAATGCCCGTGTGGCATGATATACATTGGAAAAACCACCAGGAAGATAAAAATCTGGTTGAATGAGCACAAATTGAACATCAGAACTAAGAACGCCAAATCCAATGTAGCCACTCACTTCACCGAAGCCAACCATAGCGTGGCACAACTCAAATTTCTTGTACTGGAAACTGTACCTAAAGTGGAAGGAAGAGACATCAATAAGACACTCCTACAGTGAGAAACTTCATGGATTTATCGGCTTCAATCGATGAAGCCACACGGCCTTAATGACTGTTTAGAATTAAGCTGTTATTTGTAGTACCCTTCGGGTACATGTAATACACATTGTAACCTGTTTTGTCATTTATGCTTGATTCCACGTTTGTTTACACCACCAATTGCAGCCACTAGACACTGCTTTCTCTTCTATAACCCCTCTTTAAGATGGCCGACCCTTTCACACCCGGGACCATCAGTCCCTTCTTTATTTTCCACCTTTTGGCAATCCATCAGGTGACCTTTGAGCCCATTTAGAAATCCGCCCTACCTCTGCGGAGTCTGCGAACTCCGCTTCGAAAAACTCCATGCAACAGGACTCCTTTGAAAGCCTGATGCGCGTCACACTCCCAAGTAGGTACCTAGCCTCCTATTAACTATATTGAGACTGCTCGTCTATTAGAATCTTGAGCATTGATAACATCCCTCGTTTTCACTTTTCACAGGCTCTGAGAAGCAGGGTTAATGTTCTCTACGTAAGTCTCGTTTTAAACGAGCCGCATGTTACCTTTCTGTTACTATATTTCACTGTTTTCCCAGCTTCCCTTTGCCACACGACCCTTTCAGCTCCTTAGTGGTTTTTACGCGCACTGACGACCGTTTAATTTAATTTACGATTGTTTAACATTCACGTACTACACCGATGTTCACATTCACGCTCCCAGGTCCTTTCATGAGCACTCCACTTTGCACGTTTTCAACTTTCCTCGTTTGAAAATGCACCACGTTCATTAAGACGCATGCTTTCACCGACCGTCTTTAGATTAGTCACTCTGTTATCAGCAGTTAACGTCACCGCAAATGCATGCACTTGAAGTTTTCATGATCGCGTTTTACCCATAACAGTACACACATTGATAAGTGCATTATTCTGTGTTTGTTACAGCGCTCCTTGACAAAGGGCCTTCCCGGCCCGAAATGCATCGGAGCATCTTTTTGATTAACCCTTTTTTGACAATGAAAAAAAACATTAACGAAAATTGTGGATATCATGAACTTTGATTTATAAACTGCAAAGAATCAAACTAACTAATGGATTTTTGACATTAAAAAGATACCTTTCATTTGAATCCACCGGAGTCTGTTGTATTTCACAACGAACCATCCAAGTGTGCCCAACAGTAGGGATGCGTTTACACTAGCAGTAAGGCACTCAACCTATCAACAGTTCCATGACGTATCTGGACAGTTACGTCACCTACAGGAGCACCTTTAAATGTATGAACTTTGTTTTATAGCTATCAATTGAACTCCATAACGAAATTGAGCAGTGCGCCACGCCAGTACCTACCGTCTTCAAAGTGAGCAAGGGACCCACTTAAGGGCGAACAAAGCAAACACATGAAGATGATGGACGGAGCACTGAAACTTTTTAGACACTCACCCCCAGTCACATATCTGAGTTAAATCCATCATCGTTCTTTAGCTCAGTTTGCCACTCCAGTTCAGACAAAGTCATATACAAATCAATCTTTACCATATGCCTCATGGGAACAGTCCAGCACGAACTGCCAAGCCATGTCTTCACTGGAACGGAAACAAGCATCCTGGGACCGGTTTCTGGCTGACAACCGTCATCAGCCAGGCTAGCTTGAATCCACTGGCAAAGTGAGCAAGGGACCCACGTCTGGGCATACCCTGCCAACATAGGGCAAATGAAGCAAACACAAGGAGATGATGGATGAAGTGCTGAAACTTTTGAGACACTCACCCCTAGTCACAGATCTGGGTTGAATCCATCATCATTCTCTAGCTCACTTTTCCACCCCAGTTCAAAATAAATACCTTTAGGTACATAAAACCCAAATGGGGAGGAAGCAGTTTCCTGGCAGGAGCAACCAATCAGTGGACTCTCCTCCCTTTTCAAATAGGATCAGCTTTCTCCCTTCGAAAATTCAGAAAGTCCCGAAAAACCTGGCTTTTTAACCAGTAGCCTTTTTCTTTGGCATCTGTGGGGGGACTCTGACTAGCGCCAAGATACCCCCCGGTATACGCTGCACGCTACAAATTTCTTTTGGTATGGAAAACAATGGTCCTTGACCACATCTAATTGCTTTTTAGTTCTGAAAGGCAGTCATTAAGTAAAATATGTATACATGGTACACATAGAAATTAAATTGTGTCATAAATGTACCCAAACTATTTCTTAATTCAATTAAATATATCCTCAAAATGACACACAGGCACCATAAATGACTCCAAAAGTGACTGTTTAATTCCACAGTTATTATAACTGATCACTGTACTCAATACTTCAAAATAGAACAAGCATTGGCCATGCCAATATGTCTCGCCTCTGGGCGAGCTATTTTTGGCTTTGGCACTAGGGCGGGTAATGGATTGGGGGGATTTTCTGGATAATGGGGTGGGGTGCAATGGTTTGATAATGGAACAGTTAAATAAAAGCAATATGAAGCAGCTAGCACTGGCCGCTTCATAGCGTTTTTTTTTTACTCCTGGGAGGAGGAAAGAAACACGAGGGAGAGATGTTGTTAGGACACAGAAGAAACAGTGATGGCAGGAGGGAGAAGACCCAGGAGTGGGTCGGGTGGGGCCAAGGTAAACGCTACCAGGACACTTCGCATCGGCCCTGCCCAGTCCGGTAAATAGCGAGATAAAAATCTCTATAAACAAAATAAATATATGGGTACATACAGGGTGGAAGTGCATGTTCTCATGAACACGATACTCGTGCCAAGTGTACAGAAGCTCCCAAATGGAAGCGACGGTCAGGTGTTGAATAGTTGTTTCCAACTCTGAGATGAAAATGTGTTCTCTTTTTATTGTAACATAAGAAATGTTTCAATGTTCTTAGTTGTAAATTGAAATAGTTACCAAAATCCAGAAGGTACACATTATTGGTGGAAATGTTCAAGCCCCTCTCTCCTGTGCTGTCCTTTTATGGAGTACTGAGGGTTAGTGTGATCTCCGTCTGTCCTTCTCCAAATAGATACGCAGGTGAAGAATGACAGACAGATGGTAGGAGGCGAAGGAGGAGAGAGCCAGAGCAGACAAGAGTATTGGAATGAGATGGGGCACAGGGAGGAGGAGGGGGGGAGAGGATCAGTTAGGGAAAGAAAGGTGAAAATTATAAAACAGTGAAAGTAACAAGAGACTGGCTTTTAACAGGCCTTCTGACGCTTAACACATGAATGCACTACACACTGTAGTAAGTGCAGTTCTGAGTATCCATGCGCATTTGATGGTGAGCCCAGCAAAACAGGAAGGCCTTATTACATACGTCAGGGTTGCCTTCAGACCAAAATTAATTCAGCTGGATGTCCTAAACCTGCGTATTGTTTACATGGCGGATGGCGCCGGACGGTCCAATGACCAAGGCTGTTGCCTCCCTCCAGATCTTGATCAACGCAGGAGAAGTGTCAGCTGTAGCAGGCCAAAAAGAATAATAATGAGAATTTAAAACAAGCTGGGAGTGGGAAAAAGTCATGGGTAAGACCTCTGATTCATGGAGCAGAGCATCTGGCTGTGCCTGCGTCCTTGATTCCTTCTGCATGTACTGTTTATTCACAGCTCCTAGAGGCGTGAGAAGTGCAATTTAAAGTGCTTTATAAACAAGCAACTGCTGGGTGCAGGAAAATGAAACCCTCAAGGGATGCTCGGCCGGTGTGGGGAGAGGGAAGAAGACGAGCAGCTGTTGGTGCACTTTGATTGGGGGATATGTTTGTACCATTGTGTATGCAGAGAAGGGGAGAGAGCCATGACATGCTAAAGATAATGGTACGAGGCACTTACTCATACTGGGAGGAGGTCTGCGCTTCAGCCTCGGCCACTTCCTGTGTTGTACATCTCCAGTTTTTCAAACAAGTTGAAATGGGAGCCGAGCGGTGAATGGAAACCGAAAGTGGTCCAGGGCTGAGTTGGGTGCCTGGGCCTCTTGCTGTATCACTGGAGACACACGGAAAGGTAATGGTGGGGGTTTCTGCTGAGGCAGCGAGGGGGAGCAGAAACCATCTGTTAATTAGTAACAGATGGTTTCCAAGCTCGCTCCCGCAATGGAATCGCCAAACGTGCACACGTTGCCATTCAAAGCAAAACATGGCGTGCATGTTTTTGCCTGCAAAGCTTAAGTGATTTCAAAAGGTCTTTTTCCTATGCAGCGCGCGGTGAGACCTAAAAAGGGTTGCTCCAAAGCGAATGTGAAGAAGAAGAGTGCTTGTGGGATAGAACAGATGTATAGAAGGGAATTCAAGGGATAAACTAAACAATCAACTTCAGATAGTAATGACCTCAGTGGTTTAGAGTAGCACCAGTTTTACAATTGGGCCTGTCCCTCATGGATTTACAAGTATTTACTGTTTCCTGATAACGCACAGAGTTTATTAATCTGTGAAAAGGCATGCTGGTGTGAAGTTAGGTACCGGCCCACTGGGGTAGAGTGTCGACATTTTGACCCTGGCACATGGAGGGTAAATTATATCCTGTACAGGTGGGTTTTCCTCAGGACGGGGGGAGGGTGGAGACAACCTATGATGAGGTGAAGTCAGGATTACAGCTCCTCAGGCGGCGGTTCGCATCAATTAGTGTTGCTAGAATCAATAACTGGGGCATAAACCACACATGGCATCCCATTTGGCATTCAAGGCACTGTCCGGGGATCCATGCTGCACTCCTGGAGTCAGAGACTGCGATTTACAGTATTGGCTACAAAGTTCTTTAAGTTAACATAACTTGGTGTAGATAGGCCTGCTTGGGGGTAGGATTGTCTCATATTGCAATGACTGGGACGAGGAGGCCTTTCAAGAGCTCACTGTAGAAGATGAAGTCCATCCAGCTCTACCATCATTCTGGATGAGGGACTTGATGATGAAACAGGCCACAGGCAATCTGTGGGTGAGGGTCATTTTAAAAACCCTACAGAGGTTTTATCGAAGGATAACTATGATCACTTAGGAATCCCACCCTTCTGGCCACAGAGACAGTGAGCCTGAGCTAATATATTGAAAGTTTAGAATCCCGGAAGATGATACAGTCTTCTTGGATAGTTTAATCTGCCCTGTTCATAATAAAAAAGTCACAAAAGTGTCACTTTGTTTTCCATGCCTATGCACAACACGAATATAGGCGTGCAAGCATTTGTACTTAACACACCGCTGATTACCAGAGTGCAGCAGTTTTACAGAACTGTAAATAGGTGTTAATGTGGCTCCAGGGAACTGTATATAATCTGCAAGTCACAGCTTTGAATACTAATATGAGCTCTCAAAAGGTCCATGTGCTTGTTGCAGAGATTCCGGTGTAACCTGCAGGTTATACGTTTAAATCCTGGAAAGATAGCTTTGTTCCTTATGCTCGCACTGCATAATGTGTATATTATTATTGTGATAAAAAATATGAGAGCGACCACTTAAAGGTATCAAGGGAATTGAGGTATATGTACCAGGAAGCAACAAGTTTCCTGTGACCCAAAAATCAAGCAATACTTCGACTACAGTGATTGACAAATTCCTAAATATACAAAACTACATAACATAATACATTGACACTTTATTTAAAAATTGTTATGAATAAAATAAAAACTTCATAAGATTGTAGAAACAGCACAATTAAATCAATCCTTGCTTCAAACATTAAAATATACAATTTACAAAAAAATTGATTACGAACACATAACAATTATGACCTGCATAATCAAGACAGACAAAGAGTGTAAGAAACAATACTTGTCAAATACCAATCTACATCAAAATATGATTCGAGAACACTGTGTTCAATACAATGATTCAATCTGTATATAACACACTTGTGTCGATATTTTAGATTGTACTCCTAGTAGCGTCGACGCGTTTCGATGGCTTGCCACTTGTTACACCATCTTTTTCAAGACAACAATTTAATCTGTCTTTGCATAAATTGATACTTTCCTCCCTATATAAAATAAATATTCATAAAATCAGTGAAAACATTATGTACATCTCAATACATAGGAACAGTTCATTATCCTTTCCTGTACCCAAGATTTTTGGCATTATGTCTACAGGATTCAATACATGCCCACGGGACTTAATTTCACTCCTATCAGCGAAGTTGATCCCCATATTCTATTGTTTCAGGTTTCTCTCTCCCGTTCTACCGTAATGATGCAAAAGTGGGTGGACATTTCCCATATATTGCTACTCTTCCACCCACATTTCCGTAAATCATACCTAGCAATATAACAAAGTTTGTAACTAAGTACCTTTTATCTCGGGATATTTATATTCCTTATTCACTTTATGGGCATCTCCCTCGTTTTGCTTGTTTTCAATGATCAAGGAGTATGTCATTTCTTCTAATATAAAGATACATGGACACATCAAGCACACCCTCTGTTAGAGCATATTGTTTGTGCTTTGGGTTACAATTAACTAATCCCCCATAGTGGGGCACAAATTCCTAATATGTATACTGTGGCGCCCTTTTAATCCCAATCAAATTCTCTCACCTTATTGTCTAATTATTCCATGGCCTGCCAGGGTTTCACATAAATCAAGTCTGGCTGTGTCACATACGTTCCTAGTCGGTGGCTTCTTCATTTGAGTAACTCTGGGGAACATATACAGTGTGTGATGAATCACTAATCTATCTGTCTCCTACTGCCTACTAGTCTTGTTATAGTTTGTATCTTTACCTTAGATCCACGTGTACTCGTGTTCAATATCTATCATTGACTTTGTCTCAAGCATTTTCCCTGCCCAAATATTCTGACTCAATATTAAAATTCTGCTCTGTATTGTGTCGTTGAAAGGAAAACCAGATGACAAATCCATGTTAAAAGGCTGTCCCCTTTTCAGCTAGTGTGGATTGCTACCTTCTAGATCCCACCCCGTAAAATATCTAGGTGCCCTTCTCCCTTGGAAGTGATGAAAAAGGTCCCAGCCTCCGAGTGTTGGGTTCAGCGAAATTCCACCAAACTCTCCACTAATCGCCTTGTTTTTAACTTCTAGATTCTGTGTGCTGATTGGTTCTACGCTCTAAATTTCCCCACTCCACTATTCTACGTGGGCACTGTTAATTGGTGCGTGTGTCTCACATTAAGAAATCAGCATTCCTATTGGCTCACACCCTTCCGTTTCTATGCCTTGTTTATGCGATTTGAGTGCTGCTTTGTAATTGGTTTAGGAATCACGTGAGAATACCACAGGGCATCCGTGTTCACTCATCCAATTCCTATTTCTATGGTAACGCTACAAGGTAGTGTTTCCTGCGTGTGTATTTTGACTACGAACCCTTGGGATGTCACAAGATGTTACTCAATATAGATCATTCTAACTTCATTGTTCCTGTTCTACTGCGGAAACTACAAACCGCAACTAGACCCTTCTGTGAACTGCCCGATCCTGTTGATTATACTAGTCTACAGACAGCCTCCACTGTATGAGCCTTCCCCGGTAAGGGCATAAGTCTGCGGTGCTTGTGAGTGTACTGCGTAAATATTGATGGGATTATCTCATTTTGAACCTGGCCTCTCCAGTGGTATAATTTGTTGCATAAGTTTCTATATCCTGAGTACTTCTCTTGCCTACTTCCTAAGTTAGACAGGTCATGACAAACGAGTCCCCCAGCCCCGCTAAGACCAATGTAATATATGATTGGGTGGCTTCTTCAAGCTTTCCTACCCGGTTCTTCTGATCTTGTCCGGTTACCCCCCTTTTTTTTATTCTTTCATTATTCATATTATTTTACAATGCAGACTGGACCTCACTTTATAAAGGGGGTTCTTTTGTACTAGTTAACTACCTCTTTTCCCCTATGTCTGAATGATTCTGACCCAGTCTTCCCTCGGATTGAGGCCCACCTCTACAGTTTTCTGATAGCAAATGAACCATTGTTCCCTTCTCTTCCTCCTCAGATCTGTGTCTCCTCCCCTTCTGTTGATCATAATTTTCTCCAAAGTGAACCATTTCAACTCATCACAGTCGTGATTATTCTTCTGAAAATGATCTATCAACGGGGCATGTATCCTACTAGTTCTAATGGCTGATTTGTGTTCTAGGATACGTGTGCGTATTTCTCTACTTGTCTCGCCCACGAATCCAAGTCCACATGGGCATACCAAAAGGCAGGCCACATTCTTGTTGCGGCAATTGTTTAATGTGGTGGCTGTCAGATTCTTCCCTGCAAAAGTAACACTTTTGCATTCCAGGCACTGTGGACATAAAGAGCATGTCCCATATTTACTGTTGCCCTTGGCAGGCTCACCCATCAAGGTGTTTTGTCTTTCTCTCGTGGTCTTATAGGTTCTGACTAGTGAGTTTCTTATGGTTTTGTTCCTTCTAAAGTAGAAGAGAGGTTTCTGCAGTTGTTTTTCATTGCCATAATTCAGAATCTTCCAGTTCCTATTAACAATATTTTTGATTTGGTTGCTAATGTGCTAGTACTGTGTGACAAATACAACTCTTTCTGATACTGCATTTCTTTTTGTTTTTATTAGGGCCCAACAATCTCTCCCTATCGTAAAATCTAGCTCTTTTTACCGCGTTCTGAACCAATTTATTCGGGTAGCCTCTTGCCTTCAGTTTCTTTGTCATGATTTCTGCATGATAATAAATTCTAAAGTGTTGTACAATTTCTTCGCAACCTTAAAAATTCCTCAAAAGGGATGTTGTCTTTTTGTGAGTGGGGATGGTTTCTGGTATATTGTAACAGAGAATTCTTATCGGTGGGCTTGGTTTAAAGCTCCACCCTTAATTCCTCCTGTTCATTTTTAATTATGATATCTAAGAACTCAACCCTTGAGTCGCTGTAGTGGGCCGTGAATTTTAGATTCGGGTCACCCAAGTTGACCCACTCTAGGAATTCTATCAAACCCATGCTGGCACCATTCCATATGAAGATTATATCATCTATGAAACGATGCCAGCAGGTAATGTTCTCAAAGTAAGGGGCAATCTCATTGAAAATGTGTTGTTGTTCAAAGTCTCCAACATAGAGACAGGCCAGACTGGGGGCACAAATGCCCCCCATGTTGGTCCCCTTAGTTTGAAGATAAAGTTCATCCTTGAACAGGAACATATTGTTTTTAAGGACCATTCTGATGCAAGGCATGATAACATCTTTGTTCCCTCCGTTAAGTTCCTCACCCTCCAAAATGGCAGCAATAACCTCAATGGTATTGCCTTGAGGGATGTTAGTGTACAGGGCTTCAATGTAATAAAAAAATAAAAAAAAAGATGCAGCATCAGAAATAGTTGTATTTGTCACACAGTACTCGCACATTAGCAACCAAATCAAAAATATTGTTAATAGGAACTGGGGAACTGAAAGATTCTGAATTACGGCAATGAAATATAACTGCAGATCCCTCTCTTCTCCTTTAGAAGGAACAAAACCATAAGAAACTCACTAGTCAGAACCTATAAGACCACGAGAGAAAGGCAAAACACCATGATGGGTGAGCCTGCCAAGGGCAACAGTAAATGTGGGACATGCTCTATGTGTCCACAGTGCCTGGAATGTAAAAGTGTTAATTTTGCAGGGAAGAATCTGACAGCCACCACATTAAACAATTGCCGCAGCAAGAATGTGGTCTACCTTTTGGTATGCCCATGCGGACTAGGATACGTGGGTGAGACGAGTAGAGAACTACGCACACGTATCCTAGAACACAAACCAGCCATTAGAACTAGTCAGATACATGCCCCGTTGATAGATCATTTTCAGAAGAATAATCACGACTGTGATGAGTTGAAATGGTTAATCTTGGAGAAAATTATGATCAGCAGAAGGAGAGGAGACACGGATCTGAGGAGGAAGAAAAGGGTACAATGGTTCATGTACTATCTGAATACTGTAGAGGGGGGCCTCAATTTGAGGGAAGACTGGGTCAGAATCATTCAGACATAGAGGAAAAGAGGTCGTTAACTAGTACAAAGGGACCTCCTTTATAAAGTGAGGTCCAGTCTGCATTGTAAAATAATACAAATAATGAGAGAGTAAAAAAAGGGGGGGTGGTAACCAGACAAGATCAGAAGAACTGGGTAGGAAAGGTTGTATAAGCCACCCAACCTTATATTACATTGGTCTTAGCGGGGCTGGTGGACTCGTTTGTCATGACCTATCTAACTTAGGAAGTAGGCAAGAGAAGTACTCATTATATAGAAACGTATGCAACAAATTACACCACTGTAGAGTCCAGGTTCAAAATGAGATCATCCGATCAATATTTACGCAGAGCACTTACAAGCACTGCAGACTTATGCCCTTACTGGGGAAGGCTCACAAAGTGGAGGCTGTTAACTAGTATAAGCAATCAATCAATCAATCAATCATGCCATTTGTATAGTGCACTACTCACCCGGGAGGGTCTCAAGGCGCTTGGGGGGAGGGGTATGCTACTGCTCGAACAGCCAGGTCTTGAGTTGTTTCCTGAAGGCGAGATGGTCCTGGGTCAGCCGAAGGTGGATGGGGAGGGAGTTCCAAGTCTTGGCAGCCAGGTAAGAGAAGGATCTTCCTCCGGCGGTGGCTCTTCGGATGCGTGGTACGGCTGCGAGGGCGAGGCTGGTGGACCGTAGCTGGCGGGTGGGCGTGTAGAAGGTCAGGCGGTCGTTGAGGTACTTGGGGCCCAGGTCGTGGAGAGACTTGTGTGCGTGGGTGAGGAGCTGGAACGTGATCCTCTTGTCGACGGGGAGCCAGTGCAGGTTCCTCAGGTGGCTGGAGATGTGGCTGCGTCTGGGGACATCCAGGATGAGTCGGGCGGAGGTGTTCTGGATGCGCTGGAGTCTTTTCTGTAGCTTGGCTGTGGTTCCGGCATAGAGGGCGTTTCCGTAGTCCAGTCGGCTGGTGACGAGTGCCTGGGTGACAGTCTTCCTGGTCTCGGTCGGGATCCAGCGGAAGATCTTGCGAAGCATACGCAGGGTGTTGAAGCACGATGAGGAGACGGCGTTGACTTGTCTGGTCATCGAGAGGGAGGGGTCCAGGATGAAGTCCAGATTGCGTGCATGGTCGGTTGGCTTGGGTGCGGTGCCCAGGGCTGGGGGCCACCAGGAGGAGGGCGAAGATCCCAGGATGAGGACTTCCGTCTTGTCCGAGTTCAGTTTCAGGCGGCTGTCCTTCATCCACTCGGCGACGTCTTTCATCTTTTCGTGTAGGCAGGTTCTGGCGGTGTCGGGGTCTCTGGTGAGGGAGAGGATCAGCTGGGTGTCGTCGGCGTAAGAGATGATGTTGAGGTGTGCTGGCGTGCGATGGCTGCGAGAGGTTTCATGTAGATGTTGAAGAGGGTGAGGCTGAGTGAATATCCTTGCGGGACGCCGCAGATGACTTCGGTGGCCTTGGAGCGAAACGGGGCGAGGCGGACTCTTTGTGTTCTTCCGGCGAGGAACGAGATGATCCACTCCAGTGCCTTCTCTTGGATACCGATGTTGCTGAGGCGCTGGACTAGGGTGCGGCGGCAGACCGTGTCGAACGCAGCGGAGAGGTCCAGAAGGAGGAGGGCCACTGTTTCCCCCTTGTCGAGCAGGGTCCGCATGTCGTCGGTGGCTGCGATGAGGGCGGTCTCGGTGCTGTGGTTGGCTCTGAAGCTGGACTGCGAGGGGTCGAGGGATCCGTTCGTCTCGAGGAAGGCGGTCAGCTGTCTGTTGACGATCTTCTCGATGACTTTAGCAGGAAAAGGGAGGAGCGAGACGGGGCGGAAGTTTTTGAGATTGGTGGGGTCCGCTGTAGGTTTCTTCAGGAGGGCGCTGATCTCGGCGTGCTTCCAGCTCTCCGGGAAGGTGGCGGTGTTGAAGGAGGCGTTAATGATGTTCCGGAGTTGGGGTGCGATGGTGGAGTCGGCCTTGTTGAAGA
This sequence comes from Lissotriton helveticus, assembly GCF_964261635.1. Taxonomy (NCBI): domain Eukaryota; kingdom Metazoa; phylum Chordata; class Amphibia; order Caudata; family Salamandridae; genus Lissotriton; species Lissotriton helveticus. The sequence goes on along the minus strand of NC_136071.1, from coordinate 537,096,411 downwards.
CATGGTGTGGGCACGGGTCGGTCGGTGATCCGGAGTGGATGGTGTTCATCGTGCGGGCTATGTCTTCGGTGGTCACCGTGGTCCAGGTGCGAAGGGTGGCGGTGGGGGGCGTTGGTTCGACGGTTGGGTGCGTGGGTGGGGCGCCAAAGCTGTTGTGGATGTCGGCGATCTTGCGGTGGAAGAACGAGGCGAGGGAGTTGCAGAGGTCTTGTGACGGAGTGATGTCGTTGGTGCCGGTGCTGGGTTGGAGAACTCCTTGACGATAGTGAAGAGCTCTTTGCTGTCGTGGGCGTTGTTGTCCAGTCGTTCCTTCAGGGATTTCTTCTTGGTGGTGCGGATGAGCTGGGGGTGCTTGCGGGTAGCGTGTTTGAGGGCGGTCATGTTGTCGGTGGTCCGGTCGAGGAGCCAGGCTTTCTCGAGGGTGCGGCAGGTCTTCTTGGAGTCCTTGAGGTCGTCGGTGAACCAAGATGCCTTCTTGCTTCTGGGTCTGCTGGGAGGGTTCTTTCGTGGCGCGAGGTCATCGGTGCAGGCGGTCAGCCACTGTGTGAAGTTGCGGGCTGCTTCGTTGGGGTCCGTTGTGTTGGCTGGTGGGCTCTGGCTGAGGGAGGTGGTGAGCTGGTCTGCGGTGATCTTGCTCCAATTCCTGTGAGGTACCTGTTGCGGGTGGTGGTGGGTCGTGGATCTTTTGAAGCTGAAGTGGACGCAGCTGTGGTCGGTCCAGTGGAGTCCGGTGGCGTGGCTGAAGGTGATGTACTTGCTGGAAGAGAAGACGGGATCAAGCGTGTGGCCGGCGTAGTGGGTGGGGGTGTTGACCAGTTGCTTGAGTCCGAGGTTGGTGAGGTTTTCCAGCAGGGCGGTGGTGTTGCGGTCCTTGTTGTTCTCCAGGTGGAAGTTGAGGTCCCCGAGGAGGATGTAGTCAGTGGAGGGGAGGGCGTGCGGGCTGATGAAGTCTGTGATGTCTTCGCTGAATTGTGTGCGTGGTCCCGGGGGTCTGTAGACGAGGGTGCCTCTGAGGGTCGTCTTAGGGTCGGTGTGAATCTGGAAGTGGAGATGTTCGGCTGCGGCGAAGGAGTCGTTGGCGTCGGTCGTGATGCGGATGGTGTTCCTGTAGACGATGGCGATGCCACCTCCGGTCTGGTTGATGCAGTCCCTCCTGATGATCTTGTACCCATCCGGGGTGGCGATGGCGATGTCGGGTGCAGAGGAGGCGTTCATCCAGGTTTCCGTGAGGAAGGCGGCGTCCGGTGATGTAGCGTCGAGGAGGTTCCAGAGTTCCACGGCGTGTCTGTGGACGGAGCGGGTGTTGATCAGGATGCACTTGAGGTGGTTGCTGCTGGTGTTTGTCTTGGCGGGTGCGGGGCAGGTTCGGAGGCAGGTGAACTTGCAGGTGCAGCAGGTGAAGGGTCCGTGGGTGCTTCTCGGGGTGGCTCGGCAGCAGGCGTGGGTCCGGCCGGCATTGAGTGCGTTGAGAGTGGCTGCGTCGTAGGTTAGTCAGGTCGTCTTGCCTCGGCGGGGAGGGCCAGGGGTCCTGGTGCTGGGCGCGGTCCAGACGCGGACGGCCGCAGACGGGCTTACCTTTGGCGCACCTTCGGCGCTCAATCGGCGCTCCCGCTGCGCGCATCCGCTGCGCGGTCGCTCTGGGGGCATCATAAGTAAGGAGCCGGGAGGGAGGTGCAGCTGGGTGGCGGGAGTGGGGCGGTGAATGGAATCACAGGGGGGCGGGGCCGCAGGGAGGCAGCGGCGGGAAATTCCCAGGAGCAGCGGGCAGCAAGCAAAGGAATCTGCAGGCAGGAGGCAGCAAAGGCAGGCAGGAGCGGCAGCAGTGAGTGGGGCGACCAAGCCCTGTGGAGGGCTGAGCAACAGGATCGGGCAGTTCACAGTAGGGTCTAGTTGCGGTTTGTAATTTCCGCAGTAGAACGGGAACAATGAAGTTAGAATGATCTTTATTGAGTAGCATCTTGTGACATCCCAAGGGATTCGTAGTTGGAACACACACACAGTAAACATTACATTGTAGCGTTACCATGGAACTAGGAATTGGATGAGTGAACACGGATGCCCTATGGTATTCTCACTCGATTCCTAAACCAATTAGAAAGCAGCACTCCAATCGGATACATGAGGTATAGAAACGGAAGGGTGTGAGCCAATAGGAATGCTGATTTCTTAATGTGAGACACAGGCACCAATCAACAGTGCCCACGTAGAATAGACATACAGGGAAATTGCGAGCATAGAACCAATCAGCACACGGAATCTAGAAGTTAAAAACGAGGCAATTAGCGGAGTGTTTGGCGGAATTTTGCAGAACCCGACACTCGGAGGCTGGAACCTTTTTTGTCATTTCCAATGTGAGAAGGGCACCCAGACATATTACAGGGGTGAGATCTAGAAATTAGCAATCCACACTAGCCGAATAGGGGACAGCCATTTAACATGGATTCTTCGTCTGGTTTCCCTTTAAGCGGCAAGTTGCAGAGCAGAATTTTTATTTTGAGTCCGAATATTTGGGCTGAGAAAACGCTTGAGACAAAGTCAGTGATGTAAATGTAATGTAAATGTGCTGGATTTGTAAAGCGCACGGCTGCCCGTAAGCGTCCCGGCGCTTGCTTAGGGAACCCGTCCTGGTATTCCCCTGTGAGAAACCCCGGCAGGGTGTCCACAAGGTGAAAGCCAGGCATCCCGCCGCGAGGGGCCGTAGTGGAGATTAAGCAAGCTATTGCCCAGAGTCGCAGAGTGTGACCCAGTGATAGATGTGGAACACGAGTACACGTGGATCTAAGGTAAAGATATAAACTAAAACAAGACGAGTAGGCAGTAGGAGGCAGATAGATTAGTGATTAATCACACACTGTATATGTTCCCCAGAGTTACTCAAATAAAGAAGCCTCGGACTAGGAATGTATGTGACGCAGCCAGACTTGATTTACGTGAAACCCTGGCAGGCCTTGGAATAATTAGACAATAAGGTGAGAGAATTTGACCGGGATTAAAAAGGCGCCACAGTATACATAATAGGAATTTGTGCCCCACTATGGGGAATTAGATAATTGTAACCCAAAGCACAAACAATATGCTCTAACAGAGGGTGTGCTTGATGTGTCCTTGTATCTTTATATTAGAAGAAATTACATACTCCTCGATCATTGAAAACAAGTAAAACGAGGGAGACGCCCATAAAGTGAATAAGGAATATAAACATCCCGAGATAAAAGGTACTTAGTTGTTAATTGTTAGTGCACACACTCATACTTGCACATGCACGGTGCACGCCTGCCCACACTTCCCACATGCCACCACCTAGCATGCTTGCTATCATTTCGCCTGGAAACCAATACATTATTTATTTTATTTATTTATTTATTTGCGTAATTTTTATAGCGCAACAAATACCCGGAGGTGTCTCGGCGCTGTGGAGCAACTAGAGTCAGCCATCCTCTCACTGGTTAAACAGCCATGTTTTCAAGAGCCTGCGAAAACTCATCAGGTTCGGGGCGGCTTTAATGGCAAGTGGCAGGAGATTCCAAAGTTTTGGGGTGGCCACAAGAAAGCGCCTGTCTCCCCAAGTGACCGTTCTTGTACGTGGCACAGGGAGGAGACTGGTATTGGCCGATCGTAATTGCCTTCTGGGGGTATACAGCTGAAAGGCTTCAGTCAGGAACCTGGGTCCTATGCCATGTACAGCCTTATATGCAATACAAAGGGCCTTAAATTTAACACGGCTCTCAACTCTCAGCCAGTGGAGCTGACGAATGCCAAGAGTAGTGGATTTGCGGCGAGGGATGTTAAGAAGAATCCTGGCAGCCGCATTCTGAATGGATTGCAGCTTCGTTATGACACGCTTCTGGGTATGAAGAAAGAGAGCATTCCCATAATCTATTTTAGAGAAGACTAAGGTGGAAACCAGAGTCTTCCCAGCTGAAGAAGGGAGATAAGGTAGCAGCTTCTTGATTTTTTTCAGGATAAAAAATGACGACGACACGACCTTGTTAGTGTGGAGGTCAAACGCCAACTTGCTGTCAAAAATCACTCCCAAATTTCTGGCTTTTTCCACTGGGACAGGTGGATGGCCAAGCTTTTCCGGCCACCAACCAGGGGACCATTCAGGGGAGAGTCTTCCGAAGGTCATAACCTCGGTCTTGTCCGAGTTGAGCCTAAGACAGTTCGAGGCCATCCAGGTACTGACCTCAAGCATGGCTTTCTGGAAGTTGGCCGCTACAGTAAGGCCGTCCTTGTGGATACCCAGAACCAGCTGGGTATCATCTGCATACGATGTAAGCTGTACCCCATAGGCTTTTATTACCCTCGCTAAGTCCGCTACATAGATATTGAAAAGCATAGGACTTAGCGAGGAGCCTTGCGGGACTCCTCAAGGGAGTGCAGAGATAGGAGAATAGAAATTTCCCAGCCTTACTGTCTGGGTACGGTTTGCCAGGAAAGATGAAATAAGATCCTTGGCCAGACCGTTTATCCCCAGAGCTGTGACACGGTCGACTAGAGTGACATGGTTGACCGTGTCAAAGGCTGCTGACAAATCCAAAAGGATAAGGACAGCCGCCCCTCCCTGATCCATGATCGCCCTGATCTCATCAGAGGCCTTTATCAAGGCAGTCTCTGTTCCATGCCCTTTCCTAAAACCAAACTGCGTTTCGTCGAGAAGTTGGTGGGTCTCGACGAACTCTGAGAGCTGTCTGTTCATCAGGTATTCGCTTACTTTGGCAGGAAAGGGCAGGCACGCAATCGGTTTGTAACTTGCGACGGCTGTAGGATCTAAGGAAGGTTTTTTTAAAAGGGGTTTTATAACAGCCTTCTTCCATATACTAGGAAATTGGCCGGTCAGAAATGCATTATTGCAGATCTCCATAAGGGGCGGGAGATCACTTCTGTGAGTTTTAACATCACAGAAGGAGGGCAAGGGTCCAGGGGAGAGCCTGATTTAATGGTGGAAATGAGTTTGATCACATCGTCATGTAAGGCGGGTGAAAAGCATGGAAAAGACTCATGATTGTGGTGGGACAATACTTCTTTCACAGTACCACCTCTGTGTTCAGTTTTGATATCCTCTTCAAATGAAGCATATATATCTGCAACCTTTGTGGTAAAGAAAATGGCTAATTCATTACAGAAAATCTGTGAAGGCTCAACTCCAGGGCCAGAGGGGGGGGGGGTAGACAAAGTAGTGACAACAGAGAACAGTTCTCTGGCAGAGTTAGCAGCGGTCTTAATTTGCGCCGAGAAAAAAAACGTTTTTCGAGCCGAAATCGCCTTTTTATAAATCATAAGGGCATCTTTATAAATTTGTCTGGCTATGGGACAGTAGGCTTTCCTCCACCGCCTTTCTAAATTCCTGCAGTGTTGGCGATGAAGTCGAAGGTCTTCATTATACCAGGGGGCCGACGGAGATGCTCTATTAGGTTTCGTGAGTTTCTCTGGGGCCACTAAATCAGCGGCACTTCGGATCCAGTCCTCGAAATCTGAGGCCGATAGTGCCGGAGTATTTCCTCCCTGGGGGCCAGAAGAGGCCAGGGAATCTAGCATCTGAAGAAAGTCTGCGTTTTTCCACGCACGAGTCCCCATCCTGGTTCGGGGCCTGGAAAGTGAGGGGTCCACAGTCCGTATATCTAGCTGAAATATAATAGCCCTGTGGTCTGACCACGTAATAGGAATAATGTCCAGCACAGAGATGTCAGGATCATTAGTGAACAGACCATCGAGGGTGTGTCCGGCTTGATGTGTAATGCCCTTGACTAATTGGTGCAATCCTAAATTGGAAAAGTCAGTCATCATTCTTACAGACCGCGAAAACGCTACCAATGACAGCCCTGGGCTTGGTTTGGTCATCCCCCGCGGTTCCCATAAAATGCGGGCACTGACGTGAGCACGCTCTATTTTGCCTGCATCTGCTGCGGTGACAGACAGACTGTCGAAAACACCCCAGACTCAGCGAAACCGCAGCCTTTCAAGACACGACAAAAGACGACAGAAGCAAAGGTAAGAGAAGGCGTCACAACATCAGCCTCCACTGTAAATTGTATATGCATAATGCTATTTCTTTATCCTTCATATGGCTTTCCTACCCCTCAATGGTTTTAAATTGTACTTACATAATTGAAATATTTCTTTATAAGTCACAAGGTCCTATACACCTCTAATCTTAAAAATTGTGCGTGCATACATTTCCATGTAGTATTTCTATACTACGCCACGTGCTTAGGCCTTTATTATTATTAATTGTGCGTCCATGATAGTATTTTTTTTTCTGCGTCACCAGGCCGTCCCAGGCCTCTATTAACTTTTTGATCTTCCTTTGTTTGCTGGAGCTGCAACAGTCTAACTACGGAATATTAAGAACCCACATTAAAATTTACTCTTGATAGTAGTTACGCAACTCAGTTTACGATGACTAATCAAAACATCCTTTTGTTTCCTTCACCAAACATCGTTCAGAAGCAACCACGGCCTATCGAGCAACAGCAATGGAATTCTCTGCAACGTATTAAATATACTTTGACGTATAGAAGCAGAGGTCAACTCGAATGGTGAACTCCGGGGGCCGCACTCTTTATACAAGGTAAGCACAGCAGCCTAGATCCACCAAGCCTTCACAGCAATGCATTAGAAATAAGTCACCATAACGGGCGTCAGTAACGCAGTAGGCACTTCCATATAGACACCACTTGAACGCGGCACTATAACAACTGAAATCTACCAGGTACACTGCACTCGTAACACTGTACTGTTAGCTTTATTTGTGAAACGAGAGAGGGCCATATTATCAAACCTTGGCAACAAAATTATCGCCACTTTATCAGCAGCAAACTTCCGCTAAAGTGGCCATAATAGGTTTGATAATATGCTCTATTGAATTCCAATCGAAGCTCATGTTAGATGTGAAGGACATCTAACATGAGCTTCGATTGGAATTCCATAGAGCATATTATCAAACCCATTTTCGCCACTTTAGCCACACTTTCCTGCTGATAAAGTGGCGATTATTTTTTCGCCCAGGCTTGATATCATGACCCAGAGTGCATAGTGTACAGTACCTTCTCTGTAAAATCTATAATTACCTGCGAGCAGTGACAACAGATGGCTTACAAAGTCTGACAAACAGATCCACAACCTTATTATGCCACTTTTGAGTCACTTTTAACATGGGTAAAGTGATGCAAGGAGCTAGTAAATATACGTCTAACTTTTCAAGAACAACTCTCAACTCCAGACTCTGCGACACAGTGCGACACAGTTTTAACGTTGTTTTCTCTCTCTTTCTCTCTCTCTCACTCTCTGTGACATCATTTCTCTTTCTCTCTTAAACTTAGACACTGCTGTCTGCTTGGACGTGTAGAAGAATTGTTGAAATGAAGTTGTCAAACCAACTGGCTGAAGTGTTTAGCCACAAGGTTTATACAACGGTAAGCACAGAGGCCTAGATCTACAAATCCTTCATAGAAATGCATTAGAAATAATTCGGCATAATGGGCGTTAGTAATGCAGTAGGCACTTCCATATAGACACCACTTGAACGCTGCACTATAACAACTGAAATCTACCAGGTACGCTGCACTCGTAAAACTGTAGTGTTAGCTTTATTTGTGAAATGAGAGAGGGCCATATTATCAAACCTTGGCAACAAAATTATCGCCCCTTTATCAGCAGCAAACTGCCGCTAAAGTGGCCATAATAGGTTTGATAATATACTCTATTGAATTCCAATCAAAGCTCATGTTAAGTGTGAAGGACATCTAACATGAGCTTCGATTGGAATTCCATAGAGCATATTATCAAACCCATTTTCGACACTTTAGCGACACTTTCCTGCCGATAAAGTGGTGATAATTTTGTCGCCCAGGCTTGATATTATGGCCCAGAGTGCGTAGTGTACAGTAGCTTCTCTGTAAAATCTCTAATTACCTCCGAGCAGTGACAACAGATGGCTTACAACAGTCTGACAAACAGATCCAAAACCTTATTACGCCACTTTTGAGTCACTTTTAACATCGGTAAAGTGATGCAAGGAGCTAGTAAATATACGTCTAACTTTTCAAGAACAACTCTCAACTCCAGACTCTGCGACACAGTTTTAATGTTGTTTTCTCTCTCTTTCTCTCTCTCTCACTCTCTGTGACATAATTTCTCTTTCTCTCTTAAACTTAGACACTGCTGTCTGCTTGGACGTGTAGAAGAATTGTTGAAATGAAGTTGTCAAACCCACTGGCTGAAGGGTTTAGCCACAAGGTTTAAACAACGGTAAGCACAGAGGCCTAGATCTACAAATCCTTCATAGGAATGAATTAGAAATAATTCGGCGTAACGGGCGTTAGTAACGCAGTAGGCACTTCCATATAGACACCACTTGAACGCGGCACTATAACATGTAAAATGTACCAGGTACACTGCACTCGTAAAACTGCAGTGTAAGCTTTATTTGTGAAACGAGAGAGGGCCATATTAGCAAGCCTTGGCGACAAAATTATTGCCACTTTATCGGCAGCAAACTGCCGCTAAAGTGGACATAATCGGATTGATATTATGCTCTATTGAATTCCAATCGAAGCTCATGTTAGATGTGAAGGGCATCTAACATGAGATTTGATTGGAATTCCATAGAGCATATTATCAAACCCATTATCGCCACTTTTGCAACACTTTCCTTCAGATAAAGTGGCGATAATTTTGTCGCCCAGGCTTGATATTATGGCCCAGGGTGCGTAGTGTACAGCAGCTTCTCTATAAAATCTATAATTACCTCTGATCAGTGACAACAGATACGTTACAACAGTCTAACAAACAGATCCACAACCTTATTACGCCACTTTTGAGTCACTTTTAACATGGGTAAAGTGATGCAAGGAGCTAGTAAATCCACATCTCACTTTTCAAGAAAAAATCTCAACTCCAGACTCTGACACAGTTTTAATGTTGTTTTCTCTCTCTCTCACACTCTGTGACATCATTTCTCTTTCTCTCTTAAACTTAGACACTGCTGTCTTTGACGTGTAGATGTGTAGAAGAATTGTTCAAATTAAGTTGTGACACCAACTGCCTGAAATGTTTACCCACAAGGTTTATACAACGGTAAGCACAGAGGCCTAGATCTACAAAGATTTCATAGGAATGCATTAGAAATAAGTCACCATAACGGGCGTCAATAACGCAGTAGGCACTTTCATATAGACACCACTTGAACGCGGCACTATAACAGAACTGGAATGTACGAGTCACACTGCACACGTAAAACCGTAGAGTTACCAAAACTTGTAGGTGCATAGTATCAAGAACGGCGATAAAATTATCGCTGTTTCAGTGGCAGGAAACTGCCGCTAAAGCGGCGATAATGGGCTTGATAATATGCCCTTATGAATTCCCATAGTAGCCCAGATTAACACCAGAACCTGGACTGCTATGGGAATTCACAACACCATATTATCAAGCCCATTATCGCCGCTTTAGCTGCAGTTTCCTGCCGCAGAAACGGCGATAATTTTATCATTGTTCTTGATAATATGCCCCGTAATGCTTCAGCTCATTTACTCACATCTACATAATTCTAAACTCTAATTTTCTTTTTTCTTTTGCAGATTACCAATCGGACACCTTTTGGAATCCATTTCACAATTTTTTTATAACATTGTTTAAGTTATTTTTCCAAATCTAATATAGTTATAATTGAGTTTCATTTATATTTATTGTTTAATAAAAGTTAATAAAAAAACCTACATACTTCTTTTATTTTGTGGGGGAGGGGTATGACGTCCCACAATAAAAAATAATGTTGAAATACTATAGTAAGATATTCAAGACTAGGATTGAAAACTACTGAGTTATAATAAAAACAACGGTGAGAAACTACTAAAATGGCGGTGGACGGAGTAGGTAATCAACGTTTGGCGCCTCAGCACTACCTTTCAAATCAATATATAAAAAATATGACTATTAATACTGTACAAAAGCACAGGAGCGGATGACACACACGAACTGGGAAAAGACGTGACAGATTTACTAACTGATATAAAGAAAGGTTTGCTTGTTGAACTTGAAGAAAAAGAAAACATGGGCTTCGAAACGACGCTGAGCGTGCGAAGAGAGTACAACTCCTACACCAAAATAAAGGAAAGCTTTACATACTATCATAGAAATGAAGGAGCATACTATCAACAAAAGGCGATACATTATCACCGCTTTTATTGACAGGAAACTGCCGATAAAGCGGCAATAATGCGCTTGATAATAGGCCCTTGTAACTTCCCATAGCAGCCCATGTTTTGGTGTTAACCTGGGCTCCTATGGTTATTCACAATGGCATATTATCAAGCCCATTATCGCCTCTTTATGGGCAGTTTCCTGTCGATAAAAGCGACGATAATGTATCACCTTTTGTTGATAATATGGCTCATTGCTCTATTTTTGACCAGTAAACTTACGTACATATTATCAAGGACCGGTGTTAAAATTATCGTAGTTTTATTGGCAGGAAACTGCCGATAAAACGGTGATAATGAGCTTCATAATACGGCCTTGTTATTTCCCATAGAAGCCCATGTTAACACTAGAACATAGGCTTCTATGGGATTTTACAAGGACGTATTATTAAGCCCACCCTCCCAACATTAATAAAAAAACTCCAGACAATGCAGGTATCTGAAGCTGGAAGGTAATTTTACATATCACTGCCCCAGAAATGTGGCGTTCCCCGCAATGTGTACGGGGAGAGAGAGAGAGCTCAATACATATTTTTTCTTTTAAAAAGACCTGAGGGGTGCCACTCACCGAGACTGCGGGGAGTAGGGCCGTAACCCTCCCCCCGCATACTTCAAAATTAAAACCAGAGGAGTACCGTTCCCCAGTGCTCGGGGCACCTTACAAGCCCCCATTATGCAGAAAAATTTCCCCTGTAATTTGCCCCCTGGGACCTAATGAATAAAACGGACTTCTACTTTTTTTTCACCTTTTCCACAGCGTACAAGTACTGCACGAGTACCCCGACATTTTTTATTTAAAAGAATTAAAAATTGAGCCTAAAGATCCATATACCACCCCCGACCAAGACTATAGGCTCAGAATATTTCTACCCTGCCCCGTTTCCTTATTTTTCAACTTTATTTTACTGTTTTCTTCTGACTTTGCTCTCCCGACAAACAACATGGCTGCCAACACTTCCTGGTTTGTAGTATTCACAGCCAATCAGCATGCAGCTCCTGCTCGTAATTGTACGTATTTCCATACGCATACGCCGCGATTCTTCTTTAAAAAAAAAATAGAGTGTAAACATCCATGTACGACCCCCTGAGCAAGCCTAGAGGGTCAGAATGTTTCTAGCCTACCCCCTTCCCTTATTTCTCAACGTTGGTTTACTGTTTTCTTGTGACTCGGTTCTAGCAAGGCACAAGATGGCCACCAACACTTCCTGGTTTCGAGTGTTGACAAACAGTTCACAGCCAATCAGCATGTAGCTCGGGCTCGTAATTGAACAGATTGCAGTATGCATGATTAACTCCGTCTCTAGATATCGCTATGATTTTACTTGCAATTTTCTCAGAAACTACTGAACGGATTTACACCATTTAACAAAAAGCACAAGCTGCGAACAGAACTCTACCTTTCTGCCAAATTTCGTGTAATTCCATTCAGCCGTTCAGGCTGTAGTCCTGCCTAAAGGTCCCTATGAAAAAGTGTATGGGGAAAACACTTTTTGGGACCCCCTTTTGTCTCGGCCCCCACTTAACAAATCACCCCCAAACTTTTAGGGAAGGAGCAAAACCGAGCAGGCCATTTTCTTGGAGAAATTCACGAAGATTCGTCCACCAGTGCCAAAGTTATCCCAAATAGAATGTTGTGGATTTCTTATAGTGGGAGAGGTGTGGCGCCGCGGCCAGGGCGACTGACGCTGGAATCTGGGGACCACGGTTCGATCCCCGGCTCCGGCGGCAGGTTAGCCCAGCACCATGTGACTCTGGGCAACAGCTCGCTTAATCTTCCCGACGGCCCCCAGCGCCTAGAGACCCTTACGGGTGATTGTGCGCTTTACAAATGTGGACTTTACTTTATAGAAACCGCCAGTAGGTAATATATAGGCACGAAGGCAAGTGCTGAAACGCGTCTGTTTGTTTGAATTTTGTGCAATAAACCGAGAACAAGGTTTAACCTGCTGCGAGTGCTGATTCCTGTTGGTTTTTGAACTACGGAGCTGTAATATATATATATATATATATATATATATATATATATATTACCTACTGGCGGTCGCCAGTAGGTATAGATAGTTAGGATTTTTTCTCTATGGGATTTCTGAAAATTCTATGTCTAATAACTTTGGCGTTTGTGGACGGAATTGGCTGAAATTTTCAGGAAAATGGCACATTTTGTTTCTGAGCAGCCCCTGAAAATTTGGGGGGGGGGTTCGTCAAGGGGGGGCCGAGAAAAAAGGGGGGTCCCAAAACGCGTTTTTCCAATGTTAATTTCCATAGGGCGGTTGGCCTCACTTTTAGCCCGAACGGCTGAATGGATTTGCACGAAACTTGGCAAAATTGTAGGGACTGGTAGCCCGATGTGCCTTTGCTAGGTCTCAATATATGTGCTCCAGTGGATTTTGAGAAATTAACGTTCAAAAAAAGATATATATCTGTAACAGCGCACCGGGCAGCGCTCCGCTACGCGTACTTTTCGCGTTAAGGAGCTTTGTGAAGCGAAGCTGATTGGTTCTCCGGCGTCTGTAAACATTCCAAACAGTCCGTAGCGGCCGCCATCTTGTCTCTCGGTAGGATCGAGAGACAAGAGGAGGGCAAAGCGAAGGAGCAAATGACCATAATGGGGCATAGTAGATCCTCCCTGACCCCCTAGGTTTGATGTGGAGGTTTTGAAAGGGCCCCGCGGGGCAAAAGAAATAAAATAATAATAATCGAACGGCTGAATGGATTTGCACGAAACTTGGCAAAATTGTAGGGACTGGTAGCCCGATGTGCCTTTGCTAGGTCTCAATATATGTGCTCCAGTGGATTTTGAGAAATTAACGTTCAAAAAAAGATATATATCTGTAACAGCGCACCGGGCAGCACTCCACTTCGCGTACTTTTCGCGTTACGGAGCTTTGTGAAGCGAAGCTGATTGGTTCTCCGGCGTCTGTAAACATTCCAAACAGTCCGTAGCGGCCGCCATCTTGTCTCTCGGTAGGATCGAGAGACAAGAGGAGGCCAAAGCGAAGGGGCAAATGACCATAAGGGGGCATAGTAGATCCTCCCTGACCCCATAGGTTTGATATGGAGGCTTTAAAAGGGCTCCGCGGGGCAAAAAAAAAAAAAAAAAAGTTTTTTTGGTGGGGTGCGCCCGGTTAGCGTAACGGGAAGCGGACTGGGGAGCGTACTACAAGGAAAGAAGAATGTTTGACTTTTAACTTATTGTATGTTTATAGACTTTTTTAAAACTTTTTTTTCTGCTGAGTGACGTCTCGGCCTATCTCCACGGGATGCAGTCCCTACCATCTCGGCGTTTAAGCCCAGGGGGACCGGTAGTGTGGGAGAGATAACGGGGCATATTATCAAGGGGGTTTATCTCCGCTTTTTTGGCTTTAAAAGCCAAGAAAGCGGAGATAAAATTATCTCCCTATTACCTAGCTGTCGCTAACACCAGTTAGCGACCGCTAGTAGGAGATAGCGACCATCTTGGGCCCCACTTTGCATGTCAGTGATATTTATCACTAATGACATGCAAAGTGGGCATGCCAAGATGTTAGCGACTGGAAACAGTCGCTAACATCGCTATCTCCTATTACCAACTTTTGGAGATATTCGCGCTAAGCGCGAATATCTCCAAAAAGTAACACCTGCCCTGAGCAGTTCTTAGCCATGTTATCCAATGGGAGGTGGATAACATGGCTAAGAGCATTAGCTCGGTAATGCATGAATATCGCTGACTTTTCAGCGATATTCATGCATTGCGGCCGTTTTTTATCGCATTTGCGATAAACCTTGATAATAGCAAGGTTTATCTGCGATAATTTCTGACGATGCTTAGCGGTAAAAAATTCGTTGCTAAGCATCGTTAGCGATAAATATCGCTTAACTTTGGTAATATGCCCCAACGTCTGTTAACGTTCGATTAGAAGGAAATCAGGAAGTGTTGAAAAACATTGTCTGCTCCATCTTGCCTTTTTTCAAATGCCACACTTTTGTCGTGCACGGCAGCCATTTTAGATGCCTTGACCAGACCCACTCTCTGCACGCTGTCGATCCGTAGCATGGCTCCCCACCCTCGCAAGCATATCCCCCAGGCACTGGTCACCCCCACTCTCTGTCTTCTGCATGGGCAATAAACCTCACCCCATCTGCGCTGCTCTTCCCTGAGAATCACACTCTGTGCCCGCCCGACACCTCCCTTTCGCCCTATTCACTACCGCACCCTCTGACACTCCTCTTCCTCTGTGTCCGATTGTCCAGGCCGGTCCCAGGCTATCAGCTAGCCCTGCAGATGTAGTTTATGGCCCCAGCTGTAAAGAATCACCCCTCTTCAAAGGAGTTATAGTAGATCAAGACCCACACCCGATGAGATCCGTCACACCACACGCGTTCCTACTATCTGAAAACCATCCTGTATTGTGATTGGGGAGGGGACCGAGCCTGAAGCGGAAGATTCCAGGGATGACTCTTTGTACATCAAAGTTTTTACAATTATGTGTCACATTAAAAATATATAGCACTCCAACAAAGTAGTAGGATTATAAAACTTTAATAACTTATAAATATATACAACAAAACAAAAACAGTAAAAACATTTAAACATTTTTAGGGAAAAAGAAGGAACAATGGTCAGTAGCGGTCGGTTGTGCGAATAGTCCCAAGGCAGCAGAACGTCCAGATTTCTGGACGGCACCCAGGTGATGTTGCCTGGGTGCCGCACTGATTTGGGTATCCGGCGTGGGGCGTCCCGGGGGGTGGGTCGTCAGTAGCGGTCTGTTGTGCGAATAGTTCCAAGGCAGCAGAACGCGCTGAAATGTGGATGGCACCAAGGTGATGTCCAGTAAGTTGCCGCCCTCCGAATAACGGCGTGGGGCACCCCGGGGGGGGGGGAGGCGGCGTGAACGGGCCTCCCCAGGTGGAGTCTCGTCTGCTGTAGTGGGGCGCCCCTTTACCGTTTCAGTTGCCATTCCGTCCGCTTTTGGTCCACTGTGTCAAAATCCGCCATTCAGCTGAGTTGCGCCCACTGTTGCGGTGCAGCGATAGGCGGCTGTCACAGGACTCTCAAAATGGCGGCAGGCTCTTTCCTTTTTGGGCCTGGTCCACTGAAATGGCCCTGGGACACCTTGGAAATCGGACGCTTGTCTGCTAGATCTTGGACCCCATTCTCGAAAGCGTCCCCTCCGCCTTGAGGATTCTACAAAAGTCTTGGGGGCCCCCGACTCCTGCAGGCTTCCGGTGGGGAGCGGCTGCCATGATTGCTCGCAGAATGACCACGACGGAGCCACGAGATGGTGGTGCTTTCATGCTGACGCCAGCTTCAGTCTGAAACATCCAGAAACAATGTGGGGCTTTCATCGTTTGGGAAAAAAAAAAGTTTTCATCCAATGAAAAGTGTTATTTTTAGGTCATATGATCAAGCCTTCCATCATTAGGAAACCAAAAGTAAAATGAACCAATGAAAAGTTTTATAAACAAGTCACATGACCTGTTATGCGGCATAGGGTATAAAAAGCGTAGAAAATCCGTTGGCACGTGAGGCGGCGTCAGTAGCGGACCGATGTGCGAATAGGCCGAAGGTAGCACAACGCGCCAAGATCCGGATGGCGCCGAGGTGGTGTCCAGCAAGTTGCCGCACTGGTGTGGCCATCCTACAATGCTGAAAGTCGGCGTGGGGCGCCCCGTTGGCCTGTGAGATGGCGGCAGTAGCGGACCGATGTGCGAATGGGGCCAAAGGCAGCGCAAGAATATTTTCTGAATAGAAGACACCACAAGGCGCTGAGATGCCAAGATCCGGATGGCACCGAGGTGGTGTCTAGCAAGTTGCCGCACTGGTGTGGCCATCCTACAATGCTGAAAGTCGGCGTGGGGCGCCCCGTTGGCCTGTGAGATGGCGGCAGTAGCGGACCGATGTGCGAATGGGGCCAAAGGCAGCGCAACAATATTTTCTGAATAGAAGACACCACAAGGCGCTGAGATGCCAAGATCCGGATGGCACCGAGGTGGTGTCTAGCAAGTTGCCGCACTGGTGTGGCCATCCTACAATGCTGAAAGTCGGCGTGGGGCGCCCCGTTGGCCTGTGAGATGGCGGCAGTAGCGGACCGATGTGCGAATGGGGCCAAAGGCAGCGCAAGAATATTTTCTGAATAGAAGACACCACAAGGCGCTGAGATGCCAAGATCCGGATGGCACCGAGGTGGTGTCTAGCAAGTTGCCGCACTGGTGTGGCCATCCTACAATGCTGAAAGTCGGCGTGGGGGGCCCCGTTGGCCTGTGAGGTGGCGTCAGTAGCGGAATCGATGTGCGAATAGGGCCAAAGGCAGCGCAACAATATTTTCTGAATAGAAGACACCACAAGGCGCTGAGATTCGGTTAGCACCGAGGTGGTGTCTAGCAAGTTGCCGCACTGGTGTGGCCATCCTACAATCCTGCTCCGAATAACGGCGTGGGGTGCCCGAAGGGGGGGGGAGGCGGCGTGAACGGGCCTTCCTAGGTGGAGGCTCGTCTGCTGTAGTGGGGCGCCCCTTTACCGTTTCAGTTGCCATTCAGCTGAGTTTCGGCCGCTCTTGATGCTACAGCGACAGGCGGCTGCAACAGGACTCTCAAAATGGCGGCCTGTTCTTTGGATTTGGGCCTGGTCCACTAAAATGGCCCTGGGACACCTTAGAACTCGGACGCTCGAATTTTTTTTCCTTTCCCCTACATGCAAAAAAGGTAAATGCCCGGTACGTTACACGCTTCATCTGCCACGATGTACTCTCCAGAGGAACCGAAAAAAAATATAGTTATGGTAACTATACCATGCATCGTCATATGGAGAGGTGGCACCGATTAATTATAGTGCTGCATAAAAGAGAGATTTAGAGGAGAACCCCCGACCTGCCAGTACATTCATCAAAGAAGTGGCACTGACAGCATCAGAGGCAAGGGAAACGGTCCCAAATATTTAGAAGAACTTTGGAAAGATTAAAATGACATGTTTAGATTGTGGCAAATTAATTTCATGTGGACAGATGAGTGTTACTCTAATAAATACAGCATATGAACATCATCATAGTCGATGGTTGGTAGAGACATTTTGACTATATCCTGGACCTGCCCGTCCTCGCCCAAAATGGCGCCGGAATAAATGGGACTCGTAACTCCTTGTTGTGTACTGGTTGCACAACCTTGATATCACGAGATACGTATGCAGTTTTGAAGCACATGGCGGGCGGGGACGAGAATAGATTGAATATTTCGATATCCCTATTGATATTAAGTTCTGATGTGTTATTGATTACTGTACTATTGAAAGTTCGAATTAACGTCACCCATGGTACTTGCCCGCAAATGTATATCTAGATAATTTTATTGTAACTGGCCCTGTCGTATTTTAATTATAAAATGTACGTCCACCGATTCCGCAACTGTTAGACACCTTAGTTCTTGCAACCTAATGGCCCGCCCGTTACGTTCCTCTACAGTGTAAATGTCTACTCATCATATACGATTACAGTTTGCTCTGTGGCCGGCCCACGTTGTTATAGGCCCGTATTTGTATACTGACATTTTCACAATAAAGGTTTTTAAAAGAAAACATGGTAGTAGTATTTACATTGGTAAAGTTTTTAATAATAGTCACTGTTTTAGAATCAGTAAAAGGCAAGTGAAATAAAGCAGACCAATTACATGAAGGGTAAAAGGTATAATACGCAGGAACGCAGTAAAGATAAATGGTCAAGGGCTGTTGTGTTTTCTACTCCTGCAACATAAAGTGATCGATAAGAATCTCATATTCAGGCGTATCGGCGACTAAGACAGCAGGCCGACCCTCTTTTGCTCAACGGCTCCGTCATGGGACGAAGAAACGCCCTTTTTCTCGAAAAAGGAATATATTTTACTTGCAGGACAGTTGTAAATTTTCCGGGAAAGTACATTAGCCTGGAACATTATAACATATATTTAAGAAAAAATAATGTTCGAAAGTAATAAAAAGCGTAATTTTTAGGTCATATGACCAAGCCTTTCATCATTAGAATAAGAAAAGTAAAATGAACCAATGAAAAGTTTTATTAACAAGTCACATGACCTGTTATGCTTACGTTACGCGCTGCGTGTCGCGCCCCGGATCACTTCCGGATGCGCTAACGCGGCGCGTCATATGACGCATTTCGCGACAACGCAGGTCCAGAATATAGTCAAAATGTCTCCACCAACCAGCGGTCGGAACACAACCCCTTTCAGCAGGCTAAATAGTTCTGTTAAATGACAACAGAAGGGACAGGCAACAAGAACCATCTGTCAAAGAGGGGAGGGCTAGTTCTTCTCTACCGGGTCACGTTGGGGCGCTACCGGAACTGATCGAATTGGTAGTCTACAGTGTTTCTGGATGTTTCAGACTGAAGCTGGCGTTAGCATGAGAGCACCACCATTTCGTAGCTCTGTCGTGGCCATTCCACGAGCAATAATGCTAGCCGCTCCCCACCAGAAGCCTGCGGGAGTCGGGGGCCCCCAAGACTTTTGTAGAATCTTCAAGGCTGAGGGGACGCTTTCGAGAATGGAGCCCAAGCTCTAGCAGACAAGCGTCCGAGTTCCAAGGTGTCGCAGGGCAATTTTAGTGGACCACGCCCAAATCTGAAGAGCCGGCCGCCATTTTGAGAGTCCTGTGGCAGCCGCCTATCGCTGCACCGCAAGAGCGGGAGCAACTCAACTACATGGTGAGCGAGACGCTGTAGTCGAAAGAGCGGGCGGTAAACAGCTGAATAGCGGAAGAGGCACAGTGTAGCAAAAGCGGGCGGAATGGCAACTGAAATGGTAAAGGGGCGCCCCACTACAGCGTGTCTTTAGGTGAAACGGATTGTGGGACAAGGTCAAGAATGGAAGAGTTACCAAAAGGCAAAAAGTTCCGCTTGATCCCGGGAGCCGGCCACCTATGTCGGGGGCGATCTCAGGCTACACCAGGAGAACACGACTTGGGGAGGGAGCCAGAGCCAAGCGCCCCCTCCAAGTCCGCGCCATCACACCGTCCCTCGGGGGCCTCCGTCAAGCGGTTCAGGGTGGCACCGCATCACATTGTTCACAAATGCAGTCACGTCCTCAAACAGCCCCCACTTACTTTGAGAATAGTGAAGCTGAAGCAAGTGCAAATAGGCTTCAGACAGTGTTACAAGCACTCCTCAAAACTTTGAACCATCAGAGTGCATGAGTTTCATGCTCGATCGATTGAGCTAGCCGGATCGGGCAACAAAAAGTATAAAATAGTTATGTAAATAGTTATTTAATAAAATGTTTTACCCTGTTACTTTGCTGGTGTGTTGTATAAATTTGTAATATTTGCATAGAGTTTATCGTTATTTTGGGCGGGGTGGGTGGCGGAGCCGAGCTGTATTGCAGCCATCATGGTGTGGAGTTCAGTTCATCTCACTAGTTTCGTATTTGTCATGAGGGGTTGCTCCTAATGTTTCTATTTTAGCGAGGTCAAAAAGAGATCCCATTAGTGGCCTACTGATTTTGCTCGATTCCTTTTGTTTTTTTACACGATTTTTCGCTATCTGCAAAGACTAAACAGAGTATTGCGACTCTGTGCTTGTTTGTAAATAGAGAATGAACCAAAGAGAACCAATTCTAAAACAGTAAATGCTTGGATAACAATCAATCAAATGGAGAGAGAAGCAGGCACGACGGATTACAACGGGGGCAAAGGCCTGCGTTAACTACCTTTCACTATCTGCAAAGAGAGAGTACTCCTAATAGAAATGAGGGGGGGGGCAGCATTCAAAGCAGATCAGTGTGCATAAACACGAAAATGTTTTTTCTTACCACGTACTTGACATTCGACAGCTTATGATATTTGCTATTAAAAAACCATTGAAATTCACTGAAAAAAACATAGGTTATAGACCATATATAGTTAGGAATTAGCATTTACAAAACCTTGAAAATTCACTGAAAAAACCATAGGTTATAGACCATATATAGTTAGGAATTAGCATTTAAAAAACCTTATTTTACTCACACAAAACCATTGAAATTCCATATATAGTTAGTTGTACTAACTATATATCGCGCACCCGCAATCCACTGCTGATCATGTCACATATTACATCATTCATGACATGGTCATTGACATCACTGATGACATCACTGATGACATCTCAAATGACATCACTGATGACATCTCAAATGACATCACTGATGACATCACTGATGACATCTCAAATGACATCACTGATGACATCACTGATGACATCTCAAATGACATTACTGATCACATCACTGATGACATTATTCATGTGATAATACGATGAACCTCTTCAGACTCTAATATAACCTTAGATACACTCAGTGTAAACACAGACTCACAGATTGTCACTCATCCATGAAATTACACACACACCTAGTCAGTCATGCAAACAATCAATCACACCTCCATTTCCTCAACTATACAGTTATACACACCTTACTTATTCAAACATATACTAACACATATTTACTCTCTTTTACAATCCCTGATACAAGTTCACAATCATCCATACAGCCACTCACACATTCACTGGCTCTTATGCACAGTTATTTATATATGCCAACTCTCACATGTACTGTGTTTTACATATGTACTTACTTTGACATGTAGCACTGAGATATCCATTCACTCACCAATGGACTGATGCACACAGTCAACCGCCCATACAGCTGTTTCCACATGCACTTTTGAACCCATACATCTAGTGAATCAACTGCTCACACATCTATGCACAGAGTCATACACCTCCCAGCCACCCACACACACACTCAGTCTCCCATACAAATGCTTGGGCAACCAATCAATAACCCATATAGTTAATCATATAGCTACTGATCAACACATGCAGCAGTTTACAGAACAACAGACATAATGATGCACAAATTAAGACAGTTTAGTCACTAACCCATGCACTCAGTGAGACACATTTAATCAGTCACTCATACAGTCAGTCATGCCCCTACTAAATCCTTCATCAAGACACTTATACATCCACTCATTCTTCAATATGTAAGACATATTTTAACTTTACAGAATTATACAGTCACTGGATGTAGTCATCAGTGATGTCATCAGTGATGTCATTTGAGATGACATCAGTGATGTCATTTGAGATGTCATCAGTGATGTCATCAGTGATGTCACTGACCATGTCATGAATGATGTAATATGTGACATGATCAGCAGTGGATTGCGGGTGCGCGATATATAGTTAGTACAACTAACTATATATGGAATTTCAATGGTTTTGTGTGAGTAAAATAAGGTTTTTTAAATGCTAATTCCTAACTATATATGGTCTATAACCTATGGTTTTTTCAGTGAATATATATATACATATATATATATATACATATATACATATATATATATATATATATATATATATATATATATATATATATATATATATATATATATATATATATTCACTGAAAAAACCATAGGTTATAGACCATATATAGTTAGGAATTAGCATTTACAAAACCTTAAAAATTCACTGACAAAAACCATAGGTTATACACCATATATAGTTAGGAATTAGCATTTAAAAAACCTTATTTTACTCACACAAAACCAATGAAATTCCATATATAGTTAGTTGTACTAACTATATATCACGCACCCGCAATCCACTGCTGATGATGTCACATATTACATCATTCATGACATGGTCAGTGACATCACTGATGACATCACTGATGACATCTCAAATGACATCACTGATGACATCACTGATGACATCTCAAATGACATTACTGATGACATCACTGATAAAATCATTCATGTGATAATACGATGAACCTCTTCAGACTCTAATATAACCTTAGATACACTCAGTGTAAACACAGACTCACAGATTGTCACTCATCCATGAAGTTACACACACACCTAGACAGTCATGCAAACAATCAATCACACCTCCGTTTCCTTAACTATACAGTTAAACACACCTTACTTATTCAAACATATACTAAAACATATTTACTCACTTATACAATCCTGGATACAAGTTCACAATGATCCATACAGCCACTCACACATTCACTGGCTCTTATGCACAGTTATTTATATATGTCAACTCTCACATGTACTGTATTTTACATATGTACTTAATTTGACATGTAGCACTGAGATATCTATTCACTCACCAATACAGTCATGCACACAGTCAACCGCCCATACAGCTGTTTCCAACATGCACTTTTGAATCCATACATCTATGCACAGAGTCATACACTTCCCAGCCACCCACACACACACTCAGTCTCCCATACAAATGCTTGTGCAACCAATCAATAACCTATATAGTTACTCATATAGCTACTGATCAACACATGCAGCAGTTTACAGAACAACAGACATAATGATGCACAAATTAAGACAGTTTAGTCACTAACCCATGCACTCAGTGAGACACATTTAATCACTCACTCATACATTCAGTCATGCACCTACTAAATCCTTCGTCCAGACACTTATACATCGACTCATTCATAAATATGTAAGACATATTTTAACTTTACAGAAAAATACAGTCACTGGATTTTGTCATCAGTGATGTCATCAGTGATGTCATTTGAGATGTCATCAGTGATGTCATCAGTGATGTCACTGACCATGTCATGAATGATGTAATATGTGACATCATCAGCAGTGGATTGCGGGTGCGTGATATATAGTTAGTACAACTAACTATATATGGAATTTCATTGGTTTTGTGTGAGTAAAATAAGGTTTTTTAAATGCTAATTCCTAACTATATATGGTGTATAACCTATGGTTTTTGTCAGTGAATTTTTAAGGTTTTGTAAATGCTAATTCCTAACTATATATGGTCTATAACCTATGGTTTTTTCAGTGAATTTCATTGGTTTTTTAATAGCTAATATCAAAACCTTTACAATGTATTATTCTTTAAAAAGAAAAATATTTTTTACATGTTTTTTATACAATTTTTTTTTTTATTTTTTTTTGTTTCGCTCCCAGTACGCGTAC
Organism: Lissotriton helveticus; assembly: GCF_964261635.1. Lineage (NCBI taxonomy): Eukaryota > Metazoa > Chordata > Amphibia > Caudata > Salamandridae > Lissotriton > Lissotriton helveticus. Next base: position 537,073,239 of record NC_136071.1, on the reverse strand, counting down.
CGGTTAGCTTCCCGTTAGCTCAATCCGGAGGCGCGACCCGGTACGCGAACTGGTAAACGTTCCTTTTGCGCACCTCTCGCGTTACAAAACAACATCGTGACGCTTCGCGTCAGCATGACGTTTCGCGTTCTCGCGTAATACGTCATATTACGTGCTACGTTCGCGTACCCGGAAGCGCAGCGGTACGCGAACCGGAAGCGATCCGCTGCGCGGCGCCGACCGCGTAACGTAAACATAGCAGGTCATGTGACTCGGTAATAACACTTTTCATTGGTTCATTTCACTTTTGGTTTCCTAATGATGTAATACAAGGTCATGTGATCTAAAATGGACACTTTTCATTGGTTTAGAACTTTTGTTTTTCCCAAATGATGAAAACCCCTCCTTCTTTCATCACTCTGACTTTCATCTTGGTGAGAGAAAGACCCTTTATTGAGACTTTGAGATGGCTTCATTAGTAGCTTCAGCTGGTGCTAGCCCACCACCTCCACCAAATCCAAGAAAGAGAGGACCACCTGCAGAAGTAATTTTGCAAGAAGAGGAAGAACAGGAAGAGGAGGAAGAGGAGGAAGAGCATGAGTTTTTGCCAGAGGAGCCCAGGAGGTACAATCGAAAGGAGAATTACATCTGGCAATTCTACAGAATTCCTGAGGGGCAAAAGAAAGTGAATGCACGTTACGTGTTTTGCCGCATATGCGGTGATAGATTGTCAAGGGGCACTGATAAAAAATACAGTTATGGCAATCATACTATGCATCGGCATATGAGTAGGTGGCACCCAAATAATTATAGTGCTGCCCAGCTACGTGACGAACAACAAAATCCCCTCCCAATGGCAAGAAGATCGGTGGTTCCAGAGGTGTCGGGACCAGAGGCGAGGGAGATGATCGCAAACATCCAAATGTTGTTTGGGCACGTAAAGCAAGTGTGCGTGGAATGTGGCACTTTCATCTGCTACAGAGAAAGTAGCATCACTTTGATTTTGCGAGCAATTCAAAATCATATTAATGTTTGTACGAAACGCACCAAAAAATAAATTCTTTTTTTTTTTTTTGCTCCTGTTGAGCCCTTTATAATGGATCGTTTTTGTTTCCCCCCCCCCCCAAAAAAACCAAAAAAAATTTAAAAACGTTCAGAAAATACAAAAAAAGTAAAAAAATGTTCAAAAAATACTAAAAAAAATATAAAACAACAAAAACATTAAAAAAAAAGTTCTTTTCAGAACTAACTCCCCATTATAAAAAAATTGGTAGAATATTTGGAACTCTGCCAACCTCTATTTCTCTTAGTTCGCTCCCGGAGCGCTACCCGGTACGCGTACCGGAAGCTAACCAAAAAAAATATTTTTTAAAAAAAAGAACAGTAAGTATAAGGTAAGCAAACAGACAGTTATGTTAAAAGAAAGACAGCTCTAGGGAGTAAACTAAGGATACTGTTACCTACAATCCACTGCTGATGATGTCACATATTACATCATTCATGACATGGTCAGTAACATCAACAGCAGTGGATTGTAGGTAACAGTATCCTTAGTTTACTCCCTATAGCTGTCTTTCTTTTAACATAACTGTCTATTTCCTTCCCTTATAGTTACTGTTCTTTTTTAAAAAACATTTTTTTGATCAGTCATAAACAGTGACATTAATAGAAACAGAGAGAGTGAACAAGAGTGAAGAACTATGGTCCTCCTCAGCCACCCTCAGAAAACCAAGGGGGTCAAGATACATCTACCGTGCCCCCTTCTACCCATTCTGAACATTATTTGCCCTCCATCTTGTATCTTGATTCGACCGAAACACAAAATGGTGGACTGCCATAACGCTGCTGGTTTGCGAACCGGGCAACTTCCCGGGAAGCGGTCCAAAAAAAAAAAAGTTGGGAAAGTAATTCACAGACACTAAGAGTAATAGAGATGGAGTGAGTGAACAAGACTGAGGAACTATGAGAACAGAGGGACTGAGAAAAAGAGTGGAAGGAGTTGAGTAAATAGGTAATAGAGAAAGGAATGAGGAAAGTAGCAAAGGCAGGAAACTGAGGATTAAAGAAGTGAAGCAGTGGATCTAATAGTAGGTGAATGTGATAGAAATGTAACGAAAAGAGTACAACTATTTACCTTGTAATTGCCGTTAAATTAATCACATTTTATTTCTATACTTTCAATCTGTGAAAGAGAGAACCAACATTTGAAAAAAATTAAAATATGTATTTAAAAATTACAAAAGACAAGGGAAAATATTGAAGGACAAATAGTTTTTCAACAACTTTGACACTGACAGAAGCTTCTGCTTCTCCAGGTCCTCTACACAATCCTAAAGATATACATTTTAAACTAACAGTATCTTGATGCAGATGAAGTGAGGCCTATCTTAAAACATGGTGCATCTTTTGCATTGCTCTTGTTTCAGAAAAGTGTCGCTTCAGTATGCCAATAACATGTCTCCTATCCAGAGATTTGTTTGAGGTGAGGCCTACTCAGAGTTCAAGATGAGATTTACACTTGTTGAAGTGTACAGAGGAGATAATATCTGTGAAAGTCTACTAATGAAGTGAGTCATGTCCACTGCACTCTTCAACAAAGTAGAAACCTCCTATGTTTCCCTGGACAGACCTAAACTTGATCTGCACAATGTGATTCGTAATGATAGGAAACACAGGTGATGTAATTGAAATATGTGCAATTCATTTTGCTCATTTCACAATCACATCACTTGTGTTTCCTTTGCTTAGGTATCTCATTGTGCAGATGTAGTCCAGCATATGAAAGAATACGTAGAAGTGCAGCACTGCATACAATAAATTTAACACTTACAGAAAACTCACCTTCTCCATGCCTCCTACACAGTTCTACATATACATCATAAATGCAAACAGTACAGAATTAATTATACATGTTAAATGGTTTATTTTTGCTGTTCTCAGAATGTATCAAAATTCACTAAAAACAGTGACTTGAAGGTATTCATCATGTAACAGCGGGGAAAAAAAAACACAATCAAAATGATTGTGTTTAAAAAACCCATACAACATCAGAAATTAAAATTCAGAACTCCTTAAAGTTAACTTACTTTCCATGACGTCCAAGGATGTCCTATGAACAGCTTACACTCTTTTGTGCTGTTATTACTTTCAGCCCGCCACTTTCTGAAAGAAAACCTCCATCGTTTTTAAAAACACGTTACATGCAATAAATGACTTCTTGCTCTCTACCACTATTTTCCACAAGGCCAAATCTAGTCAGAGATATTTATAACTCTTGGATTTCTTGTAAGCCAATCCCATCATTTGGCATTTCCGCAACTTTCAGAATTAAAATGTTGAAGATCATTTTCACAATCCTGGAATAGTAATATCTTCCCCTTCTTGCTCAGTCATGTTCTACATTTCCTATGACACTGATACTGCTTAATATGAAGCAGACTTACACTACCTCTATGAGTACTACAATTATTTAATTCTCTACATCACTTTTAATCACAAAGCAATGTAAAACAGTAGACAGCATTGCAGACTTACATTCCCTCTACTCCATGTTTTGATTGGCTGCTTCAATTAGCTTATGAAAAGAAACAGTTTTTCTGAACTCATTTAAAGTGCACATACATCTCCATGATGTCCAATCCTATGATTAGAAGTTATGTCTCTGAACTACACTTATCCTCAAGGCCAAATTGTGTAGGAGCCATTAGAACTTCTTGAAATTCCACAGATCATATCCCGAGATTATTTTCCTAAAATTTTGGTTTTAAAAACACCAGGTAAGAGTTTTTAAGGTCATACGGCAATTTTTTTTTGAAAATTAAAACAGAATCATTGCAGAATGACCAGCCATTTCTAGACTTTAAATAAGCTGTGTAATGTCCTGATGATATTGAAGGGCCGTCATGATATATAATTGCTGTAGTTACAAAAGTCCTTCCTGATATTGACAACTGCGAAGCTACAAATTTTTTTATTAAAGTTGTCAATTTTGTTCCATCAGGCCTACATCGTTGGAACATTAAAATGACGTACTGGCCATATGTTCGTATAAATAATGTGGACATCATTTCAGATTTACATTGGCTACACTCCATGTTGTGATTAGCAGCTTTTACTAGCTTATTAAAGGAGACTGATTTACTGTCTGGCAAAGTTAAATATATAAATCTTTCTGAGTCTACACTAGTAGTACTTGATACCATACAGTTCTCGCAGTCATGCTGCCATTGATAAGAAAGCCCAAACAGCTGATCTACATCTACACCTTCAGCATGTAATACATCAAGCATATACATTAAAAACTCCTGACAATCTTGCTGAATATTTTGAGAGAATTGTGTTTGGCCTGAACATCTATCTAACAGATTTCTAATTTCAGACACACTTTCTATGTTTCTTCTATCAGTGGTACATTTCTCTAACACAGAATTTAACAAACTGCAAAATCTTTGATCAGAATTGACCACAATCTCTTCTTTTACATTTTTTAGAGAAAACAAAACATTAATTACTACATTAGCATAGCAGTTGACACCAGAACTGTTTTCAAACTGAAAACCAACAACATCTTCAACAGAATCCTCTTTGTTTCTGCTTGTAATTTTAGGTTCATTCACTTTTTGTCTTTTTGCTACAACCTCCCCAGTATTGTTCTCATTTCTTCGTTTCCGGCCTACCAGACGTTTCTCAAACAAAGGAAACTGAGGCAAATGTGGCGCATACTCTCTTCTTAACCTATTGTATTCCTTAACACAATCTAGATCTGCACAAATGTTTCTGACATCACACTCAATCAAGTACAATCCCGATAAAGTTCTAACTCGTGACAATGCCACATATGCCATACCCTCCTTGAACACAGAACTGCCAATATTCACCAATGCAGTGTCTACACTTAAACCTTGTGATTTATGAATTGTCACCGCATATGCCAAGCAAACAGGGAACTGCTTACGGCGAACATATAAGTCTTTTACAAGCAAAAATCTAGCAGAACAACGAGCAATTAGCTGTACTTCCTCAATGCCATCAAATTTAATTTTTAAAAATTCAATTCCATCTCTATTTCTGTATTTCACAAAATCAACAACATTACCCATTGATCCATTTACCAGACCTCTTTCAACATGTAAATTCCTTCTTAAAATTATACGGCAGTTCAAGCACACATTCAGAGTCTTTTCAAAACCTGCAGTTTTAGATATACTCTTCTCTAATGAATCCAATTTTGTTTTCAGATTCTCAGACAAAATAATTGTTGATCCCATATGCTCTACTCTATCAATAGCTTCCACTTTCACAATCTCTTGCTTTTCTAAATGCAACATTTTGTTGTTAAATTTGGCACATTCTGCAAGAGTTGGCATCAAACATATTCCAGATTTCTTATCAGTAATTTTCTGAAAAATATTCTCAGGCACAACATCTTGTTCTGGATATAAATTTGACAGTAATCGTGCATGTAAAGCTTCTTTCCCATGCTCGGTCACTTTTCCAATTCTAACATCTTGTAGAATAGTCTTGTAAACTTCATCCTTTGCCTGACGCATATTTTCATGCAGTTCAGCATAATTGAAGTTTAACCATATATTGACGTTGCCAATGCTGCCTAGGCACTTCCTGGTATCTTCATGCGTGAGCATTTTGAACACAGGTTGCCCTTTCACTGGTGTCAGCTGCAGAAGATCTCCGAAAACAATGATGTGTTTGCCACCAAATAACACATCATACTCTGTTTTGAGAACTTCTTGCATCCTCAAATGCACAAAGGCAAGCATGACATTGGAAACCATGCTTACTTCGTCAATGATAAGAAGTTTCATTTTCCTCAAGATTCTTGAAACTTCAAAACAAGCATCTCCAGATAGCTTGTGATATTCTAATTTGTTGTCATGCTCCACTGGCAGCATCAGTAAACGATGTAAAGTAATCCCTTTAATATTATGTGCTGCCAGTCCAGTTGGAGCAGTGACAACACAAGACAGCGATGACTCTGTCCTTTCCTGCAAATAGCATGAAATTGCTTTAATGAGGAAACTTTTTCCAGTTCCCGCTTCTCCACTCACGTACAGTCGGACAGGCTTCAACGACGTACATGAGCACTCTTTCTTATCATGACTTAATCCATGATCAATTTGCATGGTAACTTCGTCATATATTTTCCTCTGCTCAACGTTGAGTTGCCTTTCCAACTCTTCTAAGTTAACCGCATCCTCTTGAGCATGTGCCATGGCTCTTTCCACCTCATTCATAGCAGTGGCAGCTTCATTTTCAATAAGAGGTCCTCCTAGTGGATCCTGACTCAATGAAGCAGAACTCTGACTGTCCTGAGAACTGTCTCTGGCAATCTCGGCTGCAATCGTTGCTTCCTGCTCAATTTCCGCATTCAACATTTCTACATATTTGGGAAAAGCAGGACATTCTATGGTCTCCTTGGCGGCATTGAAAGAGTCTTCGTAACAGAGGAAATCTCCAAGCAGTTCCTCTTCTGCACGCCAAGGCTTGAAAAGTTGCAAAAGTGCTAAATAGAAAAACTCCTTTTTTTCAGGAGATTCGCCACTCAATTTTCGATGGTTTATCAAGTGGCATTTTCTTTGCTTGACCAGACATCCCTCACTTCCTATTACAGCATACACTCCTTTCTCAGTATCTTCTTTGATGTTCCTCTTGAACATGTAATTTTGCAGAACCTCATACAGACAAACATTCTCTAGGTGACTGCTTCGATTTGGATAATATGTATCCAACATGTTTGTCTTCAAAATGTCGGTACTGTTTGGCTCCTTTTCCGCCAAATACTCAATTTCCCGCACAGGTTTGAGAACTCGATTACGCGTTGCAGCAAGACCAAGACTCGCCCAAACGATACTCCTGGACTTGGCATAGAGACTTGCTGAAGACAACCGGTCAGAACATTCGTACGCTCCGATTTCTCGATGCGACAACATCTTCAGACTGAAACTGTACAACTTCTTGCTGAGGCTCTTTTCATGGGAAATGTCCTCCCACATATCCTTCAATTCTGTCTTCTCTTTTTTGGTGATGTAAGACGTCACATACCGAGCCACAGCCATACAGTTATCAGCCACAAACTGTATATCCATGTTAGCATTCCACATGGACAAAATCACCGGGTTGTAGTCGTTGATGTACTTGGACTCTTCGTTCCTCTTCAAATTGTAAGTGTTTTTAGGTGATTTCTTCAACACATTATGTCGCAGCGAAGACATCAAACTGTTTACTCTTCCTTTAGAAATCACCGGTCGTGGAAAGCCGAAACGACATTTGGTGTAGAACTTGTCTTTGTTTCGGAATTTACGACGGCAGTACTTTCCACATCGATGGCTTTGGAAACGCAGAACTTTTTCTCTTAGGCTTTTCTTCTCCTTTGCGTTTGGAACAGCACACGTAGAATACTGTTGGATGAAACTCATCACTGAGTCTTCTGGATCCGTTCCAAATTTAGGTGCATCCTTGATCCACAGCAACATATGTATATGAGGAGCACCTCTTGCTTGGTACTCCTTTCTCCAGAAGAAATCCAACACCTCTCCAAGAGGTGGATTCTTCTTATTCATGATGAAAGACATCATAGCTTCAAATCTATGATTGAAGTACCTACATACATTGACTGGATCCAAAGAGCACAGTTCTCCGGGTGTCTTGAATTCGATGTTTTCTACGTTAGCATTTGCCTCTCGTAGAAATTGAAGTAAGTCTTCCCAGCCATACTCGGCACAACTCAGAGTGAGGAACCATGTGGGAGTACCTAAGTTCCTCAGCATACATTTTAAATCACCATGACGACGGTACCAGTACTCATTAGTACCACGCTGACACGCCATGAGATTAATCAGGTGAGAATCCAAAATACTATCTTGGACATTCACTTTATCCATAAAATCACTTGCCGAGATGTTTTGCATGTGTATACCACTTTTCAAGATGTGGTTCACTGCATATGACAGTCCAGACAGATCGCTTTCAAACAGGAGATGAAACAAATAAGGAATGCATTGTCGAAACCTAGCATCTCCTGCATACAATCGCAAAGTCCGGTATTCAGAAGCAGGAATTTGATGAGGTCGCTCATCATATCTTCCTCCCTGACCTGTTGGAAAAAGCTGTGGGAAACACCGAGCTTCCAAACTTTCCTCCCAAACACTAATGGGACTCCCTTTGGCTTGTTTCATTTGAAACAACTCAATAGCATTCCCCATGACTTCCTTTGAATGCAAAGGATGAACACTATAATGTTCATATATTTCCTCACTAGTAGAGGGTTCTACTTTCTCAATTTGACCAGCACACAAATCGCTATCCTCTTCCTCACTTACTTCCTCTTCTGCAACATATACATTCTTATAGTATTTATTTTTTTTTTTCAAATACAATGTTGCCTTTTTAACTTTCCTAACATCTACTAAATCTTGCCATATTTTCTTATTCTTTGTCGGAACCCCATTAACTAAGATAACCAGAGGTTCCTCTTCCACTTTTTCTACTCCAATTGTGTTAATGTTTTTCTTGAAATCTAGAGGCAAATAAACAACTCTTCCCTTTAATCCTCTCTGTAAATCTGATGGAGGCAATTTCCCTGTCTTTGGCTCCATTCTTACAATAGCCTGAAAGGGATGGATACTTTGAATCAAAATAGATTCATAAGTATTTAAGTCCTTCAATTCAGAAGGAATCTCAACCAATTCCAGATTATTATGAACTGCTCTAGCAGGCATCTGGTTTTGTTTTAATTTGTTACAACAATAAGTACACACACGTTGATCCAATCCCAAATCAAAACAATTTTCTACCATCAAGTATGTTGCAAAATCCTTCCATTCACTATTATTTTCCCTTTCACTTTTTGCATATAAATCCACTAACTTAGTCTGATTCTTATAATAAGTGCGTCTACAACACACACAAGTGAAATTAGGCCTCTCACTTGATTTCATGTCAAACGTCGCAATTTCCCTCTGGAAATTATCTGTACTGGAAACATGTACACTATCTTCCAAATGACCCTCTACTTCTTGCTCAATTTCAACATTCTCCTCTTTACTTCCAAAGTAACAAAACTCAATTTCTTCACATATATTCTTCACATCTATTTCAGAACCATGCAAAAGAGCAGCGCATAATTGTTTCAGCATAATTGCTGGACTCTTAGCATAATACAACAGTCTAACTAACTTCCTCACTTTGTTATGATGCACTGCTAGCATCCTGAAATGATGAAAAACACTCTGGCATACTCTCCTGGAAAGACAAGCCAGTGAATGACCATGCAAACCTGTCACTTCTCTCACTCTGCAAGGATCTAATTCTTGCAACAACCTTATTTTCTGCTTCAAACTTTTCTTGTTAAATGTCCGTACAAAATCACAAAGCAAATTGATGGAATCCTGTCGCACACTGCAAATACTACTACACTTCCAGGTGTACACAGGACCCTTAGCACGTCTTCCTAAAACCTCATTACCTAACAACTCTTCTGCCTCTGTTGTCACAAGTTTTTCTTTTTCAACTGGACAACCATCTTTCACTTCATAAGCACGACCACTGATGTCAACTGCATGCACCAAATCATTATCCTGGAAATAACTCTCTTCATTAAAAAATGCCTCACAGCTTGAACTATGTATCCATTCTCCAGAAAAAACTTCACAAAAATTACTACGATTAACTATTCTCTTCCATCTACTATTTCTTTTGAAATCAAAAATTGCCTTGTTTAGCTTCCTAATTCTATTGATTATCAAAATAAATAACTTACGTTTAATTTCAAAAGCCTGATCAATAACTTTCTCAACTTTTTTTTTTCTCCTATAAAAAACTAATTTCTGTTGACCTTTCTTAATATTTTTTAACAAATTGCCAATTATCCTGTTACGGAACATTCGTTTACGAATCTCCCTAAACTGTTGTTTCCTTCTACTATCATGCACAGATTTATCTCTTGCTCTAGCAGTAACATTTTCATTTGTCCTTTTCTTTCCATTTGATTTACTTCTCATGTTATGGATTGAAACATTTTCTGTACTAATATTTTTTTTATTAGAAATATTTCTTATGAAATATTTAGAGCTCTTACCCGGTGCTTTCTTCATGGCTTGAGAAATCTTTTTGTTAGAGGACTGCTGCGTTTTTTTTTTCTCCTGCTGTCTTTGACGTTTTGCAGCCTTTATCTCTCTTATTTTTGTAGGCATATTGAAATCTTGAAATGATCTGCAGTTGAATCTGAGGAAAAATATAATAAAAAATGTTATTAAACATTATTATCAAACAGTAAATCAGTAATAGTGATCAAAAACATAACACACTACTTGACATTTTAATTTGAAGATTTTTTAGTCATTGCCATTTTTACAATACAGAAATACCAGAAAAGAAATGACATTTATATTTATGTTACCTATGCTATTTTATATGTGAATCTGATCTAATTTTATGAGCATATTTTAATATTTTATTGAAGACACTACACATAACCTGTTTTTGAAGGTGTCTTTATTTTTAAATTAAACGGTTTACCTTTTTACTTTTTATTGATTATAAATTTTAAAAATAAATGTTTATAATTCCAAAGGCTCAAGCAGGTCAGCTTCCCATCCTATATCATATAATTCGGACAAATCTGCATCCTCATCACGCTCTTCTTCATCCTCAGGATTTAAATCATCCAATGGATCAACATCCACTGATGTTTCAATTACAAGTTCAATGATGAGGTCAAAATCAACTGATTGCAGATTGTCGCTCATGTTGAGGTTGTCTTTATCTTTAAAGAAAGATAACAACAATGAGATGTTGCAGAGTAAGAGACAAATCTCACAGATTATAATAGTAAAATTATTTAACAAGAGTAACATTTTGCAGCTATTATTTAGCCATGTCCAGCGATGCTGAGCAGGTGAAGCCTATGTCTAATTTTTCACTGAACAGGACTCATCTGTTCTTAACCTTGGATAAGCCTCAACGACTCTGTGTCCCCTGCACATACTCAAATGTTAAAGTGCAGATTTATATTAAATGGCACATCCCCAGGCATGCACCAGTTAATGTGCACCACTGCTTTACCACCCATGGTGTGCCGCATTTACAATCAGATAGGAGAAAGCTGCTTCAAAACCCTGCGCCTGCTTGAAGCTGGCATAGGTCTTGACGCAGCATTGTAGAGATGGGGCACCCCTGAGCCTTGCTGGAGCTGCATCGCACTTACGATACAACTCCAGCAATGCGCCACCTTTACGGCACAGATGCGTCACGCATCTGTGCCGTTTTTGCCCCATGCTGCGCCGCATTGTAAATGCAGCACAACATGGGTGGCGGAACAGTGGCGCAGGATGACTGTCACATCCCTGGTGATGCGCCACTCATCATAAATCTATCCCTAAGCTTCTTATCTTGTTACAGATGAACTGCCATATGTATCATCAAAATATTTTACATATTATAAATAGCAAATTTTAAGGAATAAATAGCGATTCTTTACTATTCCTAATTTGCAATGAGCAAATTGCTAATTGCAAATTACCCATTCATTTCCATAGGCTAGGAGGCTCATAGGAATTAATGTTGCAAGTTGTGATTAGCAATTAGCTCATCACAAAATAGGATTTTTTTCAAGCGTGCAGGGGTATCTCAAGAACACCCTGCTGCACCCCTGAAAAAGAAATTTGGGAGCACATGGCACACCTACATGCCCTAATGGCATGTATGGGCGTCATATGGAACCTTTTTTTTTTTTTAAAAAAAAAAATGCTTTTTGAAAAGAATTCGCAAATTACCACAAACTAGAAGTTGGTGGTAGTTTCCAAATCCTTAATATCATTTTTTACATATTTTTTTTTGATACATTGCATTTAAGGAATCACAAATTTTGAATTATTGACATTTTAAGTAATTTCCACATGTGCAGTGTTTTCAAAATATAATTTGAAAATCGTTTTTGGGGAAAAGTAATGGTTTGCAAATTTATGACAAGGACATAATGGTGTATGCTTCTCTATAAGGCATTTCAGTATCTCTAATGTCATTTTTCCCATATTACATTATAAGACCTTTCCCCATGAAGCACATTCCTTGTAAATATGCTCCCACCTGTGCATTGCAAATTTAGATTTTGACTGTTTCAGACACATAGCCATGTTGAAAGTGACCCAAAAAAATTGCAAACGTTTTAAAAAAAAACATTCATGTGTCTTAATGACATTTTAAGTCATTTCCCCATGGACAATGTTTTCTAAGTGGCACAAAAGAGGTATACACCTATCATAAATCTGTCCCTAGCATTATAAATGATTAAATCAGGATGACAATAAGATGTGGCCTATCCAGAGGTTTGTTTAAGGTGAGGCCTACTCAGGATTGCAGATTAAAGTTACGCTTGATGAAGAATACAGAGGAGATAATTTATTGTAAAGGCCTACCAATGAAGTAAGTGATTTCTACTTCATTGCACCAGTCATCATAAATGTATCCATAAGCTTCTTATCTTGTTAGACATCAACCGCCATATGTATCATATAACTATTTTGCATTTCCAAAAAAGCGAATTTTAAGGAATAAATAGCGATTCTTTACCATTCCAAATTTGTTTGAGAAAATTGCTAATTGCAAATTACCCATTCATTTCCATGGGCTAGGAGGCTCATATAAATGAAGGTGCAATTTGCGATTAACAATTTGCTCATCACAAATTAGGAATTTATTCCAAAGGTGCAGGGGTGTCTCAAGAACACCCTGCTGCAACCCTGAAAAAGAAATTTGGGGGCATATGGCGAACATAAATTTTAACAACATTCCTTTACCTCAAAAACGATTTTCAAATCATAACTTCAAAACACTACACATGGGAAAATTACTTAAATTGTCCTTAAGACACATAAAAGCGTTTTTTGATTGGCTTTCCTGCATGGTAGGGTCACTTTTAACATGGCTATGTAACATAAACATTCAAAATCAAAATTTTCCATGTACAGGTGGGAGCATATTTACAAGCAATTTGCGCCACAAAGAAAGGTCTGACATTAAAATGGGAAAAATAACATCAGGGACAGTCAATTGCCTTATAAAGAACCATACACCATTATGTCCTTCTCATGAATTTAAAAACAATTCCTTTTTCCCAAAAACGATTTTCAAATCATAATTTCAAAAAACTGCACATGAGAAAATGACTTAAAATGTCATTGAAACACATGAAAGCGTTTTTTGATTGGCTTTCCTGCATGGTTGGTTCACTTTTATCATGGCTATGTAACACAAACATTGATAATTAAAATTTTCATGCACATGTAAGAGCATATTTACAAGCAATTTGCGCCACAGAGAAAGGTCTTACACTAAAATGAGAAAAATAACATCAGGAACAGTCAATTGCCTTATAAAGAACCATACACCATTATGTCCTTGTCATGATTTTATAAACAATTCCTTTTCCCCAAAAACGATTTTAAAATCATAATTTCTAAACACTGCACATGGGAAAATGACTTAAAATGTCATTAAAACACATGAAAGCGTTTTTTGATTGCCTTCCCAGCATGGTTTGGTCACTTTTAACATGGCTATTTAACACAAACATTCAAAATCTAAATTTTCCATGCACATGTGAGAGCATATTTACAAGCAATTTGCGCCACAGAGAAAGGTCTTACACTAAAATGAGAAAAATAACATCAAGGACAGTCAATTGCCTTATAAAGAACCATACACCATTATATCCTTGTCATGAATTTAAAAACAATTCCTTTTCCACAAAAACGATTTTCAAATCATAATTTCTAAACACTGCACATCAGAAAATGACTTAAAATGTCATTAAAACACATGAAATCATTTTTTGATTGGCTTTCCAGCATGGTTGCGTCACTTTTAACATGGCTATGTAACACAAACATTCAAAATCAAAATTTTCCATGCACATGTGAGAGCATATTTACAAGCAATTTGCGCCACATAAATCATAATTTTCTCCTTAAAGCACACTATTCTCTATCTAAAGTAAAGAAATATTTTCTCACCTTAGCAAATACTTTGAGTTTGAAAACAGTCTAAGAAACACACCAATTTGTCTTCAGCAGAGCAAAAGGTATGCACTCCAGAGTCTGCAGCTATCAAAAGCACAGAAATGGTGTAATTCTTCACACATATTTCTCATGTCACCCAATCAAAACTCTTCCCTCACTTTTTTTCAAATGAAAACCCTTCCCCCTCTGCCCTTTCTGCCTATTTTCCATAGCAACCACCTCTTGGAGAAACTCTGGTGTTTGCAAATTCACACAACAATGTTGCAATTGAACTCTGAACTCTCAGTGCACCTGCATATCCAGTGCTTTCTTTCATTTAATGATTTTTTATTGACCACTCAAAATACATCTTTCAAACAACACATCTGTACACCCTAACTTTCTGTTTTCATCAATCAAAATCCACCAATCACTGTTACTACTTCATGAACACAGAAACTCCACAGTTTTTTTCATTTCAAACTCACATTTTTTCAACTGCCATTTCATTGCCACACTTCATCTGACTGCAGGAGAACCTTCTCTCACCATGTTTTCTGTCTGGATTGTTGGTCATAGTTATATTCACTGGGCTCAAAGGTACGTTGAAAGCAGGAATTTACCTAACCTCAATTTACAAGATGTGGAAATTAAGTGGTTTGGCCACAGAGGATTAAAATGTCACCAATTGATACCATTGGTGAAAACCTTTATGCATTTGCCAAAACCTGACCTGTTAATTGTGCACTGTGGAGGTAATGACTTGGGCACTTTGACTGGTGTAGGTCTGGAAATGCTTTTAAAGGACACCTTTGAGCAATTAATGGCACTTTTTCCTCAGACTGCCTTGGTATATTCAAATATATGCCAAAGACAGAAATGGAGGTGGTCAAACCAATTTTGTCCACAAATTGAGAAGTCGAGGAAGCATGTAAACAAATCTGTTTCAGCTTACATGAGAGACCATGGAATGGGCTCCCTGTACAACAATAACTTGCGTTACTACATGCAAGATATCTACAGAGGAGATGGAGTTCACTTCTCAGATGAGGGCAACAGAGTTTTCACTCTGAATTTAAAAATGTGCATTGGTACCTACTTATAAGTACCAAAATGTACCATAAACCCAAAAGCTCTTCTCAGAGCTACCCTACATCTAATCACTCACAATTATTATTTTACTCTAACTTTTTTCACTAATTTTCAACAAAGTACACTCCCTGGGGCGCTACCCGGTACGCGTACCGGGAGCTAACCTCGCGAATTTTTTTAAAAAAATGTTTTTTTTTCGCACATATAAACCTCCTCAGCCACCCTCAGAAAACCTAGGGGGTCAAGATAAGTCTATCGTGCCCCCTTCTACCCATTCTGAACATTATTTGCCCTCCATCTTGTATCTTAATTCGACCGAAACACAAAATGGTGGACTCCCGGAACGCTTAAGGTACGCGAACCGGGGCGCTCAACGGTTCGCGTACCGGGTCGCTCCTGGGAAAAAAAGGTGGGAAAGTAGTTCACAGAAAAGCCACTGGAGACAATTTCACCAAATATAGATTAGCTCATACTACATACCAATCCCTACCATTTTCACAAATTTGATTGGAATTCCATTTAGCCATTTAGCCTGTAGACCTCTCTAAATACCGTGAGGTAAATTACTTCACAAAACACATCTGAAATGTTGGAATTGACAACCAATTAAAATGTTACTTTCATTTTCTACTTTTTTTACCTCACATTTGATTGGTTATGTACCCGAATATATATAAAGGAAGAGAAGGAAACACAGCCATTTTGACTACTACTTCCTGGTGTACATTTCAATAGGATTTTCATTAATAACTTCAACTTCTTTTTAAAGGTAAGTTGTTATTTTTAAAACTGAAGTATATTGTGCACTTTAAGTTAATATGGCAAACTTTTTCTGTTAGTTGTATACTATCCCTCTGTAGTACTTATAAATTTAGATACACTTTTTTATATTCCTACTTCCACTCTGATACTATACACTGCCCAAAGATAAATTCTCTGTTAAAAACTGCCTATCTAAAATTAATCCCAACAGTGCCCTACCTCTACTAATATATATTTTTTTTATGCAAATTTCAGGAAAAATGGAAAGTGAACAAAACATTTCATTTGAAATTGTCCTTCCAGAGTCCAACACAGAAATCATTGATCCAAATGAGATTGAATTTATGGATGAAACTTGGGACCAAGAACTACTGCAATGTGTACAAGCAGTAGATAACCTCCTTGCAAATGAGGACATTTTACAACCTCAGAGACTACAATCTATATTCCATGATTATTATGAAATTTCTGACAATGAAATGTTAGAAAGTTTAATAAATTATGAAACACAATAAAAAAAGCTTAAAAAAAAATAAAATAAAAAATAATCAACAAAACCAACAATCAATTAACATACAGCATTTGAAAAGTCTATCATTCATTTTTCATTGTGATACGCTCCCCAGAACGCTTCCCGGTTCGCGTACCGGGCGCTAACCACGAAAAAAAACAAAAAAAATTTTTTTTTTTTTGCTTAGCGGGGCCCCTTTAAAGCCTCCACATCAAACCTAGGGGGTCTGGGAGGATCTACTATGCCCCCTTATGGTCATTTCCCCCTTTGTTTTGTCCTCCTCTTGTCACTCGATCCTACCGAGAGACAAGATGGCGGCCGCTCCGGACTGTTTAGAATGTTGACAGACACCGGAGAGCCAATCAACTTCGCTACGCGAAGTTCCGTTACGCGTCAAGTACGCGTACCGGGGCGCTGCCTGGTCCGCGCTTACAGATATATATCTTTTTTTGAACGTTATTTTCTCAAAATCCACTGCAGCACATATATTGAGACCTACAAAAGGCACATCGGGCTACCAGTCCCTACAATTTTGCCAAGTTTCGTGCAAATCCATTCAGCCGTTCGGGCTAAAAGTGAGGCTAACCGCCCTATGGAAAACTCAATGTTAAAAACACGTTTTGGGACCCCCCTTTTTTCTCGGCCCCCCCTGGACCAACTCCCCCCAAATTTCCAGTGGCTGCTCAGAAACAAAATGTTCCATTTTGCTGAAAATTTCAGCCAATTCCGTCCACAAACGCCAAAGTTATTAGACATAGAATTTTCAAAAAACCCATAGAGAAAAAATCCTAACTATATATACCTACTGGCGACCGCCAGTAGGTAATATATATATATATATATATTCACTGAAAAAACCATAGGTTATAGACCATATATAGTTAGGAATTAGCATTTAAAAAACCTTATTTTACTCACACAAAACCATTGAAATTCCATATATAGTTAGTTGCACTAACTATATATCGCGCACCTGCAATCCACTGCTGATGATGTCACATATTACATCATTCATGACATGGTCAGTGACATCACTGATGACATCACTGATGACATCTCAAATGACATCACTGATGACATCACTGATGACATCTCATTTGACATCATTCTTGTGCTAATACGATAAACCTCTTCAGACTCTAATATAACCTTAGATGCACTCAGTGTATACAGACACTCACACACTGTCACTCATCCATGGAGTTACTCACACACCTAGTCAGTCATGCAAAGAAACAATCTCACCTCCATTTCTTCAACTATACAGTTATACACACCTTACTTATTCAAACATATACTAACACATATTTACTCTCTTATACAATCCCTGATACAAGTTCACAATGATCCATACAACCACTCACACATTCAGTGGCTCTCATGCACAGTTATTTATATATGCCAACTCTCACATGTACTGTGTTTTACATATGTACTTACTATGACATGTAGCATTGAGATATCCATTCACTCATCAATACACTCATGCACACAGTCAACTGCCCATGTAGCTGTTTCCACATGCACTCTTGAACTCATACACCTAGTGAATCAACTGCTCACACATCTATGCACAGAGTCACACACCTCCCAGCCACCCCCACACAAACTCAATCTCCCATACAAATACTTGGGCAACCAATCAATAACACATATAGCCTCTCGTATAGCTAATGATCAACACATGCAGCAGTTTACATCACAACAGACATAATGATGCACAAATTAAGACAGTTTAGTCACTAACCCATGCATTCAGTGAGACACATTTAATCACTCACTCATACAGTCAGTCACGCACCTACTAAATCCTTCATCCAGACACTTATACATCCACTCATTCTTCAATATGTAAGACATATTTTAACTTTACAGAAACATACAGTCACTGGATGTTGTCATCAGTGATGTCATCAGTGATGTCATTTGAGATGTCATCAGTGATGTCACTGACCATGTCATGAATGATGTAATATGTGACATCATCAGCAGTGGATTGCAGGTGCGCGATATATAGTTAGTGCAACTAACTATATATGGAATTTCAATGGTTTTGTGTGAGTAAAATAAGGTTTTTTAAATGCTAATTCCTAACTATATATGGTCTATAACCTATGGTTTTTTCAGTGAATTTTCAAGGTTTTGTAAATGCTAATTCCTAACTATATATGGTCTATAACCTATGGTTTTTTCAGTGAATTTCAATGGTTTTTTAATAGCAAATATCATAAGCTGTCGAATGTCAAGTACGTGGTAAGTGAAAACATTTTCGTGTTTATGCACACTGATCTGCTTTGAATGGTGCCCCCCCCCCTCATTTCTATTAGGAGTACTCTCTCTTTGCAGATAGTGAAAGGTAGTTAACGCAGGTCTTTGCCCCCATTGTAAACCGTCGTGCCTGCTTCTCTCTCCATTTGATTCATTGTTATCCAAGTATTTACTGTTTTAGAATTAGTTCTCTTTGGTTCATTCTCTATTTACAAACAAACACAGAGTCGCAATACTCTGTTTAGTCTTTGCAGATAACGAAAAATCGTGTAAAAAAAAAGAAAAAGAATCGAGCAAAATCAGTAGGCCACTAATGGGATCTCTTTTTGACCTCGCAAAAATAGAAACATTAGGAACAACCCCTCATGACAAATACAAAACTAGTGAGATGAACTGAACTCCACACAATGATGGCTGCAAAACAGCTCGGCTCCGCCACCCACCCCGCCCAAAATAACGATAAAGAACGGCTGCCATGATTGGTTGCGGAATGACCACGACGGAGCTACGAAATGGTGCTGCTCTCATGCTAACCCCAGCTTCAGTCTGAAACATCCAGAAACACTGTAGACTACCAATTCGATCAGTTCCGGTAGCGCCCCAATGTAACCCGGTAGAGAAGAACTAGCCCTCCCCTCTTTGACTGATGGTTCTTGTTGCCTGTCCCTTCTGTTGTCATTTAACAGAACTATTTAGCCTGCTGAAAGGGGTTGTGTTCCGACCGCTGGTTGGTGGAGACATTTTGACTATATTCTGTACCTGCGTTGTCGCGTAATGCGTCATATGACGCGCCGCGTTAGCGCATCCGGAAGTCATCCGGGGCGCGCAGCGCGTAACGTAAGCATAACAAGTCATGTGACTTGTTAATAAAACTTTTCATTGGTTCATTTTACTTTTCTTATTGTAATGATGAAAGGCTTGATCATATGACCTAAAAATTACGCTTTTCATTACTTCCGAACATTATTTTTTCTTAAATATATGTTATAATGTTCCAGGCTAATGTACTTTCCCGGAAATTTTACAACTGTCCTGCAAGTAAAATATATTCTTTTTTCGAGAAAAAGAGCGTTTCTTCGTCCCATGACGGAGCCGTTGAGCAAAAGAGGGTCGACCTGCTGTCTTAGTCGCCGATACGCCTGAATATGAGATTCTTATCGATCACTTTATGTTGCAGGAATAGAAAACACAACAGCCCTTGACCATTTATCTTTACTGCGTTCCTTCGTATTATACCTTTTACCCTTCATGTAATTGGTCTGCTTTATTTCACTTGCCTTTTAATGATTCTAAAACAGTGACTATTATTAAAAACTTTACCAATGTATATACTACTACCATGTTTTCTTTTAAAAACCTTTATTGTGAAAATTTCATTATACAAATACGAGCCTATAACCACGTGGGCCGGCCACGGAGCAAACTGTAATCGTATATGATGAATAGACATTTACACTGTAGAGGAACGTAACGGGCGGGCCATTAGGTTGCAAGAACTAAGGTGTCTAACAGTTACGGAATCGGTGGACGTACATTTTATAATTAAAATACGACAGGGCCAGTTACAATAAAATTATCTAGATATACATTTGCGGGCAAGTACCATGGGTGACGTTAATTCGAACTTTCAACAGTACAGTAATCAATAACACATCAGAACTTAATATCAATAGGGATGTCGAAATATTCAATCAATTCTCGTCCCCGCCCGCCATGTGCTTCAAAACTGCATACGTATCTCGTGATTTCAAGGTTCTGCAACCAGTACACAACAAGGAGTTACGAGTCCCATTTATTCTGGCGCCATTTTGGGCGAGGACGGGCAGGTCCAGGATATAGTCAAAATGTCTCTACCAACCATCGACTATGATGATGTTCATATGCTGTATTTATTAGAGTAACACTCAGATGTCCACATGAAATAAATTTGCCACAATCTAAACATGTCATTTTAATCTTTCCAAAGTTCTTCTAAATATTTGGGACCGTTTCCCTTGCCTCTGAAGCTCTCAGTGCCACTTCTTTGATGAATATACTAGCAGGTCAGGGGTTCTCCTCCAAATCTCTCTTTTATGCAGCACTATAATTAATTGTTGCCACCTCTCCATATGACGATGCATGGTATAGTTACCACAACTATATTTTTTTTCGGTTCCTCTAGAGAGTTCATCGTGGCAGATGAAGCGTGTAACGTACCGGGCATTTACCTTTTTTTGCATGTACAGGAAAGGAAAAAAAAATCGAGCGTCCGAGTTCTAAGGTGTCCCAGGGCCATTTTAGTGGACCAGGCCCAAATCCAAAGAACAGGCCGCCATTTTGAGAGTCCTGTTGCAGCCGCCTGTCGCTGTAGCATCAAGAGCAGCCGAAACTCAGCTGAATGGCAACTGAAACGGTAAAGGGGCGCCCCACTACAGCAGACGAGCCAGGCCCAAATCCAAAGAACTGCTATCTCACAGGCTAATGGGGCGACCCACGCCGAGTTTCAGCATTGTAGGATGACCACACAAGTACAGCAACTTGCTAGACATCACCTCGGTGCCATCCGGATCTCGGCGCCCCACTGCAGATGAAGTGCCTCTCAACTATGAAACCACCACGGTGACATCCGGATCTTGGCGCGTTGTGCTGCCTTCGGCCTATTCGCACATCGGTCCGCTACTGACGCCATCTCACAGGCTAATGGGGTGACCCACGCCGAGTTTCAGCATTGTAGGATGACCACAGCAACTTGCTAGACATCACCTCAGTGCCATCCGAATCTTGGCATCTCAACGCCTAGTGGTATCTTCCATACAAAAAATATTGTTACGCTGCCTTTGGCCCCATTCGCACACCAGTCCGCAACTTAGACATCACCTCGGTGCCATCCGGATCTTGGCATCTCAGCGCCTTGTGGTGTCAGTCAGAAAATATTGTTGTGCTGCCTTCGGCCTATTCGCAAATCCAAAGAACTGCTATCTCACAGGCTAATGGGGCGACCCACGCCGAGTTTCAGCATTGTAGGATGACCACACAAGTACAGCAACTTGCTAGACATCACCTCGGTGCCATCCGGATCTCGGCGCCCCACTGCAGATGAAGTGCCTCTCAACTATGAAACCACCACGGTGACATCCGGATCTTGGCGCGTTGTGCTGCCTTCGGCCTATTCGCACATCGGTCCGCTACTGACGCCATCTCACAGGCTAATGGGGTGACCCACGCCGAGTTTCAGCATTGTAGGATGACCACACCAACTTGCTAGACATCACCTCAGTGCCATCCGAATCTTGGCATCTCAACGCCTAGTGGTATCTTCCATACAAAAAATATTGTTACGCTGCCTTTGGCCCCATTCGCACACCAGTCCGCAACTTAGACATCACCTCGGTGCCATCCGGATCTTGGCATCTCAGCGCCTTGTGGTGTCAGTCAGAAAATATTGTTGTGCTGCCTTCGGCCTATTCGCACATCGGTCCGCTACTGACGCCATCTCACAGGCCAACGGGGCGCCCCACGCCGACTTTCAGCATTGTAGGATGGCCACACCAGTACCACAACTTGCAAGACACCACCTCGGTGCCATCCGGATCTTGGCATCTCAGCGCCTTGTGGTCTCTTCTACACCGGAAATATAGTAGAAAATATTGTTGCGCTGCCTTTAGCCCCATTCACACATCAGTCCGCTACTGACACCATCTCACAGGCCAACGGGGCGCCCCACGCCGACTTTCAACATTGTAGGATGGCCACAGAAGTGCGACAACTTACTAGACACCACCTCGGTGCCATCCGGATCTTGGCGCGTTGTGCTGCCTTCGGCCTATTCGCACATCGGTCCGCTACTGACGCAAACTCACAGGCCAACGGGGCGCCCCACGCCGACTTTCAGCATTGTAGGATGGCCACACCAGTGCGGCAACTTCCTACACACCACCTCGGTGCCATCCGGATCTTCGCGCGTAGTGAAGCTGCAGCAGCTGCAAATAAGCTTCAGACAGTGTTACAACCGCTGCTCAGAACTCTCAACTATGACACCACCTCGATGCCATCCGGATCTTGGCGCGTTGTGTTGCCTTCGGCCTATTCGCACATCGGTCCGCTACTGACACCGCCTCACGTGCCAACGTATTTTCTCCACATTTTATACCCTATGCCGCATAACAGGTCATGTGACTTCTTTATAAAACTTTTCATTGGTTCATTTTACTTTTGGTTTCCTAATGATGGAAGGCTTGATCATATGACCTAAAAACAACACTTTTCATTGGATGAAAACTTTTTTTTCCCCCCAAACGATGAAAGCCCCACCTTGTTTCTGGATGTTTCAGACTGAAGCTGGCGTCACCATGAGAGCACCACCATCTCGTAGCTCCGTCGTGGTCATTCCGCGAGCAATCATGGCAGCCGCTCCCCACCAGAAGCCTGCAGGAGTCGGGGCCCCCAAAACTTTTGATGAATTCTCAAGGCGGAGGGGACGCTTTCGAGAATGGGGTCCAAGACCTAGCAGACAAGCGTCCGATTTCCAAGGTGTCCCAGGGCCATTTCAGTGGACCAGGCCCAAAAAGGAAACAGCCTGCCGCCATTTTGAGAGTCCTGTGGCAGCCGCCTATCGCTGCACCGCAAGAGTGGGCGCAACTCAGCTGAATGGCGGATTTTGACACAGTGGACCAAAAGCGGACGGAATGGCAACTGAAACGGTAAAGGGGCGCCCCACTACAACAGATGACACTCCACCTGGAGAGGCCCGTTCACGCCGCCTCCCCCGGGGCGCCCCACGCCGTTATTCGGAGCAGCATTGTAGGATACCAAAACCAGTGCGGCAACTTACTGGACATCACCTTGGTGCCATCGTTCTGCTGCCTTGGAACTATTCGCACAACAGTTTGCTACTGATGACCCACCCCCCGCGACGCCCCACGCCGTTATTTGCTGGGTGGCAACTTACTAGACATCACTTTTGTGTCATCTAGATTTCGGCGCGTTCTGCTGCCTTGGAACTATTCGCACAACAGTTTGCTACTGATCACCCACCCCCCGCGACGCCCCACGCCGGAAATCTGGACGTTGTGCTGCGTTGGGACTATTCGCACAGCCGACCGCTACTTCGTTGTTTTTCTCTAAAAATGTTTATATGTTATTACTATTTTTGTTTTCTTGTATATATTTATAAATTATTAAAGTTTTATAATCTTACTACTTTGTCGGAGTGCTATATATTTTTAATGTGACACATAATTGTAAAAACTTTGATGTACAAAGAGTCATCCCTGGAATCTTCCGCTTCACGCTCGGTCCCCTCCCCAATCACAATACAGGATGGTTTTCAGATAATAGCAACGCTTCTGCTGTGACGGATCTCATCGAGTGTGGGCCTTGATCTACTATAACTCCTTTGAAGACGGGTGATTCTTTACAGCTGTGGCCATAAACTACATCTGCAGGGCTAGCTGATAGCCTAGGACCGGCCTGGACAATCGGACACAGAGGAAAAGGAGTGTCAGAGGGTGCGGTAGTGAATAGGGCGAAAGGGAGGTGTCGGGCGGGCACAGGGTGTGATTCTCAGGGAAGAACAGCGCAGATGGGGGGAGGTTTATTACCCATGCATAAAACAGAGAGCGGGGGTGACCACTGCCTGGGGGAGATGCTTGCGAGGGTGGGGAGCCATGGTAAGGATCGACAGCGTTCACAGAGTGGATCTGGTCAAGGCATCTAAAATGGCTGCCGTGCACGACAAAAGTGTGGCATTTGAAAAAAGACAAGATGGCGCACACAATGTTTTTCAACAATTCCTGATTTCCTTCGAATCGAACGTTAACAGACGTTGGGGCATATTACCAAAGTTAAGCGATATTTATCCCTAACGATGCATTGCAAAGATTTTTTTACCGTCAGAAATTATCGCAGATAAACCTTGCTATTATCAAGGTTTATCGCAAATACGATAAAAAACGAGCGCAATGCATTAATGTCGCTGAAAACTCCGCGATATTCATGCATTACCGAGCTAATGCTCTTAGCCATGTTATCCACCTCCCATTGGATAACATGGCTAAGAACTGCTCAGGGCAGCTGTTACTTTTTGGAGATATTCGCGCTTATCTCGAATATTTCCAAAAGTTGATAATAGGAGATAGCGATGTTAGCGACTGTTTCCAGTCGCTAACATCTTGGCATGCCCACTTTGCATGTCATTAGTGATAAATATCACTCACATGCAAAGTGGGACCCAAGATGGTCGCTATCTCCTACTAGCCGTCGCTAACTGGTGTTAGCAACAGCTAGGTAATACACATATAATTTTATCTCCGCGAAGCGGAGCGCTGTTACAGATATATATCTTGTTTTTGAACGTTAATTTCTCAAAATGCACTGAAGCACATATATTGAGACATAGCAAAGGCACATCGGGCTACCAGTCCCTAATATTTTACCAAGTTTCGTGCAAATCCATTCAGCCGTTCGATTATTATTATTATTATTTTTTTTTGCCCCGCGGGGCCCTTTTAAAACCTCCACATCAAACCTAGGGGGTCAGCGAGGATCTACTATGCCCCCTTATGGTCATCAGCCGTTCGATTATTATTATTATTTTTTTTTTTGCCCCGCGGGGCCCTTTTAAAACCTCCACATCAAACCTAGGGGGTCAGCGAGGATCTACTATGCCCCCTTATGGTCATTTGCCCCTTCGCTTTGGCCTCCTCTTGTCTCTCGATCCTACCGAGAGACAAGATGGCGGCCGCTACGTACTGTTTGGAATGTTTACAGACACCGGAGAGCCAATCAGCTTCGCTTCGCAAAGCTCCGTAACGCGAAAAGTACGCGAAGCGGTGCGCTGTTACAGATATATATCTTTTTTTGAACGTTAATTTCTCAAAATCCACTGAAGCACATATATTGAGACCTAGCAAAGGCACATCGGGCTACCAGTCCCTACAATTTTGCCAAGTTTCGTGCAAATCCATTCAGCCGTTCGATTATTATTATTATTATTTTTTTTTGCCCCGCGGGGCCCTTTTAAAACCTCCACATCAAACCTAGGGGGTCAGCGAGGATCTACTATGCCCCCTTATAGTTATTTCCCCCTTTGTTTTGACCTCCTCTTGTCTCTCGATCCTACCGAGAGACAAGATGGCGGCCGCTACGGACTGTTTGGAATGTTGACAGACGCCGGAGAACCAATCAGCTTCGCTTCACAAAGCTCCGTTGCGCGAAAAGTACGCGTCCTGGGCCGCTGCCCAGTCCGCTGTTACAGATATATATCTTTTTTTAAACGTTAATTTCTCAAAATCCACTGGAGCACATATATTGAGACCTACAAAAGGCACATCGGGCTACCAGTCCCTACAATTTTGCCAAGTTTCGTGCAAATCCATTCAGCCGTTCGGGCTAAAAGTGAGGCCAACCGCCCTATGGAAAACTCAATGTTAAAAACACGTTTTGGGACCCCCCTTTTTTCTCGACCCCCCCTGGACGAAACCCCCCCCAATTTTCAGGGGCTGCTCAGAAACAAAATGTGCCATTTTCCTGAAAATTTCAGCCAATTCCGTCCACAAACGCCAAAGTTATTAGACATAGAATTTTCAAAAAACCCATAGAGAAAAAATCCTAACTATATATACCTACTGGCGACCGCCAGTAGGTAATATATAACCTACTGGCGATAGCCAGTAGGTATATATAGTTAGGATTTTTTTCCTATGGGATTTCTGAAAATTCTATGTCGAATAACTTTGCCGTTTGTGGACGGAATTGGCTGACATTTTCAGGAAAATGGCACATTTTGTTTCTGAGCAGCCCCTGAAAATTTGGGTGGGTTTCGTCAAGGGGGGGCTGAGAAAAAAGGGGGGTCCCAAAACGCGTTTTTCCCATTCATTTTTCCATAGGGCGGTTGGACTCACTTTTAGCTCGAACGGCTGAATGGATTTACACGAAACTTGACAAAATTGTAGATATGGTTTGCCCGACGTGCCTTTGCTATGTCTCAATATATGTGCTCCAGTGGATTTTGAGAAATTAACGTTTTAAAAAATATATATATCTGTGACAGCGTCCCGGTTAGCGTCCCGGTTCGCGTACCAGACGCGTAACGGAACTTCGCGAGGAGAAGCGGATTGGCTCTCCGGTGCCTGTCAACATTCCAAACAGTCCGGAGCGGCCGCCATCTTGTCTCTCGGTAAGATCGAGAGACAAGAGGTGGCAATAACGAAAGGGGAAATGAATAAAAGGGGGCAGGGTAGACACCCCCTGACCCCCTAGATTTGAAGTGGGTGGCTGAAAAGGCCCATATAAAGCAAAAACAAAAAAAAGAAATTTTTGTTTTCGCGGGTTAAGCGCCCGGTTTGCGCACCGGATAGCGAACCGGGAAGCGTGACCGGCATAGCTACGGGAGTCCACCATCTTGTGTTTCAATAGAATTTATACACAAGATGGAGAGCAAAGAATGTTGGGAATGGGTAAAAGGGGGCATGGTAGACACCCTCTGACCCCCTGGGTTTACTGAGGGTGGTTGAAAGGGCCCATATAAATTTTCACGGGTTAAGCGCCCGGTACGCGAACCGGGCAGCGCTCCGGGAAGCGCAACAAAGAGAAAAAAAAGAAAGACAGGGTATAAAAATTTTTGCAATTTTGTTATAAATGGAAGGTAGTTCTGAAAAGAACTGTTTTTTTATTCTTTTTCTTTTTTTTTCTTTTTTTATTAATTTTCTGAACAATTTTTTAGGATTTTTGAAAACTATTTTGTTGTTTTTTTTTGTTTTTTTAGGGGAAATAACTAAAAAGCAGGGTTTGAACATGTCTCAACAGGAGCAAAAAAAAATAAAAAGGATTCATTGTTTTCTCTTCTTGTTGCATTCATGATTTTCTCCAGCTCGGTTAATCAAAGTAATACTCTTCTCTCCATAACAAATAGTTCCTCTACAATATATACAAACTATTTTGTAGTTTTCAAAAGGAGTTTGAATATTGTGGATCATTTCTCGGCCTTCTGGTCCGGCGAATGAGCTTTGTCCAATGGAGGTGCTGAGGATGACATTTGGGGGGTTGCCAGCAAGATCCCTTACTTGTGCTTGGGAAAGATTATTAGGATGCCACCGCTCCATGTGGCGAATCATTGTATGATTCCCAAAGTTGTATTTCTTGTTGGGGTTGCCACGAGAAAGTACATTTTTACATATCAAACAAGACACCTGGGGTGCATTGACCTTCTTTTGTCCAGGTGTAATTTTAAAAAATTGCCATATGTAGTGGTCTTTAATATGGCTCTGCCTTGGTGTTTCTGGCAGGAACTGCCTTACTTGTTCTTCCTCCTCCTCCTCCTCTTCGTCCTCATTATCTTCCTCTCCACCAAAGTCCAGTGTTGGAGGTGGTCCTTTTGGTGGTGGTGGTGGTGGTGGTTGCTGAGAAGCACCAGATGCAGCTATTACAGAAGCCATTGTCAAAAACAGGTCTTGCTCTCTGGAAGTAGAAAGTAAGAATGAGGTAAAAAGGTGGGGGCTTTCATCATTTTGAAAAAAAAAATGTCTGAACCAACGAAAAGTGTTATTTTCAGGTCACATGACCTGTTACGCTTACGTTACGCGCCCCGCGCCGCGCCCCGGAGCGCTTCCGGGGCGCTGCGTGTCACGCTCTGTAGCGCTCCGGAGCGCTTCCGGGTGCGCTAACACAGCGCGTCATAAGACGCATCACGCGGCTACGCGATAGGTCACACTTACGCGACGTGTCACGATGTTGTTTTCGATCGCGTCAGTTGCGCTAACGGAACGTTTCCCGGGGCGCGAACCGGGGCGCGATGCAAAGTTACGCTAACGGGGCGCACCCCGGGGAGCGCACCGGAAGCGTACCGAAGCAAAAAAAATAAAAAAAATAAAATACTTTCATACATCCAAAAAAATATATTAAATACATAGAAAAAATTGTATTCACACAGTTTAGTCACTATCCAATATATTTAGGGACACACTACAAATTAGTCAAGTAAACAGTCAATCACACTGCTACTAAATCCTCCATCCAGACACTTATACATCCACTTATTCTTCAATGCGGATTGCTATATATATATATATATATTCAATGAAAAAACCATAGGTTTTAGACCATATATAGTTAGGAATTAGCATTTAGAAAACCTTTAAAGTTGATATTTTACTCACACAAAACCATTGAAATATGCATAGAAAATATAGTCTTCATTATAAAGAAGAATATATTTTACAGCTATAGATATTTGCTATTAAAAAAACATTGAAATTCACTGAAAAAACCATAGGTTTGAGACCATATATAGTTAGGAATTTGCATTTACAAAACCTTGAAAATTCACTGAAAAAACCATAGGTTTGAAACCATATATAGTTAGCTGGATAATTTAATCATACAAAACCATTGAAATTCCCATATATAGTTAGTTGCACTAACTATATATTTCGCGCACCCGCAATCGACTGCTGATGATGTCACATATTACATCATTCATGACATGGTCAGTGACAGCACTGATGATATCACTGATGACATCTCAAATGACATCACTGATGACATCACTGATTACATCATCGAGTCATTGTATGTTTCTGTAAAGTTTAAATATGTTTTACAGATTGAAGAATGAGTGAATGTATAACTGTCTGGATGAAGGATTTAGTAGGTGCATGACTGACTGTATGAGTGAGTGATTTAATGTGTCCCACTGAATGCATGGGTTAGTGAATAAACTGTCTCAATTTGTGCATCAGTATGTCTGTTGTTGTGTAAACTGCTGCATGTGTTGAACAGTAGCTATATGAGTGACTATATGGGTTATTGATTGGTTGCCCAAGTAATTGTATGGGAGACTGTGTGTGTGTGTGGGTGGCTGGGAGGTGTGTGACTCTGTGCATAGATGTGTGAGCAGTTGATTCACTAGATGTATGGGTTCAAGAGTGCATGTAGAAACAGCTGTATTGGCGAATGACTGTGTGGTTGAGTGTATTGATGAGTGAATGGATATCTCAATGCTACATGTCAAAGTAAGTACATAAGTAAAACACAGTACATGTGAGAGTTGGCATATATAAATAACTGTGCATGAGAGCCAGTGAATGTGTGAGTGGCTGTATGGATCATTGTGAACTTGTATCAGGGATTGTATAAGAGAGTAAGTATGTGTTAGTATATGTTTGAATAAGTAAGGTGTGTATAACTGTATAGTTGAGGAAATGGAGGTGTGATTGATTCTTTGCATGACTGACTAGGTGTGTGAGTAACTCCATGGATGAGTGACAGTGTGTGAGTGTCTGTATACACTGAGTGTATCTAAGGTTATATCAGAGTCTGAAGAGGTTCATCGTATTATCACATGAATGATGTCATCAGTGATGTCATCAGTGATGTGATCAGTGATGTCATTTGAGATGTCATCAGTGATGTCATCAGTGATGTCATTTGAGATGTCATCAGTGATGGCATCAGTGATGTCATCAGTGATGTCATTTGAGTTGTCATCAGTGATATCATCAGTGATGTCACTGACCATGTCATGAATGATGTAATATGTGACATCATCAGCAGTGGATTGCGGGTGCGCGAAATATATAGTTAGTGCAACTAACTATATATGGGAATTTCAATGGTTTTGTATGATTAAATTATCCAGCTAACTATATATGGTTTCAAACCTATGGTTTTTTCAGTGAATTTTCAAGGTTTTGTAAATGCAAATTCCTAACTATATATGGTCTCAAACCTATGGTTTTTTCAGTGAATATATATATATATATATATATATATACATATATACATATACATCGCGCAATTGATTCCAGTCTGCATGGTTTATGCGGTGTGGGGACACAAGGAGGACTTTGGTGAACTATGTCCAGGACAGTGGCTGTAACCCCAATTTTCCCGAGGTCCGGATGCCTTGCCTGATATGCACCTGATTCCAGCTTAGCCCGGCACCACCCAGGGGCATGCTGGGACTTGTGGTCTGCTGCAACACGGTGGGCCAAATCCAACAAGGACACACCTACTCACATGGGATAGGGTGCAAGGGTGTAACTAATCAGCGGTGAGGAGGACAAATGAAAGGGAGAAGGGACTTGCCTCCTGGTAAACACTCACCGGGCACTGAAGAAGGCAATAACTTGCCGAAATGCATTTGCCGAGTGTGTTTCATTAAAGCTTCCTCCAACCTGATCCCCCGCTGTGGCTTCTCTCTTTTTAAGGAAGGAGGTGTTCCTGTATATCTACAACACGGTTGCCTGTGCCGCGTTTAAGAAGCCCCCGCATTATCAAGAGGCTCCATCTTCACTGGCGTGGGCGGCTGCGGCTGCTCTTCTGTTTGATCCGAGTTATCGGAAGACTGGAGCCCACCTGCCATCCAGGAAGAAAAGAACGCGATGCTGAGGGAATGTTTCCTCACACCGGGTCTGGTGCACTGTCAGTCGGACCCTCGCGCAATTGATTCCAGTCTGCATGGTTTATGCGGTGTGGGGACACAAGGAGGACTTTGGTGAACTATGTCCAGGACAGTGGCTGTAACCCCAATTTTCCCGAGGTCCGGATGCCTTGCCTGATATGCACCTGATTCCAGCTTAGCCCGGCACCACCCAGGGGCATGCTGGGACTTGTGGTCTGCTGCAACACGGTGGGCCAAATCCAACAAGGACACACCTACTCACATGGGATAGGGTGCAAGGGTGTAACTAATCAGCGGTGAGGAGGACAAATGAAAGGGAGAAGGGACTTGCCTCCTGGTAAACACTCACCGGGCACTGAAGAAGGCAATAACTTGCCGAAATGCATTTGCCGAGTGTGTTTCATTAAAGCTTCCTCCAACCTGATCCCCCGCTGTGGCTTCTCTCTTTTTAAGGAAGGAGGTGTTCCTGTATATCTACAACGCGGTTGCCTGTGCCGCGTTTAAGAAGCCCCCGCATTATCAAGAGGCTCCATCTTCACTGGCGTGGGCGGCTGCGGCTGCTCTTCTGTTTGATCCGAGTTATCGGAAGACTGGAGCCCACCTGCCATCCAGGAAGAAAAGAACGCGATGCTGAGGGAATGTTTCCTCACACCGGGTCTGGTGCACTGTCAGTCGGACCCTCGCGCAATTGATTCCAGTCGGCATGGTTTATGCGGTGTGGGGACACAAGGAGGACTTTGGTGAACTATGTCCAGGACAGTGGCTGTAACCCCAATTTTCCCGAGGTCCGGATGCCTTGCCTGATATGCACCTGATTCCAGCTTAGCCCGGCACCACCCAGGGGCATGCTGGGACTTGTGGTCTGCTGTGACACGGTGGGCCAAATCCAACAAGGACACACCTACTCACATGGGATAGGGTGCAAGGGTGTAACTAATCAGCGGTGAGGAGGACAAATGAAAGGGAGAAGGGACTTGCCTCCTGGTAAACACTCACCGGGCACTGAAGAAGGCAATAACTTGCCGAAATGCATTTGCCGAGTGTGTTTCATTAAAGCTTCCTCCAACCTGATCCCCCGCTGTGGCTTCTCTCTTTTTAAGGAAGGAGGTGTTCCTGTATATCTACAACGCGGTTGCCTGTGCCGCGTTTAAGAAGCCCCCGCATTATCAAGAGGCTCCATCTTCACTGGCGTGGGCGGCTGCGGCTGCTCTTCTGTTTGATCCGAGTTATCGGAAGACTGGAGCCCACCTGCCATCCAGGAAGAAAAGAACGCGATGCTGAGGGAATGTTTCCTCACACCGGGTCTGGTGCACTGTCAGTCGGACCCTCGCGCAATTGATTCCAGTCGGCATGGTTTATGCGGTGTGGGGACACAAGGAGGACTTTGGTGAACTATGTCCAGGACAGTGGCTGTAACCCCAATTTTCCCGAGGTCCGGATGCCTTGCCTGATATGCACCTGATTCCAGCTTAGCCCGGCACCAACCAGGGGCATGCTGGGACTTGTGGTCTGCTGCGACACGGTGGGCCAAATCCAACAAGGACACACCTACTCACATGGGATAGGGTGCAAGGGTGTAACTAATCAGCGGTGAGGAGGACAAATGAAAGGGAGAAGGGACTTGCCTCCTGGTAAACACTCACCGGGCACTGAAGAAGGCAAAAACTTGCCGAAATGCATTTGCCGAGTGTGTTTCATTAAAGCTTCCTCCAACCTGATCCCCCGCTGTGGCTTCTCTCTTTTTAAGGAAGGAGGTGTTCCTGTATATATATATATATATATATATATATTACCTACTGGCGGTCGCCAGTAGGTATATATAGTTAGGATTTTTTCCCTATGGGATTTTTGAAAATTCTATGTCTAATAACTTTGGCGTTTGTGAACGGAATTGGCTGAAATTTTCAGGAAAATGGCACATTTCGTTTCTGAGCAGCCCCTGAAAATTTTGGGGGGGTTCGTCAAGGGGGGGCCGAGAAAAAAGGGGGGTCCCAAAACGCGTTTTTCCCATGTTAATTTCCATAGGGCGGTTGGCCTCACTTTTAGCCCGAACGGCTGAATGGATTTGCACGAAACTTGGCAAAATTTTAGGGACTGGTAGCCCGATGTGCCTTTTGTAGGTCTCAATATATGTGCTCCAGTGGATTTTGAGAAATTAACGTTTAAAAAAAGATATATATCTGTAACAGCGGACCGGGCAGCGTCCCAGGACGCGTACTTTTCGCGCAACGGAGCTTTGTGAAGCGAAGCTGATTGGTTCTCCGGCGTCTGTCAACATTCTAAACAGTCCGTAGCGGCCGCCATCTTGTCTCTTGGTAGGATCGAGAGACAAGAGGAGGCGAAAGCGAAGGGGCAAATGACCATAAGGGGGAATAGTAGATCCTCGCTGACCCCCTAGGTTTGATGTGGAGGTTTTAAAAGGGCCCCGCGGGGCAAAAAAAAATAAAATAATATTAATCGAACGGCTGAATGGATTTGCACGAAACTTGGCAAAATTGTAGGGACTGGTAGCCCGATGTGCCTTTGCTAGGTCTCAATATATGTGCTCCAGTGGATTTTGAGAAATTAACGTTCAAAAAAAGATATATATCTGTAACAGCGCTCCGCTTCGCGTACTTTTCGCGTTACGGAGGTTTGCGAAGCTGATTGGTTTTTCGGCGTCTGTAAACATTCCAAACAGTCCGTAGCGGCCGCCATCTTGTCTCTCTGTAGGATCGAGAGACAAGAGGAGGCCAAAGCGAAGGGGCAAATGACCATAAGGGGGCATAGTAGATCGTCCCTGACCCCCTAGGTTTCATGTGGAGGCTTTGAAAGGGTCTCGCAGGGCAAAAAAAAATATACCGTTTTTTTAGTTTTTTTGCGTGGAGTGCGCCCGGTTCGCGAACCGGGAAGCGTTCTGGGGAGCGTACTTTCTTGAAAATTAGTGAAAAAAGTTAGAGTAAAATAATAATTGTGAGTGATCAGATGTAGAGTAGCTCTGAGAAGAGCTTTTGGGTTTATGGTACATTTAGGTACTTATAAGTAGGTACCAATGCACATTCTTAAATTCAGAGTGAAAACTCTGTTGCCCTCATCTGAGAAGTGAACTCCATCTCCTCTGTAGATATCTTGCATGTAGTAACGCAAGTTATTGTTGTACAGGGAGCCCATTCCATGGTCTCTCATGTAAGCTGAAACAGATTTGTTTACATGCTTCCTCGATTTCTCAATTTGTGGACAAAATTGGTTCGACCACCTCCATTTCTGTCTTTGGCATATATTTGAATATACCAAGGCAGTCTGAGGAAAAAGTGCCATCAATTGCTCAAAGGTGTCCTTTAAAAGCATTTCCAGACCTACCCCAGTCAAAGTGCCCAAATCATTACCTCCACAGTGCACAATTAACAGGTCAGGTTTTGGCAAATGCATAAAGGTTTTCACCAATGGTATCAATTGGTGACATTTTAATCCTCTGTGGCCAAACCACTTAATTTCCACATCTTGTAAATTGAGGTTAGGTAAATTCCTGTTTTCAGCGTACGTTTGAGCCCAATAGATGTAACTATGTCCAACAATCCAGACAGAAAACATGGTGAGAGAAGGTTCTGCTGCAGTCAGATGAAGTGTGGCAATGAAATGGCAGTTGAAAAAATGAGAGTGTAAAATGAAAAAAACTGAGGAGTTTCTGTGTTAATGAAGCAGTAAGAGTGATTGGTGGATTTTGATTGCTGAAAACAGAAAGTTAGTGTGCATGGATGAGTTCGTTGAAAGATGTATTTTGAGTGGCGAAGAAAAAATCATTAAATGAAAGAATGCTCTGGATATGCAGGTGCACTGAGAGTTCAGAGTTCAATTGCAACATTGTTGTGTGAGAGGTCTTGCAAGAGGTGGTTGCTATGCAGAAAAAGCAGAGAGGGGGCAGAGGGGGGAAGGGTTTTGCTTTGAAAAAAAGTGAGGGAAGAGTTTTGATTGGGTGACATGAGAGATATGTGTGAGGAATTACAGCATTTCTGTGCTTTTGATAGCTGCAGACTCTGGAGTGCATACCTTTTGCTCTGCTGAAGACAAATTGGTGTGTTTCTGAGACTGTTTTGAAACTCAAAGTATTTGCTAAGGTGAGAAAAGATTTCTTTAATTTAGATAGAAAATAGTGTGCTTTAAGGAGAAAATTATGAAGAAAGTTGTGTTTTTCAAATGTTGCTTTGTCTCAAGTGTTTCACAAATAGATTTTGTTTCTTTGAGAAATTGTAATTGGAGAAAATGTGAAGTATTAGTACTGACAGGGCTTTTATGTGCATAGGAGCTGTGGAGTGTTTTCAAATTATGACTTGTAAATCGTTTTTGAGAAAAAGCAATGGTTTTAATATTGATGAGAAGGACATAATGGTGTCTGCTTCTTTATAAGGTAATTGAGAGTCTCTGATGTTATTTTTCCCATTTCAATGTAAGAAGTTTGTCTGTGGAGCAAATTGCTTGTAAATATGCTCCCACCTGTGCATGGCAAATTTAGATTTTGAATGTTTCCGTTACATAGGCATGTTAAAGGTGACTGAAACATGCTGCAAAGGCAATCAAAAAATGCTTTTATGTGTCTTAAGGACATTTTAAGTCATTTCCCCATGTGCAGTGTTTTCAAATTATGAGTTGAAAATCGTTTTTGAGGTAAAGGAATGTTTTCAAAATTTATGTGCGCCATATGACCCCAAATTTCTTTTTCAGGGGTGCAGCAGGGTGTTCTTGAGACACCCCTGCACCGTCGGAAAAATTCGTAATTTGCGATGAGGTAATTGCTAATCGCAAATTGCACCTTCATTCCTATGGGCCTCCTGCTGCATGGAAATGAATGGGTAATTTGTAATTAGCAAATAGGTCATCGCAAACTAGGAATGGTAAAGAATCGCTATTTATTCCTTAAAGTTCGCTATTTAGGAAATGCAAAAAACTTTGATGATACATATGGCGGTTTATCTCTAACAAGATAAGAAGCATAGGGATAGATTTATGATGACTGGCGCATCACCAGGGATGTGTTAGTCATTCTGTGCCGCTGTTCCGTCACCTATGGTGTGCTGCATTTACAATGCGGCGCATCATGGGGCAAAAACAGCACAGATGCGTGACGTATTTGTGCCGTAAAGTTGGCGCATTGCTGGAGTTGTATCGCAAGTGTGATGAAGCTCCAGTAAGGTTGAGGGGTGCCCCTGTCGCAGGGTTTCTGTTCTGACACAGAACTGTGGACAGAGGATTGGAACCTCGGCGAATTAGGGTGTCCCAAAACTCACCTTAGTAATCAAAACCCCTTAGCAAGCTAGGTACAGTGTCACATTGGATAGAACAAACTCTCAATGTTTAGACAATCCAGAATATGAACTTATAGTACCTCAGGATACGTGGAACTCATGAACAGTCGGTCGTTATATATTTCTTAGAAACGAGAACATGGAGTTAAGAAGAACACATGTGTATTTGAAATGTTTATTTACTAATGCCGTCTTCTCAGGCGTAGTATCTTAGATTATACAAGTACACATATTATCAGTAGCAAAATTACCAGCATAGTCAATAGTACATAAAAAGCGAATGGTGACAGTATGTTAACATGCTGTAAATGAATAAGAGTTAGCAACACTTATAAGCAGCCGCGGGCCGTGGAGGGAGTTACGGTGGGCAGGGAGGCGGGGAGGGGGAGGGGCAGGGTGGAGAGGGGTCCACCCTGCCCCTCCCCCTCCCCGCATCCCTGCCCCACCGTAACTCCCTCCACGGCCCGCGGCTGCTTATATCTCACCCTCCCTAATACACATAATATATTATTTGCTAAGAAGGTCTCTTTGTGTTGGTTTAGGGCGTGCCGATACTTTAGTGTCTTAGATTTGAAGGAATCACATCAGCATAGAAAAGATAATCCATATGCCGTGCTTAATATCGCCAACGGCATTGTGCCATAATATTCTAGCATGCGATTGCGGAACAGTGTCAGCAGCTGCACGGCGGGAGCTTGCACAGGAGGGACATCCATATTTAAAAATGTAAAAAAGCACAAGAGCGTCCGCTGGTAATGCAAGTAAAAATGGGAATCCACGAAGCAGAGTGGAAAAAATAGAATGTAAGAAAGCAGGGATGACTCCAAAGATTTTCTCAAATGAAGTCACGAGACCACTGGTAACAATTTTAAAAAAGTGCGCCAGGCCCTTTGTGGAGGACGCGTTAGAGATAGTCCGAACCATCTTGCTGAAATGGAAAGGCGAATCTGTATTTAAAAGGGTCTGCACCTCTGTACGGGTGTTCGCTGTGTGAAGCACGAAAGTTTCACGGGCCGAACTCAAGGCCACCTCTCTCTGAGACAAAATAGCTCTTATTCTTGCCATGCCGTTGAAATGTGCTGCCAAGGTTGGTATTTGTGGCCAGATTGAAAACTCCCTATGTTAATGTGTGGGAGGAAATAGAACATTTCTGCAGCAAATAACCCGTTCATTTACTGTTACGATAAAATGAATACTTTTAATTAACCCAGAACAATCTTCATTATTGAGCATCAAATAACTACCATTTTCCAAGAACTTGAACGTGGGGATGATAGCAGGAACTGGTGTGCCTTGCAACACGCAAGCCATATTTGGTCGGTGTTTGTTGCATGAACCGTGTAACTGTATGTGCCTACACATTAGTGAATGATCTGGCGTCTCAGTGCATTCCTCTCCATTCAGATAAAGTTCTTGATCATCTTTGAAAATCTGTATGTGTATGGAAGCGACCAGACTTCATGAAGAAAACCACTACCTAAAGGTTAATAACGACCTATTGGTATATATTTCATACAATTTGAAAACTTATATAAAGCAAAAGGCAGCGTTATTAAACCGTGGATAAGGCACGTTGCCAAAGCAGTCAACCTTTTGGATTTATACTGGAAATGTTAAAGGAAGAATTACGGAGTAGGGCCTGTAAATCTTTAATAGACAACGAGTAAAATTACTCCAACCATCATATTCCTCTAACTCCGGGATAGTAGGGGTGTTTAATTTTTTAGAAGTAGCCAATCCAAAGCATTTGGTCTGGGAAATTGTTTCATTCACAAACAACATATGTTTTGGGATGAGACATGCACGGTGGAAAGCCTCAGTGCCTTGTACCTGCCAGGTTCGTGAACCCCAAACTGATGTAGATCCTGGATATTTTTACTCTGTATTACGTTAGCATGGTCTCATTACTGGTTTAAACGCCATTTTTCCTTTTTTGTAACTTCTGCACACGACACTTAGTTGTTGCTTTAGCTTTCAGCCTACCTGCGTCAAGATCTATGCCTGCTTCAAGCAGGCGCAGGGTTTTGATGTAGCTTTGTCCTATCTGATTGTAAATGCGGCACACCGTGGGTGGCAGAGCAGCGGTGCACGTTAACTGGTGCATCCCTGGGGATGTGCTAGTTAATATAAATCTGCCCCTTTACATTTAATTATGTGCAGGGGACACAGAGTAGGTGAGGTTTATCCAAGGTTAAGAAGAGATGAGTCCTGTTCAGTGAAAAATTGGAGATAGGCTTCAGTATATTATATACTTAAGTAGTGTGTTAAGTTTTTGATGACTGTTATTAATTTACTGTTGGGTAATAGTGGTTAATAACATTTTTTATTATATTTTACCACAGATTCAACTGCAGATTATTTCAAGATTTTAGGATGCCTAGCAAAGAAAGAGTAAGAAAGGCTGCAAAACGTCAAAGACAGCAGGACCATGGAATAATGCAGCAGTCCTCTAACAAAAAGATTTGTCAAGTCACCAAGAAAGCACCGGGTAAGAGTCGAAAAACAGTCATAAGAAATATGTGTAGTAAAAAAAATATTACTACAGAAAATGTTTCAGTCCAGAAAAGGAGAAAGAATTCAAATGGTAAGGAAAGGCCAATGAGAAATGTTACTGCTAGAGTAAGAGATAACTCTATGCATGAAAGTAGAAGGAAACAACAGTTTAGGGATATTCGTAAACGAATGTTCCGCAACAGGATAATTGGGAATTTGTTAAAAAATATTAAGAAAGGTCAGCAGAAAGTGGTTTTTTATAAGAGAAAAAAAATAGTTGAGAAAGTTATTGATCAGGCATTTGAAATTAAACGTAAGTTATTTATTTTGACAATCAATAGAATTAGGAAGCTAAACAAGGTAATTTATGATTTCAAAAGAAATAGTAGATGGAAGAGAATAGTTAATCGTAGTAATTTTTGTGAAGTTTTTTCTGGAGAATGGATGCATAGTTCAAGCTCTGAGGCATTTTTTAATGAGGAGAGTTATTTCCAGGATAATGATTTGGTGCATGCAGTTGACACCAGTGGTCGAGCTTATGAAGTGAAAGATGGTTGTCCAGTTGAAAAAGAAAAACTTGTGAGAACAGAGATAGAAGAGGTGTTAGGTAATGAGGTTTTAGGGAGACGTCCTAAGGGTCCTGTGTACACCTGGAAGTGTAGTAGTATTTGCAGTGTACGACAGGATTCCATCAATTTGCTTTGTGATTTTATACGGTCATTTAGTAAGAAAAGTTTGAAGCAGAAAATGAAGTTGTTGCAAGAATTAGATCCTTGCAGAGTGAGAGAAGTGATAGGTTTGCATGGTCATTCACTGGCTTGTCTTTCCAGGAGAGTATGCCAGAGTGTTTTTCATCATTTCAGGATGCTAGCAGTGCATCATAATAA
This sequence comes from Lissotriton helveticus, assembly GCF_964261635.1. Lineage (NCBI taxonomy): Eukaryota > Metazoa > Chordata > Amphibia > Caudata > Salamandridae > Lissotriton > Lissotriton helveticus. Next base: position 537,033,577 of record NC_136071.1, on the reverse strand, counting down.
AGTGAGGAAATTAGTTAGAATGTTGTATTATGCTAAGAGTCCAGCAATTATGCTTAAACAATTATGCGCTGCTCTTTTGCATGGTTCTGAAATAGATGTGAAGAATATATGTGAAGAAATTGAGTTTTGTTACTTTGGAAGTAAAGAGGAGAATGTTGAAATTGACCAAGAAGAAGAGAGTAATGTGGAAGATAGTGTACAGGTTTCCAGTACAGATAATTTCCAGAGGGAAATTGCGACGTTTGAGGTGAAATCAAGTGAGAGGCCAAATTTCACTTGTGTGTGTTGTCGACGCACTTATTATAAGAATCAGACTAAGTTAGTGGATTTATATGGAAAAAGTGAAAGGGAAAATAATAGTGAATGGAAGGATTTTACAACATACTTGATGGTAGAAAATTGTTTTGATTTGGGATTGGATCAACGTGTGTGTACTTCTTGTTGTAACAAATTAAATCAAAACCAGATGCCTGCTAGAGCAGTTCATAATAATCTGGAATTGGTTCAGATTCCTTCTGAATTGAAGGATTTAAATACTTATGAATCTATTTTGATTCAAAGTATCCATCCCTTTCAGGCTATTGTAAGAATGGAGCCAAAGACAGGGAAATTGCCTCCATCAGATTTACAGAGAGGATTAAAGGGAAGAGTTGTTTATTTGCCTCTAGATTTGAAGAAAAACATTAACACAATTGGAGTAGAAAAAGTGGAAGAGGAACCTCTTGTTATCTTAGTTAATGGGGTTCCGACAAAGAATAAGAAAATATGGCAAGATTTAGTAGATGTTAGGAAAGTCAAAAGGGCAACATTGTATTTGAAAAAATATAATAAATACTATAAAAATGTATATGTTGCAGAAGAGGAAGTAAGTGAGGAGGAGGATAGCGATTTGTGTGCTGGTCAAATTGAGAAAGTAGAACCCTGTACTAGTGAAGAAATATATGAACATTATAGTGTTCATCCTTTGCATTCCAAGGAAGTCATGGGGAATGCTATTGAGTTGTTTCAAATGAAACAAGCGAAAGGGAGTCCCATTAGTGTTTGGGAGGAAAGTTTGGAAGCTCGGTGTTTCCCACAGCTTTTTCCAACAGGTCAGGGAGGAAGATATGATGAGCGACCTCATCAAATTCCTGCTTCTGAATACCGGACTTTGCGATTGTATGCAGGAGATCCTAGGTTTCGACAATGCATTCCTTATTTGTTTCATCTCCTGTTTGAAAGCGATCTGTCTGGACTGTCATATGCAGTGAACCACATCTTGAAAAGTGGTATACACATGCAAAACATCTCGGCAAGTGACTTTATGGATAAAGTCAATGTCCAAGACAGTATTTTGGATTCTCACCTGATTAATCTCATGGCGTGTCAGCGTGGTACTAATGAGTACTGGTACCGTCGTCATGGTGATTTAAAATGTATGCTGAGGAACTTAGGAACTCCCACATGGTTCCTCACTTTGAGCTGTGCTGAGTATGGCTGGGAAGACTTACTTGAATTTCTACGAGAGGCAAATGCTAACGTAGAAAACATCGAATTCAAGACACCCGGAGAACTGTGCTCTTTGGATCCAGTCAATGTATGTAGGTACTTCAATCATAGATTTGAAGGTATGATGTCTTTCATCATGAATAAGAAGAATCCACCTCTTGGAGAGGTGTTGGATTTCTTCTGGAGGAAGGAGTACCAAGCAAGAGGTGCTCCTCATATACATATGTTGCTGTGGATCAAGGATGCACCTAAATTTGGAACGGATGCAGACGACTCAGTGATGAGTTTCATAGAACAGTATTCTACGTGTGCTGTTCCAAACGCAAAGGAGAAAAAAAGCCTAAGAGAAAAAGTTCTACGTTTCCAAAGCCATCGATGTGGAAAGTACTGTTGTCGTAAATTCCGGAACAAAGACAAGTTCTACACCAAATGTCGTTTCGGCTTTCCACGATCGGTGATTTCTAAAGGAAGAGTGAACAGTTTGATGTCTTCGCTGCGACATAATGTGATGAAGAAATCACCTAAAAACACATACAATTTGAAGAGGAACGAAGAGTCTAAGTACATCAACGACTACAACCCGGTGATTTTGTCCATGTGGAATGCTAACATGGATATACAGTTTGTGGCTGATAACTGTATGGCTGTGGCTCGGTATGTGACATCTTACATCACCAAAAAAGAGAAGACAGAATTGAAGGATATGTGGGAGGACATTTCCCATGAAAAGAGCCTCAGCAAGAAGTTGTACAGTTTCAGTCTGAAGATGTTGTCGCATCGAGAAATCGGAGCTTACGAATGTTCTGACCGGTTGTCTTCAGCAAGTCTCTATGCCAAGTCCAGGAGTATCGTTTGGGCGAGTGTTGGTCTTGCTGCAACGCGTAATCGAGTTCTGAAACCTGTGCGGGAAATTGAGTATTTGGCGGAAAAGGAGCCAAACAGTACCGACATTTTGAAGAGCAACATGTTGGATACATATTATCCAAATCGAAGCAGTCACCTCGAGAATGTTTGTCTGTATGAGGTTCTGCAAAATTACATATTCAAGAGGAACATCAAAGAAGATACTGAGAAAGGAGTGTATGCTGTAATAGGAAGTGAGGGATGTCTGGTCAAGCAAAGAAAATGCCACTTGATAAACCATCGAAAATTGAGTGGCGAATCTCCTGAAAAAAAGGAGTTTTTCTATTTAGCACTTTTGCAACTTTTTAAGCCTTGGCGTGCAGAAGAGGAACTGCTTGGAGATTTCCTTTGTTACGAAGACTCATTCAATGCTGCCAAGGAGACCATAGAATGTCCTGCTTTTCCCAAATATGTAGAAATGTTGAATGTGGAAATTGAGCAGGAAGCAACGATTGCAGCCGAGATTGCCAGAGACAGTTCTCAGGACAGTCAGAGTTCTGCTTCATTGAGTCAGGATCCACTAGGAGGACCTCTTATCGAAAATGAAGCTGCCACTGCTATGAATGAAGTGGAAAGAGCCATGGCACATGCTCAGGAGGATGTGGTTAACTTAGAAGAGTTGGAAAGACAACTCAACGTTGAGCAGAGGAAAATATATGACGAACTTACCATGCAAATTGATCATGGATTAAGTCATGACAAGAAAGAGTGCTCATGTACGTCGTTGAAGCCTGTCCGACTGTACGTGAGTGGAGAAGCGGGAACTGGAAAAAGTTTCCTTATTAAAGCAATTTCATGTTATTTGCAGGAAAGGACAGAGTCATCGCTGTCTTGTGTTGTCACCGCTCCAACTGGACTGGCAGCACATAACATTAAAGGGATTACTTTACATCGTTTACTGATGCTGCCAGTGGAGCATGACAACAAATTAGAATATCACAAGCTATCTGGAGATGCTTGTTTTGAAGTTTCAAGAGTCTTGAGGAAAATGAAACTTCTTATCATTGACGAAGTAAGCATGGTTTCCAATGTCATGCTTGCCTTTGTGCATTTGAGAATGCAAGAAGTTCTCAAAACAGAGTATGATGTGTTATTTGGTGGCAAACACATCATTGTTTTCGGAGATCTTCTGCAGCTGACACCAGTGAAAGGGCAACCTGTGTTCAAAATGCTCACGCATGAAGATACCAGGAAGTGCTTAGGGAGTATTGGCAACGTCAATATATGGTTAAACTTCAATTATGCTGAACTGCATGAAAATATGCGTCAGGCAAAGGATGAAGTTTACAAGACTATTCTACAAGATGTTAGAATTGGAAAAGTGACCGAGCATGGGAAAGAAGCTTTACATGCACGATTACTGACAAATTTATATCCAGACGAAGATGTTGTGCCTGAGAATATTTTTCAGAAAGTTACTGAGAAAAAATCTGGAATATGTTTGATGCCAACTCTTGCAGAATGTGCCAAATTCAACAACAAAATGTTGCATTTAGAAAAGCAAGAGATTGTGAAATTGGAAGCTATTGACAGAGTAGAGCATATGGGATCAACAATTATTTTGTCTGAGAATCTGAAAACAAAATTGGATTCATTAGAGAAGAGTATATCTAAAACTGCGGGTTTTGAAAAGACTCTGAATGTGTGCTTGAACTGCCGTATAATTTTAAGAAGGAATTTACATGTTGAAAGAGGTCTGGTAAATGGATCAATGGGTAATGTTGTTGATTTTGTGAAATACAGAAATAGAGATGGAATTGAATTTTTAAAAATTAAATTTGATGGCATTGAGGAAGTACAGCTAATTGCTCGTTGTTCTGCTAGATTTTTGCTTGTAAAAGACTTATATGTTCGTCGTAAGCAGTTTCCTGTTTGCTTGGCATATGCGGTGACAATCCATAAATCGCAAGGTTTAAGTGTAGACTGTGCATTGGTGAATATTGGCAGTTCTGTGTTCAAGGAGGGTATGGCATATGTGGCATTGTCACGAGTTAGGACTTTATCGGGATTGTACTTGATTGAGTGTGATGTCACAAACATTTGTGCGGATCTAGATTGTGTTAAGGAATACAATAGGTTGAGAAGAGAGTATGCGCCACATTTGCCTCAGTCTCCTTTGTTTGAGAAACGTGTGGTAGGCCGGAAACGAAGAAATGTGACCAATACTGGGGAGGTTGTAGCAAAAAGATGAAAAGTCGATGAACCTGAAATTATAAGCAGAAACAAAAAGGATTCTGTTGAAGATGTTGTTGGTTTTCAATTTGAAAACAGTTCTGGTGTCAACTGCTATGCTAATGTAGTGGTTAATGTTTTGTTTTCTCTACAAAATGTAAAAGAAGAGATTGTGGTCAATTCTGATCAAAGATTTTGCAGTTTGTTAAATTCTGTGTTAGAGAAATGTAGCACTGATACAACAAACATAGAAAGTGTGTCTGAAATTCGAAATCTGTTAGACAGATGTTCAGGCCAAACACAATTCTCTCAAAATAGTCAGCAAGATTGTCAGGAGTTTTTAATGTATATGCTTGATGTATTGTATGCTGAAGGTGTAGATGTAGATCATCTGTTTGGGCTTTCTTATCAATGGCAGCATGACTGCGAGAACTGTAGGGTATCAAGTAGTACTAGTGTAGACTCAGAAAGATTTATATATTTAACTTTGCCAGACAGTAAATCAGTCTCTTTTAATAAGCTAGTAAAAGCAGCTGATCACAATATGGAGTGTAGGCAATGTAAATCTGAAATGATGTCCACATTATTTATACGAACATATGGCCAGTATGTCATTTTAATGTTCCAACGATGTAGGCCTGATGGAACAAAATTGACAACTTTAATTAAAAATTTTGTGGCTTCACAGTTGTCAATATCAGGAAGGACTTTTGTAACTGTAGCAATTATATATCATGATGGTTCTTCAATAACATCAGGACATTATACAGCTTATTTAAAGTTTAGAAATGGCTGGTCATTCTGCAATGATTCTGTTTTAATTTTCAAAAAAAAATTGCCATATGACCTTAAAAACTCTTACCTGGTGTTTTTAAAACCAAAATTTTAGGGAAAGAATCTCGGGATGTGCTCTGAGGAATTTCAAGAAGTTCTCATGGCTCCTACACTATTTGGCCTTGAAGATAAGTGTAGTACAGAGACATAACTTTTTACTATAACACTGGACGTTATTGAGAAATACGTGCACTTTGAATGAGTTCAGAAAAACTATTTCTTTTTATAAGCTAATTGAAGCAGCGCATCAAAACATGGAGTAGAGGGAATGTAAGTCTGCAATGCTGTCTACTGTTTTACATTGCTTTGTGATTAAAAGTGATGTAGAGAATTAAATAATTGTACTAGTCATAAAGGTAGTGTAAGTCTGCTTCATAGTAAGCAGTATCAGTGTGATAGGAAATGTAGAACATGATTGAGCAAGAAGGGGAAGATATTACTAGTCCAGGATTGTGTAAATGATCTTCAACATTTTAATTCTGAAAGTTGCGGAAATGCGAAAAGACGGGATTGGCTAACAAGAAATCCAAGAGTTATACATGGCTCTGACAAGATTTGGCCTTGTGGAATCTTGTGGTAGAGAGCAAGAAGTCATTTATTGTATGTAACATGTTTTTGAAAACGATGGAGGTTTTCTTTCAGAAAGTGGCGGGTTGAAAGTAATAACAGCACAACAGAGTGTAAGCTGTTCATAGGACATTCTTGGCCGTCATGGAAAGTAAGTTAACTTTAAGGAGTTCTGAATTCTGATTTGTAATGTTGTATGGGTTTTTTAAACACAATCATTTTGATTGTGTTTTTTTTCCCCGCTGTTATATGATGAATACCTTCAAGTCACTGTTTTAGTGAAATTTGATACATTCTGAGAACAGCAAAAATAAACCATTTAACATGTATAATTAATTCTGTTCTGTTTGCATTTATGATGTACATGTAGAACTGTGTAGGAGGCATGGAGAAGGTGAGGCTTCTGTAAGTGTCAAAGTTGTTGCATACAGTGCTCATATTCTACGTAGTCTTTTATATTTCATTACTTTCACTGTTTCTGACTGATCTAAAAATTTTTTTTTAAAAAGAACAGTAAGTATAAGGGAAGGAAACAGACAGTTATGTTAAAAGAAACACAGCTATAGGGAATAAACTAGGGATACTGTTACCTGCATTCCTCTGCTGATGATGTCACTGAGCATGTCATGAATGATGTAATATGTGACATCATCAGCAGTGGATTACGGGTAATAGTATCTCTAGTTTACTCCCCTATAGCTGTCTTTCTTTTAACATAACTGTCTGTTTCCTTCCCTTATACTTACTGTTCTTTTTAAAAAAAAAAAAAATTTGGTTCGCTTCCGGTTCGCGTACCGGGGAGCGAACTGGGAAGCGAACTAAGAGAAATAGAGGTTGGCACAGTTGCAAATATTGTACCAATTTTTTAATAACGGGGAGGTAGTTCTGAAAAGAACTTTTTTTTAAATTGTTTTTGTTGTTTTATATTTTTTTTATTATTTTTCTGAACATTTTTTTACTTTTTTTGAATTTTTCTGAACAGTTTTATATTTTTTTTGTTTTTTTTTCGGAGGGGGCAACGAAAACGATTCATTGTAAAGGGCTCAACAGGAGCAAGAAAACAAAAAAAAAGAATTTATTGTTTGGGGAGTTTCGGACAAACATGAGCATGATTGTCAATAGCTCTGTTGATCAGAGTGATGCTACTTTCTCCGTAGCAAATGAATCCACTGCAATGTACGCAGACTTGTTTTACTTCACGAAATCTCGTTTGTATATTTGGCACCATCTCCCTGCCCTCTGGTCCCGTTACTTCCGGTACAACAGATCTTCTGGCCATAATAGGGAGATTATCTAGGTCGTCCTGTTCCTCTTCTTCCTCTTCTTGCTGAATTATAACTTTAGCAGGTGGTCCACTCTTCCTTGGATGTGGTGGAGGTGGTGGGGAAGTACCAGCTGAAGCTAGTAAAGAAGCCATTGCTCACTGGTAACAAAGGGTCTTTCTCTCACAATGATGAAAGTCAGAGTGAGGAAAGAAGGAGGGATTTTCACCATTTGGGAAAAAAAATAGTTCTCAACCAATGAAAAGTGTTCATTTTAGATCATATGACCTAGTCTTACATCATTAGGAAACCGAAAGTGAAATGAACCAATGAAAAGTGTTATTACCAAGTCACATGACCTGCTGTGTTTACGTTACGCGCTTTGCAGGGCCTCCCGGTTTGCTTCCAGAAACCTGTGCTTTGCGACTCGGTAAGCGTACGAGTTCGCTAACGTAGCACGTCATATGACGTATCACGCGACAACGCGAAACGTCATGCGGACGGGAGGCGTCACGATGTTGTTTTCTAACGCGGCAGTTGCGGTAAAGAAACGTTTACCGGCTCGCGGTCTATTTCGCGGCATCAAGGTCAGCTAACGGGAAGCTTCCCGATTGGCGAAGCGGGAACGAAGAAAAAAAAATATTTTTAAAAAAAGTTATTAATAAACATATAAAATATATTTTTGGATTTAAAGAAGAATACATTTTACAGCTACAGATATTAGCTGTTAAAAAACCAATGAAATTCACTGAAAAAACCATAGGTTATAGACCATATATAGTTAGGAATTAGCATTTACAAAACCTTGAAAATTCACTGAAAAAACCATAGGTTATAGACCATATATAGTTAGGAATTAGCATTTAAAAAACCTTATTTTACTCACACAAAACCATTGAAATTCCATATATAGTTAGTTGCACTAACTATATATCGCGCACCCGCAATCCACTGCTGATGATGTCACATATTACATCATTCATGACATGGTCAGTGACATCACTGATGACATCACTGATGACATCTCAAATGACATCACTGATGACATCTCACTTGACATCAATGATCACATCACTGATGATATCATTCATGTGATAATACAATGCATCTCCTCACACTCTAATATAACCTCCGTTACACCCAGTGTTAAATAGAGAGTATCATTTTTGAAACCATTGACACACCAATACTAGTTACTACATACGCACTCACTGATTCCTATGTCTACACACACATTCACTCATACAATCATTCATACATACAATCACTCATCTTTACAACACTATCATATGCACTCATACACCTATACAGACACTCACACTCTGCCACTCATCCATGGAGTTACTCACACACCTAGTCAGTCCTGAAAAGAATCAATCACACTTCCATTTTCTCATCTATACAGTTAAACACAGAACACCTTACATTTTTGAAACATATACTAACACATAGTTACTCTCTTATAGAATCACTGATACAAGTACACATTGATCTGCACAGAGTCACACACCTCCCAGCCAGCCATACACACACTCAGTCTCCCATACAAATACTTGTGCAACCAATCAATAACCCATATAGCTACTTATATAGCTACTGATCAACACATGCAGCAGCTTGCACAACAACAGACATACTGATGCACACTTTTAGACAGTTTAGTCACTAACCCGTGCATTCAGTAAGACGCATTTAATCACTCACTCATACAGTCAATCACGCACCTACTAAAACCTTCATTCAGACACTTATACATCCACTCATTCTTCAATATGTAAAACATATTTAAACTTTACAGAAACACATAATCACTGGATGTTGTCATCAGTGATGTCATCAGTGATGTCACTGACCATGTCATGAATGATGTAATATGTGACATCATCAGCAGTGGATTGCGGGTGCGCGATATATAGTTAGTGCAACTAACTATATATGGAATTTCAATGGTTTTGTGTGAGTAAAATAAGGTTTTTAAATGCTAATTCCTAACTATATATGGTCTATAACCTATGGTTTTTTCAGTGAATTTTCAAGGTTTTGTAAATGCTAATTCCTAACTATATATGGTCTATAACCTATGGTTTTTCAGTGAATATATATATATATATATATATATATATATATATATATATATATATACACTTTGCTTGGTGTTTGGTAGATTACTTGCCTCCCCCTCACCCACTGGCCGATTGTAGGGCCGTCATCTTCTGGGGACCGAGCTGAGAGTTTAGTGGCGGCCATCTTGGAGAGGGTTCTCCTCTTCTTTCTGTCACTCGGGCGCCGCTATAAAAACAGAAGACCTACTCCTAGCTGGAGATTGCTGATACTTTGACCCCTGAGCCGTGAGCCGGGCGGTTGACATTTTTAAATTGCTCTTAAAATCTTTTGTACTCCCTCCCTTGTGTCCTTTCCCTCCCCCCGGCATCAGCGTCTCGCGCTGCATACCATAGCGGCGCTTTGATTCTCGCACCGATATTAGGGTGTAGGATTCTGCACCCTTTAAACTTTACCATCTAGACACTTTGCTTGGTGTTTGGTAGATTACTTGCCTCCCCCCTCACCCACTGGCCGATTGTAGGGCCGTCATCTTCTGGGGACCGAGGTTAGAGTTTAGTGGCGGCCATCTTGGAGAGGGTTCTCCTCTTCTGTCACTCGGGCGCTTCTATAAAAACATACGGCCATGGCTCCGCGCAGCGGACGCCTACAGCGGGTGCGCCGTACGCGCGCCGAAGTCCACGATCGACCGGGGCGCGGGGCTGGACCCCCTGGTCCTTCAGAGCCAGCTGTCTTGCAGGATATGTCTAAACACCGACTATGCTACACCAAAATGGACCTACTATCATTCTGTCAGACACCGGATAGTAGCTGCCTCCACAATCTACTGGCTGAGTCATTACCCCCCTATTGCAAGAAGTGTAATCAGATCTTGCCATTGTTTAGAAGGGAGGCAAGGGAAGTAGCCAAGTTAAAGTTGCTACTACTGAATTGTAGGTCTATGAGAAAACATAGAGTCGAGATATATGATCTATTGGTAAATAGAGACCCGGATGCCTTGTTTCTTACAGAGACATGGCTGGAAGAAACATCTTCTCCGGAGGTTCTCGAAGCTGTTCCCCCTGGTTACAGTCTACTGAGACTAGATAGACAAAAACAGCGAGGTAGGGGGCTAGCTTTAATCTACAGATCAGAACTTGAATGCACTCTATCAAAAGCTACCCTACCTAACAGTGAGTGTGGCTTCTTCACCCTAAAAGTAGATCCTAAAAACATGGTTAGTGGATTATTGATATATCGCCCACCAGGGGGTGCTGCTCAGTTTGGAAACCAACTTTAAGAACTAGTAACTCAACCAGTGATTAGACATAAAAGGTTCCTTATCCTGGGAGACTTAAACCTCCACTTCGAAGATATAGATTGTAGAGAGGCACAAATTGTGGTTGCAGCACTGAACTCTGTAGGGGTCAATCTGTTATCCACAGCCCCAACACATCAGTTGGGCCATACCTTGGACCCTATCTTTTCTAATTGGGAAGGCATTAAGGTCTTACCCCCGGTCCAATTGATCTGGTCGGACCACAGCATCGTCCCGTTTGAAATACAAAACAAATCCCCACAAATTAAATCTAAACAACCCCCTCAACAGAAGCGCAGGGTTTGGAAGAAATTTACTCCAGATCTATTTAAAAGTGCCCTATTAGAACATCCCCTGCCCCTAGGTAACACTCTACAGGAGACATGGAATAGTTACGAGAACTGGATGTCCAATGCTCTGGACGAGGTAGCGCCCTGGACGATCAAACCACCGATAAGGCAATCTAGAACTGCCCCGTGGTTCTCAGAAATACTTTGAGCGGCTAAAGCTAAATGTAAAACTGTGGAGCGGAGGTGGAGGCAGAATTATGCCCCAGAACTCAAATTATGTTATAAAACAGAGATAAAAAAATACCAGAAACTGGTGAGATTGGAAAAGGGCATCTATTTCAAAAATAAAATTGAGCTAGCAGACAACCCCACAAGAGAACTCTTCAGCATTTACAGAGAACTCACGATTCCATGCAGGCTGGAAGCTCAAGATACCTACTCTGCTGAGTTATGTGATCTTGTAGCTGATTTCTTTGTGGATAAGGTCGACAAAATTCATGCCACCTTTACAGATGGCAATGATTTTTTAACTAATCCTAGGGATACTAGAGCCGTGTCCACTCAGAAACCCCAGCTTGCATGCTTCAAAATGCCAGATAGACACAAACTATTAGGCATTATTAACAGCATACAATCTGGATCTCCCTGCAACGCGTGCCCAGTGGCGCGGTGCAAAGGAGTTATGGAGAGCATATTACTCGACCACATTAGCCACATGGTGACCCTATCTTTTCAGGAATGTCACGTACTCGAAGCGTGGAAAACAGCACAGGTTATTCCTCTAAAAAATAAAAAACAACATTGCCATCTCTCAATTCCAAAATCTTCGCCCCATCTCCCTTCTCCCCTTCTGTGCAAAAATTGTGGAGAGGATTGCCAACAGGCAGCTCATGGAATATCTGGAGGAGGAAGCCCTCCTCCATTCGTCACAATCGGGATTCAGATCTGGCTACTCCACTGAGTCGGCCGTTCTGTATTCCTCCGAGCGCCTTAGGCAGATAGTGGATGAAGGTGAGACAGCAGCGTTGGTTTTATTAGATCTGAGTGCAGCGTTTGACACCGTGCTGCACACAACGCTGCTGTCTCGCCTGTCGGAGATGGGGGTGACAGGATCAGCGCTGGCCTGGCTACAATCCTTCTTGGCCAACAGAAGTTTTCAGCTGCACTGTCCACCCTTCAGATCTTCCCGATGGAAGGTAAGCCATGGGGTTCCTCAGGGCTCAAGTTTGAGCCCTACCTTGTTTAATATCTATATGGAACCCCTGGCTCACGTGGTGGAGGCATTTGGGGTGGACATTGTTAGCTACGCTGACGACATCCAGCTGATGTTTAAGCTCACACCCAACCGCAGTGAAGATGCAGTCAACTTTTCGAACTGTATGTCAGCAGTAGCGGTATGGATGAACAACAACTGCCTGTGCCTTAATGGTGAAAAAACTGAATTACTGGTGGTCGGGAGAGCAACATCAACATGGTCTCGCCTATGGTGGCCCATTGAACTAGGGAGCCCTCCCATTCCCGTGGCATCGGTAAGAAACCTCGGCATAATGCTGGACTCTGACCTTTCCTACAAGACCCATGTTAGCAGGGTTACTGGGAGGTTCTTTGGTTTATTGAGGACCCTCCGAAAGGTTCTAGATCTCCTCCCCACCGGAGCTAGAAAAACCATTGTCCATGTCCTGGTGACTCCGCACCTTGATTATGGAAATGCCCTGCTGATAGGGCTAAGTCAAAAAGGCCTTCATCAACTTCATTGCGTGCAGAATGCTGCCGCACGCCTTGTGCTCGGGCTTCCGTGCAGAGCCTCGGGGAAGACCGCCCTGGCCAAGCTCCACTGGCTTCCAATTAGGGAGCAAATCAAATTTAAAGCCCTCTGCTATGGGCACCGTATCGCCCAGGGCAAAGGCCCTGATTATCTAAAGAACCTCCTTGTCACACATCGCCCCACTCGGAATTTAAGATCATCTGGCGCGATGTTGTTTAAACCTCCTCGGATCCTCAGGGCCAGAATGGGCGGCCGTTCTTTTAGCTACCTGGCCTCCAAACAGTGGAATGCACTCCCGCTTCATCTTCGGATGGAACCATCTGAATTAAGATTCCGGGGAAAATTGAAAACTCGTATGTTTCCTACCATGTAAGCCCCTGAAGGCTTGTTAATATCTGCCTCTTGAAATCTATTAGCAGTTAGCGCGGGCACACACTGTTCTTTGTGTAGCCAGGCGCTTTATAAATGACTTATTATTATTATTATTATTATATGCAAAAAACTTCTCCTCGTCTCGAAGTAGTCAGGGATACACAGCGCTGTTTTCAGGGTCTGTTTTATTTAGATTTTGCGGCATGACGCGTTTCGGCGATTAGCCTTTATCAAATGCCTCTGTTATTGCAGTCTCATTTAATATGTATATATTGACATTTGAGTTACAAGATGATAACTGTTTGGATTACTGACATGTACAATGATGATCTTTATGTATGAACCTGTTCCATCAAGGCCGCTACATTCCCCACACTGGGTATGATCTTGTAGAGCGGAGTCCTCTTTCTTTGTCTATTGCAAAATGCTATGAGGCTGTTTGTATATAATGGTGACACAGTTTGTTTTTCCTTCGTGTGAACAAGGCTTTACCGACGAAACGTGTAGCGAGGAATAAACTTTCCTGATTTCTGGACATCATTGAAGCCTGAGAGTACATTTAATTTGACTATAACGGACATTTGTGGATTTGTTTAACCGGGTGCACTCCTGGTGCATGTATCACCCTCCACGGGGCCAAAGTTTCATCAGAACGCTACAGTAAGGAGATCGCGGTCGCCAGTAGGTAGTTATAGTTAGGACCTAGTTTCCATAGGAAATCCACAACATTCTATTTGGAACAACTTTGGGGCCGGTCAATGAATCGTCGTGAAATTCTTCAAGAAAATGGCCTGCACTGATCCGCTCCTTCCCAGAAAATTTGGGGGTGATTCGTGAAGTGGGGGCTGAGAAAAAAAGGGGGTCCCAAATGTGTTTTCCCCATGCAATTTCCATAGGACATTTAGCCAAGGCTACAGCCCGAACGGCTGAACGGAATTACACCAAATTTGGCAGAAAGGTAGAGTTTGGTTTGCAGATTATGATTTTTGTTAAATGGTCTAAATGCGTTCAGTAGTTCCTTGGAAAATCAAAAGTAAAATCATAGATATATCTATAGACGAAGTACCGTACGTGTACGGAAAGCGTACCGAAAACTGTACAATTACGAGCATGAGCTGCATGCTGATTGGCTGTCAACTGTCTGTCAACACTCACAACCAGGAAGTGTTGGCAGCCATCTTGTGCCTCGGTAGAACCAAGTCACAAGAAAACAGTAAATCAAAGTTGAAAAATAAGAAAAGGGGGCAGGGTAGAAACATCCCGACCCCCTAGGCCTGCTCAGCGGGTCCCACATGGATCCTTCGGTCAAAAACATATATATATTTTTTTTAATTGCGGGTTACGCGTATGGTACACGTACGTGGTGAAATAGAAAAAAAAACTCGAAGTCCGCTTAACTCTTAATTAGCCTCCAGGGAGGCCAAATTCCGGGGGCAATTTTTTTCCATAATGGGTGGCCTGTAAGGCCCCCCGAGCCCCGGGGACCGCCACCCCCTGGGGCTTTATTTTGAAGTATTAGTGGGGGGTTCATGGCCCCCCGTAGCCCAGGGGACCACCACCCCCTGGGGCTTTTTAAAAAGAAAAATGTTAGAAAAATATGGGTGGGGGCTCAAGCCCCCCCATATGCCCCGGGGACCGCCACCTCCCCGGGGCAGTAATATTTAATATAGGGGGTTTGTGACGGACCCCCGAGCTCCAGGGACCTCCACGCCCCGGGGCTTTTGAATATTGGAAGGGGAGCCACGTGGCCACCCTCCTGGAGCCTTTGATGGCCCTGGGATCTGCCACCTCCTAGTCAGTGTGCTGACTAGGTTGATGGTGTTTGTGTACCCCATTTGCAGCTCCTTAAACATTCGAACATTTAACTTCTGCAAAATGTTTTCTGAGTTGGGCAACAAAGTGTTACCCCAGTGATTTTGTCATCCATGTATCTTTTTTACTCTTTCTTTTTTTAAGCTCCGCTTTATTTACAGTATCTTTCTACTTCTCATCACAATGAGTTCCACAGCGTAGCGTCCGTTGCAGAGTTCTTAGCCTTGTTGTTCTTTTGCTGGCTTACCATTTTGTGTACTAGATCCACCGTCTTATTTGTGCAGCTTTCCTTTGTGTATCTTTTGTGCAGCCTTCTTTTGTGTATCTTCTTTTGTATCTGACTTTGGTTATTCAATGCTTGATCCAGTGTCTTGAACATAGCAGTACATCTGTAGACAAGTAGTTTACTCCTTTCCATTCCCTCGCTCCACCCTAATTGACAACGTAATGGGGGGAGTGGAAGTAAGGTACTTCTGTTGTCTCTGTTTTAAGCTTGCAACATAGTAGGTAGGACACGGGTTAAGAAACCAAGGGGCATATTATCAAGGGGGTTTATCTTCGCTTTTTTGGCTTTAAAAGTCAAGAAAGCGGAGATAAAATTATCTCCCTATTACCAAGCTGTCGCTAACACCAGTTAGTGACAGCTAATAGGAGATAGCGACCATCTTGGGCCCCACTTTGCATGTCAGTGATATTTATCACTAATGACATGCAAAGTGGGCGTGCCAAGATGTTAGCGACTGGAAACAGTCACTAACATCGCTATCTCCTATTACCAACTTTTGGAGATATTCGCGCTAAGCGCGAATATCTCCAAAAGCTAACACCTGCCCTGAGCAGTTCTTCACCATGTTATCCAATGGGAGGTGGATAACATGGCTAAGAGCATTTGCTCGATAATGCATGAATATCGCTGACTTTTCAGCGATATTCATGCATTGAGGCCGTTTTTTATCGCATTTGCGATAAACCTTGCTAATAGCAAGGTTTATCTGCGATAAAAATCGCCGATGTGCGGCGATAAGTTTTGTCTCTAAACAAGTTAGAGACAAAAATTATCGCTCGTTGTTGGTAATATGCCCCCCAGTCTCCATCACTCTTGGACCCTCCTGGCCCTTGTTGCCACCTCCTTTGCTATGTCTTAAGTATTAAATCTCTGCACTTGAACGTGGTCCTCCTACAGTGTATTCTCTAATAGTCCAAGCACATACAATTCATCATTTTATCTGCCCTTGTCCACTCTGTGTGGTGATATCTCCACCACATATTGCACATTATAGAACACCTTGAGTGTATCCGCCCTCAAAACGTCTCCACTGGTCATTGTACATGCAGACCTTGGACCACCCTTTTCATCCATTCTAGCATCCTGAGATGTTGTTATGTTATGTTACTGTTAGTTTTATAGAGCGCTCAGCTGCTCAGAAGAGCGTCCCGGCGCTAAAGATCATCACACCAAATACCAGCAACTAACACACCTCCGTGAAGGCACCAAAAATAACCATAATGGCATTACAGGACAAAAAGATGGGTCTTAAGTCCCTTTCTAAAGACCGAAAGATTGGAGCATGTCCGCAGCGCCAGGGGCAGCGTGTTCCAGAGACGGGGTGCGAGGTAACTGAAGGAGCGACCTCCAACACGGGCACGTTTCACTGTTGGGACGATGGCGTTTGCCTGGGCAGCAGACCTCAGAGGTCTCGATGGAAGATAGAAGTTGACCCTTCTCTGCAAATATCCAGCGCCGACATTGTGAAGCGCCTTAAAAGCTGTAGTTAAAGTCTTGAAGAAGATGCGCTTACGAATCAGCAGCCAATGCAGGGAGACAAGGAGGTTACTGGCCCTGGCTCTTCTAGTTAAACCAAAGATTGCCCTGGCTGCTGAATTTTGAACTATCTGCAGACGGGTCAGCAGATATTCAGGAAGACCTAAGTAAAGGATGTTAGCGTAATCTAGGCGAGAGCCTATTAGTGCTTGCACCGTGATCTTCTTGTGCTCCAAAGATAGATATGGCAAAAACGTACGCAACATCCTTAAGATGGCAAAGCACTTCCCAGTCAGGCCAGCCACCTGGGCTTTGAAGGAAAGAGTGTTATCAACCATCATACCCAGATTCTTTGCTGTAACCGAATCGCTAGCAGGGGGGAACATAGCCGAAGGCCATCATTGCTTCCATCTCAAGTCTGCAGGACAACCAAAGAACAATATCTCGGATTTGTCGGAGTTGCATTTGAGGCCACTTTTCCCGAACCAATCAAACACAAACTCCAGGCACTTCCGGATAGCTGCTCCGTCAAAGTCACAGCCCCTGTCACAGGTGAACAGGAGCTGTGTATCATCCGCATAGGATATGATCTGGGCCCCTAGCTCCTCCACCCGTGCCGCCAAAGGAGTGAGGAAGATAAAAAGGGAGGGACTGGGGATGGAGCCCTGCGGGACCCCAACATCAAGCTGCGGCATCAGGGCGGAAAAAGGGGGGCCCAGATCGTTTGTCTCCGGTCGGCCAAAAAAGATTGAAACCATGCGAACACCGTTCCCCGCAGGCCAATCTCCCAGAGTCTTGTTAGGAGGAGGTTGTGGGGAACGGTGTCGAAGGCCGCTGACAGATCAAGCATGATAAGCAGGGCCTTTCCACCCCTGTCGAGAGTCTCCTTCACAGCCTCGGTTACCTCAAGTAGAGCGGTTTCAGTGCTCAGGTTAGATCTAAACCGGGACTGTGACTGATGTAATAAGGAGTTTCCCTCTAGAAAGTTGGTCAGGGTCGTATGAACATGCTTTTCCGTAATCTTGGCCAGGGCCGGAAGCAACGAGATTGGCCTGTAGTTGGAATGCAGTTTAGCATCTGCATTCGGTTTTTTAATGAGGGGAAGAACTAGAGCCTGTTTCCACAACGAGGGGACTTTGCCCGAATTCAGAGAAGCATTGATGATAGGATTGATGATCGGGTTAAGGGCAGGTGCCAGGGTCGCAAGACACTTGGCGGGACAAGGGTCCAGTGGAGAGCCAGATTTCAGGCTCGACAGAAGGTCGAGCGAGGCCTGAAGCTCTATGGAGGGGAAGCAGTGTAGGGTAGGACCCAAAGAGTCCATATGCAAGGCCAATGGATGTAACCAAGGGAAAGAAGAGCCGTCGACCATAGAGCCCGCGATCGAGATGTTATGGGTTCCTTGCAAGGCTGCCTGGATGGTACGTATTTTAGTAGTAAAAAATACTGCAAGCTCCTTGATCCACGGTTCCGAGAGAGCAGACGTAGAGAGATGTAACCTCCTACCTCTGTTGTTCACTTCCTACTTTCCCCTGTTAAATATTCAAATCTTCTTGGAAAGACATTACCATTCTTTATCATAGAAAAAAGAACACGTTTTTTAAATCACTTTATATGTGAGCTCTTTATGCCATCCTAATACCCAACAGTCCAATGACATGCTTTGTACCATTATGTAATGTGCTTGAGTTGCAGTGTTCTATCTTGTCTTGGTTTGTGTGTCATGACAATCAAAGGTAACATATTCCTTTATATCCTAAAAAAAGCACTTGACACAATGCATAGTGACACTGTAATTATTGTATTTATTTTTAGAATATTTTCTAAATAATATACAATCAAGTACAAAATATTGTTGCTCCATTTCCAAGATAAATATTGAATACATTTCATATGAATCACCACATATGCCGATATTACAGTAACAAAGTTGTAAAAATGTTTTCAATGTATCACATTTATTTTCTGTTACCACCTCAAACACTGATATTACAGTAAAGAATTTTTAAAATAGTTGCAATGTATCTAAACATGTTTTATGAAAGCACCTCAAACACTGATATTACAGTAAACTAGTGTAGCTTAAAATATTGAATGTGAGGAGCACAAACACTGTAACAACAAACAACAGTAAACAAGTTGTGAAAATAGTTTCAATATATCACAATAACTTATTTCACTTCACTGTGAACATGTTTCTACTATTGACAGATCATATATCTTACAGATGGAAAATGTCACTTACACAGTAATCATTTCTTTTTGGCATATAGTGCTGTAGATTTAGATGCTTTCTATAGTCCTGCCATCTCGTGTTGTGTTCGGCCGGGGTAGTAGCTACAACTAAAAAAGGCTCTATAAAGGGCCTTGACTTTGAATCAGAATATGAAATTCCAGATAATTGATTACCCCAGCCAAGAAAGGCAGCAAGAGTGTAAATTTCCCACTGCCTTCGGCCGGAGTAGTAGTTACAACAAAAAGGCTCGATAAAGGGCCTGCACTTTGAATAGGAATATGAAATAGAAGAATAGTTGATAACCACAGCCAAAAAAGGCAGCAAGTAGGTGTGTGTACGTGTGGATAATGTGTTGATTGAGAATTAGATGAATAAGATGAAAAACTTAGAAAGGCAGCAAGTGTGTAAATTTCTCACTGATTTCAGCCGGGGCAGTAGTTACAAGAAAAAGGCTCGATAAAGGGACTTGATTTTGAATCAGAATATGAAATTGAACAATAATTGATAACCCCAGCCAAGAAAGGCAGCAAGTGCGCAAATTTCCCACTGCCTTCGGACGGGGTAGTAGCTACAACAAAAAGGCTCAATAAAGGGCCTTGACTTTGAATCAGAATATGAAATTGAAAAATAATTGATAATCCCAGCTAAAAAAGGCAGCAAGTAGGTGTGTGTATGTGTGGATGATGAGTTGATTGAGTGGAAGATAAAGAAGGTGAAAATTAAGAAAGGCTGCAGATGCGCAAAGTACCCACTGCCTTGTAAGGGAAGTGGATCTTTGGATATCCGGCTCATTACACAGACTGTGCGTCAGATTCTGCAGTGGGAGCCTGAGAAACGGCTAGCACATCTAAGCAAGCAACGCATGTGTACTAAGTACACACACTGTGCGGTCAAAAGGACGTAAGTGTGCATTCACGGGTAGTAGAAACCAAGAGGCTCAATAAAGGGCCTGCACTTTGAATTTGAATTACTTGAAGAATAATTGATAACCCCAGCCAAGAAAGGCAGCAAGTGTGCAAATTTCCCACGGCCTTTGCCTGGGGTAGTAGCTACAACAAAAAGGCTTGATAAAGGGCCTTGACATTGAATCAGAATATGAAATTCAAGAATAATTGATAACCCCAGCCAAGAAAGGCAGCAAGTGTGCAAATTTTCCACTACCTTCGCCGGGGTAGTAACTACAATAAAAAGGCTCGATAAAGGGCCTTGACTTTGAATCTGAAAATGAAATTCAAGAATAATTGATAACCCCATCAAAGAAAGGCAGCAAGTGTGCAAGTTTCTTAATGCCTTCGGCCAGGGTAGTTGTTACAACAAAAAGGCTCGATAAAGGACCTGCACTTTGAATAGGAATATGAAAGAGAAGACCATAGCCAAGAAAGGCAGCAAGTAGGTGTCTATACTTATGGATGACGTGTTGATTGAGGTGAAGATGAATAAGGTAAAAAATAAGAAAGGCTGCAACTGTGCAAATTACCCACTGCCTTCAGCCGGCGTAGTAGCTACAAAAAAAAGGCTTGATGAGGGGCCTTGACTTTGAATCAGAATATGAAATTGAACAATAAGTGATAACCCCAGCCAAGAAAGGCAGCAAGTGCCCAAATTTCCCACTGCCTTCGGCCGGAGTAGTAGCTACAACAAACAGGCTCGATAAAGGGCCTTGACTTTGAATCAGAATATGAAATTGAAGAATAATTGATAATCCCAGCCAAAAAAGGCAGCAAGGTGTGTGTGTGTGTGTGTGGATGATGTGTTGATTGAGTGAAAGATAAAAAAGGTGAAAAATAAGAAAGGCTGCTGAAGCGCAAAGTACCCACTGCCTTGTAAGGGAAGTGGATCTTTGGATACCCAGCTCATTATACAGACTGTGTGTCGGATTCTGCAGTGGGAGCCTGAGAAATGGCTAGCACATCTAAGCAAGCAATGCAAGTGCACTAAGTACACACACTGTGCGGTAGAAAGGACGCAAGTGTGCAAATTACCCACTGCCATTCACGGGTAATAGTTAACAAGAAGTCTCAATAAAGGGCCTGCATTTTGAGTTTAAATTACTTGAAGAATAATTGATAATCCCAGCCCAGAAAGGCAGCAGGTGCGCAAATTTCGCACTGCCTTCGGCCAGGGTAGTACCTACAACAAAAAAGCTCGATAAAGGGCCTTGACTTTGAATCAGAATATGAAATTGAAGATTAATTGATAATCCCAGCCATAAAAGGCAGCAAGTAGGTGTGTGTATGTGTTGATGATGTGTTGATTGAGTAGAAGATAAAAAAGGTGAAAAATGGGAAAGGATGCTGACCCGCAAATTACCCACTGCCTTGTAAGGAAAGTGGATCTTTGGCTACCCAGCTCATTACACAGACTGTGCGTCAGATTCCGCAGTGGGAGCCTGAGAAACAGCTACCACATCTAGGCAAGCAATGCAAGTGCACTAAGTACACACACTGTGCGGTAGAAAGGACGCAAGAAAGGACGCAAGTGTGCAAATTACCCACTGCCATTCACGGGTAGCATTTACCATGAAGGCTCAATAAAGGGCCTGCACTTTGAATTTGAATTACCTGCAGAATAATTGATAACCGCAGCCAAGAAAGGCAGCAAGTGTGCAAATTTCCCACTGCCTTCGGTCGGGGTAGTAGCTACAACAAAAAGGCTCGATAAAGGGCCTTGACTTTGAATCAGAATATAAAATTGGACAATAATTGATAACCCCAGCCAAGAAAGGCAGCAGGTGAGCAAATTTCTCACTCACTGCCTTCGGCCTGGTAGTAGCTACAACAAAAAGGCTCAATAAAGGGCCTTGACTTTGAATCAGAATATGAAATTGAAGAATAATTGATAATCCCAGCCATAAAAGGCAGCAAGTGTGCAAATTTCCCACTGCCTTTGGCCGGGGTAGTAGCTACAACAAAAGGCTCGAGAAAGGGCCTTGACTTTGAATCAGAATATGAAATTCAAGAATATTTGATAACCCCAGCCAAGAAAAACAGCAAGTATTCAAATTTTTTACTGCCTTCGGTCGGGGAAGTAGTTACAAGACAAAAGCTTGATAAAGGGCCTTGACTTTGAATCAGAATATGAAATTGAACAATAATTGATAACTCCAGCCAACAAAGGCAGCAAGGTGTGTGTGTGTGTGTGTGTGTGTGGATGATGTGTTGATTGAGTGGAAGATAAAAAGGTGAAAAATAAGAAAGGCTGCAGACGCGCAAATTACCCACTGCCTTGTAAGTGAAGTGGATCTTTGGATACCCAGCTCATTACACAGACTGTGCGTCGGATTCTGCAGCGGGAGCCTGAGAAACAGCTACCACATCTAAGCAAGCAATGCAGGTGCACGAAGTACACACACTGGGTGGTAGAAAGGACGCATGAAAGGACACAAGTGTGCAAATTACCCGCTGCCATTCACAGGTAGTAGTTACCAAGAAGGATCAGTAAAGAGCCTGCACTTTGAATTTGAATTACTTGAAGAATAATTGATAACCCCAGCCAAGAAAGGCAGCAAGTGTGCAAATTTCCACTGCCTTTGGCCAGGGTAGTAGCTACAACAAAAAGGCTCCATAAAGGGCTTTGACTTTGAATCAGAATATGAAATTGAAGAATAATTGATAATCCCAGCCAAAAAAAGCAGCAAGTAGGTGTGTGTGTGTGAGGATGATGTGTTGATCGAGTGGAAGATAAAAAAGGTGAAAAAAAAGAAAGGCTGCAGACGTGCAAAGTACCCACTGCCTTGTAAGGGAAGTGGATCTTTGGATACCCAGCTCATTATACACACCGTGTGTCGGATTCTGCTGTGGGAGCCTGAGAAATGGCTACCACATCTAAGCAAGCAATGCAAGTGCACTAAGTACACACACTGTGCGGTAGAAAGGACGCAAGAAAGGACGCAAGTGTGCAAATTACCCACTGCCATTGACGGGTAGCATTTACCATGAAGGCTCAATAAAGGGCCTGCACTTTGAATTTGAATTACTTGAAGAATAATTGATAACCTCAGCCAAGAAAGACAGCAAGTGTGCAAATTTCCCACTGCCTTTGGCCGGGGTAGTAGCTACAACAAAAAGGCTCGATAAAGGGCCTTGACTTTGAATCAGAATATTAAATTCAAGAATATTTGATAACCCCAGCCAAGAAAGGCAGCAAGTATTCAAATTTCTTACTGCCTTCGGCCGGGGTAGTAGTTACAACAAAAAGTCTTGATATAGCCTTGACTTTGAATCAGAACATGAAATTGAAGAATAATTGATAACCCAAGCCAAAATAGGCAGCAAGTAGGTGTGTGTATGTGTGGATGATGTGTTGACTGAGTGGAAGATAAAAAGGTGAAAAGTAAGAAAGGCTGCAGACGGGCAAAGTACCCACTGCCTTGTTAGGGAAGTGGATCTTTGGATACCCAGCTCATTACACAGACTGTGCGTCGGATTCCGCAGTGGGAGCCTGAGAAACGGCTTGCACATCTAAGCAAGCAATGCAAGTGCACTAAGTACACACACTGATCGGTAGAAAGGAAGCAAGAAAGGACGTAAGTGTGCAAATTACCCACTGCATTCACGGGTAGTAGTTACCAAGAAGGCTCAATAAAGGCCCTGCACTTTGAATTTGTATTACTTGAAGAATAATTGATAACCCCAACCAAAAAAGGCAGCAAGTGTGCAAATTTCCCACTGCCTTCGGACGGGGTGGTAGCTACAACAAAAAGGGTAGATAAAGAGCCTTGTCATTGAATCAGAATATGAAACTGAAGAATAATTGATAATCCCAGCCATAAAAGGCAGCAAGTGTGCAAATTTCCCACTGCCTTCGGCCGGGGTAGTTGTTACAACAAAAAGGCTCAATAAAGGACCTGCACTTTGAATAGGAATATGAAATAGAAGAATAGTTGATAACCATAGCCAAGAAAGGCAGCAAGTAGGTGTACGTGTGCATGATGTGTTGATTGAGGTGAAGATGAATAAGGTAAAAAATAAGAAAGGCTGCAAGTGTGCAAATTACCCACTGCCTTCAGCCGGGGAAGTAGTTACAACAAAAAAGCTTGATATAGGCCTTGACATTGAATAAGAAAATTAAATTCAAGAATAATTGATAACCTAGTTAGGTGGGAAAACAATTGTAAAGAACTGTATGAACTGTGCTCTTAATAAGTTAAGTTTTTATTGTGTTTTTATTGTATCTTTTATGGTCTAAATGACCGAAATAAAGAATTTTTGGATTGGATTGGATTGGATAAGCCAAGCAAAGAAAGGCAGCGAGTGTGCAAATTTCTTACTGCCTTCGGTGGGGGTAGTTGTTACAACAAAAAGGCTCGATAAATGTCTAATGACTAATGTTGAGGACAGCGATGCTCCTGCTTTCTGCCTTCTATCAGGTCGATAGACTGTTCCCCGTAAAACAAAAGTTCATCGCAATAATTAATTTTAATTTTACCAAAATCAGGATCAATATGTGAGTATGGACTGCTTGCCGAAGATGCTGCTGCAGCAGTTGATGTTCTTGGTTCAGCAGCAGGTGGGTTGTCCTGCAACATCCGTGTTGCAGCTCGATCAAAATTGTTGGGATGCAAGTTGTTGTCGTTTCGCACAATACTCGCTGTGCCAAAGGAGTATTTTTTGGATTGATCACCCCTTGAAAGAGTTATTTGGCAAATTTTACTGGTTACTAATGGAGCATTAACCTTTTTTTGCCCTTCAAGGAAAGTGGTGTAACTATATTATAGATTCTGCTGTTAGACATCAACCTTAGTGATAGTGGAATTACCACTTCTTCCTAGACTACCATTGAACAATAACGTGTGGATAAGCGGTATTGCTTGTTGACCTTCAAAGAGGAGTAAGATTTAAATTTATATTTCAACACCTTAGCAAAATAGTTGCTCGATTTCAAAAAGAAAATTAAGTAGGAATGTTAGAGGAAGTCTGGCCCAATTCTAAAAGGATTGTGCAAGTCGTGACAGCTGAAGGAAGTGTGTCTCAACATTACTTCTTATGATAATCCGGACACAACACTAGATGGCAGGAGTATTCAAAACATCTAATTAGACATTTTGCATGCAATCACATCTTTACTTTAAAACATACACTTTGTACATTTGTAACCAGTAAAAGGTAACCAGGATGTTACATTTGTTTTGATACATTCAAGGTGGACCCATCTGCGGCATTCGAAACATTGGGCCTGTTGGGAAGATAGTGAAAAGTAACTTGTTATTAACATTGCATTGTTTAAAGGTCAATAGCTTTTTGAAATGAAAACTTTATATGTATTTACATAGAAAACATATTGACCTCTCAACACTCAGTGGGAAAGTGGTAATGAATCCATAACTAGGAAGGGTGCATAGCCAGATATCCAACATGGTGGACGTAACTCTGAAAAGACCCTTGCAAATGCCTCAGCTATGTGAGTCATACTAAAAATACACCCTGCATCAGACGAATTTGAACTGGAGACTTACACCCACAAGCATCATCCCGGCCGTTTGCGAATTCCAAATTGCGAAAAATAGCGAATCGCAATTTGAAATTCGCAAAACGGGATGCATGAATATTTTCTAATAATATTAGCGAATCGGTAAAAATCGCATTTTTTACCGATTCGCTAATATTATACGAATTCTAATTTGCTAATTCGCATTTCCCATTGATTCCTATGGGCCAAAAGGCCCATAGGAATCAATGGAAATTGCGAATTTGCAAATTAGAATTCGTATAATGTTCATGCATTCCATGGGTGCAGGGGGGGGTCCAAAGGACCCCCCCCCTGCACCCCTGAAATTTATTTTTAAGTGGATGTTTCACACACACATGTCCTAAGGACATGTGTGTCTGTAACATGCAAGTTTAAAAAATGCATTTTTTTGCTTTTTTTTTAATTTTTCGCAAATTAACACGAAGGTCAACCTTGTGTTAATTTGCACTTCCAATTTTCAAATTCGCAATTTTTTTTAAAATGATGCATTGCATTTAAGGAATCGCACAAATGCGATTCCTTAAATGCATTCGCATTTTTTAGAAATGCTAAAAAATGCGAATTGTGCACAAAAGTTTGATGCATCACAAAAAAAGATTTTGCATTCGCAAACGGCCGATTTTTCCGAATCGCACCGTTTGCGAATGCAAAAAACGTTGATGCATGTGGGCGTTAATGCCAGCAAAACACCCCAAGGACTTATATCACTTAATTTTGATCTTCAGCATCTAGAGTCATTGAGGGCACTTACCATTATGTTTTGCATATAAGTTGATGAAGTATCTTGGTTGCAGACACCACAATACTTTTCAAAAGACTCTAAATGTAAAAAAAGATGTACATTAGCACATCATAACAGCAATGCTAACAATTCAAAACTTATTTTGGAATATATCATGCATGATGTAGGTGTTTTCAGATCCAGGAATAGAGACAGTCACAACGGTTGCAAACATATTCGAATGGCTACACTACGAACATTATAGAAAATTCACAACTATATTGACAATATCTTACTATACTATGTTAAAAACTAATGATATGCCTTTATCTATAAAAGACCTTCTGTGAAAAAAGAAAATACAGAATAATCCAATGTTCAGGACAACACTACAGTGTGACACCTTATTTGTCATTGAAATATTAAAGTCAAACCTGATGACTCCATTAGGTCCATTGCAATTTTCAGTCGCTAATTCCCCAGAAATATTCCATTAATAAAAATCTGGGCAACTGGCTGCTGACTTAGGTAGCATTCTGCAAACTGAAAACATAATAACAAATGTATATGTTGAGCAAAAGTCCAACCTGAATGTTAATGTACATAAAAACAATTAATCACTAAAGGTTTCAGGTTGAAAAGCAATCATAGGTTTCAGAGCAACTGCTTTAGGACCATATGAGTGGTCAGACAAAAGTCATATGTGATTAGTAATATGCTTCAGACGGGCACTATGGACATGGTCGGTAGGCTTTGCTAAATTTCTTTACTAAAAGCCCTTTTTCCTATTTAAAGTACGCTGTTAACATAAAGTAATGTATCTTCAACAAATTAAGGTTTAAAAAAAGCATAATGGAAGTATCATTACCAGCATGCAAAATACACCACAATTGTAGCTGTACTGTTGCTTTTGGTTACATTGTACGACTAACTGCCATTGGTCATAGTCAGGACGCTTCAATTGCTGTAGGAAAACACTTTAGAGATATACGTATGGTTAAGTGTAATATTTCACTATGTTTAATTTCATAAAGAGGAATCGTATTGACAATTTTATTAATATGCACTATAAAAAATAAAAAGAGATATAAATGAGGTTTTTTAGGGAAAGGTTACCTCCAATTTAGTAAAAAGTCTTGATAGGTAAAAAGTTGCTACTCAGTGAATCATGAACTATTTTTTTTTTTTTTTTAGTCCTCATTCACGCCCTTGGTGTCCAAATAGTAGTGCATGGAGATAGGCGTACTGTCACAGATGAACTGGTAGGGGCACTGGATAATACGAAGGAAGCAAGAAAGGACGTAAGTGTGCAAATTACCCACTGCATTCACGGGTAGTAGTTACCAAGAAGGCTCAATAAAGGGCCTGCACTTTGAATTTGTATTACTTGAAGAATAATTGATAACCCCAACCAAAAAAGGCAGCAAGTGTGCAAATTTCCCACTGCATTCGGACGGGGTGGTAGCTACAACAAAAAGGGTAGATAAAGAGCCTTGTCATTGAATCAGAATATGAAACTGAAGAATAATTGATAATCCCAGCCATAAAAGGCAGCAAGTGTGCAAATTTCCCACTGCCTTCGGCCGGGGTAGTTGTTACTACAAAAAGGCTCAATAAAGGACCTGCACTTTGAATAGGAATATGAAATAGAAGAATAGTTGATAACCATAGCCAAGAAAGGCAGAAAGTAGGTGTACATGTGCATGATGTGTTGATTCAGGTGAAGATGAATAAGGTAAAAAATAAGAAAGGCTGCAAGTGTGCAAATTACCCACTGCCTTCAGCCGGGGAAGTAGTTACAACAAAAAAGCTTGATATAGGCCTTGACATTGAATAAGAAAATTAAATTCAAGAATAATTGATAACCTAGTTAGGTGGGAAAACAATTGTAAAGAACTGTATGAACTGTGCTCTTAATAAGTTAAGTTTTTATTGTGTTTTTATTGTATCTTTTATGGTCTAAATGACCGAAATAAAGAATTTTTGGATTGGATTGGATTGGATAAGCCAAGCAAAGAAAGGCAGCGAGTGTGCAAATTTCTTACTGCCTTCGGTAGGGGTAGTTGTTACAACAAAAAGGCTCGATAAATGTCTAATGACTAATGTTGAGGACAGCGATGCTCCTGCTTTCTGCCTTCTATCAGGTCGATAGACTGTTCCCCGTAAAACAAAAGTTCATCGCAATAATTAATTTTAATTTTACCAAAATCAGGATCAATATGTGAGTATGGACTGCTTGCCGAAGATGCTGCTGCAGCAGTTGATGTTCTTGGTTCAGCAGCAGGTGGGTTGTCCTGCAACATCCGTGTTGCAGCTCGATCAAAATTGTTGGGATGCAAGTTGTTGTCGTTTCGCACAATACTCGCTGTGCCAAAGGAGTATTTTTTGGATTGATCACCCCTTGAAAGAGTTATTTGGCAAATTTTACTGGTTACTAATGGAGCATTAACCTTTTTTTGCCCTTCAAGGAAAGTGGTGTAACTATATTATAGATTCTGCTGTTAGACATCAACCTTAGTGATAGTGGAATTACCACTTCTTCCTAGACTACCATTGAACAATAACGTGTGGATAAGCGGTATTGCTTGTTGACCTTCAAAGAGGAGTAAGAATTAAATTTATATTTCAACACCTTAGCAAAATAGTTGCTCGATTTCAAAAAGAAAATTAAGTAGGAATGTTAGAGGAAGTCTGGCCCAATTCTAAAAGGATTGTGCAAGTCGTGACAGCTGAAGGAAGTGTGTCTCAACATTACTTCTTATGATAATCCGGACACAACACTAGATGGCAGGAGTATTCAAAACATCTAATTAGACATTTTGCATGCAATCACATCTTTACTTTAAAACATACACTTTGTACATTTGTAACCAGTAAAAGGTAACCAGGATGTTACATTTGTTTTGATACATTCAAGGTGGACCCATCTGCGGCATTCGAAACATTGGGCATGTTGGGAAGATAGTGAAAAGTAACTTGTTATTAACATTGCATTGTTTAAAGGTCAATAGCTTTTTGAAATGAAAACTTTATATGTATTTACATAGAAAACATATTGACCTCTCAACACTCAGTGGGAAAGTGGTAATGAATCCATAACTAGGAAGGGTGCATAGCCAGATATCCAACATGGTGGACGTAACTCTGAAAAGACCCTTGCAAATGCCTCAGCTATGTGAGTCATACTAAAAATACACCCTGCATCAGACGAATTTGAACTGGAGACTTACACCCACAAGCATCATCCCGGCCGTTTGCGAATTCCAAATTGCGAAAAATAGCGAATCGCAATTTGAAATTCGCAAAACGGGATGCATGAATATTTTCTAATAATATTAGCGAATCGGTAAAAATCGCATTTTTTACCGATTCGCTAATATTATACGAATTCTAATTTGCTAATTCGCATTTCCCCTTGATTCCTATGGGCCAAAAGGCCCATAGGAATCAATGGAAATTGCGAATTTGCAAATTAGAATTCGTATAATGTTCATGCATTCCATGGGTGCAGGGGGGGGTCCAAAGGACCCCCCCCTGCACCCCTGAAATGTATTTTTAAGTGGATGTTTCACACACACACATGTCCTAAGGACATGTGTGTCTGTAACATGCAAGTTTAAAAAATGCATTTTTTTGCTTTTTTTAAATTTTTCGCAAATTAACACGAAGGTCAACCTTGTGTTAATTTGCACTTCCAATTTTCAAATTCGCAATTTTTTTTAAAATGATGCATTGCATTTAAGGAATCGCACAAATGCGATTCCTTAAATGCATTCGCATTTTTTAGAAATGCTAAAAAATGCGAATTGTGCACAAAAGTTTGATGCATCACAAAAAAAGATTTTGCATTCGCAAACGGCCGATTTTTCCGAATCGCACCGTTTGCGAATGCAAAAAACGTTGATGCATGTGGGCGTTAATGCCAGCAAAACACCCCAAGGACTTATATCACTTAATTTTGATCTTCAGCATCTAGAGTCATTGAGGGCACTTACCATTATGTTTTGCATATAAGTTGATGAAGTATCTTGGTTGCAGACACCACAATACTTTTCAAAAGACTCTAAATGTAAAAAAAGATGTACATTAGCACATCATAACAGCAATGCTAACAATTCAAAACTTATTTTGGAATATATCATGCATGATTGTAGGTGTTTTCAGATCCAGGAATAGAGACAGTCACAACGGTTGCAAACATATTCGAATGGCTACACTACGAACATTATAGAAAATTCACAACTATATTGACAATATCTTACTATACTATGTTAAAAACTAATGATATGCCTTTATCTATAAAAGACCTTCTGTGAAAAAAGAAAATACAGAATAATCCAATGTTCAGGACAACACTACAGTGTGACACCTTATTTGTCATTGAAATATTAAAGTCAAACCTGATGACTCCATTAGGTCCATTGCAATTTTCAGTCGCTAATTCCCCAGAAATATTCCATTAATAAAAATCTGGGCAACTGGCTGCTGACTTAGGTAGCATTCTGCAAACTGAAAACATAATAACAAATGTATATGTTGAGCAAAAGTCCAACCTGAATGTTAATGTACATAAAAACAATTAATCACTAAAGGTTTCAGGTTGAAAAGCAATCATAGGTTTCAGAGCAACTGCTTTAGGACCATATGAGTGGTCAGACAAAAGTCATATGTGATTAGTAATATGCTTCAGACGGGCACTATGGACATGGTCGGTAGGCTTTGCTAAATTTCATTACTAAAAGCCCTTTTTCCTATTTAAAGTACGCTGTTAACATAAAGTAATGTATCTTCAACAAATTAAGGTTTAAAAAAAGCATAATGGAAGTATCATTACCAGCATGCAAAATACACCACAATTGTAGCTGTACTGTTGCTTTTGGTTACATTGTACGACTAACTGCCATTGGTCATAGTCAGGACGCTTCAATTGCTGTAGGAAAACACTTTAGAGATATACGAATGGTTAAGTGTAATATTTCACTATGTTTAATTTCATAAAGAGGAATCGTATTGACAATTTTATTAATATGCACTATAAAAAATAAAAAGAGATATAAATGAGGTTTTTTAGGGAAAGGTTACCTCCAATTTAGTAAAAAGTCTTGATAGGTAAAAAGTTGCTACTCAGTGAATCATGAACTATTTTATTTTTTTTTTTAGTCCTCATTCACGCCCTTGGTGTCCAAATAGTAGTGCATGGAGATAGGCGTACTGTCACAGATGAACTGGTAGGGGCACTGGATAATACGAGGTGGGTCGCCCATCAATACTTTTAATATACTCCAACGGCACCACATCAGAACAACCATCGGGGTAGTATGCTGCAGTCAAATACCCAATCTTGTATCGAGTCTCCCTATTGGGTATACAAACATTGAAAAGAGAGAATGCCAAACAGCGTAATCATTGGACTTTGGGGTAAAAAAGAGAAAAAAAAAAACCTTGGTCACGTACTCAACTGTAGCCAGTTTAATAAAAAACAGAAGTTTCTCTTGTGTGGGTTGCCTGATCTTAATAGGTCAATTTTTTATGTTTGTGCGCCAGTCCTGCAAGGTGGGGGGTAACGGGTCTTTCCATTTCCTACAGATCTCTCTTCTGGCTAACAAAATACCAAAAAAGAGTACGTTCTTTGCTGAACCCTGAAACTCTGGTGCAACCCCAAAAATTATAAGAGCGGGACATAGCCGGACTTGGGAGCCTAAGGCAGTAGTGAGTGTGAGGCAAACCGCATTCCAAAAAGGCAGTAACAAAGGGCAATCAAGGAACGTATGCAGTTCAGAAGCCGCCATCAGACCACATTTAGGGCATGCCACTGCTGAGTTGTTTGGAAACTTTGAGAGTCTCTCTGGTGAATAATAGGCCCTATGGAGGGTAAAAAGGTGGTTTCGGCGCAACCAAGATGGTTTCACTATATTCCACATGATCTTAAAAGGCTCAAACCACAAGTTCTACACATTTTGATTGGTAATATGTGCGGCCCACAATGTGTCGGGCAGATGGAACTCACTCTCAACCTCCTCCAATAGTAGATTGTACCAAAATGAAACCTCTTTCTTTGTTGGAGGCTTCTCTATTAAGAAAGAAACCATGTTGCTATCGCCCCCTAACAAAAATCTGCCCTTAGCAGAAACCTGTGAGTGTGCCCAGCTTCGAATTTGCCGGTATTTAAACCTGGAGAGCCCTGCCCCTATTTTAGAGAATAACACCACCCATGGGAGTAAGCTACCCTCCACAAAAAGGTCCCCCCACACCTCCAGTCCTGCCTCTCTTAGAGGTACTGCGAGACCATCCAGGAGCCAACTCGGAGACCCAGGTGAATTCCACAGTGGAGATCTACTAGAAAAAGTATCAATTTTTATGGAACGCCCGAGTTTCACCCATGTTTTAGATATATCTCGCAATACCTTCAATTTATTTTATTTTTTAACTTGGGGTCGCCAAACTTAAACAAAAATGCATGCTCAGCTATTTTTACCCCTCTAAGCAATGCTGCAAACATATACCCACAAGCAGAGTTAATGGGTGATTTTAGCAACATCTTGGCATGGGAAAATTGAAAAGCCCACGCATATAGCTGTATATCGGGAGCCGCCAAACCACCATTTTCTCTACGACGCCTTAGTTTCTTACAAGCTATTCTAGGGATGTGGTCATTCCAAATAAAAGAACTTATATCGCTTTCAAGTTTGGCTATCATAGAGGGTTAAAAAAAAGAGGGATGGTATTAAACAAAAAGGAAACTTTAGGAAGGATAGACATTTTAATTAAATTGGCTCTACCCAATAAGGATAAAGGAAGCGAAGACCATGATTTCATCAATCTACGACACTCCTTAGCAATGAACGAAAAGTTTGATGGAACTATTTCGTTTATATCATTATATATATTTAGGCCCAAATAGTGAAAACAGAACTCAGCTGAGCCCCTGCCACTGGATCAGGGTCGTTCCAGACCATGATATCAGTCTTCGAGGCATTGATTTCGTACCCAGACACGTTACCGAAGTCCTGGGCCAAAGCAATTATAGCTGGAAGAGCAGAGCAGAGTTCAGAGGTGATAACAAGGACATCATCCACATACAGGGCTACCTTCTTCTCCCATCCTTCAAAAATAAAGGGCTTGATGTTACAGTCGTCCCGTAGCCGTTGAGCGAAAGGCTCAATATATACGTCGAATAGGAGGGGAGAAAGAGGGCAGCCCTGGCGGGTACCCCGCGTGATGTTAAATGGGTTAGGTTATTCACCATTGACAAGTAAAGAGGCAGATGGATTTTGATACAAAAGTCTCACTGCACGCCTAAATTTCTCGCCGATGTTAAATTTCCCCAAGACCTCAGATAGGTAGATCCAGTTGACCCTATCGAAGGCCTTGGTAGCGTCTAGGGTGAGAACAGCCAGAGGGAGTGATTTTACAGAAGCCATATTGATGGTTCCTATGAGACCAGAGGTCAACTCATAGAGCTGGCGACCCCTTACAAACCCCTTTTGGTCTACGTGCAAGATACTTGAAGCAACTGCCCCCAACCTGTTTGCTAACACTGACGCAAAAATGTTATAGTCAGAGTTCAAGATAGAAATTGGTCAATAAGACCCACTGCAAGTTGCCGGTTTTCCTGGTTTCAGTATCAATGTTATTAAAGCGCTGTTCCAAGAAATGGGAGGGGGCATCCCATCTTGAAGGATATCATTAAACAACTCAGTCAAAAAAGGGAGGATTGTTGAGTTCAAAGCCTTGTAGATTTCTGACGGCAAGCCGTCAGGGCCCGATGCCCTACCCTTTTTACTACTGATAATTGCCAATCTAACTTCTTCCTGGAAGATTGGATCTTCCAAAACAGCACGTTGTTCTAATGAGAGTGCAGGAAGAGAAACTCCCGCCAGCCAATATTCAACTTGTTTGATTTCGATATTTTTGTCCTCACGATATATTTCACTGAAAAATTCCAGGAGAGCCCCCCTGATATCTGCATCGGTAGAGTATGTTATGTCACCAGAGATAATTGAGTAACTTTCCAGCCCCCTCACCGTACTCAAAATGAGCCAATTTACTTGCTTCTCATCTCTCTAAGACCTGAGCGTTCAGAACTGAGCCCAACTCCCCTTTTAGAGTAACTACTTTATTTTGCCACTCCTGTACTGTGGTCGCAGGGGCATCCGGGTGCATGGCTATTTCTGTCTGCACTCTGGCCATTTCCATTTCCTTTTTTTTTTTTTTTTTTACAAATTTTTATTTATTGCAAGAGGAAGAAAAAAAAAGAAAAAAATACAATATTGAAATCACATTAGTTATACATACATATATAATTTAGCCATACGTATAATAGTCATTGTATATATAGAAAAAGAAGAAAAAGAAAAGGAGAAGAATAGAGAAAACAGTAAATAGCAAATAGGACAAAAAGGATCAAGCGTGCCGTTAATGCAGTAAGATCATACATTTAGGTAATAAATGTTCCCCATATTTTTTCCCTTCCTTTTAATGCTTTTGGGCCTCTTAGTTTAGCCAGTGAGAGCTCCATAGTGTAGATCTCATGAATTAAATGCCACCAATCCGTGACATTTGGGGGTTCTTTTGATATCCAGGTTCGCGCAATGGCCAGTCTCGCACAAGCACAAATAATTGTTATTAAATCTTTAAAGTTACTATTAGTATCTTGTATGTCAAGCAAAAGTAAATGGGCAGAAAGAACCGGTGAAATTATGTGTTTTTTATTAAGAATGTCGATTATTCCTGACCAAAAGGTTGAAAGTTTTGGGCACTGGTAAAGCATATGTTCTATGCCAGCAGCTTCTTTATTACATTTTAGACATTTAGAACGTTCATTGGGAGTATTGCCAGAAGTCCAGCCAGAAATTCTTTGTGGTGTATAGTATAATTGGGTCATTGTTCTATAAAATTGTAACCTTAAGTTTGAGGAGTGAACCACTCGGTTTATTTGTTTAAGTGAACTCATAATCTGGTTGGAGTTAATATTAATTCCCAACCTGTTAGTCCATTTGTCCGCCATTTTGCCACAATCCCCAGCATGGCCTTTATTCAAAAGAGTGTAACTTATACTTATAAGAGATTTAATATGATTCGAGTAAATACATTTTAAGGTGTCTGATTGCTCAACACTCTCAATTTTCATTTTATTAATCAAAAAGTCCTGTATCTGCATATATTTAAAATACATAGTATCTTTAATTTTATATAGTATTTTTAATGTATTAAAGCTTAAGAAACCTTCCGAACCATAAAGATCTCCTAACGAGTTAATACCCTGATCTAGCCATTGAGCACAAGCACCATCGGAGAAGATACTTGGCAGCCCTGGATTCCCCCATATTGGTAATTCAGCGTTAAAAAAGGATATTTTATCAGTATCCATAATTTGATCCCAAATTCTTTTGATAGCTCTCGCAGTCTTAAATTTGACTCTCTTGTAATAATTCGGGTCATGTACCCGAAATAGAAACTGGTTACTTTGTGGCCCTAGCATAAATTGATGGTAGAATAGGGGGGTTTCTTTAGATAAGAGGCTACGTATGCGTGAAATAAAAGTTGCAAAAAAGTAAACTTTTAACGCCGGGAAATTTAATCCCCCTTTTTCAATTGATAATTTCAGTACCGTCATCGACCTACGAGCTTTTTTATATCCCCAGATGTAATTGCTACAAATGCTTTCTATCCTCTTAATGTAAGATTTGTTCAGTTGTAGCGGGATGGATCTAAACAGGTTGAGTATTTTCGGTACTATTTTCATTTTAATTGTATTAATGCGTCCGATCAAGCTAAGTGGTATTTTATGCCAGTTTTTGAGGGTGGATGTATTATCTTTAAGTAGGGGTTCATAGTTTAATGAAATGATCTTATCGATGTTGGAGGTGAGTTTCACCCCTAAATAAGTGGCGTTGGGGCATAAGCCTATTATCGGTTGTAGGGGCTGATAATTCGCTATCACTTGAGTTTTATTGACGTTTAACCGATAGCCCGAGATAGCGCCTCCCTAGCTTCCTTTATTATGTTAGGCTGAGTTGTTTCCCAAATAGCTTGCTATAGCTGTTGGTGCCTCGTATAGGGATTGGATCCATCTCAAATATTGTCCCTGTATACCGAATGCCCTTAATGTTGCCCAGAGGTACTCCCACCCCACTCGGTCAAATGCTTTCTCCGCATCTAGCATGACCATTCCGAGTGGGGCAAGAGTACCTGCCGCAACATCAAAAGCAGTTACCGCGGTGTTGACATGAGCAGTGGTGTCTCTCCCCACCACGAACCCATGTTGCTGGCAATTAACCAGATTGGGCATTATAGGGGCTAGCCGATTAGAAAGTATTTTGGCGAAAATGTTTGCGTCAGTATTAATTAATGAGATCGGTCGATATGATCCCTGTTCTTCCGGTGGTTTGTTCTTTTTCAAAAAGAAAATAATTTTGGCAGTACGCCATGAAATAGGAGCGCTGCCTGTTTCACCTATAGAGTCTATCACCTGATGGAATAAAGGAAGTAGTTCTTGTTCACAGATCTTGTATATCTCCATAGGCAAGCTATCTTCACCTGCGGCCTTACCTAGAGGGAGTGATTGTATGGCCTTATTTATTTCTTCAGTTGTAATTTTAGTTCCAAGTAGTCTGTTTTTTTCCGGATCCATTCTTTCAGGCGTATGTATTTCTAAATAAGATTATATTGTTTCTAATGTGGGTACGTTCTCTGGAGTGTATAGGTGACAATAGTATTTAGCGAATTGTTCCAAGATCTGTTCTGTTTTTTTATAGATTTTAGAGTCTAACCCTTTTATTGTTTTTATGGTGGTTTTAGCCTTTTTGTCGGCTACTTTATAGGCCAAAATTTTCCCAATCCTATCTCCCCCTTCGTACTGTGTCAGTTTATATTTATGTATTTGGGAGCTATATTTTTCTCTAAGAGTTTTCTTTAGGGTCGCTCTTAATGAGATTAGTATTAGTTTTAACGCTTCAATGTTAGTGTTGCCTTGTATAATAGCATCTGCGAGTTGTTGTTCAGCTGTTAAAATAGTGGAAGTGACTGATTTTTCTACTCTTCTCTTTTCTGCGTTATCACAAAATATATATTGTTGTGTGTAACCTCTAATGCTGCATTTACATGAGTCCCATACATAATTAACAGCGGTGGAATTGATGTTTAATGATATATATTCCAGTATGTGGTTCTTCAAACCCAGGATGAATTTTGGGTCCGTAAATAGATATCTAGGAAATGTAAATTGACGAGTAGTTTGTTTAGTATCCAAAATTTTTAATTCAAACAGTATCGGGTTGTGATCTGAGGTAACTTTAGGGAAAATTTCTATTTCACAGTTTGCTAAAATATTATCTGTTGTCCATACCAAATCAATCCTAGAGAGAGTCTGATGTGGGGTGAGAAATAAGTATAGCCGGGAGTGGTAGGGTGTATGGTACGCCAAACATCTTTCAGGTTATGTATCCTAACTAATTCCTCTATAGCAGATCTCACTTTCCTCATCCTATGCCTTGTCCCTTTGCTGGTAGAATCTATAGCATAGTTCATGACGCAGTTAAAATCCCCCATTAACAATAATTCCCCATCGCAGTCGAGTAGTTCAATAGTCAATTGTTCGTACAATTTGGGTATTTCAATATTTGGGCCATAAATAGTACAGAATACATAGCATTTTTGATTGAATCGTAATTGGGCTATTGCCCACCTGCCTTTAGCATCACCAGTAGTTTTGATAACGTTTAATTCTAACCATTTCTGTTTCAAGATATCAACTCCTCGGTTTGTTGTCTCTGTAGTGGAGCAGACAACAAGGTCGTAGCCCATTTGTGATAGTATTTTACGGTCGCTATATCTAATATGGGTTTCTGAAAGGAATACCATATGAGGTTTGTACATATTAATTTCTTCTTGTACCAGTTTTCTTTTACATTTACTGTTAAGACCGGAAACATTCCAAACCAAACACCTAAGGGTAGACATAAATTATATTGGTTTTGCTCAGTCTCCTCCATAAAACAAACTCCGTAGTCTTGTTACAATTTTTTATACATTTTTCCCCCTTGCAATATATATTTTTTTCCCCCTTTTTAGCCCCTACCCACCCAAAGAGCTCAGTCCCACCCAACCACTCCCACACCTTAAAGACCCCCAGGGTGGAGGCCCCCTTTATCCCTTGCTACCGCTGGAGGGGTAGCACAGTGGAGTCGCAAGCATGGAGTCCGCTCCTTGCAGCTATCGCTCAGGAGATACAATTAGTACGAATCAGAGTGTATATCAATGAACAATAATTGGAGAGCAACGAAATTAGCTAACAAAAATGGAATTAATAAGAATTAATAGAAGGAAAAATGAAAAGAGAGAGAGGGAGAAAAATAATAAACCAAGAAGATAATTTAGTTTCTAATTTAGTTTCTAATATCCAAATTGATATCTTATTAGTGCTTATTGATTCTTATTGATTATTTATTGAGTTTTAAAGATTTCTTAAGATTTCTTAAGATTTCTCTCTCGTAAGTTTCTCCAAATACTTAGTCGCCTCCTCCAGATCCGTAAAAAATGATAATTGGCCATTTCTAATAACTTTAAGGCGAGCAGGTTCCTGTAAATATACTGTACAGCCGATTGCTTTGAAAGAGTCTATAAGTTTACGAAGTTCCCAACTCCGGTCCATTGTAGCCTCACTCAGATCAGAGCGTACAAAGAATGTAATATTATCCATAGTGACTGGGTTATTAGCTTTTGCTTTGAGGGCTACCGCTTGTTTCAGTAAGAAATTCCCAAAGTATATCAGTAGGGGTCTAGGAAATGTGTTATTTTGATGCCTTTGAACTGAAGGTAGTCTATGCACCCGTTGAAGTTGGGAATCCCAGTCCCAATCAGAGAGATCGCAGAAGGCTTTTTGAAAGAGTCTCACAATGAAAGATCAGGGATCAGCCCCTTCGGCGCCTTCAGGGACCCCAAATAGCCTTAAATTGTGTCCACGCGCCCAGTTCTCCATATCTTCAACTTTAGCTTCTAGTTGAGATATACGAGCTGATTGAGTTCTCGTAATTGATTCTGTTCGAGAGGTGCTCTCTTCGACACCCAAATCTTGGGTTCTCAAATGCTCCATCTCCTGCGTAATACCACCCAGTTTTTGGCATACTTCACTCATAAAAGCCTGTAGCTTAGTATTGTCCTCTCTTAGTTGTAGGTGCTGTTGATGGCTTTCCTGCCTCTGTGCCATAAGAGTTTGCATAATTAATCCCATAGAGATATTATCTGAGTGGTTGTGAATTTCTCCCTCCGGTTTAGAGGTTGAAATTTGTAACTGCGGTTGATTTGTAATTGGGCTGGGCTCCGGTATTGTAATTAAGGCATTGACAACCGGGGATGTCTGGTTAGAATTTATAGTCAAGATTCCAGACATTGTTTCAGTGAGATCATCATTTGAAATTTCAGATAGATAGGTGGCTGTTTCACTTGGTATCGACCTTATGTTGGAGTCTAATGTAATAGTGGGTGAGCAAAGAGTCTCTCTAATACCTAGATCCTTAATTGTACTGCCAAAAATAGAAGTTATTGGAGCAATTGAGGCATTAGGCTGTACAGTAGTAGTAATGGTAGCATTGTTATCAGCCGATCTGTTTTCAATTGATGGGGATAGGGGGATTATTGCCTCCGGTTCAGGATTTGTTTTATCCACGATATCCGCACTATCCGCATTATCTGTCCCAAGAATTGTGTTATCCCTTAAGTGTAGACCACCGTCAAAGCTTGCTCCTGATAACCTCAGGGCCATGCCCTTAACTCCTCCCATTGCTTTGATCCACTTCCTCAATGGGCTATCCTCAATTATAGCTTTGCGTCCTTTTTTATTTGCGGAAGGATCTTTACTCAGTAAATTACGAGTCGTAGGTTTTTGTTTTTGTTTCATCTTGGCTTTAAATTTTGTTCTCCTTTTAGTGTTAGCTTGACCTGCATTATCTCTAGTAGGAGTGACCTCTTGATCGAGCTCACTCTCTCCCGAAATCTCTTCATAATCATAATTGGAGTTTTCTTCTGACCCTTCAGTTTCACCATTTAGTGTATGATCGTTCTTATCAGTTGAATTATCTACCAGTGACTCCTTAAATGTAGATTTATTTGTAGATATCCCAGACTCTAATATGGGCGTGGAATTCTTAGTTAAATCGCCCATTACAATCTCGCATCTCATATTTAAATTCGGCGCTGAAGGTATACGTCTCAAATCAGTGTTTTCAGTATCCGGGGTAGCACCATCAATAGTATCCATATCAGCATATATGACAGCAATCCCTTCATCTCTCGCCTTATCAAGTATAATATTAGGCTCCAACATTGGATCTTTATTCACATAGGTGTTTGGCTGATTATTTTTTCCAGCATTTGCATTTGTATTTCTATTATTATCTTTATCTTTATCCCTCCCAGAAGTGTTCACCTGTTTAGTGCCTAAATTATTGGGGGACATAGCTGAGATGCAAATAACATTAGTTTTTTTTTTAGTATCTGTATTTGCCACATCATTTGAGGAGGGAAAGTCATTGGATAGTTGTGTGTTTATATTCCTCTCTCGAAATATCGTTATTGCGGTATCCCCATTAATGCTGCAAGTTAATTTCTTTTTATGTGGTTGTTGCTGTTCTGACTCGGCCCCTGTCGTGCCCATCTCATGTTCGTGTCCTAGAGCCGGAGATCGGGCTCCCGCTAAAAGTCCTGTGACAGTCTTAGTTTTTTTAGCGGACCCCACCGTTGATATACCTGGCTCGTCTTGCCTCGATACTGCCGTCTTTCCAGCTCTGCCAGTCCTGGTGGAGCGGGTTGCTTGACGTGTAGTCATCAGCGCAGTAGCGGCGGAGGAGCTCGGGTCTGCTGGTTCCAAAGGCGGATAGGTTGACTGATCCTCGGTGAGTGCACACAGCTGTGCAAGGGTCAGCCCAAGGCCAGGGCCCGCCCTGTAGCGCGTCTGCCCGAGCACTCGGGGGAAACCGGTGTTTCGAAGCCTCCAAACCGGCACCACCCCTCTGCTCAGTCGATAGGCAAACCGCAGCATCCGGGTTGTTGACAGAAGATATGCTTTTAATTCAGCAACTCTTCGGCTAATCCCGGCACTTAGCTCGCATTCACGAAAATTTATAATTTGGTTATTTCAGTTGCAGTTGCAGTTGCAGAGTCGCGTGGCTCTCCAAGCTTTCTCCGTGATGTTTTTGTTTTTCCAAAGGCGATACAGAGCGGCTCCATGCAAGCTCCTTCACTCGGCGGTGTCAACTCGCCATCTTGCAGTATTGCTGAATTTGGGCATTTCCATTTCCAAGGAAGTCAGAGCTTCTCTATAGATCTTATTCTTATATGTAACTTTATCTGTTATAAGGCTCCTTAAGAAGCTCTTTAGTGAATCCCATACGCCCCCAGGCGAAGCTGTTCCAACATTATCCTCCAAGAAGTGCTGC
Organism: Lissotriton helveticus; assembly: GCF_964261635.1. Classification (NCBI taxonomy): domain Eukaryota; kingdom Metazoa; phylum Chordata; class Amphibia; order Caudata; family Salamandridae; genus Lissotriton; species Lissotriton helveticus. Next base: position 536,992,133 of record NC_136071.1, on the reverse strand, counting down.
ACCTCCACATTAAGAGCATTGATAACATCCAACGAGGAGAGCAATGAACGATCAAATGACCAGTTTCTCATACGACTCTTAGGAAACCCCTCCATTTCTAAATAAATAGCCGCGTGGTCTGATAAATGAAAAGGGAGGTGAGAAACTGATTTCACCAAATTAATTAAAGGTTGACTAATCAAAATAAAATCGATTCTTGACTGGTGGTGGTATATATAGTTGCTGAAAGTAACACCTCTTTGTTGCCCATGCAATGATCTCCAGATATCGTTATACCCTAACTGCTTCATACTATCCTGCAGAAAAGACCTAGTTTTAGATAGAGACCTGGCTCTGTTAGAAGGAGACTTATCCAATAGAGGATCCAAATCTATGTTAAAATCTCCTGCAAGAATAACCGGCTCAGGATATAAATAAAGGTGAGAGAAAAGGGTCTTCAAAGCTGACGGGTCGTCCTGATTTGGACCATAGTATCCTATTATAGTAATTGGGGACCCTGCTATGCTCACTGATGCATTTACCCATCTTCTGCCAGGGTCAACCAATTTAGACACCAACTTAGCTTTTATTGATTTTTTAAAAATTATTGCCACACCTCTAATGTGTACAGATTATGACGTCATTATACATAGATCGATCCACCTATTCTTTTTAGCCAACAAAAGCATTTCAGGTTCAGCAAGATGAGTTTCCTGGAGTACTATAATCTGTGCATCTGAGTCGCGAAGATACTGCATTATACTATGTTTTCTAGGATTAATACGCAATCCATTAGTATTCCAGGAAAGAATCGCTAATGTACTCATTGTAATAAAGATCCCACGCCAAGACTTTTACCATCAAGAGCAACACAATAATATCTGTAGCGACACTGCAGGGTTTATCAGGGCAAGCCCGCGAATATACATACCACCAGAATAAAGAAAAAACAATCGTATAATCTTCAGACAGCAGCCACAAGCTTAAAACTAAACTAGAGCGAAAATGAGGACGTTTCTAAAATGTTTTCCCTAACACATCCCCCCCCCCCACCCGTGCCCCAAACTACCCTTCCACCCCCCCTGGGAAACCCTTGCTCTATCTATCTGGGAAAAAACAGAAGATAGCGCCCCATCCTGGGTTCCCACCCTACCCGTGAGCGTGAAAAGCCAAGACATTAAACCTATACTATATGCCTTATAGCTATACTGAAACGATGATTTTCTATTCCACAAATTATTTTTTTCACAGATTTTTTTGTTGTGTGTATTTTTTTTTCCTTTTAATCTAATCTTTTTACACTTTCATATTTAAGCTAGCGTTATCTTCAGGGCCTTATCAGATTACAAAAAGATTTTCTGACTGGACTCACATACATTATTAAATACATATCTCTCTTTTAGCCTGATGCTCCTTTATCTTTGCCCATGGTTAGTAATAGCTCATCCGCTGCCTGCACTGATCTGATATTATGCATACTGTTTTTGTACATTACTCTCAGTGTTGCCAGGAAGACTAGTTGAGCAACTGCCCCATAGTTTCTAAAAGCCTCAATCCTACTCCCAAACTCCCACTGCTTGTCAAGTGTGCCCCTAGACAAGTCAGATCGAATCTGAAAATGGAATCCCTTACCACTCACAGATTTCTGCTTTAGGGCCAGATTAAGGGGCCGAGTATGATGGCGGACGGACCTGAGTCCGTCCGCCACCATAGAGAAGGAGGGACCGTCCGCAGGGGCAGCGGCGGTCCCTCCGTGCAAATTAGGATGTGACCGCCACCCTGGCGGTCACATCCTGTATTTTTATCATTGCGGCGGGTGCTGCTTGAAGCAGCACCCGCCGCAATGATAAAAAAGTAAATTGTGCATTTGCATGCACAAAGCGGCAGGCACCTCGCGGTGCCTGCCGCTTTGTGCAGGCAAATGCACCCCCCATGTGTACCCCCCACCCCCCCCCCTTCACCCCTGGGGGCCCGCAACGGGCCCCCAAACACAAATCCGTATGCCTTTACACGGCGGAAATGCCGCTGAGTAAAGGCATCTTTCCGCAGTCATCCTAATATGGCTGGCGGTGTCTGATAGACCCCGCCAGCCATGTTAATGTTTTTCCGCCGCGGCGGAAAAGCGGCGGACAGATAGTAAGACCCACCAGCCATCCTAATATGGCGGTGGGTCTTGCAAGGCTCCCCGGTGGATTTCCTGCATCCTCCGGGCCGGCGGTGGCTTCCGCCGGCCCGGTGGATGCGGGAAATCCGCAATCGTAATCAGCCCCTAAGAATGGTCTCCTTAAGTTTAAGTGTGGAAGTTGACCAATACTTTTCTAGGTTTGGTCCTTTGGGCGTTCTTCCTGAAAGGCTCTCTATGGATGCGTTGGATGTCTAGAGCTAATTCTTCCACAGACTGATCCAAACGTAGCGCCTCTTTCAACAGTGAGATGACAAACTGCTTGATATCTGAGCCTTCCTTGTCCTCCGGAATATTCAATATACGAAGATTGTTCCATCGGGCATTGTTCTCAAGAGTCTCCATCCTCTGTGCCATCGCTTGATCTTCTTTCCTGAGCGTTGTGATGTCCACTTTTGCTTGATCCAAATGTATAGACAAACCCGCTACCGTGTCCTCTAGTGACTCTGTTCTTAAGGTAAGATCACTTAGCTTTTTATCCAGGGACTCACAAAAACATCTAATGTTGGCCTGATTAGCTGCAGAGGTCTCAAACCCTTTTTTTACTTCAGCAGACAGAGTTGTGAACATGCCCTGTATGGAAGCCTGCAGAGAGGGTCAAGGTTGCATTATCACAATTAACTGATAAAGCACTGACACTGGAGAAAGGAGCCTGTGCACAACCTTGTGTGCTATCTTGTGTACTATCCCCTTGCGTTGAGCCATCAAGGCGGCCAGCAATCAAAGATGGAGGAGCCAACAGAAGTGGCGGAGCCAATGGTGGAGCCAAAACCAAGGCTAGAGGCGGGGGATGACCTGATGTACCAGAAGGACCCAAGGTTTCCAACACAAGGACCGAACTCTCAGGAACTTCAGTGAGGGTAAGAGTGCCTGCAATCTCGTCCTCTCTACCCCTATTCAAGTCTAATTCAGCTTCCATGTTACCGTCTAGAATTTCTGGGCCATCCAAATCACCCGCCGCCATGACAATTGAGATGTTATTATTATACGAGACCCCAGTATTCACTGCCACCTCGGGACCCACGACCTCTATTAGTGACCTTTCTGGGCAGGCCTGAGGGGAAAGTTTATCCGATAAGAATAACACTTGGGGGATCGCCTTGAAGTACGACCTAAGTGATGGAGTTATCCTAGACTCTGCACTAGTGGGGCTAGTGGATTTACATTTAGAACTAGAGGCTTTAGGCCCTTTAGTTGTTTTACACGTGTACTTACGCTTAGCCTTGACCTGCCCTGTTAAATAGGAGGAAAGTTTCTTTTTACGCTATCAGCGTTACCAACACCAGCAGAAACCACGGGCTTGGACACCTCTAAGCTTTGGGCAGGGTTTGGATTAAAGCAACTAGACAGGGAAAGTGTACTATTTGTAGTATTTTGGGCTTGTACTCCTTTGCTTTTTTTTCCTTTTTTTAACTCTCGTTTTTGAACACTTGCGTTTGTCTTTTCTCAAATGAGGTGACCCCCCTGCACCCGGCCTGAATAAATCACCAGCTGGAGATATGGCGATGGACTCACCTCGGGTAGTAACCCCCCCGACCTGCGCTGGGCTCTCACCACCTTTAGCACCTTCTCCGCAGTCAGCTGCCAATTCTCCTTCCTCCGGTGTTTCCTCTGACGCCTCTGCTATTGCCTCCACCTCGGCAGCAGGACCCCCAGCGGCCCCACGACTTCCCGGGAGAAGAGAACGGATCCTACGTCCTCGTCACAGCTCCAGGGCGGCGAGACTCCAAACCGGCAAGCCGAGCAGCGGCAAAAACACAGGTGAGCTCCGGCTATGACCCAAGCCCTTCTGCTGCGGTGCTGAGCCAACGCCTACAGCAGCAGGGAACACCGACGAGGAACACGCCGAGAGAAACGCCCCTTCCAAACACATGGGGTCTAACTGCGAAGAAATGCCGAAAATCTCTATAAAATTCAGTAAGCGTTTAAGAAAGGATTGAGAATCGGCGCGATGGTGTTGCACGCAAGGCAAATCGCAACAAATCTAGCTCTGCACCATCAAAGATATTAGGGACGGGAACCCAGAAGCGGAGCACTGCCGCAGCTCAACCGGCTGCCACCATTTTCCCCTTCTCGTGAATCATGAACTATTATTGTCTTGGTTAAAGGTTTCAAAATCTGGGAAAAACCCATAATTTAAATCAGATTTTTAGTATGTAGAGTTTATATTTTACGGTAAAGAGCAGTGCTCTAGATACATTACAAAATCATTTTGAAATATTAGCATTTGAAATATTTTAAAAATATTCCTTGGGCATTTTAAACTATTGTAACCAGTCATTTTCCAAGAAGAACTTTCAAAATAGATTGATAAATGTGAAAAAAGTTACACATATCAAAAGTATCCAATGACAGTCAGTATTTGTCGGGCAAAGAACAGTGTCTATTTTGTCAAAAGGTATCTGAAGAGTTAAAAATGGCAATCATGAAAAACTGTATTATATTACATACCAAATACATAAGTTTAGACTTACGACAATTCAAAAACGTGAATCTCAACACAATATATATTCAAAATCGACAAACTTCAGTTGAAAAACAGCTTACATTTCTCACTCTTCAAAACGTTACTCAATTCTATCAAACATTAATTCAAAGAATCGCTAACTTTCAATATTGCTTTGCACCAGTAACACTGAAAAGTCACATAACAGATATGAATATTTACCCGAAAAGTAGAAGAACGATATTTGCTGAGGAAGATACAGGACAACACTGTTGCTGATATTGCTAAATACTAAGGTTAAAATTAAAAAATTTCAGTACACACATTGATGGAAAATTACTTAAAGATAGGTAACTGTATTAGGAATGAAAATATACATACATTTGGTCTTGACAAACATATTTTGGAGAGGAAGGCATCGATTACCTGTAAAAATATATGAAAGCACATGAGCTTCTAAAGAGGAACCAACATGTACATCATACGCTATTAGCCATAGTTTACACAATTTACATGTAGCAGACACTAACCTCATCAACTATCCATTGGTCCATTTTAGGTGACCAAAAAGAACTGTTGTATATTTTAAAGCTCTATTGCTTCCAAACGTTCTTTTACTGGTTTCTTCTACACATTCAAAACTTTTTTCAGGAACATAGATGGACTAGATGCTGGAGGTGGATAACGTGGTGTAGCTGGTACAGGTGCTGACGATGGTACAGGTGCTGAAGATGGAACAGATGATGAAGATGGAACAGGTGATGAAGATGGAACAGGTGATGAAGATGCTAGAGGTACTGAAGATGGTACAGGTGGTGGAGAATTATCACTTGTCCTGCTTCCTGCTAATTTTAAAAAGTTTGAAAAAGTAACATTTCTTAAAGAAGAAATTACTTTAACAACCTACCACAAACCTTTCTCAAACACAAAAAGCTAATCAGAAATCCCATTCTCACATTAATGTAGTTTGTAAAATATGTTGTGTGCAGAAAGACATAATCACGTACTCTTCTTCAACCTACTAACTTCTCACCTATATAGGAGAGAATTACACCAGCCAATAGAACATCATTAATCTAGACATCCAAATTATATGCCATTACATAAAAAAAAGATATTCTTTAATAGATTATCTTTGACGTTTGATTTATAAGGCCTCAACACATCGACATATGTTGTATGTAAAGGAATGTTGCTACCATTGACTAACTTTGCACGCTTTCCTTCCATTTCGGAAATATTGTAGGGTCCAATAAAGTTGTGTTCCAAAATCCAACTTTTCCTCGTTGTTCACCTGCAATTCTTTAAAAGCAGTAAATCTCTTTTGCTGAAGGGGCACGTCTTATATTTCTTTGAAACTATATTTTTCTTTCTGTTTTTTCTGGGCAACCTCAATATTTTACTTTGTCTGCTTCTGCAACTCTGCTTTTTAAAATTAGGATAACAAAAAATAGATCTCATGTTTTTAACAAGTATTGAACAAGTACACATCACATACATTTGTGGATTAAAATACACATTGGAGTACTCTAAATTTCACATTGCAATGATAAATCAATACTGAAAAAATTATACTACCATCAACAGAGAATTTTTTAGATAGTCTACGCAATCCAATCTTCTGGAATTTACTGAAAGCAATAGGATACACATTAAGGCATATATAATCAAGCTCTTGGTACTTAGTGGATTCCATTTCTATGGAAAATAAAGATAAACGGGGAAAAAGTTAAAAGAAAAGCATTATAGATGTGAAGAACACATTTTACATGCTCACATTTAAGCAGAAAGATATAAATAACTATAAAGGTGTGTGAATATACAATTAGTAAAAGAACTGCCACCCCGTCTTCACAGCTCAATACGCCCACAAAGGTTAAGCGAGGGATACAGAGTACAGTCCATACAAAGAGACGGGTAAGGCCTGCGAAATGGATGCAGTTTGAAAACATGAAAGTTTAACAAAGGGCGCTCAGGCACTGCAGTGACAGGCCTGACTTTTATATTTAGGGTTACATGTGTGGGTGGCACAATTACTGCTGCAGGGCCACTAGCAAAAACAACAGTTAATGGATAGAATGCAGAACAATGTCATACATCCATCCCAGTACAGAGATCTGGGCCTGAATCCATTGTTTTTCTACACTCCACACAACTCCAGTTCAGACATGGACATATGCAAATCAGCATTGACCCTGTGCCTCATGGGAACAGTCCAGCCCGAACTGCTAAGCCATGTCTTCCCTGGACCGGAATCAAGCATCCTAGGACTGGTTTCTGGCTATCAACCGTCATCAGCCAGTATAGCTTGACTCCAGTGATGTGGAGAGCACGGGACATACGTCTGAGCATACCCGTCCCACTCGGGGTGACAAATGCAAAAACAACAGTTGATGCACAGAATGCAGAACAATGTCATACATTCACCCCAGTAGAGTGATCTGGGCCTAAATCCATCATTTTTCTGCGCTCCACACCACCCCAGTTCAGACATGGCCATATGCAAATCAGCCTTGACCCTGTGCCTCATGGAAACAGTCCAGCCCGAACTGCCAAGCCATGTCTTCCCTGGACCGGAATCAAGCACCCTAGGACCGGTTTCTTGCTATCAACCGTCATCAGCCAGGATAGCTTGACTCCAGTGGTGTGGAGAGCACAGGACTCACGTCGGAGCATACCCGTCCCACTCGGGGTGACAAATACAAAAACAACAGTTGACGGACAGAATGCAGAACAATGTCATACATTCACCCCAGTTTAGAGATCTGGGCCTAAATCCATTGTTTTTCTGCACTCCACACCACCCCAGTTCAGACATGACCATATGCAAATCAGCCTTGATCCTGTGCCTCATGGGAACAGTCCAGCACGAACTGCCAAGCCATGTCTTCCCTGGACCGGAATCAAGCATCCTAGGACCGGTTTCTGGCTATCAGCCGTCATCAGCCAGGATAGCTTGACTGCAGTGGTGTGGAGTGCACGGGACTCACGTCTGAGCATACCCGTCCCACTCATAGCATTTACATGAGCAGCCCTGGTATACATGGTATACATAACTATCAAGATTAACATATTAATCATGGACAAACAATTACAATTACACTTTCAAATGGCAGCAATTGCACTTAAAGACTGATCATGAAGTGGTGAAGTGTACAAAACATCTATTTTGGCGAAAGCATGTCATAAAAAGATGTGGGATAGAGGGAAAAATGGTTAGGGAACCTAAGCCAAATAAAGGGCCAGTACAACACCATAGTGCCAAGGTTACAAATCCAGCAATAGTGCAGCCAAGAAACAGGATAAAAAAAACACTGGCATTAAATAGGCCACACTGAGGGACAAACAGAAAAGAGTAAGAAAATTAAGAAGACCCACAGGTCATAACCATGCAGGCGTCACGGTGAGGCACTACAAACAGTTTTCTCAGATTGATATACCACCTCTGAGCACAGGAGTGAGGTCTCACAAGTGAACAAATAATTATTAATTATCATCAATTAAGACTATGCTAGTCTCAGGAGGCAAAACTTTTGTAGGCCAACTAGATGACATAAAAAAAACAACTATAGGTCACGTGAGGCAGCAAGAAATATTAAAAGTCAGTGGAGGATTAAAAGGGAGCCATTATGATGATTAGGAGGGAGTACATACGTTGAAACACAAAGCACGTGGCGTAGCACAAAAATGCAACACAGATATTCATGAACGCACAATATATAGGAAAAGAGGCCAGGGAAGGCCATAAGAGGCAGTAATAAATATAAAAATTCATGGGAGATTTAAGAGGGAGCAAATACGATGAAGCGCAAAGCACGTACCGCACAAAAATAAAGCAAAACAGAGCAGGAAGGGCCACGTGACGCTCAAAAAAATACCATCAAGCACGTAAAATTTATAGGAACAGAGGCGAAAGCATGTGACACACTTCAAAAATACAACACAAATTCATGCACGCACAACTTATTAAAAAGAGGCCTAGGAGGGCCCGGTGACGCAGAAGGAATTAAATATTACGATCATCCAAGTACGATCAATAAGAATAGATGTGTGGGAAGGCCATGTGAGGCAGTAATAAATATTAAAAGTCATGGGAGAATTAGGAGGGAGCAAATACGATGAACCACAAAACACTAACCCCACAAAAATAAAGCAAAACAAAGCTGGGAGGGCTTGATTTCTATGCCTATATAGGGGCATGAATCGGGAAAATACATACGGAATCTAAATCGCCACACAGCAGCCCTCCTCGTCGCAACAGACAACATCCATACCTTACTGGACAAAGGAGAAACAGCAGCCCTCATCCTCCTCAACCTTTCAGCGGTGTTCGACACAGTCTCTCACCGCCCGCTAATACGCAGACTCCACGACGCAGGGATCCAAGACAATTCCCTCGACTGGATCCGCTCCTTCATCTCCGGAAGAATGCAGTGGGTCAGACTCCCCCCTTTCCTCTCGGACCCTACACCTACCACCTGTGGAGTCCACCAGGAGTCCTCCCTCAGCCCTACGCTCTTCAACGTCTACATGGCTGCGCTCGCTCCATCATCAGAACCTACAGACTCAACATTGTGTCATACGCAGACGACACCCAACTCATCCTCTCCCTATCCAACAAACCCAACACCGCCAGACACAACTTTCGAGAAGGCATGACAGCCATCGCCAAATGGATGAAAAGCAGCTGCCTACAACTAAACATCAACAAAATGGAACTACTCATCATGGGCCCAAACCCAGATGCCTGTATTGACACCAGGTGGCCCCCCGCCCTCAGAAGCCCGCCACCCCCACAGACCATGCACGCAACCTGGGAATCATCCTGGAGTCAGAGCTCAAAATGGACTGCCAGATCAACTCCGTTTCATCCTCCTGCTTCCACACCCTCTGCCTCCTACGTAAGACCTTCAAATGGATCCCCCTCAAACCCAGAAATACCGTCACTCATGCCCTGGTCACCAGCAGGCTCGACTACGGCAACGCGGTCGATGCCGGAATAAACAAAAACCTCACCCACAAGCTACTGAACATCCAAAACACCACAGCAAGACTGGTCCTCAACCTGCCAAGACACTGCCACATCTCCCAGCACCTGTGCACACTCTACTGGCTCTCCATTGAAGCTAGAGTCACCTTCAAGATGCTAACCCACGCTCACAAGGCCCTCTGTACCAGCATACCTGAACAGCAAACTCAAATTCCATACACTCCAAAGGACCCTACGATCAGCCCAGCTCTCCTACGCCATGGTCCCCCGCACCAGAAAGACCAGATCAGGTGGCCTCTCCTTCTCCTTCTGCGCAGCCAGAGCCTGGAACGACCTTCCGCCGACTTTCCGCTCCACCTCAGACAGATAACATCGCTCCCCATCTTTGCAAGAAACCTCAAAACCTGGCTATTCGACAGACCCCTCCTTGATGGACTGGAACCTGCGAACGCCCCCACACCCCCCAGCGCCTTGAGACCCTTTGGGTAAGTTGTTGCGCTTAACAAACACCTCATTTGATTTGATTTAAACTTTGGGAGACCGATGGTGATGCAGCTTGATCGCCAGCAGTGCAACTGAAGAAGATGATATTTCATGAGAGATATTTGGTGCTCACCTTTCTCTAGATAAAGCTGTTAGGTTTCTCTCTATAAATACAACATCTAAACAATTCTGCATTCATTAAATTTCCGAAAATTCAATACTCTACTGACCCTTAGTGGTAGGCTTTAGTTAACATAAGTCTCACAGTACCAAGCAAATGCTGTACATCGGTAACACATTCCTTTCGATGTGTATGTTGATTTCATTAATCTCAAAACCTTTTATTAATCCCAATAAACTGAACAGCTATGGTTGCATTTTGAAACAGTTCAGAGCTTTGAGGTTGGGGGACTCAGTTGTTAAAACTAACACCATCGCATAATGATTTCCAGAATAGAGGCAAGTGTGAATCATGCAGAGCCATGATGTTGTGTTCATGTTCTTTTATAGTCCTAACAAATACAATCAAATACACACATCTGAAGCATCATGCTACGGGTTTCCAGGTAAAAAACTCACAGTTATCCTGTTTAGCTATAGGGTGGTCAAATCTTCTATGTATTTTTGTTGCCAAATGCAGACTACAACCTGCAATATCTCTATGTGTGACATTGTTCTGTAACAGAGCAATTTGGACTGCGCTTTGTTTAGGGGCGGCTCCTACATTTGAGCATAGGAGATTCACACCAGAAGCCCTAGAGCTGACAAATAAAATGGTAATAAGTTAATTTATTACCATTTTATTTTTCAGCTCCTGAACGAATTGTGAGGACACGGCAGGTCGAGTGCTGCTGATTGGAAGCAGCAGGGAGCTGTGCGCTTGGAAATGCGCATGTCTCTTTGGACAACTGCCTTGTGATGGACAGCCAGACATGCATTTTAAACTTCTCTAACCTATCTGTCTTAGACAGCTGAGTTAGAAAAAGCACCGGCCTCCAGCGCTCATTGAGGCCGCTCCCTTCAATTTGTGTGCTGCTCTCGTGCTGTGAGAGCAGCACCAGGATTGGTTTGTGCAGTTTCCTGGTTCGGGAGAAGACACTTGAGGGAGGAGGACGTCACACTGCAAGCAAGAAAGGCAAGCCGCTTTTTTTTTCTTGCCTCTTTCCTCACCATCCTCAGTACATACCAGCCGCCACTGGCTTTGTTTTAGAGTAGAACCTGGAATTGGTTCAAGAACAGAACTGGCAACTATGCTTTTTAAGGAAGTCATCTCTTCTCCAGAGAAGTACCTCTGATGTCTATGAAGTGTGAGGAAGTGTATATTGGGGTGCTAAAGTGTATGTGTTCATTCATTCTTTTTTTTTGTGTTGACATTTTTTATTGAATTATGCAATAAAATACATAGCAAGTATCAAAGTCATAAAATAGCAGAGCAATAAAAATTGAAGCAACAATAGACCTCAGTAACAGAATATTGAATGGAAGAATAAATTAAAAAATTATGAAATTTACTGCTAATAAGAGAGAGAAAGGAAGAATTAACAGTCTATGCTCTATTACCTATTATGAAATAACAATATAAAAGGTATGATATATGTTATATTGTAGTATCAGAATAATTAAGGAATTATAAGCAAAGGCATAAGGAAAAGAGAAATAGGAAGAATGAAAGGAAAAAGAAAGAAAGTACCAGAGTAACAGGAGGGGGCAGGAGTGAGGAAAAGAGGAAAGGGAAAGGATAACTAGAATAAAATAGCATAGGAAAAGCAAATGGAATGATTAAATTAGGTAGATAAAGTGTGTACAACAGAAGAGGGAGTGGGGTTAGAGTTGTCATCTAATGTAGTTTCCTGAAAGGGGGACGAAGTTTGAAGAAAGATGTCAGCTTGGTCCTGAAGGTTGTAAATTGTGCGTTCGTGTACGGCCGTCTGCACCATTGCCACCAACCATTCTTCCTGAGAAGGAGCAGAGGAAGACTTCCAATGACGTAAAATGCAGATCTTGGCTGTAGCCAAAGCAGTATGAAGAAGGCGAGTCTGTGGCTTAGAAAGTGTTGGAAAACCACGGAAATCATGTAGAATAATGGTGGCAGGTGTAAGAGGTGAAATTAATGCCATTGTAGAGTTCAAAGTTTTCCCAACAAAGAGCCAGAAGGGTTTGGTGCGTGAACATTCGCAAATGATATGTGTTTTATCACAACCAAGAGTAGAGCATCTCCAGCAAGAAGTATTCGATAATAACTGAGCTTCATGTAACTTAACTGGAGACCAGTGCCATTCATGAAGGATTTTAAAGATACAGAATTTGAGATGTACTTCTCGAACACCTTTATGTAGCCCTTCTAAAATTTGATCCCATTGAGCATTGGAGTACATAATAGATTGCCATTTAGTCCGAAGAGTATGTGAAAGAGGCTGTGAAAAGAGAGGGTGCAAAAATGTTTTATAGAGACCAGAAGTCACTCCCTTGAATTTCCCCCATAATTGTAGATAAGATAAAATTGGAGAAACCTGAAGCAACCACGGTGAAGAACCTAGGAGTTTTTTAATACATTGTTGAAGTTGGATGTATTTAGAAGAGTGTAGAAGTGGACAATGAAATTCCTCACAAAGTAGGGGAAAAGTTTTGAAATCTCCATCATGTAGGAGTTGATCTAAAGAATAAATGCCAGCCTCCATCCACAAAGGCCAAGACAAGGTACGACCACTGATACGAATAGCTGAATTATTCCATAGGGGAGCATTAATGTGAATTTGCGGATTAGAACTTAATATGCAATGACCTCTCTGCCAAAATGTATGCATTGCTGATCAAATAGGAATTTTAGGATCAGAAGAACTAGTACCTGTACCGTACAAAAGGGATAGTCCCGGATTTTGAGAATGAAGACGACGTTCAATTGATACTCATTGTGAAATGTCTTTAGATTTGAGTAGGAAAAATGAGAGTTTAGAAATATGTAGGGCAAGTGAATAATGTTCAATAGAGGGAAGACCCATGCCTCTATCTAGTTGATGGGCCTTTAATTTAGCATCAGCAAAACTCGGTTTGGGTGTACCCCAAATAAAGAGCTTTATCTTTGAGTCAATGGATCTAAGAGTAGTTAAAGGAACGTGGAGGGGGAGCATACCTAAAACATAGATGAATCTTGGTAAAGTAACCATCTTGATCGCTTGAACTCTACCCCATTAAGATAAACCTAAAGCTTTCCATTCGTCAAAGTCCCTCTGCATTTGGGAAAATAAAGAAGCCATATTATCCGCAACCATATTATCCAAACCTCTATTAATCAAAATTCCTAAATACTTAAGGTGTGAGGATTGCCAGTGACAAGGGAATCCAGAAATTGCTGTCTTCGTAGTGCCAATTGAAACAGGTAACGCTTCACTTTTGTCCCAATTTATTTTATAACTGGAGAAGGAGGTAAAGTCATTAATAATTTGAAGAAGGGCTGGGAGAGAACGGGGGAGGTTTGTAAGCTTTAGAAGAATATCATCTGCATATAAGTAAATTTTAGAATGGCCAATTGGAAGAGGGACACCTACAAAATCATTAGATTGGCGGATTGCAGCACCCAGAGGTTCCATCGCCAAGTGAAAAAGAAGAGGGGACAACTGGCAACCTTGGTGTGTACCTCTGCGAATTGGAAAGGAGGTAGATATGAAACCCCCACGATTTACTTGAGCTAACAGGCTTTCATATAATAAACATACTTTATTGATAAATTGGTCACCTAAGCCAAATCGATGCATTATTGTAAAGAGATATTCCCATTCAATGCGATCAAATGCTTTCTCAGCATCAAGCGAGAGAACCAAAGCATCTTCTGGCAGTTGTTTAGCAGGCCATAATGTGTGAGCCAAAGTACAAGGATGATTGCGGGAGGAACGGCCCGGGACAAAACCCACTTGGGAGTTATGTATCAAGGAAGGTAATACTTTGCGAAGACGGGATGCAAGAAAACTAGCTAGGATCTTGACATCAGAATTCAAGAGAGATATAGGGCGATAACTTCCACATAACAGAGGGTCTTTGCCTGGTTTGGGTAAGAGAGCTATAATTGCTTTATTAGAAAGGGGGCCCAAGGAGGATTCTTTGTCAGCCTCTAGAAATGCAGCATGTAAAGTATCTATCATACTCTGACCAGTCCATCTATAAAATTCGTGGGGAAGCCATCCTCTCCCGGCACCTTATGATACGGCAGAGCAGTAATAGCCGAAGAAATCTCGTCTCTTGTAATATTACCTTCATGTAAATCTCTGCCATCATCCGAAAGCCACGGAAGATTTACCTGGTCTAGAAAGGTTGACATTTTATTTAAATCAAGCTGATTACTTGGGGAATATAGAGATCGATAAAAGAAAGCAAATTCCTTAACTATTTTGTGAGGTCTGGTGAGTATTTCACTCTGGTTCAACTTAATAGCTGAAATAGCCATAGCAGCTTCTCTCTGGTGCAATTGCGCAGCCAATAGTCGACCAGCCTTTTCTCCTTGTTCATAATGCCTCCCTTTCATCTTTTGCAATGCATATTCACCCTTAGATGAAAAAAGACTATTAACAGACACACGTACTTGTTCCAATAATTTGCGATTCTGTAAGGTAGGGTTTGATAGATATAATTGAGAGTAATGTTGAATGTCTCGCTCTAATTCTGTTTGTTTTGTAACATTATTTTTATTGATAAGAGCAGCATTGCGCATCAGCTGCCCTCTAATACTAGCTTTAGCTGCTGCCCAGACTGTTCTCTTGGAAGAGACGGAGTCCTCATTAATAGTGAGAAACTCTTGGAGATGAGATTGTAAAAGAAGCTTACCCCCAGGTGTCTTATACTTCTGTATACTCATTCTCCATGGCTTTCGACCTGGCCTAGATAGACCTAAATCAAGAGATAGAAGAACAGGAGAATGAATGGATATAGCAGCCTCCAAACTTTTAGAATCTGTGACCAATTGGACCACTTTATGTGATAAAAGAAAATAATCCAAACGGGAAAATGTGCCATGTAAAGAAGAAAAGAATGTATACTCCTTATCCTGTGGATGACTGAGCCGCCAATGGTTAACCAGACTGTTATCAGAAAGTATATCTTGCAATGTTCAATCATTCTTCTTGCTACCCTGATGACAAAAATTTGCTAGCAGTATCAGTACATGAGGAGCTAAAAACATTAAAAAACAAATAGCTCTTTTATTTGAGTAATCACCTATTTCCAAGTGGTGCACTGAAGAGCCAAGACAAATCCAGAACTGCCCAAGTGCACTTTTTAGTGAGTTAGAGGGATATAATATGATATGATTTATAAGACTGCCCTCAGTGCCTTAAGTGGGTCAGGTCCTGTCTGTGCTCAGCAAAGCAAAAATATGGTGGTTGAGATTTGCCCCTATCAGGCCCACTATTCCGGCCCTTGACATCTCATGGAAGAACTGGCACTCTGCTCACCAGGCGAAAGTTGCTGAGTGTCATCTAAGTAAAGTGCTAATAGTCTCAGGTCTGAAAAGCTGAGACTTATAGAAAACCAGGCATGTGTCCATGGTTACAGCGTGCGTGTGTTGGGTTTGCAAAAGAGGTATGACCTCCAGGCTGCTTAAGATGGAGAATTTGTTCATGTTTGGCCCTTTAATAAGTGTCAGGAGTAACTTTATTCACAAAGTGGCATGAACCCAGTGCATGGGCTGCCTGGGATATTAAAGTATTATGAAGAGCAGGACAGTCTATTGACTTCAGTGCCTTGGACTCACTTTAAAGCCAAAACTGTGGAAGGCTGGGCCCCTCCCAAACAGAGGGACACTGGAGGTCCTTGCCTGGGCTTTGCATTTCTTCAATATAATTAATTTATATAATAATAAATAAAAGCAGACTCAGTCTGCTCATGCATGATGAGGTAACTAACCCAGAGATTAGGTGCCGACAAATACTTATCTTTTCTCTCTCCTGGATATTTTCATCTAGTTATGAGTTAAAAGCCATTGCTGGCCCCGCAAAAACCTTTTGGTCTGGGCCCCAAAAAAGATTCTGACTGGTAGACAACAGGTTCAGTAACCATGAGGTCCTTGAATTGATAGTGGGTATCATGAATATAGATGTTTCCTGATGGAAACGTAGGGCACAAGGAGGGAATGTGGAAAAGTAAATTTTGCCATGTTATATGTGCCTACGTGTTCCCCATCTTATGTTATATATGCATGATCGATATGCATGTATCCCCTATGATCGATTAAAGACGCAATTATAGTTGCGTCCAGCTCTAGTATGCCAGTTTTCAGTTCTCGTGAAAGCAACGAGTAGTAGGCCTATGTTGCCACGTTTTACAGTGTGCACGTTAATTCAGTAAAATGTCCCCGTTTCTAGGCCTCAAAAGGGCCCGGACACCAGATTCAAGCTCTTGTCTCCTGAACCCTCTCCGAGGAGCGATACAGCCCCCACCTGCATCCCTGACCCTTCACTTCCTTTCGCGCAGCACAGTGCCCGGCCCGGCCTGGCTCTGCCTGCCTGTCTGCCAAGAGTATGTTATGCTTCTAGTTATCAGTCCAGTCCTCCTTCTCTGCATTCCTAAGCTACTGAATCGCATCAATAGTTTCAGCCAGGGTCTAGCCTTTCTGTCTCCAAGTAAGAGAAATACTGTATTAATATCCATAGAATATTCCTAGCACACGCAATACATGTAGAATAAATGCATGCACCAGCCTTAGTGTCAAGTAGCCTTTGCCCTGATAACTTTTGGATTCTATCAACATGTACTCCAAACACCAGATACCAGATATGATATAGGTACATGTCGTCCTGACACCGCAGACTTTAGTCTCCTCTTCTAGTGCAGAAGTCATAGCCCCCAGTTCTTCCTGGTAACACGTCATTGCCCGTTTGCGCGCACCACTAGGTTAAAGGTCCCAGCTGCTCGAGTAGCCCCTCCATGTTTTCCGCCCCATTCATGACACTTCTGTGACGTTCATACCACATGTTCCAGTGTACGCCCTGTACACGCCTTCTTGTTACACCCATTTTGTTCTTATCTTTCGCGACTGCCACGAGTTACGCCTACTGCTACGCCTACTGTATTGAATGTAATGTAATTGTTCTAGTATATATACAATGTACTGTTACTGTGATGTATCCATTTCCTTCCTTCCTTCCTATTTTATTTCAGGCTGTCCCGTTCCAGTCCCTTTCCTTTTTGCCTGAATAAATCCTTCTGACTCGGACACATCGGATCCTGCCTCTTATTCATTGAGCTATCTGTTATTGTTATATCTCGTCAAAAACAGTACCGGTAATTAATTATTTATTTACCACATAATGGCGCCCGAACAGGAACTTGCCCTTTCCCCACGCGCCGGCAAAGCCACGCAGGCCCCCTGACCCTCTGCAGCCGTGACGGAACCATACCGTGCACGTGCAGATATTTCTGCTTCAAGTATCCCTCAGGCCCACGGAGGAGACGGAGGTTGCGGTCCAGCATCCAGACGAGGCGGTGAGGAACGCGGCGAGTCCCGACCGGAGCCCAAGCCGAGAGTGCAAGGTCCAAAGTATCTGGAGGCCCACCTGTAACCGAAGTTTCCGAAGTTCGTAGTCCGACGTCGTAGTAGTCCAGTCCAGTCCAGTCCGAGGCCTTCCAGTTTCTGCTTTCCCGGTGAGTACCGTCACAGGGGGGTATCTAGACAGGAGCATTAGTTTGCTCCTGGTCCGATGGGTTTGGGTACGCAGATCCAGCACGAAGTATCCACCTAGGTGGGTACGGGTCAAGACGTGTCTCTTTATGGGACCGGTATGTTCTGTACTGTTTTAGCAGTGCATCCAGTAATTCTAGTAAGTTCAGTTCTCGAGAAATTCCTGTGTTCCGTTTTCAGTGTATCAGGTAGTATTTCTGTTCGAACTGTTATTCATGTATTTTTATGTCGTGGTATGAGAGTTTTGTTTGCTATGTTATTACTGTGATTATTGTATATTGTATTTCAAGTGTATTCCCGTAATGCCTCTGTTTTCCAAGTTACGCCAGTTAAAGACCAGAAAAGGGTTGCTTGAAGAAGCAGTCCCTGTCCCTCCTAGGGACAGTCCAGGACATTTTATGTATCACAAGCATGGCTTAGATGTCATAATATATCTAGACTTATGGTCAGACTACACGAAAGATCTTGAAGAGAAATATAGATGGCCCGTATCAGGTACATGGGATGCCGAGTGCATCATGCGAGTAGAAGAAGCATTATGGAAAAAGAAAGCCAGACAGTCCCAGAAAGATGCCATCGAGTTATGGCGCAAAGAATCTCATAGAAGAACCGAAAAAGAATTCAGAAAAACAGAATTAAGTAGGGAATCCACAGAAAAAGCCCAAGAAAGGGAATTAATAGAAGAAGGTGAACGAGTTAGAGCAGAACAGTCAGACAGACAGAGAAATGCCCTTATTAAGGGTATGTATCCTCTTCTTGCCGAGGGCTTGCCAAAAGCAACCCCGGAAGCATCCTGTAATTTTCCGCCGCCATTGGTCCCGATTAAGCTGCGTCATAAACCGACCGCAGCTGATATTTTTCTTTCATCATATTTGGATGATACAGTCCCAGAATATGCAAATCCTGTTCCGCCTGCTCCCGTTAATAATGTAATTCCTGCTCCTCCAGCCGCTGGTCCAGTGGGTCCAGTTAATGTTACAGCACCTGTTACAGCACCCCTGGCCCAGCCCATAGTACATGTACCCGCTTTGCCAGTCACTCTACCAGCCCGTACAGTATTCCCCGACGATTCTAGTTTAGGAGCCGCGGGGGGAGGTTCTCCTCGTACCCCGCCTCAACCAAGACGTATGACGCTACATGAACTAGCGTTACAGCATACGCCAAAAGTGACTACATACGGAGATATCAAGCGAGCACTTACTGAATGTCGTTATGATCCAGTTCCAGGCGATGATCACATGGTCATATATTGATTACGTTTAAGACGGGTTGCCAGCTATTTGGACACCCTGCCCGATATGGGAGAACATCTAGACAGAATATACAGTTTTATCCGTACAGGAGTGAATCCAGGAAGTATTCACGAAGCCATGGTTCAAAGAAAAGTCGAGACTCAGCTCATGATTTTAAAGTTTTTGATTAACTGTTTAATAAGAGAGCAAGATTTTCCAGAAAAAGATCAAGAAGAAATGAAAGTCCTGACTAGGTGGAGTGACAATATAGCCGATGGAAAACACAAGACACAAAATTGTATAGAGAGTATGTACAAGAAAATACGAAAAGAAATTGTAAGTATACACGAGAAAGAGAGAGTAAGTAAAGCAACCGAGAAAGAGAATGACTCTTCCAGTGAAGAGGTAGACCGCGAGAATCCTGACAGAATAGCGTATGTAGGTAGAACTAGACTTTCCGACCGACATTCACGTCTAGATTACAAGAAAGTTTTTCCCTCTCCAGCACCAGAACAGTACTCTCTAGAACAAGTATTCCAGGCTACAGATAAAATCCTGAAATCACGAATAGGTTATAGCGAGCTCAGTACAATGCATGAACAAGAACTAGCCCGATCAGCAGTCCGCTGGACTACTGATTCCGCCACGTTTCCAGATGAAATAGTGGCTCAAATGTTTCTGAAACTGCCCCCAGCCAAGCAGCGACTGGTGGGTATGTATATGATCCAGCACCTCATCACACTGTATGAGGATCAGCATTCCGATCCAGGTCCACTACATGATGTATTAAACGAGTTACTCCAGTATAGATGGAAAGGTCTAGGTACCGATTTAATTAGTGTCATTCTAGAACAGCGCCACAAATACCGAACGTTCCTGAATCCACATTTTGTTCACGTCTCACCCCCAGAAAGTAAATCATTCTACATAGACAGACAGAATCCGTTACGAGAAGTACATCCAGTCAAGAAAGAGGGTGGTGGTCTAGAACGAGTATTTGTTTAGACCCCCATCACTAAGATGGAACTCTTAGAAATGAAGAAGTTAATTCCCTGTCATGATAAAGATCCAGCAGGGTTTCACCGTGAATTAAAAGACATGCTCCGTATGGGAGAATACACGTATCCAGATATCATTAAAATGTTAAAGGTCCTGTTGCCCGCGGGCATATATGAAAAACTCAAAGAAAAAGAATGGGAGGTGGGAGAGAAAAAGATAGATTGGACAGCTCTAGAAGCTGAAGATAATACACGAGTACCAGGTACCGGTCTTGGGGATAAAGCTAAAGAATTGCCTGAGTTATTGATACAAGTTTTGCCAAGATTACTAGCCACGAAAAAGGAAGACTGGGATGCCATCTCAGCCTGTAAACAGAAACAAGACGAAGATACTAGTGATTTTTATTCTAGATTTGAGAAATGTTTTATTATTAATAGTGGTCTGAAAACAAGTAGTGAATCATACCCTCATCTTTTTGTTACCAAACTAGTCGAGAATTCAAGTCCACAAGTTAAAAATCGAGTACTGAAAGTCGAAAGTACCTTGCAAGCTAATACTCCGTCACAGATGTTACAAATGCTCCAGTACCACCAGAACAGAATCAGGGAAGAACAAGAACACGAAAGGAGACGTATGAAAGACACAAAAATGAAAGTATTAGTTGCACAATCTGTTCCCCAAGACAGTCAGAAGAGGGGTCCGAATCAAGCCAGTCATCCTGCAGTTCCCGTTAAAGGGACATGCAATTATTGTAAACAGCCCGGTCATTTTATAAGTGAATGTGCAGTTCTGAAACACAATATAGCTACTGGTAAGACTAAAGAAAGACCACGTCCGCCTAGACAAGAACAAGTTTCACAGACTTCCCAGCCACCACAGAATGCACAACAGACAGTTACAGTACCGCAACCTATAGCTGCCACACAACACGTTACACAGCAGATGTACCAGTATGCACAGTCCGAGTATCCAGATTATCAGCCGTATTCATGAAACAGCCTAGAGAGGGAGGTAGGCTTGCCTCTCATCGAGATACCTGTAGATCAAGAGGGTCCCTATGTACACAGTCAAGTATTAGGGAAAGACAGAAAGTTTCTGATTGATACAGGGGCAAGTAGGACTACCATCAGTCATGACGAGGTTCCAGGGGCTCCGCTCTCAGGCTCTAGAAATGTATCCCTTGGATTTTCAGGAAAGCCTATTGTTAATGAAATATCGAAACCAGTAACTCTAGAAGTTGGTCCATTGTCCCGAACCACAGATCTGTTACTCACGAAATCTTGTCCAGAAAATTTGTTAGGCATTAAGACATTAAAGGAATTAGGAGCAGTCATATGCTGCTCCCCAGAAGGAGTACGCCTGTTCCTCCGAGATTTTAAAGGTCATTATGTATTACGTGATTTTGATCCAAGATTGTTGAATGTACCACAGCATTTATGGGCGCAAGGTCCAACTGATGTAGGTTGTATGCATATCACACCCCATCGTGTGACTCTGAAACAAGGTGTTGTATTACCACGAATCCGACAGTACAAATTGCCACCTGAGGCTGTAGCAGCCTTATCCAAAATTATTGACGAACTTATTGTTCAAGGAGTGGTTGTAGAAACTGACTCCAATGTATTTAATTCTCCTATCATTCCAGTCTTGAAACATACTGATCCAAATGCACCTCCAGTTTATCGATTAGTGATTGACCTTCGAGAACTTAATAAATGTATCATTCCCCAGTACCCAGTGGTTCCCGATATTTCTTCTCTATTGACAGCCATTGATTCTGAAGCCACATTCTTTACAGTTATCGATCTCAAGAACGCATTTTTCAGTGTCCCCATTCATCCAGACAGCCAGTTCCTTTTCGGATTCTGTTTAAATGGAAGGAGCTATAAATTCACACGAGCTCCTCAAGGTTTCACAGAAAGTCCTAGCATTTACAGTCAAGCACTTAAAAGACAACTAGACAATATCAGCATGCCAACTGACACTGCCCTGCTCCAGTATGTCGATGATCTACTGATCACAGCCCGTTCTGAACGTGACTGCGAGCGTGCGTCACTTACAGTCCTGTATTTTCTGGCCGAGATGGGGCACAAGGTGTCCCCTTCCAAATTACAATTCTGTGTCCAGCAAGTGGTCTACTTAGGACACTTACTGTCCAAGAGGGGTAGGCAGTTGACACCTGACCGTATCCAGTTAATAGCACGTCTTCCACAGCCCAAGACCCAGAAGGAGGTACGAGCTTTTATCGGCCTCACTTCTTACTGCCGACAATGGATTCCTCAGTATGCATTTCTAGCCAAGCCACTGATACAGTTAACGACACAGGAGGCAGCCGCATCGACTGCCTCCCTTGGACCCAGGAACATACACTTGTTTTTAACGAGTTAAAGAAAGCTTTATGTAATGCACCCGTTCTTGCAACACCGAACTACAGTAAGCCTTTTACACTTTCTGTCACAGAACGCGATGGTACTGCTTTATCTGTTCTCACACAAGATCAAGCAGGACAATACAAGCCCTGTGCTTATTTTTCTAGCACATTAGATCCAGTAGCCCAGGCTCTGCCTGCGTGCCTCAAGTCAGTTGCAGCCACAGCACTAGCAATCAGACAAAGTGATTCCATAGTGTTAGGACACTCCCTGACAGTCCAAGTTCCACACTCCGTGGAAGTTCTTTTAAACCGAACACAGACTCAGCACTTAACAATTGCACGTTTAACAGGTTATGAACTGACACTGTTCCAGCCACACATAGAAATCAGACGCTGCAACATTTTAAATGCAGCTACACTGTTACCGTCAGTTACTTCAAATCCTGCCACACATGACTGTGTGGAAGTTGTTAACACCATGACAAAGCCAAGACAAGCCTTAACAGATATTGCATTACCTGATCCAGACCTGACACTTTATGTGGATGGTTCATGTATGAGAACAAGTACAGGAGAACTAGTAGCCGCGTATGCAGTGACTACTGAAACTGAAGTTATAGAAACACACCGTATTGACACTCTGTCCGCTCAAGCAGCAGAGCTCGTCGCTCTGACCCAAGCCTGCATACGTGCCAAGAACCTGAAAGTTCACATATACACAGACTCACGTTATGCATTCGTGGTCGTACACGACTTCGGAGTGCTCTGGCAAGAGAGAGGTTTCATGACTTCTCATGGAACCAAGATTCAGCATGGTCTCCTTATTCAAGCTCTGTTAGATGCAATACATTTACCGACAGCTATCGCTATCATGAAGTGCAAAGCACATACGAAAGTCACTGACATCATTTCCCAAGGTAACGATCTAGCAGATCGAACAGCCAAGCTCACAGCTCAGACTCCAGACATCCCAGTTAACACGGCACTGACACAAATTCCAGAACAGACTACTTGTATGACAGTTAAGGACCCTACGCAGGATGTCATAGACATACAGTTACATGCTACTCCCGATGAAATCAAGAAATGGTCCGAACAAGGAGGGGTCCAGACAGATCAAGGATGGTTGACGAAGGGAAAAGCCACATGGTTTCTCCCCGACTCTATGGTTCAAGTCATTATTAACACCGCACATAGTCCTGCACATTTAGGAGAAAAAGCTATGTTAGACAGTATTCAGAACCTTTGGTTCAACAAGCATTTACGAGCAGCAGCCAAGCAGAAAGTGCGTACCTGCATGATCTGTTGTCAGTTCAATCCAGGAAAAAGTGTCCCGGTGGAACAAGGTGGTTTCCAACCTCCCGACCACCCTTTTGAAGTCCTCCAGATGGATTATATTCAGATGGAGCGATGTCGAGGTTTCAAGTATGTCCTCGTAGTTGTATGCGCTTTGTCCAGGTGGACAGAAGCATATCCAGTTCCAGATTACACAGCTGCGACCACTGCCAGGCAGTTGGTTCGTGAGTATTTTCCCCGCTACGGATTACCTAGGGTCGTGTATTCAGATAACGGCCAGCCATTCTCATCCGAGCTCATGAAACAAGTTTCCCTTCTGTTAGGGTACCAGTGGAAGTTCCATTGTGTACGCCATCCTGAAGCAGCCGGTCTCGTAGAGAGACATAACCAGACTTTGAAAATCCGCCTTGCTAAAGTGTGTACAGAAAAAGGTGTAGATTGGTTAATAGCACTGCCAGTTGCCCTGTTCTACATGAGAATGGTCGCTCATTCCCGTTCAGGTTTGTCCCCGTACGAGGTCGTATTCGGCCGCCCTCCAAACATGTGGGGTACACCTATGCCCCGAAAGATTACAGATGTTTCCAGTAATATGCTGACAGATTACCTTGCCTCCTTGATGTCTGCACTACAATCTTGTCGTTCACAGGTTGCCGCTGCATTTCCAGACAACACCGAGGTGAAACCGCATGAATTCGTTCCGGGGGATGTCGTCCTGGTACGCAACTTTGATCGTTCAAGTCCGTTGGAGCCCCGTTGGAAAGAACCCCAGCTGGTGTTGTTAACAACAAGGACCGCCGTCAAGCTTGAGGGACGCAAGGGCTGGGTGCATACCAGCCACATCAAGAAATTCCATGGATTACGACAAAAGACATTTATCAAAGACTGCCCTATTCTTAAGGACTGCCCAAACACTGACTCTGAATTCAAACTTCCCCTGTTAGAGAAAACTCCGCAGCAGGAGTATAAAGCAAAACTCCGGTCTAGTAAAGTAAGTCAGCCAGTTTAATTGTCTAAGTCCCTCTCGGGTGAAACGGTTAGACAGGTTCCTGACATGTATGAGACAGACCCACACAGTGAGAGAGTTAGTCAAAACTCTAAGAGATGTATTATCGTTCTATTCTTTTTATTATTCTTGAGTCTTATGGTTACATGCATAAGTTATGCGTTACATTTATGTTTTCCTATTTCACATGTACATATGTTTTCTAACGTTACAGTAGAGCACACATTTAGTGACCTGCCTCCTCACGAGTTATCCTATCGTCTTGCTATGCGTAACAACACTTTTATCCGAATGTTGCACTATTCACACCAGACCAGCAATGCCACTAATTGTTGGGTATGTGGTCGACTCCCCCCTTTCCAGACACCGAAGGGAGTTCTGCCACTCTTTCCTTATCCGTTTTCACATAATGGTTCGTGTGGAGCATGGTCCACGTTAACGTCATCCTCAACTGATATGTCCCTTCTGAATAGAACATGTTTCCCAGACAAGCAAGGTCTTTCCCATAGAACAGGGTTAGATCTAGAAAATGAAGTGTATGATTTAGGTAATTATTCCTCGAATTTCATGGTTCTGAATGTCCAGTCCGATACTACTCCAGATTTGCCTGCTATTTCAGTTCTACCAGTCAAAGGCGAATTATGTGTCAGAAAGAATGGTTCCGCACATGTAGGACATAGTGATTGTACTACTGTGGTCGAGTATAGTGACAGTGGGAAATCTATTTTCAAAGCCTCACGTCATTCTTATTTTGTTTGTGGTGAGACCGCATATGTTCGTCTGCCCCTCGATTGGGATGGAACATGTTACATTGCCTTCCTACTGCCACCAGTTTTTCTAGCCCCATCTGATTATCACAGAAACACACATCTAGTACACATTAGACATAAAAGGGAGATCGAGTCCCCAATTGTCGATCAAACTGAAACTGCTCTAGAACAGTATCAAGATTTCAATAAAGGTTTCTTCTTCTTTATAGGCCCTGTCCAGAACAGTAAGCTAATACGTAGGCTAACCAGAACCCTTGAAGCAGTAGTGAATGAGACTACTTCTGCTCTAGGTAACTTAACTGAAGAACAATCTGCTATGAGATTTGTCGTGCTCCAAAATCGTCTCGTTCTTGACGTCATACTGGCCGATAGAGGAGGAGCATGTAGAGTCATCGGATCTAGTTGCTGCATTTTCATTCCTAATAACGCGCCGTCTGTTTATTCAGCTATAACCATACTTCATAAAATTGCCCATCAGTTACACCAGAATCCAGGCACCTGGGCATGGTCCGGTTGGCTCTGGAGTATCATATCTGCCTGGGGATGGAAAGTATTGTCATTCCTAGGTATAGCAGTAATGATCATTTTCAGTTGCCGCCTCTGTTTACAATGTGGCCCTGCGATTTGCGGCATGTGTGCTACCTCTTGTATTCCTAGTCCTAAATCCCGTTCCAAGATAATTCGAGACGAGCAAATGATGCTATATGAAATGATAGATGGTATCATGAATATAGATGTTTCCTGATGGAAACGTAGGGCACAAGGAGGGAATGTGGAAAAGTAAATTTTGCCATGTTATATGTGCCTACGTGTTCCCCATCTTATGTTATATATGCATGATCGATATGCATGTATCCCCTATGATCGATTAAAGACGCAATTATAGTTGCGTCCAGCTCTAGTATGCCAGTTTTCAGTTCTCGTGAAAGCAATGAGTAGTAGGCCTATGTTGCCACGTTTTACAGTGTGCACGTTAATTCAGTAAAATGTCCCCGTTTCTAGGCCTCAAAAGGGCCCGGACACCAGATTCAAGCTCTTGTCTCCTGAACCCTCTCCGAGGAGCGATACAGCCCCCACCTGCATCCCTGACCCTTCACTTCCTTTCGCGCAGCACAGTGCCCGGCCCGGCCTGGCTCTGCCTGCCTGTCTGCCAAGAGTATGTTATGCTTCTAGTTATCAGTCCAGTCCTCCTTCTCTGCATTCCTAAGCTACTGAATCGCATCAATAGTTTCAGCCAGGGTCTAGCCTTTCTGTCTCCAAGTAAGAGAAATACTGTATTAATATCCATAGAATATTCCTAGCACACGCAATACATGTAGAATAAATGCATGCACCAGCCTTAGTGTCAAGTAGCCTTTGCCCTGATAACTTTTGGATTCTATCAACATGTACTCCAAACACCAGATACCAGATATGATATAGGTACATGTCGTCCTGACACCGCAGACTTTAGTCTCCTCTTCTAGTGCAGAAGTCATAGCCCCCAGTTCTTCCTGGTAACACGTCATTGCCCGTTTGCGCGCACCACTAGGTTAAAGGTCCCAGCTGCTCGAGTAGCCCCTCCATGTTTTCCGCCCCATTCATGACACTTCTGTGACGTTCATACCACATGTTCCAGTGTACGCCCTGTACACGCCTTCTTGTTACACCCATTTTGTTCTTATCTTTCGCGACTGCCACGAGTTACGCCTACTGCTACGCCTACTGTATTGAATGTAATGTAATTGTTCTAGTATATATACAATGTACTGTTACTGTGATGTATCCATTTCCTTCCTTCCTTCCTATTTTATTTCAGGCTGTCCCGTTCCAGTCCCTTTCCTTTTTGCCTGAATAAATCCTTCTGACTCTGACACATCGGATCCTGCCTCTTATTTATTGAGCTATCTGTTATTGTTATATCTCGTCAAAAATAGTACCGGTAATTAATTATTTATTTACCACAATTGGACCACTTGATGTGATAAAAGAAAATAATCCAAACGGGAAAATGTGCCATGTAAAGAAGAAAAGAATGTATACTCCTTATCCTGTGGATGATTGAGCCGCCAATGGTTAACCAGACTGTTATCAGAAAGTATATCTTGCAATGTTCAATCATTCTTCTTGCTACCCTGATGACAAAAATTTGCTAGCAGTATCAGTACATGAGGAGCTAAAAACATTAAAAAACAAATAGCTCTTTTATTTGAGTAATCACCTATTTCCAAGTGGTGCACTGAAGAGCCAAGACAAATCCAGAACTGCCCAAGTGCACTTTTTAGTGTGAGTTAGAGGGATATAATATGATATGATTTATAAAACTGCCCTCAGTGCCTTAAGTGGGTCAGGTCCTGTCTGTGCTCAGCAAAGCAAAAATATGGTGGTTGAGATTTGCCCCTATCAGGCCCACTATTCCGGCCTTTGACATCTCATGGAAGAACTGGCACTCTGCTCACTAGGCGAAAGTTGCTGAGTGTCATCTAAGTAAAGTGCTAATAGTCTCAGGTCTGAAAAGCTGAGACTTATAGAAAACCAGGCATGTGTCCATGGTTACAGCGTGCGTGTGTTGGGTTTGCAAAAGAGGTATGACCTCCAGGCTGCTTAAGATGGAGAATTTGTTCATGTTTGGCCGTTTAATAAGTGTCAGGAGTAACTTTATTCACAAAGTGGCATGAACCCAGTGCATGGGCTGCCTGGGATATTAAAGTATTATGAAGAGCAGGACAGTCTATTGACTTCAGTGCCTTGGACTCACTTTGAAGCCAAAACTGTGGAAGGCTGGGCCCCTCCCAAACAGAGGGACACTGGAGGTCCTTGCCTGGGCCTTGCATTTCTTCAATATAATTAATTTATATAATAATAAATAAAAGCAGACTCAGTCTGCTCATGCATGATGAGGTAACTAACCCAGAGATTAGGTGCCGACAAATACTTATCTTTTCTCTCTCCTGGATATTTTCATCTAGTTATGAGTTAAAAGCCATTGCTGGCCCCGCAAAAACCTTTTAGTCTGGGCCCCAAAAAAGATTCTGACTGGTAGACAACAGGTTCAGTAACCATGAGGTCCTTGAATTGATAGTGGAGTGTCAGCCAAAGGGGAGTCAAAGTAGCTCCCACTGCCACCCTACCCTACTCTCTCACTCTCCTCACTGTGAGGATCTCACACTTTGATCATTGGCTGCAGTGAGACAAGTCTAAAGTGCTCCAGCATTAGAGTGGAACCCAGCTGTCTGCTACTGATTAGACTTTCAGGTCAGAGGAGGACAACACATTGGCTGGTGAAGAGGGTGGAGGTGCATTGAAACCAAATGCAGCAATTCAAGGGCAGAAGGCAACAGCCCCTGTGCTCCTTCTTTGGATTGATTTTAATGTGAAGCAAATCTGTGGCAAAGGCTGTCTTCTCCAACATGATGTAACATTTCAGATTCAAGGAAGCATCCGGGAAATAAGTTTTCTTTTCATTCTTTTATTTATTTCTGTCATAACCCTTTAACCGGCACTGAGTTTGTAAAACAAAAAGAAAAACACAAAAGGAAAAACTCAAGTGTTTTTGCAGCAGCCCATTGCAGTCACTTGCACATGGTGGTATTGCTGAAGAAAAAGACGTCAAGCTAGTGATTTTACTTTCAGACTCCTCTCTACACTTCCAGTCTCTTCTGCTTTCTCATGCAGGTTATTTTTTTCCACTATTTCTGACTTTGCCACTGTTTTCCTCAGTGCCTAAATTGTGGCAGTGGTTTCTTGTGTTCGGCACCATCGAATAATTGGTTTCCGGTGCTCGGCACAGGACCTTAATAGGCTGCCACATGGTGGCGCTGCTCACATGATTTAGAAATTAACAGAACAATGGTGGTTTATGAATGCAATACGCTTCAAAAATTAATAATATCTGCCTTCCCAGCCATTCCTTTAGCTTTGGGGAACTGGAACAGTTTGAACTGTCGCACTTGCAGGCGAGAGAGAGGGTTAGTAGTTGTTTTTGTACCGTCATTGGCAGCGATAACAGGGCAAGGGTGGTAAAAGCTGCAGGGTCATCCTGGTCTGGGCCCTTGCACTTACTATTTTGCAAATTAAGCACTGGTTTTCCTACAAGTCTCTCACTCATCCATTTTACCCTCTCTGCCTTTCTGCCTCTTGCTCTGATGATAAAAAAGGAGTCGCAGTTCCTAAAATTAGGTCAGGTGCCCCCACCCCCACCTTCAACCACTGGCACAAATTAACCACTGACTTTATGTTATGTGCGCATTCATCGAGCGCAATGTGAACGTGGTATGAAAAATTCCTCCTGTTATTTTCATAGAGCCACTAATGCTGGAGGTGGGAACCACAACTCCCATGAGGCTCTGCGCGTCACGCACGACATCGCAAGCGACAGCTCATTAGGAGGAAGTAGAATACGGCCAAGTGTCATGTCCGAAGTTCAAGGAGAGGTCTGGTAAGGGTGCTTTGCACCAACCCTCACTCTCTATTCTTGTTTCGAATCACGGTCCTCCGTTGTTAAGTGTCCTGCTCGTGCGGAGGAAGGTTCTTTGCCCCTGGGGTTTTCACCCGGCATTGTCAGCTGGCTGTGGGTAATGTCCTCCATTGGTGAGCATCCTGCTTGTGCGGAGGATGATTTCTGTTGTCCCTTGGGTTTTCACCCTGCATTGTCGGCCAGATGTTGCTAGACTAATGGTGTATCTCAGAGGTAGCTCATTAGGTCTAGGAGCCTGAATGATTTCACTGGAGCCTGGTACATTCAGTTCCTGGGATTAAGTGGCTACTCCAAGGCAATGCCTTATCGCATGGAGGCTTCGCCCCTTGTTTTTATGCTATCTCGTGTGGATCATAATCAATGGTGATATATCCCTGTATTATGGATCTCAACTCTCAAAAAGTAGTTACTGCTTGGATATTTATGTACGGAACAAGGTTTGTACTCATGTGTTATTCTGGCTCTAATATTAACAGGGGTAATAGGAGTGGTATGGGACTATGCTCTATCCCTGTGATGTAAAGTAGAATTTAGAAAAGGGTAGGTTCCTGGTAATACTACTCATGTGTATCAGTGATGTTGTTTCTTCATTAACGTCTGTGATTATCATCAGAGTGTGATGTATGCTCAATGTATATGTCCTCTATGTTTCCCTCAATTCAGATATAATACAGCAAGCGTTGTTACCACAAAGAAGGCACATTCTTTATTGAAGTCTCTCCTTTTCAAGGTGCAATACTTTTTTGTTACAGGTATAGGAAGCGGCGCTTCCCATTTACGTTTTTTCTATGTATGTGTTATGTGATCATGGCTAGTAAGTATTCATGATTGTGGTTGTCATTTCAGATCTCCCTCCCGGCTGTTCCCTTCCTTTCCTTCCCCCACTTGATCCTTCCACTGACCTGTGCCATTACGGCTATTAAGGCTTGGGTAGATCAAGAGGAGGACCATTCTGAGCAACAAACCGATCTTGAGGACCGACCGATCTGACACTTTAAAGCATTAAGCAACAATGAATCATTTGATAGCTGTGTGGCAGTATGCACATTTTATTATGATAAAGAAAGAAGCACAGCTAAGAGAAGTGGGGTGATCAGATGCCTCCATGTCACCAGACACAACTTTTCTAGTCCTTACAATTCCTCTCATCGGACTTTGTTTTCAGGTGTATTAGTCCAATTTGTGTAGTTCTAACTACAATTGCATTCCAACTGACAGAATGCACTGGTTTTCTTTCCATGACAAGTCCAGACTGGAAAAGAAGTATCTCAGAGAGACAGAGTCATCTTGTAAGATATAGTGTAGATTACTTTTTGTTATTTTCTCTGCAGAGAAAAACACGTTAATGAATTTGCCAAACATTAGGGTCTACCTGCATGTTTTAGGCCATGCCTTTAAATGCAGATACTAAACCTCATATTTAAAGACATATGTCTTAGGCCACTCCATCTATTGATATTCTCCAATTTTTTGATCCAACATAAAGTAATGCCTGCCTAATTTAAGACACTTTCGGAACCTTTTGGAATAGCTTTCTGTGCCCTTCGCATCATGTGTGGTTTTCACCAACACTCCTATGCTCCCTTTGTCCCTTGTATTCTTCCCTGCCACCATCCACTTCTCTTGTCCCTCCCATCGCTACTCTTTTGCAAGTGAACTTATGTAGAGGTAGGTCAGTGTAGAAGTAACTGACCATGTAACTGACTTTGAGCAGCAGATGGCCCTAGGCACTGGCATTTTCTGACAACATATTTTTCTTGTGACTAGACTTGACAGGGTGAAGCATTCTCGGCTGCTGAAACTGACCAGAGATGAACATGGCAAGTGCTGTCGTAATAAAGAGCTTGTGTCATCATCATGCATGTCATAGTGCCTCGAGGCTGGGCATGGATTATGTTAGATGTTGTTAGACCCTGAGACAGACCTTGGGTAATATTTGACACTGTAACAAGCCCATATGTTAGGACACAGCCAGGGTAATAACCCCAGGTGTCTTGTGACTCTGTAACTAAGTGTTTGCTTCTCTGAGAAAGAGCTATGGTTCTCAGAGAAAGTGCTTAGGTTTCAGGGCATAGCAGGACATTAAGATTAATTGTATTCAATACTCAGTACCTTGTTACTAATTGCATTTCTATTTTAATAACATAGGAAGCTTCACAGAAATTGACTCTCCCCAATATGCAATAATCTATAATTCAGTTTTTGCATCCACAGCTTCCTCATTGGTGGCATAAAAGCAGCACACTTGCTGGTCTGTAGCATTGAAGCACACACTGATGTTACCTTTAGCAACTGGGGATATTTCAGTATATTGCTAGGTACATATAGGCAGCAGTCTGACACATGATGGCTGTGATCATCAATGGCCCAAGAAAAGTGAGAGATATATCACCTTTGTGCTGCAGTATTTAAAAAAGATTTTCTTTTGATTTTAACAGGATTCATGCTGGGCATTTATTCTCACCGGAGCACATTTCCCCATAGTTTCAACATAAAAAATTTGCATATAGGTTTATTATCTTGCCAGAATATGAAATTTAACTTTTCCATGTTACTTCTGTTTCACTTTCTTGATTAATCTTAAGAAAACACCTAGACACTCATGTTGCAAACTTACAAATAACTTGGAGTAAAAGAGAGAGCATTCAATTAAAAAAAGATATATATTGGCAAATACCACTTTTCTCGGGCACCAAGATGGCCACACTATTATGATTCTGCTTTTGCCAGGGTACACACTCAAACACTATCCCCAGTTATTGGACACCTATAGCTACCCAACATGGCTGGGGTGTATAGTGAAGCCAGCAGCATTGCCTCAAGGCCCATTGAGCCTGATTGTGTAGCCTTTGCGGGGCAAAAGACACCACTAGAGCATGGGGCCTACTGAACCACAGGGTGGCATGTACAGCCGATACACCTTGGCGGAGGAGCCACTTACTGCAACCTGGGCATTCTGTGTGTCTCCATCTGTCCTGCACTGCTCCTGAATTCGGGTTGAGCCTTTTCACTGCACCTTGTGGTTCTGCCAACCCCCCCCCCCCCCCCTCCGCCCCAAGTTCTGCTTGTACTATCTCTATCCGAGGTTCTGGCGACCTGTGCCTGAACGGCAGATTGATAGGTGAGGCTGGACTCTGTGTGTACTTGTACCGAAGCCCGGGAAATCTGTTGCAGCTATAAGAAGAGGTTCAGAAATTGTTACCTGTGGCGTATTGTTAACATTAGGGGACGGGCCTCGGCAGCTCCGGGGCCCACCATTTTTTATGGGAGGAATAGCGCCATGCCACCTAAGAAGTAACTGCCCTTTCGTCTTACTTGCATATGATGGCTGCCGCAACTAGAAGTTTGGCCATGTTCCAGAGACTTCCAATCCAACAATTAAGGTTAATCCCCGGGGTGTGCTGTGGGCTCAAAGATGGAACTGGTGAATGGCTGGCCTGCTGCTCGCAGACAGTAAGCTTGCATCGGGGGTGGAACAGACCAGCTCCGGATGTTGACATTTCCCCGTGTGTTCCTTGCTGCTTCCTGCCTGCTTAAGAGCAGGGTATGTGTCGTCTCTAGAGTGATAGACTGTCTATCTGTCTGTCTGTCTTTCTGTCTGTCTGTCTGTTTTGTATTACTTGCTGAAGGCTTTAATTCATGACTGTTACATAGTTCTTTGAACATCCCTTTGCACTATTGCTCACTTTAAAATGCCACCCTGCGGAACGTGAGCAGCGCAATTCTTGGGCTACACCAAACACGCATGCGCTGGAGAGACGCGCATGCGCAGACCCTCCGTCCACCACGCATGCGCAGATCCTCCGCTACTCGCTGACGCATGCGCAGTGAAGACAACCATGACACAGCAAATAGCGCGCACCCCTCCCTCTCTTTCTACCAGACACAGGTGAAACTTATCAACCAAACACTACAAATAAGAGGCCAGGCGGCCCCTCACTAACACAACGGGCGCCGCGGAAGGACGAATAGGTCCAAGGAGGAACCCGACCGAAATACTCGTGAGTAAAAAACGAATCGCTACAGCTACGAATGGGGTAAGCAACTACTCTTTCTCCCTACAGGTTGGATATATTATGAACAATTTATTGTTCCAACAGGGTCTCTTTCTCTGCCAGGCGACCCATGAAGCTCTTTACAAGACAAAACAGAGTGAGGACCTAATGCTATACTCACCTGTACCTCACCTTGTGAATACGCTTTTTAGCCAACCACCAACACTATCGGTTTCATTTAATATTCACCACCAGTTCCGTGCCTGTGGCATGAACCCACAATAGCCGATTATATGTCGCACACCACCTTATAAGTCGGCATGTTGTGGTATATCAAAATATGAATCTAAAATGACTCTACCTTGTACGTCTTGTCTTTGTCCTATGTGTTCTATGTAGTCAAGCTTGAGGGAATCCCCCTCTAACAGCGACAGCGCTTTAGCGTGCGCTACACTTAGCCAAAAGACAACACAACCACTTAATTTTATTATTTAATTTGCACCTTCTTCACATAAAAACGGTCCTGAGGAAAGCCAGCTTTAAATCTACAAGGCACTGGCTGAAACATGTAGACCACACTAGACGCTGGAGGTCATAACTTGCACTCCAATTTACGTCTACCTGCCTTTTTTCTGCTAGCAGAGGCCCAGTTCAATAAATTATCTTACCCTCGGGTGCTGGGACCTTATGCATAGCTTTTAATCTTCACCTTCTTCACCCTATTCACCGCACACTCAGCAACATACCAGCTCCGCAGTCAGCTGGCGTTGAAGCACACCCGGGGCACATTCGGTGCCACTGTGGTGGGCCCGATGATGATGATGAAGCATGCCACCGACTAGGTCGGTGGGTGAGGGCTTTATAAGGAAAACTACGTTCTCCTTATTTTACGTACAAACCTGAGTCTTCTTTCTTCTCTAAATAGCTAGTCCTTTTTGATACATACATTTGTTTATGTTTGTCATTGATATCATGCATATTTTTCCCTTCCATATTAATAAAATTGCCGTAATAATGTTAAGCAGCCAAAAAATAAAAGAGAAAGAAAGGGATAAAAGAAAGTCACTGTAAAAGTAGACTGTGCAGATCTTTTGACTGGGGGAGTGTGTGACATTGATCCACATTCAGTCCATCACTTGTTCTTTTTTGCAATTGCCGCCCTAAGTGCGCTGGGGATGCCCAGACGTGGGTCCCAGGCACTCCACACCACTTGGAGTCAAGCTAGCCGGGCTGAAGAGAGGTGTTACCTCGAAACCGGTCCGGTCCTCGGATGCTTGATTCCGGTCTGGGAAAGATATGGCTGTTGTAGTTCGGACTGGACTGTTCCCATGGGGCAACAGGGTCAGAGCTGATTTGCATAAAGCCATTATCTGACCCAGGGTGGTGTGGAGTGCAAAAAAACGATGGAATTGGGCCCAGATCTTTTGACTGGGGGAGTGTGTGACATTGATCCACATTCAGTCCATCACTTGTTCTTTTTTGCAATTGCCGCCCTAAGTGCGCTGGGGATGCCCAGACGTGGGTCCCAGGCACTCCACACCACTTGGAGTCAAGCTAGCCGGGCTGAAGAGAGGTGTTACCTCGAAACCGGTCCGGTCCTCGGATGCTTGATTCCGGTCTGGGAAAGATATGGCTGTTGTAGTTCGGACTGGACTGTTCCCATGGGGCAACAGGGTCAGAGCTGATTTGCATAAAGCCATTATCTGACCCAGGGTGGTGTGGAGTGCAAAAAAACGATGGAATTGGGCCCAGATCTTTTGACTGGGGGAGTGTGTGACATTGATCCACATTCAGTCCATCACTTGTTCTTTTTTGCAATTGCCGCCCTAAGTGCGCTGGGGATGCCCAGACGTGGGTCCCAGGCACTCCACACCACTTGGAGTCAAGCTAGCCGGGCTGAAGAGAGGTGTTACCTCGAAACCGGTCCGGTCCTCGGATGCTTGATTCCGGTCTGGGAAAGATATGGCTGTTGTAGTTCGGACTGGACTGTTCCCATGGGGCAACAGGGTCAGAGCTGATTTGCATAAAGCCATTATCTGACCCAGGGTGGTGTGGAGTGCAAAAAAACGATGGAATTGGGCCCAGATCTTTTGACTGGGGGAGTGTGTGACATTGATCCACATTCAGTCCATCACTTGTTCTTTTTTGTAATAATGTTAAGCAGCCAAAAAATAAAAGAGAAAGAAAGGGATAAAAGAAAGTCACTGTAAAAGTAGACTGTGCAGCCGCTAAAACCAACTGTGGGAGTGGTAGAAGCCTCAACTGCACTCTTTCCTTGAAGTAAATCCACCCTCTTGACAGGAACTTTAGTAGCAATTTCAATTCAATTTCAATAAATATTTATTCAACCTTAACAAGAACATAAAAGCACAGAGTAAAATGGTACAGTAAAATACATATATAGCTTGTTATCACAAATACCAAACTCAGTGCAATACAATTATGAAAAGTATTAAATTCACAATAATTAATCAGATACTAATAGAAGAAATGCCAATACAACAAACGGTAAAAGAAGTTCTGGGCTCTTTAACATTTAAAGAAAAGTTAATACCACCCTACATTTCTGAAAGGCTAATTTTCTCAATAGGGATTTAAGACATAACTGAAACAAACGACATTAAAAGCCACAGAAAAATATAAAATGTAACAGAGATTGTTCCTTCCTGCCATTGTAAGGCAAGGCTCTTTACTCCATGCGCATCCCGGTTTATAGAAACAAACCAGACTCCAGACTTCGGTAACAGAGTGCATGAGAGATCAGGGAGAAGTTTAGGAGGCAGGACACCATGAAAACCCCAAGAAAGGTATCCTCATGCAGCCGTAGCAATTTTTTATTGATTTTTGCCCAAGTGTTTATGTAAAGCTAGCCTGAAAATGCTAACTTATCATCACGAATGCGGGCATCAGAGGAGCGCTAACAGGATGCAGCATCTTGCTTCGCAGGCTTGTACAACTCCTCAGCACTCTGAGTTCTGATTGTAGATACTTTGGAGGGGTCTATACTAGCCCAGCTAAAGTGGGATATATCACCTCCCATTCTGCAGTATTTAAAGATGTTTTTCTTTTGAATTGAACAGAATTATACTGGACATGTTTTCTCCATGTAGCACATTTATTAATTATTTTTAAATGAATTTCGTGATGTGCATACCAATTTAATTTCTTGGCAAAATATAAAAACAATCTTTTCCAAGTTGCTTTTGACTCATTTTCTTGATTAATCCCCAAACAATCATAGACAGTAATCATGAAGCCTTACAACTGAATTGGAAAAAGGAGCACACAAATCAGTAATATTTGTTATTAACAGATCACATGTTTATTTTATGTAGCACCTGATAAAAGCTATTCCATCATTCTAACAACTCATAATCTCGGCAGGGGTTGAGAAATTAGCCACACTAAAGTCAGAACAAATTGCCAGAGATTGGACACCTTCTACAAGTAAGGAATCTGAGATTAGAACTAAAATAGATCACATGTGCCCAAGCGTGTCATCCAAATTTTCAGTGCAGCCGAAAAAGCCCGTGTAGAGACTGAAATGCCAAATTCTCTTTTCAAAGTTTCAGGCTCACATCCTGAATACCCACTCAAATACCTCTGTCCAGCCACTACTAACCAGGGACCTCTTCCCATGCCTTGCACAGCATTAAATGCTAAGACATAAACTCAAATTCTATGACACAAGTATGATGTACCCCTGTATACTGTGATTCAAATGTGCAACCCAGTCTCAAACACCCAGACACATCTTTAAAGTTATAGAGGCAACCTATAATTCCCAGTGGTGGCCAAAAATAGAGGCACTTGATTAATATATACCCGTTAAAGCCTTATCTATAAAGGTATAGCCCTATTTTTCAGTCTAACCCAGTATATCCAGTTACATCCCTATTTAGTACCAGGACTATCCCCATGTCTTCAAGTGCTGCACCAAATTACCAGTGCTGTCTCATATGCCCATATATACCACCATGTGCACAAGCATAACTCTTTAGGGTGGATGTATGGTTCCATATATTCAGGTCTAGATACACATACTCGAACTTCTACACATTTCTGGAACTGCTTTCTGAAGTTTCTCTTGAAGGGCCAGAGAGTCCAAAACACAATCCAAGGGTCTGGAAGCTTTAGTATGGTCCTGGAATTTTTTAGACCACAATTCCCACAATGCGCCTGGGCAAATTCCATAATAGTCCACTGGATGCACTCCCGGCAAGGGACTCTTGGTGGAGTTAACGTTGGTAAGCTATGTGAACCTGTAGCTTGAAAGGATTCCACTCTTTCTTTGTCTTGAAGCAAGGGACATCCACAGGGCTGTAGTTCCGGATAATGCATCAGGCGCATTCAGTCAGAATGCAGGGCCTGATGGTGCAAATCAAGTTTCCAGCTTGGCGTCTACTCTTTATTTCTCTTGAAGCAAGGTACATCCAAAGGGCTGTAGTTCCAGATAATGCCGCAGGTACAGTCAGTCAAAATGCAGGTCCTGATGGTGCAAATCAAGTTTCCAGCTTGGAAATCTTTCTTCTTCTCTTAGTTTCAAACAGCAGACTTGAGAGGCTCAGCCCCTCTCAGATAATTTTTCAGTGTTCTCTGAGGTCAAGCAGACGGGCACTCCTTTCAAATGAGGTGCAGGGCAATACCTCAGAGCATGATCACTTACTTTAAATGTGGCATAATGTTCTCCCAAAAAGCACTATTCCTCCAAAATTCAATATGACTGAAGTCTCAGAGTAGCAAGAGCTAGCTAAACCAACCTCCAGCATGGTTCATTTCCAAATCCCTCCTCCCCCACACAGCTGACATTTCCTCTCTTAAGCCTGCCACCTGGCTGGTTCATAGGGGATGGGGTAGATGGACCTGCCAATCAATCAATTAGGTGTTTGTTGAAGTGCAACTACCCACCTGTAAGGGTCTCAAGGCGCTGAGGGTGGGGGATGCAGGTTCCGGTCCATCAAGGGGGGGTCCGTCGGAGAGATTCCGGTCCATCAAGGGGGGGTCCGTCGGAGACCTAGGTCTTGAGATCTCTTACGGAGATGAGAAGCGATGTTGTCTGTCTGAGGTGGAGCGGACGGGTGTTCCAGGCCTTGGCCGCTAGGAAGGAGAAGGAGCAGCCTCCTGATCTGTTTTTTCTGGTGTGTAGGACCACGACATAGGAAAGCTGGGCTGATCATAGGGTCCTTTGGGGTGCATAGAATTTGAGTTGGTTGTACAGCTATACTGGTCCGGTGTCGTGGAGGGCTTTGTGTGCATGGGTGAGCAACATCAAGGTAACTCTAGCCTCAATGGGGAGCCAGTGGAATGTGAGCAGGTGCTGGGAGATGTGGCAGTGTTTTGGCAGGATGAGGACCAGTCTTGCGGCGGTGTTCTGGATGTTCTGTAGCTTGCAGGTGAGGTTTTTGTTTATTCCGCTGTGGAGTGCGTTGCTGTAGTCAAGTCTGCTGGTGACCAGGGTGTGAGTGACGGTCTTTCTGTGTTCAAAGGGGATCCATTTGAAGGTCTTACGTAGGAGGCGGAGGGTGTTGAAGCAGGAGGACGCGACTGAGTCTATCTGGCGGTCCATTTTGATCTCGGTGTCCAGGATGATTCCCAGGTTGCATGCGTGGCCTGAGGGGGTGGGCGGGTTTCCAAGGGCAGGGGTCCACCAGGTGTCGTTCCAGGTATCGGTGTTTGGACCCATGATGACTACTTCCGTCTTGTTTGTGTTAAGTTGTAGGCAGCTGTTGTTCATCCATTCGGCGATGGCTTCCATGCCTTCTCAAAAGATGTGTCTGGTGGTGTTGGGTTCATTGGATAGGGAGAGGGTGAGTTGGGTGTTGTCTGCATATGACACAATGTTGAGTCCGTAGGTTCTGACGATGGGGGAAAGCGGAGCCATGTAGACGTTGAAGAGGGTTGGACTGAGGGAGGACCCCTGAGGGACTCCGCAGGTGGTTGGTGTAGGGTCCGAGAGGAAAGGAGGGAGTCTGATCCGCCACATTCTGCCAGAGAGGAAGGAGCGGATCCAGTCAAGGGCCTTGTCCTGGATCCCTGCGTAGTGAAGTCTGCATATTAAAGTGCGGTGGGAGACTGTGTTGAATGCCGCTGAGAGGTCGAGGTGGATGAGGGCTACTGTTTCTCCTTTGTCCAGTAGGGTGCAGATGTCGTCTGCTGCGGCAAGGAGGAAGGTTGCCGTAATGTGGATTTTCCTGAAGTCGGATTGGGAGGAGTTGAGGGTGTTGTGCTCTTCGATGAATGTGGTGAGTTGACTGTTGATGCCTTTCCCGATAACTTTCACCAGTAACGGGAGCAGGGAGATGGGTCTGTAGTTTTTGAGGTCAGCGGGGTCCGCCGAGAGTTTCTTTAGGAGCGGGTTGACCTTGGTGTGTTTCCAGTCATCGGGGAATGAGGTGGTCGCCAGGTAGCGGTTGATGGTGTGGCGGAGCATGGGTGCGATGGTATCGGCGGCTCTGTTGAAGATGTGGTGGGAGCAGGGGTCCGTGGGGGCCCCGTAGTGGGTTGACTTCATAGTCTTCAGTGTGTCTTTGGTGGTGAGCGCTTTCCAGCTGTCAATCGTTGGCTTCCGGATGTCGGGGTGGTTAGTGGGGGCTCCGTGTGTTGGTTGTCTTTGTTGAAGTTGTTGTGGATGCTCTTGATTTTGTGGTGAAAGAAGGTGCTGAGTTTGTCGCAGATGTCTTGCGAGGGGGGATGTCCGTCGACTCACTGGTGGGTTGGGCGAACTCCTTGATGATGTTGAAGAGTTCTTTGCTGTTGTGTGCGTGTGCAGAGATTCTGTCTTCAGACGCTTTTATCCTCATTTTTCTGATGAGTTGGTGGTGGGCGTTGGAAGCGGCTCTGAAGTTGTTGTGAGTTTCTGTGGATTTGGTGTTCCTCCAAGCCTTTTTGAGGCAGCGGCAGGTGCATCTGGATTCTCGAAGTTCGGTGGTGAACTATCTGGATTTCTTGGCGTGGGTGTTGCTTGAGGGGGCAATGGTGTTGGCGCTGTCGGAGATCCGTCTGCACAGGGTTCGGGTTGCTGTGTTGGGGTCGTCGTTTTCCGCGATGGTTGGGGTGGAGTTGCTGAGTGACAAGGGAAGCTGGTCGTCGTGATTCTGTCTGTTCCTACCAGTTGTATCTTTTCATTGAAGCTCCATTGTTTACAACCCCTCCCCTGCTCTGTCTTCCTTTGTAGCAGAACTCTTTCCAACAGGTTAGCATCACTTGGGTGAGCCACTTATCACTTCATCAAAGCAGCATGGCTAATCCTGTTAACTTAGACCAATCAGAGCTGACCGCTGGAAGGCTGAATTTTGGCTTACAGACAAGAAAGCCTTATAACTTATTTTCTGTATATTTCAGGATAACTTTAACAATAGCATTTGTTGGATTTATCAACACCATACTCCTAAGTCCTTGAATGATATTCCTAGCAATAGTTATTCATTAATAAACTATTGCCATGTTCACCTATGTGTCTTGGGATCTACAATGGGGGAAATGAAATGTGGAATTTCTCCAACACCAGGGCTTATAAAATATATTTTACAGAGACTCTGCTTATTGCTGAATGACCCGATTCCTGGGACACCTAGAGGAGAATGTAGGGGTCATGAATATGTAAAAATATGTAGATCCTGATTACCTAGTGCTTCCTAGTACAAAATTCGATTTTGGCAAGCACTTTACTACAACGAGAGAATTGAAATGTGCAATTTCTCTATCCCAGGTCATATAAAATCTCTTTTAGAACAGTCCTCCTTATACGTACCTGAACCCCCACCCCTGGGATACCTAGGGTAGACCCTGGGGGTACCTAATATTCCACAATATTGCAGTTTATCAATTTTTAAGTGCCTCTACTACCAATGCTGAGTTTAGTTACAATTTACGTTTAAAAGCAGTTCTGTAACACAGGACTGCTTTTAAAAGAACCTCAGGCTCTCAGTAGTGCACGCATGCAAGTGCAGAAAGGGCTGCTGGCCTCTAAACTGCCATGCCCAATTATATACTAGAGACTTAAAGGTAGTTTTAACCCCCTGCACTATTATGTACTAGGGACTTATAGGGTAGGTCATGCCAATCATACGGGTACCCTAAAGCATAGTGTACACTAATGCTTGTAGGTGTTTTCACTGTGTTTTCACCATAGCACTGGCCCTGGGCCTGGTTAATCTCAAAAGGTAGAGAGTTTCCCAGGGACCAGAAAGGACTGGGTATCAACAAATTTAACAAAAAAGAAATCCTTTCTGTGTATTACGCTTTCTATAAGTGACCAACAGGCCTACACATTTAACTCATTTGGTGTTACTTTTGGGTTTTAAGCAGTTTTTCAACATTAGTACGCCACACTAGAATGTCATTTTAGTTACTCTCAAAGTTTTTTATTTAAAATGTTTTTTTCGTAAAAACTTTTTTTTATATAAAAAAGAAGAACATGTATATTCACAAACTTTATATCACGCTTTAAATCATTTAAAAAGTGTGCTCTGTTACACTTATAACTCCTATCTAACAATTCCGGGTTACGGTTTCTAATTCAGAGTCACACCTGGTTCAAACAATATTTGTGTATTCACATTAAATAAATCAAAACAATACAATTCATTAATAATTAATAAGTCCTATTTGTCGACGCGTTTCGG
This sequence comes from Lissotriton helveticus, assembly GCF_964261635.1. Classification (NCBI taxonomy): domain Eukaryota; kingdom Metazoa; phylum Chordata; class Amphibia; order Caudata; family Salamandridae; genus Lissotriton; species Lissotriton helveticus. The sequence continues at coordinate 536,949,641 of NC_136071.1, read as the reverse complement.
TGCGTAGATTGCATTTGTGGCACCTTCCTCAGGACAGACGTAATTAAAACAAACGTGATAGCTTCTTTCTAAAAAGGAAAAAATAAGTATAATCAATATATTTACCTAAAGAGAGTTTTTCTTCTAGTTGTGGGCTAATTTACAAGTGGTTACTTATTAATATATTGGGTCCCCTTACTTGAAATTTTAGGGATTTCAGTCCTTGTATTGATCTTTCAGGACTGCTTTATTCCTATATGGCGTTACGTTTCTCCTTGGTAGCGCCAAAATCTTATTCTTTTATTGACTTTCTAAAAAAAGAAAAGCAGGGAATTACGCACCATGCTGGCGATAATGGTATTGGCTAGTGCATCCATATTTCATAATTTACTCACTTGTAGAGATTTTATATATCCCTTTAAAATATGGGTGTCTGTCAAAGCTGGTACTGTTTTCCAGTCTGGCCCACAAGCGTTTTGGTGGTATTACTTTGCCACATACATTTGATAATGTTACTGCGCCTGTAGACAACACATTAATTAATTAAAGAGTTTTTAGCCTACTTATTTGGGTAGGTTTGGCTTAGGGGAGTAATTTGGCTGATACTCACCTGGCAATTTAATACTCAATGCTTACACTCTGGCTCTTTCTTTATTACACCCTCTCCAGTGGTGTCTGTCAACCTGTATTTGGAGTGACATAGTGGTGTATTTAAGTATCATCACCTCCATTATTTTCACCATGTTCTAATAACCCTGTCTTCTATGCTTCTAGGGCAATTGGTATGTCATACATACCTCGTTTATTTGACGGGTTTGGCATAGGTCCAGAGTGCGCCTTGACTTTTTGTTTGGAGCGATAATCTTTCTTTGGTCTGTTCTTTTACCTGAAAGGTTAATAGAACATTTTAAGATGGAAACGGTGACGTGTTGATATTTTGTCTGTATATTACATCTGCCGCCTTAACATGGGCATCTACTGTTTACTTTTCGCCCAATGTCTCGCCCTCTTAAAATGAAGCCCAGTAATCCTTCGTTATTGTGCCTTGAAGCGGGTCCCTCACCCTGCGCCTGTTCTTTCAGAACATCAAGCCCCAATTTATGTTCTTTATTCTCACTGGCGGTAAAAGTTCCCCGCTGGTCGCCTACTCTTTCGATGGTGCATGGACTATTACCGTCCTCCTGCTCAAATGGCGCAGCCACCATCAGCTTTTGTATTCCCTGGACTGTTACCGCCCTCCTACTCAGGTAGCGCAGCCCCCGTCAGCTTTTACTTCACCCGAGCGCTTACCTTCTCATTGCCGGCACCGAGAGAGTTGCTTGCGACCGCTTCCTGCTTTGGCTGCTTTCGATTGAGTTTGTTACTTTGTATCCGCCTTAAATACCCATACGCATCCTAAATTAGTTAGCAATTATCTCGTTAATTGAAGTAAATTGCTTTTATTTCGCGGCAAAATTCGGCGCCATTTTTGTAGTTTTATTATCCCTATTCGACTACCGTGCCACGAGTTCGAGTCCCCCGTATTCCCGAATCTGACCCTCGTTATTTAATTAATTTCATTTTTCAGGGGCATCGTGTCCCTGCAATCACTTATTGTCTATGCCATATTCTCGCCATCGTATTGTTTTGCCTATTAATTTACGTGTATAGTTGTCTGCGCCCATCTGTTAGCGCCATTTTAGTAGTTCGAGGTGTTTGTTTAGAACTACATGGTCTCGAGTTCGAGACCGCTGAGGATGCACAAACTCACTCCTGAATTTTATATTATGGGTAATCTAGGGCCTCATCTCTAGTCTTATTTACTCTACCTAGCCCTGGCATGAGTTTATTTTTCTTTTGTTCTTTGGAAAAAAGAACGAAGTTACTCGTTTTGTCCATACATTGTTTTCTAGACAGAACATTAAAGCCACACGTTCAATACCAGTGCATGCCTCGTATCTCAATTGGATACCAATTATTGCATTTTTATGTAATCTAGCAAATAACATAATGATGTTAAAACAATAGGTAATACTCAGCAATACATCTAATTTGCACTGATATAAAAGGAATACAGAAGTACATAGTGTATATTTCACTTCATACAGACTTAAGTAGAGATATGCCTAGATTGAAAGTTATACAATTAATTTGCAGTGGTACAGACGGAATACAGGGATGCATAGTATATGTTACATTTTATACAGACTTCAGTAAAAGTGTACAAAGGTACATAGTATATGTTACATTTTATACAGACTTCAGTAAAAGTGTACCAGGGTGAAAAGTATACTGTCCTGTGGGGTAATTACCGAATCATTCTGTCCCACTCCTCCCGTCCATTTAATCCATGATAGTATGACTTAAATTTGGACATATAGAATTGTTCCCTCTGTTTACGTTTTTTGTTTAAATCGCCCCCTCTTACTGATATCTTGATTTTTTCCAGTATAAACCACTTGATGTCATCTAGACTGTGATTTTGCGCTGTCCAATGATCAACTAGTGGGGCATTCTTTTTTTTATTTCTAACTGCAGAACGATGTTCCGTGAGTCGTAGACGCATTTCGCGGCCCGTCTCACCAATGTAACATTTGTTGCAAGGGCACAGCACCAGGTACACTACATTGGCCGTGCGACAATTTACATGTTCGTTCATCCAATGGGTAATGCCCTGCACTTCTAATTTGTCAGTTTTGATAATATTTTTACAGTGCGAGCAAGAACCACAAGGTAAATTGCCCCTGATGGGGTTGTTACTTACAACGTCTAGTTGTCCTCCTCTTTTCGGTTCTCTGAAGGTTTGTACTAAGTGATTTCTTATGGTCTTATTTCTTCTGTATGCGTATATGGGTTTACTCATAGGTGTTATTCCTACTTTATTTAATATGGTCCAATTTTTGTTTATCAGATTCTTCACTTTATTACTAAAGCCATTGTAGTCATTTACCATAACGATCTGATCATTACAGTTTTTAGGTTTGGACGATGCTTCAAATAAACTGTCACGATTGTAATACTTAGCACGCTTATATGCCTGTTTTATTAAGCGATTTGGGTATCCTCTTTGGGCGAGTTTTGTTTTTAAAATAGCTGCATGTTTTTCATAACTCGCTCTGTCGCTACAATTCCTCCTTATTCTTAGGAATTGACTAAAAGGTATCCCTTCTTTTTGGCACCTCGGGTGATAGCTTTTATGGTGAAGAAGCGTGTTTCGGTCAGTTGGCTTAACAAATAAGTCCACATTGAGGACCCCTTCTTTTTCGTGGATCTTGATATCCAAAAAATCTACTGAAATTTGGCTTTTGTTGGAGGTAAATTTCAGGTTTGGATCCCCACAGTTTATCCAGTCTAGGAAGGTGTCTAATTCTCTTTCCTCCCCCTCCCAAATGAAAAAAATGTCGTCTATGAAACGTGACCAGCACTTCACGTTTTCAAAAAAAGGACACATTTCATTGTAAATATGCTTTGTCTCGAAATTACCGACATACAGGCATGCCAGGCTGGGAGCACATGTGGCTCCCATACTGGTGCCCTTGATTTGGCAATGGTAATCCTGTTTGAATAAGAAGATGTTATTTTTTAGGATTATTTCTATGCATTCTATAATGAAGGTGTCATGCGTGGTTAAATCACCATTTTCATTACCTAAAATATCCCTCATCATTTTTACAGTGTCTTCTTGCGGGATATTTGTATATAACGCCTCTATATCAAGGCACACCAACCATTGAGTGTCCTTATTGAATTCTCTCCCTTCAATTTTTGAGATCATATGGGTGGTGTCCTTGATATACGAGGGCAAATTCGTGACCAGGGGCTGAATAAAGTGATCCACGTATTTACTGAGGGGCTCAGTTAACGAATCGATCCCAGACACTATAGGGCGCATTGGAGGATCCTCCAAACTTTTGTGCACCTTTGGCAGTCCATATAGTGCTGGGACCTTTTGGATTTTCATTTATTAAAAACCTATACTCCTCCTCACATATGAGGTTGTCCTCTTTGGCAAAGTTGACAACATCACGAACCTTCTTCTTTAAGTTATCCCATTCTCTCACACTGCTTGGTCTATAGTGTAACTCATTATTTAAAAGTTTCATCATTCTATTCTCGTAGTCAGTGGTGGTTAAAACCACTATACTCCCACCCTTATCTCCTGGTTTTATCGTGATTTCCTCACAGGATGACAAGGACTTTAATGCCAACCTTTCTTCTTTTGATAGATTGTTTTCTGTCCAAGCCTGTGTGTCTAATAATTTCTCTAGGCCGCTGGTTACTGCTTTTTCAAAAGTATCTACCTCTGATCCGACCATCCCGATATTGGGTGTCCATGTAGATGGAGGTTTTAGGCCAGATTTATTTGTGACATCTCTACCATCTTTTCCCATGAAAAACTTCTTAATTCTAATCTTTCTAAAAAGGTCCCTTACATCTCGTTCAATGTTGAATCTGCAGCCTGTTGTACTGGGGGCAAATCCAAGACCCTTTTCTAGGACACTGGTTTCATGTTCACTAAGTATTTTGTTCGAGAGATTGATTATTGGGGCTTTTTGGGCTATTCCCTCTACTGTCTGTCTGCACTCTGGGGATGTGGGATTTCCTCCTATTAGTCCCATTCCTTCTGGCTGCGGGTCCGCATATACGGTCTCCGTGTCATTCCTCCTGCCTGTTGGTTGCCCTGACGTCCCCTCCCCCGGGCTCTGAAACCTCGCTGTTGTCTCCTCTGTGTTTGTCCTAAAAAAACAGGTTGGTATTCTCTAATTGTCTGGCCTCCCTGTCTCTCATCAGGTCTGTTTCTCTGATCCTGGTGATTATCCCCTTCTGACTCGGAGCTATTGTATGAGGTATCAGAGAATGTTACATTCTTTTTGTGATACCTATTTCGATTGTAGTTAAAGTGTTTGCCATTATATTCTGTTGGAGCTGGTTGCTCATAATAGTCTTTTTGGATATAGGGATACACAGTTTCTATTTTATAATTGGCTATATCTTTCCGCAATTTGTTTGTTTTTTTATTTATCATGTACTCCTGGTATCCGCTAATATCATCCTTGATCTCATCTAATTTTTTCTTCGCATCGTCCAGCGCTGTGCTGTCATTCAGCTGTTTCTCTAGGGTCTCAATTTCTTCCCTCTCTATTATGATAATGGCTTGTGCGGTCTCTATTATGAGCAACATCCAGTCGCGACTGCATCTATTCGCGATTAATGTCCAACTTTCCTTGAACTTTTCATTATTGACAAATAGACCTGGTTCATTTCTGATTTGGAGACCAACCGGTATGATTCCTTTCCTACAATACTGAATTATAAACTCGGAATGTAATTCCGTTCTTATCATCTTTTTCTTTAAATTCCAAAGTTTATTCCACCTCTCATCATCATTTTTTGTGAGTGTCATGGAGTTTATGGTCTTTGAAGAGTCACCAATCAGTTGTTTGAATTGGTCTTCAGAGAAACCAAACGTACGTAAGGTATCCATTTTTTTATATATGTTTATAAAATTCTTTCAGCACACACTCTCCAGCTCGAAGAGCTGTAGAACAATCTCAAAAGGTAGAGAGTTTCCCAGGGACCAGAAAGGACTGGGTATCAACAAATTTAACAAAAAAGAAATCCTTTCTGTGTATTACGCTTTCTATAAGTGACCAACAGGCCTACACATTTAACTCATTTGGTGTTACTTTTGGGTTTTAAGCAGTTTTTCAACATTAGTACGCCACACTAGAATGTCATTTTAGTTACTCTCAAAGTTTTTTATTTAAAATGTTTTTTTCGTAAAAACTTTTTTTTATATAAAAAAGAAGAACATGTATATTCACAAACTTTATATCACGCTTTAAATCATTTAAAAAGTGTGCTCTGTTACACTTATAACTCCTATCTAACAATTCCGGGTTACGGTTTCTAATTCAGAGTCACACCTGGTTCAAACAATATTTGTGTATTCACATTAAATAAATCAAAACAATACAATTCATTAATAATTAATAAGTCCTATTTGTCGACGCGTTTCGGTGCGTAGATTGCATTTGTGGCACCTTCCTCAGGACAGACGTAATTAAAACAAACGTGATAGCTTCTTTCTAAAAAGGAAAAAATAAGTATAATCAATATATTTACCTAAAGAGAGTTTTTCTTCTAGTTGTGGGCTAATTTACAAGTGGTTACTTATTAATATATTGGGTCCCCTTACTTGAAATTTTAGGGATTTCAGTCCTTGTATTGATCTTTCAGGACTGCTTTATTCCTATATGGCGTTACGTTTCTCCTTGGTAGCGCCAAAATCTTATTCTTTTATTGACTTTCTAAAAAAAGAAAAGCAGGGAATTACGCACCATGCTGGCGATAATGGTATTGGCTAGTGCATCCATATTTCATAATTTACTCACTTGTAGAGATTTTATATATCCCTTTAAAATATGGGTGTCTGTCAAAGCTGGTACTGTTTTCCAGTCTGGCCCACAAGCGTTTTGGTGGTATTACTTTGCCACATACATTTGATAATGTTACTGCGCCTGTAGACAACACATTAATTAATTAAAGAGTTTTTAGCCTACTTATTTGGGTAGGTTTGGCTTAGGGGAGTAATTTGGCTGATACTCACCTGGCAATTTAATACTCAATGCTTACACTCTGGCTCTTTCTTTATTACACCCTCTCCAGTGGTGTCTGTCAACCTGTATTTGGAGTGACATAGTGGTGTATTTAAGTATCATCACCTCCATTATTTTCACCATGTTCTAATAACCCTGTCTTCTATGCTTCTAGGGCAATTGGTATGTCATACATACCTCGTTTATTTGACGGGTTTGGCATAGGTCCAGAGTGCGCCTTGACTTTTTGTTTGGAGCGATAATCTTTCTTTGGTCTGTTCTTTTACCTGAAAGGTTAATAGAACATTTTAAGATGGAAACGGTGACGTGTTGATATTTTGTCTGTATATTACATCTGCCGCCTTAACATGGGCATCTACTGTTTACTTTTCGCCCAATGTCTCGCCCTCTTAAAATGAAGCCCAGTAATCCTTCGTTATTGTGCCTTGAAGCGGGTCCCTCACCCTGCGCCTGTTCTTTCAGAACATCAAGCCCCAATTTATGTTCTTTATTCTCACTGGCGGTAAAAGTTCCCCGCTGGTCGCCTACTCTTTCGATGGTGCATGGACTATTACCGTCCTCCTGCTCAAATGGCGCAGCCACCATCAGCTTTTGTATTCCCTGGACTGTTACCGCCCTCCTACTCAGGTAGCGCAGCCCCCGTCAGCTTTTACTTCACCCGAGCGCTTACCTTCTCATTGCCGGCACCGAGAGAGTTGCTTGCGACCGCTTCCTGCTTTGGCTGCTTTCGATTGAGTTTGTTACTTTGTATCCGCCTTAAATACCCATACGCATCCTAAATTAGTTAGCAATTATCTCGTTAATTGAAGTAAATTGCTTTTATTTCGCGGCAAAATTCGGCGCCATTTTTGTAGTTTTATTATCCCTATTCGACTACCGTGCCACGAGTTCGAGTCCCCCGTATTCCCGAATCTGACCCTCGTTATTTAATTAATTTCATTTTTAAGCGTGATATAAAGTTTGTGAATATACATGTTCTTCTTTTTTATATAAAAAAAAGTTTTTACGAAAAAAACATTTTAAATAAAAAACTTTGAGAGTAACTAAAATGACATTCTAGTGTGGCGTACTAATGTTGAAAAACTGCTTAAAACCCAAAAGTAACACCAAATGAGTTAAATGTGTAGGCCTGTTGGTCACTTATAGAAAGCGTAATACACAGAAAGGATTTCTTTTTTGTTAAACCTGGGCCTGGTTAGGCAGAGCCCAAGGATGGTCAGAATCACTTACCATCAGTATCAGTCAGCAAGAAAATGGGGTTGCCCAGAACACAGGATAACTTTCCAACAGTTTGGTACTGTAATTACAAACTGCTTTTGAGTTACACCTCTCTGCTGCGTACCATAGCTACCAAGGGGTTTAGCTCAGGTTATTTTAGGGATTCTAAGGGTAGCAGTTATTAATTTAACTACATACACGTTAATTAATTGAGATGAGTACTCAGCCCACCTCAAGTAATACCTCCAATGTCCCTACATCTATATAATACAAAATAAAGAAAACTGCCCTGACATTTTTATTTATGATGAGACAACCAATACTGCCACGTCAATAGGCACTGACAAGTGCTATATTTTATCTCTATATGTTTTTCTATTTTTCTCTCCCCCTTGAGAACATTATTTTCTTTTTTTTTTCAATCTATGAGTTGCAAACCCAACAAAAGCATTATGATCTGGACCCCATAAATGTTTCTGATTGGTCTGACAACAGGTTCAGATAAGCATTCAAGGAGGTTGGCATGTCAGATGAAGAGGAACCAAAGTTGCTACCACTGCCTCTCTTCCCCCCCTCTGCCACACTGCTGCACTGTCACCAGCCTAAAGTATTCCAGGATCTGACAGGACTGTCTGCTACTGTTTAGACTTATCACCTTTGGACAAAAACACTTTGGATGGTGATGGGGGTGGAGGTGGAAAATATTCTCTCAGCACTGGGGCAAGATGCATCACTTCGAGGGCAGAAAGCAGCAGCAACATGTGCTTCTTCTATGTTATGATTTAAATGGGAAGTACGTCTGTGGTAAAGGCAGTCCTCTCCAACATTAGTCAATATTTTAGATTCAATAAAGCATCAGGGAAAGAGTCAACAAAATTCCAGCCATTATAGTTTAACCAGTACTTGATTTGTAAGAAACATACATAAGTGTAGAGAACCCAATGTTTTCTCAGGAGCCCATTTTAGTCGCTTCCATGTGCTGGGATTACTGAATACCAAGGATAACTTAGTCTTAATTCTGATGCCTTTCCTTTTCCTCTACCTCCCTACACTTCTTATCTCTTCGGCTTTTTCATAAGTTATTTGTGTTCCCTTTTTGTGATTTTCACTTCTTCCTCTATTTTCCCTTTTCAGTTTTTATCTCTCTTGCACTGGGTAAAAGTTTGATGATAAAAAATACATCACAGTTCCCAAACATTAGTGCTAGTGCCCCCTGCTTCATCCATAGACACAAATCACATACTTCCTTCAATACAATAAGTAAAAATTGTAAATGTGAAGGTTGAATGACTCTTTGTGAATTTTGTTATGATAAAAGAAGTGGTTCCACCTATGAGAAGTGAGGTTATCAGACGTTTCCATATCACTAAACTGACTGTCCTGCACTATCTTTTGATCAGTCATTGATTAGAGGGCTGTTAGTCCAGTTGGTGAAATTTTAACTGCAACAGTACTTAAAACCCCAGGATGTACTGGTTTGTTAAATGACAAGAACAGACTGGAAAAGAAGTATCCCAGTGAGACACAGTCATCTTGCAAACCTATAATGTTGATTATTATTTGTTATTGTTTATGAATCTGCCAAGCATTAGGATCGACCTTCATTTTTTAGGCCATGCCTCTAATTACAGATGACAGGTCTCATATAAAAAGTCCTATGTTACGCTTAGGGCACACCACCATTGGAGAGTCTCCAACTTTTCCATTTGACGTACAAGACTCACTGGTCAATTTCAAGGCATTTTCATAACTTTCTTGCAAGAGCTTTCGTGTCAGACCCATCATGTGTGTGCCCAATCATCCCCTTAGTCTCCCTTTCTGCCTTATAATATTCTTGTTAGATATGAACCCTTCAGGTTGCGTTTCCCCAAACTTTTTTCTTTCTCCGCCAGGGTTTTTCTGATTCTTTTGTGGTGAGCCTAGGCAATGGGCCGCTTCTCCACTGCAGATGCAGTGTGGAAGTTCGGGCGCACCCTTCCTACACATGTTAGGAAGTGGTGCTTGTCTGGTGTACGCATTAGTACTGATGGTGTTTCTCCATCCGTTACCAGCTTGCCATTACAGAGTGGTGCGCGTGTTGCACCTCTTTTATTTCTACATACGTGGTCAACCGTCCAATGCAGACTGGTGTGCACGTTGCACAGATGGAATGTCTAAACATGTGTCCAGCTTGCCATTGCGGGCTAGTGGGTGCACTGACACCATTGCTGTCTCTAAATACATGTCCAGTCTGCCATTGCATGCTGGTACTTTGGGTTGCAAAACTGGATTGCAATGGAGCAGTCTCATCATGTTTCCTTCCTATCATTGGTTTGCAGTGACAAACCCTTTTGCATGTTTCCCATAGAAATGCCATTACTAGAACATGGGCATTTCTCTACTCTAAAACTCTGTTAACTGCCTTTGTGCTTCGCTCCAGTTCACACTGGAGGTTGGGGGAGCACATCTGGGCATTCCCCAGTGACAGCTATAAAAAACTGGGCATGCAACTAGAATGACAGACCTCTGCCATTTGCTGGACTAAATGGGGAGAATGGAGGGAGAGCATTTGACACTTGGACTCTGGGGCCAGATCATGGCACCACTAAAGATTAGGATCTGCATTCCACTTCCTCATAGCAGACAGGACTGACATTCTGGGGAGACATCGGTGGTTCAAAGGTAGACCCTTTGAACCACCTCCAACTTCAGAGACACACTGCAGTATAACTGCGGGTGCCATACTTCAGTAAAGGATGAGATACGCTTATGGGGACGTGTGATTGGAGAACCTGGAACTATGTGGTGCACACTGCCAGAGGAATCTGCGGTGCAAGTTAAGGATTACTGCTATTGAAAGGGACCGCATGTCCTTTCTGAATAGTGTCCGGCCTGGGCTGAAGACCTGCTGCTATGTGGCAACCTGAAGTGTGCTTGCCCCCTGTTCTTTTGGAGGGCTCAGGAACATCAATGATATCCCAGAAGGGACCCACACTGTCTATCTGTGACATCTGAGAGTGGTGGCCTCTCAAATGCCCATATCAGTGGCTGGAATCCAACTGTTAGCACTGCATGGGCATGGAACTAAAAGTAGTGTCTGGAGACCAGACTGTCGCGTGCGGAGCCCCGAAGTCTTCGCCGCATCGACAGCATGTGGCCCCGCATCATGTGGATCTTGGCACGGATAAGTGACTTGTTGGTGGTGAACGAATTTACGGGTTGTGGGATACAATGTGGCCAGCTTTGTTGATCATGCTGCATCTCTCTCGTGCGACACACTGACTGCTTGCTTACTCAGTGCGGTGTCGATTCACAGGTTATGACCCTCAGAGGTGGGATGCAACCATAGTAGTGCTTCATTCTACCGTGTAAGGCATTGCTGAACTTGCACTGTGTGTGACCAAAACTGTTTAGTGTAACCAATATCAGTGTGCACCGGATGTTGGGCCACCTTTCCTGGGAGGTACGAAATTGCAACTCTTCATTGTGTGTGTCAGAGACAGTCTGGCAACCCATATTATCCCACATCAGACATAATGCCCAGATTGCCTGGGTGCGACTCTCATCAATGTGTGCATGACGTGCTGCCTACTGTTTCCGAGAGGCCTCCTCCACTGCTTCATTCTTCATTCCTCGATTGTTCCCTTTCTGGCCCTCAGTATAGGAGACCAACTGCCCTCTCCTCATCGGGCCTTCCCTGATGCCATTGTGTTTGCCAAGTAGTAGGGCTTGGGTGGTGAGAGTGATTGAGCCAGAGGAATGCTTCTGAGACTGATCAGAAGTGGGTCAAGAGACTGTGTGACCCACCTGTGCTTTGCAGAACTGGGCTGGTGCCAGAAGGCACTCGTGAACACCTTTGGTGTGACTGACTATTGCCCTCACCCCGGTCCTGCTCCGCATCCTGTAGGTGAACTTCTTGAGTGGCTGCCAAACCTCTTTTTTCGACTGCCTCCTAATTGGGTGTCTCCCCTCAGGGGGTGTAGGATAGTTGGGATGAGTTGGAGGATGAAGGGAGGCTTTGGGCCATTGGGTCTGCAGTGTGTTACCAACTGACCTCCCGGGAATCAGTGCCACCTCATTAGTATGTGTGTGAGCATGTTCCACACGGACCTGCCTGATATCCGTTGTACTGTGTAGTGGAATGAGTGTGTGTGTGGGAGTGACAGTAGATGAACTGCCTGTGATTCACGGCACTAGCATTACATTTGGCGTTGGCTTTACCGGCGTAACCTCGCCCCCCTGTACTGCTAAAAAGTGTTATAATTCGGTGTATGTGCATATTTCTGATATCGTTGTGACCTGGGGTGCACCTCTTTCCTGTGTGGTGTTGAGTAACAATCGTTCTTGGGTGAGACTGAGGGGGACAACATGCTGCACCGCATAAGGGTGCTGGGGGTGGTGTAGAATAGTATCATTCCCATGTGTGCATATTACTGATGTCATTTGAACAGGGTTTGGCCTAGTACTGCCAGAAATAATTCCAAATGTTATTCATGCCCAGAAATACATGATTTTCATGTTGTGTTGATTATTATGTGCGTTTTGAATATAAGCATCATTTACATACATCACGTGTTAAGCCTCTTTTGTGACATTCAAGGTACTTATCGTGAGTGAGTGTTGTGCTAATACTTTACACATTGCCTCTGTGGTAAGCCTGACTGCTCAGTGCCAAGCTACCCATGTGTGTGCGCAGGTTATACAATGTGTGCAATCACCCAGCCCTGACAGGAGTGATAGGTTCTGCCTGACTGGAGATTGCCTCAGCCAACAATTCTTCACTGTCATGAGTCAGGTCTGTTGCCCTCTTCTTTGCTATTCTCTTTGAAGTGGAATTTTGAAGACGTAGGTCTCTGTAGAAGTAGGTGGGCATTTGACTAACTTTGGACAGTAGATGTGAACAGGCTTTGGCTTTTTCTGGTAACTCTTTTACCCCCATATTCTTTCCATTGAGTACATGGGACTGGGATAGGCAATGCTGACCACTTTGCAGTGAGCAGGGCTTAGGAGTTGACTCCATTCCTGAGTCCAGCTGAGCCGGGAGAAGCTGCCAACTGGTAGAAATTTCTGAGGATTTACTCCTAATGATATAGGGCTGTTTTACACCTGAGCTGCCACTTCTGGTTCAAGAATTGTTGCAGTCGCTACCTTGTAGAATTTGTCTGGGGATGTCCTTGGGTGCTGATTAAGGGTGTTGTGGTACTGTGAGACATTTTGCTTGCGTACTTGGATTATGATTAGACATTCTTAGATACCCTCAATTTGACCGTAGGTGATTATGGCAAGTGCTGTTCTAAGATAGTCATGATCATGCATTCTATAGGTAGGGGTGGGTGGTAAATTCTGCTCCGCGGGTGGAGTTCGCAGATTTTTGCCATTCCACACTCTGCTAGGAGTTCAGCAAAAAAAACAACGCTGCATGGTGGAGTTTGTGCCTGCCACTCACCCCTACTTATTGCTCAATCTACCACTTACAGAGCAGGTTGTACTATCAAAGTTTGGTTCTTCAGTTTAGATCTGTGCCACTACCATTTTAGCGTTCGGTGTCCTGAAAAGCTGAAACAGACTCTATAAATGAACCCCTGTTGCCTTGAAGAAGACTGGAGATCATTTCCCAAGGTTCCACCAGTGCAAGTCACAATACAGCCTTATAACCCGCCGTAATGGGCTATACCGGCTATTAAAGGCCCTCTCCAGCGTTAAAGGCCCGAGCCGAAGGTGAGGTTCTTAAACAAGGGAGAGGGACTTTAATAGCCAGAATAATCCAGCTACGAAGGGCTATAAGGCTATTAGAACATTCTGCCACTAGAGGGCAGAATGTTCTAACAAAAAAAAAAAAAAAGCATTATTGGAGCATGAGGGGATTGGAATCCCCTCTGGCTCCCTGAAGCCTTTGTTCACAGCCAGAGCTGTGAACAAAGAAACATTGGAATGTTGGAGCTCCAGGCTTATACCAGCCATTATAAGCCCGGAGCACTCCATTGTTTTCAATGGAGCTACCAGCATTCCAATGTTCTAATAGAAATGATGCTGCTCTAACCACTCTTGTCTCTATGAACATAGCTGACAGTAGTGGGCATTCCTGAGGCTGCTAACGTCACAAGGAAGATGGGGACATCCTTGGTTGTAGTGCGAGCTGGAGCAGCGCGATATCGGTTGAAGGCTGCAGGGGGCGCCAAGCATCAGGTAAGGTGGGCTACCTTCGGAATTGTACTAAAGTAAAGTATTTACCTCCACAAACTGTACAGTATATTGGACAGAGACAGTCCTTTAAGTTGTGGAACATTTCATCCCGTCACCCAGAAGTGCTGGATGAGTCAATTTCTCCAAGGAGGTGTCGACCAAGACACAGTGCTGTGGCACAGAGGACGTTATTCCCAGGCACCCCTTCACACCTTTCTGTTTATTTATGGCTGCGGAGCCCATGGTCCCACCATGGGAACAAATGCACCATTATCACAGGGGTAAACATGAAGGTTCTTGCTGCACTATCTTAGTTGGTGCTGAACCTGCAGCTGCAGTGGCACCCTTTCTCATGCATGAAGACACCTGAACACTCAAGGGTAACAACAAACTCTCAGCTTGAATCATTAAATGCAGTCATCTGAACCCTCAGCCCTTGGCACTCTGCGGTGAGAGCAGTTGTTGCAGGCTGCTTCAAGTCAAATTAAACTCTCACAGAGGGCAGTAATCACAGTTTAGGTCTCGTCTGCCGCACAGGACTCGCCTCACTGCTATTAATACAGCTCCTGTCATCCATTGCGGTCACTGTCCTGGCTTGTGTCTTGCTTTGCAGGTGGTGTTAGTACCGGCAGCCTGTGCAGGAAGCCTCAGTTTGTTCACAAAATTCCTGCAGGTCAAAAGTGTCACCAACTTATCGCCCTTCTACTCTTAACAACTTCAGTCTGGCTCCCTGAATCCCTGGTGCAGGCAAAAGTGCAGGGCACAGAGATCTGCTAGAGTGTTTTCAGGATGAGGGATCTGGCACTGCTCCAACACCGCGAGCTCTGCTCACCCCAGCGGTACTTGAGGTTTGCCATGGATTATGGTAGGTGTTGTTAGGCCATGGGACAGACCTTGGGTAATATTTGTAATTATAGCAAGACCCTTAACGGCATATTTACAAGGGGATTCCACCACTGGAATGTCACTTTTTTCAACATTCCAGTGGCGCAATGCCCTGCACCATCGTGGCTTAACACCGCTTTGTAAATATGGTACCCTATCATGCAGTTTTCTGCATGAAAGGGGGTGTCTGTGTTTGCGCTAGGCAGCTATTTTTAGAGCAAGCACAATGGAAACCACAGGGGTGTGCCATCTTCTTGTGAATAAGGCTCATCCCTGGGTTTTTAAATTACACATCGTGACGCTGCAAAATTTGCTACTGCGCTGCACTATTTCCTTTTGAATGTACTACTAAGATTGGACATTAGTAACAGCCACAGGTGTCTTTGGACCTGGGGGGCAAACTTGGATGATTGTTCCTCTTTCTGTGAGGCTCTAATAAAGTGCTTGTGTGATGGTTGCAGAGCATTGCAGGATATTCATTTTAATTCCATTCTGTGCTCAGTATACCTGTTACAATCACGTTTCTAGGCAAACAAATATGTGAAGCTTCGATTAAAGTGACTCTCCTCACTATGCAATGATCAATAATTACACTTTGATCCACCACTATCACATTGCTGGCACATAAGCAAACCTGTCCTGGTCTGGAACATGTAAGCACACATTGGTGTTACTGATAGCATCTGGGGATATTTTTCTACCTATAGGCAGTGCTTAATTTGAGCCGGTGGTTTCCGTTGCTTGACACCAGCACCTAATTAGTTTCCTGTGCTCAGCACCAGCACTTAATTGTCAACACCGTACTTAGGACAGTCTGCCACATGGTGGCGCTGCTCATCTAATTTACAGTTGAGCAGAACAACAGTTGTTTATGAATACAATATCCTATAAATAATAATAATACCTGCCTCTCCAGCATTCCTTTAACTTTGGGGAACTGGAATAATCTGAACTGTCGCCCTTGAAGGCAAGAGAGATGGTTACTAGGTGCTTTGGTACCATCATTGGCGGTGATGACAGGGCAATGGGTGGTGCAAGCTGCAGTGGCCTCCTGGTCAGGGCCCTGACACTTATTTCACAAACAAAGCACTGCCTATAGGCAGCACTCTGACATATGAATGCTGGAACTTTGATGGGGGTCTTCACTAGCCAGGCACAGTGACACATATCACCTCCCGTGCTGTACTATTTAAAGCTGCCTTTCTTTCAACTTGAACAGTATTTATGCCGGCCACGTCATCTCCACGGACCTAATTTCTCCATTGCTTGTACTGAAAATCATGATGAGCACACACGTTTATTTTCTTCCCACAATATGAAACCAGCCTTTTAGATATTGCTCCTTCTTGATTTTCTTCATTAATCTCAAGAAACCTCTTAGACAGCCATCTTGCAGCCTTACAACTAATCTGCAGCTAAATAGTGAGCTCTCAAAAGTTTGGATTTTCAGTGCAGCCTCAAATGCCTTATAGAGCATCAGGTCTTCAATGGTAGCGTCAAATTTCAGGCTCAAGTCCCAGTTTCACACTCTTATGCCTTCAGTGGCGTATCAAAGGGGGGTTTGGGGGTGGCGGACCACCCGGGTGCATGAGATTTCGGGGCGGAGGCCTCACCCCACTCTAACCTGTGGCCGTGCCAGCAGCAAAATCAGGAATTGATTGCCCCCCCTCCCCCACCGTTTTACACCAGCTGCGTAAGGGTGGCAAAGGTTGGGACCTCCCAGGGCGGCAAAATGCCTAGCTACGCCTCTGAAGACCTTAGGACATCTTCAAATCCCCAGAACCTTTCTGATGCAAATGCACAGCTGTAAATGCCAAGACGCAATCTTAAATGCTATCAACCAACGATCTTATACCTCGGTGTACCTTGCTTCAAAATGTCAAGTGCAGCCTCCAGCAAACAGGGACATATTTAAAGCTACACATGCAGCCTTATATTCATGTGGCAGTTACTGCCAAGTGCTATATTTTATCTCTATATGTTTTTCTATTTTTCTCTCCCCCTTGAGAACATTCTTTTCTATTTTTTTTCAATCAATGAGTTGAAAACCCAACAAAAGCATTATGATCTGGACCCCATAAATGTTTCTGATTGGTCTGACAACAGGTTCAGATAAGCATTTAGGGAGGTTGGCATGTCAGATGAAGAGGAACCAAAGTTGCTACCACTGCCTCTCTTCCCCCCTCTGCCACACTACTCGCTGTGCGGACCTCACTATCTGATTGTTTGCTGCACTGTCACCAGCCTAAAGTATTCCAGGATCTGACAGGACTGTCTGCTACTGTTTAGACTTATCACCTTTGGACGAAAACACTTTGGATGGTGATGGGGTGGAGGTGGAAAATATTCTCTCAGCACTGGGGCAAGATGCATCACTTCGAGAGCAGAAAGCAGCAGCAACATGTGCTTCTTCTATGTTATGATTTTAATGGGAAGCACGTCTGTGGTAAAGGCAGTCCTCTCCAACATTAGTCAACAACTTAGATTCAATAAAGCATCAGGGAAAGAGTCAACAAAATTTCAGCCATTATAGTTTAACCAGTACTTGTTTTGTAAGAAACATACCTAAGTGTAGAGACCCAAATGTTTTCTCAGGAGTCCATTTTAGGCGCTTCCATGTGCTGGGATTACTGAATACCAAGGATACTTAGACTTAATTTTGATACCTTTCCCTTTCCTCCACCTCCCTACACTTCTTATCTCTTCAGCTCTCTCATAAGTTATTTGTGTTCCCTATTTGTGACTTTCACTTCCTCCTCTATTTTCCCTTTTCAATTTTTATCTCTCTTGCATTGGGTAAAAGTCTGATGATAAAAAATACATCACAGTTCCCAAACATTAGTGCTAGTGCCCCCCTGCTTCATCCATAAACACAAATTACATACTTCCTTTAATACAATAAGTAACAATTGTAAATGTGATGGTTGAATGGCTCTTTGTGAATTTTGTTATGATAAAAGAAGTGGTTCCACCTATGAGAAGTGAGGTTATCAGACGTTTCCATATCACTAAACTGAACTGTCCTGCGCTATCTTTTGCTCAGTCATTGATTTGAGGGCTGTTGGTCCAGTTGGTGAAATTTTAACTGCAACAGTGCTTAAAACCCCAGGATGTACTGGTTTGTTAAATGACAAGAACAGACTGGAAAAGAAGTATCCCAGTGAGACACAGTCATCTTGCAAACCTAAAATGTTGATTATTTTTTGGTATTGTTTATGAATCTGCCAAGCATTAGGATCGACCTTCATTTTTTAGGCCACGCCTCTAATTACAGATGACAGGTCTCATATAAAAAGTCCTATGTTATGCTTAGGGCACACCATCAATGGAGAGTCTCCAACTTTTCCATTTGATGTACAAGACTGACTGGTCAACTTCAAGGCATTTTCATAACCTTCTTGCAAGAGCTTTCGTGTCAAACCCATCATGTGTGTGCCCAATCATCCCCTTAGTCTCCCTTTCTGCCTTATAATATTCTTGTTAGATATGAACCCTTCAGGTTGCGTTTCCCCATACTTTTTTCTTTCTCCTCCAGGGTTTTTATGATTCTTTTGTGGTGGGCGTGGGCAATGGGGCGCTTCTCCACTGCAGATGCAGTGTGGAAGTTCGGGCGCACCCTTCCTACACATGTTAGGAAGTGGTGCTTGTCTGGTGTACGCATTAGTACTGATGGTGTTTCTCCATACGTTACCAGCCTGCCATTGCAGAGTGGTGCGCGTGTTGCACCTCTTTTATTTCTACATACGTGGCCAACCTTCCAATGCAGACTGGTGTGCACGTTGCACAGATGGTATGTCTAAACATGTGTCCAGCTTGCCATTGCGGGCTAGTGGGCGCACTGGCACCATTGCTGTCTCTAAATACAGGTCCAGCCTGCCATTGCATGCTGGTACTTTGGGTTGCAATTCTGAATTGCAGTGGAGCAGTCTCCTCATGTTTCCGTGCTATCATTGGTTCGCAGTGACAAACCCTTTTGCATATTTCCCATAGAAATGCCACTACTAGAACATGGGCATTTCTCTACTCTAAAACTCTGTTAAGTGCCTTTGCGCTTCGCTCCAGTTCACACTGGAGGTTGGGGGAGCACATCTGGGCATTCCCCAGTGATAGCTATAAAACACTGGGCATGCAACTCTAACGACAGACTTCTGCCCTTTGCTGGACTAAATGGAGAGAATGGAGGGAGAGGTTTTGACACTTGGACTCTGGGGCCAGATCATGGCACCACTAAAGATTAGGATCTGCATTCCACTTCCTCATAGCAGACAGGACTGACATTCTGGGGAGATATCTATGGTTCAAAGGTAGACCCTTTGAACCACCTCCAACTTCAGAGACACACTTTAGTATAACTGGGGTGCCATACTTCAGTAAAGGATGAGATACGCTTATGTGGACGTGGGATTGGAGAACCTGGAACTATGTGGTGCACCCTGCCAGAGGAATCTGTGGTGCAAGTTAAGGATTACTGCTATTGAAAGGGACTGCATGCCCTTTCTGAATAGTGTCTGGCCTGGGCTGAAGACCTGCTGCTATGTGGCACCCTGAAGTGTGCTTGCCCCCTGTTCTTTTGGAGGGCTCAGGAACATCAATGATATCCCAGAAGGGACCCACACTGTCTATCTGTTACATCTGAGAGCGGTGGCCTCTCAAATGCCCATATCAGTGGCTGGAATCCAACTGTTAGCACTGCATGGGCATGGAGCTAAAAGTAGTGTCTGGAGACCAGACTGCCGCGTGCGGAGCCCCGAAGTCTTCGCCGCATCGACTGCATGTGGCCCCCGCATCTTGCGGATCTTGGCACGCATACGTGACTTGTTGGCGGTGAACGGATTCACCGGTTGTGGGATACAATGTGGCCCGCTTTGTTGATCATGCTGCATCTCTCTCGTGCGACACACCGACTGCTTGCTCACTCAGTGCGGTGTCGATTCACAGGTTGTGACCCTCAGAGGTGGGACGTAACCATAGTAGTGCCTCATTCTACCTCGTAAGGCATTTCTGATCTTGCACTGTGAGTGACCAAAACTGTTTAGTGTAACCAATATCAGTGTGCACCGGACGTTGGGCCACCTTTCCTGGGAGGTACGAAATTGCAACTCTTCATTGTGTGTGACAGAGACAGTCTGGTGCAACCCATATCATCCCACATCAGACATAATGACCAGATTGCCTGGGTGCGACTCTCATCAATGTGAGCCTGACGGGTTGCCTCCTGTTTCTGAGAGGCCTCCTCCACTGCTTCATTCTTCATTCCTCGATTGTTCCCTTACTGGCCCTCAGTATAGTGGACCACCTGCCCTCTCCTCATCCGGCCTTCCTTGATGCCATTGTGTTGCCAGGTAGTAGGGCTTGGGTGGTGAGAGTGATTGAGCCGGAGGAATGCTTCTGAGACCGATCAGAAATGGGTCAAGAGACTGTGTGACCCACCTGTGCTTTGCAGATCTGGGCTGGTGCCAGAAGACACTTGTGGACACCTTTGGTGTGACTGACTATTGCCCTCACCCCGTTCCTGCTCCGCATCCTGTGGGTGAACTTCTTGGGTGAACACTCTTGTTTCGACTGCCTCCTAATTTACCTTGCTGCCTACCCCCACCTGCTTCCCCGACTAAGAGTGACTTTGGCCATATGCAGCCTAGTTCCTGGGGAAGGGTGTCTCCCCTCAGGGGGTGTAGGATAGTTGGGATGAGTTGGAGGATGGAGGGAGGCTTTGGGCCATTGGGTCTGCAGTGTGTTACCAACTGACCTCCCGGGAAAACAGTGCCACCTCATTAGTATGTGTGTGAGCATGTTCTACACGGACCTGCCTGCTATCCGTTGTACTGTGTAGTGGAATGAGCGTGTGTGTGGGAGTGACAGTAGGTGATCTGCCTGTGATTCACTGCACTAGCATTACATTTGACGTTGGCTTTAGCGGCGTAACCTAGCCCCCCTGTACTGCTAAAAAGTGGGAAATTCGGTGTATGTGCATATTTCTGATATCGTTGTGACCTGGGGTGCAACTCCTTCCTGTGTGGTGTTGACTAACAATCGTTCTGGGGTGGGACTGAGGGGGACAACATGCTGCACTGCATAAGGGTGCTGGGGGTGGTGTAGAATAGGATCATTCCCATGTGTGCATATTACTGATGTCATTTGCACAGGGTTTGGCCTAGTACTGCCAGAAATAATTCCAAATGTTATTCATGGCCAGAAATACATGATGTTCATGTTGTGTTGATTATTATGTGTGTGTTGAATACAAGCATCCTTTACATACATCACGTGTTAAGACTCTTTTGTGACTTTCGAGGTACTTATCGTGAGTGAGTGCTGTGCCAATACTTAATACATTGCCTCTGTGGTAAGCCTGACTGCTCAGTGCCAAGCTACCCAAGTGTGTGCCCAGGTTATACAATGTGTGCAATCACCCAGCCCTGACAGGAGTGATAGGTTCTGCCTGACTGGGGATTGCCTCAGCCAACCAGAAAAGTGCCAGTTCCAACAAGTCTTCACTGTCATGAGTCAGGTCTGTTGCCCTCTTCTTTGCTATTCTCTTTGAAGTGGAATTTTGAAGACGTAGGTCTCTGTAGATGTAAGTGGGCATTTGACTGACTTTGGACAGTAGATGTGAATAGGCTTTGGCTTTTTCTGGTAACTCTTTTACACCCATATTCTTTCCATTGAGTACATGGGACTGGGATAGGCAATGCTGACCACTTTGCAGTGAGCAGGGCTTAGGAGTTGACTCCATTCCTGAGTCCAGCTGAGTCGGGAGAAGCTGCCAACTGGTAGAAATTTCTGCGGATTTACTCCTACTGATATAGGGCTGTTTTACACCTGAGCTGCCACTTCTGGTTCACGAATTGTTGCAGTCACTACCTTGTAGAATTTGTCTGGGAATGTCTGTGAGTGCTGATTAAGGTTGTTGTGGCACTGTGAGACATTTTGCTTGCGTACTTGGATTATGATCAGACATTCCTTAGATACCCTCAGATTGACCTTAGGTGATTATGGCAAGTTCTGTTCTAAGATAGACATGAGTCATGATCATGCACTCTATAGGTAGGGGTAGGTGGTAAATTCAGCTCCGCGGGTGGAGTTCGCAGATTTTTGCCATTCCACACTCCGCTAGGAGTTCAGCAAAAAAAACGCAGCATGGTGTAGTTTGTGCCTGCCACCCACCCCTACTTATTGATCACTCTACCACTTACAGAGCAGGTTGTACTATCAAAGTTTGGTTCTTCAGTTTAGATCTTTGCCACTACAATTTTAGCTTTCGGTGTCCTGAAAAGCTGAAACAGACTCTATAAATGAACCCCTGTTGCCTTGAAGAAGACTGGAGATCATTTCCCAAGGTTCAACCAGTGCAAGTCACAATATAGCCTTATAGCCCGCCGTAAAGGGCTATACCTGCTATTAAAGGCCCTCTCCAGCGTTAAAGGCCCGAGCCGAAGGTGAGGTTCTTAAACAAGGGAGAGGGACTTTAATAGCCGGTATAGTCCAGCTACGAAGGGCTATAAGGCTATTAGAACATTCTGCCACTAGAGGGCAGAATGTTCTAACAAAAAAACAAAAAAAGCATTATTGGAGCATGAGGGGATTGGAATCCCCTCAGGCTCCCTGAAGCCTTTGTTCACAGCCAGAGCTGTGAACAAAGAAACATTGGAATGTTGGAGCTCCAGGCTTATACCAGCCATTATAAGCCCGGAGCACTCCATTGTTTTCAATGGAGCTACCAACATTCCAATGTTCTAATAGAAATGATGCCGCTCTAACCACATTTGTCTCTATGAACATAGCTGACAGTAGTGGGCATTCCTGAGGCTGCTAACGTCACAAGGAAGATGGGGACATCCTTGGTTGTAGCGCGAGCTGGAACAGCCCGATATCGGTTGAAGGCTGCAGGGGGCGCCAAGCATCAGGTAAGGTGGGCTACCTTCGGAATTGTACTAAAGTAAAGTATTTACCTCCACAAACTGTATCACATATTGGACAGAGACAATCCTTTAAGTTGTGGAACATTTCATCCCGTCACCCAGAAGTGCTGGATGAGTCAATTTCTCCAAGAAGGTGTCGACCAAGCCACAGTGCTGTGGCAAAGAGGACGTTATTCCCAGGCACCCCTTCACACCTTTCTGTTTATTTGTGGCTGCGGAGCCCATGGTCTCACCATGGGAGCAAGTGCACCATTATCACAGGGGTAAACATGAAGGTTCTTGCTGCACTATCTTAGTTGGTAGCTGAACCTGCAGCTGCAGTGGCACCCTTTCTCATGCATGAAGGCACCTGAACACTCAAGGCTAACAACAAACTCTCAGCTTGCATCATTAAATGCAGTCAGCTGAACCTTCAGCCCTTGGCACACTGTGGTGAGAGCATGTTTTGCGGGCTGCTTCAAGTCAAATTAAACTCTCACAGAGGGCAGTAATCACAGTTTAGGTCACATCTGCCGCACAGGACTCACGTCACTGCTATTAATGCAGCTCCTGTCGTCCATTGCGGTCACTGTCCTGGCTTGTGTCTTGCTTTGCAGGTGGTGTTAGTACCGGCAGCAGGTGCAGAAAACCTCAGTTTGTTCACAAAATTCCTGCAGGCCAAAATTGTCACCAACTTATCGCCCTTCTACTCTCAACAACTTCAGTCTGGCTCCCTGAATCCCTGGTGTAGGCAAAAGTGCAGGGCCCAGAGATCTGCTAGAGTGTTTTCAGGATGAGGGATCTGGCACTGCTCCAACACCGTGAGCTCTGCTCACCCCAGCCCATGGGTCCTTGAGTCTTGCCATGGATTACGGTAGGCGTTGTTAGGCCATGGGACAGACCTTGGGTAATGATTGTTATTATAGCAAGACCCTTAACGAAATATTTACAAGGGGATTCCACCACTGGAACGTCACTTTTTTCAACATTCCAGTGGCGCAATGCCCTGCACCATATTTACAAAGTGTTGTTAAACCACTTTGCGTGGCTTAACACCGTTTTGTAAATATGGTACCCTATCATGCAGTTTTCTGCATGAAAGGGGCGTGTCATGGGTGTTGCTGTGGGTGTTCCACCACAACACCCATTGCTTTTTGATGCTGCCCCAGATTTAGAAGGATGTGCAAATCTGAGGCAGTGCCAAAAACGAATGCCATGCAGAAGCGGGTGCTAGATTGGCGCAACGAGGAGAAATACTTTTACTTCTCCTCATTTTTACTCTTTCTATGTGTGCTGCACTCTGCAGCACACATAGAAAGAGCAAATCGCTTTTAAAGATTGTTTATGTGCAGGAAGGTGTACCTTCCTGCACATAAACAATCATTCCCTGCTCTGGCAAACTTGCTCTATGGTGCAAGGGTGCCCGTGGTGCAGGAAATCGTCCTTGCAACGCAGGCACCCTTGCACTATGGCGCAGGGGTGTCTGTGTTTGCGCCAGGCAGCTATTTTTAGATCAAGCACAATGGAAACCACAGGGGTGTGCCATCTAATTGTGAATAAGGCTCATCCCTGGGTTTTTTAATTATGCATCGTGACGCTGCAAAATTTGCTGCTGCGCTGCTCTATTTCCTTGTGAATGTACCGCTAAGATTGGACATTAGTAACAGCCACAGGTGTCTTTGGACCTGGGGGGGCAAACTTGCATGATTGTTCCTCTTTCTGTGAGGCTCTGATAAAGTGCTTGTGTGATGGTTGCAGAGCATTGCAGGATATTAATTTTAATTCCATTCTGTGCTCAGTATACTTGTTACAATCACGTTTCTAGGCAAACAAATATGTGAAGCTTCGATTAAAGTGACTCTCCTCACTATGTAATGATCAATAATTAAATTTTGATCCACCACTATCACATTGCTGGCACATAAGCAAACCTGTGCTGGTCTGGAACATTTAAGCACACGTTGGTGTTCTGATAGCATCTGAGGATATTTTTCTACCTATAGGCAGTGCTTAATTTGAGCCGGTGGTCTGCGGTGCTTGACACCAGCACCTAATTAGTTTCCTGTGTTTAGCACCAGCACTTAATTGTCAACACCGTACTTAGGACAGTCTGCCACATGGTGGCGCTGCTCATCTAATTTAGAGTTGAGCAGAACAACAGTTGTTTATGAATACAATATCCATTAAATAATAATAATACCTGCCTCTCCAGCCATTCCTTTAACTTTGGGGAACTGGAATAATCTGAACTGTCGCCCTTGAAGGCAAGAGAGATGGTTACTAGGTGCTTTGGTACCATCATTGGCGGTGATGACAGGGCAATGGGTGGTGCAAGCTGCAGTGGCCTCCTGGTCAGGGCCCTGACACTTATTATTTCACAAACAAACTCTGACATATGAAGGCAGGAACTTTGATGGGGGTCTTCACTAGCCAAGGCACAGTGACACATATCACCTCCCGTGCTGTACTATTTAAAGCTGCCTTTCTTTCAACTTGAACAGTATTTATGCCGGCCACGTCATCTCCACGGAGCTAATTTCTCCATTGCTTGTACTGAAAATCATGATGAGCACACACGTTTATTTTCTTCCCACAATATGAAACCAGCCTTTTAGATATTGCTTCTTCTTAATTTTCTTCATTAATCTCAAGAAGCCTCTTAGACAGCCATCTTGCAGCCTTACAACTAATCTGCAGCTAAAGAGTGAGCTCTCAAAAGTTTGGATTTTCAGGGCAGCCTCAAATGTAAGCATGAGCGCAAAATCCGCTCCGATCGCGGATTTTGCGGATTTTTGGTAAATTCGCGGTCCGCGAACTCTCGCGAATTTACCGAAAATCCGCAATCCGCGAGCGGCGGATTCCCCAGTCAAAAGTTCAAAGCCTAATTTACGATGGCGCCGGCAAGCTGCCAGCGCCATCCTCAAATAGTTACTTAATTAGCTTCAACAGGAAGCTCTAATAGATAAGATACAGCAGGGGCTCGAGCGCCTGCTTTATTTTATCAGTTGGAGCTTCCTGTTGAAGCTAATTAAGTAACTTTTTCAGGATGGCGCTGGCAGCTTGCCGGCGCCATCGTAAATTATTTACGATGGGGAAAAACGGTGGTGTCTTCTTGAATAAATATGAAGGGCAGGGTTCATTCTGGCACGACGGTCCTGGCACAAAAAATAAACCTCAACAGGAAACACTTGCAGATATCAATAAAGCATGTGCCCTAGTTGAAGCTTAAATTCAGTGACTCATTCATCAGCCCAAAATCAATCGTGAGCGTTGTGGAGGCTGGGCAGGTGTGCCTTCTTCCCAAATATACCATCGAAAATCCGCTGTGATGCAGGCCAGAGGCATTTGCATCTTTGACTTTCACGAGCGCAATCCCCGTGCTGTTCCTGTGACCGGGAGCTTCTGTCTCTTAATCTGCCGCTCTGATCGGTCTCTGACCTTTTATACACACAAGAGGCATGTGCGCTCGCATGGAAGCCCCGTCCGTTTGTCCCCGCCCACACACTCGAGGAAGCCCCGCCCCCAAATCCGCCGATCCGCAAAATCCGCGGATTTTGCGGATCCACGATCCGTGAATTCGCAAATTTGTGAATCGTGGATCCGCAAAATCCGCCCATGCTTACTCAAATGCCTTATAGAGCCTCAGGTCTTCAATGGTAGCGTCAAATTTCAGGCTCAAGTCCCAGTTTCACACTCTTATGCCTTCAGTGGCGTATCAAAGAGGAGATTGGGGGTGGCGGACTACCCGGGCGCATGAGATTTGGGGCGGAGGCCCCACCCCACTCTAACCTGCGGCAGCGCAGGCAGCAAAATCAGGAATTGATTGCCCCCCTCCCCCACCCTTTTACGCCAGCTGCGTGGGGTGGCAAAGGCTGGGACCTCCCAGGGCGGCAAAATGCCTAGCTACGCCTCTGAAGACCTTAGTACATTTTCAAATCCCCAGGAACCCTTCCGATGCAAATGCACAGCTGTAAATGCCAAGACGCAATCTTAAATGCTATGAACCAACGATCTTATACCTCGGTATACCTTGCTTCAAAATGTCAAGTGCAGCCTCCAGCAAACAGGGACAGATTTAAAGCTCCACATGCAGCCTTATATTCATGTGGCAGTTACAAATTGGCAGATGTAATGATCGCATGCCCGGTAAAGACTCATCTATACTGCTTTAGCCCGATTTTTCAGCTACCCAATATATTTATTTGTATCCCCACATAGTGACAGGATTCTCCCCTTGTGTTCATGTATAGCCCCATATAATCAGTCCAGGCTCGTATACCCAGATATACCACCATATGCTCAACAATGACCATCTATGCTCCCTATAGTCCAAGGGCCTTATTTAGAAGCCTATTGCACTCCCGGGGCGTCACTTTTGTAACACGCCGGCAGTACAATGGGCTCCCCCATATGTACAAGGCCACGTAAAGTCACCCAGCGTCACTTTTCATGGCATTGTAAATATGGCCCTTTCACGCATTATTCTGTGTGAAGGGGGTTTCCATGGGTGTTGCTGTGGGTGTTTCCACGCAACATCCATGGACCTGACACATTCCCAGATTTACAACGTTTTGTAAAGCTGGAAATGTGTCAGAATCCTACGCCTACACAGGGGAGGCATAAAAGCAAGTAGAAGTACTTTCGTTTCTCCTCGTTTTTTCCTCTTTCCATGTGTGCTGCAATCTGCAGCACGATTAGAAAGAGGAAAATGCCATTAATGATTGGTTTTGTGCAGGAAGGTGTCTATCTTGCACAAAAACAATCAACCTCCCAACACGGGGCACCCTTGCTACATGACGCAAGGGTTTTTGCATTGGTCCTCGCTGCTGTTTTACGCCGGCGCAGAGGAGAATGGCAGGAATGCGCTGTATCTTGTAGATACGGTGCATTCCTGCTCTTTTATTTTGACGCATGGCAGGCCATCAGGAAGGCTTGCTGCGCTGCCGTACATCAA
The DNA here is from genome assembly GCF_964261635.1 of Lissotriton helveticus. Classification (NCBI taxonomy): domain Eukaryota; kingdom Metazoa; phylum Chordata; class Amphibia; order Caudata; family Salamandridae; genus Lissotriton; species Lissotriton helveticus. Next base: position 536,921,946 of record NC_136071.1, on the reverse strand, counting down.
AATATTGTAAATGTGGTCCTAAGTGTACAAATATGTCACCATATACCCAGGTATAGATAAAAATGCATGCTTCCTAGTCTCAGACCTGATAAATCCCTACTTGTTCAGGTGTAGGTTAATAGGTTCAAGTACAGTCCCATATATTTAGGGACATTAAAGTTCCTTGTGCCTGCTATGCATCCTCCATTCCTATGCATGGCCCAAGAAAGCCGTGAGGCAACCAGTGAAACGCATGAAGATAGACCTGAACTCATGTTTGTCATGCAGATGAACACCACAGAAAGGTCTAAACTATCAACTTTGCCAATCTTTGTTTTATTAGTTGCTCGGTGTTGCTGCTACAAGCACAACTACAAATGACCCAAAATCATGAAATTCATGTACGTTGATGAACATATGCCATGGTGGACATTCTGTAGCTGCAGGACCCTTAGAAAGGCTCTTCTTCACAGATCAGTGGTACTCAGTGGCTAGGGCTGATGCAACGTGATGCAGGAACTTCTCAGTGGCAGCCTGCTTCAGAGCGGTGTAGTCAGCTCCAAGGTGCATGCCCATGACAATGCTAACGATTCCAACAAAAAGCTGCAAAGAAGACAGACACCGGGTAAGCATCAGTTGACTGGTTGAGCATTTACTTGCTTGTGCATTATTGTGACTGTAGTCACACCCAAAACATGCCTGCAGAAACAGAGTTCAGAAGAAGCCACCACCAGTCGATAAATAAGACGCGCTAAAGTGCAAGCAAACACATCTAATGCTACCAGAAAGCAATCACAAAAAGAGTAGATTATTTGGATTTACCTTGAAGTTGGCAGGATCCACAAAAAGTTTTTTGCAGTGAATGGTGCTGAGATCTGCATAGTATGCCTTCAGGTCATCCAGGTGTTTGACTGCCTCTAAAATGGAATGCATCACCTTGGCACCATGGGCAGCAACTTTAGGGTTGTGCTGGATCGCTTCGCAGCTACTGAGATCACCAAATGATTTGAAATGTCTCTTTGTCCATGGATTGACAAACAAAAGTCTAGAAAGAGAAGATCAAACAGCAGCAGTCAGTGGTTGTATCTATCTATCTATCTATCTATCTATCTGTCTGTCTGTCTGTCTGTCTATCTACATGACTATCTATCTATCTGGCTGTCAATCTACATGACTATTTATCTATCTATCTGTCTGTCTATATACAGACTATCTATCTATCTATCTATCTATCTATCTATCTATCTATCTATCTATCTATCTATCTATCTATCTATCTATCTATTTGTCTGTCTGTCTGTCTGTCTGTCTATCTGTCTATCTACATGACTATCTATCTATCTATCTATCTATCTATCTATCTATCTATCTATCTGTCTGTCTGTCTATCTACATGACTATGTATCTATCTATCTGTCTGTCTATATACAGACTATCTATCTATCTATCTAACTATCTATCTATCTATCTATCTATCTATCTTTCTATCTATCTATTTTTTAACCGAATAAAGGCTGTAATTCCTGGCTGTGACCTATTACTGTGAATTTAGGGTTTAACCAACAATGCATCCTTGAAGTGTTTGTGTGTGCATGCGTGTGTGTTTGTGTGGTTGTGTTAGGGCGCTGATACTCAAAGTACAGCCCTGGGGGCCGCATGCGGCCCTGCTGACCTTTACATGTGGCCCCCTGTTTAACAGCTGCTCTGGGCTGCTGTTTACAACCCTCAGTACTAGCAATAAAAAATGCTAAATAAACAGGCGAAAATGTATTTGTGTTAATTTGTGTTAAAGAAAGGAAGTTACTGTGGAGTCCTGCATTACTCATCTTCAAGAACATCGTTATTTTTAAAGACATCCTGCAGTAAAAGTGTAAAAATATCAGCCTTCTAAATTCAAAAAGTGTAATTAATTAACCTGCAGATATTTGTCACCTTAGTTTATCAGATTATATCACTGTATTGAGAAATAAGTGATATTTTCAAACATGAATTTATAAACATGAATTCTTCCCACCACCCTGGCAATAAAGCCAATGGTGAACCAAAGAGTCAAATCAGTTGTTATGTGTACTCTTTGGGTGACCTAAGTTCCTGTTAAAAATGAACAACATTATAGTTTATTAAATCGAACACAGGAGAAGGTTTTGTAGAACGCACATCCTTAAGTAATTTATTTCGAGGTCCTCGTATGTGAGGCAATGAAGAAAAGGTGGGAAAGTGAAATAAAACATTTGCCTAGCGTCACACAAGTTAATAAATAGGGGGAAGCCGGGATTTATCCCAGGTTTTCTGGTTTCACAAGCGGAAATTATGCTTCGCTTCCCCTACTCCCACCTTGCCGCCAACTCCCGCAACCCAACCTCCACCCTGCTGGCCTCAATGCGGCCCTCGGTCACATCACAGACTAAACTTATAGCCCTTTGGAAAATGTTTGCGAGTACCCATGTGTTAGGGTGTTGTTAATACCACAATCAACGCTATGTAGCATTGGAAGTGACATCATCCCAAAAAGACAAATGTGAATTATTGTTTTTATCCTATGAGAAACGTTAAACTAGTTGTTGATTTGTGTGCTGCATTACAATAATCTGTAGTCCCTCCCCTACATCAACAAAGGTAATTAACAGCATATTACAGCCTAACCATCCGCATGTATGGCTTAAGATATGTTATTGTTCAAATGTGTTCATTTAATAAAATAAATGTACCCCAAACCAGAATGCAGTAAAGTAAAATCACATTGAAGAGTCCTAATGACAAACCGAAGAGCTGTTTCCCCTTGTAAATTAATTGTAGCATGCAATCAGTGAGACAGAAAACAATGTTTTTCTCTTATCAGTTTTTCAATGTTGTTACAAAACCTGTACCCTGACCTTTTCAATGTAGAAATAAATATAGAAATGTGTGTTTATTAGGAAAGTTGTGCTGTATACAGAGTTTTTGATGACATTTACTTTCAACCCTGTGTCATAAGTGTGTGTGTGTTATACAGGTTCATCGACTAATCAGTGTGCCATAGTTACAGATAAATATTCACACGCTTTTGGCTTACCTGCCAAGAGCTTCCGCTCCTACTTGTTCACCGTGAATTTTGCCACAGGCGTCGTGGATGCATTGTCTCTCCTCATTGGTGAATGTCATGGTGGTGGTTGCAGGATGCGGCTGAGGTCTTCAGTAAGAGTAGAGCAATGGTGAATGTACCTGCTCGGTCTGCTTTAAATGCAGTTACGAAGCCCTGCCCACTCTCTCTCCCTCACATATCTATTGGCTGAAACGTGAACGTGGGTGTGGCTTGGCTGCTGAACAGAACAAGTCTCCTCCAGTTCAGAAATGTTTCAAAACTTTAAATAATCATTTTGAATTCTTTTTTTTTTTTTTTAGAAAAATATTATAGAAACATGCCACAACTGAAATATGTTTCATAGGCGCTCCTCTCACTGGGATTCAATGCACAGATGAAAATTTTTTTATAAGGATGTACTTTATCACCTGCAAGATATTTCCACAAAAATGTATCCAGTGATAAAATACACGCCAATCATTTTGCTACTTATCTAGACTTTTTTTTTTAGAACGGATGAACTTTTACATTCTTTAAAAAATACTCATGTTAACTGTTCACATCTTTCTGTATATATCCATGCTATATGGACGTCTGCAAAAAAAATTCTGGGAAGTTACCTCTCAAACAATACAAATTGTTCAAAATATCAATTATATTATGAATACAATACAATACTTAAACATGCTATATCCTGCAAATGAAAGGGAAAAAAGAGGAAAAGCACCATGCAATCTGAAAAGTGCAGAACACACATCAGAAACTGCATTGCTCATCGTTTGACCCTGAGAACACTGCTGCTGCTGCCTGAGCCCACACATGCCCCTAAATCCACCTCCAAGGAAATGTTACCGGCGGAAACATCATGACTGACACCAACCGGTCTGATTTTAAGGTTAGTCCGCAGATCCATCCATCAAAAACTGCACGTGCAGTTACCATCACAGAGAAAAAAAATGCCACATGCACCGGTCTTTTGTGATGAACTAAAAAGTGTAATGAATGTGTTTTTAACCTTTCCTAAAACGCGTACAATGTTTTATCTCAACTTTTTCTTGGAGTAAAAAATTAGATAATATTATTGTGCTGCATGTAAGCTGCCCTTGAAATTGCAAACTTGAGGAATCTTTACGTGTTGTCAAGAACTGGATACCCTTGCAGGTGGCATGAAGCATATTGCCCCAGTGCCACATAAAACGACATGTGTATTAGTAAGGGGCACGTTCACCCTTGGGCATCTTGGCGCTGAATAAAATATGTTTCATTCATAACCAACGTAATCATTTTATCGACCTCAGAAGGATGAAAGGCTGGGTGGACCCGCCGGGATTTGAACCAACTACACGACCACAACACATCAAAGGACATTCAGAATAGAATCAAGCGCATAGTCTGCAGTTCATACGTGCTTCGCCAAATGGCAGAAATAAATGATTGCCACTCTCTAACATGCATAACTCTCATGAGTTTAGGTCACGACGTGTATTTAATGAGCCTTAGAATTCATCGTCAGGCCTTCAGAAGCATAGTATTGCACACTGAAATGTATTCTATGTACCTCTCCACACTCATTGTTACAGACTGAGATACTACAAGGTCATTGGTAGCAGCGGCACAAGGTAAATTGTAGATTGTTAGTTGAACAAACCAATTCCATAGCTCGGAGGGTTAATGCACCTACTGCAGAGGTGCATAGTAGCACGCGTTCCGCAGGCAAGAATCCCTGTAAACGGTTTAGAATTTCGAGGTTCCCAAATTGCGACAATGGAGTCGGGTCATACATAGTATTTCATGCAAAAGTCTCCCGTATTCCATGTTCAGGTGTGAGCAGCTCTAATGTGCTAGCTTTTTTATATTGCATTCTGGGAATTCTAGGGCCATATGTAGGCCAAAAATTCGCAGAATTTCGGCTTTTGCGAATGCGAATTTGCTAAATGGAATGTATTAAGCAAAATGTGGTGCAAAATAAGGAATCGCAAAATTTGCGATTCCTTATTTTGCGATTGCAGTTAAGGAATATTAAAATTTGTGATTCCTTAAATGCAATGTATGATGCAAAAAAAAAATGTGCTAATTGTCCCTAAGGAATCGCAAATTACCACCAACTTCAAGTTGGTGGTAATTTGCGAATTTCTTAAAAAATGCCAATATTTGCATTTTTCAAAGTGCCATGTGATGCACATACATGCCCTTGTATGTGCACCACATGTGTACCCATGCTTATTTCAGGGGTGCAACAGGGTGTCCTTTGGACACCCCTGCACCCTTGAAATTATTCTCAATTTGCGCTTAGCAAATTGCGAATTGCAAATTGAGAATAATTTCACATTCATTCCTATGGGCCTCCTGGCCGATAGAAATGAATGGGGAATAATTCCTTAATTGCGATTAGCAACTTGCTAATCGCAATTAAGGAATTTTAAGAAATCGCTAAAAAAAAGCAAATTTCTACATACATACCATTTTGCGATTTCTAAATAGCGATTCCTTAAAAATCGCTATTAAGAAATCGCAAAAAGGTATGTTGATACATATGGCCCCTAGTCACGTTGATCACTTTATATTACAGGACTATTAGTACTGGGCTGCTCAGAAAAGAAACTAAACGGGATGGTCTCCTCGTTCTTGGCGCTATGAATCTTGAGAGCTCGCTTTCTTGCTGCTTCCTGTGCTTCGAGGCCAAAAGAAGCTCTATATAAAAACGCTGCATTGTTAGATTCACAATCTCTTTGGTGCTGTAGATTCACATTCTCTTTGGTGCTGAACAAACGAGTCCTCCAAAGAGCAGATATTACAAAAATAAGATAATTTCACCAATTGCTTAAAAGTGTGACTTCATTTTCGCATTGCACACTTTGTATACTTTGATGACATATGTGTTTTCATTTACTTTAGTTAAATTAAATATTTTTAATGGCACATAAAAAGGAGTAATTTTTTTCCTTGCAGTGACTTGGACAAGAAATAATGGCAGCTGCCTTGAACCTAAGATAAATCATGCATTACCTCCTACTCCCCTTGCTTACTGAATGCTGTGCTTATTATCAGCCGGTGGTTGCCGGTGGGGCCAACCAGCACTCATTTTGGGGGCGCAGTACTTATTTTTCCCCAGCGATCAGTGCCTAATTTGAGCCGGTGGGTGCCAGTGGGGCCCACCGGTGGGTGCCAGACAGTGGTGCCCACCGGCACTTATTTTTGGGGACCGACACTTACTTTTCCTCCATATCTTTCCAGCGAGCAAGAGAGGGAAACCACATAATGCAAACGACAGCAAGAGAAAGAAGCAAACCCCATCACAAAGGGAGAGAGCAGGCACACACAAAGTAAGATAAAGGGGCGGCAGTGCCTGGCTGTGGATTATAGAGGCCTGGGGTGGGTTCAATGCTTCGCAGTCTTGGTATTCGATGTGCTGGCATTTAATTGTACGGGCTGTGGGGGTTCTGAGGGCTGCCGTGGGCACCCCCACTCACTCTTTTAGAAATAAAGCTCCATATACCGAAAGCAAGGGGGGAATAGAGGAAAGACAGACAACAGTCCCAGAGGGAGAACGCAGGACCCTGCCAGAGTGAGATAAAAGGGAGGAAGTGTCTGGTAGTGGATTAAAGGGGTATGAGGTGGATTCCAGACTCTGCAGCCTGTGACATGTGAAAGTGCCAGCTTCTGAGAAAAGTTCAGGGCCCAAACACTTATTCCTTTGATTAAGCACTGAAATGCATCTCTGTAAGGTTAACTCTCCCCAATGCACCCCTTCCAGAGGAACAACAACTTCTATTATTATTATTCTATTAAATTCTATTATTATTATGGAATAAACTGCCCCTCACTGTGTAAAGGAAACAGTTCCCATGACATCCTATTTTTTATTTGTGCTTGTCTGGGCATCATACTTTTTTTGTTCACGTGCTGGGTCGTGATATGCTATAAAATGATTGTTATTTATTATTTACAGTTGCTCTAGCAGTGCCCTGGACACCCTTTTTGTCTGTCGACGGCGCTCCGGGCAAGTGTGATTGTTTAGAAAAAACGGTGTGCTGACTGCTTTTGATCTGGTTAAAATTATTTTAAATTATGCCTTTACCAATTTGTACTGAGGTCCATGTGGCTTGTGCTTTTTTTATTGAGTGGCACTGCCTGGACCTGCTTTGGGGTTTTTGAGCATGGATTACATGGGCAGGCCTGTGATTGTTTCTACCAGGGGTCTCCATCACTTTCTGTAATAAAAGCTACTTATGTTCAGTAAAAGTCGTCCTGAGATATGAATAAATAGTATCGTTGTTGACTACATCAGACAAGAAAACATTAGTGGACACCTTTTGCAACCCAGTAGCTAGACATCAGTGCATCAGATGTACTTAAAAAAAATGCCTCATCATGGGTAACACGACAGCCATAGCTGAGATGCCCTTATTACCAGCCCAATAGTTTTAGCAATAAGTCTTCCCAGTGCAACATAATTTTTCATTGAAATATCAGCATAGAATATTTTTAGGGAAATTCAAGTATTTTCTATGAATATCAGCTTATGAGTTCTGAAAACACACACATTTTCAAATTGTGCATACATATATTAGTTACACCAAGCAAAACAATCTCATTTAGTAGGCTACGCTGCACAGAGGGGAGCTACTCAGAGGGGAGCTACTTACTGGTAGCTGGAGAGCTATAAGTCGCTTACGAGCTACTGGTTGGAGAAGCCTGGTTTATAAAAAGCTTGTTACACGTGGTCTCGCGTTTGATTAAGAATTCAGTTTACACAAGCTTTTAATTATTTCAGAATGAGCGACCAGTACTCGTCTCGCCCAAGCCTTTTTAGTATCCATGTTCTCTGATCAGTGCAAGCTCTGTTTATTAGGGGTGCAGGGCCCACTTTTATTATTTTCAGTAAACATGATTGAAATCAGTGGAGTAGCCATTGTGTCATAGGCCCTAGTGTGGCTACTGTTTGAATTGAATTCCAAAATATATCGAAAATCAGGGTTCAGTGGACCTCAAGGGTGCCTGTAGGCCTGATGCTACTGTATCTGCTGCACCAATGGTAGCTACACCCCTGATTGAAATCCTTTACATTGATACTAACTTTTTACAGATCATTAAAGAATATTTACCACAAGCTTTGATTGAAGTTGGCGAGAAGGTCAATCATTTGCTTGTTGTGTGGGTCTTCTTTTCTTTTGTTTTTAAAATAGTAATGACACACTTTAGACAACATAGTTGTCTGAGATAATGCTAGATTTTAATTCTCTCTCCATGGAGTGTATTATAATACATTTTGTGTTTTTCTCTTTAGATTACAATTATATATGGAATTGGGATGACTAAAAAAGAGAAGGATATGAAAAATAAATTTAAAGAAAAGCAAAACAGGAGGGATTGTTTTTGTTGGGTAATTATATATACCCTTAATTTGCGCTACTTCATTCTGGCTACCGTTTTGCTAAATTGAGAGTGGAGGTGATTACAACTATGGGGAAGCATACATAGAAGCGCCAACATGTGTCCCCAACTCCTCCTAGAGATTAGGAGGATACTAAGAGGAACTCATTAAAGACTGACATTTCTAACAGGATGTGAAAAAACACAGAAAGTAGTTTTTGGTTACATCAATTCAAGAAGCCTTCAACAAACCAAAGGAGAGAGACAAGGACAGTGCTAAATTTGAGACAGTAGTTGCAGGTGGGAACCATGGCCACTCTTTTATTTTTCTGCCTCTGACATTTAACAGGAGCAACAGAGTCAAAAAATAATAAAGTGAAAGACAAAGGAAGAGAAAGGGGGAAAAAATGTCACAAAGGGACAAAGCAGGAGCCTGCAGGAGTGACACACAGGGGCAATGAGTGTCTGGTAGTGAATTAAAGAGGCACAAGGTAGAATAAAGACTATGCAGCCTTGATATTGGGCATTGCAACATTGAGTTGCACTGGCCCCGGTAGTCTGAGCAGATCTTTGGGCACCAGCACTCATTCTTTCACAAATTTAGCACTGGACAAGTTAGATTGGTATTTGTGAGGGGATTCTCCATTGAGATTTTATTCTTCTCAAATATCTTTCTCTTTCCCTACTTCCATTTCATCATTTTGGACTTCTACTTATGTTGAGGAGGTGGAAGCAGGTGATAATACTAACTCAAGATTGAAATATATATCAACAAGGGACTTGTGTTATTTAGTACCAATTTGGATCTTTCCACTAGATGAAGACCAGCCATCTACTGACGGGAGTAGTTTAGGCATTTAAAAAAACGTTAAATCCTAAACACCTGTTGATTCTGTAGTTTCTAGCCTAGTCCAAAAGGGAAAAAAAACCCTGCTTTTGTGTTTTAAGGGTAGAATATATCTAGTTGATATGGATGAATTGAAATTACTTCAGACAATGATGCTTTATTTGTAAATTTAACTTGACAAACATCTATTCTAATGGAATAGATTTCCCTTTCAGATCAGGTAGATATAAACGCTGATGCAGTCTTTACGAGAGCCTATTCAGGACTGAGTCTAGCAATGAGGAGAGCAGACCTATTGGGTTGAAATGTCACAATCATAAGTCAAGGATTTTCAATTGTGTCTGCAACCATTTAAATTAGGACTGATCTGTCTAGATTATTGGCAGTAGTGGAACTCTAAGAAAAATACCTACTAAATGTTACTTTTGATATTCTAAAAGCCTCACAGGTGCCTGTAGGTGGATTAGTAGCAGCCTGAAGATTAATTTAACTGATATGTTAAAGCAAGTCTAAAGATGCATCTCTTACAGATGCCTTTTTGTGAAATAGATGTATTGAGTAAAGATCTTGAAACAGCAATTCACAATTTCTTTTAAACAAACAAAAATCAACTGCAACCGTTCAAATTCAGGTCTGGATTTTTTGAAAGATTAAGAAAACCTCATGGTAGACTAAAGCTAAGGAACTTTGACGTCACAGTTTCAGTCAAAACTAAAAAATCTTTCTACCACTAAAAATGTGTTAAAAGGGACAATACAGAGAAACAGAAACTGAGGGCTTGAGTATGCTGGTCTGCAGAGCCTATCTTGCCTCGTTGGTGGTCATTTGCCAAAATTCACTAGTAGATGGAGAGAGGCAGTCAAAGACTTTGTTGTGATACAACTCATATCACAATGCTACTTGTTAAAATTTCTTACAATGCCTCCAAATTCCAGATAAATTGCAATACACCTTCAAAAGAACCCATTCAAGAGAAAAGCCCTGCTGAAGAACATTTTAGCTTTGGTGCAGAAAAAATGCATACCAGTACCAGAAGTGGAAGCAAGGGATAGATAGTTTCCAATGGAATTTTTAGTCAAGAAACAGTCAGGTCAATGCAGCTTCGTAATAGACCTGAAAGATTTCAATTGCTTTATCAAGACAATTCTGTATGAAGTTAGTCCATTAGTGGTAAAATAAACTTTTTTAACCTCGGTGTCTCTGCAGGATCTACTTATTTCCATGAGCATATCTGGTCAGAAAATTATGATATATGCAATGAAGGAGAGACATTGGACGTTTCAAGCATTGGCTTTTGCCCTCAAAGCTTCGCCCAGATTGTTCATGAAGGAGTTGGCTCCAGTGACAGCATCGTTACACAAGGAGAACATTCAGATTCTTTCTTACTTGGAGAACCTTCCTATTGAAGCACAGTCCAGAGCCCAAATGAGAGAAGTGACTCAAAGAACAATCCACGTTCTGGAGACTCTCAGATTTTTAATAAACTATCTAAGGTCAAGGCTTCATCCATCCCAGAGACTGGGATATTTTAGGGCATATTTCCAGACAAGCAAAGTAAAAGTGTGCCTTCCGATGGACAGAAAAAAATGGCTGATGTGGCAGTTGAATCTTATTTCAATGTGGGAACACAAATCAGCAATGGACCGGCTTCAAGCACAGGGATACATGGTGTGTAATATATGTTATTGGATACTTTATGTGAACAAAATGTTAGTTAGACAATACATTTTTGAAAGAACTATTTTTAAGTCTCTGTGTTTTCCATGTATATATGCATACAGGGGCTCACTGGTTCTTCACATTATTCAGCCGTGGCATCCAGTAACACAGAAGTATGAACTTCTCATCCCAGTAATGAAGTGCATCAGGAATCCTGTGGGCTGCTGATTCCAATCACAGAATGTGAGCAAGGAGGTTGTTCCTCCTGTAGTGAGAACTTTGATGAAAGGTGGCAGATTTCTGGGATGGGGGAAGGTTTGGGGAGAAATGGGCTGATTTAGAATTTGGTGGATGCAGACAGGCCGTCAAAAACCATCAGCAGAGGAAAATGAGTAACAACAGGTGAGGCTTGCTCAAGTTGCTACACTTGATGATTAGGGAAAAGGTGACAAAATGGCTTTAAAAATCGATATGTCAATGAGATTACTTTAACAGACGCTTACACATTAAGCATTCAATCCTGTCAATCACAGACCAATATTACCTATGCAGGAATAATAATATTGCAAAGTGTAGATACAAAGTACACTTTGGACCTGATTACAATGCGATCGGAAACGGTTCCGACCATCGTTGGAGCTATTTGACCTCATTGTAATCAGGTGGTTGGATTCCTTTCCGACCAGCCAATTATGATGGAGTCAGCTGAAAAGGAATGCAACCGGACATTCCAACTGGCTTCTGAAGAGCTTGGAGAGCCCGTCCACCAGTCAGAAAGCTTTCAGTAATTCCAAGGGTGCCTTTTTCTGCCCGAGGGATTACGACGTCGGATTCTGACAGCCTTTCTGTGCTGGCCTTTCCAACACAGAAAGTCTGTCGGAAGTTGACTTTAGAGGCCCCCAGTAGAGCCCCCGTGGGTGCAAGGCCTCCCGATGGAGGCTGACCTTGAGGTGCCTGCCACGGGGTGCAGGGATGAACTGCAGCTCTTCGTTTTACAATGAGAGCATGCATTCCAGTTGGAATGCATGCTTCCATTGTGAAGAATAGGAGTGTGACCGAACAGTGTTTGGTTGCATCCTAATTGGTCAGTCAGGACCGCGGACAGGAGATTGGTCGATCTCAGTACCGAGACAATGTCGAGCGGAGTTTACTCCGCCCGACATCGTAATCGAGCCTTTAGTTGTCAATCATCCACCATGGCCGGCATCAACCATTTTTGTTCTGCCATCATAAACCAACTTTGTCTATGGAGGATATGACTGACAATATCGGTACAAAAGGGGGTGGTGATGGACGGAGCATCTGAATCAATCAAACACTCACACCCAGTCAAAAGATCTGAGTTTATTCCATCACCGTTCTTTAGCCCACTCTGCCACCCCAGTTCAGACATGGCTATATGCATGTGCCTCATGGGAACTGTGCCTCATGGGAACAGTCCAGCCCGAACTGCCAAGCCATGTCTTCCATGGACCGGAAACAAGCATCCTGGGACAGGTTTCGGATTCATAATCCTCATAAGCCAGGCTATCTTGAATCCAGTGGCCAAGTGAGCAAGGGACTCACGTCTGAGCATACCCTGCCACACTTAGGGCGAACAAAGCGATACAAAAGGGGATGATGGACGGAGCGTTTGAGCAAATCAAACACTCACCCCCAGTCAACTGATCTGGGTTTAATCCATCACCATTCTTTAGCCCACTCAGCTACCCCATTTCAGACATGGCCATATGCAAATCAGTCTGACCCTGTGCCTCATGGGAACAGTCCAGCCCGAACTGCCAAGCCATGTCTTCCATGGACCGGAAACAAGCATCCTGGGATCAGACTGATTTGCATATGGCCATGTCTGAAATGGGGTGGCTGAGTGGGCTAAAGAATGGTGATGGATTAAACCCAGATCAGTTGACTGGGGGTGAGTATTTGATTTGCTCAAACGCTCTGTCCATCATCCCCTTTTGTATGACTGACAATATAGCAGACAGGTGGACCATTAGAGGTTAATACGTTCTGTCATGTGTGACTTTGCTTCCACCAACAACTAGAACTTCTACAATACGAACAATTGAGATTTCTGTCCACAGTGTAATCTGTGCCAAGCTCAAGCCATTCACCAAATATAACTACAAATAATGTACTGTGTATAGACATTAATGGAAGTTAATATAAAAAATTAAGAAAGCATTTAGAAATCGGAAAATGTTTTCAACGTAAACATTTTTTTATTCAAATTTTTGAATGTTTGTTGATTTAAAAAAAAAAATACTAGTATTGTTAATACTTGTTTAATTATGTAGGAAAAATGATTAAGAATAAAACCAAATTCATGACAAAATATGAATAAAATGTTGAAATTGTATATACATATGTCAGGTGACCTGGGCTAAAATCAAAAAATATTTTAATAGGTGTAACATCTGTTTCGAAGCATACAACATTGACATGTTGCACTCTTATATTTCAGATATGTTTATTCACAAAGCCCAGGGAACATTGAGAGGGATACACTAGCAAAATTAACATGTGTACAAACCACATCCAGATCTGGAATCCATGCAGAAAAGGCACAACCCTGACAACATTGACTCTTTAGCATTACAATTTCAATCTCAACTGTTGCCTGATAAAAGAATGTAGACTGCCATCTATTGTGAAGAATATGCAGCATTACATTTCCGTACTTGCAGGATTTTGTAGACCCCAGCCTTGCACCAGGCTTGCATGGGTACCAAGCAACTACAGCGCCGAGCACCACCCGTGGCAGGAGGGCCGCCCATGATCTGATTTTGCGCCTGGAGGCACACAAAAGGCCCGCTGTACTCCCGCAGCGTGGGATGCCAGCCTTGCACCAGCCTTGCATGTGGACCACGCGACTACAGCACCCAGCACCACCCGTGGCAGGAGGGCCGCCCACAATCTGATTTCATGCCTGTAGAAGCACAAAAGGGCTGCTGTACTTCTACAGCACAGGACGCCAGCCTTGCACCAGCCTTGCACCAGCCTTGCACGGGGACCAAGCTACTACAGCGCCCAGCACCACCCGCGGCAGGAGGGCCGCCCACGGTCTGATTTTGCACCTGGAGGCACACAAAAGGGCCGCTGTACTCCCGCAGCGCGGGACGCCAGCCTTGCACCAGCCTTGCACGGGGACCAAGCAACTACAGTGCCCAGCACCACCCACGGCAGGAGAGCCGCCCACGATCTGATTTCGCTCCTGGAGGTGCACAAAAGGGCCATAGTAATCCCGCAGCACGGGACGCACACGGGCGAGCCTGTCTGCGCCCGTCTTAGACTGTTAGAGACTGGGCTGGGCCACCCCCCTTGGTTTGGAACACAGATGATGGCCTGTTGGAACAGCAAGTAATCAGTAACTTTACCCAAGGTTAGTGCCCTCATATTTGAACTGTGCTAGTCTTCCTGCCTAAACTATAAAGGAGCTATTGTACTGTTAAGGGGCACCTCACAAGCAGTCATGGGCAAATGCACCCCTGTAGTGAAAGACTCCACTAACCGGAAAACTGTTATTTCATCACAATCTACTGCACAACCCACTGCAATTGATAAAATGTTGCAAAGGGCAGTTGGAGCTGGTTCCACGGAAATCAAGCGTACAGAGAGGTGTTTCTCAGTAACAACGATTATAGCTCCAAGTCCTACTTCTTCCGAATATGGCACCCTACCCCATCCCCAAAACAAAACACGGTCTCAGACTTAGAGCTCCCAATGACACGCGCACGGACAGGAGCGGGTTATGTTCCCAAGACCCTCTTGGGCAGCGGAGGAAAGAGCAAGGGGGAAAACACAAATCTATCACAAAAAAGAGAGCCAAGCGGAATCAACGAGCATCTGACATGTCACCAAATAGAAATTTGGGGGAATCAGGAACCGGGGATTTGCTACAGATGACCCCAGAGCAACCATTATGGGGGTCAAAGCTGGTGATGGACCTTAAAGTGCATTTTAGATCTGTTGTAAAAGATGAACTTGATGTTTTAATAGATCAAATTGATAAACTATCGTCATTGGTGGACCACTGGGTAGGAAAGGCAGACACAACTCTTAGAGTAGCTGAGACAACTAAATACCTTGGTAAAGAGCTGGCTTCGCACCACAAAAAGGTAGCTATATCAGCATAAGATACACCGTCCGTCCCTGTTAGGCCAAATATAACAGACTATGGGGACGCAGCTCCCTGTCTGGGATCGCCCCCACCACAGAGCCTGGATGCGGTTATCCCCCCAGACGCTCCCTCGATGTCCACCCCCTGAACCTGCTATTAGGTTACCTCCCCCTACAACAGGTTAATCTAATCCACAGCAAAGTTGATACATCTCAAGAGGCCCGTGAGAAGATTGCACCACACATAAAATCTAGGGAACCACAGTCAGCACTACCATGTATCAATCTACCCCCAGCCTCTGCTCCATATGTTATTGTGCTATCAGGAGTACCTGAGCTGGAAAGGGGGAATCCCATTCTGAACTAAAAAACAAATGCATTCATTGACTAATCAAATATAGGCATTTCCCCTACAAAGACATAAATAAAATCATATTTACACGCAGGGTAAGCTGGCTGGGGTGGAGGCCAAAGCATCTAGCCGGGGACTGTAAAGTGATACATTTTTCTGGGATACTCGGGCTGTCCAATACATTCTAGATTGGGGCTATCAGAGGGAGGCTGGGGCTATTACTTCTTTTCCCCTGGGATACTTCTTCCCTCCAAGGTTTATGCCGCACAATGTGGGAGGATTGGCCAATGATTGGGGAACGAGTGATCACGGTGGCCCCATGCCTCAAATAGGCCGGGACCATCCTACATCACTCATATACAATCTCCCTGTCGCCAACAGATTTAACCCTTTAGATTTAGATTTGGTAGATTGACTAAGGTCCATCAGGCCTTCCCACAAAAATCCCAGTGACAACTATGAGTTTAGAATGAGATTATTGAATCTGGATGGGCCAACGCAAAATGTTGGCTATGAAAAGCATAAAAGAGACAAGGAGTTGGTCCCTGAGGGCACTCTGACAGATTCCACTCTTACCTTACTTAACAACCCAAATTGGCTAATGAATGCAGTTCCAGGGGAGGGGTACGACCCAAAGACTTACACCAGGCCCATTTAAGGGTAAGCCTCCCCTCTCAGGCTCCTTTCGTCAACGAAGCAGGACCACCAAGCATGCCGATATTATCCTGGAATATAGCAGGACTCACCTCAAAACTGAATCTCCCAGATTGGGGGTCTTTTATTGACCAGAACCAATTATGTATGTTCCAGGAAACATGGGCAAGGGTAGATGCACATAGAGTGGTCTATGCGTCGTACAGCACCTCAGCAGTCCAAGGTGCTAGGGGGAGACCTTCTGGGGGCTTGTGCACCTGGGTTGGCGTGCACATTGGTTGCGAGGCCAAACAGATAGAGACTTCATGTCCTGATATTTTGTGTGTCTTTCTATCCTTCTCTACCTTAATTAGGATTGCTTTAATTAATGTTTAATCACGGCCAGTTTGCCATGGGAAAGTTTCCCCCACTCTTGACCAGCTGACCTCTTTTCTCCCAACTATAACGGAGAACTGTTGGGTCATCATAGGTGGGGATTTTAACTGTCATTTCGAGCCCTTGAATGGCCTGTCCACAAGCATTACAAGTGAGGAGGATTCAGTTTGGGCTATTCCAGATCCAAATATTCCACCAACACGGGCATGGACTAATCTGGTCCTACAAATGAATGCACTTGCACTAAGCCACTCACTGAGGGCCTGTAATGGTCGATTGGTATCCGATAGTCCCGGGAATTATAACTTTAACAGACTCAGGCAGGCATCGATCATAGATTATATTATGGTAGACATTAGATCATGGTACAGGGTCCTCGACTTTAAGGTCACCTCTCGTCACAAGAGTGACCATAACACTCTGGTTTTAGAAGCATCTTTGCCGCCAGCCGAAGGTCATCATAGCGCATCTACAAAATCTGATTCTGACTTAGAATTGGCCAACGGAGGGAGGAGAGTATGCTGAGGGGAACTTGTACAATCACAAGACAAAGTGGCCTCCATATACCAACAAATCGTTCCCTTTCTCGAAGCAGCGTTCCAACTCTCTGTGACCAGCGGCACTTTAACTTCCAAACCAGAATTGCAAATAACCATCAGGATTTGCTCTCTGTCCTGGTACCCTTTTTCTTAAATAGTAAAGAGCCTTGGCGGAATTTCAAACCAAGGCACCCATGGTTTAACAAATACTGGAAGGTAGTCAAGCAAACCCTTTTAATCTCCATTAGAACCAATGATAGGCTACAAATTAAGGAAGCTAGGGAACATTATAAAAATACTGTAGCTAAAGCAAAAAGCAACTGTGAAAGTGAAAAATGGGATACCATTAAAACTGCACTAGATAGTCATGACATGAGGGCCTTTTGGAATTTAATTAACACAGGTAAATCTGAAGGTACATTGGCCAATGAGCCAAATTTAGGGGAAGAAGTCTGGAGAGCCCATTTTAAATCTTTAAACACCAGGACAACTAAGGAAGCTGGCCTGGTGGAAACAAACACTATCGACATGGAGTTGTCAAATCAAGATGTCCCACTCTGTTCAATGAAGGAGGTCACAGAGGCACTGGGCACGTTATTACCAGATAAGGTGCCAGGGCCGGACAAGATTCCTGGTGACCTTTTTCGCTCCGAGCCCTCAGTTTGGGCACCCTACTTGTGGTCATTTTTTAATGCAGTTTTGCAGGGCATGGCGCTACCCTCTACTTAGGCAGGGGCAGAAATTATCCCAATTTATAAATAGTGTTCACCTCTTAATCCAGCTAACTATCACCCCATAAGTCTTTTAGACGTTAGCCAAAAAAAGTGTCCATGCGTCCTACAGGGGCGTTTGCAATCTTGGATAGACGAGAGTAATGTATTAACACCTCAACAAGCAGGGTTTAGGGCCAAGATCTCTACTATTGACCAGAGCTTTAGATTACCACTTATCCACTGGAAAACCATGGTCCTTGAGGATGGCAACTTCTACCTCACATTTGTGGATCTTAAATCCGATTTCGACTTAGTCCAGACGGAACAATTGTGGGGTATACTTCTGGACCTGGGTGTTCCAGAGTATCCCTGCTACCAGTTGAAACGCCTTCACTAAGATAATTATGCGCAAATAAGATATGGCAAAAATGGTGAACTCTCTGGCCCTTTCCCCGTAGAGAAAGGGGTGTGCCAAGGATATCTTTTGGCCCCGACACTCTTTTAAATTTTTATAAACGGCCTAATAGAATCCTTGCTGGCTAGAAAAGATATCGATGCGCCCAGGTTAGAGAACTGCAAAATTCCAGCTCTCATGTTTGCGGATGATACCCTTTTACTTTCCAAATCTCCTATGGGCATGCAAAGGGTTCTTGCTCTATTCAGCACTTTTTGCAAACCCAAGGATTGGAGATCAATTTAAAAAAAAACAAGTATATGGTTTTCAACGCAAACACCATGAACTGCCCAAATCCCCGACTAGATGGAAGGGCCCTAGAGAGGATGTCTATTTTTGATTATCTAGGGATCACACTAACCGAAAAAATGTAATGGGAGTCAAAAATAAAGAAAGCTAATCTAAAATTGACCCAGTCGACAGGAGGTATCATAAAAGTTTACAAGAGCTACATGCATAAAGTGATAGGTCCTGTAGAAGAAATTTACAAGACACAGGCAAGGGGTACAGCCTTGTATGGGGTAGAATTTTGGGGCCATTGTTCACCCACCTCTCTATCACTGACAGAGAATGTGTTTCTCACGCAATTACTGGTTCTTCCCACTAGCGTTCCATTAACCTAGAGATTAGCCCAATAGCAGATGTAGCCTCTTCTAGACCTCTCCTATATTGCCGGCGCATCTGGAGTACCCCCGAGCTAGCCGGATACAAAGAGGAGTTGAAGGATGTTATGAGGCTACAAGGTGCGGGGAAACTCCCCTGGCTAGCCTATATTAGGAACACTTGCCAGGCTCTAGGGAAGGTAAACATGTGGACATCTGTGGGAGAAATCTGTCCTAAGATCCCCAGAAAGGCACTCCTCGACACCAATAGAGATTTTAAACTGGACCAATTATGGCGGGGGACCAAGCTTGGATGCCTAACTTCCAGGTTCTTGAAAGTAAAACAGCAATATAGGCTAAAACCGGGGCTAGATTATATTCAACAGCTTCTAGCAAAGAAGCTTTTTCTCCAGTTTAGACATGGGGTGCAAACAGCTTCGATCATTTACTAATAAGTGGCAGGGCTCCCATACTCTAGATTGCCCAGGGTGTGACCAAGCAGAGGAAACTGAAATGCACATACTTTTCTTCTGCCCTGCCCACAGGAAGTTACGGTCTTGATTGATACTACAATTGTGTAGGAATATGGGGACTAGACATTGTACTGAGGTGTTTAGGCTTTTTAAATATTATACTGATATGCCTATTGTGTTCTCCATCTAGCGTTTTTTTAATTCTATGTGGCGCACTCGTAGAGCTATTTTAAAGAAAGTCCCTATAGAAAATCTTTTAGATTTAAAGCAATTATTAGTCACGTCATGTTATGCACCTTTTAGAACAATGTGGTATGTATTCATTCTATTACAAGTTTACCTCAATCGTAATTTACCATAGCCAAGGTGTTTTATAATTCCTAGAATTTTATCTATTTTAAATTGGCATCTCTATTATCTTTTTTCTAGTATTTATTAGATAAGAATAACGTTTTTTAGTATTAAATAGGTGTTTTGACCATTAATGAAACAGCCATTTGTTACAGCACATGTTATTGCTCCCCACCTTGCACTTAATGCAGAAATCATGTATTCTATGCACATTGCACAATTCCCTGCTATAGAACACTGAGCAGGCTTGGGGGAGCTATCTCAAGAATATAGTCACAATTTGTATACTTATAGTGATTTAAAAAAAACAAGAAACAAAGTATAACGTTTTTTAATATGACGTGCTGTAATTTTCTAAAATGTACTGTATTGTTTTATGTGCTTTAATGGCCTGTATGGCCGAAATGAAGATTTTTTCTACTTTGACTTTGAGATTCTTCCAGTACACAATTAGCCACTCCAATGGGATGTTGCTGTCATCTTTTTCAGCTACCTTCAGCCAGGTAATTGATGTTATGCACAGATGTATGCATGACTACTTCTAATGTCCACCAGATAATGCTTCTCTTAACAATATCAACGCTTGTGACTATGGCTAGGGAGGCATACCATAAGTTGTGATGCCATAGATTAAGCTCATATTGCATTGGTGCCACCTCATGACCAGGGGCAAATGTACCACAATAGGAAGCATTACCACTTCATCAATGTACGGGTGGCTTGCCTAGCAGATCTCTGATCTGTACATCACCAGTCTGTGTGAAAGATTTTCAGTTTCCACCCATAACTCACTAGTACTACTCAACAGCTCCATTCTATAAAAGAAGATCTTGCACCAAGGAGAACATGGCTTGTTAGTAAATGTTAACCTTTGTGATGTTGTGATATTTTGGTTGAAAGTTGGGGCCTTCCAGACATAATATCCCTTGTGATTGCTTGTGTGATTATGTTTTCCAGAGGTTTTAGCTTTCCCCAGCCTCACATTGAGTTATAACACCTCTGGGAAACTCAACAAAGCCAACGGAAATCCACTTCACTGAGGCATACTCAATGTTGACTGAGTTGTATCCTTCTACGGTGGACAGATGGACCAACGACAGTGAGCTGAGGTTCTGCTGATGGACCTTTCAACAGCATTACAGATGGTGAGTCATCAGGCCCTAAATATGGCGGACTGATATCCAGCAGTCTGATACATAAATCAGTCCCACCATGACGGAAGAAGTACAGGCCATTCGCCAAACTCTGAATTAGACCCATACTCTGCTTAGGTAGGTTGGTCTGTGGTACCCATACTCTGCTTAGGTAGGTTGGTCTGTGGTGGAGAAGCACTACATTTCCAACCAGTGGGAAATGATGGCAGCATGGATATAACAGGTCTTCAAGGACATAAAAGCCAACTCTGCGTTTGTTGTCGGAACATACAATGTGTTCACGATGGATTTTATAAATCAACAATTTGGAACAAAGTCAAACTCATTCAATCTAACGATGATTTATTTTCTAAATGTGTGGGAAACCATGTCTTATTAATCAGTGCAGTTCTTGCAAAGAGGAAAGACAATAAGAGAGCTGATGATTTCAGCAGAGTGTTATGTGCTTCACAGAATCTCGTAATAACAGTTCAAGTGTTCCAGCAGATTTGACAAATGTTTGAGAGTATCAAAATTCTGTTCTTCCAAACGTTTACTCAGGTTCCTGGAATCTCCTACAACAAGGATAGATGCTACAGAAAATTGATGGCCCAGGTTGAAGCTGTATTCTTTTCTCTCAGATATCTCTAATTCCCTACCTCATTGCCAAAGTTTGGAGGAAAGAGGTAGAGGTAATTCTATTTTGCCTATTCTGGCAAAGGAGGAAACAATTCCACAGGATGTGTAGATTCTTCTAGTAGATCAATGTTGAATGGGAATACCCATGTACCACCCAAAGGACTTCCCTTGATGCAAAGTTCTGCTTTCTTTAGGCAACTTTCCAGTGCAAAATAAGTTTTACACTGATTAGTAATTAACAAATCAACACTTAGATTCAGAGTGTGTCACTTTTGGTGAATTTATAGTGGTGTAGTGTTGATCAATTCGGTTCTATATCTACTACTACTTGTAGTTTGAGTGCTTTATATACAGAATACCACAGACACATCCACTACTCTTAGCAATGCCACATCAGGTGTTGCTCCTAATATAATAATATTAGCCTGCCTACTGGTACTACATCTGTGTGTACCATTGGCACTATGACTGGAGTTGCCAGTATAATCCCAGATTGATGTATAGTATTGCACAAAGTGCTCATTCTGTTACTAGTATCAATATTGTAACGCAAAATGGGATAAAACCTAATGCTACTGGTACCACTACCACTGGTCATTTGGCTAGTGCACAACTAAATATTTCTATTGCGAAAGTTAGACTAGTGCAGTGATACTGAAATGCGGCCCTCCTCATCTTTCCATGCGGCCCCCTGATCAACAGCAGCACTGGGCTGCTGTTCACTGAACTCAGCATTAATATTAAAAAGACGTTATATTCACAGGTAAGCATTTATTTAAAGGTTCATTGAGGTTTAAAAAAGTAAGACACTATGTTGTCTAACACCACTTAAATTTAGGCACTCCATCATTTTCAAAACTATCTTGCAGCAAAAGTTTTAAAATATGATAACATCTCTTCAAACTTCAAAAAGTGTTTTTCATTCCACACAATTTGGCAAAGTGGGGAATCTGGAATTCATCTCAGGCTTTCTGGTTTATTGTGCAGTTCAGCCACTAGATGTACATGCTTTGCTACCCCTATACCCAACTTTCACGGCACCCATCCGAATCACCACCCTGCTGGCATCGATGCGGCCCTCATCAAATATCACAGACCAAACTTTGTAGCCCTTGAGAAAATGTTTGCGAGTACCCATGGACTAGCGCAACCGCAACATGTACTCAAAGTTGGTGATTCATTTGTAAATTAATGGGCCTGATTCACTAAGGTAAATATACATCTGTATTTTTAGTGAATATTTACTGCTACACATAGCTGTAAGTCTAACTTTTTGCTGTTCATCATTTTAGAGTGCAGAGTTACTTTTCGGTCTAGATTTACGTGTCTCCACATCTCAAGTTAGGGAAGATAGAGCTTCCAAAACAGGATTCAGTAGTGTAAAGTTACCATTGGTAACTTTTTCAATGTAGGAAGAGATCTTCACTTGTGTGGCAGAAATCTTCATGCAGTAAAACTAGGAGAGGTGGAAGTTTCCACACATAGTTTAGTGAATAGCAGTTCGTATTACATGAATAGTATAGTTGTAGTTACATCACATATTACAAAGTACAGTTTGTAAATAGCCACCAATAGGTGCAGAGGCCTTAAAGTTTTCTTTAGAGCCTCCTGCTAGTGCTACCAAATTTCAGTGCTGTTGAGTACTAGGGCTGCCTTATTTTGCTTCTACTCCATACCTTTTATTCCATCATCCTGCACTTTCTGTCTTTCTCATACTTGACATTTCTTTTTCATCTTTCTTCTCGTTCTCTTTCCATCTTTCTGTTTCTCCTTCCTTCCCCTTTTTCTTCCATTCGTTTTGTGATTTGGGTCAAACTCCAATGATAGAAAAAGCAACCTGTTCTACAAAAAATGAAAAATTAGTACTTGTCCACACCACCTGCACAAATCAAGCTTTGCTTGTAGTGTGAGTTATTTTACTGCAACAGGTACTACTGGTCTGACTATTTTTTTACCTTCAATGTTGCCTACCAAGCAAGCTAGAACTTTTAAATGGGGAATTCAATATTTTACATTTCCCTGCTGGTTCACTATCTTTCTTTTTGTTCACTTCTACACGGAGTCTATAAAAAGGTAACTTTGTTGTTAAGCAACTAAAAGTTCAGTTCTTTGTCCGACATGGACTCATTTAAAATCCAATGACTTTAAGATGCACTCAAAAAGTTTACTCTTAATGAGTTTATCCAATACCAGTTTCAAACCTTATAGTTCATAATGTTGTTTGCTGAAAACCTCAAACAAAGCTGCAGATTTACAAGCCCCTTGTGCCACTTTTGAGTCATTTTTAACATGGGAAAAGTGACGCAAAAGTGGCGCAAGGGGCTTGTAAATAAGCCCCAAAGAGTTTATGAAGAATACAAGAGAGCACGAACAGGATGTTCACTAAACAAAATGCATTAGAGTCCCTCTTTTATGTTTCTCATTTGTGGAACTCAGTGGATGCAGGAACAACTGGGCCAAGCAGGCGGCATTAATCAAGTACAGGTTTTAGGTTTCCTACATGTGCTGTCACAGCCGGGCGAACTCCTTCTAGGTGGCTAGTCGCCAATATGCAGTTGAAGAGCCAACAAGGCTGGTCGCACCCAAACGAACTGCAAAGTTAGATTAACGTACGCACGGGGTGGTACTTATGATAGGAATGATTGCCAAATGCAAGGGCGAACGATTACTTATTGAAAAAAAAAACACCCTCAGTGTGCATTTAAAGGATATAAACTTTTTTTTGTTTTATCGGAGGGAAAGTCATTGCAAGTATCTATGACTAAACAAAAAAATAACTCGCTTATCCCACTTGAACCAACCTGTTCTGACTAAAGCTCATGCATTAACTTGGATATGTCCCTTGCATTAAAATATTTTGCAGCACCACATTTAGGCCTTACGGCGAGTGCACTGCGAAAAATATCCTAAAAACGGTAAACCCGGTATAAACATTTCCGGCAGCCATTTCTTCAGTCTTGTAAGGTAGTCCCAGACATGAATGTCAATTCACCGAAAGGCCAGAGGTAGCGGAAGTGACATCACACGCCATTTGATCTTTACATTCACTCACACAAACATGCTTACACATACATACTCAATCCACATGCACACTCTCACATAAACACACACTCGCCTGCGCGATTCCACGCAACTTATATTTAAAAGCATTTTTTTACTTACCTCTGCTGCCAGGGAGGGTCATATTCCAAGTAATTGTACTCCATTTTTATTGCACTAATAGTGAATAATATATTATTATATCATGGAGAAAATTGACAAAAAACAAAGAGATTGTTTCATCCGATTGTTACTACCAGCTTCCCCACAACAAAAGCTGACGGAGACACAAGTTAATTTTAGAAATTAACAGAAGGGGGGCTGAATCACTGTGTTCCTGTCCTTAAATTGTGAAAAACTTTAAAATGCTGGAGAGGGCAAAAAATATCTGGTTAAGGGATAGTCAGATCTTTTCCCCTTCCACAGCATTAAACGCATATTGTAAATGGTCGTGTTAGCGCCAGTATATCTGAAAAACGCGATGTTGTTATAGGCAATCAGCACCTAGTTACTTTATTCTAAGAAAGAAACCAAAACCATCATAAAATGCTTTTAGTTGAGTGTGATTCAACAAGTTCAAACTTGGATGACGTTTTTTTGTGGCAGAGGTGAGCGAACCTTACATTTTGTGATAGAGCTTTACAATTCAACAAATGCACCATGTGCTTGTTGTCAGTATGGGTGCGAGCAATGTGCATAATTTTCTTTTGTGTAATAATTACGCAAATTTCGGGGGGGAAAATGATCCGAAATTATGTTAAACTGCGGGAAATGCAAATCCATCAATTTTTTATGTGATGACACATTTTGCATTAAAAAATTAGAACAAAAAACATAACTACTGTGAACAACATCTGTTTTTATTCTGGTTTTTCACATTGTTCCCTATCTCCAGTGCTATCATTTTGCCATTAAAGGCAGTGTAAATACGCAAAGAGGCATGATTTTGAACATTTCGTATAACATGAACATCTTGAAATTTGAATTACTCCTGTGCAATTTAATTTTTGTCTGGGCCTAGTTTTCATATATTGGACACGACACAAATGCTAAAGTTTCTTATTGTAATGTATGTAAATGGTTTGCTCTATTTAAAGTGAACCTGAGGGCTGTATCATGATGGATTTTTCTGGGGCAGCATAGAGCCTGCAGGACATTTTGTGAATTCATTAACCAACTGTTAGAACCTGAGAAAATAGTATTTTTCTCCCTACAATATTGAAGCATTACATAGGCTGATCCATTAACACTTCATAGGTAACAGTGTCCAGCATTGAATTTCCAATCTGTAGTGAAAGTTGCCACGTTTAATGGGATTGATAATGGTGGCAAAGCGGGGAGAAAGAGTAAAGGATCAATGAGGAATCAAGACCAAGGCAAAGGGATGAGAAAGGTTACATTAACTCTTCTTCAACTTCAACTTTACTTTATTCGCATTTGATAGATGCATACAAGTACAGAAAAGAGAATCTGACAGTATATAATATACAAATATATATTAACCTCTTCCGTGCTCATGACGGAACCACTCCGTCACGAGCCACGGATGCGCTGTGCTGGTGACGGAGTGGTTCCGTCACGGCGTGGCCGCCCCGCCCACTCTGCAGGAATTCCACGTCTGCGCGGACGTTCTATTGAGCGGGCGGGCCCGTGACGGAACCACTCCGTCACAAGCACAGCGCGCCCGTGGCTCATGACGGAGTGGTTCCGTCACAAGCATGGCGGTGCCGCACGAACCCCCCTCGCCCCCAGCGACGCGGCGGAATTACCGCCGCGGCCAAGGGGTTAATATTATCAAGCTGATTTCATAAACAAAATACCAATGTAACACAACCTGTCTATAGTTAAAAACCAGGAAATAAATATTGGAATCCTTTCTAAAATTTGTTGTCAACGATCTGTCCATTGTTAAAAACCAGGAACTAAATATTGAAATCCATTCAAAAATTCATTGTCAGAGGGTAAAATGATAAAAACGAGTTATTAAAATGGGCCAAATAGAACAACAACCTTTTTATACAATCTCTTCTTGGTTCCAAAGTACACATTTGATAAATGTTGAGACCCTTACCTCACCACCTTCCAAAAGGCCTTGCTGTCCTTACTCTTGGAGGCATCCTGCAATTTTTCCCATGATTCCTGTCTCAGGTGTTTCTTTCTCAGCTCCCTTGCCGCCTTAAAGTCTGCTTGTAACTTTCTTATCAAATCATTATTTCTAGTGTGCTTTATAAGAGCTATTCGAAGCTGTTTGGAAACCTTTGAACAATTTTTATCTAACCATCTAGTCCATAGCTTAGTATTATGTGTTTCTGAGCGTGTAAGATTAGATCTAATAGACAATACGATTTTACTAAGCCGAGCCAATCACAGCACCGAGACCGCCCTCATCGCCGCCACCGATGACATCCGAACCCTGATGGACAATGGAGAAACAGCGGCCCTCATCCTCCTAGACCTCTCCGCGGCCTTCGACACGGTCTGCCACCGCACCCTAGTGCAGCGCCTCGACAACGCCGGAATCCAGGGGAAGGCACTGGAATGGATCATCTCCTTCCTCGACGGAAGAACACAGAGAGTCCGCCTACCACCGTACAAGTCAGAGGCCACCGAAGTCATCTGCGGCGTCCCCCAAGGATCCTCTCTGAGCCCCACCCTCTTCAACGTCTACATGAGCCCCCTCGCGGCCATCGTACGCAAACACAACCTCAGCATAATCTCCTACGCCGACGACACCCAGCTGATCCTCTCCCTGACCAACAACCCCGCCGCCGCCAGAGCCAACCTGCACGAAGGGATGAAAGAGGTAGCCGAGTGGATGACGACCAGCCGCCTGAAACTGAACTCGGACAAGACGGAGGTCCTCATCCTGGGTTCCTCACCCTCCGCCTGGGACGACTCCTGGTGGCCTCCCGCCCTGGGCACCGCACCCAAACCGACAGACCATGCACGCAACCTGGGCGTCATCCTGGACTCCTCCCTCTCCATGACCAGGCAAGTCAACAACGTCTCCTCGGCGTGCTTCAACATCCTACGCATGCTACGGAAGATCTTCTGGTGGATCCCCACCGAGACCAGGAAGACCGTCACCCAGGCCCTCGTCACCAGCCGGCTGGACTACGGCAACGCCCTCTACGCCGGTACCACCGCCAAGCTCCAGAAGAGACTCCAGCGGATCCAGAACGCCTCAGCCAGACTCATCCTCGACATCCCACGAACCAGCCACATCTCCGGACATCTGAGAGACCTTCACTGGCTCCCCGTCAACAAAAGAATCACGTTCCGTCTCCTCACCCACGCACACAAAGCCCTACACGACCAAGGCCCGAGCTACCTCAACAGCCGAGTCAACTTCTACGCTCCCAAACGCCACCTCCGATCAGCCAACCACGCCCTCGCCGCCGTCCCCCGCATCCGAAGAGCGACAACAGGGGGAAGGTCCTTCTCCTACCTGGCCGCCAAGACCTGGAACTCCCTCCCGACCGACCTGCGCCTGACCCAAGACCACCTCTCCTTCAGGAAGAAGCTGAAGACCTGGCTGTTCGAGCAGTAGCGGCACCCCCCCCCCCCCAGCGCCTTGAGACCCTTCGGGTATGTAGCGCGCTTTATAAGTGTCACTGATTGATTGATTGACTAAACGCTGTTAAGACTTGAGAGCTACTAGGTTAGGGGTCTAAGCAGGATTGGATCTCAGGTAAAATTTACGTTACAACCTTTGGGAGGAAGGAGGTGGAGTCAATTAGTTCCCAGTTTAGTGTGAACCCATTTTGTCTAGTAAGGATAGATTTTGGAGCAAAAAAATAACTTGGTTTTACAATACGAGGCCAGACAAATGAAAAGAGAAGAAACGCATGATCACTACAGTCAGTCATCTGGGCAGATGGGGACTAAATGCATCTCTTAATTAAAAGTTAGGAGGGGTTGACCTGTAGAGGGTTGACATGGGTTTATTATAACTAGATCACATGTTAATAAAAGACTGTTTAAAACATTTCCATAAATATGATGGTTGAAATGTACTAATGCAGAAAAAAGTTTAGGTGTTCCCTGGGTTTTGATTTCTCTGGGGAAATCAATCATTCACTCTTCACAACATACTATCTCATACCCTTCAGCCTATTTGTGTTGTATGCTATAGTGAAACCACAAAACCTATAAATAGAATACATGAAATGTACTAATGGCAAGTCATTAATGCCCGCTACCCCGCAGATACGTTGATCTAATTTAGTACAACAATGCACATTAAAATCACCCGCCCAAATAATAAAAATTGATTGTGGATGATGAAGCAACAGTGATTCCAATATTTCCCCCAACTCTTCTATCAGTTGTATGGGTTTTTGGAAATTATTATTATGTGTATTAATCAATAAGAAATCAATTATCCCAAGCCCTTTGGCTAAGATAATATGAAAATAGGGTGAGTTATTTATAAAGGTCACCGTACCTTAGGGAATTGTATTTTCTATAATGGTAAGTAAACCCCCTTTAGCTATTCCAGAGGCTGATGGGAGAGCTGGCATAACAAAGGATCTATAGTCGCTAATATATATAGGCTGCCCTGTCCAAGTTTCCTGAAAGCTGATAATATCCAAGATCAGGAACTCATTAAACCATATTGGTTATCTTTTTTATTTTAGAATCCCACTATGTTCCATGAAAGTAATATTATATCCCTTAAAGGCTCCTTTGAGGACGCCATTGTCAACTCAAGGAGAGAATATATAGTTGGAGTTAGTAGGGGTACATCATTAACTTATGAGTCGAAAACGAAGATCTGCACCATCTCCAAGGACCACATAGGAAGGTCAGTTTGATTTTCTTAATCTGAATCAATCCACAGAGATAAACGATTCGGTGGGTTACTGAGTCAATCACAAGTGTCCATATCTTGCAGTGGTGAGTACCTATTTGAAAGGGAGATGGTATTGGTAGGTGGCTGATCTATCTTGTGAGCATATCTTATTGAAGAGTGGCCCTGATCCTGTGTCAGAAAACTGGAAGTCTATAGAAGAAGCCCAAAGGGACGGTATAGATCTGGGTTTGCAGTACAGGGCAGCCGGTAGACCCCCCAGTAAGTCTCTCACTAGCCATTGGTTGTCAAAACTCATGACAACACAATCAAGATGTCCCACTCTGTTCAATGAAGGAGGTCACAGAGGCACTGGGCAAGTTAATACCAGATAAGGTGCCAGGGCTGGACAAGATTCCTAGTGACCTTTTTCGCTCCGAGCCCTCAGTTTGGGCACCCTACTTGTGGTCATTTTTTATTGCAGTTTTGCAGGGCATGGCACTACCCTCCACTTAGGCAGGGGCAGAAATTATCCCAATTTATAAATAGGGTTCACCTCTTAATCCAGCCAACTATCGCCCCATAAGTCTTTTAGACATTAGCCAAAACAAATGTGCATGCGTCCTACAGGGGCGTTTCAATCTTGGATAGAAGAGAGTAATGTATTAACACCTCTACAAGCAGGGTTTAGGGCCAAGATCTCTACTATTGACCAGATCTTTATATTACATTTTATCCACTGGAAAACCATGGTCCATGAGGGTGGCAACCTCTACCTCACATTTGTGGATCTTAAATCCACTTTTGACTTAGTCCAGACGGAACAATTGTGGGGTATACTTATGGACCTGGGAGTTCCAGAGTATCCCTGCTACCAGTTGAAACGCCTTCACCAAGATAATTCTGCGCAAATAAGATATGGCAAAAATGGTGAACTTTCTGGCCCTTTCCCCGTAGAGAAAGGGGTGTGCCAAGGAGGTCTTTTGGCCCCGACACTCTTTTCAATTTTTATAAACGGCCTAATAGAATCCTTGCTGGCTAAAAAAGATATCGATGCACCCAGGTTAGAGAACTGCAACATTCCAGCTCTCATGTTTGCGGATGATACGCTTTTACTTTCCAAATCTCCTAGGGGCTTGCAAAGGGTTCTTGCTGTATTCAGCACTTTTTGCAAACCCAAGGATTGGAGATCAATTTACAAAAAAACAAGTATATGGTTTTCAACGCAAACACCACGAACTGCCCAAATCCCCGACTAGATGGAAGGGCCCTAGAGAGGGTGTCTATTTTTGATTGTCTAGGGATCGCACTAACCGAAAAAATGTAATGGGAGTCAAAAATAAAGAAAGCTAATCTAAAATTGACCCAGTCTACAGGAGGTATCATAAAAGTTTACAAGAGCTACACGCATAAAGTGATAGGTCCTGTAGAAGAAATTTACAAGACACAGGAAAGGGGTACGGCCTTGTATGTAGTAGAATGTTGGGGCCATTGTTCACCCACCTCTCTATCACTGACAGAGAATTTGTTTCTCAGGCAATTACTGTGTCTTCCCCTTAGTGTTCCATTAACACCCCTCAGGATGGACCTAGGGATTAGCCCAATAGTAGATGTAGCCTCTTCTAGACCTCTCCTATATTGCCGGCGCATCTGGAGTACCCCCGAACTAGCCGGATACAAAGAGGAGTTGAAGGATGTTATGAGGCTACAAGGTACGGGGAAACTCCCCTGGCTAGCCTATATTAGGAACACTTGCCAGGCTCTAGGGAAGGTAAACATGTGGACATCTGTGGGAGAAATCTGTCCTAAGATCCCCAGAAAGGCACTCCTTGACACCAATAGAGATTTTAAACTGGACCAATTATGGCGGGGGACCAAGCTTGGATGCCTAACTTCCAGGTTCTGGGAAGTAAAACAGCATTATAGGCTAGAACCGGGGCTAGATTATATTCAACAGCTTCTAGCAAAGAAGCTTTTTCTCCAGTTTAGACATGGGGTGCAACCGGCTTTGATCATTTACTAATAAGTGGCAGGGCTCCCATACTCTAGATTGCCCAGGGTGTGACCAAGCAGAGGAAACTGAAATGCACATACCTTTCTTCTGCCCTGCCTACAGGAAGTTAAGGTCTCGATTGATACTACAATTGTGTGGGAACCTGGGGACTAGACATTGTACTGAGGTGTTAAGGCTTTTTAAATAGTATACTGATATGCCTATTGTGTTCTCCATCTAGCGGTTTTTATATTCTATGTGGCGCACTTGTAGAGCTATTTTAAAGAAGTCCCTATAGGAAATGTTTTAGATTTAAAGCAATTATTAGTCACGTCATGTTATGCACCTTTTAGAACAATGTGGTATGTATTCATTCTATTACAAGTTTACCCCAATTGTAATTTACCATAGCCAAGGTGTTTTATAATTCCTAGAATTGTATCTATTTTAAATTGGCATCTCTATTATCTTTTTCTAGTATTTATTAGATAAGAACAACGTTTTTTAGTATTAAATAGGTGTTTTGATCATTAATGAAACAGCCATTTGTTACAGCACATGTTATTGCTCCCCACCTTGCACTTAATGCAGAAATCATGTATTGTATGCACATTGCACAATTCCCTGCTATAGAACACTGAGCAGGCTTGGGGGAGCTAACTCAAGAATATAGTCACAATTTGTATACTTATAGTGATTTAAAAAAAACAAGAAACAAAGTATAACGTTTTTTAATATGACGTGCTGTCATTTTCTAAAATGTACTGTATTGTTTTATGTGCTTTAATGGCCTGTATGGCCGAAATGAAGATTTTTTCTACCTTGACTTTGAGATTCTTCCAGTACACAATTAGCCACTCCAATGGGATGTTGCAGTCATCTTTTTCAGCTACCTTCAGCCAGGTCATGGATGTTATGCACAGATGTATGCATGACTACTTCTAATGTCCACCAGATAATGCTACTCTTAACAATATCAACGCTTGTGACTATGGCTCGGGAGGCATACCACATGTTGTGATGCCATAGATTAAGCTCACATTGCATTGGTGCCACCTCAAGACCAGGGGCAAATGTATCACAATAGGAAGCATTACCACTTCATCAATGTACGGGTGGCTTGCCTAGCAGATCTCTGATCTGTACATCACCAGTCTGTGTGAAAGATGTTCAGTTTCTAGCCATAACTCGCCAGTACTACTCAACAGCTCCATTCTATTAAAGAAGGAAGATCTTGCACCAAGTAGAGCATGGCTTGTTAGTAAATGTTAACCTTTGTGATATTGTGATATTTTGGTTGAAAGTTGGGGCCTTCCAGACATAATATCCCTTGTGATTGCTTTTGTGATTATGTTAACCAGAGGTTTTAGCTTTCCCCAGCCTCACCGTGGGTTATAACACCTCTGGGAAACTCAAAAACCCAACGGAAATCCACTTCACTGACGCATACTCAATGTTGACTGAGTTGTACCCTTCTACGGTGGACAGATGGACCAACGACAGTGAGCTGAGGTTCTGCTGATGGACCTTTCAACAGCATTACAGATGGTGAGTCATCAGGCCCTAAATATGGCGGACTGATATCCAGCAGACTGATACATGAATCAGTCCCACCATGACGGAAGAAGTACAGGCCATTCGCCAAACTCTGAATTAGACCCAAACTCTGCTTAGGTAGGTTGGTCTGTGGTGGAGAAGCACTACATTTCCAACCAGTGGGAAATGATGGCAGCATGGATATAACAGGTTTTCAAGGACATAAAAGACAACTCTGTTTTTGTTGTCGGAACATACAATGTGCTCAGTATGGATTTTATAAATCAACAATTTGGAACAAAGTCAAACTCATTCAAACTAACAATTATTTATTTTCTAAATGTGTGGAAAACACTGTCTTATTAATCAGTGCAGTTGTTGCAAAGAGGAAAGACAATAAGAGAGCTGATGATTTCAGCAGAGTGTAATGTGCTTCACAGAATCTCGCAATAACAGTTCAAGTGTTCCAGCAGATTTGACAAATGTTTGGATGCCAGAGATAGATCTCTTTGCAGAGTATCAAAATTCTATTCTTCCAAACTTTTACTCAGGTTCCTGGAATCTCCTGCAACAAGGATAGATGCTACGGAAAATTGATGGCACTGGTTTAAGCAGTATTCTTTTCTATCAGATATCTCTAATTCCCCACCTCATTGTCAAAGTTCGGAGGAAAGAGGTAGAGGTTATTCTGTTTTGCCTATTCTGGCAAAGGAGGAAACAATTCCACAGGATGTGTAGATTCTTCCAGTAGATCAATGTTGAATGGGAACACCCATGTACCATCCAAAGGACTTCCCTTGATGCAAAGTTCTGCTTTCTTTAGGCAACTTTCCAAATTCAAAATAAATTTTACACTGATTAGTAATTAACACATCAACACTTAGATTCAGAGTGTGTCACTTTTGGTGAATTTATAGTGATGTAGTGTTGATCAATTCGGTTCTATATCTACTACTACTTGTAGTTTGAGTGCTTTATATACAGAATACCATAGACACAACCACTACTCTTAGCAATGCCCCATCAGGTGTGGCTCCTAATATAATACTATTAGCCTGCCTACTGGTACTACATCTGTATGTACCATTGGTACTATGACTAGAGTTGCCACCATAGTCCCTGATTCATGTATTAATAGTATTGCACAAAGTGCTCATTCTGTTACTAGTACCAATATTGTAACGCAAACTGGGATAAAACCTAGATCTACTGGTACCACTACCACTGGTCATTTGGCTAGTGCACAACTAAATATTTCTATTACGAAAGTTAGACTAGTGCAGTGATACTGAAATGCGCCCCTCCTGATCTTTCCATGCGGCCCCCTGATCAACAGGTCAGTCTGCTCACAGGAGTAATATCCAGAAAAATGATGCTCAATCCAATGTTGATATGTAGATATGTAGATAGGTAATTATGTTATTAGTCTATGAGATCTATAAGTGATGTCTGTCCAATTTTTATTTTTATTTATATAGATGGATTTTGAATAGCCCTAGTCCTGAAGAGGCCAGAATTGATTGGCTGAAACGCGTCGACTGTAAAGAGACAACAGATATATATAAAAAACACTTTTGATTAATTTAAATAAATTGTTGAGGGACTGAAAAAAACATTTGGTTTAAATAATTTTTACCTATTTGTTTTCCTCACATTAGTCTGTTTGATCTCGATAGGAATGTCCGGTTTATTTATTTTTTCATTGTGACATCCTAGTTTGGAAATGAAGGGCTTCTATTGTATATATGTAAAAATTACTTGTATATACAAATGTGTTTGAATTGAAAACAAGAAATAATTTTAAAAAAATCTCTTTACTTTGATAAAATAAAAAATCAATCAGTAATATTCTAAGGCGTGGTTGTGGTTCATGACGAGACAGGAGATTGTAAAAGGTAAACATAGATAAAGTGTGGCCATAGTGATATAAACACTGAATAGGGAATACTTTTGCTTTATTCCTTATTTCAATTCAGAATATATACCGAGAACCAAGGTACCAATTTCATATTAATTTAGTCTTCTTTACCCAGGTACCGTTTGGTTTAATGGGTTTCCCCTGTTATTCATAGAGTATTTTATGACACTTAGTTAAGTGTGAGGGTTTTTGAGTGGTCCCTGAGAGGACTGTCTTAGACTACATTTATTGAGTCTCTAAGGTTAGTTTATTTGCTATCTCCTGCTCAGACTGACCCACACGTCTATATGATAAAATTGGTTTGTATACTATAGATGTTGAATTTATGTTGTATATAAGGGAGACAGACATTCATTTATTTTTAAGTGGAATAATGTATACTACAAATTCTAAGTGATTTATTGCATGAAATGTCGGAGCCGATAACAGTGAGTTACAGTCAAAATGAAATAGATGCCATCTTACTAAAGACCCCATCATTATTTAGTGGGGATCAGCCTGTGACATCAGCGACCGGGTTGGATAAAATTGAAAAACTGAAGCAGTTAAAAAAGAAAAATATAAGAACACAGCTACATGCGAAAGTACTATCTGAACACCTGACAAGTAAAACAATTCCTGTAGGATTACAGGTAAAAAACGTTCCTGTCATATTTATTGGGGACAAAACATATTTGAACAGGTTTGGGGGTGTAGGTACTAAATGCTCCATTGATTGGATGGTACTATCAGTAGAAACAGCTCTGAGATTAAACGAAGAAGAGTTGAAGGAAATTGAAAATTTAGAAAAAGAGATAGTAGGAGACACCACTATTAAGGACTCCAAACAACTGTTGGAAGCTGTAGATAAAACCATTGTTGAATTCACAACATATAACACAAATTTAAAAATCACTAAAGTAGGCAAGTATATAAAGAACTTCAAATTAGACGAGGTATATCCATATCTAAAAGAAGACTTCTTTGTTAACAATAATCCAAGTGCGCTTAACTCACAATATAGAGGTAGATCGAGGAACAAATTTATCACCTTTTCTGAAAGTTCATCAGACTCAGACCA
Source organism: Lissotriton helveticus (assembly GCF_964261635.1). NCBI lineage: Eukaryota > Metazoa > Chordata > Amphibia > Caudata > Salamandridae > Lissotriton > Lissotriton helveticus. The sequence continues at coordinate 536,886,285 of NC_136071.1, read as the reverse complement.
AGGGGCATATAGCGGCCTTTATCCATACGCCCCGTACGGCCAATACCCAATACCCTATCCTCCTTTTTTAGGCAGAGGCAGGTTTCGACCAAGGGGAGGGGGTGGCAGATGGAGAGGGTACAACCAACAAATGAGGATGCCTCAGCCACAAGGGATGTACCCACAACAAGAACAATATCAGAACCAAGAGGCAGAACCCTTCAGGACAAGGAAGAAAACCTACAGACGTTAAGCTTGATAAATACGAACAAAGAAAAAAACCTAATGCCTATTTACAATTTATCGGAGTATACCCCGACTGAGATAGAGATAGCAATTTTAAGCAAGGGGCTATCTTTTGTACCTACAAACCTACAAAACCCAATAGAAACAAAAAAAGAAATATTGACTTTTCTTAGAAAAATTAGACTTCAAGCTTTTTTCCTAGAAAGAGAAGCCAAAGAAACAATAAACATCAGTGGCTTGAAAAATAAATCTAAATTCCTACCAGAAAGTGTGTTACTTCCGCCAGATATCCTAGCATTTGAAGATGTAGTTTTGCGTGAACTTGATGAATTGCAGTCTAAAAAAACCTTTTATAATGCCAATTGCAGTAAAATGGAGAAAATAGCACTAAAAAATCTATCAGAAAACGCGACTTTAATTATAAAGCCCGCAGATAAAGGAGGTGGAATTGTGTTGTGGGATGTGACTAAATATGACCAAGAAGTAAATAGACAGTTGTCTAATCAGACACATTACAGAAAATTGGAGACCAATTCTTCGGTAGGGCTAAAAGAAAAAATCTATGATATCACTAAAGAGGGCCTAGATCATGGTTGGCTGTGTAAAAAAGAATTTGATTTTCTAAACACAGAAGATAACAAAATACCTAACATTTATGTACTGCCAAAGGTGCATAAGTCAACAGTAGACCCCCCGGGAAGACCTATTGTGTCGGCGTGTGGGTCTATATTAGAACCCTTGGCCAAATATACAGATTTCTTTCTGATTCCAATTGTCAAACAAACTAAATCATACATAAGAGACACTATGGATTTTATATCTAAAATTGAAAAACTACCGTTCAACGAAGAAATCCAATTGTTAGTGTCTTTAGACATAGAATCGTTGTATACGAATATACCGCAAGATGAAGCTATAGCGGTAATGGCTAGTGTATTAAATGCTAGAGAGAGACCACATCAAGTCCCTTCAGAATTCATTGTATCTTTGGCCACTATCTGTCTAAAAAACAATTTTTTTAATTTCAAAGGTCAATTATATTTACAAACGTCAGGAGTGGCGATGGGATGTAGCTTTTCACCGGAAATAGCAAACCTTGTGATGGCCGAATTTGAAAATAAATTAATCTATAGTGATACTAATCCCTTCAAAAATTGCATAAAATTATGGTGTCGCTTTATAGACGATATTTTTTTAATTTGGGAGGGAAGTATCACCAGACTACAGGACTTTCACAATTGGCTTAATTCCCGCACAGCTGAATTTAACTTCACTATGGCGTACCATCGAAAGAAATTGAACTTTCTAGATGTTTATGTACAGGCTGACGATGGAGAACTTGAAGTTAGCTTGTACACTAAACCGACAGATCGTAATACATTATTACACTTCTCCAGCTGCCATCCCAGAACCTTAAAAGAAAATTTGCCGTATGGCCAATTCTTAAGAATAAAAAGAAACTCCAGCAAGAAAGAGGATTATTTTGCGAGTGCAGAACTCCTGAAAGAAAAATTGGTTAACAGAGGTTATCCAAGGAGGTTAGTAAAAAACGCTCTAAAAAGAGCGTGGTTTACGCCAAGAGAAAATTTATTAACACCAAAAATAACAGAAAAAGAGTCACCTTTAACATGCGTCTTGACATTTGACCCAAAAGTTCACAAAATCAAAAAGATTATCCAGAAACACTGGAAAATCATAGAACATCTAGGAATCGAAAAACCACTATTCGCTTTTAAAAAGGGCAAAAATATAAGACAAATGCTTGTGAGAGCAGAGAGAAAAGAAGACCAAAAAATAACTGATTTAAGAGGAATGTTGAAATTACCCCCTATAATAGGCCATTATAGGTGTTTAAATTGTGTGGCCTGTACTTTGACATCTGACTCAAAAGAAATTGAGATTAATGGATCTATGCACCAACAAAGAAGCTTTTCTAATTGCAACACAAGAAACACAATTTATTGTGTTACTTGCCCTTGCAAAAAGACTTATATTGGGCAAACCACCCAGTTGGTCAAGAAACGCATCCTGCAACACAAGTCACGCATCAAATGTAAAACTTCAGGGGCTCCTTTAGTACAACATTTTGAAACTCATCGACATTCAGAGGAAGACATAACCTGGTCAGTACTTTGTGTACTAGATAAAATTAGACCAGAAGAGATTGAATCCAAACTGAATAGATTAGAAGCGAGAATGATTGAAAAATACAAAACAGCAACCACAGGGTTAAATGAAAAAGATGAAATCTGGTCCTTACTGTAAAGATGTAATGAATTTGAAGTGTGATACACTGTAGTTCTGTTCCTTGATGTAACATGCAATGATACTACCAAAGAATAAAATAATGAAAACATTGTTTAGATTGTGAGGAGCGACTGACCTTAAAAGATTGTAAATATGAAATCACTTGTGACGTTAGAATTACTAATACCAAGGCCGCAATATCACTAATAATAAGTTCTATTTTAAAAAAATAAAAAAAGAAACTTTGTCCAAATATAGTCGTTTGACTGTATTAATTTGGTCAGCTAGTTAGTTTATAGAACATATAGCTCGATTTCTATGTCAGCTTCGAGCATCTCATTAAGGGTAGTGATCGGGGAATGTCTCTGTAATAGAGAATTGAAAAAAAGTCCCTCGTTTGTGGCAACTCTTTCAGCCAGGAAGTATAACAGTCCTTTTTCATTGTTTACATAAACGAACCCGGAATAGGTAGTCTCTTGTCCATGTCGCCTACATATAGAGGCGGGTAATCTCCAACATAGTTAGCAGAGCGACGAACAACTTGAAAGAAAGAGACACATAAAAACGTAAGTGCCGTTTAAAACTCCTATATATTGGCCAGCACTGCACAGTTATATTGTGAGGCTGACGAGTGCGGGGTATGTTGTATTTTACAGACCCCGGGAAGAGAGCATCATACTTGGCCGGCTTTCGGTAAACAAACGCGAGCGAACAAAATGAAGAGGCGTTCTATGTGACAGCTAAGTAAGTTGGTTCCCCATTTAGTTTGAGGGCGCGTTAAGAACACCGGGCCACCGATACAATGTACTGACAGGGGTTCTCTATGCCCTTTTTATCCAGATGCTGTAAAAAAGTAAAAGGGAGATATATTTCACCCAAGCACCGGCAGAGCGCGAACTATTTCCATTTTCTGGATATAATCCGAGCTCAGTGAGAAAGAGAGGTCCTGATACAACTTGAAAATTACCTCCTACCCCAGATGACTCTAGAACCCGGTAAATCTTAATGCCCTTGCAATAACCAAAACTAAGATTATCTTGTATAATATAACTTTGTTTAAAATAAAACAAGATGTAGAACCCTAGGAAACTATTGGAATACAATATATTAAGAAACTAGTCACCAGAAACATGCCCTTGTTTATTTATTTAATCAATTATTTGAGGGTCACAATGGTCAGTCTGCTCACAGGAGTAATATCCAGAAAAATGATGCTCAATCCAATGTTGATATGTAGATATGTAGATAGGTAATTATGTTATTAGTCTATGAGATCTATAAGTGATGTCTGTCCAATTTTTATTTTTATTTATATAGATGGATTTTGAATAGCCCTAGTCCTGAAGAGGCCAGAATTGATTGGCTGAAACGCGTCGACTGTAAAGAGACAACAGATATATAAAAAACACTTTTGATTAATTTAAATAAATTGTTGAGGGACTGAAAAAAACATTTGGTTTAAATAATTTTTACCTATTTGTTTTCCTCACATTAGTCTGTTTGATCTCGATAGGAATGTCCGGTTTATTTTTTCATTGTGACATCCTAGTTTGGAAATGAAGGGCTTCTATTGTATATATGTAAAAATTACTTGTATATACAAATGTGTTTGAATTGAAAACAAGAAATAATTTAAAAAAAATCTCTTTACTTTGATAAAATAAAAAATCAATCAGTAATATTCTAAGGCGTGGTTGTGGTTCATGACGAGACAGGAGATTGTAAAAGGTAAACATAGATAAAGTGTGGCCATAGTGATATAAACACTGAATAGGGAATACTTTTGCTTTATTCCTTATTTCAATTCAGAATATATACCGAGAACCAAGGTACCAATTTCATATTAATTTAGACCCCTGATCAACAGCAGCACTGGGCTGCTGTTCACTGAAGGGTACAAAAGGGGGTGGTGATGGATGGAGCATCTGAACCAATCAAACACTCACACCCAGTCAAAAGATCTGGGCCAGTGGCAAAGTGAGCAAGGGACTCACGTCTGAGCATACCCTGCCACACTTATGGCGGCCAAAGCGGTACAAAAGGGGGTGGTGATGGACGGAGCACCTGAACCAATCAAACACTCACACCCAGTCAAAAGATCTGGGCCAGTGGCAAAGTGAGCAAGGGACTCACGTCTGAGCATACCCTGCCACACTTATGGCGGCCAAAGCAGTACAAAAGCACGGGGCTGCTGTTCACTGAACTCAGCACTAACATTAAAAAGACGTTATATTTACAGGTAAGCATTTATTTAAAGGTTCATTGAAGTTTAATAAAGTAAGACACTATGTTGTCTAACACCACTTAACTTTAGGCACTCCATCATTTTCAAAGCTATCTTGCAGCAAAAGTTTTAAAATATGATAACATCTCTTCAAACTTCAAAAAGTGTATTTCATTCCAAACAATTTGGCAAAGTCGGGAATCTGGAATTCATCTCAGGCTTCCTGGTTTATTGTGCAGTTCAGCCACTAGATGTACATGCTTTGCTACCCCTATACCCAACTTTCACGGCACCCATCCGAATCACCACCCTGCTGGCATCGATGCGGCCCTCATCAAATATCACAGACCAAACTTCGTAGCCCTTGAGAAAATGTTTGCGAGTACCCATGGACTAGCGCAACCTCAACATGTACTCAAAGTTGGTGATTCATTTGTAAATTAATGGGCCTGATTCACTCAGGTAAATATACATCTGTATTTTTAGTGAATATTTACTGCTACACATAGCTGTAAGTCTAACTTTTTGCTGTTCATCATTTTAGAGTGCAGAGTTACTCTTCGGTTTAGATTTACATGTCTCCACATCTCAAGTTAGGGAAGATAGAGCTTCCGAAACAGGATTATGTAGTGTAAAGTTACCATTGGTAACTTTTTCAACGTAGGAAGAGATCTTCATATATGTGGCAGAAATCTCCATGCAGTAAAACTAGGAAAGGTGGAAGTTTCCACACATAGTTTAGTGAATAGCAGTTCGTATTACATGAATAGTATAGTTGTAGTTACATCACATATTACAAAATACAATTTGTAAATAGCCACCAATAGGTGCAGAGGCCTTAAAGTTTTCTTTAGAGCCTCCTGCTAATGCTACCAAATTTCAGTGTTGTTGAGTACTAGGGCTGCCTTATTTTGCTTCTACTCCATACCTTTTATTCCATCATCCTGCACTTTCTGTCTTTCTTATACTTGAAATTTCGTTTTCATCTTTCTTCTCGTTCTCTTTCCATCTTTCTGTTTCTCCTTCCTTCCCCTTTTTCTTCCATTCGTTTTGTGATGTGGGTCAAACTCCAATGATAGAAAAAGCAACCTGTTCTTCAAATAATGAAAAATTAGTACTTGTCCACACCACCTGCACAAATCAAGCTTTGCTTGTAGTGTGAGTTATTTTACTGCAACAGGCACTACTGGTCTGACTATTTTCTTACCTTCAATGTTGCCTACCAAGCAAGCTAGAACTTTTAAATGGGGAATTCAATATTTTACATTTCCCTGCTGGTTCACTTTCTTTCTTTTTGTTCACTTCTACACGGAGTCTATAAAAAGGTAACTTTGTTGTTAAGCAACTAAAAGTTCAGTTCTTTGTCCGACATGGACTCATTTAAAATCCAATGACTTTAAGATGCACTCAAAAAGTTTACTCTTAATGAGTTTATCCAATACCAGTTTCAAACCTTATAGTTCATAATGTTGTTTGCTGAAAACCTCAAACAAAGCTGCAGATTTACAAGCCCCTTGTGCCACTTTTGAGTCATTTTTAACATGGGAAAAGTGACGCAAAAGTGGCGCAAGGGGCTTGTAAATAAGCCCCAAAGAGTTTATGAAGAATACAAGAGAGCACGAACAGGATGTTCACTAAACAAAATGCATTAGAGTCCCTCTTTTATGTTTCTCATTTGTGGAACTCAGTGGATGCAGGAACAACTGGGCCAAGCAGGCGCCATTAATCAAGTACAGGTTTTAGGTTTCCTACATGTGCTGTCACAGCCGGGCGAACTCCTTCTAGGTGGCTAGTCGCCAATATGCAGTTGAAGAGCCAACAAGGCTGGGCGCACCCAAACGAACTGCAAAGTTAGATTAACGTACGCACGGGGTGGTACTTATGATAGGAATGATTGCCAAATGCAAGGGCGAACGATTACTTATTGAAAAAAAAACACCCTGGATGTGCATTCAAAAGATATAAACTTTTTTTTGTTTTATCGGAGGGAAAGTCATTGCAAGTATCTATGACTAAACAAAAAAATAACTCGCTTATCCCACTTGAACCAACCTGTTCTGACTAAAGCTCATGCATTAACTTGGATATGCCCCTTGCATTAAAATATTTTGCAGCACCACATTTAGGCCTTATGGCGAGTGCACTGCGAAAAATATTCTAAAAACGGTAAACCCGGTATAAACATTTCCGGCAGCCATTTCTTCAGTCTTGTAAGGTAGTCCCAGACATGAATGTCAATTCACCGAAAGGCCAGAGGTAGCGGAAGTGACATTTGATCTTTACATTCACTCACACAAACATGCTTACACATACATACTCAATCCCACATGCACACTCTCTCTTACATAAACACACACTCACCTGTGCACTTCCACACAACTTATATTTAAAAGAATTTTTTTACTTACCTCTGCTGCCAGGGAGGGTTATATTCCAAGGGCCTCATTTATGAGAGCCTGCGTCACTTTTACGCCGCCGTTGCGTCACTTTTTGTGACGCACCAGTGGCGTAAACAATTCGCCTTGTTGCGCCATATTTACAAAGTGACGCACTTTGTAAACCCCTGCGCTACATTATACCTGCGTCAGGTATAATGTATGCAGAGGGGGCGTTCCCCCGCAAAAAGCCTCGTAATAGTGACGCAGTGAAATCTATGAGATTTCACTGCGTCACTTTCAGGACGCTGTTACGTCAAAATCTTGCGCCTGCCTCACAGCAGGCGTAAGACTGACGCAAGCCCTTTCACATGGGGCTTTCCCCATGTGAAAGGTCGCATTGCTGGAGTTGCGTCACTTTTGTGACACACTCCAGCAATGCGTCACTTTTGCGCTTACAGATACGTCAGAAATACTGACGTATCTGTAACTCCTTGCGCAATGATGCGTAATATTGTAAATATGACGCATCATTGGGGTCGCAAGGAGGGCGCAATGAAAAGTGACGCATCGCTGTTTTCTCGCAGCGATGCGTCACTTTTCATACATGAGGCCCCAAGTAATTGTACTCCATTTTTATTGCACTAATAGTGGATAATATATTATTTTATCATGGAGAAAATTGACAAAAAACGAAGAGATTGTTTCATCCGATTGTTACTACCAGCTTCCCCACAACAAAAGCTGACGGAGACACAAGTTAATTTTAGAAATTAACAGAAGGGGGGCTGAATTATTGGTGTTCCTGTCCTTACATTTTGGAAAACTTTAAAACGAGGGAGAGTCTCAAAAATATCTGACTAATGGATAGTCAGACCTTTTCCCCTTTCACAGCATTAAACGCATATTGTAAATGGTCATGTTAGCGCCAGTATATCTGGAAAACGCGATGTTGTTATAGGCAATCAGCACCTCGTTAATTTATACTAAGAAACCAAAACCATCATAAAATGCTTTTAGTTGAGTGTGGTTCAACAAGCTCAAACTTGGATGACTTTTTTTTCTGGCAGAGGGGAGCGAACCTTACATTTTGTGATAGAGCTTTACAATTCAACACATGCACCATGTGCTTGTTGTCAGTGTGGGTGTGAAAAATGTGCCTAATTTTCTTTTGTGTAATAATTACGCAAATTTCGGGGGGGAAAACTGATCCGAAATTATGTTAAACTGCGGGAAATGCAAATCCGTCAATTTTTGATGTGATGACACATTTTGCATTAAAAAATAGAACAAAAAACATAACTACTGTGAACAACATCGGTTTGTATTCTGGTTTTTCACATTGTTCCCTATCTCCAGTGCTATCATTTTGCCATTAACGGCAGTGTAAATACGCAGAGGCATGATTTTGAACATTTCGTATAACATGAACATCTTGAAATTTGAATTACTCCTGTGCAATTTACATTTTGTCTGGGCCTAGTTTTCATATATTGGACACGACACAAATGCTAAAGTTTCTTATTGTAATGTATGTAAATGGTTTGCTCTATTTGAAGTGAACCTGAGGGGCTGTATCATGATGGGTTTTTCTGGGGCAGCATAGAGCCTACACGCATTTTGTGAATTCATTAACCAACTGTTAGAACCTGAGAAAATAGTATTTTTCTCCCTACTATATTGACGCATTACATAGGCTGATCCCATAACACTTCATAGGTAACAGTGTCCAGCATTGAATTTCCAATCTGTAGTGGAAGTTGCCACATTTAATGGGATTGATAATGGTGGCAAAGCGGGGACGAAGAGTAAAGGATCAATGAGGAATCAAGACTAAGGCAAAGGGATGATAAAGGTTACATTAACTCTTCTTCAACTTCAACTTTACTTTATTCGCATTTGATAGCTGCATACAAGTACAAAAAAGAGAATTTTACAGTATACAATATACAAATATATATTAACCTCTTCCGTGCTCGTGACAGAACCACTCCGTCACGAGCCACGGACGCGCTGTGCTGGTGATGGAGTGGTTCCGCCTCGGCGCGGCCGCCCCGCCCACACTGCAGGAATTCCACGCCTGCGCGGACATTCTATTGAGCAGGCGGGACCATGACGGAACCACTCCGTCACAAGCACAGCGCGTCCGTGGCTCGTGGCGGAGTGATTCCGTCACAAGCATGGCGGCGCCACACGCACCCCCCTCCCCCCCCAGCGCCAAGGCGAAATTACCGCCGCAGCCAAGGGCTTAATATCATCAAGCTGATTTCATAAACAAAATACCAATGTAACAAAACCAGGAAATAAATATTGGAATCCTTTCTAAAAATTGTTGTCAAAGATCTGTCCATTGTTAAAAACCAGGAACTAAATATTGAAATCCATTCAAAAATTCATTGTCAGAGTGTAAAATGATAAAAACGAGTTATTAAAATGGGCCAAATAGAACAACAACCCTTTTATACAATCTCTTTTTGGTTCCAAAGCACACATTAGATAAATGTTGAGACCCTTACCTCACCACCTTCCAAAAGGCCTTGCTGTCCTTACTCTTGGAGGGGTCCCGCAATTTTTCCCATTATTCCTCTCTCAGGTGTTTCTTTCTCAGCTCCCTTGCCGCCTTATAGTCCGCTTGTAACTTTCTTATCAAATCATTATTTCTAGGGTGCTTTTTAAGAGCTATTCGAAGCTGTTTAGAAACCTTTGAACAATTTTCATTTAACCATCTAGTCCATAGCTTAGTATTATGTGTTTCTGAGCGTGTAAGATTAGATCTAATAGGCAATACGATTTTACTAAACGCTGTTAAGACTTGGGAGCTACTAGTTTAGGGGTCTAAGCAGGATTGGATCTCAGGTAAAATTTACTTTACAACCTTTGGGAGGAAGGAGGTGGAGTCAATTATTTCCCATTTTAGTGTGAACCCATTTTGTCTAGTAAGGATAGGTTTGGAGCAAAAAAATAAAATGATTTTACAATACGAGGCCAGACAAATTAAAAGAGAAGAAACGCATAATCACTACATTCAGTCATCTGGGCAGATGGGGACTAAATGCATCTCTTAATATTTGCATAAATAATAATAAAAACAATTGTCGAGGTAGTCCCAGTTCATTGAAAAGTTAGGAGGCGTTGACCTGTAGAGGGTTGACATGGGTTTATTATAACTAGATCCCATTTTAATAAAAGACTGGTTAAAACATTTCCATAAATATGATGGTTGAAATGTACTAACGGCAAGTCATTAATGCCCGCTACCCCGCAGATACGTTGATCTAATTTAGTACAAAAATACACATTAAAATCACCCGTCCAAATAATAAAAATTGATTGTGGATGATGAAGCAACAGTGATTCCAATATTTCCCCCAACTCCTCTATCAGTTGTATGGGTAATTGGAAATTATAATTATGTGTATTAATCAATAAGAAATCAATTATCCCAAGCCCTTTGGCTAAGATAATACGAAAATAGGGTGAGTTATTTATAAAGGTCACCGTATATTAGGGAATTGTACATTCTACAATGGTAAGTAAACCCCTTTAGCTCTTCCAGAGGATGATGGGAGAGCTGACATAACAAAAGATCTATAGTCGTTAATATATATAGGTTGCCCTGCCCCAGTTTCCTGAAAGCTGATAATATCCAAGATCAGCAACTCATTAAACCAGTATTGGTTATCTTTTTTATTTTAGAATCCCACTATGTTCCACGAAAGTAATATTATATCCCTCAAAGGCTCCTTTGAGGACGCCATTGTCAACTAAAGGAGAGAAGATATAGTTGGAGTTAGTAGGGGTACATCATTAACTTGTGAGTCGAAAACGGAGATCTGCACCATCTCCAAGGACCACACAGGAAGGTCAGTTTGATTTTCTTAATCTGAATCAATCCACGGAGATAAACAATTTGGTGGGTTACTGAGTCAATCACAAGTGTGCATATCTTGCAGTGGTGAGTACCTATTTGAAAGTGATACGGTATTGGTAGGTGGCTGATCTATCTTGTGAGCATATCTTATTGAAGAGTGGCCCTGATCCTGTGTCAAAAAAGTGGAAGTCTATAAAAGAAACCCAAAGGGACAGTATAGATCTGGGTTTGTAGTACAGATGCAGTCGGTAGACCCCCCCTGTAAGTCTCTCACTAGCCATTGGTTGTCAAAACTCATGACAACACAATTATTTTAAATTGCTATGACATCCAACCCAATCCATGGAATTCTTCTGGCCATAATCAGATGGTTTTGAATAAGATGACCACTTTTAGATTTTTGTGTCATCCAGTGCCGAGCCTTGGCCAGGACCAGGGATGTAGACTAATTTTGGTCGAGTCAGGGATCAGGGATGTAGATTAATTTTGGTCGGGTCAAAGCAAAGGAACATTAACTAAAATTAAGACATAAGGGCATGCTGTTGTCGGAAGGTTCATATACTGTTGTTTGGTTCTGTCAGAAGGATATGAAATAAAAGGATTTGGATTAGCATCTGTCCTGAAGAATGTGAGGTTTGCCCCTTTCCCATATTACCTTGAATAGTCACCTTTGCAGAACTATGCCTGCGGCCATATCTATACGGTCTAATCTATAGGACATCAGGTTAACAATACAGGGAGCCCAGCAACTGTAGGGGCTGGTTGATTTGACACAAGACCGGGTAAGCTATTTTTGCAATTAATCCACAAAGTATGAACATCAAAGTTACAGGATATGCAAGCATCAGGTGGAGAGGGAGAGATGACAGGGCAATAATTAGGGGAAACACAGTATGTTGAGCTAATGTCTTCGCTAATAACACCTCCAATGTGTGATCTATTTCTTCTAATCTTGAATAAATCGGCTGCAAGATCTGATTAAACTTATCCAGAAGGTCGTGCCAATTTAGAGAAGATATAGTCACTGGATGTTGCAAGCAAATGCTGCAAGGAGATACTATTGGCAGAATTACGTTTTGGGTTTTCTTAGTGGGGCAGTTAAGAGGTGGTTTTGTGATGCCTCTTTTCCTCTTACTATTCGTGGTGGATAAACTTGGTAACATCAAAGTCCCATTCGATGAAGGGGGAGCCACTTTTATTTTTTTTATTGACATCCATACAAATTTACAAATTTATCCATATATTTCAGTGTCAATGTCAGGTAATGCACTTCCAGTCAGTAAACACAGCATACATATTCAGGAGTAAAAAGAATACACAATCAGAATAAAAGCCAGAGTAACTTTGGACTAAAAATCATAAGGGACTCGAAACAGTACCAATTCTCAATTGAAAAGTAAATTAAGTGCCTATGGTGCATTAAAGTGCAAATCGAAATAAAGCATAGAGATACATCAGAACATGGAGCTCCTGATAGTATTTCACCATAAAAGACAAAATACAATATCGACTTTCTTTTTAAGAGTAACTAAAGTGTCTGTAGTGCATTAAAGTGCAATAAAGTATACAAATATGTCAACATATGAGACATCTGAAAGTTTTTCATCATATTAACAGTGCGTTAACATTTTGAGCTCTCTTTAGTATTTAGTCAAAATATGATTTCCATACTTTTTTTCAAATTTCCTACTCCCTCTCCTTCGTGTTACAAACAAGCATTCACTATTTCTGACCTGCTTCATTTTCCGAACCCACTCACATTTTGTTGGTACTTGACCTGATCGCCATCTTTGAAGCAGCAGCGACCTAGCGACCGCCATTGCAATATATAATAATTTAACCAATTTATCAGATAAGCGAAGGGAGGGATCGTGACCTAGGACTTTTAACTGTTAGAATCCAATTTGATTAGACCTTTAGCCTCCAAATGTCAGAAAATATAATTACAAAACCCCTGAATTAAAGGGCACTCTGCAATGATGTGCGTCCAGTTGGCTGTCGACTGATTTGAGCAGCGAAAACACTGACTAGATTGACTACGATACACCTTGGAATGAAAGTGTGGGGTTCTATATAGCAGCCATTTGCTGAAAAATAGCATCCAGCACCAATTAGCTCCCCATAATGTACTGAAATTAAGTTTATTCACTTTGGTCCACATTCTCGCTGTTACCTCAAACCCTTCTTGTTTGTCCCATCCTATTATTGCTTTCTGAGCAAGATCCGGACCTTTCATATTGGCCAAACGTTTTTTCCACTCCCCGGGTTTCCTATCGACACTTTCTTCAATTAGCGCGAGCACCAGAATTGTACTCTCATTAGTCTGTGTCAGATCCAGATTACTAAAGAATTTATAAAGCATTCTGTAGGATCCAAGAAGAAGGAAATCATTTGAATTAGATCATTGTTTAAAAAAATATTTAGCCACCTATCAATTGCAATAAAGTCTGAGATTTTCCCAAATCCGGCCTTGTCCCATCATTTTTTAATTTTTTTTATTTCAAAAAGTTTTTATTGGACATTTCAGTTACAAAACAGAAATCGACGTGAGTTCAATCAGCATACAGGTATACAGTACATCTGGATATAGTCAAAACATAAATGCAATTACCTTGAAGGAACAAATGATGGCTGCAACAAGAGTGACTGTGGTGATCCTTGCCACATTCAAATGGACCAGATTTGTATCTGGCTGACCACATCAAGTGTCACACAACATTAAGAAGCAGAAGGAAGAGGAAGAGAAAGATAGGAAAGAAGAGGAAAGGGAGAAAGAAAAGAAGAGGAAGAGAGGGTGCACTAAGGGATAGTGTATAGGCCTTTGGTAAACCCCGCCCAGCTTGAGAGACAAACGCCTTGTCCCATTTTTTATTAATTTCAGATGATTCTCTAATCTCGAATACCAAAGGGAGTTTGGATAAAGGGATTGAAGTATTGATAGATGGGATTGAATATCTTCTATAAAAATCCAGACGTTTTCGAAAGAACCACTGCATACACATATAGTGCACGAGTTTTGGTGAATTCGTAATTTTTAATGGACTACGTATCTGGTACTCTTTACAGATTAAGCTCATGAAATAATTCACTAATACTCCTGTAAGCAATTCTGACTTAAACCTGGACCTGCATTGTACAAAGTATGCAAAATAATAATCCCTGAGATTAGAGAGGGCTAACCTACCCTTCTCCAATCCTCGTATAAAGTGCTTAGTGCAATTCAGGGTTTTTTCTTTCCCAGAGGAAAGACGTAAACATGGACTCCAGTTTACCGAAGAAAGGTGCGGAATTAACACCTTCGCTGCTAGGCCTTTTCCCCTCCTGTGCTAAGCCTTTTTTTGGCGTTTTGGAGTAGTGCGCGCTTAGGCCCTTGTAACTTTTTGACCACATAAGGTATCCGCGCCAAATTTGCGTCCTTTTCTTCCAACATCATGGGGATTCTAAAGGCGTCCAGGGTTTGTGGATTCCCTTGGAGGGGTCCCAGAAATTAACCAAAATATAGTGATTTTTTTGTTTTTTTCAGAAAAATGGGAAAAACGGGCTGCAAATGAAAGCCTCTGGGTTTTTCCCTGAAAATGGTATCACAAAAGGGTTTGTGGGGCTGAAATCTCCATTTTTTCAGCTTTCAGGGAATGACAGACTTTTGTCAGAGAACCGAAATTTTTCACTCAGTTTTGGCATTTTTCTGGGACATAGCCTATTTTTGCTATTTTTAGAGCTTTCCACCTCCTTCCAGTTAATGGTAGAAATGAGTTTGAAAGCAATAATGTATCCTGGAAAGCTTTACATTTTCGAAAAGTAGACAAATTTCTAAATTCAGAAAGGGGTCATTTGTCTAAATCCATGAAGGATTCGTTATAGAAACTAACAGTTAGATATTGGAATATTTGAAATTTTGTTGAAAAAAACAGCCTTTTGTCTCAACATTTTCACCTATAACTTTTTCTACTTTTGACAGCTCTTATAAAGCAATATACCGTTACATTTGTTAGACCTTCCTGGTTGTGGGGATATATAGGACTTGTAGTTTCACCAAGAACCCGACGAACCCAGATCCAAAAACTGAGCAGCAACTTGCAATGGTATTTTTTCATGTACTGGGTATAGTGCACTTTGTCTTGGAAAATGTATACATGGAATAATCTGTATGAAAGACACCTATGTATTTCTGAATTGGGTACAAATTATAGAGTTCAGAAACAGTATATAATTGCACATTTTCAAAGTTGGGAATACTCATACTAGCATGAGAATTATTGGTCATTTTTCATAAAGATTTTTTTTTTACACAATGTCTTTCATTGAAAGGGAGAAATGCATGAAAGCTCAATTGGTAATAACAGTTGATTTACAAATCTGAATTACCCCAAGTGTCCCGATAAAAATGGTACCTCACTTGTGTGGGTCGGCCTTGTGCCTGCGACAGGAAACGGCGCAAAATACAACGTGGTCACAGCTAAATTTAGCAGTTACAAATTGACCCTTTTTTGGCAAAGTGCCTACCTGTAGTTTTTGCACCCTAGCTCTGCCGGCACCTAGGGAAACCTAGTAAACCTATACATTTTTGAAAAGTAGACACCCAGGGGAATTCAGGATGGGGTGACTCGACTGCCTACCACCAGGTTTTGTTACCCAGAATCCCTTGCAAAGCTAAGATTTTGACAAAATAAACACATTTTCCTCACATTTCTGTGGTGGAAAGTTCTGGAATCTGCGTGGATCAACAAATTTCCACCCACCCAGCGTTCCCCCAGGTCTCCCGATAAAAACAGTACCTCACTTGTGTGGGTCGGCCTTGTGCCTACGACAGGAAACGGCACAAAATGCAACATGGTCGCACCTCAATTTCCCAGTGAAATTTTACGTTCTTTGGACAAAGAGACTACCTTTTGTTTTTGAGCCGTAGCTCTGCCAGCACCTAGGGAAACCTAGCAAACCTATACATTTTTGAAAACTAGACACCCAGGGCAATTCAGGATGGGGTGACTCGTCTGCCTACCCCCAGGTTTTGTTACCCAGAATCCCTTGCAAACATAAAAATTTGACCAAAAAAACACATTTTCCTCACATTTCTGTGGTGGAAAGTTCTGGAATCTGCGTGGATCAACAAATTTCTACCCACCCAGCGTGCCCCCAGGTCTCCTGAAAAAAATGGTACCTCACTTGCGTGGGTAGGCATAGTGGCTGCGACATGAAACAGCGCAAAACGCAGCATGGTCGCACCTCAATTTCCCAGTGAAATTTAGCACGATTCGGACAAAAAGACTACCTTTTGTTTTTGCACCGTAGCTCTGCCAGCACCTAGGGAAACCTAGCAAACCTATATATTTTTGAAAACTAGACACCCAGGGCAATTTAGGATGGGGTGACTCGTCTGCCTACCCTCAGGTTTTGTTACCCAGAATCCCTTGAAAACATAAAAATTTGACCCAAAAAACACATTTTCCTCACATTTCTGTGGTGGAAAGTTCTGGAATCTGCGTGGATCAACAAATTTCCACTCACCCAGCGTGCCCCCAGGTCTCCCGAAAAAAATGGTACCTCACTTGCGTGGGTAGGCATAGTGGCTGCGACATGAAACAGCGCAAAACGCAGCATGGTCGCACCTCAATTTCCCAGTGAAATTTAGCACGATTCGGACAAAAAGACTACCTTTTGTTTTTGCGCCGTAACTCTGCCAGCACCTAGAGAAACCTAGCAAACCTATACATTTTTGAAAACTAGACACCCAGGGCAATTCAGGATGGGGTGACTCGTCTGCCTACCCCCAGGTTTTGTTACCCAGAATCCCTTGAAAACATAAACATTTGACCAAAAAAACACATTTTCCTCACATTTCTGTGGTGGAAAGTCCTGGAATCTGCGTGGATCAACAAATTTCCACTCACCCAGCGTGCCCCCAGGTCTCCCGAAAAAAATGGTACCTCACTTGCGTGGGTAGGCATAGTGGCTGCGACATGAAACAGCGCAAAACGCAGCATGGTCGCACCTCAATTTCCCAGTGAAATTTAGCACGATTCGGACAAAAAGACTACCTTTTGTTTTTGCGCCGTAGCTCTGCCAGCACCTAGGGAAACCTAGCAAACCTATACATTTTTGAAAACTAGACACCCAGGGAAATTCAGGATGGGGTGACTCGTCTGCCTACCCCCAGGTTTTGTTACCCAGAATCCCTTGAAAACATAAACATTTGACCAAAAAAACACATTTTCCTCACATTTCTGTGGTGGAAAGTTCTGGAATCTGCGTGGATCAACAAATTTCTACTCACCCAGCGTGCCCCCAGGTCTCCCGAAAAAAATGGTACCTCACTTGCGTGGGTAGGCATAGTGGCTGCGACATGAAACAGCGCAAAACGCAGCATGGTCGCACCTCAATTTCCCAGTGAAATTTAGCACGATTCGGACAAAAAGACTACCTTTTGTTTTTGCGCCGTAGCTCTGCCAGCACCTAGGGAAACCTAGCAAACCTATACATTTTTTAAAACTAGACACCCAGGGAAATTCAGGATGGGGTGACTCGTCTGCCTACCCCCAGGTTTTGTTACCCAGAATCCCTTGCAAACATAAAACTTTGACCCAAAAAACACATTTTCCTCACATTTCTGTGGTGGAAAGTTCTGGAATCTGCGTGGATCAACACATTTCCACTCACCCAGCGTGCCCCCAGGTCTCCCGAAAAAAATGGTACCTCACTTGCGTGGGTAGGCATAGTGGCTGCGACATGAAACAGCGCAAAACACAGCATGGTCGCACCTCAATTTCCCAGTGAAATTTAGCACGATTCGGACAAAAAGACTACCTTTTGTTTTTGCACCGTAACTCTGCCAGCACCTAGGGAAACCTAGCAAACCTATACATTTTTTAAAACTAGACACCCAGGGCAATTCAGGATGGGGTGACTCGTCTGCCTACCCCCAGGTTTTGTTACCCAGAATCCCTTGAAAACATAAAAATTTGACCAAAAAAACACATTTTCCTCACATTTCTGTGGTGGAAAGGTCTGGAATCTGCGTGGATCAACAAATTTCCACTCACCCAGCGTGCCCCCAGGTCTCCCGAAAAAAATGGTACCTCACTTGCGTGGGTAGGCATAGTGGCTGCGACATGAAACAGCGCAAAACGCAGCATGGTCGCACCTCAATTTCCCAGTGAAATTTAGCACGATTCGGACAAAAAGACTACCTTTTGTTTTTGCGCCGTAGCTCCGCCAGCACCTAGGGAAACCTAGCAAACCTATACATTTTTGAAAACTAGACACCCAGGGCAATTCAGGATGGGGTGACTCGTCTGCCTACCCCCAGGTTTTGTTACCCAGAATCCCTTGAAAACATAAAAGTTTTACCAAAAAACCACATTTTCCTCACATTTCTGTGGTGGAAAGTTCTGGAATCTGCGTGGATCAACAAATTTCCACCCACCCAGCGTGCCCCCAGGTCTCCCGAAAAAAATGGTACCTCACTTGCGTGGATAGACATAGTGGCTGCAACAGGAAACGGTTCAAATCGTACGGTGGTGAATTTAGATTACCTTATTGCAAAACTACCTTGATTTTGGGGGGGGCATCTGAGTTTGTGGCCCGGGGCTTGGTGGTATTCTTTGCAAAGTAGCAAACCCAAACAGTTCTGAAAACTAGACACCCGGGAGAGTCCAGGGAGGTATGGCATGTGTGGGTCCCCCAATGTTTTCCTACCCAGAACTCTTTGCAAACCTTAAAAATAGGCAAAAATAGCACTTTTCCAAACATTTTTGCGTGGGATCGCCGTGCCGGCAAAAAAGTCCTACCACCCTGCGTTCCCCTTGTTCTCCCGAGTAAAAGGATACCTCACTTGTGTGGTTGCCCCAAAGCAGAACACACCAAAAATGAATTTTGAAAAAAGTACTTTTTAGTCAGATTTAAGTTTTACAAATTAAGCACCCCAGCCTGAGTCACATGCCTTTGGCCCACCCACACAAGTGAGGTATCATTTTACTCGGGAGAACAAGGGAAACGCTGGGTGGTAGGACATTTGTTCCGGCAGCGAGATCCCACCCAAAAAAGTATGGAAAAGTGGGTTTTTGGACCAAAATTTCAGGTTTGCAGGGGTTTCTGGGTAGGAAAACATTGGGGGACCCACGCATGCCATACCTCCCTGGACTCCCCCGGGTGTCTAGTTCTCAGAACTGTTTGGGTTTGGTAGTTTCCAAAGATGCCTGCCAAGTCCCGGGCCAAAAGCTCAGGTGACCCCCTCAAAAAATAAGATTATTTGGCTAAAGGTAATGTTTTGGTCTCCACAGTATGAATTGGGCCTTTTCCTAAAGCAGCCGCTATGCCTACCCACGCAAGTGAGGTACCATTTTTATCGGGAGACCTTGGGGAACGCTGGGTGGGAGGTAATTTGTGTGAGCCCGGTGATGCCTTGCTTTCCCACACTAAAACGTGTGAAAAAACTGATTTTTTTCCAAGCAAAAAATGAGGTTTGCAAGGGATTCTGGGTAAAGGAACGTTGGAGGATCCACGCAAGCCATACCTCCTTGGAAGCCCCCGGGTGTCTACTTTTCAGAAATGTGTGGGATTGGTAGGTTTCCCTAGATGGCTGTCTCGCACGGGGCCAAAAACCCAGGTAACCCCTCTTGCAAAAGCTGGTGGACTTAACATTTTCACCATTGTGAAATTCACCAGCTTTTGCAAGAGGGGTTACCTGGGTTTCTGGCCCCGTGCGAGACAGCCATCTATGGAAACCTACCAAACCCACACATTTCTGAAAAGTAGACACCCGGGGGCTTCCAAGGAGGCATGGCTTGCGTGGATCCTCCAACGTTCCTTTACCCAGAATCCCTTGCAAACCTCAATTTTAGCAGAAAAAAATCTATTTTTTCACACGTTGTAGTCTGGGAAAGCGTGGCATCACTGGTCTCACACAAATTACCTCCCACCCAGCGTTCCCCCAGGTCTCCCGATAAAAACGGTACCTCACTTGCGTGGGTAGCCATAGTGGCTGCAACAGGAAAAGGTCCAAATCTAACGGTGGAGAATATAAAATACCCTCAAGCAATATAACTTTGATTTTGGGGGGGGGGGGCACCTGAGGTTTTGGCCCGGGGCTGGGTGGTATTCTTTGGAAAGTAGCAAACCCAAACAGTTCTGAAAACTAGACACCCGGGAGAGTCCAGGGAGGTATGGCATGTGAGGTTCCCCTAATATTTTCCTACCCAGAACTCTTTGCAAACCTTAAAAATAGGCAAAAATAGCACTTTTCCAAACATTTTGGCGTGGGATAGCCATGTCGGCAAAAAAGTCCTACCACCCTGCGTTCCCCTTGTTCTCCCGAGTAAAAGGATACCTCCCTTGTGTGGGTGCCCCAAAGCAGAACACGCCAAAAATGAATTTTGAAAAAAGTAGTTTTTAGTCAGATTTAAGTTTTACAAATTAAGCACCCCAGCCTGAGTCACATGCCTTTGGCCCACCCACACAGGTGAGGTATCATTTTACTCGGCAGAACAAGGGAAACGCTGGGTGGTAGGACATTTGTTCCGGCAGCGAGATCCCACCCATAAAAGTATGGAAAAGTGGGTTTTTGGACCAAAATTTCAGGTTTGCAGGGGTTTCTGGGTAGGAAAACATTGGGGGACCCACGCATGCCATACCTCCCTGGACTCCCCCAGGTGTCTAGTTCTCAGAACTGTTTGGGTTTGGTAGTTTCCAAAGATGCCTGCCAAGCCCCGGGCCAAAAGCTCAGGTGACCCCCTCAAAAAATAAGATTATTTGGCTAAAGGTAATGTTTTGGTCTCCACAGTATGAATTGGGCCTTTTCCTAAAGCAGCCGCTATGCCTACCCACGCAAGTGAGGTACCATTTTTATCGGGAGACCTTGGGGAACGCTGGGTGGGAGGTAATTTGTGTGAGCCCGGTGATGCCTTGCTTTCCCACACTAAAACGTGTGAAAAAACTGATTTTTTCCAAGCAAAAAATGAGGTTTGCAAGGGATTCTGGGTAAAGGAACGTTGGAGGATCCACGCAAGCCATACCTCCTTGGAAGCCCCCGGGTGTCTACTTTTCAGAAATGTGTGGGATTGGTAGGTTTCCCTAGATGGCTGTCTCGCACGGGGCCAAAAACCCAGGTAACCCCTCTTGCAAAAGCTGGTGGACTTAACATTTTCACCATTGTGAAATTCACCAGCTTTTGCAAGAGGGGTTACCTGGGTTTCTGGCCCCGTGCGAGACAGCCATCTATGGAAACCTACCAAACCCACACATTTCTGAAAAGTAGACACCCGGGGGCTTCCAAGGAGGCATGGCTTGCGTGGATCCTCCAACGTACCTTTACCCAGAATCCCTTGCAAACCTCAATTTTAGCAGAAAAAAATCAATTTTTTCACACGTTGTAGTCTGGGAAAGCGTGGCATCACTGGTCTCACACAAATTACCTCCCACCCAGCGTTCCCCCAGGTCTCCCGATAAAAACGGTACCTCACTTGCGTGGGTAGCCATAGTGGCTGCAACAGGAAAAGGTCCAAATCTAACGGTGGAGAATATAAAATACCCTCAAGCAATATAACTTTGATTTTGGGGGGGGGGCACCTGAGGTTTTGGCCCGGGGCTGGGTGGTATTCTTTGGAAAGTAGCAAACCCAAACAGTTCTGAAAACTAGACACCCGGGAGAGTCCAGGGAGGTATGGCATGTGAGGGTCCCCTAATGTTTTCCTACCCAGAACTCTTTGCAAACCTTAAAAATAGGTAAAAATAGCACTTTTCCAAACATTTTGGCGTGGGATCGCCATGCCGGCAAAAAAGTCCTACCACCCTGCGTTCCCCTTGTTCTCCCGACTAAAAGGATACCTCACTTGTGTGGGTGCCCCAAAGCAGAACACGCCAAAAATGAATTTTGAAAAAAGTAGTTTTTAGTCAGATTTAAGTTTTACAAATTAAGCACCCCAGCCTGAGTCACATGCCTTTGGCCCACCCACACAGGTGAGGTATCATTTTACTCGGGAGAACAAGGGAAACGCTGGGTGGTAGGACATTTGTTCCGGCAGCGAGATCCCACCCATAAAAGTATGGAAAAGTGGGTTTTTGGACCCAAATTTCAGGTTTGCAGGGGTTTCTGGGTAGGAAAACATTGGGGGACCCACGCATGCCATACCTCCCTGGACTCCCCCAGGTGTCTAGTTCTCAGAACTGTTTGGGTTTGGTAGTTTCCAAAGATGCCTGCCAAGCCCCGGGCCAAAAGCTCAGGTGACCCCCTCAAAAAATAAGATTATTTGGCTAAAGGTAATGTTTTGGTCTCCACAGTATGAATTGGGCCTTTTCCTAAAGCAGCCGCTATGCCTACCCACGCAAGTGAGGTACCATTTTTATCGGGAGACCTTGGGGAACGCTGGGTGGGAGGTAATTTGTGTGAGCCCGGTGATGCCTTGCTTTCCCACACTAAAACGTGTGAAAAAACTGATTTTTTCCAAGCAAAAAATGAGGTTTGCAAGGGATTCTGGGTAAAGGAACGTTGGAGGATCCACGCAAGCCATACCTCCTTGGAAGCCCCCGGGTGTCTACTTTTCAGAAATGTGTGGGATTGGTAGGTTTCCCTAGATGGCTGTCTCGCACGGGGCCAAAAACCCAGGTAACCCCTCTTGCAAAAGCTGGTGGACTTAACATTTTCACCATTGTGAAATTCACCAGCTTTTGCAAGAGGGGTTACCTGGGTTTCTGGCCCCGTGCGAGACAGCCATCTATGGAAACCTACCAAACCCACACATTTCTGAAAAATAGACACCCGGGGGCTTCCAAGGAGGCATGGCTTGCGTGGATCCTCCAACGTACCTTTACCCAGAATCCCTTGCAAACCTCAATTTTAGCAGAAAAAAATCAATTTTTTCACACGTTGTAGTCTGGGAAAGCGTGGCATCACTGGTCTCACACAAATTACCTCCCACCCAGCGTTCCCCCAGGTCTCCCGATAAAAACGGTACCTCACTTGCGTGGGTAGCCATAGTGGCTGCAACAGGAAAAGGTCCAAATCTAACGGTGGAGAATATAAAATACCCTCAAGCAATATAACTTTGATTTTGGGGGGGGGGCACCTGAGGTTTTGGCCCGGGGCTGGGTGGTATTCTTTGGAAAGTAGCAAACCCAAACAGTTCTGAAAACTAGACACCCGGGAGAGTCCAGGGAGGTATGGCATGTGAGGGTCCCCTAATGTTTTCCTACCCAGAACTCTTTGCAAACCTTAAAAATAGGTAAAAATAGCACTTTTCCAAACATTTTGGCGTGGGATCGCCATGCCGGCAAAAAAGTCCTACCACCCTGCGTTCCCCTTGTTCTCCCGACTAAAAGGATACCTCACTTGTGTGGGTGCCCCAAAGCAGAACACGCCAAAAATGAATTTTGAAAAAAGTAGTTTTTAGTCAGATTTAAGTTTTACAAATTAAGCACCCCAGCCTGAGTCACATGCCTTTGGCCCACCCACACAGGTGAGGTATCATTTTACTCGGGAGAACAAGGGAAACGCTGGGTGGTAGGACATTTGTTCCGGCAGCGAGATCCCACCCATAAAAGTATGGAAAAGTGGGTTTTTGGACCCAAATTTCAGGTTTGCAGGGGTTTCTGGGTAGGAAAACATTGGGGGACCCACGCATGCCATACCTCCCTGGACTCCCCCAGGTGTCTAGTTCTCAGAACTGTTTGGGTTTGGTAGTTTCCAAAGATGCCTGCCAAGCCCCGGGCCAAAAGCTCAGGTGACCCCCTCAAAAAATAAGATTATTTGGCTAAAGGTAATGTTTTGGTCTCCACAGTATGAATTGGGCCTTTTCCTAAAGCAGCCGCTATGCCTACCCACGCAAGTGAGGTACCATTTTTATCGGGAGACCTTGGGGAACGCTGGGTGGGAGGTAATTTGTGTGAGCCCGGTGATGCCTTGCTTTCCCACACTAAAACGTGTGAAAAAACTGATTTTTTTCCAAGCAAAAAATGAGGTTTGCAAGGGATTCTGGGTAAAGGAACGTTGGAGGATCCACGCAAGCCATACCTCCTTGGAAGCCCCCGGGTGTCTACTTTTCAGAAATGTGTGGGATTGGTAGGTTTCCCTAGATGGCTGTCTCGCACGGGGCCAAAAACCCAGGTAACCCCTCTTGCAAAAGCTGGTGGACTTAACATTTTCACCATTGTGAAATTCACCAGCTTTTGCAAGAGGGGTTACCTGGGTTTCTGGCCCCGTGCGAGACAGCCATCTATGGAAACCTACCAAACCCACACATTTCTGAAAAGTAGACACCCGGGGGCTTCCAAGGAGGCATGGCTTGCGTGGATCCTCCAACGTTCCTTTACCCAGAATCCCTTGCAAACCTCAATTTTAGCAGAAAAAAATCTATTTTTTCACACGTTGTAGTCTGGGAAAGCGTGGCATCACTGGTCTCACACAAATTACCTCCCACCCAGCGTTCCCCCAGGTCTCCCGATAAAAACGGTACCTCACTTGCGTGGGTAGCCATAGTGGCTGCAACAGGAAAAGGTCCAAATCTAACGGTGGAGAATATAAAATACCCTCAAGCAATATAACTTTGATTTTGGGGGGGGGCACCTGAGGTTTTGGCCCGGGGCTGGATGGTATTCTTTGGAAAGTAGCAAACCCAAACAGTTCTGAAAACTAGACACCCGGGAGAGTCCAGGGAGGTATGGCATGTGAGGGTCCCCTAATGTTTTCCTACCCAGAACTCTTTGCAAACCTTAAAAATAGGTAAAAATAGCACTTTTCCAAACATTTTGGCGTGGGATCGCCATGCCGGCAAAAAAGTCCTACCACCCTGCGTTTCCCTTGTTCTCCCGACTAAAAGGATACCTCACTTGTGTGGGTGCCCCAAAGCAGAACACGCCAAAAATGAATTTTGAAAAAAGTAGTTTTTAGTCAGATTTAAGTTTTACAAATTAAGCACCCCAGCCTGAGTCACATGCCTTTGGCCCACCCACACAGGTGAGGTATCATTTTACTCGGGAGAACAAGGGAAACGCTGGGTGGTAGGACATTTGTTCCGGCAGCGAGATCCCACCCATAAAAGTATGGAAAAGTGGGTTTTTGGACCAAATTTCAGGTTTGCAGGGGTTTCTGGGTAGGAAAACATTGGGGGACCCACGCATGCCATACCTCCCTGGACTCCCCCAGGTGTCTAGTTCTCAGAACTGTTTGGGTTTGGTAGTTTCCAAAGATGCCTGCCAAGCCCCGGGCCAAAAGCTCAGGTGACCCCCTCAAAAAATAAGATTATTTGGCTAAAGGTAATGTTTTGGTCTCCACAGTATGAATTGGGCCTTTTCCTAAAGCAGCCGCTATGCCTACCCACGCAAGTGAGGTACCATTTTTATCGGGAGACCTTGGGGAACGCTGGGTGGGAGGTAATTTGTGTGAGCCCGGTGATGCCTTGCTTTCCCACACTAAAACGTGTGAAAAAACTGATTTTTTCCAAGCAAAAAATGAGGTTTGCAAGGGATTCTGGGTAAAGGAACGTTGGAGGATCCAAGCAAGCCATACCTCCTTGGAAGCCCCCGGGTGTCTACTTTTCAGAAATGTGTGGGATTGGTAGGTTTCCCTAGATGGCTGTCTCGCACGGGGCCAAAAACCCAGGTAACCCCTCTTGCAAAAGCTGGTGGACTTAACATTTTCACCATTGTGAAATTCACCAGCTTTTGCAAGAGGGGTTACCTGGGTTTCTGGCCCCGTGCGAGACAGCCATGTATGGAAACCTACCAAACCCACACATTTCTGAAAAGTAGACACCCGGGGGCTTCCAAGGAGGCATGGCTTGCGTGGATCCTCCAACGTTCCTTTACCCAGAATCCCTTGCAAACCTCAATTTTAGCAGAAAAAAATCTATTTTTTCACACGTTGTAGTCTGGGAAAGCGTGGCATCACTGGTCTCACACAAATTACCTCCCACCCAGCGTTCCCCCAGGTCTCCCGATAAAAACGGTACCTCACTTGCGTGGGTAGCCATAGTGGCTGCAACAGGAAAAGGTCCAAATCTAACGGTGGAGAATATAAAATACCCTCAAGCAATATAACTTTGATTTTGGGGGGGGGGCACCTGAGGTTTTGGCCCGGGGCTGGATGGTATTCTTTGGAAAGTAGCAAACCCAAACAGTTCTGAAAACTAGACACCCGGGAGAGTCCAGGGAGGTATGGCATGTGAGGGTCCCCTAATGTTTTCCTACCCAGAACTCTTTGCAAACCTTAAAAATAGGTAAAAATAGCACTTTTCCAAACATTTTGGCGTGGGATCGCCATGCCGGCAAAAAAGTCCTACCACCCTGCGTTTCCCTTGTTCTCCCGACTAAAAGGATACCTCACTTGTGTGGGTGCCCCAAAGCAGAACACGCCAAAAATGAATTTTGAAAAAAGTAGTTTTTAGTCAGATTTAAGTTTTACAAATTAAGCACCCCAGCCTGAGTCACATGCCTTTGGCCCACCCACACAGGTGAGGTATCATTTTACTCGGGAGAACAAGGGAAACGCTGGGTGGTAGGACATTTGTTCCGGCAGCGAGATCCCACCCATAAAAGTATGGAAAAGTGGGTTTTTGGACCAAATTTCAGGTTTGCAGGGGTTTCTGGGTAGGAAAACATTGGGGGACCCACGCATGCCATACCTCCCTGGACTCCCCCAGGTGTCTAGTTCTCAGAACTGTTTGGGTTTGGTAGTTTCCAAAGATGCCTGCCAAGCCCCGGGCCAAAAGCTCAGGTGACCCCCTCAAAAAATAAGATTATTTGGCTAAAGGTAATGTTTTGGTCTCCACAGTATGAATTGGGCCTTTTCCTAAAGCAGCCGCTATGCCTACCCACGCAAGTGAGGTACCATTTTTATCGGGAGACCTTGGGGAACGCTGGGTGGGAGGTAATTTGTGTGAGCCCGGTGATGCCTTGCTTTCCCACACTAAAACGTGTGAAAAAACTGATTTTTTCCAAGCAAAAAATGAGGTTTGCAAGGGATTCTGGGTAAAGGAACGTTGGAGGATCCACGCAAGCCATACCTCCTTGGAAGCCCCCGGGTGTCTACTTTTCAGAAATGTGTGGGATTGGTAGGTTTCCCTAGATGGCTGTCTCGCACGGGGCCAAAAACCCAGGTAACCCCTCTTGCAAAAGCTGGTGGACTTAACATTTTCACCATTGTGAAATTCACCAGCTTTTGCAAGAGGGGTTACCTGGGTTTCTGGCCCCGTGCGAGACAGCCATCTATGGAAACCTACCAAACCCACACATTTCTGAAAAGTAGACACCCGGGGGCTTCCAAGGAGGCATGGCTTGCGTGGATCCTCCAACGTTCCTTTACCCAGAATCCCTTGCAAACCTCAATTTTAGCAGAAAAAAATCAATTTTTTCACACGTTGTAGTCTGGGAAAGCGTGGCATCACTGGTCTCACACAAATTACCTCCCACCCAGCGTTCCCCCAGGTCTCCCGATAAAAACGGTACCTCACTTGCGTGGGTAGCCATAGTGGCTGCAACAGGAAAAGGTCCAAATCTAACGGTGGAGAATATAAAATACCCTCAAGCAATATAACTTTGATTTTGGGGGGGGAGCACCTGAGGTTTTGGCCCGGGGCTGGGTGGTATTCTTTGGAAAGTAGCAAACCCAAACAGTTCTGAAAACTAGACACCCGGGAGAGTCCAGGGAGGTATGGCATGTGAGGGTCCCCTAATATTTTCCTACCCAGAACTCTTTGCAAACCTTAAAAATAGGCAAAAATAGCACTTTTCCAAACATTTTGGCGTGGGATCGCCATGCCGGCAAAAAAGTCCTACCACCCTGCGTTCCCCTTGTTCTCCCGAGTAAAAGGATACCTCACTTGTGTGGGTGCCCCAAAGCAGAACACGCCAAAAATGAATTTTGAAAAAAGTAGTTTTTAGTTAGATTTAAGTTTTACAAATTAAGCACCCCAGCCTGAGTCACATGCCTTTGGCCCACCCACACAGGTGAGGTATCATTTTACTCGGGAGAACAAGGGAAACGCTGGGTGGTAGGACATTTGTTCCGGCAGCGAGATCCCACCCATAAAAGTATGGAAAAGTGGGTTTTTGGACCAAAATTTCAGGTTTGCAGGGGTTTCTGGGTAGGAAAACATTGGGGGACCCACGCATGCCATACCTCCCTGGACTCCCCCAGGTGTCTAGTTCTCAGAACTGTTTGGGTTTGGTAGTTTCCAAAGATGCCTGCCAAGCCCCGGGCCAAAAGCTCAGGTGACCCCCTCAAAAAATAAGATTATTTGGCTAAAGGTAATGTTTTGGTCTCCACAGTATGAATTGGGCCTTTTCCTAAAGCAGCCGCTATGCCTACCCACGCAAGTGAGGTACCATTTTTATCGGGAGACCTTGGGGAACGCTGGGTGGGAGGTAATTTGTGTGAGCCCGGTGATGCCTTGCTTTCCCACACTAAAACGTGTGAAAAAACTGATTTTTTCCAAGCAAAAAATGAGGTTTGCAAGGGATTCTGGGTAAAGGAACGTTGGAGGATCCACGCAAGCCATACCTCCTTGGAAGCCCCCGGGTGTCTACTTTTCAGAAATGTGTGGGATTGGTAGGTTTCCCTAGATGGCTGTCTCGCACGGGGCCAAAAACCCAGGTAACCCCTCTTGCAAAAGCTGGTGGACTTAACATTTTCACCATTGTGAAATTCACCAGCTTTTGCAAGAGGGGTTACCTGGGTTTCTGGCCCCGTGCGAGACAGCCATCTATGGAAACCTACCAAACCCACACATTTCTGAAAAGTAGACACCCGGGGGCTTCCAAGGAGGCATGGCTTGCGTGGATCCTCCAACGTTCCTTTACCCAGAATCCCTTGCAAACCTCAATTTTAGCAGAAAAAAATCTATTTTTTCACACGTTGTAGTCTGGGAAAGCGTGGCATCACTGGTCTCACACAAATTACCTCCCACCCAGCGTTCCCCCAGGTCTCCCGATAAAAACGGTACCTCACTTGCGTGGGTAGCCATAGTGGCTGCAACAGGAAAAGGTCCAAATCTAACGGTGGAGAATATAAAATACCCTCAAGCAATATAACTTTGATTTTGGGGGGGGGCACCTGAGGTTTTGGCCCGGGGCTGGATGGTATTCTTTGGAAAGTAGCAAACCCAAACAGTTCTGAAAACTAGACACCCGGGAGAGTCCAGGGAGGTATGGCATGTGAGGGTCCCCTAATGTTTTCCTACCCAGAACTCTTTGCAAACCTTAAAAATAGGTAAAAATAGCACTTTTCCAAACATTTTGGCGTGGGATCGCCATGCCGGCAAAAAAGTCCTACCACCCTGCGTTTCCCTTGTTCTCCCGACTAAAAGGATACCTCACTTGTGTGGGTGCCCCAAAGCAGAACACGCCAAAAATGAATTTTGAAAAAAGTAGTTTTTAGTCAGATTTAAGTTTTACAAATTAAGCACCCCAGCCTGAGTCACATGCCTTTGGCCCACCCACACAGGTGAGGTATCATTTTACTCGGGAGAACAAGGGAAACGCTGGGTGGTAGGACATTTGTTCCGGCAGCGAGATCCCACCCATAAAAGTATGGAAAAGTGGGTTTTTGGACCAAATTTCAGGTTTGCAGGGGTTTCTGGGTAGGAAAACATTGGGGGACCCACGCATGCCATACCTCCCTGGACTCCCCCAGGTGTCTAGTTCTCAGAACTGTTTGGGTTTGGTAGTTTCCAAAGATGCCTGCCAAGCCCCGGGCCAAAAGCTCAGGTGACCCCCTCAAAAAATAAGATTATTTGGCTAAAGGTAATGTTTTGGTCTCCACAGTATGAATTGGGCCTTTTCCTAAAGCAGCCGCTATGCCTACCCACGCAAGTGAGGTACCATTTTTATCGGGAGACCTTGGGGAACGCTGGGTGGGAGGTAATTTGTGTGAGCCCGGTGATGCCTTGCTTTCCCACACTAAAACGTGTGAAAAAACTGATTTTTTCCAAGCAAAAAATGAGGTTTGCAAGGGATTCTGGGTAAAGGAACGTTGGAGGATCCACGCAAGCCATACCTCCTTGGAAGCCCCCGGGTGTCTACTTTTCAGAAATGTGTGGGATTGGTAGGTTTCCCTAGATGGCTGTCTCGCACGGGGCCAAAAACCCAGGTAACCCCTCTTGCAAAAGCTGGTGGACTTAACATTTTCACCATTGTAAAATTCACCAGCTTTTGCAAGAGGGGTTACCTGGGTTTCTGGCCCCGTGCGAGACAGCCATCTATGGAAACCTACCAAACCCACACATTTCTGAAAAGTAGACACCCGGGGGCTTCCAAGGAGGCATGGCTTGCGTGGATCCTCCAACGTTCCTTTACCCAGAATCCCTTGCAAACCTCAATTTTAGCAGAAAAAAATCAATTTTTTCACACGTTGTAGTCTGGGAAAGCGTGGCATCACTGGTCTCACACAAATTACCTCCCACCCAGCGTTCCCCCAGGTCTCCCGATAAAAACGGTACCTCACTTGCGTGGGTAGCCATAGTGGCTGCAACAGGAAAAGGTCCAAATCTAACGGTGGAGAATATAAAATACCCTCAAGCAATATAACTTTGATTTTGGGGGGGGGGCACCTGAGGTTTTGGCCCGGGGCTGGGTGGTATTCTTTGGAAAGTAGCAAACCCAAACAGTTCTGAAAACTAGACACCCGGGAGAGTCCAGGGAGGTATGGCATGTGAGGGTCCCCTAATATTTTCCTACCCAGAACTCTTTGCAAACCTTAAAAATAGGCAAAAATAGCACTTTTCCAAACATTTTGGCGTGGGATCGCCATGCCGGCAAAAAAGTCCTACCACCCTGCGTTCCCCTTGTTCTCCCGAGTAAAAGGATACCTCACTTGTGTGGGTGCCCCAAAGCAGAACACGCCAAAAATGAATTTTGAAAAAAGTAGTTTTTAGTTAGATTTAAGTTTTACAAATTAAGCACCCCAGCCTGAGTCACATGCCTTTGGCCCACCCACACAGGTGAGGTATCATTTTACTCGGGAGAACAAGGGAAACGCTGGGTGGTAGGACATTTGTTCCGGCAGCGAGATCCCACCCATAAAAGTATGGAAAAGTGGGTTTTTGGACCAAAATTTCAGGTTTGCAGGGGTTTCTGGGTAGGAAAACATTGGGGGACCCACGCATGCCATACCTCCCTGGACTCCCCCAGGTGTCTAGTTCTCAGAACTGTTTGGGTTTGGTAGTTTCCAAAGATGCCTGCCAAGCCCCGGGCCAAAAGCTCAGGTGACCCCCTCAAAAAATAAGATTATTTGGCTAAAGGTAATGTTTTGGTCTCTACAGTATGAATTGGGCCTTTTCCTAAAGCAGCCGCTATGCCTACCCACGCAAGTGAGGTACCATTTTTATCGGGAGACCTTGGGGAACGCTGGGTGGGAGGTAATTTGTGTGAGCCCGGTGATGCCTTGCTTTCCCACACTAAAACGTGTGAAAAAACTGATTTTTTCCAAGCAAAAAATGAGGTTTGCAAGGGATTCTGGGTAAAGGAACGTTGGAGGATCCACGCAAGCCATACCTCCTTGGAAGCCCCCGGGTGTCTACTTTTCAGAAATGTGTGGGATTGGTAGGTTTCCCTAGATGGCTGTCTCGCACGGGGCCAAAAACCCAGGTAACCCCTCTTGCAAAAGCTGGTGGACTTAACATTTTCACCATTGTGAAATTCACCAGCTTTTGCAAGAGGGGTTACCTGGGTTTCTGGCCCCGTGCGAGACAGCCATCTATGGAAACCTACCAAACCCACACATTTCTGAAAAGTAGACACCCGGGGGCTTCCAAGGAGGCATGGCTTGCGTGGATCCTCCAACGTTCCTTTACCCAGAATCCCTTGCAAACCTCAATTTTAGCAGAAAAAAATCAATTTTTTCACACGTTGTAGTCTGGGAAAGCGTGGCATCACTGGTCTCACACAAATTACCTCCCACCCAGCGTTCCCCCAGGTCTCCCGATAAAAACGGTACCTCACTTGCGTGGGTAGCCATAGTGGCTGCAACAGGAAAAGGTCCAAATCTAACGGTGGAGAATATAAAATACCCTCAAGCAATATAACTTTGATTTTGGGGGGGGGGGCACCTGAGGTTTTGGCCCGGGGCTGGGTGGTATTCTTTGGAAAGTAGCAAACCCAAACAGTTCTGAAAACCAGACACCCGGGAGAGTCCAGGGAGGTATGGCATGTGAGGGTCCCCTAATGTTTTCCTACCCAGAACTCTTTGCAAACCTTAAAAATAGGTAAAAATAGCACTTTTCCAAACATTTTGGCGTGGGATCGCCATGCCGGCAAAAAAGTCCTACCACCCTGCGTTCCCCTTGTTCTCCCGACTAAAAGGATACCTCACTTATGTGGGTGCCCCAAAGCAGAACACGCCAAAAATGAATTGTGAAAAAAGTAGTTTTTAGTCAGATTTAAGTTTTACAAATTAAGCACCCCAGCCTGAGTCACATGCCTTTGGCCCACCCACACAGGTGAGGTATCATTTTACTCGGGAGAACAAGGGAAACGCTGGGTGGTAGGACATTTGTTCCGGCAGCGAGATCCCACCCATAAAAGTATGGAAAAGTGGGTTTTTGGACCAAATTTCAGGTTTGCAGGGGTTTCTGGGTAGGAAAACATTGGGGGACCCACGCATGCCATACCTCCCTGGACTCCCCCAGGTGTCTAGTTCTCAGAACTGTTTGGGTTTGGTAGTTTCCAAAGATGCCTGCCAAGCCCCGGGCCAAAAGCTCAGGTGACCCCCTCAAAAAATAAGATTATTTGGCTAAAGGTAATGTTTTGGTCTCCACAGTATGAATTGGGCCTTTTCCTAAAGCAGCCGCTATGCCTACCCACGCAAGTGAGGTACCATTTTTATCGGGAGACCTTGGGGAACGCTGGGTGGGAGGTAATTTGTGTGAGCCCAGTGATGCCTTGCTTTCCCACACTAAAACGTGTGAAAAAACTGATTTTTTCCAAGCAAAAAATGAGGTTTGCAAGGGATTCTGGGTAAAGGAACTTTGGAGGATCCACGCAAGCCATACCTCCTTGGAAGCCCCCGGGTGTCTACTTTTCAGAAATGTGTGGGATTGGTAGGTTTCCCTAGATGGCTGTCTCGCACGGGGCCAAAAACCCAGGTAACCCCTCTTGCAAAAGCTGGTGGACTTAACATTTTCACCATTGTGAAATTCACCAGCTTTTGCAAGAGGGGTTACCTGGGTTTCTGGCCCCGTGCGAGACAGCCATCTATGGAAACCTACCAAACCCACACATTTCTGAAAAGTAGACACCCGGGGGCTTCCAAGGAGGCATGGCTTGCGTGGATCCTCCAACGTTCCTTTACCCAGAATCCCTTGCAAACCTCAATTTTAGCAGAAAAAAATCAATTTTTTCACACGTTGTAGTCTGGGAAAGCGTGGCATCACTGGTCTCACACAAATTACCTCCCACCCAGCGTTCCCCCAGGTCTCCCGATAAAAACGGTACCTCACTTGCGTGGGTAGCCATAGTGGCTGCAACAGGAAAAGGTCCAAATCTAACGGTGGAGAATATAAAATACCCTCAAGCAATATAACTTTGATTTTGGGGGGGGGGGGCACCTGAGGTTTTGGCCCGGGGCTGGGTGGTATTCTTTGGAAAGTAGCAAACCCAAACAGTTCTGAAAACTAGACACCCGGGAGAGTCCAGGGAGGTATGGCATGTGAGGGTCCCCTAATGTTTTCCTACCCAGAACTCTTTGCAAACCTTAAAAATAGGTAAAAATAGCACTTTTCCAAACATTTTGGCGTGGGATCGCCATGCCGGCAAAAAAGTCCTACCACCCTGCGTTCCCCTTGTTCTCCCGAGTAAAAGGATACCTCACTTGTGTGGGTGCCCCAAAGCAGAACACGCCAAAAATGAATTTTGAAAAAAGTAGTTTTTAGTCAGATTTAAGTTTTACAAATTAAGCACCCCAGCCTGAGTCACATGCCTTTGGCCCACCCACACAGGTGAGGTATCATTTTACTCGGGAGAACAAGGGAAACGCTGGGTGGTAGGACATTTGTTCCGGCAGCGAGAACCCACCCATAAAAGTATGGAAAAGTGGGTTTTTGGACCAAAATTTCAGGTTTGCAGGGGTTTCTGGGTCGGAAAACATTGGGGGACCCACGCATGCCATACCTCCCTGGACTCCCCCAGGTGTCTAGTTCTCAGAACTGTTTGGGTTTGGTAGTTTCCAAAGATGCCTGCCAAGCCCCGGGCCAAAAGCTCAGGTGACCCCCTCAAAAAATAAGATTATTTGGCTAAAGGTAATGTTTTGGTCTCCACAGTATGAATTGGGCCTTTTCCTAAAGCAGCCGCTATGCCTACCCACGCAAGTGAGGTACCATTTTTATCGGGAGACCTTGGGGAACGCTGGGTGGGAGGTAATTTGTGTGAGCCCGGTGATGCCTTGCTTTCCCACACTAAAACGTGTGAAAAAACTGATTTTTTCCAAGCAAAAAATGAGGTTTGCAAGGGATTCTGGGTAAAGGAACGTTGGAGGATCCACGCAAGCCATACCTCCTTGGAAGCCCCCGGGTGTCTACTTTTCAGAAATGTGTGGGATTGGTAGGTTTCCCTAGATGGCTGTCTCGCACGGGGCCAAAAACCCAGGTAACCCCTCTTGCAAAAGCTGGTGGACTTAACATTTTCACCATTGTGAAATTCACCAGCTTTTGCAAGAGGGGTTACCTGGGTTTCTGGCCCCGTGCGAGACAGCCATCTATGGAAACCTACCAAACCCACACATTTTGAAAAGTAGACACCCGGGGGCTTCCAAGGAGGCATGGCTTGCGTGGATCCTCCAACGTTCCTTTACCCAGAATCCCTTGCAAACCTCAATTTTAGCAGAAAAAAATCAATTTTTTCACACGTTGTAGTCTGGGAAAGCGTGGCATCACTGGTCTCACACAAATTACCTCCCACCCAGCGTGCCCCCAGGTCTCCCGATAAAAACGGTACCTCACTTGCGTGGGTAGCCATAGTGGCTGCAACAGGAAAAGGTCCAAATCTAACGGTGGAGAATATAAAATACCCTGAAGCAATATAACTTTGATTTTGGGGGGGGGGGCACCTGAGTTTTTGGCCCGGGGCTGGGTGGTATTCTTTGGAAAGTAGCAAACCCAAACAGTTCTGAAAACTAGACACCCGGGAGAGTCCAGGGAGGTATGGCATGTGTGGGTCCCCCAATGTTTTCCTACCCAGAACTCCTTGCAAACCTTAAAAATAGGTAAAAATAGCACTTTTCCAAACTTTTTGGCGTGGGATCGCCGTGCCGGCAAAAAAGTCCAACCACCCTGCGTTCCCCTTGTTCTCCCGAGTAAAAGGATACCACACCTTAACAGAGTTACTCAAAAGTCAAACATTCAAGCACGGCTATCTATTCCTCAAAGACACACACATACAGGTTGGATTTGGCACGAGGGCGAGTAATGGTTCAGTACATAAAATTTTATTAACAAGATATTTCAAAAAATTGAAATGCTCTGTCAATAAATAAATGCATAAAAACTGAACCAGTGACTCGCAACTCGTGAGCTGTAAAGCCACGACAAGGCACCAACCGTTTTACAGGCCATTCACGCACCTTTCATACCTGATACAAACCAGACCATTGACACCATCCGAATGGAAAAGCAACAGATAACAACAATCACAATAAGGGGCAAGGTACACCCTACTGCAGAAAGAGAAAAAAAACAATTATTACTGCACACCCATCTAATCCGCAAGCACACACACATACTGGTTGGATTTGGCACGAGGGTGAGTGATGATTCAGTACATACAATTGTATACGCAAGTAATTTCACAAAAATGAAATACACTGTGTATAATTAAAAGTATGATAAACTGAACCACGGACTCACAGCTCGTGAGCTGTAAAGCCACGTCAAGGCACCAACCTCTTTACAGGCCATTCATACACCTTTCGTACGCGTGACACATACAAAACATTCACACCGCCAGCCGCGGACCCATCACATTCCAACACTCACACCAGCAAACAGCGCCATTCAAGGGCCCATCACTTTCACACGCCCACATTTCGGACACTGCAACTACACAAAATGATGGTCTGTGTGGAGTGTCACTCAACTAGCAGTGTGTGTAGTGACCAACAGAAAGTAACTACTCACACACCGCCTGCCGAGTGCCAGTCCACCCACACCACCATCCAAGCACCAGACCATGCACACCGCCAGCCAAACACCACTCAGCGCACACCGACAGCCAAGTACCACTCCACACACAACACCAGCCAAGCATCACTCCACGCACACCACCAGCCAAGCGCCACTCCACACACACCGCCAGCCAAGCACCACTCCGTGCACAGACAGCCAAGTACCACTCAATGCACACCACCAGCCAAGCGCCCCTCCACACACACCACCAGCCAAGCGCCACTCCACAAACACAACACCAGCCAAGCACCACTCCGTGCACAGACAGCCAAGTACCACTCCACGCACACCATCCAGCCAAGCGCCACTCCACACACACAGCCAGCCAAGCACCACTCCACACACACCGCCAGCCAAGCACCACTCCGTGCACAGACAGCCAAGTACACCTCCATGCACACCACCAGCCAAGCGCCCCTCCACACACACCACCAGCCAAGCGCCACTCCACAAACACAACACCAGCCAAGCACCACTCCGTGCACAGACAGCCAAGTACCACTCCACACACACCGTCCAGCCAAGCGCCACTCCACACACACCGCCAGCCAAGCACCACTCCACACACACCGCCAGCCAAGCACCACTCCGTGCACAGACAGCCAAGTACCACTCCATGCACACCACCAGCCAAGCGCCCCTCCACACACACCACCAGTCAAGCACCACTCCACGAACACCACCAGCCAAAGACAAATCCAAACACAACACCAGGCAAGCGCCAAACCATGCACACAGTCAGACAATGGACACTACACGCAAACCAACATCATACTTTAGTTTTTTTTTTTAAATAAAAGAGAAACAAAAACAAATTGCAAATTGATACAAATCTACTAACTCGACAACTAAATCTAAAAAGACTACACAAATACAAACTTTGAAACTGAACAATAACTATTACAGAATAAAGACCAACCAGTTCACTTTACCACTCATTGATACTCCCAAAAATTCTTTTGCGTGTGGTACAATCTAAAACAAGCAGGTACACACAGCCCGGGGTTTGAAGGGCAGTCGGGGCAGTACATGCGAACCTCCTTCCGCAAACCTCTTCGCCAACAGACTCTACATCTCCGACTGGGAAAGTCTTTTGAGGGTGTAGGAGGAATATGATCAGAAAAGTGGCGATCTTTCAATCTGGCAACATCCTCCACCACTCCAAATCTAGGAACACTTGCCTGTTCCACTAAAACAAGGCTGCCTATTACAGACTCCTGAAAATTTACAAAAGTCAACTTTGACTGGGGACAAGATTTCTGGAACACAATAAAAGCATTAAAGGTTGCCAAGTGAAAAAGATGGATAGCCAACTTCTTGTACCAAATGTAAGCCTTACGAAGAGCAGCATACGGTTCCAACCTCTGATCAACTCTGTCAACACCACCCATGTACTTATTGTAGTCCAGTATGCACACAGGTTTGCGCACTTCTGCAACCTGACCCCAAACATTCCGCGGTTCAGTGCTTTCATCATGTATTGTAGTCAACATGTAGACATCTCTCCTGTCTGTAAACTTAACAGCTAGAAGCTCCTCACAACGCAAAGCACTGTGTCCCCGAGCAAGCTTTCGACAAACAAGTTCTTTTGGGAAACCTTTACGGTTTGAGCGGATTGTGCCACAAGCAACAGTGTCCACTTTGGCCAATTCCCTGAACAACCGCACACCAGTGTAGAAGTTATCGACATACAAATGATGGCCTTTGTTAAAAAATCCACGACCAAGTTCCCACACAATTTTCTCAGTCACTCCAAAAGTCGACGGACAACCAGGGGGGTTAATCCTGGATTCCTTACCAGTGTACACCCTGAAATTAGAGACATATCCAGTCTCACTGTCACACAGCATATACAGTTTGATTCCATAGCGTGCCCTCTTACTAGGAATGTATTGCCGAAATACCAAGCGGCCCTTGAACAACAGCAAAGACTCATCCACTGCAATTTCTTTCCCAGGATAAAAGATCTCAGAAAATCGATCAACCAAATGATCAATGACAGGCCGAATCTTGAAAAGACGGTCACAATCAGGGTGATCTCGTGGCAAAGCAAGAATATTGTCAACAAAATGCATCATCCGCAGCAGAAGCAAATACCTATCACGAGTCATGACTGCCGGAAATATAGCTGTTGCCATCAAGGGACTAGTAGACCAATATGAAGCCATTGATGGTTTCCTAAGCAAGCCCATCAAAAGAGTTAAACCCAAAAACTTTTTCATCTCCTCCAAATGGGTGGGAGTCCACCAGGTAGCTCTAGCGTGGGGCTTAAGGCTGGCACTGTTCACCCTCAAAAAATTTTCAGCATACAAATTAGTCTGCTCTACAATCTCTGCCAAAAACACATCATCCATAAACAACTTGAAAAAATCAATAGGCAAAAAGTTTTCAGTGTTCACCCTACACCCTGGAACAGCAGTAAATGCAGGCAATGCCGGCTGCACCATGCCTGGTGCAACCCAGAGGTCAGAACTTTCATCGTCAAGTCTTGCAGCCGCAGGCCGCCGCCCAGCTAACTCTTGTCTCACAACACCAACTGGAAGTCTAGCAGCCCCAGGCTGCAGCCCAGATGTCTCTTGCCGCACAATTGGCACATCACTGTCCTCCGCAACCACAGGCACAACCATGTCCTCCAAAACTGTAAACACAGCAATGTCCTCCCCAACCACAGGCACATCATCCACACCAAAAGTAGCTTCATCAGCACTCAAAGTGTCTTCATCATCAGATGAAGCCATGTGTAGAGAAAACTCACTACCTGAATCTTCACCTCCCACCTCTGGCTCAGAATCAGAGTCAGACTCTGGACCATGGTCAGAGGAAGAATCAAAAAGCATTCCAACAACTTGCTGAGCAGTAATCCGGCGGCTAGCCATTATCCTTACAAATAAAGGAGTCTGCACAAACAACTCAACAACCCCAACACTGCGCAAAGTAAGATAAAAATGTAAGACTTTTTCACCCAAAAATATATTTAGAAAAAATATACAATTCACTTACAAGACACAACTACACTCACCAGCACCTACTCTGCAAAGACACAGCAAATAGGCAACAATATCCCACTAGAAAGAAGAAAAAAAAAACTTACATCTACAGAAGGACACATCAAAAACAAATGCAAAACATGTTTTACAATCACAACAAACAGCAACAACACATACTCGTATTACTACACACTTTGCAAAATAAACAATTACATTACAATTGAACAAAAAAAAGGTCTCTTACCAAACACATGCAACTACAGAAACAGCAGAACAACAGAACCACCAGTAACAGAACCGCACACTGCAACAATCTAAAGGGAAAAAAAAACAATACACATTAGAAGAAACAAAAACAACACACATTACAACAGGCTATGTCACAGGGTATGTCACAAATGGGGTGTCTGCCCCTAAGGGGGGAAGATTATAAATCATTATAAACGTGGGCCCCCAGGAAGCAACCCTACGGAGAGCAGAGAGGCCAAATAAAGACACGGCAGAACATACTGAAAACAAATGGGCCCAAGGAAGCAACCCTTGGCCAAGGGGTCGCTCCCTATAAAAAAAATAACCCTGGAGTCTAGTGGGCTTTTCTTTTCCCCCCAGAAAAGTCTAAAAAAATATTAGGGCCACTAGGAAGTGACCCTTCCCCAAGGGGTCGCTTCCTTTTCAAATAAAAAACAAATCCCTGGAGACTAGTGGGCTTTTCTGATCCCCCTGGGTGCAGATCGGCTGAAAAAACGGCCTATCTGCCCCAGGGCGGGCAGAAAAGTCTGAAAATTATTTTATCTTCCTTAGGAAGCGACCCTTGCCCAAGGGGTCGCTTCCTTTATAAATAACAAACAATCCCTGGTGTCTAGTGGGCTATTCTGCCCCCCCTGGGTGCAGATCGGCCAAACAAAATGGCCGATCTGCCCCAGGGGGGGGCAGAGAATTCTAAAACATTATTTGACCCCCTAAGGAAGCGACCCTTGCCCAAGGGGTCGCTTCCTTTATCAATAACAAACAATCCCTGGTGTCTAGTGGGCTTTTCTGCCCCCCCTGGGTGCAGATCGGCCAAACAAAACGGCCGATCTGCCCCAGGGGGGTCAGAAAATTCTAAAACATTATTTGACCCCCTAAGGAAGCGACCCTTGCCCAAGGGGTCGCTTCCTTTATCAATAACAAACAATCCCTGGTGTCTAGTGGGCTTTTCTGCCCCCCCCCTGGGTGCAGATCGGCCAAACAAAACGGCCGATCTGCCCCAGGGGGGGCAGAAAATTCTAAAACATTATTTGACCCCCTAAGGAAGCGACCCTTGCCCAAGGGGTCGCTTCCTTTATCAATAACAAACAATCCCTGGTGTCTAGTGGGCTTTTCTGCCCCCCCTGGGTGCAGATCGGCCAAACAAAACGGCCGATCTGCCCCAGGGGGGGCAGAAAAGTCTAAAACATTATTAGGCCCCCTAAGGAAGCGACCCTTGCCCAAGGGGTCGCTTCCTGCACAGATAAACATTGGTAAACACAATCCCTGGTGTCTAGTGGGCTTTTCTGCCCCCCCGGGTGCAGATCGGCCAAACAAAACGGCCGATCTGCCCCAGGGGGGGCAGAAAAGTCTAAAAAATGATGTGGCCCCCAAAGGAAGCGACCCTTGCCCAAGGGGTCGCTTCCTGCACAGATAAACATTGGCAAACACAATCCCTGGTGTCTAGTGGGGCATTCCTGGTGCATGATCGCGACGCTGTGTGCGATCGTGCACCAGGAATGCCGTGCATTGGGACATCAGGGGAGAGGAAACACAGTTTCCTCCCCCCCGATGCCTCAAGGCACCAAAAAACGGCCCCCCGCCCCACCGCAGCACCAAACACCGACCTTGTTCCTGGATGCGCTGGAAAGAAATGGCTTCCAGCGCGTCCAGCGCTTCCTGATGACATCGGCGCGCGCTGTGCGCGCTGACGTCACCAGGAAGCGTGGGGGGGCCAGGGGGTGGCAGCGGAAAGTCTTCCGCTGCCACCCCAGCTAAAATCCGCACGATCGATGCCCCAGGGGGGGAGCGCCAGCGCTCCCCCCAGGGCTGTACTGATGACGGAGCGGTTCCGTCATCAGCACAGCCCAACCGATGCTGATGACGGAACCGCTCCGTCATCAGCATCGAAGGGGTTAACAGCGGGAGAACAGACATCTTAATCAGTAAAATACTCCCAATAATAGTTAATGGGAGAGAGTTCCTGCGGAGCAATACATCCTGTACTTTCAAAAGAAGCTGAGAGAAATTTAAATCATACAAGTCAGCGATTTGTGACGAAAACGAATTCCCAAGTATTATTTTGGTTGAGAGTTTACGCATAACATGATATCAGTATGTAAGACATCAGACTTGCATCCGCCCCGGATTATATACATTTTATTTTTATTAATTTTATAACAGCAGAAAGATTCAAAGTAAGTAAAAATCTCAAATATCCTTGCTTGAATCACAGTCAAGTATGAGCATGATATCTTCGGTGTATAATTTTAGTTTCTCCATAGTTGATAGAGGGGGTGAATATCTACATTATCTCGGATAGTATTAGCCAGAGGCCAAATAAAAAAAGCAAATAGAACACGAGACAGCGGACAACCTTGTCTGGTCCCTCGTCTAATGCTAACTTGTCCTACCTCAGAGGTATTAACAATAATGCTGGCTTCTGCATTGTGATACATTTTCTGAATCAACCCTGTGATCTGGGGTGTTATACCGACCCTGGACAAAATACGGAATAAAGTCTCCCAGACCATGAGGTCGAACGCCTTCTCGGCATCCAAAAGGAGGACAAGCACCAGTATTTCCTTGGTCTCCAAGTAATCTAGTGCTTCGGCCAAATAATGCGTGTTTAACCCAAGCTGTCTCC
This sequence comes from Lissotriton helveticus, assembly GCF_964261635.1. Taxonomy (NCBI): domain Eukaryota; kingdom Metazoa; phylum Chordata; class Amphibia; order Caudata; family Salamandridae; genus Lissotriton; species Lissotriton helveticus. The sequence continues at coordinate 536,844,348 of NC_136071.1, read as the reverse complement.
CTGCAATAAAACCATTTTGATGAGAGTGGATCAGGTTTGAAGCTATTATATTAAATCTGTTGGCTAAAAGTTTTGTACTAATTTGTAGTCAGAATTCAAAAGTGTGATTGGGCGATATGAGTTAGGATCTTTGCTGTCTGCCCCTCTTTTAAAACGATGACTACATTCCCTTTTTGGAATGATGCTGGTATCAGGCCACCCTCTAGGATTGTATTGGCAATCAATAAGAAATATTCTAATAAAACCCCGGGAAGAGGAGCCTTTGATGGTTCGGGAAGTGATGGCATGGCCTCAGAAAGTTCAGAGAGTTCATCCCTGTGTCGCATCTTTGCCCCCCTGCAATGGAGAAGTATTAATAATGGCACCCCTTCCTGCCCCCACCCCCAGCGATAATCTCTTCTCAGTAAGGGTGATCTCCTTTTCTAGGGCCGTTGTTACCTTAGCTAAGAAAGTGTCTAACAAAGTCACAGTTACCTCCTCAGGAGCAGTAGAAGTAGTAGGCATCTTTTTCTTATCCATGATTGTTTTCAGAACTTTGAGGCTTCGATGTTATAGGGGGCTCCTCCCACCTCCCTCAGGTGAGCGGTGCTCGCTGGGGGACCAAGTCCCACCCCAGCACAGGGCAACAGGGTGCAAACAGTAGGCAGCAGCGAGAAAACAAATTCAAGGCATCCCGCAATGCAGATATATAGCGCGCCTTTAAAGGTGCATGGAGGCAGAGTGGGCTAAAGAACGGTGATGGATTAAACCCAGATCTTTTGACTGGGTTTGAGTGTTTGATTGGTTCAGATGCTCCGTCCATTACCACCCCCTTTTGTACCGCTTTTGCCGCCATAAGTGTGGCAGGGTATGCTCAGACGTGAGTCCCTTGCTCACTTTGCCACTGGATTCAAGCAAGCCGGGCTGAAAACGGCTGGAATGCCAGAAACCGGTCCTCAGAAGCTTGTTTCTGGTCAAGGGAAGCCATGACTTGGCAGTTCGGGCTGGACTGTTCCCATGAGGCACAGGGTCAGACTGATTTGCATATAGCCATGTCTGAACTGGGGTGGCAGAGTGGGCTAAAGAACGGTGATGGATTAAACCCAGATCTTTTGACTGGGTGTGAGTGTTTGATTGGTTCAGATGCTCCGTCCATTACCACCCCCTTTTGTACCACAAATAAATCAATGGTGTCGCATAAACATTGAAAAGTAATGGAATCAGCGTTGAGCCCTGTGGAACACCCGTAGTTATACTTCTATGGGTAGATGAAATATGTGGCAACCACACTTGCTGAGTTCTATTAGCCAAAAAGGATTCAATCCAGTTCCACACCTGCCCTGAAATTCCAATGTCCGACAGACGGGCCAGTAGATGACGGTGGGGAACCGTATCAAATGCGGCAGAGAGGTTCAGTAAAACCAGCGCCGCTCTGCAACCAGAGTCACGGCATTCCCTAATCGCCTCTGTCATCTCGACCAGAGCAGTCTCTGTGCCCTGAAACCAGATTGAGCCGAGTGCAGGGCACCAGACGTTTCCACAAACGCTGACAGCTGTTTATGGACTGCCTTCTTGCATACCTGAGCCACTGCTGAAAGGAGTGAGATAGGTCGATAGTTTGCCAAAATGTCGAGGTTAGACGAGGGTTTCTTGAGCAGGGGAAGTCATTTAGCCTGTTTCAATACTTTGGGCACTGTGGCGGATTGCAAAGACAAATTGATGATATGATTTACTTCAGGGTTAACAACCTCCGCCACTGCCGCCAACTGCCTAGCCAAACAAGGATCTGCTGGGGACCCAGATTTAAGTGATTTAAGAAATTTAAGAATGGCCAGAGTGTCCAGCAGAGTAATAGGTGTGAACACTGTCAAAGAAGCGTGGGCAGAGTCTAGTGCACTGCTAACCAGGGCGAGTGATCCACCAACCCCGGGTTTTCTGGCCCAACGCTGTCCTGAATGGCCTGTATTTTGTCAATAAAGAAATCCGAAAGCTGCTCACACCAAGAGTTGGAGGCCAGAGCGGCTTTGCGTTCTGCACACAGCTTCAGGAAACTCTGGATGATCGAAAAGATTTCCTTAGAGTTATTCCTGAATAGTGCAATGCGCTCTGCGTAAAACAGACCCTCAGCACTCTTGACTGCAGTATAATAGCTTTTCTGGCCTTTCCTAAGTGCTAGTTTAGCTTGTGGGCAATAAGCTTGATGCCAACTGCGTTCAAGCTTTTTGCAGACTATTTTCTGTTCTTTTAGTTTGGCAGAGAACCAGGGTTTAGACGGTGTCAGTCTTGCTCTCCTGTGTCCCAGTGTTGTAGCCAACTGTTCAGCTGCACTCAGAATCCAACTATGCAGACCTCCCACAGCCTCAGCCAGTCCCCCAGCAACAACTATTATAATCAAGCACTTTTATGTGTAAAAACGTGATAGTCAACACCATGAGATTCGAATTTGGTGAAAGGCTACATGCAGATGGTGAAGAGCTTTGGGGAAAATGCAGAGCCTTAAGGTATGCCATAGACGATATTAGTAGACCTTAGAGGCTTAAGCTTTCACCTGGTGAGAGTGAATTGAAGGAGAGATGAGCCAGGTTTGTCTTCATTTGCTGATGACTGCAAATCGTTCTAGCTTTCTAAGAAAGATTTTAGGGTCAATGGTGTTCAATGCGGCCCACAGGGCCGGGAATTTTAGTTGCAGGGAGATTGAACAGTCACACAGTTTAGGTTGTCTTCTCTTGGGAATCTATCTATCTATCTATCTATCTATCTATCTATCTATCTATCTATCTATCTATCTATCTATCTATCTATCTATCTATCTATCTATCTATCTATCTATCTATCTATCTATCTATCTATCTATCTATCTACCTATCTATCTATCCCCTAGCAGCCCTCCTTTGCCAGCTTGCTGTTCCTGCCCCTCCTTCCAGCCTCCATTGTCCATGTGCTCCCCAGCACAGCTGCCAGCCCTCTGTCATCAGCTTACATCCCTTGACCTATCAGCTGGCCTCCATTGTTGCTTGCTTCCTCAGCCTCTCCCGCACACCCTCCCTGCCACTAAGTCATTCCTACCCACCTTCTGTTGTTTTTGTGCTTCCCCAGGGGTGCTGATCTTATTACTGCTGGACTGGGAGCGAGTCCTGTGGGACATGCGGCCCAAATTATTTCTTACATTTAATATTTACCTAACTTGTTGACACATCGCCCTGGGTTTTAGAGTTTGCCCACTTTGCCCCCTTAGTTGATATTTCCAATTTTTTTCCTCAGAAATCTGGGATCGAGTCCCCAAGTCTTGTAATGACGGCTGCAATATTTTGTTTCTTGCTGTGGCCAGCCAATTGGATTTCTTGGTACCGCATTACCAGTATTGGTACTGTAGCACAGAAAAGGACAAAAAATCATCCTGAGCCAATCAGAAGGAGCGTTTTAAAAACAATTATGGTACTCCGGGACTTTCAAAGGACCAACCATTCAGATATAACTAACTTTTAAATCGTCCAAGTCCACCCAAGCACCTTCTTTAATAACAAATTTCAGAAAAAACAATGAAAACGGCTCTGCCACTTGCTGCACGCAGCACTTTACCAAAGTTCCCGGCACCTGAAGTGAACTTCTGTACTTTTGCCCCGCTCCCTGGAGGTCGCAATAATGGAGCTGAGCGGGTCCCGTGAAGCGGGAGTCTGCTCTGCCACACGCCGCACTTTACCGAAGTTCCCGGCCCCTGAAGTCAACTTCTGTACTTTTGCCCCGCTCCCTGGAGGATGCAATAAAGGAACTGAGCCGGGCCCGTGAAGCGGGAGACCACTCTGCCACATGCTGCATGCCCTACTTTACCGAAGTTCCCGGCCCTGAAGTGAACTTCTGTACTTTTGCCCGCTCCCTGGAGGAAACAATAAAGTTGCTGAGCTGGTCACGGCGACGCGAGACTCGCGCGGGCTCAGCACGGGCGAAGACTGGGACAAGACGGGCCCGTCTGAGCCCGGCAGAGACCTGCTGAGATTGGACTGGGCCACCCCCCTGACAAGTTGTGTTTGAGCATTGGTTAATTGTTGATGATTTCTACAGCTTGACAGAAAATCGACGGACAAAATATTGACCTACAGAAAAATCAGTAGGGAAAATGTTGGATAGCGTAGGGGTAAAAATTACTATTCCAACTCCAGAGGGTGTAACTGTAGGGAAAGTGTTGGATAGCGTAGGGGTAAAAATGACTATTCCAACTCCAGAGGGGGCAACAGTAGGGAAAGCATTGATAGCGTAGGGGTAAAAATTATTGTTCAAACTCTAGAGAGTGTAATAGTAGGGAAAGCGTTGGATAGCGTAGGGGTAAAAATTACTATTCCAACTCCAGAGGGTGGAACAGTAGGGAAAGCGTTGGATAGCGTAGGGGTAAAAATTATGATTCTAACTCCAGAGGGTGTAACAGTAGGGAAAGCGTTGGATAGCGTAGAGGTAAACATTACTATTCCAACTCCAGGGAGTGAAACAGTAAGGAAAACGTTAGATAGCGTAGAATTTAAATATAACATACTTATAAATAATTTTTGTTTTTAAAATAATGAATAAATAAATAAAAAAAATCTACATCATGTACAAACAATTAATCATTATTAAAATCAATTACAATTGAAAAATTAATTAACAATACATTAACAATGAATACCAATAAATATTATTTTTTAAATATTACTCACCAAATAATAAATATTAAACAGTAAAATATTTTTAATTATAGAAAAAATAATTATTTAAAATTAATTCACAATTATAAATTATTAAACGATAAAATTAATTTTCATACCAAATACTTTTTATGAAACATTGATTACCAATTAATTAAAAATAATGTCCAACTAATAAAAATGAATTACCAATTAAAATATTAATTGCCAATTAACAAAATTATTTACCAATTAAACAATTAATTACCAATTAAAAATGTAATTACCAATTAAAAAATTAATTACCAATTAAAAAAATCAATTACCAATTAAAAACATTATTTACCAATTAAAAAAAATGATTATCAATTAAAATAATGAATTGCCAATTAATATTTTTTTATAAATAAAATTATTAACGATACCAATAAATAAATATAAATCATTAATTAATTACAATTAAATTACTTCCCACCCAATTCCCCTATAAACCCACAACCCGCTACAGAAATAAAAGCAAAAATTAATTTAAAATAATTTATAATTCTAAAAAGTAATAATTAATTTAGCATATTTAAATTACTTCCCACCCTATTCCCCTATAAACCCACAATCCGCTCCAGTACTAAAACATAAAATTTACTTAAAAATACCATTATCAATATTGAAAAATAGTACACATATAATTAAAAATAATTAAAATACTTAACAAAAACATATTATACATACATAATAAAATACATAACAATAATAGAAATATGGATATTACTAACTTCGATATGACTTACATCGATATATAAAAATATCGATAGTACTTACTGTTAGAACTGGGATTTCTGGTAGGCTAAGGCTGACGCCAAAGCCAGGCAGAAACCTCCATTCTAGTCAGGGCAAGGGAGTCACACGCCAAGATAACCCCTGCTCACCCTCTTGGTAGCTTGGCTCGAGCAGACAGGCTTATCCCGGAGGCAATGTGTAAAGCATTTGCGCATGCACACAACAGCAACAACATCCTAGGCACACCACAAAAGGAACTCCACACAAGGTTATATTAAAATAACATCTGTATTGTCAAAACACATCAGATAGAAATCACACATGTACATTGTGCCAACTGGCACGGGCAATATTCACAAGGGATTATTTACAGGACAGGGCCACCTGGACCACTGTCAGGAATCAGCACTTTTAGAACTAGAAATACTGTTAGAAATAGCACTTTGTAGATCATAGAATAATAAGAAGTTGCACACATGATGCATAGAACATTCAGAGGTGTAAGGGAAGGAAACACATGATGCATAAACATACATTCAGCGGTGTAAGAACAAGGCACATGATGCATCCAAACACATTCAGAGGTGCAGCACAGGAAAACACATGATGCATAAAAACATTCAGAGGTGTATATAAGACACATAATGCATAGATCACATTCAGAGGTGTCACAGGCATAATGGCATAGCACATTACGCATAACTCACATTTGGGCCTAACCGGTAAAAATACAGGAGGCCATCTCCTCACTAGTCTAAACACACGTAGGTAAAATAAACTCATTATCACATTGCGCAAACATCACCTTAGGCAATTACTATCAAAAACATAGGAAAATCACATTGCGCAGAAATCACATTAGGGCCTTGCGCCCTACCCACATACCAGCCCCCTGGCCAACTGGCCATCCAACAAGGGGACTCAAAAGCCCTTTGTCCAGAATGTCAGAGCGCGCTGCGAATGCAGCGCCAGTCAGGGGTACGCCACCGGCGCAAACCTAAAGGTTGCAGCTGCCCACTAATTACTGGGCAGCCGGGAACACCAACAGGGCCTAAATGTTGCAGCTGGCACTAAGTGCTGTGCAGCTGTAGCAGGCCTGGCACCACTGTGCCCTCTCTGTCCCACACAGGGACTCTCTTTCCCTTGGCGCCTAAACGGTGCAGCTGCCCACTAATTGCTGGGCAGCTGGAGACAAAACTGCGACATGGGCTCTCAATGGCCCTTGGGACAACTGCACCCACTGCTGGAGCCACACAGGCTCTGAAATCCACTGGGCACCTTGGAGCCCTCTGGCTCTAACATCATAATGAGGCAAAATATGGGGACAAGAACCTGGGCCTTTCAAAGAAACATAACCCACGTTGGGGCCACACAGGCCCTGACACAAAACATGCCCTTGAGCCTCTCAGGCTCCTAAAACAAATATGGCCCCGTCATTGGAGTCCCCCCTCTGGGGACTCAAAATCATCAACTGCCCAGGAGCCTCTCAGGGCTCTAAATCAAATATGCCCCGAGACATTGGAGCGGCCTGCTATCAAGTGAGGCTGCTCCAGGAACCAGCCAACACAACACTGAGACCCCTCCTTACCGGTCTCTTGTCTTCGATCGTCTGCTGGCGGGCTTCGGTGGGCAGCGCGGCACCTGCGGGGCTCCCTCCTTCATCACGGGAGCCCTGCGCTGTTATCAGTGGCCTTGACTGCAGCATCTCCACTTCACCCGGGCCTTCAGAGAGGAGCCACAAGGCTCCAGGTCGACTTCTCCTCCGTGGCTCCCTCCCTGCTCACGGGGGCCCCGGGCGGCCATTCCTTGGCCAGCTGCTTCTTCCCTGGGCCAGTGGCGGGGCGGGACTTCCTGCCGGATTGCAGGCCCTGCCCCCGTCCCATCAAAAGATGCCTGACTTCCGGGCTGGGCAGCCAATCGCAGGGCGGCCCCTTGAACGAGCCTTCAGGCTCCGAACGCGCTGCTGGGCACAGCGCCGATTTCTTCTTTTCTCCGCAATACGGGGTGGCCTCCCATGGATTAACTAAATACTAAAGCGAGGTGGGCACTCGCTTGGGGGCAATAAAAGCGGCAACAAGTGACTAAAATAAGGCGCTCCCTGGCGCTTAGGGGAAAATTAAAGCGCTCCCAGCGCTATTAGCAAAACAAAGCGCTCCCAGGCGCTAAGGGGGCTGAGTCCATCAAGCCCCCAAGGCGAAGACTCCCATAGCAAAGGGATCCCAGCAAAAGGTCTCCATAGTCCAGGACATCAGCAGTCCATCAGGTATCCAGGGGCTGGGCAGGGCTCAGGGAGGCAAGCCTTCCCCTGGGCCCAAGCAGCAGCACGCCCCTGGCAGGATTCTAGTCAGAAATAAGAACATTTTGGAAGGGGACACAGCCCCTTTTAAACAATGAATTCCTTTGTCTAAAGGTGCAGGGTGGGGGAAAAACCAGGCGCAGCTGGTTTGGGAGCCCCCTTGATGAGCTCAGCCACCCCTCCCATTCACTTGTCAGGACAGGGTCATCAGTCGCACCACAGGGGGCGGAGCCAGGATTGTGTGGGGAAAACCCAGGCCTATTCAGGACCCAGGTGCACTCCTCCCCTCACATCAGCATGCTAATCTCAACACTCACTACTGGGCAGACCCATCCAGACATCCTGGAGCCAGGCTCCAGCCAATCACGTGTCAGCACACTCACTACACACGCATACCCATGTCTAGAAGTGGCACTTCCACACTAGACACATTCATGCCGCATACATCATTATGCAGCATTCAATCTCACGAGTTCGCACATACCAAACTCGACCCTGCACTCCCCACACATCAGGAACTACCATGGTCACACATATTCCCCATGCATTCCTATGGGAGGGCAGGTCACTCACCACACATACACAGAGAGCTCACACACTTTACACTGTACCACAGTGAAAAAGTGTGCAGAGGCCTAAAATCACCAACACCAGGTTCCAGAAACAGGCTAGGAAAAAGCAAAAAAGTTTCGGGGTGAACCTGCCAAAAGGGCCAGGTCCAACACTTACCTTAGGGTCGATATTCTCTCCGACGATATTCTTGACCTCGATATTGTATACCTTCGATATTTCCAACTCGATATTTTTGTAGGTCGATATAAAAAAGTTGATATTTAGACTGTGCACCATTGCAGGGAGAGCGCTTATTCCATTAAATAGATCAACAACTTCTCCCACCCTTTCCTCGCTTTGATGGACCTAAGCTACTATACAAACATGTGGGAGAGTCCCCCACCGCCTATAAGGCCTAATACCCGACAGAAAGCTTCAGTGCGCACGCCCACTTTGGAACCGACTGCTATTGACAAAATTTCACTGCAGGCAATAGGGGCTGGCTCTAATCAGATAGAACGCACAGAACAACGGCTTTTTCTGACACCAATAATCCTGTGTTCCCCTACGGTCCTGAGTTTCAGACCTTTTTCAGACAGTAAATTTGTCAATTACTCCTGACTTAATGCCAGTTTCAGAAAAAGCAACTCCTGAAATTGTTAATAAATCTGGTACGGGGGGACAACTAGGAAAGGAGGCCAAAGGAAATCAAAAGTCCATAAGGGGGGGAAGCAAGTGAACTCCTCTTTGAGATCAGCGCCAAAGGCACAGACAGAGAGCAATATAGCTGGTGAAAATAGCCCAGCAGTATTGAAGCCTCTGGTATGGGCCACAAACTTGGCAAAAGAACACAAAACGCATATCGAAACCTCTGGCTGCCTGGATGAGGAGGAACTTTTTACAACTCAACTCCTCAAAAACCGAAATCCTGCTTTTTTGAAAGGCCGATACAATATGGTCCCCTGAGTGGTGGCCACCCGAGTTGGGTGAACCCCCACCACCCTGGAAGTGGGCGCAGAATTTGGGCGTAGGGATTGATGATGAATTATCCATGGAAGAACAGGTCAAGATAGTGTACGGTACGTGCTTCGGCACAATGAGGTTGCTTAGGAAAAAATGTCCCTGGATTCCTTTAGCAGCAAGGAAGACCCTAATCCAGTCACTCTTGGTGAGTCGACTGGACTATGGCAATGCGCTTCTGATGGGTGCCCGTGAGGACCTACTGACACGTCTACAGGTGGTACAGAACACTGCGGACCGCCTTGCCTTAAATAAGCCACCTCAAACCCCATCGGCCCCGCTGTTGAACCTATTGCACTGGCTCCCGGTAAGGAAACAAGCTATCTTTAAAATGCTATGTGTGGCCTTCAAATCTCTTCAGGGTAAGGGACCTGTGTATCTTAGTAACAATCTTATGTGACATCAGCCGGTACGACAGCTAAGATCCAGTAATGCCAACCTTCTGTGTACTCAGATAATACACAGAGTAAGAAAGGGTGGCAGAGCCTTCTGCCATCTAGCACCGAGATACTGAAATAAGCTACCAGTAAATATTAGGGCCTGCAGCAATTTACTGACCTTTAAGAAACTCTAGAAAACTTGGTTGTTTTAGATGCTCCTGCTGCTTTTGTGCCTTCACCCGTAGCGCCAAGAGATCCCCTTGGGGATGATTCGCCCGCGCTCACGAAATACACAAATAATTATACATAGTGAGCTAGAAACTGTCAAGAAACACTTAGAGAAGCTCACAGTGTTGGTTGATTCATGGGGGAGTAAAATGGATACTTTCTAATATTCTGTTCAGTTTAAAAACTTTAGACCAATCTCCCACCTACCAAGTCAACCATGCGACTACATCTGCCCAAATTGCCTTACCAGATCCTAATGCTCTAATGGGTCCCATCCCCCCAACCTACCAAACTACAGCCCGGGTGGGTTACAACTGGGGGCATCAAAGGAGGGGGTTGAGGGCCATGACCCTAAGAAAAAGTTAACAGCCATGGGTCCGCAAGTAGAACACAGTTTTCCTAGCAACAGTAGGGGAGAACATGGGAACAATGGTCCACCTAATAGAGGCCCAACCAAATCCACTCTCCCATGTATAGATCTACCGCTGGCCTTGACTCCCTATACCATTATCTTAACTGGAGTGCCAGAGCTGGAAACTGGTAGAGGGGAGACCTATCCTGAATTAAAAAACTAAATTATGTTTTGGCTAAACAAACATAGACCACTGCCACCTTTAATTCAGAGTGAAATTATCTTTGCTAGGCGGGGTAGCTGGCTGGGACAGATGAAGAAAGACATCCCAGGGGATTGTGTTGTGATTAATTTTAGGGACACTAGGGCGGTCCAATACATTCTGAACTGGGGTCATTTAAGGGAGACTAGTGGCATACAGATGTTTTCTCTAGGTTATTTCTATCCTCCTACTCCCTGATAGAAAGAATGGGAGGTGTATATAAAAAATGGGAAATGCTAGCCCAGACTGGTAACTTGCTAAACATGGGCAGGGGCTCCGAAACAATCCTGTCCTTTAATATCCCAGCCAGTAATAGATATAGCAGCTTGGATCTAGTCGATTGACTGGATCCTTCAGTTGAACCAGTTGGAAGCATAGTTACCCTGCCATCTGCGGTAAAAAATTGTGATAGATCTGAGTTTGGTGATCATCTTGCCAGGGAAACTCCTGAGGTTATAGTGGCCCCTGTGGATTGGGCGTCCCGATAAAAACACCGGGGTATCGTCCGAGACTTATACAAAATGGGAAGGGGATATCTTGCCAAATACTTTAGCAGGAGGTGGGAACTTCTTATACTCAGACTGATAAATCAAAAAAGACTTGCATGACACAAGGGTTCTATCATGGAACATAGCGGGTCTTGCCTCTAAGCTGGATCATCCTGATTGGGGTGCATACATTGATACACATGAGCTATGTCTCTTTTAAGAGACATGCTCCACTGTACCATTGTATAGGTTAGGATATGCAGCATATTCAATTCCAGCCTTTCAGGGGCCTACGGGGATACCTTCAGGGGGCCTCTGCCTTTGGGTTGCTACCCATTTGGGTTGCACAAATAGATACTGGATCTCTGGACATACTGTGTATTCTCCTTTCATTTGATGACAAATTTAAGTTGGTTGTTATTAATGTATATTGCTGCCCAGTGAAGTTGGGGCAAACTTCACAGACCCTAGATTCCCTGGCTTCTTTCCTTCTTACTCTACCTGAGTCTGCCCATGTAATTGTTGGGGGGGACTTCAACTGCCACTATGAACCCCTTAATGGTATAAGTTCTAACATTACAAGCCAAGAAGATTCTGTTTGGTCAACTCCTGACTGTAATATCTATCCTACTAGGGGGTGGTCCCCCCTTGTTCTTCAGATGACCTCAATAACACTTAACGATTCGCTTATGGCCTGTAGCGGTCGATTCCCTTCAGATAGCCCGGGAAACCCGACTTTTAACAAATTGGAACAGGCGACTACAATTGATTATATTCTGGTAGATGTAGAAAATTGGTTTAGAATTATGGACTTTGTGGTCCAATCTCGATGGGAAAGTGACCACAATCCATTAGTACTTGAGATAGCCTATCCCCAACTTAAGGATTATCAGGGTCTGTGAATACAACCTCTCCCAAATCTAATTGTAGCAGAAGGTGGCAGAAGAGTTCGCTGGGGAACTCTAGCTGTATCAAATGAAAAAATGGCCTCTCTGTACACACAGACTATACCTTTCTTAGAAATTGCTTTCTGTGTGTTTGAAAATTATCAAGGCCATGAATCTATGTTGTTGATAAACACGAACCACCAGGATATGATTTTAAAGTTGTCAGAGTTTTTTTATAATCATGAAAATAATAACAAGCTTGACCCCATACCGAAACACCCATGGTTTAACAAGGCGTGTAGGGAAGCCAAATGTGTACTGGTACTTGTTGTTAAGAATAAGGATGTCTTATGTACCAGAGCAGCTAGGTCTCACTACCAAAACTCCATAGCGGAAGCTAAAGCAGCCTGGGAGAACGAAAAATGGTAAGCGATCAAGAAAGCCTTGGACACTAAAGATATGAAAGGCTTCTGAAATCTAGTGAAAACTGGCCACTCCGAAAGCAACTCGGCTGTTGTTCCTAATCTAGGGGAGGTAGCTTGGAGAACACATTTTAAAGTTTTATATTCCAGCTCTCTAGATGATACTATAGTACATGGGATAGTAGATGTTTATCAAATACCTTTCAACATGGATCCACCACTCTGCTCACTGTTGAAAGTTACTCGTTGGGCAAGTTACTTCCCAATAAGGCACCGCGATTGGATAGAATCCTTGGTGACTTGTTCAAAAGTGAATAGGTAGTGTGATCACCCTAACTGCAGATTTAATTTAATGCCATTATCAAAGGCATGGCGCTCCCTTCGACTTGGGCTGGTGCGGAAATCATTCCAAGTTTTTTAAAAAGGCTCCCCACTAAATCCGGCAAATTATCGGACTATTAGCCTTATTGATGTTACTCAGAAGATATTTGCTCGTGTTCTCCTGGGGCGATTGCAATCAAGGATGGATGAGATGAATGTCCTAACTCCTCTACAAGCAGGATTTAGGTCTAAAACCTCGACCATAGACCACATCTTTAGATTGCAATTAATCCATTGGAAAACAGTAACTTTGGAAGGGGGTAGCCTTTATCTAACCTTTGTGGACCTTAAGTCTGCCTTTGATATGGTCCATCGTGATGAGTTATGGCGACTCCTACATGACATGGGGGCGCCGGTCTACCTTTGTCAGCTTTTGAAGCGTTTATATGAAGGAACTTATGCAAGGGTAAGATATGGCAAGAAAGGAGAATTGACTGCTCCCTTTCCTGTGGAGAAAGGGGTGAGACAGGGATGCGTGTTAGCGCCAACCCTCTTTTCCCTCTGTCTAAACTGCCTAATTGAAACCCTACTAGCGGTGAAGGATATAGATTCACCAAGGTTAGCAAACAGGAAAATACCAGCCTTAGTGTTCGCTGATGACACGCTGCTCCTGTCTAAATCACCAATGGGTATGCAGCGTGTATTGGATGAATTTAGTACATTCTGCTGGAATAGGAATCTGGTGATAAATGTCCAGAAAATGAAATACATGGTCTTCCATGCCAAAACCATTAATTGTCTGCATCCCCAAAAGGACGATAGGTCTCTAGAGAGAGTGCCCATTTTCGATTATCTGGGCATTACAATGAGTGATAAGATGGACTGGGGGACCCAAATAACTAAGCCCAACTAGAAACTAACCCAGTCAACGGGAGGTATTTTGAAAGTTCACAAAAATTGTTCCCATAAGGTGGTTGGTCCCCCGGCTGAAATCTACAGAACCCAAGCGAGGGGAGCCTCCCTACATGAAGCTGAACTTTGGGTTCACTGCCCATCTCATATCCTAATGGTGACAGAGAATATATTTATTAGGCAGTTGTTGGGTCTCCCAAAAAGCACTCCCCTAACCCCACTTAGGATGGACCTGGGTATTGGCCCGATTGCTGATTTATTTGCCTTACGCACTCTCCTCTTCTGGCACCATATTTGGAGCACGCCCAAGTTGGTTAATTACAGGGAGGAACTGAGGGATGTTATGTTCATACTGGGGGCAACCAACCTACCATGGCTGTCTTATGTTAAGGGTGTCTGTCTCTCATTGGGTTGGGCAAGTATGTGGTCAACAACCGGAAAATACCTGTTCTAGCATTTCTAAAAAGTCCCTTGTCCTTGCTTTTAAAAGAATATAAATTTGCTCTACTGACCCACAGAATTAACTCCTGCTGCTTGACCTCAAGGTTCCTGGATGCCAAGCAGCGGTATAAATTGGAGCTGACCTTGGACAGTATTCAACCGCTTATGGCAAAAAACTGTTTCTACAATTTAGGCATGGTTCACTTCCGCTCCATACATTTACGAACAAATGGAAGGGTGCAGCCATAGCAGATTGCCCTGGCTGCTACACCTCTGAAGAAACAGAACACCATGTCATGCTTTTCTGTCCTGCTTATCATAGTTCTAGATCGAAGTGGGTTCTTCAATTATGCAGAAGTCTGAGGCTTGGAAACAACATCGAGGTTTTCAAGCTATTCAAATATGAAACACTTCCATTATTTGTAGTCGCCACCTCGGAATTTCTGTTTGCAATGTGGTGTATACGTAGAGGAATCTTAAAGAGGAAAGAGTTGGGCAATAGTTTGCTGGTGCCCTCTAATAAGTTTTACTACTATCTTTTGTCTTCATCTAGAGAACAGTGATGATATCTTTTGTTTTCTTTTTCTCTGTTTATGCAACGTTAGTTTAATGTTTTTCTTTAAAAAAAAAAAACTAATAGTGCAATAAAATATGAAAAACGTATTGATATTGGTTCTAAAAGTTTTAAAATTCCAAAGTAGAAGTCCAGGGTTTCACTGACAGTCCTGTATGCCAATTTATTGGGGGTCGGGTAGATTTGTAGTGACAGTTAATCTTATTGTAAAGATGTAATATACAATTTTTTTATTAGTGAATTGATGTATTGAATACTTATTTCTGACTGCCCTACATGTGTAATGTTATATCTTATTCTATGGATTGTAACATGTACCGTGCTTTTATGGCTGTATAGCTGAAATAAAGTATTTTTGACTAACAATATACATCATGAAAAGGTGAATGTTTTGTGTGGGAAATAACATGTAGCAGTAGAGTTAACATCTACTGGCATCAAAATCAAAGTGCTAAAAAAAACTTCTGATCGCAATAACACCCTACATTTCCATTGCTTTTATCTTCCAAACTTGAAGCAACATTTACCATTCTCACAATTTTTATGAATTAAAGGAATTACATCTGACAATAAAGACTAACTAAATCTTTATATTGGACAGAATCCATTGAACAAACTATGTTATTCAGGAAGATCAAAATTGATAAAGCAGAAAGGATGGTATTCATATCAAAATTCTCAACCGAATCCAAAGCAATCAAACAAATCATATACAAACGTTGGGTGCTCTTACTGGCGAAACCTGATTTTAGGGGATTGTTCAACCACAACCCTGTTTCTGCTTCCCAGCGTTCTAAAAATCTTAAAGAATTGATGGCACCTTAGAAACATGCCATTCTCTGAGTCATATACTGGCAACACAAAATGCCACAATTGTATTCACTGAAATAAAGTAATCACTGGTAATGAGGTGGTTTATCCACAAAAAGGTTTGCATCTCAAATGAAAATACTCAGCAAATTGTAACACTAAGAACATGATTAATTGTAATAATTGGCCACGTGGCCTACTATATGTGTGAAAAACTGAACGATTAAAATCTGTATAACAGAGCACAAGAGTACAATATGGAATAAAAACTAAAATTCTAGTTTAGCATTACACTGGGCAGAGCAGAGACATAACATGAAAGTAATGCAGACCAATCTTGAAATTAACAATCACAAAATCCTAGCCTAAAGAAAAACCTTTTGGATAAAAAAAGTGACAATTTACAACCCAAAGGGTTAAATGACAAAATAGAAATGTTCTGTTTTCTGTGATTTGTTTTTTGTGTATATCAGACTTACTGTGATGACAGACAAAAATACTAGTGATGATTACTTTTGTTTATTAGGTTTCATACCTGTTTCCACTTTTCATTTTATGTTTCTCTATACAGAATGAAGTCTGAAAACTGGGCATTCAATCAATCAGAGTACTTGTAAAGCGTGCTACTTACCCGTGAGGGTCTCAAGGCGCTGAGGGGAGGGGGTGCCGCTACTGCTCGAAGAGCCAGGTCTTGAGGAGTCCTCTGAAGGCGAGTAGGTCTTGGGTCTGCCGTAGGTGGGTAGGGAGGATGTTCCAGGTCTTGGTGACGAGGTAGGAGAAGGCGCTGCCGCTGGAGGTTGTTCATTGGATGCGGGGAACATCGGCGAGGGCGAGGCTGGCGGGTGGGGGTATAGAAGCTGAATCTGCTGTTCAGGTAGGCTGGTCCGGCGTTGTGGAGTGCTTTGTGTGCGTGAGTGAGGAGTTTGAAGGCGATCCTCTTGTCGACGGGGAGCCAGTGTAGGTCTCTCAGGTGGGGGGTGATGTGGCTGCAGCGGGGGACGTTGACGATCAGTCGGGCGGAGGTGTTTTGGATGCGTTGTAGTTGTCGTAGGTTTGTGGCTGGGATTCCTGCGCAGAGTGCATTGCTGTAGTCCAGTCTGCTGCTGACTAGGATCTGTGCCACCGTTCTTCTTGTTTCGGTCGGGATCCACTTGTAGATCCTGCGGAGCATGCGGAGGGTGTTGTAGCAGGAGGAGGAGATGGCGTTGACCTGTTTAGACATGCAGAGGAAGTAGTCGAGGATGAATCCTAGGTTTACGTCAGCGTAGGAGATGATATTGAGGTCGTGTTGGCGAGCCACTTGTGCGAGGGGGGCTATGTAGAGGTTGAAAAGAGTCGGCTGAGCCCTGGGGGATGCCGCAGATGATGTCGGTGGCATCGGATCGGAAGGGTGGGAGGCGAACGCTCTGTGTTCTGCCAGAGAGTAAGGACGTGATCCAGTCAAGGGCCTTCTCTTGTATTCCGGCTTCTAGGAGGTGTGTCTGGCAGACCTTGTCGAAGGCGGCTGACAGGTCCAGGAGGATGAGGGCTAATGTTTCACCATTGTCTAGTTGGCGCCTGATGTCATCTGTGTAAATACAACAATATCCCAACCGATAATAATTAAATCAAATACTAAGGATATGAGAACATTATCCAAGGAGAAACAAGGAGGCTCTATTTGATTTAAGGGGGTGCTTAAAGCATCATTTTACTAAACATTTAAATGGAATCAACAAGTACATATACAGTTAATTATCAGCACTGCAAATTGTAATTCAAGGATAACAACCCACAGTTGTACAAGGTGCGCGAGTGACAAAGTGAGAGACACTACGGCGACACAAGTGACAGAGTGGTCAGCGTGAGCAGCGCAAGGTGTAAGTGCATATATATTTACAGTTAGTAAAAACAAAACAGAGTGGTTTCCATATGATTCAGCAGAGTTATTTTCCTTTTCTGATATTCTAGGGATAACCACTTTGTAAGGGGCGCCTATGGTCTGGCTGATGAGTCAACGGCGTTTCGATCCATAGGAATTAGGATCATCTTCAGGACAAGGAGGGTTGATGGCAGTGCTGTAAGGGGAGAAACGGGGGTTCAGAATGTATATAGGATGGCGGGGTGGGGTGGGGTGGGGATGGCTTGCCGGGCAGGGGCTGGCAAGTGGGGGGGGTTGAGGAGACTAGGGTGGGGATGGAAGAAAGATGGTGGTGGAGTACTCACCGTGGGGTGCAGCTGGACGGCCGTGGTATCAAGCCGAGATAGTGGTAGTAATCCAATTGGCAGCACGTGAATCGGGTGCCCAGGTGGGCATCCTGCAAGGGGGAGTGGATGGACGCTCCGTAGAGTGGGAATCTGGGGGCCAAGAGTGAATCCACATTAGCGGGGAGTACGGGTGGGGCTGCCAAAGCATATGATACCGTACAGGCGTGGTCAACTTACCCAGACGGCCGTGGGGACAAATAATTGAAATTCCACAGTGAAGGGGCACTCAAGCCTGCGTGGTCCGTCGGGAAAACGTGTCGATCCAGGAGTGATCGGCGCGATGAGGCAAATTAATCTGCAGGAAAAGGAGAGGGATCAGAGCAAGGCAATGCAAAGGAGGGGACAAGAGTAATGGGCGGCGTGGGATCGTGAGACATACCTTCCTCGAGAAAACCGGCAGGAATGGCAAGCTGTCGGGGTGTTGCTAGGGCAACCAAGGGGAGTTGGGACAGAGCTAAGTAGTAATTGGGCGATGGAAGACTGGTGGTGACGCGTGTAAGCGCGTGTCTGTAAGCTCAGTGGGGATAGGTTCGTGAGATTGAGCGGAACCCGGGGAGGCCGGGTCCCGTGGCTAAGGAATGGAGGTGTGACTGTGGAGTGGGTCAGGAGTCAGCGAGGCTGACGGCAAGTACGAGTAAAGTGGAAGCACCATTGGCCCTTGAGCGTCAGTTAACAAAGTGGGAATGGTCAGAGTGCACAAGGATGCAAAATCAGGAATCAAGTTTCAACCATAGACATCATCAAAACAAATTCATTGTAAGCCGTAAAACTATCCATAACAAGTCGGCATGAGGATACATAGGTATAATTAATTGCAACAGGGACCAGTATCAGCATGAATGAATAATTGCAAAAGGGAACTTATAGATACGTTAGTATGAATGATTACAACAGGGAACAGTATCAGCATAAAAGCAATTACGTCAGGGAACAGTTTCAGCATGAATGAATAAGGATTGGAAGGGAGGGGGGGAAGGAAAAGGAAGAAGGGGGCAGAAGGAAAAGGGCGAAGATGGGTAGGACAATGGGAAAAGGGGGGGAAATGGGGGAGAAAAGGGGAAACAGGCCCAGGCAAAGTGGAAGGTGCGGTCAGCATGTGCAGCTCATATGGTGATGGTACCTCTCCATTCATCCAGGGTGTTTAATCCATTATGGACAGAATCACACAGCGTCATCCACTTGCATTCATTTCTGTTTAGAAGGGATCTAATATCTCCACCTCTGGTGGGCAGTGTAATTTTTTCAATAACCTGCCAGATGATGTCTGTGTCCTTGTGATTTTTTTCGAGGTATTGGGACACTAGAGGGGCTGTAGTTACTTTGCAATTGATCCGGCTTTTATGTTGGATTACTCTGTTCTTGACACTTTGGGTGGTCTGGCCGATGTAGATTAATTCGCATGGACATTCAATAGCATAGATCACATTGCTAGATCGGCAATTGGTGTGATTTTTTAAGGTGTGTGTTCTGTCTTTGTATTTGAAGACTTTAGTATTGGTGGTCAGTTCACATACTGAACAGTTCTGGCATTTGTAGTGGCCCAGAATTGGAGGTAGGCCCCACGCTGCTGTGATGGTGTGACGGTCCGGTGTTATTTCAGGCCAGGTGATGGCATGTACCAGGTGGCTGGAAAGATTATATCCACGTTGATAAGAAAAGAGAGGTTCCTCCTTAAAGGGGGCAAAGGGATGGAGGATCGACCAATTCTTCTTTATTATCGTTTCCACTTTGTTGCTGCTGGGGTTGAATTTTGAGACAAAAGGAATTCTTCTCAAAGGTTTTTTGGGTTGTCCAGTGAGTAAGTGTTCCCTGTGGCAATACCATGCTCTTTTTCGGGCTCTAGACACTAGCCGTCTCGGGTAGCCTCTGACAATGAGTTTCTTTGTTAAGACATCTGCCTCTCGAAAATAATCATGACACCACTTGCAGTTTCTTCTAATGCGAAGAAATTGCCCGAAAGGCAGTCCATCTCTTAGTCCTCTGGGGTGGTAGCTGTTGTATTGAAAAAGCGTATTTCTCTCTGTAGGTTTGCGGAACAACCGGGTGCCAAGTTTGCCTTCCTCTGCATGAATAGTGACATCTAGAAAGGGGAGGTCATTGTGTTTGCATTCACAAGTGAAGCGGAGATGTTCCTGGGATCGATTCAGCCAGTCAATGAAAGACATGAGGTCGGCTTCGGAACCATTCCAAAGCAACAGAATATCATCTATATAACGACGCCAGAGCATTATGTTGTCTTCACAAGGATTGGTGGGGTGTAGAATCAGAGTCTTTTCCATGTCATGTACGTAAAGTATAGCAAAGTTGGGAGCAAAGCACGTTCCCATTGAGACTCCCTTGATCTGTAGGTAGAACGTGTCTCTGTAGAGGAAGTAATTGTTCTGAAGTGCGATGCGCAGTAGATCCATGATGAATTGTGTGGGAATCTTGTTGGGCCGCGGTCTAGTCTCAAGAAGGGCTTGAACAACTTGCAAACCTTCCATGTGGGGAATGTTCATATACAACGACTCTATATCTAGTCCCGCCATAAGGTTTTGTTCAATGTCGTAGTCGAAGTCCTCGATAGTGTTAATGAGATCAGTAGTGTCTCTGATAAAGGTGTCGGTGATAGGGACAAATTCTTTCAGGATGGCGTCAATATATTTTCCGATGGGTTCTAAGAAGAACCCACATCCAGAAACAATCAGACGTCCAGGTGGATTATGGCAGTTTTTGTGAATTTTGGGCAGGACATACAGAACTGGCGTCCTGGGATGAGGGTTATTGAGGAAGAGGAATTCTTTTTGTGTAATTATATCCCTCAATTTGGCTTCTTCGGTCACAGCGTGTATCTTTTTCCTGATCTCTTGAACTGGGTCTTTTGTGAGGGGACAGTAGTGCTCGGCATTGTCTAGTTGTTGTTTAATTTCACAGTCATACTTATCAGCTTGCATAACGACAATGCCACCGCCTTTGTCCGCAGGCTTGATGACGATATTTTTGTTTTCTTTTAAGGACAAAATAGCCTGTCTTTCAGAGAGGGGAATGTTGTAGGGTACAAATTGAGGCTGTGATTGTAGTTCAGCGATGTCTCGGAGTACAAGTCGTTCAAATGCCAAATCTCGGGGGGCATTGTAGCTGAAGGTGGATTGAATGACGAGGGCGGGTGGAAGCGTGGGATCATGGATTCGTCTAATTCAGGTTCATCAATAAAGAATTGTCGTAATCCTATTCTTCGAAAGAATTGAAGGAGGCTTGACTGTAATTCCAGGTAGTTAGTTCGTTCAGTCGGGACGAAGCTCAAACCTCGGGATAGGATACGATTTTCTTCGTTGGTCATGGTATGGTTAGATAAGTTGAAGATAGGTATAGTTTCCTCTGTATTGGTGGTAGGTGGGATGTCTCTAGGTGTGATAGGCCCTGCTTGTAAGGTAATTACTGTGGAGGACGCCATTGGTAGTAGCGATTGCGTGTCCGTCTTTCTCCTACCTATGTATCCTCATGCCGACTTGTTATGGATAGTTTTACGGCTTACAATGAATTTGTTTTGATGATGTCCATGGTTGATACTTGATTCCTGATTTTGCATCCTTGTGCACTCTGACCATTCCCACTTTGTTAACTGACGCTCAAGGGGCATTGGTGCTTCCACTTTACTCGTACTTGCCGTCAGCCTCGCTGACTCCTGACCCGCCCCCCAGTCACACCTCCATTCCTTAGCCATGGAACCCGGCCTCCCCGGGTTCCGCCCCCATCTCACGAACCTATCCCCACTGAGCTTACGGACACGCGCTTACACGCATCACCACCAGTCTTCCATCGCCCAATTACTACTTAGCTCTGTCCCAACTCCCCTTGGTTGCCCTAGCAACACCCCGACAGCTTGCCATTCGTGCCGGTTTTCTCAAGGAAGGTATGTCTCACGATCCTACGCCGCCCATTACTATGGTCTCCCCCTTTGCATTGCCTTGCTCTGATCCCTCTCCTTTTCCTGCAGATTAATTCGCCTCATCGCGCCAATCACTCCTGGATCGACACGTTTTCCCGACGGACCGCGCGGGCTTGAGTGCCCCTTCACTGTGGAATTTCAATTATTTGTCCCCACGGCCATCTGGGTAAGTTGACCACGCCTGTACGGTATCATATGCTTTGGCAGCCCCACCCGTACTCCCCGCTAATGTGGATTCACTCTTGGCTCACAGATTCCCACTCTACGAAGCGTCCATCCACTCCCCCTTGCCGGATGCCCGCCTGGGCACCCGATTCACGTGCTGCCAATTGGATTACTACCACTAGCTCGGCTTGATACCACGGCCGTCCAGCTGCGCCCCACGGTGAGTACTCCACCGCCGTCTTTCTTCCATCCCCACCCTAGTCTCCTCATCACCCCCCACTCGCCCCCCCGGCACCCCCCACCCCACCATCCTATATACATTCTGAACCCCCGTTTCTCCCCTTACAGCACTGCCATCAACCCTCCTTGTCCTGAAGATGATCCTAATTCTTATGGATCGAAACGCCGTCGACTCATCAGCCAGACCATAGGCGCCCCTTACACAGTGGTTATCCCTAGAATATCAGAAAAGGAAAATAAATCTGCTGAATCATATGGAAACCCCTCTGTTTTGTTTTTACTCACTGTAAATATATATGCACTTACACTTTGCGCCGCTCACGCTGACCACTCTGTCACTTGTGTCGCAGTAGTGTCTCTCGCTTTGTCACTCGCGCACCTTGTATAACTGTGGGTTGTTATCCTTGAATTACAATTTGCAGTGCTGATAATTAACTGTAAATGTACTTGTTGATTCCATTTAAATGTTTAGTAAAATGATGCTTTAAGCATCCCCTTAAATCAAATAGAGCCTCCTTGTTTCTCCTTGGATAATGTTCTCATATCCTTATTATTTGTCTTTAATTATTACCAGTTGGGATATTGTTGTATTTACATAGTTCTCTACCCCAATCCCAACAAGGTTGATAGGTTTTTCACTCCTGTTTGTTCATACAATGATGTCATCTGTGGCGGCGTTGAGGGCTTTCTCAGTGCTGTGGTTTCATCTGAACCCGGACTGGGACAGGTCCAAGATGTTGTTGTCTTCCAGGTGGCAGGCCAGTTGCATGTTGACGATTTTCTTGATGACCTTCGCCGGGAACGGGAGCCGGGAGATGAGCCGGAAGTTCTTGAGGTCCTTGGGGTCCGCCTTGGGCTTCTTGAGGAGGGTGTTGATTTCGACGTGTTTCCAGCTTTCTGGGAATGTCGCTGACCTTCCATAGTTGGGGTGCGATGGCAGCGTCTGCTTTGTTGAATACGTGGTGTGGGCACGGGTCTGACAGAGATCCTGAGTGGATGGAGTTCATGACCTTGCGTGTCTCGTCATCATTGGCGTTGGACCAGGAGGTCAGGCGGTTGGCGCTGGTGGTGTTCACAGGGGAGGTGGGGTCTGGCGGTCATTGTGTTGAAGCTGTCACGGATGTCAGCGATCTTGCGGTGGAAGAAGATGGCCAGTGAGTTGCACAGTTCTTGTGAGGGCGGTATGTCGTTGGCATTGGCGTTGGCGCTGGGGTTGGAGAGTTCCTTTACAATGCTGAAAAGCTCTTTGCTGTCGTGTGCATTGTTATCCAGGCAGTCTTTGAAGGAGGATCTCTTGGCTAATATGATGAGGTGTTAATGGCTGCGGGTGGCGTCCTTGTGGGCTGCTTGGTTGTCCGGAGTGCGTTCGTGGAGCCATAGCTTCTCCAGGTTCTGGCATGCGCGTTTGGAGGTCTGCAGCTTGTCGGTGAACCAGGTGGCTCTCTTTCTGGCGTGGTTGTTGGAGGGTTTCTTGAGTGGGGCGAGGGTATTGGCGCAGTCGTCGATCCACTGTCTGAGGTTGCGGGCTGCGGTGTCTGGGTTGGTGGGTGGGTTTTTGGCAAGGGTGGTGATCAGCTGGTCTTCGGTGACTTTGCTCCAGCAGCGGCGAGGTAGCTGTTGGGTGCGGTGGTGCGTGGTTGGTTTATTGAAGGTGAAATTGATGCAGCGGTGGTCGGTCCAGTGGAGTTCGGTGGTGTGGTCGAAGGTGACGTGGGTGCCTGTGGATAAGACAGGGTCCAGCGTGTGGCCAGTGGTGTGGAAGGGTGTGGTGACGAGTTGTCTGAGGCCAAGGTTTGGGAGTTTGTCGATCAGGTTGGCGGAATTGGTGTCGGTGTTGTTCTCGAGGTGGAAATTCAGGTCCCCGAGGAGGATGTAGTCCGTGGAGGCGAGAGCGTGGGTGCTGGCGAGGTCGGCGATGGAGTTGCTGAATTGAGCTTGGGGTCTGGGGGGTCTGTAGATGAGTGTTCCTCTGAGGGTGGTGTCGGGGTCTGTGTGGATCCGGAAGTGCAGGTGTTCGGCGGTGTTGAGGGTGTCGTCTGCGTGGGTGGCGACCTTGAGGGTGGACTTGTGGACGATAGCTATTCCTCCTCCGATTCCGTTGGCACGATCCCTGCAGGTGATCATGTAGCCATCTGGGATGGCTATGGCGATGTTGGGCACCAAGGAGTCGTTCCACCAGGTCTCGGTAAGGAAGGCCACGTCTGGGGCAGAGGTGTCGAGCAGATCCCAGAGTTCGATGGCATGTTTGTGTGCGGAGCGGGTGTTGAGGAGTATGCAGCGGAGGTGGTTGGGTCCAGTCCTTGGAGGTTTGGTGGTTCTGTTGCAGGTGAAGCTGCAGGTGTGGCAGGAGAAAGGTCTGAGGGGCCGTTTTAGGGCGGCTTGGAAGCAGGTGTGGTTTCGGCCGGCGTTGAGTGCGTAGAGGTCACTGGCGTCATAGCGGAGTCTGGTGTTGTGGTGTTCGCGGGGTCCAGGTGTTCTGGCGCTGAGCGCGGTCCAGGCGCGGACGGGCGCAGACGGGCTTGCCTTTGGCACGCCTTCGGCGCACCAGCGGCATGCCCGCTGCATGCGTCCGCTGCACTGCCTCCATAAGAGGGGGATAGGGAGGGAGGAACAGCTGAGAAGGAGGAGTAGGTGGAGGGGCCGCAGGGACGCAGCGGCAGGAAGGAGCGGGAAGCGGCAGATAAACAGGCGGGCAGCAGGGAGCAGGTACGAGGCAGCTGGCGGCCGTGTGGTGGCGTGGGGAGCGACCTGCCTGCGAGCAGGGTCAGAGGTCGCTTATTCCTTTAATATAACACAAGTATTTCTCTAAAAACATTCTGTGCGGATGTAATTATTATGAATTTACTACAATACACATATATGTCAATCTGTTCTCTTTCCCTTATATGATGATTGGGATTGTTATGTTTTTATTTTACACTATTACATTTTATGATTCTTTGATAGACACATCTGTTGTTTTATCAATATTCTCCACACACGCTTCTTGAGTATTTTTCTATCTTTTTTCGCTGCACTGTTGCATTTCCAGATGTTCAGCAAGCACTTCCGCTTGCGGCTGTTTGAAATATAGGGCATCTCCCATTGCCGTATTTCACCTTGCACGCATATGCTGTCACAATGTTGCTTGAGCTACTTGTTCTCTTTGTAGTAATACGATTTGCACACAACAATTTTATTATGTACTCTAATATCGATATTCTGAGCTCGCATTTAAAACTATTTTGTTATGCCTTTAAACATCTTTTTCAGAGTAATCACAATTGCACGATGAACACTCTCATCACCTTACCGCAATAAGTGTTAAATATTGATGTAAAATGCCACCCACATAGAACAAGTTGCGTTTAACAATATCTACAATTTTTTGGGGGAATGGTTAAATGTTTTGGACTATTATTTTAAGTTATGTTTGTGCACCATTTCAGCAATTGAAGTTATGGTACGCTAGTGACCTCCTGTTATTAATAGTCACTTTGTCGTATTAGTCTGGTCGCAATCATGATTGGTGCACCTAAACAGTTTATGGAATGTTCATTCTATTATATAGCAGTATAATGAGGGGCACGCGCGTATACTTTTCTCCATACTTTTTACCTTTCTACCAGAACAAAACAACTTAACACTGACACCCAGAGGACTCTATGGAGTTTGCCACCAGTGACGGACACTACCCTTGTGGGTCATGCGTCATATGCCCACTGACCACTGCAACTAAAGAATTATCACTCCAACCGAACTTTAAATGGAAGCAAAAAAGACACACTAATTGCAACACCAAACAGTGTATTTATATGCTTGAGTGCCCATGCGAAATTAAGTACGTAGGCATGACTATGCGACCCATTAAAACAAGAATTCCTGAAAATAGAAGCAACATCCGCTGTCAAAGAGTCACGACAAAAATGTACACTCACTACAAAGAAACTCCACACAGCCCTGATGATCTATGCTGGACGACACTGGAAGCCTTCCAAGTTATCACTCAAGCTGCATTGTTCAGAATTGAAAAAAGATGGGTACACAGACTGTCCCCACAACATCACTGGCCTCAACTATGACATTTCCCTGGGGATCGTTGAACTGAGCCCTGGGAAACTGCCGGATAAAACACATCCATGACCAAATAAATAGATGAGCAGTCCCTTGAGATACAGACCGTGGCGCCATATGACTCACTTTCCCATCCTAGAAAATAGTTGAACTGGCACACTGACACCAAGATTCTCTTGTAGAGAGACGTGGTCTCTCTACTGTGCACCATGATCCCCCAAAATAACCACCACACCATGACAATCAATCTCCCCTTTAGAATATCTACTTACTGTTCTACCATCGACTTAGCCTATCTACTGACTCATTGCTTGTAACTACCGACCAATAGGCTTAGATACACATAACTACAGTGCCCACTGGTACTGATTTAGACAGTTGTGCTACCACTCATCATGAACAATTCAATGGCATTCATTGGAAGTGAGGTTCTGTATAACTGTATCACGTTACCACCTGAGTCCCTTGTACATTGACCCAGGGATTTTACTGCCTCTACTGCTTTCAGCCCATTAAACACATACTAAGTGAATACGCCGATTCATAATGACATTGAATCAGCGTGTATGAGTTGGCTTCTACTGTTGATATTGGTACATTCCACATATGGCAGTGGTGCTCATTATCCCCATCCACTTTTTACTTACTGGACCTAATACCAGTTGCTTACACTACAAACAAAACCCCTCTTCAAGATGGCCGCCACCGCGGCATCAGTCCTAACACATTGATAGTGTCCTTTTTTGCTTTTACTGACTTTGCTCACACACGTTACCGATCACACTACCGGCACAGTACTACTTCTATGCCTGCCGCCGACGTTACCTCTACCATCCCGGTGTCAGTGGGAAGGTAGGTCAGACAGATGCAAGCGTACTTCACGCTGGTCAGTTTGCTGGTTGTATTATTCATCCGGAAGTGAGTTGCAGAAGCTCTGGACTCTTTTCCATTTTCATGGTTCACCCGATGAGATGGTAGTCATGGCGCATGGGGTTAACGTAGTGGTTGCGCTGGGCTGCTCTGACTGTGATGCACTTGCATGAAACACTCTGGCTATGCTGGAGGTGCCTCGGCCGTGCGCTCTGTAGGCGGTGGTCCGGCTTTGCCCGTGACCCATGGCACTTGACTGCTACTCCTGTGGTGCGAGGCCACCATTTCGATGACCTCATCTTGTTGCACATTAAACCGCCTGAATATTTACCTAAAGCTGACACTTATGGCCAATATTGGCAGCAAATTTAAACGGAGTATATCACCTGCCTCCCCCCTTCCCTGTCTCCTTTCTCTTTCTCTTTCCCCAATTAGGAGCCAATCGGTGTCCTTTTACCGCCTGCTACTGTAGCATATACATTTTGCAGACAGTTTAGGTGAGTCCTGTTATGTCCTGATACCATGTTCATTGTTTTTAATAATGTAGTGACTCAACCTTAAGAATGAGTAGAGTTCTTACTGCTAGACACCTTACGACTAGGTTGTGCCCCTCTCCACATTTTTAATTAGGCAGTTTACCTATATAATAAAGTTTGGATAGGACTAACTGACCAATTTTAGCTCCCTATTTCCCTCCTACTACACACACTAGGCCCCTCACCCCCGCTGCACCCACCGGCAGGAACAAAAGATCCCCAATAAAGAGCCCCGTTTCCGGGTGCCCGTTAGGTATTGCAGCGCCGACCTGACGAGGAGCAGGCTCAAATGATGAAGCATGACACCTAGCTTGCAGGGTGAGTGAGAGCCCTAGTTCCAACAAGGAGAATTCCCTCTCCTTCCTGCACACTTTAATGGTCCCTCAGTGACCCTATAACCTGTTCATGCTCATTATTTCTTGATCCCACTGAACCAGAGGAACTTTGTACCTTCCTTGCAACACAATTTGTTGCATGATCATCAACTGGTGACATAGTGATATATCACATTTGCAAGTTGTTATCACACTGTCCGTTATCCCTGGCCAATGGTTTTTACCGAAAAGCATTGGGTCCTTGATGAAACATGATGTTTTTTTCTCATGAATTCGAATCGCAGTGTTCTATGGATATATAACTTGCTACGCTTCAATTTTGAAGAATTACATATTCAAACAGTCATTAAAGAAATCGAACTGAAGAATATGGACATATTTCTTTTGTTTGTGTAGAAGTAGTTTATTGTTTCATTGTTCTAAAGCCTGAGGGCCTACTACGGAAGTGTGCCTTGGGACAATTGGTCACCAGATATGTGTGTATTAAGCCCTTACCCATCCTTCACTCTTAAGATGTACGCACCACATACACACACGCACACACACATTCACGCACATACACGCACTCACACAAACACACACATTTAAAAACAATCATTGGCAACACCAGTTGGCCTCACTTTAAAAAAACTGTGCCAAAGCCAATCTGTCTGACTTATACATGCAAATTCAAGCCAGACCTATCAGCTTTAGCAATGCTAGTACATATCACACATTCAGTCCCTCTAATTAACATTTTTAATCTCTGCACCTGTATAAACATGAGAATTACGGAAACAGAAAACAAAATTAACCACATGTGGAATTCATATGCCTTCAGAGTTTTGGCTTGCTTATTGAGGGGATCAATACAACAATAACCCTGTCCTCTGGGTGAATTATATATCAGTTCATTAATTGCAGAAAGGATATCCTATGCTTATTTATTCTGCTATGACCCCCCTATTCTAATTAATCGAAGGTGTCAAACTGTCTATCACCAAATATTAAAAATTTCAAGCAATTTTCTCATTTTATTTGCAATGTGAATATCATTTCCAAATGACAGTCAAAGGAAAAAAAGTCTAAATCACAAGTTATTTCATACATCAACTAGTGAAAAAATGTGAAGGACAAAAATAACCCCTCACGGGCACACCACCTTCGGGGTAACTGGCAGGTACTCACCAGATTAGGCCCCTTTTCTCATCACCAGCAGTCATTTTATTGTCCATGAAAAAGAAAAGAAAGAGAAGTGTCCAAATAATAAGGGAAATATGTGAATTATGCGAAGTGATTGCATACCAATACATATTGGTATGCAATGATAGCTACCTTTCCCTCTTTTTAATTCGACAGATCACACCTTAAAAAAATAGATTAAAGTGTTGTGAGAGGTGTGCCTGTTTGATTTTATTCTCTTTGTCACTGTTGGAGTGAGATTGCCTATCGCTCCTTGCACTTCACATAATTCACATATTTCCCTTATTATTTGGACACTTCTCTTTCAAAATGTGTACTAATATTGTTGGACAGAATAAAGTCATGGGAAAGAAAATTGTGGGTTGGGATTCAATTAATATGATTTGAAATGATATTCCATTATCTTAGTATGGTGTGATGACCTCTCCTCGTCTTTACAACCAATCACTGAAGGGAAACACATAGATTTGCAGAATTTAGGGGTGGTACATTGCCCTAGAAATGGTAAAACTAAGGTAGGCTCAGATAGAGAAATTGTCCGACTTGTCCGAATAGCTGACCTGTCACTGACCCAACGCACTCAATAGGCTATCGAAAGCAGAGGTGCTGGCGGAGCACTCTGTCAGAAGAATCGATTACCCAATCAGGGTACTAATTGGCTTTCCTAGAGAGAGGGGTGTGACGCTGGCGTTGCACTTAGCTGAGGTCACCTGTCCTGATCTGCACCTGTCTTGTCCCGTGGGCACCTGATTAGTCGGGAGCCTGGTCCTGGTCCGTATTTTGCTCCAGCCTGTGGCCAGGATTAGTTATTGCACCATTCTAGGTAAATATAATCTATGTGGTATGTCCTTGTGCAAAACTCCCTTTCTCACCCTTCCCAGGTACCAATGTCTAAAGGTGTTACTGTGATTTCTTATAAACTTTATGTCCTGCTGGTTATATTCTTGCTTGTAAAATGTATGGTCACAAGGTTGTGGCCCTTTTTATTTGATTCAGAATATTTATCATAGATAAAGGTTTTAAAACTTTCCCCGAGTCTGTGGTTATTATAAGAAAAGTAAATGTGTTTAAATAGTGCCTGTTTATTCTAACTCCCTCTGATTCACAGGACTTATAGTAGGTGATGAGGATTGGTAAGTCATAGTTTACAGGTAGAAGTCCTAAACGGACCTCTGGGCAAACTGATAGAGTGATTACATTTGTTAATTGATTAGGCAGGACTGCTAGCTCAAGTGTGAATGTTATATGGGCCCAAGGTGAGTATGGTAAATTGAGCTAGTTGGTCCCTGCGCGCTCTATCAGTATAATTTTCTTGGTAGCAGTAGTATGGTTAGGGATTAGTTGAAAATAGGTAGTTAATTGTGTTAAAATGATTGAATATTGATTGTTTATTTTCATGTGCTAATCAAAACTGTTTTCGTGTTTTTAAATGTTGTTTGAAATATCCCAGGATAAAGAAAACAGCTGGTAAATAGAAGCCACACTGTTGTGAGGTTACTTGCCTTGAGGAATTGGTGCATAAAGTTAGGTAAAACTTGAAGCACTAGTTAGGGCTTATTTTTCCTGAGTATAATTGTGAGAGTGATTGATAGCAAAGAAGTTCGCTGATGAAACTTTGGTTTTATATCACCTAGAAAGATTAATTCTGAAGGAGTAGCAGGTTCTTTTTGCTTAAGTGAAGAGTAAACGAAAAGTTGTTTTACTCGCAGTGTCTGAAGAGTAGGCAGAATTAGGTTTTCACGTTTGTGAAAGAAATTATCTTTTCTTTTTAGTCAATCAGGCACAGAAGCGAATGTTTTATGTTGTCAATTAATGAAATGTATAATTGAAATTTGAATAGAAATTGAATTGTCGTATTACCTTGCAAAGGAGGGAGTCAGTCGCGGGTGCTGCACTGACGTCACAGAGAGCTGCGCTGGGATTGGTAGAAACAGCGGGTGTGTAGCCATGAGAAAATTGTAAAGGAGGGGTGATTGCAGAGAGTGAGATTCACATCACAGAAAAGCAGTGCAATTATTGGTTAATGCTGCTTGTAAGTTTAAACCTCATTTGGCATATAAAATAAGAGACACGCTGGTATTGGAGAATTATTTCTGCAAAAAAAAAACTGAGTTAATTGAATTCATTGACATTTATACTAAATTAAATAGCGGTATATGTGAAATTTAGATCCAGCAGTTAAAGGGAACCATCCTGATAAAAAATATTTAGGATTTGCAAGAGAACAACAAATTAGAGGAAGACCTTACATCATGTACGGAGAAAAAAGACAGATGTCGCTTTTCGAAAGAATAAGGAATTATTTCAAAAAAGACAAAGTTAATAAGACTAGAGAAGGGATTATTATTCCATCACCTAATACTCCCGCATCATACATGATGGTAGAAAGGGGCTACCACACCTGTGTGTGGTTAGAAAACTGGATAGAATATACTAAGGAAGACGGGGTTTTGGCATTTCCAGAATATGGTACTTTTAATGGAAGAATTTTGTAAAACTTGAGAAATCGTATGAATAAATTAGATTCCAGATCAAGATTAACACAATATGAAGCTCTAGAAGAATGGGAGACAGAGGCGTTTGAGTGAGACAGGTCCAGAAGTGACAGTAATTGTAGTACGTTTTATCCTAGATTCCCAAAGGAGGCACGAGATAAGCAAATGAAAAGGTGGAGACAGTCCATGCTAGTGGAAAGATTATATCCTGTTTTTACCACAGAGAACCCATCAGGATGTAAAAATAGAAGGAAAACTAAATATTTAATGACTAGTGGTGATTCGGATGATGAGTTATTAGATGACTTGTTAATGAAAAATCCACCACCTTATCAAGAAGAAAGTCAGAGAGTTACTACTAGTGCTCTGTTTTTACAACCACCTTTAGTTCTGCAGGTTATACATGAAACCTCTTTAGAAAAGGTACTTCCAGAGAGAGAAAAGGAAGCATTAAATAAACAGCGTAGTGAATTAATTCAGAACATTTCCCAATTACGTACAAGTCTTGAAGCCCTGACAATACCCGTAACCATAGGTCCTGCAATTCCTTTGTATGGAGATAAGCAAGCTAATCCTAAAGCTCCCATCCTGACTACACCCATAGTACAGACAAGGAAAGAAACTCTGATAGTTGATGATCACGCAAGTGAGTGCGAGTCGGTAATTTCCTTATTGGATTTACCTATACGAGAACCAGTAAGTGACTCTATCAGGAAAGTTACACCCCCATGTTCAAAGGAGGTACAGATTGAAACATCCTCAGGAACGAGGCATGCAACTGTAGTAAGTCCAGAAGAATTAGATAGATGGACTCAAAATATAGAAAAGCCAAAATCACAGTCAAATGTATTAGACATATTCAAATTGAGGGTGGAATTAGAAGAAATGGTAGCAGGGAATGTGGGATTGGACAGACTGAACTCATTTGATGAAGATGAATTATTGTTTATATGCAGAAGTATTACTTGCAAAACAAAAATATATCATGAAAAACTAATGAATTTGGCTTTGGAAATGGGAATTGACATTGGCAAACATAGGTATTGCAGAAAACATATAGAGCTGAATTTTCTGACAAAGATTTGGTAAACATGAATGTGTCAGGTTGTAAATAGCAGATAAAAGAATTGTTATTGTTGTTGCAAAAATGGGGAGATCTAGACAAATGGAAAGTTAGATGGACAAAAAAAAAGGAAGAGGTACAGGCAAATAAAACGTCTTCTGAATACTTATTAAAAGAAGCAGAAAATGCACAAAGGTTGTGTGCAATGAGAGAAGTGCCAGGAGGAGGTTATGTACATTCCTCATGGTCCCAACAGGATATTCTATCATTTACTAATGATTTCCCAAAGCTCAGAGAAAAACCTGTACAATGGTACCGACAAGTCGAAAGGTTTGTGAAGGTGTTAAAAGTATTGTTAAAAGATTTAGATGGTTTATTTGACATTGTTGTTCCAGCTGATTTGTAGTCTGAGTGCAAGATCACCGTAGATTGGCCTAGTGAGGAGAACCCTAGAGACCAAAAGACAGGAGCTCCTTCAAGGAGGTGATGAAGAAATATAATCAGGTGATAACTTACTTAAAAGGAAACATTCCCCTAAAGAAACTGATTGGACTTAAATAGAGAGAGCTACCCAAAATAAAGATGAGTCTGCGCATGCATAATATTAACGCCTATTGCAGGTATTTAAAAAGTACAGTGGTTTAGAAAACATTGATATTAAATGTAAATGTATAGTATTTATTAAGCATGGGCGGATTTTGCGCATTGGCAATCCGCGAAATTGCGTAGTTACAGATTCGCAATCCGCAAAATCCGTGAACTCTCGCGAATTTTGCGGATTCCTTTTTTGTTGTGTTCGCAAGTGTTTCTGCCATTTCGCAAGGGTTTTTTACCAGTTCGCAAATGCGAACTTACTTGTCGGGTAGCAATGGTCGCGATCATGTTGTTTCTACGTCTGGTTCATCACAGCACCCTCTGTTTCACCACTGCCACCCTCTGTTTCACCACTGCCACCCTCTGGCTCACCCATGCCACCCTCTGGCTCACCCATGCCACCCTCTAGTTCATCACTGTAGATTATGGGGGGAAAAGCACACTTGCCCTACCTCAACTGACATGAATGAATTAGGGGCTGATTAATGTGTCACTGAATTTGAACTTCCAGGCTGGCACCTGCTTCCTTATCTGTAATTGCTTTCTGTTGCAGTGTAATTTTTTTAACAGGACCTTTGTTGTATACTTGTAGCTATTCTCTGGGCCTGCTGTGAGGGTCAGAGCAGGGTCATAGAATAGTTGCAGGTAGGCAACTGAACTCTGAAGGGGCCCCTCAGGAAGCACTACAGGGAATGGTTACTAATGATAAGATTGAACTTTTGCACCTGCTGAGTGCTTTCAGTTTTGCAAAAATCCAAATATCCAGCAGCATCCACAAAAATTAATCCTTCCAGGCACTACAGGGAATGGTTACTAATGATAAGATTGAACTTTTGCACCTGCTGAGTGCTTTCAGTTGTGCAAAAATCCAAATATCCAGCAGCATCCACAAAGAGTAATCCTTCCAGGTTAAGATCCAAATCAAAGTGACCAGCACATGAAGAAAGCACTGGGAGGAGCCTGCTGGACAGGAACAGGAAGTTGGACTCCTTGCAAAAAAAAAGTGCAGGCAAATGTCAACTGAGGAGTTATTCTGATAAAAATCATAATTTTCAAGGTTTATGCTGCCTGCTGGTGGATTTTGTGTGCGAAATTGCAAGTTTTGCAATCTCGCAATTGCGAGATTGTCGCTGCCCGCCGCATCTACGTGTTCGCAAGTGTTTACTCCCACGAAATTGTATAGTATTCTAGTTGGCAAGTGTGACCAAGCAAAAAATCCGCTTCGCACGGATTTACGAATTTTCGGCAAGTTCGCGAAAGTTCACGGATTGCGAATTTGCCAAAAATCCGCAAAATCCACGAGTGGAACGGATTTTACGCACATGCTTAGTATTTATATAGCGCACTTCTACCCGGAGGCCTCGTAGCGCTGTATTCATACCGCTGTGGAACCCATCCTGGCTTTCCTGTGAAATGTCCACTCCTTTGCACCCCCAAGGTGAAGCCAGGCATCCAAGCGCTGCTGGGGCCGTTGTGGAGATTAAGCAAGCTATTGCCCAGAGTCACAGAGTGGGACCCATGATTAGACTAGGCACCGAGGCGAGAATTATCAGGTCCGGGGAAATTGAGTCCAAGAGCCGCCGAGGCGGAAATTGAACCCTGGTCCCAGGCCAAGACCTCTGCATCAGGGTCTGCCTCTCTAACCATTTAGCCACGCTTCTCCAATAAGGACATTACGCATTTTATATACCGTTTTGTGTCTGGACTAAAACCCAAAATCTCCCATATGAATAAAGAACATAAACTGTCTTGGCAAGCGAATCCTGGCAACGAAATTCTCAAGTGTGCAAAATTCTGTGAGGATGAAATTGATAATAAGTGAAAGAAATTAGAAGAAAAGGTAATGTGGGCTCAAGTTAAAATGGCAGAACATCAGGAACTTCAGTTAAGTCACTATGCAAATAATCAGAAAAGAGGGGAAGGCCAAAGTGAAGGAAGTGGGGGCAAACCCAGAGGGAAAATGAGTAAAGAAGAGGCAAAGAAAAAGTTTCCTTGTCATGTGTGCGGAAAATTAGGGCATTGGAGAAACGAGTGTAAATTAATACAGAATAATAATGTCCAAACTCAAAATTTAAATCCTCAGACACAGAATGAGGTGTCAATGAGATAGCGACAACAGGTAATACAGAATCAATTGCCTCAAGCCCCTATGCCATATTTTGTGAGTCAACGAAAATACAGTGTTGACACCAGATTTCGGGAGGGAAGTGTTAAGAAAAATACAGTAACACCACAGTTTCTTTTGCAGGACACATTGTTTGAATTTGGAGAAGATTGACGGTGCCTGAGAGGGGGGGAAGAGGATTGCATACTTGGCACATCCTTACCGGTAGATCAGTCAGATCCATACATTGAAGGGAAAGTGGAGGGAAATTATGTTACCTTTTTGTTGGATACTGGTGCTACCCGTTCTACTGTGAGTACAGCAGACATCCCAAACCTACCCCTCTTGGTAAAAGCGATCCAAGTAGTGGGCGTTTCTAATAAAAAAATTAGGACCCCTGTCCCTGAACCTATGTACGTTTGTATTGGCAACTTCAGAGAAATGCACACATTTGTAGTGTGCGATTCTAGCCCTGTAAACTTGCTAGGGAGAGATCTACTGAGCAAAATGAACTGCACAATCTTTTGTACACCAAATGGTGTTGAAATTCAAACTCCAGATGCAGACAGAGGGTATAAAATTATGCTGGCCAGACAAGAAACAGAAGTTAAAAAGATGTCTCTAGAAGATTTACCTGGAAAACTAAAGACCTTTGTAAATCCTGATGTGTGGGATTTTACTCGGAAAGAGGTAGGCCTAATGGCAGAGGTTGATCCCATAAAAGTAACAGTGAAAGAAGGTGCCGTTTACCCAAACATTCAACAGTACAAAATGAGTCCCGAAATAAAAGCAGGAGTTGCACAGGAAATAGGGGGTTTGGTTGAACAAAGCATTCTGGAAGAAATAATGAGCAGTCCATGTAATTCACCTATAATTGGCATGAAGAAACCAAACGGGAAGTACAAGGTGGTCCAAGACCTCCGAAAAATTAATAAAATTGTCGTCCCATGTTGCCCAGTTGTACCAAATCCAGCTGTGATTCTGTACCAAATACCATGGGGAGCAGGATGGTTCAATGTAATTGATTTATGCAATGCTTTCTTTTCCATCCTGCTGCATCCATATAGCAAATTTTTATTTTTGTTCAAATTTGACGACCATGTTTATGTTTGGAATTGTGTCCCTCAGGGGTACACGGAAAGTCCTTCCATTTTTAATCAGATTATGAAAAAGTGCCTTGAATCACTGGTGCTGCCCGGAAAATCTGTCCTGGTGCAGTATATCGATGACCTATTGCTGGCATCGAGAACAAGAAATGACTGTGTAATTGATTCCATTGCATTGCTGAACCATTTAGAAAAAGGTGGGCATAAGGTATCTCCAGAGAAATTGCAATACTGTACAACTTCAGTAAAATATCTGGGACACCAGATAGAAAGGGTGGTCAGGAGAGTGACTTCTGAAAGAATCAAAATTATTCAGAACATGAAATTTCCCCAAACTCAGAAAGAAATCAGAATGTTTCTCAGAGTTGTAGGCTACTGCAGGCAGTTGATTGTATGATTTGCAGTGCTTCCAAAGCCACTGATTCAAATGACGAAGAAACTAGCGAAAGATCCAGTCAAGTGGGACGATGAAAGCATGACTGCCTTTTTAAAATTGCGTAACAGCCAAGGTGAAGCTCCAGCATTAGGGATGCCTGACTAATCAAGAGAGTTTGCACTATTTTGGGACACGAGAGACACATGTGCACTTTCAGTCCTAGCCCAGACGCATGGTTTAATGCGACGGCCTGAGTCATATTTTTCTGCACATTGGACCCAGTGGCATCTGCACTGCCAGGCTGTTTGAAAGCGGTAGCTGCAACATGCATGAGTCTTGAGCAAAGTGAATCCATTGTTATGGGACATCCTGTAACAGTGTATGTTCCACATTCAGTAGTGATTCTGTTAACCAGAACACGCACTCAGCACCTAACGCCTAGTCGGATGACTAAGTATGAAAGAATTATCCTTGGCTCAGAGAATGTGACAATAGTGAGAAGCACTATTATAAATCCAGCAACCTTGTTGCCCAATTCTCACTTTGAAGAAGTTAGAGAGTAAGTCAAACATGACTGTATCAACTTAACTGAAATCAGTACTAAACCTCACACAGACTTACAGGAGGAACCTTTAAAAGACCCAGACCATGAGTTATCTGTAGATGGCTTGTGTATGCGCCATGAGGAAGAGAACTAAGCACTGCTTTTTCTGTTTGCACCTTATCAAACATAGTTGAAACATCCTATTTACCAGGAGTCAAGTCTGCACAAGTAGCCGAATTGATTGCGTTAATAAAAGCATGCAAAATTGGGAAAAATTGGAGAGTAACCATTTACACCGATAGCCGGTATGGTTATGGGGTTGTGCACGACTTTGGCCAGCTATGGATGCAAAGAGAGTTCATGACTTCTTCAGGAACTCCTTTCAAAAATGGACAATACGTGAAGGAATTACTTGATGCAATTCAATTACCTAAAGAATTGGCTGTGGTCATATATGCTGCTCAACAGTCTGTAACTGACAGAGTGACAGCGCTAATCAATATGCTGACCAAGTGGCTCAACATTGTGCCAAATATAAAATGGCAATAAACAAGAAAATTGAAGCATGTGGAAACAGCTGCCAACGTATGCTATTGTGTGGTGTGAATACATGGGAGGAAGTGAGAGATTTACAAGGTGAGGCAGAGCTCAAAGAAAAGGAAGACTGGCAGAAAATAGGGTGTCAAGTGAGACCTGAAGATGGCATAATAGTCTACCTAGATGGGAGACCAGTGTTACCTGACTGTATGCTTGCACCAATGGCTAGAATGTACCATGGGGACACACACATAGGGAGAGATGCTATGGTGAGACTATTTAGAAGGGACTGGTTCAATGCTAAGTCTTTGCCAGAGATGCCTTACATGTCAACGATTAAACCCTGGTAAGAAAACTGTAGTATGCCCTGGGAAAATTGGGAAAGCGGAAGGCCCTTTTATTAGACTTCAAATTGATTTCATTCAGTTACCTGCTTGTCGAGGATTGAAGTATATTTTGGTCATTGTCTGCCTATTTTCAAAATGGGTAGAAGCATACCCTACTCACAGGAACGATACCATAAGAGTAGCCAAACTTTTCTTGAGGGAACTCATTCCAAGGTTCGGTTTTCCAGTAACGATTGAATCAGACCAAGGAAGGCACTTTAATAATGAAAAAATCAGCCTGATTTGTGAAGCATTCAAAATTGAGCAAAATCTGCACTGTGCATAACGCCCAGAGGCTTCTGGAGTGGTAGAACAATTGTATGGCACAATTAAAGCAAGATTGGGAAAGATGTGTAACTCTACTCATTTGGAATGGCCTGATGCTTTAACTCTTCTTCGGATGGGACTCAGAAGCATTCCAGACAAGAAAACAGGCTTGAGTCCACATGAGATACTCATGGGAAGGGCAATGAGGCAAGCATGTGTGCCAGGAATCAGCTGTTAATTATATATGATGATTTATTGTTGGAGTACTGCAAAGAGTTGGCTGACCAAGTGCGTTCTATCCCTCACCAGGTTGGGGAAGACGCAGAAGCCAGACATTCAACTCCAGCAAATGACTTGAACCCTGGAGATTGGGTTGTGATAAAGAATCATACTCTGGAATCATGCCTAGCACCAAGGTGGGGAGAGCCGCAGCAAGTGATGTTTGTTACCACCACAGCTGTAAAGTGCAAGGGAATCCCAAACTGGATCCATGCCAGCCATACCAAACGGATACCAGAACCTGACGAAGTTGAAGCTGAAGGTTGTGAAGCTGAAGGGTCTCAAGAAGTTGATCCTGAAGTAGTTGACGAAGAGCAACCAAGCACCAGTCAGGATGAGTGGATCCCAGTGGTTGACATACCTGAAATCAGAGTGAGAACAAGAAGTCAAACATACTTAGGTAGTCAGACTGATATTGAGGACGAGATAGGTATAGAAGAACGTACTTACAGAAATCATAGCCAATGGTAATCATGAGGAGGACCAGATAAGGAAAGAGCAATATACTGAGAGCAACAAAACACCTACCAGAACTCCATTGTCTGAAAAGGGACAGAAAGGTACTAGTCAAAATGCACAGGTGGAACACAATCAAGAATCTGCAAGACCTGTGCAGGACCAGACAGGATTAGCAAAACGGGTTCAGGACAGAGAAAAAAATCCAGGCCCAACAAAGTCATATCCTGAATCAGGTCAGATTAGTCTAGAAGAATCCATCCAGGCGGAACAGTCAACAGTAATACGCTCTGGACAAGGTGAGTTAGAGAGGAAACCTGAAGTTGACGAAAATCAAGTTGTGCAACGACTTAAAGAAAACAAAAGAACACTTGAAGAATCAGGAAGAACATTGCCAGTGAAAAGACTCAGAAAAGGTGATAAATGGCTTGGTTTTGTTAAAAGACTGAAATATCGCCTAGTGACGATAGATGAAGAACCTGAATAGGTGAACGAAGTGACAAGTCAAACTTAACCAACCACACGCAATCAAAGAAGGAGACGTCCATGCCTGAAAAAGCTGAACAATACATTCAAAGGCTCTGAATGGACATACATCATCCTTGAAGATTTTGAAAATCTAGAAATCAGTGATGACAGTGATGAAGAATTGAATGCTGATCAAGGTATTGAAGAAGTGAGGCCAACTTGAGATAAAACACAGGAATATTCTGTGAAAATTCTCAAAGAGGTGTTAAACCTCCTTAATCAAAAATGGCTGATAAAAAAGTTACTGGAAACTTGAAAAAAAGTTGTATAAAGACATGCTGTGGGATATACATATGTAGTATATATAGTACTTATAGTATGGCTAGGACTGACAATAGTAATACCGTACTTGATGGCTGCTAAGCAAAATGACACTAGTATACACATAAGGATAGCGCACCACAAACAAGATAGAGTAGATTTAGAAGCACCAGATGAGATAGAATTACATCACATTAGAAATAGAAATGAACCCGAAATTAATATTTTTGCTAGTCTATTAGTACATTATTTAGAGACTATGCAAATTACTGATTGTTATGTCTGTATGAAATTACCTACTTCTGTAGCTGAAGGTGTTACCTACCATCATTTATGCTTCAAATATGGTATTTCATGTACTATATTATCAAGTCTGTTTTATAAAACTGGAAGGTTGCAATATTATTATTCTAACGTAGATGTTATTTTTCCTGAGATTCCTATACGTAGGAGAATGAATCCTGACCTTAGTGCTAAAGATGGCCAATTCTTTGGTGAATTTTTCCTAACAATGAAAGAAAGAAATAAAGCTATTGCACAAAAAGACAATCTAACATGTAGTTTACACGAAGAAGAACAATAATTTTTAAACTTAGTAGAGAAAAAAGAGGCAGGAATTCTACAGACAAGCCACTGAAAGGAAACGCCAGATACCCAAATGGGCTGAAAGGGAAAAATGTATGGCAACGGGCAAACCTCATGCTGCTATGTCTTTGGACTTTGAAAAAATGGGGAACATCTGTCTCCATAGAAATAAAACTGATTATAACAATGTATTCATCAGTTCCAGTGAATGCGAACACAATTTCCTCATAATTGGGGGTTGGGGACTAAAAGGAGGAACTGATCCAGTATTTCCTGAAGTTTATTATGTTTGTGGGAATAAAGCTTACTTTAAGCTACCTGATCATTGGTATGGGAGTTGCTATTTCAGAATATTATTCCCAAAGGTATACCATGTAAAAAGAATCAGTGGAAGCAATGAACATGGAAATGAACTAACACGTTATAAAAGAGCTAGTTTTGCAGAAATTGTAGGTGATATATGTAGTGCATTGATACCTTCAGTGGGAGTAGTTCTGAATACTCAAAGAATTTGTAAATTGTCTACAGTAGTGGATCGCTTATCCACTGACACTGCTGGAGGATCTTTATTGATCTGTCAGGCTCGGCGTTGGTTCTCTTCGGGGCTGTGACGAATGGTCTATAACCACCCCCACCGAACTCCCCTAGAGCCCGGATTAAGAAACACGGACTACCAGAAGAGTCCCGTGAGGGCGGGAAAGGAAGGGGACGGCGGGGAGGGAGAGCTGAAACGACAAGGACAAACAGATTAGAGACACACCCTCCCAACAACCCCACAATCAGCTTCTACACAATCTTTCCTTATGATTACACTTTTCTATCTACTCCCCTACCTGAAAAGGAAAAAACAGGAAGCTTTGTATCCTGGAGGAATTACGGGGGGCGATAAGGGATGGAAACCAACTGTAACAACAAATATGTAAAACCACAATGAGCTGCTATGTTAATAGAGGCAATAGTAAATACCTAGAATGCTTTCCACATACCACTCTTGAAATGTGTTCTTCTATAGGTTAGACCAATCCACAGATCACACACCCCTTGGCTCCTCTCCCTGTACAGTTGGATACAAAGCACAAACAAAACAGGTTGGGGCAAAAGAAAACACAAAGGCAGATAAGGCAGGCTTATGGTACGGTCATCGTTACTCAGGTGTCCTGCCCCGCTATACTGGTTTTCCTAGAAGGAAGGAGTCTGCTTCCAAACACGTCCGTGTTTAAGCCCAAGACAACGTACAAAATATAGTCATAAACAAACGACTCCAAAAACTCTTCTGCGAGTACAAGCTAGGCAATTGTTTTTTATTGTATCGTGAAGACCCTTCCGGTCTCTTGTGACCAGGAACAAAACCTCTCCCCGCATCGAGGGCGCGGAATGCCGCCTCGGCCAACAGGGAGAGAACGTGAGATAGAGAACCCTTGTTACCTCACAAGGTTCTCCGATGTCATTAGTAATGTACGCAGCCGCGTACCAGGCAGAGAATTAATCCTTACTTCCTCCAACCAACACGGGAAGAAGTTAAGCAAATGAACATCAAGGAATGATTCAGCAGCTTACCGCTATCTTTGATACCGATCTGACAAACCTCTGGATAGGAATTATCGGCACCGCTCCCTCAACTCAGCAAAGTATTTATTTCCGGGCTGGTGCGTACCTGACGTCGTAACGTGACGTCGTTTCCCGGGTTTCTTGGGTAATGTAGTTCTAAGCCGCTACTGTTGTCGTTAGTCCCGCATTAGGCGGACAGCGGACAGCGACCCTACATCGTCGAAACTTGACAGTACATCCCCCTTCACAAGGGGCGCTGGCCAGCAGCAGGCTTCCCCGGAAACAAGCGATGGAACTTTGCCACCAGACTGGGAGCATGAACCATACGCGCAGCCTCCCAGGAGTTCTCCTGTCCATAGCCCTTCCAAGAAATCAAGTACTGCAGGCGACCCCTCACCCACCGGGAATCAAGAACCCCTGAACTTCATATTCATTGTCATGATGGACCCACAGAGGAGACGGGGACCGTCGAACCGGGCAAACAGAGGATTTCAGCAGGGACACGTGAAAAACAGGGTGAATCCTCAAGTGCACAGGCAGGCGCAACCAAACCGACACAGGATTCACATGACCTACCACTCTGTAAGGGCCAATGAACCGAGGATTAAATACACTGTGTCTCTTGAACCTGATATACTTGGTAGACAACCACACCAAGTCACCCATCTTATAGACCGGGCAAGGCCTGCGGCGTTTGTCGGCCTGTGTCTTGTACTTGCATTTGGCACGAACAAGATTCTTGCGTGCTTCCGCGAGAGTACGGTGCATGCGCAACAACCTGGTTCTGACGTCTGGCAGCCGTACATTGTCACTAGGGAGCAACAAGGGACTAAGCCGAGGATGGTGACCATAGGAACAAAAAAAGGGGAATGGAGCGTGGAAGAATGCTGTGAATTGTTGTAAGCCACCTCCGCCACCCATAACCAATCCAGCCAAGAGTCCGTATTGTTCTGCACATAGCAACGCAGATATTGCTTCAGGGTCTGGTTCAACCTTTCCGTCTGTCCGTCAGTTTGGGGGTGTTAGCTAGTCGACAGAGAGGAGGAGACCTGTAAGGCAGAGCACCAAGTTCTCCAAAACCGAGCCGTGAATTGGGCCCCTCTGTCCGACACTATCACCCTCGGGAGACCATGCAACCGAACCACGTTCACCAGAAGAAGGTGGGCCACCTGCCCGCAGTAGGGACCTGTGGACATGCTATAAAATGCCCCATCTTGGTCAGATAATCAACCACCACCAGGATAGCTGTCTTTCCCTGATCCTTGGGGAGCCCGACTATGAAGTCCACGGAAAACCTCTCCCACGGTGTCTCGGGTGTGGGTAAAGGTTGTAACAAGCCCTGCGTTCTTTGATGATCAGACTTCATTTGGGCGCATCTCATACATTTCTTTCCCCAATGAGTCAGATCAGATCTTATCGACGGCCACCAAAACTGTCTTAGTGCTTTTTCAAGCATTTTCACAGCTCCCATATGACCTGCACACGGAGCCTCATGACACCATGTGTATACGATCTTCCGTAGAGCCTTGGTGGGTACCAAGACTTGTGAGCCCCTCATAGGTACACCGTGTCGTATTCTCCATTCCGGGTGATGTCGAAGCCAGGTTCTCCACACACAGGATTGTATACCCCTGCGGACGCCTTGCAGAAAGTCATCTTTCCGAGTCACACCCACCACTCTAGCGGGATCGATGATTGATCTATGAGGCGTTAATGCATGCATAGCAGGGTTCTCTTGTCTTGTCAAAGCGTCAGCCTTCTTATTCTCAATGCTGGGGCAAAACGTGACAACAAATCGGTACTCCTCAAAGAAAAACATCCAGCGTAGTTGTCTGGGCGTCAGATGACGAGCAGCTCGTAGAAACTGGAGATTCCGATGGTCGATGTAAACCGTGACCTGATGAAGAGCACCCAATAACCAGTGTCTCCACTCCACAAAGGCGTCACGTATAGCCAACAGCTCCTTTTCGGCGATCGTGTAGTTTGTTTCAGCGGAACTGAGCTTTCTGAACATGAACGCTATGGGATGTAGCATTCCAGTGGATCCTTCCCTTTGCGACAGCACCGCCCCTATA
The DNA here is from genome assembly GCF_964261635.1 of Lissotriton helveticus. Taxonomy (NCBI): domain Eukaryota; kingdom Metazoa; phylum Chordata; class Amphibia; order Caudata; family Salamandridae; genus Lissotriton; species Lissotriton helveticus. Next base: position 536,800,232 of record NC_136071.1, on the reverse strand, counting down.
GCCACCTCGGAGGCATCAGCTTCCACCAGGAAAGGCAAGTCAGGGTTGGCATGGGTTAGAACAGGAGCGGTGGAAAAAGCGTCTTTTAATCCTTCAGATGCAATTTGTGCTTCAGCATCCCAGATAAATGGCACGTCTTTCCTTGTGAGACGGGTTAACGGTGTGACTAGAGCAGAGAACCCATGGATAAACCGTCGGTAGAAATTAGCGAATCCAAGTAGACACTGGATGTCCTTCACATTGTTCGGACGCGGCCACTCTTTCACTGCTTTCACTTTCCTCTCGGCCATAAGCTGACCGGAGGGGGTGAGCATCACTCCCAAGAATTCGACCGTGGTCACGTGGAACTCACATTTCGTGATTTTGCAGTACAGATGGTGAAGTAACAAAGCCTGCAACCCCAGGCTCACGTGCTTCTTGTGTTCTTCGAGTGTGTTGGAATATACCAAAATGTCGTCTATATATACGACAACGAAACGATCAAGATATTCTCTCAGTACCTCGTTCAAGAAGAACTGGAAGGCGGCCGGGGCGTTACATAGCCCGAAGGGCATCACTAGGTATTCGAAGAGCCCATACCGCGTCTTAAAGGCCGTCTTCCATTCGTCTCGGTGCCTTATGCGGACCAGATGATAGGCTCCACGCAAATCAAGCTTAGTGTACACCGTGGCCGATCGCACCTGTTCAAGCAATACTAGAATTAACGGCAATGGGTATTGATTCTTAATCGTGCTGGTGTTTAGGGCACGATAATTGATACAACACCTCTTTTCACCATTGGCCTTGGGTATGAAAAATAACGGCGAGGCTTCTGGTGATCTTGACGGCCGAATGCACCCTATGGCCAGGTATTTGTCCAAATACTCCCGTAAGTACTCATTTTCGGGTACCGTTAGGGCATAGAGCCTCCCGTTTGGCACCACCGATCCTGGAATAAGGTCTATCCGACAGTCGTAGGCCCTGTGTGGTGGAAGTGCTGCGGCCTGTACATCGCAAAAGACCTCTTTAAACGAGTCATAACATGATGGCAACACGACGTCTTTTTCAGCAGCCGTGAATACCTCGTGAATCGAAGCCAACATCTTGGAAGGGCCTTCTGTATCGACAACACAATGTGTTCGACAGTACTCCGAATTGAATCGCACCGTCTTGGTCGTCCAGTGTATGACAGGTTCATGTTTTTGAAGCCATGGAAGTCCCAAAATGACGCCGTATTGCGGCTCTTGGATTATATTGAAAGACAACGTTTCCTGATGGATCCCGTTATGGAGAAGGACACATTCGGGCTTATGGGAGGTGATAGGCCCGGCTATAAGCTCACTCCCATCCACAGCCTATACCATCTCTGTTTTTTTTCTTGGTGATGAGCCGTACCCCCAATCTCTTTGCTTCGTCGAAATCCATAAAACATCCAGTTGCACCGGAGTCCACCATGGCCTTGATGTCCTGTTCTCTTGAATCTATTATCAGCGACGTGGCCAAAAACAGATGGTAGTTTTCTCGATCTCGACCAGGCGTCACTGAAGGGATGACAATTCTGCTTGAGGGGTCCTCTTCTTTCACCTTCAAGCACTGGAGTTTTCCGACTTCTTCTCGCTAGTTCCTGCTGCAGCTGTCCGGTTCTGGTCTTCCCGGATTTGGGCTTCACTGGACAACCCCGCAAGTAGTGCCCTTTCTTGCCACAATATAAACAAAGACCAAACTTTTTTCGGTGTTCTTTTTCATTGGCTGTTAAGGCTGCCCTTACAGTTCCGATTTCCATAGTCTCTGATGAGGAACCTGCTTTTTCCCCGGGTCCCCCTTTCTCATAGGACAAAATGAGTTGTTCCTTTTTCTTAGTGTCTCCTTTTCGCTCTCGTATTCTGTGATCTAATCGTAATGTTAGTTCAACGAGAGCCGAGCAGGAGCGAGGTTAAGGATCAATGTGTGCCAAAACGTCTTTCATCTCCTCGTTTAAGCCTTGGTAAAATAAAGCAGATTGTTTGATTTCTGGCCAGTCAGTTTCTGCTACCAGGCAACGGAAACTGTTTAAATAGGTTACCAAGTCGGTGTTGCCTTGTTTCAGAACCAGCAGTTTTCAGTCGGCAGAGAACATCTCGGCTCTATGGTCAAATGTCTTTTCGAATTCGATTCGGAATTCGTCCCAATCGTACAGCAGGGGATCATCGCGCCTGACCACAGGAACAGCCCATTGTGCCGCCTCCCCACCCAGATAGGATATAAGGAAAGAAAACCTAGCCTTGTTGGTGGCGAACATCTTGGGCTTACACATGAAATGCAGCAACACCTGCTTCATGAATACCTGAACCTTCTTGTTATCCCCATAAAACCACTCAGGAGGTGCTAGGGGTATTTGAGTGGGCATTCCTAACACCACGGAGGTGGAGGGAGGAGAACCCGACCCAGCATCAAAGGGGTTCCCCTGAATACGATCAAGTCTGGCCTTTAGTTGAGCGTTCTCTGATCTAGAGGCCGCCACTTCTCTATTGGAGGCCGCTAGCTCTGTCTGAACCAAAACCAGGGCCGCCAGAACGTCATCTAAGGAGGCCATGATACTTCAACACAGCCAAGAAGAGAAAGAACAATCTTGGGCCGATAATTCTGTCAGGCTCGGCGTTGGTTCTCTTCGGGGCTGTGACAAATGGCCTATAACCACCCCCACCGAACTCCTCTAGAGCCCGGAATAAGAAACACGGACCACCAGAAGAGTCTCGTGAGGGCGGGAAAGGAAGGGGACAGCGGGGAGGGAGAGGTGAAATGACAAGGACAAACAGATTAGAGAAACACCCTCCCAACAACCCCACAATCAGCTTCTACACAATCTTTCCTTATGATTACACTTTTCTATCTACTCCCCTACCTGAAAAGGAAAAAACAGGAAGCTTTGTATTCGGGAGGTATGACGGGGGGCGATCAGGGATGGAAACCAACTGTAACAACAAATGTGTAAAACCACAATGAGCTGCTGTGTTAATAGAGGCGATAGTAAATACCTAGAATGCTTTCCACATACCACTCTTGAAATGTGTTCTTCTATAGGTTAGACCAATCCACAGATCACACACCCCTTGGCTCCTCTCCCTGTACAGTTGGATACAAAGCGCAAACAAAACAGGTTGGGGCAAAAGAAAACACAAAGGCAGATAAGGCAGGCTTATGGTACGGTCATCGTTACTCAGGTGTCCTGTCCCGCTATACTGGTTTTCCTAGAAGGAAGGAGTCTGCTTCCAAACATGTCCGTGTTTAAGCCCAGGACAACGTACAAAATATAGTCATAAACAAACGACTCCAAAAACTCTTCTGCGAGTACAAGCTAGGCAATTGTTTTTTGTTGTATCGGGAAGACCCTTCCGGTCTCTTGTGACCAGGAACAAAACCTCTCCCCGCATCGAGGGCGCGGAATGACGCCTCGGCCAACAGGGAGAGAACGTGAGATAGAGAACCCTTGTTACCTCACAAGGTTCTCCGATGTCATTAGTAATGTACGCAGCCGCGTACCAGGACACAGAATTAATCCTTACTTCCTCCAACCAACACGGGAAGAAGTTAAGCGAATGAATATCAAGGAACGATTCAGCAGCTTACCGCTATCTTTGATACCGATCTGACAAACCTCTGGATAGGAATTATCGGCACCGCTCCCTCGACTCAGCAAAGTATTTATTTCCGGGCTGGTGCGTACCTGACGTCGTAACGTGACGTCGTTTCCCGGGTTTCTTGGGTAATGTAGTTCTAAGCCGCTACTGTTGCCGTTAGTCCCGCATTAGGCGGACAGCGGACAGCGGACAGCGACCCAACATTGTCGAAACTTGACATGATCAATACCGAATTGGTTGCGATCAGATCAATAGTTTTACAAAATCGACTTGCTCTTGACATATTGGCAAAAAAGGGTGGAGTCTGTAGAATGGTAAAAGCGCAACATTGTTGCACTTACATACCAGATAAAAGTGTTGAAATTGGAAGGTATGTAAGGAACATTACTCATTTGGAAGAAGAACTGAAACACTAGAAGTTGATAGTGCATGGAAGAGACTTACTGATGGTCTCTCTTCTATTGGTACTTGGATATCTAATGTAGGTAGAAGTATTGTAGGTAAAGTACTGATGCCAATAATGGGAATATCACTAATAATATTGGTGATAATGATGTGGCGCAAATGCAGAAATAGATAAAGGTACACTATTAATAGGAAGGCGAAGAAACGCAAACTTGGTGAAATTCAAATGGAAGAGTTAAAGGGAGACATTTATAAGAGAATGAAAATTTATCAGAATAATGGTAAAAAGAAATCTCCCCAAGTAATTGAAGAAATTGAGTTGGGAGACTGTTGAAGTTGGCATCTAGTTCCTTAATTTGTGATGATATAAAATATCATCAAAGAGGGGATTGATGGAGCAAGGTTTCACATATTCCAAAAACTTGCTTGTATTCGGCCCTCTCTAAATAACTTGTAATATATTAACCAACATGTTTTGTTTACTAATCTTTGCATTACACGACATTTGTAGCATCTAGGGGAAGCTTGCCTATGTGCTTTTACTAACAGTAACTGTAATGCATTAAAATGGCCCCATAAAATGCGGGAATTTCACTGCGCATGCGTCTGCCACACTCACGTAGTTTGCCGTCTTTTCTGCTTGGTGGGAAATCTTTGCTTCTGAGCACTACTGCCAAAAATAGCTGCTTTAAATCTCACATGCTAATGCTTACGCTGCAGCTTGTACTAAGCTTGTTCATTCTGCTTAATTATTAACGCACAAGTTAAAATAAAGTAATGTGAATAGAGTAGAGATAAGTGGTATACAGTGCATTCATTTATTTTTGTATTCTAATATGTTTTTTTTTTACTTTGCTACTAGCTCGTACTTTGGGACCCGCCAATGACACATCTTCCATCTTGGACGATTCTGCACATGCGCACTCTGACTCTGAAATTACTGAAGCATTGGTTTTGAATATCTGCCAACACCCTTCTTACCCATGAAGTGCCTGGGAACCTGTTCATCTGACCTCTATAAAGGAAGCTACCAAATACAATGTATTCAAAATGTGTACCAATATTGTTGGGTGGAATAAAGTCATGGGAAAGAAAATTGTGGGTGGGGATTCAATCAATATGATTCAAATTGAAATTACATCATCTTAGTATGGTGTGATGACCTCTCTTCGTCTTTCCAACCAATCACTGAAGGTAAACACATAGATTTGCAGCATTTAGGGGTGGTACATTGCCCTCGGAATGGTAGAACTAAGGGAGGCTCAGATAGAGAAATTGTCCGACTTGTCCGAATAGCTGACCTGTCACTGACCCAACACACTCAATAGGCTATCGAAAGCAGAGGTGCTGGTGGAGCACTCTGTCAGAAGAATCGATTACCCAATCAAGGTACTAATTGGCTTTCCTAGAGAGAGGGGTGTGACGCTGGCATTGCACTTAGCTGAGGTCACCTGTCCTGATCTGCACCTGTCTTGTCACGTGGGCACCTGATTAGTCGGGAGCCTGGTCCTGGTCCGTATTTTGCCCCAGCCTGTGGCCAGGATTAGTCATTGCACCATTCTAGGTAAATGTAATCTATGTGGTATGTCCTTGTGCAAAACTCCCTTTCTCACCCTTCCCAGGTACCAATGTCTAAAGGTGTTACTGTGATTTCTTATAAACTTTATGTCCTGCTGGTTATATTCTTGCTTGTAAAATGTAAGGTCACGAGGTTGTGGCCCTTTTTATTTGATTCAGAATATTTATAATAGATAAAGGTTTTAAAACTTTCCCAGAGTCTGTGGTTATTATAAGAAAAGTAAATGTGTTTAAATATTGCCTGTTTATTCTAACTCCCTCTGATTCACAGGACTTATAGTAGGTGATGAGGATTGGTAAGTCATAGTTTACAGGTATAAGTCCTAAACGGACCTCTGGGCAAACTGATAGAGTGATTACATTAGTTAATTGGTTAGGCAGGACTGCTAGCTCAAGTGTGAATGTTATATGGGCCCAAGGTGAGTATGGTAAATTGAGCTAGTTGGTCCCTGCGCGCTCTATCAGTATAATTTTCTTGGTAGCAGTAGTATGGTTAGGGATTAGTTGAGAATAGGTAGTTAATTGTGTTAAAATGATTGAATATTGATTGTTTATTTTCATGTGCTAATCAAAACTGTTTTCGTGTTGTTAAATGTTGTTTGAAACATCCCGGGATAAAGAAAACAGTTGGTAAATAGAAGCCACACTGTTGTGAGGATACTTGCCTTGAGGAATTGGTGCATAAAGTTAGGTAAAACTTGAAGCACTAGTTAGGGTTTATTTTTCCTGAGTATAATTGTGAGAGTGATTGATAGCAAAGAAGTTCGCTGATGAAACTTTGGTTTTATATCACCTAGAAAGGGTAATTCTGAAGGAGTAGCAGGTTCTTTTTGCTTAAGTGAAGAGTAAACGAAAAGTTGTTTTACTCGCAGTGTCTGAAGAGTAGGCGGAATTAAGTTTACTCGTTTGTGAAAGAAATTATCTTTTCTTTTTAGTCAATCAGGCATAGTAGCGAATGTTTTATGTTGTCAATTAATGAAATGTATAATTGAAATTTGAAAAGAAATTGAATTGTCGTATTACCTTGCAAAGGAGGGAGTCAGTCACTGTGCTGCACTGACGTCACAGAGAGCCACGCTGGGATTGGTAGAAACCGCAGGTGTGTAGCCATGAGAAAATTGTAAAGGAGGGGTGAGTGCAGAGAGTGAGATTCACATCACAGAAAAGCAGTGCAATTATTGGTTAATGCTGCTTGTAAGTTTAAACCTCATTTGGCATTTATAAAATAAGAGACACACTGGTATTGGAGAATTATTTCTGCAAAATAAACAAACTGAGTTAATTGAATTCATTGACATTTATACAAAATTAAATAGCAGTATATGTGAAATTTAGATCCAGCAGTTAAAGGGAACCATCCTGATAGAAAATATTTAGGATTTGCAAGAGAACAACAAATTAGAGGAAGACCTTACATCATGTACGGAGAAAAAAGACAGATGTCGCTTTTCGAAAGAATAAGGAATTATTTCAAAAAAGACAAAGTTAATAAAACTAGAGAAGGGATTATTATTTCATCACCTAATATGCCCACATCATACATGATGGTAGAAAGGGGCTACCACACCTGTGTGTGGTTAGAAAACTGGATAGAATATACTAAGGAAGACGGGGTTTTGGCATGTCCAGAATATGGTACTTTTAATGGAAGAATTTTGTAAAATTTGAGAAATCGTATGAATAAATTAGATTCCAGACCAAGATTAACACAATATGAAGCTCTAGAAGAATGGGAGACAGAGGCGTTTGAGTGAGACAGGTCCAGAAGTGACCGTAATTGTAGTACGTTTTATCCTAGATTCCCAAAGGAGGCACGAGATAAGCAAATGAAAAGGTGGAGACAGTCCATGCTGGTGGAAGGATTATATCCTGTTTTTACCACAGAGAACCCATCAGGAAGTAAAAATAGAAGGAAAACAAAATATTTAATGACTAGTGGTGATTCGGATGATGAGGGATTAGATGACTTGTTAATGAAAAATCCACCACCTTATCAAGAAGAAAGTCAGAGAGTTACTCCTAGTGCTCTGTTTTTACAACCACCTTTAGTTCTGCAGGTTATACATGAAACCTCATTAGAAAAGGTACTTCCAGAGAGAGAAAAGGAAGCATTAAATAAACAGCGTAGTGAATTAATTCAGAACATTTCTCAATTACATACAAGTCTTGAAGCCCTGACAATACCCGTAACCATAGGTACTGCAGTTCCTTTGTATGGAGATAAGCAAGCTAATCTTAAAGTTCCCGTCCTGACTACACCCATAGTACAGACAGGGAAAGAAACTCTGATAGTTGATGATCAAGCAAGTGAGTGCGAGTCGGTAATTTCCTTAATGGATTTACCTATACGAGAACCAGTAAGTGACTCAATCAGGAAAGTTACACCCCATGTTCAAAGGAGGTACAGATTGAAACATCCTCAGGAACGAGGCATGCAACCGTAGTAAGTCCAGAAGAATTAGATAGATGGACTCGAAATATAGAAAAGCCTAAATCACATTCAAAGGTATTAGACATATTCAAATTGAGGGTGGAATTAGAAGAAATGGTAGCAGGGAATGTGGGATTGGACAGACTGAACTCATTTGATGAAGATGAGTTATTGTTTATATGCAGAAGTATTACTCGCAAAACAAAAATATATCATGAAAAACTAATGAATTTGGCTTTGGAAATGGGAATTGACATTGGCAAACAATGGTATTGCAGAAAACATATAGAGCTGAATTTTCTGACAAAGATTTGGTAAACATGAATGTGTCAGGTTGTAAATAGCAGAAAAAAGAATTGTTATCGTTGTTGTAAAAATGGGGAGATCTAGACAAATTGAAAGTTAGATGGACAAAAAAAAATGGAAGAGGCACAGGCAAATAAAACGTCTTCTGAATACTTATTAAAAGAAGCAGAAAAGGCCGAAAGGTTGGGTGCAATGAGAGAAGTGCCAGGAGGAGGTTATGTACATGCCCCATGGTCCCAACAGGATATTCTATCATTTACTAATGATTTATCAAAGCTCAGAGAAAAACCTGTACAATGGTACTGACAATTAGAAAGGTTTGTGAAGGTGTTAAAAGTATTGTTAAAAGATTTAGATGGTTTATTTGACATTGTTGTTCCAGCTGATTTGTCGTCTGAGTGCAAGATCACCGTAGATTGGCCTACTGAGGAGAACCCTAGAGACCAAAAGACAGGAGCTCCTTCAGGGGAGGTGATGAAGAAATATAATCAGGTGATAACTTACTTTAGAGGGAAAATGAGTAAAGAAGAGGCGAAGAAAAAGCTTCCTTGTCATTGGTGCGGAAAATTAGGGCATTGGAGAAACGAGTGTAAATTAATACAGAGTAATAATGTCCAAACTCAAAATTTAAATCCGCAGACACAGAATGAGGTGTCAATGAGATAGCGACAACAGGTAAGACAGAATCAATTGCCTCAAGCCCCTATGCTATATTTTGTGAGTCAACAAAAATACAGTGTTGACACCAGATTTCGGGAGGGAAGTGGTAAGAAAAATACAGTAACACCACAGTTTCTTTTGCAGGACACATTTTTTGAATTTGGAGAAGATTGACGGTGCCTGAGAGGGGGAAAAGAGGATTGCATACTTGGCACATCCTTACCGGTAGATCAGTCAGATCCATATATTGAAGGGAAAGTGGAGGGAAATCATGTTACCTTTTTGTTGGATACTGGTGCTACCCGTTCTACTGTGAGTACAGCAGACATCCCAAACCTACCCCTCTTGGGAGAAGCGATCCAAGTAGTGGGCGTTTCTAATAAAAAATTAGGACCCCTGTCCAAGAACCTATGGATGTTTGTATTGGCAACTTCAGAGAAATGCACACATTTGTAGTGTGCGATTCTAGCCCTGTTAACTTGCTAGGGAGAGATCTACTGAGCAAAATGAACTGCACAATCCTTTGTACACCAAATGGTGTTGAAATTCAAACTCCAGATGCAGACGGAGTGTGTAAAATTATTCTGGCCAGACAAAGAAACAGTAGTTAAAAAGATGTCTCTAGAAGATTTACCTGGAGAACTAAAGACCTTTGTAAATCTTGATGTGTGGGATTTTACTTGGAAAGAGGTAGGCCTAATGGCAGAGGTTGATCCCATAAGAGTAACAGTGAAAGAAGGTGCCGTTTACCCAAACATTCAACAGTTCAAAATGAGTCCCGAAATAAAAGCAGGAGTTGCACAGGAAATAGGAGGTTTGGTTGAACAAGGCATTTTGGAAGAAATAATGAGCAGTCCATGTAATTCACCTATAATTGGCATGAAGAAACCAAACGGGAAGTACAAGGTGGTCCAAGACCTTCGAAAAATTAATAAAATTGTTGTCCCATGTTGCCCAGTTGTACCAAATCCAGCTGTGATTCTGTACCAAATACCATGGGGAGCAGGATGTTTCAATGTAATTGATTTACGCCATGCTTTCTTTTCCATCCTGCTGCATCCAGATAGCAAATTTTTTTTTTTGTTCAAATTTGATGACCATGTTTATGTTTGGAATTGTGTCCCTCAGGGGTACACGGAAAGTCCCACCATTTTTAATCAGATTCTGAAAAAGTGCCTTGAATCACTGGTGCTGCCCGGAAAATCTGTCCTGGTGCAGTATATCGATGACCTATTGCTGGCATCAAGATCAAGAAATGACTGTGTAATTGATTCCATTGCATTGCTGAACCATTTAGAAAAAGGTGGACATAAGGTATCTCCAGAGAAATTGCAATACTGTACAACCTCAGCAAAATATCTGGGACACCAGATAGAAAGGGGGGTCAGGAGAGTGACTTCAGAAAGAATCAAAATAATTCAGAACATGAAATTACCCCAAACTCAGAAAGAAATCAGAATGTTTCTCGGAGTTGTAAGCTACTGCAAGCAGTTGATTGTATGATTTGCAGTGCTTCCAAAGCCACTGATTCAAATGACGAAGAAACTAGCAAAAGATCCAGTCAAGTGGGATGATAAAAGCATGACTGCCTTTTTAAAATTACGTAACAGCCAAGGTGAAGCTCCAGCATTAGATGCCTGAATATTCAAGAGAGGTTGCACTATTTTGGGACACGAGAGACAATTGTGCACTTTCAGACCTAACCCAGACGCATGGTTTATTGCGACGGCCTGTGTCATACTTTTCTGCCACATTGGACCCAGTGGCATCTGCACTGCAAGCCAGTTTGAAAGCGGTAGCTGCAACATGCATGAGTCTTGAGCAAAGTGAATCCATTGTTAAGGGACATCCTGTAACAGTGTATGTTCCACATTCAGTAGTGATTCTGTTAACCAGAACACGCACTCAGCACCTAATGTCTAGTCGGCTGACTAAGTATGAAAGAATTATCCTTGGCTCAGAGAATGTGACAATAGTGAGATGCACTATTCTAAATCCAGCAACCTTGTTGCCCAATTCTCACTTTCAAGAAGTTAGAGAGTAAGTCAAACATGACTGTATCAACTTAACTGAAATCAGTACTAAATCTCACGCAGACATACAGGAAGTACCTTTAAAAGACCCGGACCATGAGTTATCTGTAGATTGCTCGTGTATGCGCCATGAGGAAGAGGACTAAGCACTGCTTTTTCTGTTTGCACCTTATCAATCATAGACGAAACATCCTATTTACCAGGAGTCAAGTCTGCACAAGTAGCCGAATTGATTGCGTTAATAAAAGCATGCAAAATTGGGAAAAATTGGAGAGTAACCATTTACACCGATAGCCGGTATGGTTATGAGGTTGTGCACGACTTTGGGCAGCTATGGATGCAAAGAGAGTTCATGACTTCTTCAGGGACTCCTGTCAAAAATGGAAAATATGTGAAGGAATTACTTGAAGCAATTCAATTACCTAAAGAATTGGCTGTGGTCAAATATGCTGCTCAACAGTCTGTAACTGACAGAGTGACACCGGTAATCATTATGCTGACCAAGTGGCTCAACATTGTGCCAAATATAAAATGGCAATAAACAAGAAAATTGAAGCATGTGGAAACAGCTGCCAACGCATGCTATTGTGTGGTGTGAATAGATGGGAGGAAGTGAGAGATTTACAAGGTGAGGCAGAGCTCAAAGAAAAGGAAGACTGGCAGAAAATAGTGTGTCGAGTGAGATCTGAAGATGGCATAATGGTCTACCTAGATGGGAGACCAGTGTTACCTGACTGTATGCTTGCACCAATGGCTAGAATGTACCATGGGGACACACACATAGGGAGAGATGCTATGGTGAGACTATTTAGAAGGGACTGGTTCAACGCTAAGTTCAGGAGCATAGCAGAGAGGTTTTGCCAGAGATGCCTTACATGTCAACGATTAAACCCTGGTAAGAAAACTGTAGTATGCCCTGAGAAAATTGGGAAAGCAGAAGGCCCTTTTATTAGACTTCAAATTGATTTCATTCAGTTACCTGCTTGTCGAGGATTGAAGTATATTTTGGTCATTGTCTGCCTATTTTCAAAATGGGTAGAAGCATACCCTACTCACAGGAACGATAGCATAACAGTAGCCAAACCTTTCTTGAGGGAACTCATTCCAAGGTTCGGTTTTCCTGTAACGATTGAATCAGACCAAGGAAGGCACTTTAATAATGAAATAATCAGCCTGATTTGTGAAGCATTCAAAATTTAGCAAAATCTGCACTGTGCATAACACCCAGAGGCTTCTGGAGTGGTAGAACAATTGAATGGCACAATTAAAGCAAGATTGGAAAAGATGTGTGACTCTACTCATTTGGAATGGCCTGATGCTTTAACTCTTCTTCGGATGGGACTCAGAAGCATTCCAGACAAGAAAACAGGCTTGAGTCCACATGAGATACAAATGGGAAGGGCAATGAGGCAAGCATGTGTGCCAGGACATCAGCTGTTAATTATATATGATGATTTAATGTTTGAGTACTGCAAAGAGTTGGCTGACCAAGTGCGTTCTATCCCTCACCAGGTTGGGGAGGACGCAGAAGCCAGACATTCAACTCCAGCAAATGACTGGAGATTGGGTTGTGATAAAGAATCATACTCTGGAATCATGCCTAGCACCAAGGTGGGGAGAGCCGCAGAAAGTGATGTTTGTTACCACCACAGCTGTAAAGTTCAAGGGAATCCCAAACTGGATCCATGCCAGCCATACCAAACGGATACCAGAACCTGACGAAGTTGAAGCTGAAGGTTGTGAAGCTGAAGGGTCTCAAGAAGTTGATCCTAAAGTAGTTGACGAAGAGCAATCAAGCACCAGTCAGGATGAGTGGATCCCAGTGGTTGACATACCTGAAATCAGAGTGAGAACAAGAAGTCAAACATACTTAGATAGTCAGACTGATAGTGAGGACGAGATAGGTATAGAAGAACATACTCAGATTACAGATATCAAAGCCAATGGTAATCATGAGGAGGACCGGATAAGGAAAGAGCAATATACTCAGAGCAACGAAACACCTACCAGGACTCCATTGTCTGAAAAGGGACAGAAAGGTACTAGTCAAAACGCACAGGTGGAAGACCATCAAAAATCTGCAAGACCTGTGCAGGACCCGACAGGATTAGTAAAACAAGTTCAGGACAAAGAAAAAAATCCAGGCCCAACAAAGTCATATCCTTAATCAGGTCAGATTAGTCTAGAAGAATCCATCCAGGCGGAACAGTCAACAGTAATACGCTCTGGACAAGGTGAGTTAGAGAGGAAACCTGAAGTTGACAAAAATCAAGTTGTGCCACAACTTAAAGAAAACAAAAGAACACTTGAAGAATCAGAAAGCACATTGCCAGCAAAAAGACTCAGAAAAGGTGATAAATGGCTTGGTTTTGTTAAAAGACTGAAATATTGCCTAGTGACGATCGATGAAGAACCTGAACAGGTGAACGAAGTGACAAGTCAAACTGAACCAACCACACGCAATCAAAGAAGGAGACATCCATGCCTGAAACAGCTGAACAATAAATTCAAAAGCTCTGAATGGACATACATCATCCTTGAAGATTTCGAAAATCTAGAAATCAGTGATGACAGTGAAGAAGAATTGAATGCTGATCAAGGTATTGAAGAAGTGAGGCCAACTTGAGATAAAACACAGGAATATTCTGTGAAAATTCTCAAAAATGGCTGATAAAAGAGTTACTGGAAACTTGAAAATAAGTTGTATAAAGACATGCTGTAGGATATACATATGTAGTGTATATAGTACTTATAGTATGGCTAGGACTGACGATAGTAATACCGTACTTGATGGCTGCTAAGCAAAATGACACTAGTATACACGTAAGGATAGCTCACCACAAACAAGATAGAGTAGATTTAGAAGCACCAGACAAGATAGAATTACATCACATTAGAAATAGAAATGAATCCGAAATGAATGTATTTGCTAGTCTATTAGTACATTATTTAGAGACTATGCAATTTACTGATTGTTATGTCTGTATGAAATTACCTACTTCTGTAGCTGAAGGTGTTACCTACCATCATTTACCCTTGAACTATAGTATTTCCTGTACTATATTAACAAGTCTGTTTTATAAAACTGGAAGGTTGCAATATTATTATTCTAACTTAGATGTTATTTTTCCTGAGATTCCTATACGTAGGAGAATGAATCCTGACCTTAGTGCTAAAGATGCCCAATTCTTTGGTGAATTTTTCCTAACAATGAAAGCAATAGATATAGCTATTGCATATAAAGACAATCTAACATGTAGTTTACACGAAGAATAAAAATAATTTTTAAACTTAGTAGAGAAAAGGAGGCAGGAATTCCACAGACAAGCCACTGAAAGGAAACACCAGATACCCAAATGGGCTGAAAGGGAAGAATGTATGGCAACGGGCAAACCTCAAGCTGCTATGTCTTTGGACTTTGAAAAAATGGGGAACATCTGTCTCCATAGAAAGAAAACTGAGTATAACCATGTATCCATCAGTTCCAGTGAATGCGAACACAATTTCCTCATAATTGGGGGTTGGGGACTAAAAGGAGGAACTGATCCAGTATTTCCTGGAGTTTATTATGTTTGTGGGAATAAAGCTTACTTTAAGCTACCTGATCATTGGTATGGGAGTTGCTATTTCAAAATAGTATTCCCAAAGGTATACCATGTAAAAAAAATCAGTGGAAGCAATGAACACGAAAATGAACTAACACGTTATAAAAGAGCTAGTTTTGCAGAAATTGTAGGTGATATATGTAGTGCATTGATACCTTCAGTGGGAGTAGTTCTGAATACTCAAATCATTTGAAAATTGTCTACAGTAGTGGATCGCTTATCCACTGACACTGCTGGAGGATTTTTATTGATCAATACCGAATTGGTTGTGATCAGATCAATAGTTGTACAAAATTGACTTGCTCTTGACATATTGGCAAAAGAGGGTGGAGTCTGTAGAATGGTAAAAGCGCAACATTGTTGCACTTACATACCAGATAAAAGTGTTGAAATTGGAAGGTATGTAAGGAACATTTATCATTTGGAAGAAGTACTGAAACCACTAGACGTTGATAGTGCATTGAAGAGACATACTGATGGTCTCTCTTCTCTTCTATTGGTACTTTGATATCTAATGTAGGTAGAAGTATTGTAGGTAAAGTACTGATGCCAATATTGGGAATATCACTAACAATATTGGTGATAATGATGTGGTGCAAATGCAGAAATAGAAAAAGGTACACTATTAATAGGAAAGCGAAGAAACGCAAACTTGGTGAAATTCACATGGAAGAGTTAAAGGGAGACATTTATAAGAGAATGAAAATTTATCAGAATAATGGTAAAAAGAAATCTCCCCAAGTAATTGAAGAAACTGAGTTGGGAGACTGTTGAAGTTGGCATCTAGTTCCATAATTTAAATATCATCAAAGAGGGGATTGATGGAGCAAGGTTTCACAAATTCCAAAAACTTGCTTGTATTCGGCCCTCTTTAAATAACTTGTAATATATTAACCAACATGTTTTGTTAACTAATCTTTGCATTACATGACATTTGTAGCATCTAGGGGAAGCTTGCCTATGTGCTTTTACTAACAGTAACTCTAATGCATTAAAATGGCCCCTGAAAACGAGGGAATTTCACTGTGCATGCGTCTGCCACACTCACGTAGTGTGCCGTCTTTTCTGCTTGGTGGAAATCTTTGCTTCTGAGCACTAGTGCCAAAAATAGCTGCTTTAAATCTCACATGCTAATACTTACGCTGCAGCTTGTACTAAGCTTGTTCGTTCTGCTTAATTATTAACGCACAAGTTAAAATAAAGTAATGGGAATAGAGTAGAGATAAGTGGTATACAGTGCATTCATTTATTTTTGTATTCTAATATGTTTTTTTTTTACTTTGCTACTAGCTCGTACTTTGTGACCGGCCAATGACACATCTTCCATCTTGGATGATTCTGCACAGGTGCACTCTGACTCTGAAATTGCTGAAGCATTGGCATTGAATATCTGACAACACCCTTCTTACCCATGAAGTGCCTGAGAACCTGTTCACCTGACCTCTAGAAAGGAAGCTACCAAATATAATGTATTCAAATGTGTACCAAAATTGTTGGGCGGAATAAAGTCATGGGAAAGAAAATTGTGGGTGGGGATTCAATCAATATGATTTGAATTGAAATGACATCATCTTAGTATAGTGTGATGACCTCTCCTCATCTTTCCAACCAATCACTGAAGGGAAACACATAGATTTGAAACATTTAGGGGTGGTACATCGCCCTCAAAATGGTATAACTAAGGTCGGCTCAGATAGAGCAATTGTCCGACTTGTCCGAATAGCTGACCTATCACTGACCTAACGCACTCAATAGGCTATCGAGAGCAGAGGTGCTGGCGGAGCACTCTGTCAGAAGAATCTATTTCCCAATCGGGGTACTAATTGGCTTTCCTAAAGAGAGGAGTGTGATGCTGGCGTTGCACTTAGCTGAGGTCACCTGTCCAGATCTGCAACTGTCTTGTCCCGTACGCACCTGATTAGTCGGGAGCCTGGTCCTGGTCCGTATTTTCCCCCAGGCATGGCCAGGAGTGGTCATTGCACCATTCTAGGTAAATATAATCTATGTGGTATGTCCTTGTGCAAAATTTCCTTTCTCACCTTTTCCAGGTACCAATGTATGAAGGTGTTACTGTGATTTCTTATAAACTTTATGTCCTGCTGGTTATATTCTTGCTTGTAAAATGTTTGGTCACGAGGTTGTGGCCTTTTTATTTGACTCAGAAAATCTATCATGGATAAAGGTTTTAAAACTTTCCCAGAGTCTGTGGTTATTATAAGAAAAGTAAATGTGTTTAAATATTGCCTGTTTATTCTAACTCCCTCTAATTCACAGGACTTATAATAGGTGACGAGGATTGGTAAGTCATGGTTTACAGGTATAAGTCCTAAACGGACATCTGGGCAAACTATTAGAGTGATTAAATTAGTAAATTGGTTAGGCAGGACTGCTAGTTCAAGTGTTAATGTTATATGGGCCCAAGGTGAGTATGGTAAATTGAGCTAGTTGGTCCCTGCACGCTCTATCATTAGTACTCTAAATTCTTGGGCCATGCTCCTGTCAGGATGGAGGGCTTTAAAAAGGATACTACCGAACGTACAAAAAGGTACACCAAAGGCAAGCCCGTCTATGCCAGTCCAAGCCTAGACCATGCCCAGAACCATACCCCCAGCCGTTTGAACTCTGGCAGAATTATTTATTCCAGATCAGATTTTCTCAAACTGTGTCCAGAAAACAATCAGATGGTATTTTCAATCTAAACAGTACATCTGCCCCAGGGGTCACTTGGTTTGGAAACTCCACTCTCAACTTGCTAAACACACTTTTGAGGCAACAAGTCCAACAACCATTTCTAAGAATAAGCTTCTCAGATTTTATTTAACTAATGCAAGATCCTTCCCAAACACAAATATGAGATCCATGATTTCATAAAGGATGTAAATCCGGATGCCATATTCATTACAGAAACTTGGCTAAAGGAACGCTCTACACTGGGCATTAATGAGACAATTCACATTGGTTTCTCTATATTAGGTATTAACTGTGAGTTCTCAATTAGCTTCAGGCTACACATGTTGTGGGACAATCTGCAGATCTCATTTTCACCGATGTTAGAAATCTCAACTGTGCAACTCCAATAGCACTTATTATGAAGGATGACCTAGCTGTCCTGTTCTCAATTGTGGTCCCCTCCAAAAAATAAATAGTAATGCACTTTGTCCCTTTCGACATACAGACCATGGCATTAGATAAATGAGCAGTGGCGTAACACAACTTTTCGGGGGGGCCTGCAAAGGGCATAGATGGGGCCTCCTACACTCCAATCTCAGTCAGGAGCTCTCAGCTGCCACCCGTGCACGGTGGCTGAGGGAGCACCCTTGGGCTCAGGCTCCCTGCACTGCGGGGGCTGTGGGGGCTGTTATTACACCACTCACTGCAAATTAGATGATTTGAGATGCAACCCTATCCATTAGCCAGCCAAGGCTGACTGGCGATACTGAGGAAGACTCCAAAACTTATCCTCATTGGTCCACCTGTGCATTAAGCACTGTTCCCACTTTGAAACAGAAGAAAACATGCATCCAGAAAAGGTAGGACCCCTGGTTCATCTTAAATCTCTAAAAAGAAACTATCTACCTACCTTAAAGGAAAGTATCACTTTCAAAGAGCCAGTTTGAAAACTGCATAGCACAGTGGACAAAATCGACCAGAAAGAGATTAAACTAGAACAATTAACTTTTTTGCCATTAAGATTGAATCAGTCAAAAACTCCTCTAAGAAACTGTTTTGAATATTAAAATCTATGACTCACTCCACTTCCATGAACCACGGTTCACTTATTCCCAAGCTATGTGTAATTCAATAGTTGTTTTTTTTAAAAGTAAAATTCTGAATATCCAGAACTCTTTTGTGACCGTGGACAGTCTGCATCCCATCTCCTTAAGATCAAACAACTTGCCTTGCCTTAGATAATTTACACCGCTCACTCCTTCAGCTCTGAATCTAGTAGCCTGTCAGATTATTCCAATTCTTTAAAATATATAAAACTTTTCTAATGTTACAGTTTAACAAAAATGGGGTGACCCTGTGTCCCTCAGAACCTTGGTATACATAAGTAAGCAAAAAAGGGGTTCTGTCGGGTTAAAAGCGGTTAGTTTTCAGCGCACTGTGTGTCCTAATTAAAATCTATAGCAACCGTATCTCAAACACCTGAACAAGGAAACAATTTATTTATAAACAAATGAAACGCGACTCAAGATACTGTCTACTGTTTTTATTAATCAGAATTAAATCATTCATATCTATTCACAAATGTAGTAGATAGAGGCTGTCAACATACAGTGAAATATTTACTTATAAATGGTGATCATGTGACATAAGTGCTCAGTGCTCAATGAGTGTGCAATATATACAGTGTGGTCAAGATTTTATATACATGTGAGGGATAGGCCAGATAATTATGTAAGACCAATAACTCGGTTGATTGCTAATGCTCCTTTTGATATGTAGAGCCTTGGAGAATCTGGGCCTTGCTTAATCATCGCCGTTTCAACCCATAGTGTGCTCCATTCGGTAGTCACGCTGGGTCTTCATCAGGATAGGGCGGGGGGCAGTGACAGCCCCAGGTAAGCCAGACAGGGTCCGGCTACGGTGGCAACAAAGGCGGACCCAGGTGTCGGTTTCTCTTGACAGTGCTGAATCAATCAGTCTTGTGACTGGGGGCAAACAGGCATCCATCCTGTGCTGCCGCTGTGAAACGTCAGTACGTTCCCCATAGCCAGGACTCTAATCCCAGCCATTGAGCTCGCTATCATATGGAAGCATCTCCACGCACATGGCTGCATGTGTGATCGACACTCAGCCCACCATCGAGCCCTCTCAACTGAGGCGTATCCTCTCCCTTATCCAAGGACGTCCACTAAAGCCGCCCTCGGCCCTTATCTTAGGACCGCTTATCACAGCGTTTCTAGGACCTTGGGAGCCCCATTCATTTGCCGTTACCTTATCCTTGCTCACACGGAGCCCCTACGTGCCTCTTATTGGCTCCAAGGTAGCGTATTACTTCAGGCTTGTATAATACCCATCCTCATGATGATCCTAGTATTTAGTTATGGATTGAAATGTTGTCGACAGTGTGCACGTTAAACCAATGTGTTAAAACAAGTGCAATAACTGTTTATTTGAAAGATTGCCCGTATCATCTATATTGGCCATAAGCTACTTGTGTTTTGCCTGAAATGTGTCTGTCCAACTGTAATTGTTTCATGTTTTTGTAGGACGCAGGACTGTGTCCCACTCTATCACTGTGCATTTGATCTTTACAAATTGATTTGATTAAATAAATCAGGTGTCCGGCTGGACATTGCTAATATAGCACTGATTCTAGTCTATATTTATTGTCATTTAATTGTTTGTTTACGGACCGTTAGTTCTCTATAACTAATTGATACCCAGGGTCCTTCCTACCTTGCGGGTTCCCTGCTTTGAATTAAAATATACCGAAACATGTCAGGCCAGAGGAAACATCCACGAATAAAAAGCTGGATGATCTTAACTAATCTGCTATGGAGTACGTTTTCAAAATGAGGGCGTTTTGGTTAAACATAAAATTAGCGGCAGCACAGCCATGAGAACTGCACCACCCCGAGATGCTGAATGGAGGCCACGAGATCCTCACAATCCGGAACTTAATTGTGGAACAGCAGAGTAGTACAATTACTGCTTTTTACTAGTTGGAAGCACACTAAGGGTAATGTACTATTGCTTATTGCATGATGATGCGCAGACTCTACTATAGAACTACTTACTCATATGCACTATTTTTCCCAGCAGGCAACACAAGTTTACTAACCTGGAACCTACTTAAGGAGAACTTTATGCAGGGAAATATGCCTTTCAGCACACTGGGAACATCGTGGCAGCCTGTGAACAAGGAGCCATGCTCCGAAAGGCATCAGGCCAGAAGAAACATCTATGAACAAAAAGCTGGCTGATCCTAACTAATCTGCTGTGGTGCGCATTTTCAAAATGAGGGCATTTTGGCTTAACATAAAATTAGCGGCAGCACAGCGGTGAGAATTGCACCACCCCAAGATGCTGAATGGGGGCCACGAGATCCTGACAATAAGGAACTTAATTGTGGAACAGCAGAGTAGCGTAATTACTGCTTTTTACTAGTTGGGGGCCCACTAAGGGTAATGTACTATTGCTTATTGCACAATGTTGCACAGACTCTACTCTAGAACTATTCATTGAAATGCAAAGTCATATTTCCTGCATGCTGTGATATTGAGTCCCGTTAAGAACAAATATTTGGCGAATTCACTTGCGTATTGTTCTGGAGCCCACTTAGGGGAGAATGAATGCTTCTAATCCTTGTTGACTGAGCAGGACTTAGTTAAAGCAAATAATTGTTCTTCACAGGACTCAATATCCTATCATTCAGCAAATATGACGTGCCATATGCGGGGCTCACTCAGGGCAGTATAAGAGGAGTGGCATGCACAGAACCGCCTGCAAGGTCAGCAGATGCAGAGACCTCAGACAAAGGGGTGCAAGCCTTGAAACACGTAAGGTCAAAGGAAGATGTGTCCGGAACAGCAATGCAAGTTGCCTGTCATGCAGGCTGCCAGTGTGAAAGCCTAAATGGTTCCCCTGCCGTTGTTTGCGCCCTTGAGCTTTCGGGAGATTTTGTTGATTAATATATATATATATATATATATATTACCTACTGGCGGTCGCCAGTAGGTATATATAGTTAGGATTTTTTCTCTATGGGATTTTTGAAAATTCTATGTCTAATAACTTTGGCGTTTGTGGACGGAATTGGCTGAAATTTTCAGGAAAATGGCACATTTTGTTTCTGAGTAGCCCTTGAAAATTTGGGGGGGGGTTCGTCAAGGGGGGGCCGAGAAAAAGGGGGGTCCCAAAACGTGTTTTTAACATTGAGTTTTCCATAGGGCGGTTGGCCTCACTTTTAGCCTGAACGGCTGAATGGATTTGCACGAAACTTGGCAAAATTGTAGGGACTGGTAGCCCGATGTGCCTTTTGTAGGTCTCAATATATGTGCTACAGTGGATTTTGAGAAATTAACGTTTAAAAAAAGATATATATCTGTAACAGCGGACCGGGCAGCGCTCCAGGACGCGTACTTTTCGCGCAACGGAGCTTTGTGAAGCGAAGCTGATTGGTTCTCCGGCGTCTGTAAACATTCCAAACAGTCCGTAGCGGCCGCCATCTTGTCTCCCGGTAGGATCGAGAGACAAGCGGAGGCCAAACCGAAGGGGCAAATGACCATAAGGGGGCATAGTAGATCCTCCCTGACCGTTTAGGTTTGATGTGGAGGTTTTAAAAGGGCCCCGCGGGGCAAAAAAAAAAAATAATAATAATAATCGAACAGCTGAATGGATTTGCACGAAACTTGGCAAAATTGTAGGGACTGGTAGCCCGATGTGCCTTTGCTAGATCTCAATATATGTGCTCCAGTGGATTTTGAGAAATTAACGTTAAAAAAAAGATATATATCTGTAACAGCGCACCGCTTCGCGTACTTTTCGCGTTACGGAGCTTTGCGAAGCGAAGCTGATTGGCTCTCCGGTGTCTGTAAACATTCCAAACAGTCCGTAGCGGCCGCCATCTTGTCTCTCGGTAGGATCGAACAGCTGAATGGATTTGCACGAAACTTGGCAAAATTGTAGGGACTGGTAGCCCGATGTGCCTTTGCTAGGTCTCAATATATGTGCTTCAGTGCATTTTGAGAAATTAACGTTCAAAAACAAGATATATATCTGTAACAGCGCTCCGCTTCGCGGAGATAAAATTATATGTGTATTACCTAGCTGTTGCTAACACCAGTTAGCGACGGCTAGTAGAAGATAGCGACCATCTTGGGCCCCACTTTGCATGTGAGTGATATTTATCACTAATGACATGCAAAGTGGGCATGCCAAGATGTTAGCGACTGGAAACAGTCGCTAACATCGCTATCTCCTATTATCAACTTTTGGAAATATTCGAGATAAGCGCGAATATCTCCAAAAGCTACCACCTGCCCTGAGCAGTTCTTAGGCATGTTATCCAATGGGAGGTGGATAACATGGCTAAGAGCATTAGCTCGGTAATGCATGAATATCGCTGAGTTTTCAGCGATATTAATGCATTGCGGTCGTTTTTTATCGTATTTGCGATAAACCTTGATAATAGCAAGGTTTATCTGCGATAATTTCTGACGGTAAAAAAATCGTTGCTAAGCATCGTTAGGGATAAATATCGCTTAACTTTGGTAATATGCCCCAACGTCTGTTAACGTTCGATTCGAAGGAAATCAGGAAGTGTTGAAAAACATTGTCTGCGCCATCTTGTCTTTTTTCAAATGCCACACTTTTGTCGTGCACGGCAGCCATTTTAGATGCCTTGACCAGACCCACTCTGTGCACGCTGTCGATCCTTAGCATGGCTCCCCACCCTCGCAAGCATCTCCCCCAGGCAGTGGTCACCCCCGCTCTCTGTCTTATGCATGGGTAATAAACCTCCCCCCATCTGCGCTGCTCTTCCCTGAGAATCACACCCTGTGCCCGCCCGACACCTCCCTTTCGCCCTATTCACTACCGCACCCTCTGACACTCCTTTTCCTCTGTGTCCGATTGTCCAGGCTGGTCCTAGGGTATCAGCTAGCCCTGCAGATGTAGTTTATGGCCACAGCTGTAAAGAATCACCCCTCTTCAAAGGAGTTATAGTAGATCAAGGCCCACACTCGATGAGATCCGTCACAGCAGAAGCGTTGCTATTATCTGAAAACCATCCTGTATTGTGATTGGGGAGGGGACCGAGCCTGAAGCGGAAGATTCCAGGGATGACTCTTTGTACATCAAAGTTTTTACAATTATGTGTCACATTAAAAATATATAGCACTCCGACAAAGTAGTAAGATTATAAAACTTTAATAATTTATAAATATATACAAGAAAACAAAAATAGTAATAACATATAAACATTTTTAGGGAAAAACAACGAAGTAGCGGTCGGCTCTGCGAATAGTCCCAACGCAGCACAACGTCCAGATTTCCGGCGTGGGGCGTCGCGGGGGGTGGGTCATCAGTAGCAAACTGTTGTGCGAATAGTTCCAAGGCAGCAGAACGCGCTGAAATCTAGATGACACGAAAGTGATGTCTAGTAAGTTGCCACCCAGCAAATAACGGCGTGGGGCGTCGCGGGGGGTGGGTCATCAGTAGCAAACTGTTGTGCGAATAGTTCCAAGGCAGCAGAACGATGGCACCAAGGTGATGTCCAGTAAGTTGCCGCACTGGTTTTGGTATCCTACAATGCTGCTCCGAATAACGGCGTGGGGCGCCCCGGGGGAGGCGGCGTGAACGGGCCTCTCCAGGTGGAGTGTCATCTGTTGTAGTGGGGCGCCCCTTTACCGTTTCAGTTGCCATTCCGTCCATTTTTGGTCCACTGTGTCAAAAGCCGCAATTCAGCTGAGTTGCGCCCACTCTTGCGGTGCAGCGATAGGCGGCTGTCACAGGACTCTCAAAATGGCGGCATGCTGTTTCCTTTTTGGGCCTGGTCCACTGAAATGGCCCTGGGACACCTTGGAAATCGGACGCTTGTCTGCTAGGTCTTGGACCCCATTCTCGAAAGCGTCCCCTCCGCCTTGAGAATTCATCAAAAGTTTTGGGGGCCCCGACTCCTGCAGGCTTCTGGTGGGGAGCGGCTGCCATGATTGCTCGCGGAATGACCACGACTGAGCTACGAGATGGTGGTGCTCTCATGCTGACGCCAGCTTCAGTCTGAAACATCCAGAAACAAGGTGGGGCTTTCATCGTTTGGGAAAAAAAAAAAGTTTTCATCCAATGAAAAGTGTTGTTTTTAGGTCATATGATCAAGCCTTCCATCATTAGGAAACCAAAAGTAAAATGAACCAATCAAAAGTTTTATAAACAAGTCACATGACCTGTTATGTGGCATAGGGTATAAAATGCGGAGAAAATACGTTGGCACGTGAGGCGGCGTCAGTAGCGGACCGATGTGCGAATAGGCCGAAGGCAATACAACGCGCCAAGATCCGGATGGCACCGAGGTGGTGTCATAGTTGAGAGTTCTGAGCAGCGGTTGTAACACTGTCTGAAGCTTATTTGCAGCTGCTGCAGCTTCACTACGCGCCAAGATCCGGATGGCACCGAGGTGGTGTCTAGTAAGGTGCACTGGTGTGGCCATCCTACAATGCTGAAAGTCGGCGTGGGGCGCCCCGTTGGCCTGTGAGTTTGCGTCAGTAGCGGACCGATGTGCGAATAGGCCGAAGGCAGCACAACGCGCCAAGATCCGGATGGCACCGAGGTGGTGTCTAGTAAGTTGCCGCACTGGTGTGGCCATCCAACAATGCTGAAAGTCGGCGTGGGGCGCCCCGTTGGCCTGTGAGTTTGCGTCAGTAGCGGACCGATGTGCGAATAGGCCGAAGGCAGCACAACGCGCCAAGATCCGGATGGCACCGAGGTGGTGTCTAGTAAGTTGCCGCACTGGTGTGGCCATCCTACAATGCTGAAAGTCGGCGTGGGGCGCCCCGTTGGCCTGTGAGATGGCGTCAGTAGCGGACCGATGTGTGAATGGGGCCGAAGGCAGCGCAACAATATTTTCGGAATAGAAGACACCACTAGGCGCTGAGATGCCAAGATCCGGATGGCACCGAGATGGTGTGTAGCAAGTTGCCGCACTGGTGTGGCCATCCTACAATGCTGAAAGTCGGCGTGGGGCGCCCCGTTGGCCTGTGAGTTTGCGTCAGTAGCGGACCGATGTGCGAATAGGCCGAAGGCAGCACAACGCGCCAAGATCCGGATGGCACCGAGGTGGTGTCTAGTAAGTTGTCGCACTTCTGTGGCCATCCTACAATGTTGAAAGTCGGCGTGGGGCGCCCCGTTGGCCTGTGAGATGGCGTCAGTAGCGGACCGATGTGCGAATGGGGCCAAAGGCAGCGCAACAATATTTTCTGATTTGAAGACACCACAAGGCGCTGAGATGCCAAGATCCGGATGGCACCGAGGTGGTGTCTAGCAAGTTGTGGCACTGGTGTGGCCATCCTACAATGGTAAAAGTCAGCGTGGGGCGCCCTGTTGGCCTGTGAGATGGTGTCAGTAGCGGACTGATGTGCGAATGGGGCCAAAGGCAGCGCAACAATATTTTCTACAATATTTTCGGAGTAGAAGACACCACAAGGCGCTGAGATGCCAAGATCCCGATGGCACCGAGGTGATGTCTAAGTTGCGGACCGATGTGCGAATGGGGCCAAAGGCAGCGCAACAATATTTTCTGAAGAGAATACACCACAAGGCGCTGAGATGCCAAGATCCGGATGGCACCGAGGTGATGTCTAAGTTGCGGACCGATGTGCGAATGGGGCCAAAGGCAGCGTAACAATATTTTCTGTATGGAAGATACCAGTAGGCGTTGAGATGCCAAGATTCGGATGGCACCGAGGTGATGTCTAGCAAGTTGCTGTACTGGTGTGGTCATCCTACAATGCTGAAACTCGGCGTGGGTCGCCCCATTAGCCTGTGAGATGGCGTCAGTAGCGGACCGATGTGCGAATAGGCCGAAGGCAGCACAACGCGCCAAGATCCGGATGTCACCGTGGTGGTTTCATAGTTGAGAGGCACTTCATCTGCAGTGGGGCGCCGAGATCCGGATGGCACCGAGGTGATGTCTAGCAAGTTGCTGTACTGGTGTGGCTATCCTACAATGCTGATAGTCGGCGTGGGGCGCCCCGTTGGCCTGTGAGATGGCGTCAGTAGTGGACCGATGTGCGAATGGGGCCAAAGGCAGCGCAACAATATATTCTGAATTGAAGACACCACAAGGCGCTGAGATGCCAAGTTTCAGATGGCACCGAGGTGGTGTCTAGCAAGTTGTGGCACTGGTGTGGCCATCCTACAATGGTAAAAGTCGGCGTGGGGCGCCCTGTTGGCCTGTGAGATGGTGTCAGTAGCGGACTGATGTGCGAATGGGGCCAAAGGCAGCGCAACAATATTTTCTGACTGACACCACAAGGCGCTGAGATGCCAAGATCCGGATGGCACCGAGGTGATGTCTAAGTTGCGGACCGATGTGCGAATGGGGCCAAAGGCAGCGCAACAATATTTTCTGAAGAGAAGACACCAAAAGGCGCTGACATTCCAAGATCCGGATGGCACCGAGGTGGTGTCTAGCAAGCTATGCAGTTGAGTTGTGTGCGCACTTGCGGCGAATAGGTCGAAGGCAGCATAACAATGTTTTCTGAATAGAAGACACCACAAGGCGTTGAGATTCGGTTACCACCGGGGTGATGTCTAGCAAGTTGCCGCACTGGTGTGGCCATCCTACAATACTGCTCCGAATAACGGCGTGGGGTGCCCGAAGGGGGGGGGAGCCGGCGTGAATGGGCCTTCCTAGGTGGAGGCTCGTCTGCTGTAGTGGGGCGCCCCTTTACCGTTTCAGTTGCCATTCAGCTGAGTTTCGGCTGCTGTTGATGCTACAGCGACAGGCGGCTGCAAGAGGACTCTCAAAATGGCGGCCTGTTCTTTGGATTTGGGCCTGGTCCACTAAAATGGCCCTGGGACACCTTAGAACTCGGACGCTCGATTTTTTTTTCCTTTCCTGTACATGCAAAAAAAGGTAAATGCCCGGTACGTTACACGCTTCATCTGCCACGATGAACTCTCCAGAGGAACCGAAAAAAAATATAGTTGTGGTAACTATACCATGCATCGTCATATGGAGAGGTGGCACCAATTAATTATAGTGCTGCATAAAAGAGAGATTTGGAGGAGAACCCCTGACCTGCTAGTACATTCATCAAAGAAGTGGCACTGAGAGCTTCAGAGGCAAGGGAAACGGTCCCAAATATTTAGAAGAACTTTGGAAAGATTAAAATGACATGTTTAGATTGTGGTAAATTAATTTCATGTGGACAGATGAGTGTTACTCTAATAAATACAGCATATGAACATCATCATAGTCGATGGTTGGTAGAGACATTTTGACTATATCCTGGACCTGCCCGTCCTCGCCCAAAATGGCGCCGGAATAAATGGGACTCGTAACTCCTTGTTGTGTACTGGTTGCAGAACCTTGAAATCACGAGATACGTATGCAGTTTTGAAGCACATGGCGGGCGGGGACGAGAATTGATTGAATATTTCGACATCCCTATTGATATTAAGTTCTGATGTGTTATTGATTACTGTACTGTTGAAAGTTCGAATTAACGTCACCCATGGTACTTGCCCGCAAATGTATATCTAGATAATTTTATTGTAACTGGCCCTGTCGTATTTTAATTATAAAATGTACGTCCACCGATTCCGTAACTGTTAGACACCTTAGTTCTTGCAACCTAATGGCCCGCCCGTTACGTTCCTCTACAGTGTAAATGTCTATTCATCATATACGATTACAGTTTGCTCCGTGGCAGGCCCACGTGGTTATGGGCTCGTATTTGTATAATGAAATTTTCACAATAAAGGTTTTTAAAAGAAAACATGGTAGTAGTATATACATTGGTAAAGTTTTTAATAATAGTCACTGTTTTAGAATCATTAAAAGGCAAGTGAAATAAAGCAGACCAATTACATGAAGGGTAAAAGGTATAATACGAAGGAACGCAGTAAAGATAAATGGTCAAGGGCTGTTGTGTTTTCTATTCCTGCAACATAAAGTGATCGATAAGAATCTCATATTCAGGCGTATCGGCGACTAAGACAGCAGGTCGACCCTCTTTTGCTCAACCGCTCCGTCATGGGACGAAGAAACGCTCTTTTTCTCGAAAAAAGAATATATTTTACTTGCAGGACAGTTGTAAAATTTCCGGGAAAGTACATTAGCCTGGAACATTATAACATATATTTAAGAAAAAATAATGTTCGGAAGTAATGAAAAGCGTAATTTTTAGGTGATATGACCAAGCCTTTCATCATTACAATAAGAAAAGTAAAATGAACCAATGAAAAGTTTTATTAACAAGTCACATGACTTGTTATGCTTACGTTACGCGCTGCGCGCCCCGGATGACTTCCGGATGCGCTAACGCGGCGCGTCATATGACGCATTACGCGACAACGCAGGTCCAGAATATAGTCAAAATGTCTCCACCAACCAGCGGTCGGAACACAACCCCTTTCAGCAGGCTAAATAGTTCTGTTAAATGACAACAGAAGGGACAGGCAACAAGAACCATCAGTCAAAGAGGGGAGGGCTAGTTCTTCTCTACCGGGTTACATTGGGGCGCTACCGGAACTGATCGAATTGGTAGTCTACAGTGTTTCTGGATGTTTCAGACTGAAGCTGGGGTTAGCATGAGAGCAGCACCATTTCGTAGCTCCGTTGTGGCCATTCCGCAACCAATCATGGCAGCCGCTCTTTATCGTTATTTTGGGCGGGGTGGGTGGCGGAGCCGAGCTGTTTTGCAGCCATCATTGTGTGGAGTTCAGTTCATCTCACTAGTTTTGTATTTGTCATGAGGGGTTGTTCCTAATGTTTCTATTTTAGCGAGGTCAAAAAGAGATCCCATTAGTGGCCTACTGATTTTACTCGATTCCTTTTCTTTTTTTTTACACGATTTTTCGTTATCTGCAAAGACTAAACAGAGTATTGCGACTCTGTGTTTGTTTGTAAATAGAGAATGAACCAAAGAGAACTAATTCTAAAACAGTAAATACTTGGATAACAATCAATCAAATGGAGAGAGAAGCAGGCACGACGGATTACAACGGGGGCAAAGGCCTGCGTTAACTACCTTTCACTATCTGCAAAGAGAGAGTACTCCTAATAGAAATGAGGGGGGGGGGGCACCATTCAAAGCAGATCAGTGTGCATAAACACGAAAATGTTTTCACTTACCACGTACTTGACATTCGACAGCTTATGATATTTGCTATTAAAAAACCATTGAAATTCACTGAAAAAACCATAGGTTATAGACCATATATAGTTAGGAATTAGCATTTACAAAACCTTGAAAATTCACTGAAAAAACCATAGGTTATAGACCATATATAGTTAGGAATTAGCATTTAAAAAACCTTATTTTACTCACACAAAACCATTGAAATTCCATATATAGTTAGTTGCACTAACTATATATCGCGCACCCGCAATCCACTGCTGATCATGTCACATATTACATCATTCATGACATGGTCAGTGACATCACTGATGACATCACTGATGACATCTCAAATGACATCACTGATGACATCACTGATGACATCTCAAATGACATCACTGATGACATCTCAAATGACATCACTGATGACATCACTGATGACATCTCATTTGACATTACTGATCACATCACTGATGACATCATTCATGTGATAATACGATGAACCTCTTCAGACTCTAATATAACCTTAGATACACTCAGTGTAAACAGACACTCACAGACTGTCACTCATCCATGGAGTTACTCACACACCTAGTCAGTCATGCAAAGAATCAATCACACCTCCATTTCCTCAACTATACAGTTATACACACCTTACTTATTCAAACATATACTAACACATATTTACTCTATTATACAATCCCTGATACAAGTTCACAGTGATCCATACAGCCACTCACACATTCACTGGCTCTTATGCACAGTTATTTATATATGTCAACTCTCACATGTACTGTGTTTTACATATGTACTTACTTTGACATGCAGCACTGAGATATCCATTCACTCACCAATACACTCATGCACACAGTCAACCGCCCATACAGCTGTTTCCACATGCACTTTTGAACCCATACATCTAGTGAATCAACTGCTCACACATCTATGCACAGAGTCATACACCTCCCAGCCACCCACACACACACTCAGTCTCCCATACAAATACTTGGGCAACCAATCAATGGCCCATATAGTTACTCATATAGCTACTGATCAACACATGCAGCAGTTTACAGAACAACTGACATAATGATGCACAAATTAAGACAGTTTAGTCACTAACCCATGCACTCAGTGAGACACATTTAATCACTCACTCATACAGTCAGGCATGCACCTACTAAATCCTTCATCCAGACACTTATACATCCACTCATTCTTCAATATGTAAGACATATTTTAACTTTACAGAAACATAGTCACTGGATGTTGTCATCAGTGATGTCATCAGTGATGTCATTTGAGATGTCATCAGTGATGTCATCAGTGATGTCACTGACCATGTCATGAATGATGTAATATGTGACATGATCAGCAGTGGATTGCGGGTGCGCGATATATAGTTAGTGCAACTAACTATATATGGAATTTCAATGGTTTTGTGTGAGTAAAATAAGGTTTTTTAAATGCTAATTCCTAACTATATATGGTCTATAACCTATGGTTTTTTCAGTGAATTATATATATACATACATACAAATATATATTACCTACTGGCGGTCGCCAGTAGGTATATATAGTTAGGATTTTTTCTCTATGGGTTTTTTGAAAATTCTATGTCTAATAACTTTGGCGTTTGTGGACGGAATTGGCTGAAATTTTCAGGAAAATGGCACATTTTGTTTCTGAGTAGCCCCTCAGGGGGGTTCGTCCAGGGGGGGTCGAGAAAAAAGGGGGGTCCCAAAACGTGTTTTTAACATTGAGTTTTCCATAGGGCGGTTGGCCTCACTTTTAGCCCGAACGGCTGAATGGATTTGCACAAAACTTGGCAAAATTGTAGGGACTGGTAGCCCGATGTGCCTTTTGTAGGTCTCAATATATGTGCTCCAGTGGATTTTGAGAAATTAACGTTTAAAAAAAGATATATATCTGTAACAGCGGACCGGGCAGCGCTCCAGTTCGCGTACTTTTCGCGCAACGGAGCTTTGTGAAGCGAAGCTGATTGGTTCTCCGGCGTCTGTCAACATTCCAAACAGTCCGTAGCGGCCGCCATCTTGTCTCTCGGTAGGATCGAGAGACAAGAGGAGGCGAAAGGGAAGGGGCAAATGACGATAAGGGGGCATAGTAGATCCTCCCTGACCTCTTAGGTTTGATGTACCATTTTGCCAAGTTTGGTGTAATTCCGTTCAGCCATTCAGGCTGTAGACGTATCTAAATGTCAATAATCGAACGGCTGAATGGATTTGCACGAAACTTGGCAAAATATTAGGGACTGGTAGCCCGATGTGCCTTTGCTAGGTCTCAATATATGTGCTCCAGTGGATTTTGAGAAATTAACGTTCAAAAAAAGATATATATCTGTAACAGCGCTCCGCTTCGCGTAGTTTTCGCGTTACGGAGCTTTGCGAAGCTGATTGGTTCTCCGGCGTCTGTCAACATTCCAAACAGTCCGTAGCGGCCGCCATCTTGTCTCTCGGTAGGATCGAGAGACAAGAGGAGGCCAAAGCGAAGGGGGAAATGACCATAAGGGGGCATAGTAGATCCTTCCTGACCTCTTAGGTTTGATGTACCATTTTGCCAAGTTTGGTGTAATTCCGTTCAGCCATTCAGGCTGTAGACGTATGTAAATGTCCTATGGAAAATTGCATGGGGAAAACACATTTGAAAGTGTTGAAATTTAGAACCAATTAAAATGTTACTTTGGTTTTGTATTTGTGTGTGATGAAAGTTAATTGGTTATGTATATATGTCAAATGAGAGGAAACCACAGCCATTTTGTGATACTACTGTCTGAGGTACATTTGTGAGGAATTTTTGGTGGTGAATTTCTGGTGTTTGATTTACACAGTACTAACACTTCTCCTACTTTTAAAAAGGTGAGTTGTTAATTTGTAAGGGGAACTATGTTGTACACTTGAAGATAATTTGAAAAATGTTTTCTGTTATTTATTTGCAGTCCTTCTGTTATACTAAATACTTGATAAAGTTAGTTTTATATTATGTATTACTAAAAACGATAAATGAAAGTGATTATTTTTTTCTGCAATTTACAGCAAGCAATTTCAAAATAAAATGGCTCACAATGAAGAGACCGTGGCAATTTCTTTTGAATTGTCCACTACATTGATTGAAATTGAGAGCACCAATAATGAAATATTGTCACAAGGAGGAGATGACTTGTATGATTCCATTAGATTGATTGAAATGGACAGCACCAATAATGAAATATTGTCACAAGGAGGAGATGACTTGAATGATTCCACTACATTGGTTGAAATTGAGAGCACCAATAATGAAATATTGTCACAAGGAGGAGATGACTTGTATGATTCCATTAGATTGATTGAAATGGACAGCACCAACAATAAAATATTGTCACAAGGAGGAGATGACTTGAATGATTCCACTACATTGATTGAAATTGAGAGCACCAATAATGAAATATTGTCACGAGGAGGAGATGACTTGAATGATTCCACTACATTGATTGAAATTGACAGCACCAATAATGAAATATTGTCACAAGGAGGAGATGACTTGAATGATTTTTTTGATCAATCTGTTGATGGCGAATTTATCGAATGTTTGGAGACCATAGAGTTACAAGAATCATCATTGCAGACTTTTCATGAGGAAATTGGCGATGAGGACATGTTACTAGTTCTTTCAAATTTAGAAAATTCTGAAGAATAAATTTATATTTAGAAATCAAAAATTGTTTGAGACATTATTCATTTTTATTTTTAATTTATGAGGTTGTAGCGAAGTGATTGTAGTATAAAATGAGACTTATAGTATAGAGTGCAACATTTTTATGTTACATGGTAAGTTTACTCATATTTACTTCCCTTCTGCCACTATATTATCTCCAATGTGTATTTGACATCTCTTCTTCATCTCCGGCCTCCTTTCTCTCACTGTGTGTCTCCGATGCATCTTATCGCTGCTATTTTGTGTAATTACAGAAGAGAGTAAAATAAAATAGTTCGGAACGTGAAAAGGGGGTAAAGTAGAGTACCCCTCACCCCCTAGGCCTTTTCAGGCGGTCCCAAAAGGATCAGTTTCTGCTTTCCTGAGAGATTATGGTATGAGTTCCATATACCACAATAATTTGCATTACAACATGCAAGATATCTATCTCCTATTACCAACTTTTGGAGATATTCGCGCTAAGCGCGAATATCTCCAAAAAGTAACACCTGCCCTGAGCAGTTCTTAGCCATGTTATCCAATGGGAGGTGGATAACATGGCTAAGAGCATTAGCTCGGTAATGCATGAATATCGCTGACTTTTTAGCGATATTCATGCATTGCGGCCGTTTATTATCGCATTTGCGATAAACCTTGATAATAGCAAGGTTTATCTTCGATAATTTCTGACGATGCTTAGCGGTAAAAAATTTGTTGGTAAGCATCGTTAGCGATAAATATCGCTTAACTTTGGTAATATGCACCAACGTCTGTTAACGTTCGATTCGAAGGAAATGAGGAAGTGTTGAAAAACATTGTTTGCGCCATCTTGCCTTTTTTGAAATGCCACACTTTTGTCGTGCACGGCAGCCATTTTAGATGCCTTGACCAGACCCACTCTCTGCACGCTGTCGATTCGTAGCATGGCTCCCCACCCTCGCAAGCATCTTCCCCAGGCACTGGTCACCCCCGCTCTCTGTCTTATGCATGGGCAATAAACCTCCCCCCATCTGCGCTGCTCTTCCCTGAGAATCACACTCTGTGCCCGCCCGACACCTCCCTTTCGCCCTATTCACTACCGCACCCTCTGACACTCCTCTTCCTCTGTGTCCGATTGTCCAGGCTATCAGCTAGCCCTGCAGATGTAGTTTATGGCTCCAGCTGTAAAGAATCACCCCTCTTCAAAGGAGTTATAGTAGATCAAGGCCCACACCCGATGAGATCCGTCACACCACACGTGTTCCTACTATCTGAAAACCATCCTGTATTGTGATTGGGGAGGGGACCGAGCCTGAAGCGGAAGATTCCAGTAGAAAGTAGTAGGAATATAAAACTTTAATAACATATAAATATATACAACAAAACAAAAACAGTAAAAACATTTAAACAACGAAGAGACCGTGGCAATTTCTTTTGAATTCCTGATGAGGACATGTTACTAGTTCTTTCAAATTATGAAAATTCAGAAGATGTTGCCTGGGGGTGGGTCGTCAGTAGCAGTCTGTTGTGCGAATAGTTCCAAGGCAGCAGAACGCGCTGAAATCTAGATGGCACGAAAGTGATGTCTAGTAAGTTGCCGCCCAGCAAATAACGGCGTGGGGCGCCGCGGGGGTGAGTGAGTCCAGTAGGCACCACAGCTATTCTTACCGGCATTGCAGAATTACTGCTGGGGACAATGCCTGTGCTGTAGCAGGGTCAAAGCAGAAACAAAAAGGATTCTGTTGAAGATGTTGTTGGTTTTCAATTTGAAAACAGTTCTGGTGTCAACTGCTATGCTAATGTAGTGGTTAATGTTTTGTTTTCTCTAGAAAATGTAAAAGAGGGGGAGGCAGTCCAAAGTTCCGTTAAAAGGGCAAAGGAAAGGATCGGTGGTTTGAACTATCAGTCAAAAAGGGGAGGGGGTGCAACAATTTTTCCTACCGGGTCACACTGTGCTATCACCGGAACTGAGGTCTGCAGGATTCTAGTAATTCAAAGTGAGGCTGGCGCCAGCATGGGAGCGCCGACGTCCCGCGGATACAGTTTCGTCACTCCACGGGCGATCATGGCAGTCATTCCCCATCAGGGGTCAGAGACTCCCGCGGCTCCTCTAGAATCTTCAAGGTCGTGGAGGACTACGGTGGTGGAGTCAACCAGTGACCGGGCCATTTCTTTATGCTGGGCCCGCTCTTGCCAGGTCGACCGCCATTTTGAGAGTTCGGTAGCTACTGGCGATCGCGGGGTCAAATGTGCGGACGGGCTCCACCCTGCCGGGCGAGACGTTGCAGCATGGCCACAGTGGAAGAACCCTTTTCCGGGCGCCTGGAGCGCTGAGGGTGCAGCTGGGAAGCCTCCACCTGGGGAGGCGGGAGAGGCCTGTTCGCACCGTCTCTCCCTCCCAGTGCACCCCACGGCGTCTCGCTTGAGATTTGTTATGGCCGGACCAGGCGATGAGGACGAGGGGGGGGGGGGGGTCGGAGGCATGTGCAAGACATCCCCCCCAGTGTTGTCGCAGCCATTATTCAAGAAAGAAGAAGTGTCCCGTCCGTCTTCGGGCCGGGCTTCCGGTGGATGTCGGCCGGACGCCCCTGGCTCTGGCCCCATGAACGGGTTCCTTGGTTTATCGGCTGCAGCCGGATCCCGTCGGCCTCGGCCCCCCGACCGTTGGTGGCCGGACCGGAAGAGCATGTGGCGGGACTACCTGAAACTGTCAAGGGCCACCGCGGCCGGACTGGGAGAGAGAGGGGAGGGTCGAGGAGATATTCCCCCCCCTGCAACTCTTCAGCATTGTAAAGGCAATCCCCTGGCCGGGTCCCGCTGGCCTCGGCCTCTCCTCCGGCTACACCCTGCGTTAGGATCTCCTGGCCGAGGCGTGGCAGCAGGACCCGCCTTATATGGGCTGCTCCCGGCTGGGCGTAGCCGCAACCCTGCCCCACCTTGGAAGTTTCCAGAGTAGGGGCGGATGTTCTACTGACTTGCATTTTCCCTAGTCTATCGATTTTTTTGGCGTGGCAGGCGGTGGGACAGCGAGGGGTGATTTGGTTTCTCTTACTGTTTTTCTGGTCTCTCACCACTGGCATATTTTAACGTTTTCTTGTTTCTAGGACATTAATAGGTTTTATCATTACGTTATGTTATCGTTTCTTTGTTCGTTGTTTAATAAAAGTTCATGTTCATCAGTGGCCTACTGATTTTCGTTTTCCTATTCTTTTCTTTCCAGGTTGTTTCATGCTAAAGTTTCTGTTAACAGGATACAGTGATCACTTCGTTATTATTGCATATGTCCTTTTCACTAGGGGTGCTCTCTGGTCGGGCCAGATGACGTATCTCTAGTAAATGGTCCGGGTGAAACAGGTGCATCAATCAGTGGAGAGTAGATAGGCATGACAGATTACAACGGGGGAGAAAGGTCCGCATTACGTACCCTTTCACTATTTGCAAAGATTTTCCTACGTATATTTGCAAACAGGGAATACCTCCAAAAAGAACCAATTCCCAAACAGTCAATGTTTGGGGAAACAATCAATCAATGAGGAACGAAATAGGCACGACGTGTTAAAGGTTTGCGTTACCTACCCTTCACTATCTGCAAAGGGAGAGAGAATATTCCTATTCTTCCTCGTTTGCAGGCAGAGAAGATTCTTAAGAGAACCAACTTCGAACAATTCAATGCTCGATTCAAACAATCAACAAGGGGTACTGTGAACACAAATGAACGCCGCTTATGTACATACACATTGGTATTATCAACAGGTTGTTCCTAATGTTTCTATTTTAGGGAGGTCAAAAAGAGATCCCATTAGTGGCCTACTGATTTTGCTCGATTCCTTTTGTTTTTTTACACGATTTTTCGCTATCTGCAAAGACTAAACAGAGTATTGCGACTCTGTGCTTGTTTGTAAATAGAGAGTGAACCAAAGAGAACAATCAATCAAATGGAGAGAGAAGCAGGCACGACGGATTACAATGGGGGCAAAGGCCTGCGTTAACTACCCTTCACTATCTGCAAAGAGAGAGTACTCCTAATAGAAATGAGGGGTGGGGGGCAGCATTCAAAGCAGATCAGTGTGCATAAACACGAAAATGTTTTTACTTACCTCGTACTTGACATTCGACAGCTTATGATATTTGCTATTAAAAAACCATTGAAATTCACTGAAAAAACCATAGGTTATAGACCATATATAGTTAGGAATTAGCATTTAAAAAACCTTATTTTACTCATACAAAACCATTGAAATTCCATATATAGTTAGTTGCACTAACTATATATCGCGCTCCCGCAATCCACTGCTGATCATGTCACATATTACATCATTCATGACATGGTCAGTGACATCACTGATGACATCACTGATGACATCTCAAATGACATCACTGATGACATCACTGATGACATCTCATTTGACATCATTCTTGTGCTAATACGATAAACCTCTTCAGACTCTAATATAACCTTAGATACACTCAGTGTATACAGACACTCACATACTGCCACTCATCCATGGAGTTACTCACACACCCAGTCAGTCATGCAAAGAAACAATCTCACCTCCATTTCTTCAACTATACAGTTAAACACACCTTACTTATTGAAACATATACTAACACATATTTACTCTCTTATACAATCCCTGATACAAGTTCACAATGATCGATACAACCACTCACTCATTCAGTGGCTCTCATGCACAGTTATTTATATATGCCAACTCTCACATGTACTGTGTTTTACATATGTACTTACTATGACATGTAGCATTGAGATATCCATTCACTCATCAATACACTCATGCACACAGTCAACTGCCCATGTAGCTGTTTCCACATGCACTCTTGAACTCATACACCTAGTGAATAAACTGCTCACACATCTATGCAAAGAGTCACACACCTTCCAGCCACCCCCACACAAACTCAATCTCCCATAGAAATACTTGGGCAACCAATTAATAACACATATAGCCTCTCGTATAGCTAATGATCAACACATGCAGCAGTTTACATCACAACAGACATAATGATGCACAAATTAAGACAGTTTAGTCACTAACCCATGCATTCAGTGAGACACATTTAATCACTCACTCATACAGTCAGTCACGCACCTACTAAATCCTTCATCCAGACACTTATACATCCACTCATTCTTCAATATGTAAGACATATTTTAACTTTACAGAAACATACAGTCACTGGATGTTGTCATCAGTGATGTCATCAGTGATGTCATTTGAGATGTCATCAGTGATGTCATCAGTGATGTCACTGACCATGTCATGAATGATGTAATATGTGACATGATCAGCAGTGGATTGCGGGTGCGCGATATATAGTTAGTGCAACTAACTACATATGGAATTTCAATGGTTTTGTGTGAGTAAAATAAGGTTTTTTAAATGCTAATTCCTAACTATATATGGTCTATAACCTATGGTTTTTTCAGTGAATATATATATATATATATATATATATATATATATATATATATATATATATATATATATATATATATATATATATATATTAAAAAATATATATATAAATATATATTACCTACTGGCGGTCGCTGGTAGGTAGTTATAGTTAGGACCTAGTTACCATAGGAAAATTGCAACATTCTATTCCCAATAACTTTGGTGCCGATTGACGAATCTTCGTTAAATGTTTAAATCTCGTGGGGCGCTCTGGTCCGCTCCTATCTTGAAAGTTTCGGGGTGATTCGGCAAGCGGGGGTTGAGAAAAAAGGGTTTTTTTCCAAAGCTGATCGCTTTTCCACATGGGGAGCTGCATCTTAACAGCTCCCCATGTGGAAAAACAGGAATTGGCCACGGAAGGAGGCCCACGCGGCCCACTTCCTGTTAGTAATAATTATTTTTTTAAATTGGGGGTCAGGCCCTGGGGGATGGGGCCCCTAA
This sequence comes from Lissotriton helveticus, assembly GCF_964261635.1. NCBI lineage: Eukaryota > Metazoa > Chordata > Amphibia > Caudata > Salamandridae > Lissotriton > Lissotriton helveticus. The sequence continues at coordinate 536,761,239 of NC_136071.1, read as the reverse complement.
AAAGTAAAAAGAAGGTGGGGCTACACAGCGCCTTCCAAAAAAAAAGACACAAGATCTTGCATAGGTCCTGCCCCCTCATGGAAACACTCTGCAAACGCGCCTTGTGGCGCATTTTAAATTGTGTAAATAATTCCCCTTCAATACTGGGGGTCCCTGGGGGCCAACTAGCCCACCAGGAACCTCCAGTATGCGCCAGGTACCTGCGTTGCAGAGAGGTGTTAAGAGGCCATGCCCCTTTTTCCACCTCTCTGCAACGCAGCTCTGTGGCACTTACTGGAGGTACCTGGTGGGCTAGTTGGACCCCAGGGACCCTCAGGATTCAAGGGGACTTAATCCTCTAACTTAAAACGCGTCAGGGGCGTGTTTGCACACTGGTGAAGGGAGGGGGGCGAGGCCTGAGCTAACATGAGTGCAAACACACCCTGTGGCGCGTTTTAAGTTGGGGAATTAATTCCTCTTCAATCCTGAGGGTCCCTGGGGGCCAACTAGTGCACCAGGTACCTCCAGTAAGCACCACAGAGATGCGTTGCAGAAAGGTGGTCCGAGGCCACGCCGATTTTTACACCACTCTGCAAACACGGCTCTTGGTGCACTTGTGGTGGGGCAATGAGGTCCTCTTGTGTCCTGAGGACCTCAGGACACAAGTGGACTTCATCCCCGAGCATCAGTGCACCAGGAGCTGCGTTTGCAGAGTGGTGTAAAAAGGGAGCATGCCCTCCGACCACTCTCAGCAATCCAGGTGTATTGCGCTTACTGGAGGTACCTGGTGGGCTAGTTGGCCGCCAGGGACCCTGAGGAATGAAGGGGACTGAATACCCCAACTTAGAATGCACCAGGAGGTGCGTTTGCAGAGTGGTGGGGATAGGGGCCGTGGATTTTGTCCACCTCACAGTAATCCCACTCATTGGCCCCTAAAGGACCCCCAGCAGCGGAGGGGACTTCAATCCCCATCCATGGGTATACCAGGGCTCGCGTTTGCAGAGTGGTGGGCAAACGGGGTTGGCCTGCTATAAGAACTTAGCAATCCTGCTGTGTGGTACTTACTAGAGGGTTGTCCTTGGGGGCCAACTACCCCTCTTGTTTCCTCCAGTAAGTCCCATACAGTGGGTTTGCTAAGACGTCTTCGGAGGCCATGCCCCCTTTCTCCACCACTCTGGAAATGCACCTCCTGGTAGACTACAGGATGGGGGAAGAAGCCCAATTTACTCCTGAGGAACTTTGGGGGCCAAGAAGCCCTACTGGTATCTCCTGGAAGCCCTACACAGTGGAGTTCCTGAGCACTGGTCGGAGGCCCAGCACCCTTTCTCCACCACTCTACAAACGCGACTACTAGTTAAGGAAGTGTTTGTAATGTAATTGGTTTTGCATTTACGAGAATTAGAGCTATTGGCGTTGTAGATGCAAAAGTTTGTTAATAATGTTTTTTGGAGTGGAGTGGATGTACGTTCTGTGTAGTGGAATTATGTGCTATGTTGTTCAGTAAAATTATGTGGATAGAAAGTATGTGGTATTCGGTGTATAGGAACTATGTAGAGTGGGAATATGTGGTATGGAGAGTAAGTAAAGTAAGTAAGTAAATATTTTATTGTATGTGGTTAATTAAAACCTTTACAAAAATTAGCAAAGAGAATTTTACATAAAACCATTAAAATAAAGAAAAATAAAAACAATTTGACATTTGCTGAAATCAAAGTCTTTTGTTATCCTCAATCCTTTGGTTTGGTACCATTATTCGCCATTTTTTCAGTTTTCATTAGTTGAGGCTCGCCTTCTGAAGAAATCTGGTGGCCCTACAGGCTGTCTGCAGCTGCTTGCTGTTCAATGCCAGCATAACTGCCGGCCGTCATGTTCTGACTTGGAATGAGCGAAATATGTGCAAGAGATAGTAACGTCTCAGGTTTGTGAGGGATGGGCAAATGCACAGGAGATGAATCAAAGTTTCTTCTGCATGACCGCAGAGTCTGCAGAGTGATGTTGGCCACGTTTGCTTCCATGCAGGGGTCTAGTCTTTTGAGATGTAAGTTCCCAGCCGTACTCGTAGGAGCATCTGTTGTGTAGATGGTGTTATGTGGTTAATTAAGTATGGCTGCGGGACACACCTCTCGTATGTTGCAAGTACCATCCAGCCGTGTTTTTTCTTTGCTAATGCGGCTTTGTCAGCAATCCAAGATTCTAGTTTAGCCGCACCATTGGCAGCTTTTTTGAAGGTCGCAAAGGTGTGACCGGTGTTCCAGGCCTCTTGCATATTGAGATTTGACAGACCTTCTTCAAGATTTGCTTTCCATGAGTCTTTTCCTTTTGTTTGTTTGTTTATTTCAATCCAGCAGAGACCCATCAGCGTGTCCTCTTGAGCTGCTCTTAATTTCCAGCACATTTTTAGTATTGCCGCTTGTCTGGCTTGGTGCTGATTTAATAGCCCAAATTCGAGGCGTACTTGCGCTTGTGAAGCGAACTTCGGAATTTGAAAGATGTATTTGAACAGCACTGACTGTTGGAGATTCAGAAAGTTTGCGTCTTTGCCTCTGAATAGTTCTGAGCCGTACGTGATCGATGGCAAAAACTTTGCTGCGATCACCTTCAACAGATGTAAATTGGAAGGACATTTCAGTTTTGTTTTTAGTAGATTTAAAGCAAAGCTTAATTTAATGGCCTGAGCTTTTCTGTGCAGTATTTGGTCTTTTAATGTCCATCTTGCGTCGACCAGTACTCCCAGGTACTTGTAAGAGGGGCTTTGTTCTATCATGTTTCCCTCAATGTGCCATTTCAATTTTTGCCGCCCTGGCCGTGGTGCGAAGCAGACAATTTTTGTTTTTTTATAATTAAATTGCAACCCGTGCGTACGGGTGAATTCGTGCAGCCTTGTGATGGAGCGTTGTAATCCCAAGGGGGTCTGGCTGCAAAGAACGATATCATCGGCGTACTGCATACTCCTTATTTTGTACTGGGCTAACTTGGGGGGGTCGCTTTCGATCTCCGCAATGCTCTTGTCCAGATCCGCGGTGAAAATATTGAAGAGGGTAGGGGCCAAGACACATCCCTGCTTGAGGCCGATTCGTGTGGGGATTTTTTCTGTTGTTCTGTCACCATTACCTATTTTGATCTTGACCCAGGTCGATGTGTATAAATTAATGATGGCCTGTAACAGCTTCGATGGTATGCCCCAGCTGTCCATCTTTTTCCACAAGGTTTCCCTTGGGACTGTGTCAAACGCCGCTTTTAGGTCGATAAAGCAGGTGTAGAGTTTTATTGATTTGGCCTTTGCGCTGTCGACAAGGAGGTTTAGCGCTAACAGGTTGCATGATGTGTTGGTTCCTGGCCTGTACCCCGTCTGGGTAATTGGAAGAATGTTGTTGGTGCTGACCCAGTCCTCCAGTTCTTTCAGGAGCTTGGATGCATATGCTTTGGCCTCTACGTCAATGAGCGCTATCAGCCTATAGTTCGCTGGGTCTGTTCGCGCGCCTGCTTTGTAAATTGGATGTAGGATACTCCCTCTCCATGAGGGGGGAATGCTTCCTGTTTGAAAAGCGTTGTTATACAATGGGGTATGGTATTCAGCCCAAAACGCTATGTCGTGTTTAAAGAGTCCATTTGGCAAGCCATTTGGGCCTGGTGCACCTTGTGACCTCAATTTTTTTAGGATCAATTGCACTTGTCGTGATGTGATCCAATTTTCACCAAGGTTTTGATCCGCTACTTGTTTCTCATTTTTCTTATATGTTGGATGGTCTACTTGAGAATTGGTCATTTGTGTTTGCTCTAAATGGTGGATCCAGTCTTCCTGTAGTATGGTTGCATTAAAGACGTGGGCTGCTCCATTTGCTATTTTATTGATTTCTGCCCAGAATTTCCGATTGTTGTTGTTTTGCTGGCTTCTAGTAGTTGTAGCCAAATTTCAGTTTGATGGTGTGTCTTTGCTGACCAAATGTCTTTTTTGTATTTTTGCCTTAGATTGTGGATTTATCTTTTGGTGTCTACACCCTTTGTTGGATTTTTTACTTGTAGTTTTCTGATTTCTTGATTTAAGATCCTTTTTTTGAGCCCTATTGAGCCCAGGAACCCCTGGTGTTCTTCGTTAATTTTCCTTTTGTGAATCTGGGGTTGCTCGCCAAATCTGTTAGTTAGATTTGCAATCATGTTTTCCCAATTATCCTGATATGACAATGAGTTTTGCACGACCTCTTCTGCCTGCGCGTTTTTCACAAATATCATAATTTCTTCGACGTTCTTCCCATTCCAAACTAGTCGCTTGAGGTTGTAGGGACTCGGGATTTGGAGCAAGTCTTTGCATGCTGGAGCCCTAGTGTGTTGAAAGCTCAGCTCGATTGATTGTAGACTGTGGTCACTCTCCAATTTGTGGATTATTCTATAGTTGACAATTGTTTGGAGTACCTCGAGGTCCACTATGGTGTAGTCTAAAACAGCTTGAGCCTGTTTGGCAATTCTGGTCGGGGATGCGGGCTGATCTTGTGAAAAGCGGCCGTTCAAATTAAGCATTCCCAGTTCCGCGAACATTAGGGCACATTGTTGACCGTATTTATCCTTTTTTAGATGGTTAGTTGTTGTTGGGGGAATTGGTTTCCCATTCCGTTTGTTTCGTTGGAAATTATGTGCGTGATCCCTTTGTAGTAGGAACATGTTCATATCCCCAGAAACTATCAGCCCCGACTGTGGGAAGGTGGATTGCAAGGATTTGACGAGTGCCTTCAAGGTCAGGATTTTTTCTAATTTCCTCCTAGATTCCGGGTGTATGTAGATGTTGCAGATAACCAGTGACCGAAGGTCTTGTGAGACCTGTGATCCTGGACTGGGAACAGGCTGAGGTTCGATTTTGATGCACTGGATCCATGTTTGTCCCATGTCGATTGTTTCATAAGACCATGGGATGCTGGTATTCAGATAGATCGATAGGCCTCCAGATGCTCTGCCTGCTAAGCCTTTTTTGATGGCATGTTGTTGAATTTCTTTAAAGCCATTGATATGTTCGGATGTAATTAGCCAGGTCTCTTGGAGTAATATGATATCAAATTGTTGTAAAAATGCTAGTAGATCTGCGTCGTTTGTTTGGGCCCCCAGCCCGTTGATGTTCCATGAGCATACCTCAGGTTCGATTTTCATGCCTCATCAGTCATGGTGTCCGCGGGGCTTGATGTTGGGGGGAGAACTTTCCGGACCCAGCTTGTAACTCCTGAACAGCCTTGGCGGATGACACGTAAGTTGGACCAGCCTCCCTTGATGCTTTCCGAGCTACCAACAGCCCCCCGCAATGTTCCTCTGTCGGACGGTGGTCTTGGCACAACCAGCGTTGATAGCGGGCCCGGGTATCTTTCAATTTCAACTGGTCTAATTTCGATTCCCCATTTTGCGAACTCTTCTCTGTGGAGCCAAAATTCTTTGGCTTTCAGGGGGTCCTTCCATGTTGCCACTGTCATCTCTCTTCCATTTGAGTTTGGAATTGGTTTAAATTCAATACTTTCGATGTGGTTCGTGTTCAAGTGGCATAATGTTTCAATTGAGTTGATAAGTTTTAGAATGGCGCTCCGATTGAGAATATCATGGTTCCCCCTGGAGCTATAATGGGGAATGATTTCATGTACTAAGGCTCCTTCAGGGTAAGGGGAGTCTGTCTCTTCTCTCGATGCCAAATGCCTAGTTTGGATGTTATTTTTTTCGGTAGTTGCTTGGTTGCCTTGATACAGGATGTTAACCTGGGCTACTGGCGCAGTGCCAAAACCCAGCGGTGGGGGTCTAGGACGCTCTGGGTCTTCTGGACAGGCTCTTTGCTGCTGCGCCTTGGGCAAAGAGTTTTCTTTTAGTCCCGTGCCCAACTTTGCGAAGTAGTGCGAGATGCTTTTTTGTTCGACTTGTGACTTCAGCGCAGGTAAGTAGTCCGCCTGTTGAGTTTTTTTGTTTACTTGTGGTGACTTGAGATCGCTTTGGCTGCTAAGATGCATGTGTGATGTAACAGGCTGGTGCGGAGTTGGGGGTAGGGGGTCCTGCAAAATTTCCCCTTTGTCTTCCCGGTCCTTTTTGTTTGGCTCTTTGCCATTCAGTCCGTTTGGGGTTGTTCCTGGAGTCAGCGTTTGTTTTATATTGCCGGCTATTGGTGGCTCTTGGTCCTGGTCTTGATGCCTATTGGGCTCTTGGGCCTGGTACCTATTTGGCAATGCTGTTGCTTTTTTTCCTTGATGCTTATTTTGTCTAGCTTTCCTCAAACGTTTGCGTTCTCGTTTTGTTAAGGCGTTGGTTTGTTTTATTTGCCCATTTGGGGGTGACCCGGGCTCTTTTCTCCCTTTTTTTACTGGGTCATTGGTATCCGTAAGTTGGAGTTGCATGTTTGTGGAAGTTGTTAGCTGAGCATTTACTGTGGTTTCTATTGGGTTGCCTTCCGTAGGGTCCGTAAATGAGCCCTCACTGGTCGTTGTATCGCTGCTAGTTGTGCATAACCAGTGGTCAGGAGCCTTTTCTGCAGCGGTGGTTTCAATAATATTTTGATGCACATTGGTTTTGTTTTTTACTTCTGACAAAATATCTGTGAGGATAGTCGGAAGAGTTTTGAGTTGATTCATTGTGTCAGTGCACTGGCATTCGTGGTACTTTGTCTGCGGGTCTTTCTGTACCCGTTCAATGAAGGAATGTAGGTCTAATATCTTTCTGTCTATTCCCACTACATGAGATGCCAGAATTTGAAGAAGGTCAATCTGAAGCTCTAATTTTTCAGAGTGTCGAAGTAAAGCCGCTGATATGGTTTCCAAGGTGTTTATGAACGGAGGCCACAGAGGAGCATGTGCTGGAAGAAAAAGATCTGTTTGGTTGCTGCCAGCATGGGGACTGACCCAGGCTTTATCTCCTGGTTTTCTCCAAAGGGAGTCTCGAGCATCTCGTGAGTCTTCTCCCCGACCTATGTCTGATGTGGCTGTTTGTTTGTATCCTTTTTTCTGGGGATCAAGGCCTTTTGATGGTGTTGCTTCGATTGGAAAGGGAATGTTATGTCGTGGGAGAGATTCTCCTAACATGCTGGTTGTGGATATTCCTGAGGCCTCATTGCGGATTATTGGACTGCTTGCGCTTGCGCCTACCGGTACTTCCTGTCTTTCCCAGCCGACGGTCATTTTTGCTGTTTTGTCATCCTGGAATGGGTCCTTGGAGCTTGGTGGGCATTCCTGTGTCCCAAGACTTTCGAGATTTGTGGTTGTCTGGGAATTCGTCAGTTCACCCTGGAGCCGTTCTGGGGTTTCTTTGTCTGTTTTACCCCTGTACCACATATCCATGATGTTCGTTCTTGCCACTGATGGGCTGTCGGCCCCTGAGTCGGGCCCCTTGGTTTCAAAGAATGAGCCCAGACTTGCTGAACGCCACCTCACTGGCACGTTGGGGGTTTTATCCTCTGATGCCACTGGTGGATCTGTGCACTGCTCCTTTTGGGCGTTAACGTTGTTTACTGTTTCACTTGTATTTATTTGTGCTTTCACTGTTAATTTGTTGGACGAGATGTTGGAAAATTTCCAGGGGCTTTGGATTTGGGTTATCTCCGGTAAGATGTAATTCTGTGGTTGTGAAGCTTTCGGTGGCGAGCCCACTGACTGGGACATTCTTTTGTTGCTTGTAACTGTTTTGGTGTTCTGTGCTTGCAACGCCGGAAGCACCGAAGAAGCCAATGATGATGTTAGTATGGATGGAATCAAAAAGTCTGTGATCTTGTAGTTTTCAAGGCCTGGTATTATTTTCTGCTTCTTGGCGGTGGGAGCGCCGGCCTTATTAACTTCCACCTCTACTTTCTCTTCACCGGAGAAATCGGATTTCTGCGATGTTTTAGGTACCTTTTTTTTTTGTTTGTTTGTGAGGTCTGCTCGGACTCTTCCTGACCTCATAGTGAGGAGGGAGTGCAAGTACAAGCGGCTGGTTGGTGGGGCTGGCACCCTCTTCCTCTTCCTTTTTTTTTTTGAGCTAACGTCAAGTTAGTTGACTCGATGGTGATGTGCAAAATCTATAGGACAATTTGCCTGCCCCGTGTCCAAGCCCCCGCTGGGCAGTAGGCGTGTAAGCGTAGCGGCGGGCGAGTTGCTTGCTTCTTGTGGGATTCCTTGGGGTTACTTGACGGAGCAAATGGCAGTGGTGGGTGTTGAGAGGTTGACAGGTGGGTAATAGGTTTAGGGCGGCCCTTCCCACTCCCCTGCAGCTGCTGGCAAAAGGACTGTCAAGGCTGTGAATGGTGTGCTGGTAGGAGACCAGTGGCGACTAACAGGCGTACAGAGCACACAAGAAAGTGGGGGGCAGGGGGCTGGGCACGAGCGGAGCACTCGGGGCGTGCCGCTGGCAGGCTCTGACCTAGTCAGGTCTGCCTTGACAACCCCCCCGGGCTCTTACTTTGCAGCTGCCTCTATCGGCAGCCGCGCTCGTGTCTTGGACCAACCCCTCTCTCACACACCTGAAGGTCGTTTCTTGGCTCGGCCTCACCTCCTTTACTCCCTTGCTCGAGGTTAAGGTGTTGGAGCAGGTTGAGGCTCGCTCGCTCTCCCGATCCGCCTCTGGCGCCTGTGCTCGGTCGCCCCACGCTGCCTGTTGCCTGTGTCTGCAGCTGCCGCCGGCCCCTCCAGGGGCACGTCAGGTTGCGGTGGACGCCTTCGGTCGCGGCAGGTCAGTGGGTAGGGAGGGGGGCGACTCTGGTAGCGCGGCTCTGCTCGGCTTACTCGAGCTCGGGGCTCCGCGGCGGGCTGCAGCTGCACGCTGCTCTCCGATACTCAGAGCAAGGCTGCCCCACTGTTATTACGATTTGTCCGGCGGTGAAAAGCTTATCAGTTATCAGTTAACAATCAGAGGCAGCGCTATGATTAGAAGCAGGATTCATGCGACCTGTCGTCCACACACTCTCAGTGTGCAGTGGGTGTCTTTAAGGTGCTTCCAGCTCCCTCCGCACACCAAGCTGACCAGTGAACCGGACGATGAGCTGCTCGTCCAATAAGAACAATCTTTGCGGTGCTTGTGGTGCTCCTGGCTCCTGTCACGCACCAACATGAAAGGCAATAATGAGGGATGGCTACTGCAGGCTGTCCTGTTTTAAAATAGTACCCGCAGAATCTCGCAAACGCTACCCATAGGTAAATCCCAAATAAAACAGCAAAAACAACACTTCAATAGTGTTTTCCGTGCTCGCGGCTCCCGCCGCGCACTAAGCCGGTTTATTAATACGGCAAGACTGCGTTGTTGCTTTTTCAGGGGGTAATGCGGTGCTCGCACTCCTGCCGCACTGCAAAGAGGAGTCAGTTAGCAGTAATTTGCTAGATCTCTGCAGATATGGCAGGAAATGGTGGTGCTTGCCATGCACCGTGCGCCGAAGGGAAGTGCTCCTCGCAGCACCCACCGCACACCGTAAGGGGGGAGAAAAGCTCACGGGCCGCTCTTCTCTCGCGGCTCCCACAGCTGCTCACCTCACCTCCTCTCACGGTGCCCACAGCTGCTCTCTCCCGACCGCGGCACTCCTCCACACTCTGCTCTCAGCTCCCGCAACTCGTTAACTGCAGGATTCACAGGGATGGCGGGAATGGTATTGCTTGCGGCTCCCACCAAAAAGGGGAGAGAAATGCTAGCGGGCCGCTCTTCACTCGCGGCACCTGCAGCTGCTCACTCCTGGCTCTCTCCCAGCCGCAGCACTGCTCCGGTCATGGCTGACTGCTTGCTGCGGGGGCTCTGTGGAGGCTCGAGGTGAAGCCTGCCTGCAAGAAGCAGTGGAGCAGCGTCCTCCACCTCCTTACTCAAGTCAGTGGCTGGCTGGCTGGCGCGATCTCGAAAAACACGGACTGGATGCGGCAGGAACAATTGTCAACCGGGAGCAGAGCGAAGGAGTAATTATGTGATATGGTAGTCTGTGTTGTGGAGTGGTAACCTCAGGTTTAGTCTTCCTTATTTTCATAGAAGCTCAACTATGAACTCAGTGAGACAAAAAAAGATGGAATCACTGAGGAACACTTGTGGAACTAGTCATGAGCATGGCTACTGGAATTATGTGCCTGTTTGGCTGCACCAAATTTCGCACAATTATACATTTTCTGCATTAGCCACATAATTTATCATCTGCACCCTAATCTGCAGATTTAAACAAAAAAAGCCTTGTTTCTAGCTGAAACGGCTCAAACTTTACCAAAAATGCTGCGACAAGTGTTACAGCATGGTGGAAGGCCCTTTGCATACCTAGAAGGGTGCAGAATGATATAAGAGGGGTACAAAAAGAAGCAAATGAGGTACAGAAAGAGGCAACAGACATGCAGAAAGAAGGAAAGGAGGTGCAGAAAGTACAATTGATTTGCAGAATGAGGTCAAGAGAAGTGCAGAAAAGGAAAGAAACGTGCAGAAAGAAGCAACAGAAATGCAGAAAGAGGCACGAGAGGTGCAGAGGGAAGCAAAAGCGGCTTGAACCCAATTAGTGCCAATTTAACTCTTGCCTCGTACAGCACAACTTTTGCTTCTTTCTGCACTTCTCTGTCCTTTTTCAGTATCCCTCTTGCTTCTTTGTGCACCTCTGATGCCTCTTTCTGCACTTCTATTGCCTGTTTCTGTACCTTCTTTGCTTCTTTCTGCAGCTGACTTTCATCTTTTTGCCCCTCAGTTGTTTTTTTCTGCAGATCTCTTGCCTCTTTCTGCACTTCACTTGCCTGTTTCAGCACCTCTGTTGCTGTTTTCTGCAGATCTCTTGCCTCTTTCTGCACCCCTCTTTTCTCTTTCCGCACCTTTCTTGCCTCTTTCTGTACCCCTGTTCCTTCTTTCTGCACCTCTCGTGACTCTTACTGTACCTCTGTTGTCTCTTTCTGCACTTCTCTTGCTCTTCCTGCACCCTTTGCGCCTCTTTCAGCACCTCTGTTACTTCTTTCTACACTCTTCTTCTTTTTTCTGCACCCCTTGTGACTCCTTCTGCACCTCTGTCGCTTCTTTCTGCACCCCTCTTCCTTCTTTCTTCACCCCTCGTGACTCCTTCTGCACCTCTGTTGGTTCTTTCTGCACTGCTTGTGCTTCTTTCCACACCTCACTTGCCTCTATCTGTACTTCTCTTGCATCTTTGTGCATCTCTCTAACCTCTTTCTTTACCCCTCTTGCCTCTTTTTGGACCTCTGTTGGTTATTTCTGCACTGTTCCTGCTTCTTTTTAAACCGCTGTTGCTGCTTTCAACTGTAATGAAGATAGGGCCCTGCTTGCACACATTGCTATGTCAGCATAAGCTTATTAGAAGTTAAACACCATTTTACCACTTTGCAGCTTTTGCACACAACACTATATGTAACTGTTGTTGTAAGTTAAACTGCTTGATTTACCTCGCATGGGAACAGATTGTTTTTGACATCCCCAACCTTAGTCTGTACACTGTGTGCAGAAGCCTTCAAGGTCACCATAACAATGTATGCTATTATTCAGGTTGATCGGCCCCCGCTCTAGACATAACACAAACACAGCTGCAGCTAACTGAAATTCTAGTGCCTTTAAATTTGCACTGCATGCATGATTTGGGCACTTGGAGAAGAATCCTTTTCCAGTAATAGAGAGCTTTGCTTATCCTGATGTGATTAACTTCTGCTGATCTTGGGGGTATGGGGTCCCCCATTCAAACCTAAGAGACCTTCTATTATTATAAAACCTAGTTTCTATCAGGGGAGGGTGGTTAACAAGGTGCTATAGGACCTGTTTCCAGTGTCATTATAATATGGTTTCTCCCTTTGTGTTTTATGGAATTGTAACAACGCTGATCGTATTATTTTTAATCATATGCCTGCTTATGTTAGCAAAAATACTGCATCTTAGAGCACATCGTTAAAATAAACATTTTAAACTTTTCTGTGTCTCCGATTGCTCACGTTGTGGACTGGTATGAGAATAAAAATGAAAGAGTGTTCTTGATTCCCACCATTTCTGAGAGTACCCTAAGTCGCATGTTCTGGGTTGTCAAATCATTGGTAGCTTCTCTATAGGACAGAGAGCTAATTAGACACTGATGCTAGTCGGTTAGGGGTTTAGGGTACAGAGGTGAGTTTGTAGTACACCACAATTCACTGAGGTCCTACATTCATGTGCACAGTTCTGTGTATGAGCAGAATCCCTGCAACATGGCACACCTAACGTTTTGGTCTTATATTTGAGACTCTCGAGTAGTGCTTATACCAGTCCACGACACCCTCACTCCTGTTTCCGGTTGACAGTAGTGACAGATTAACCTACCTATATGGATTAAGTATAGGTTTATTCAAGCTTGATATTTTAAAAAGGTTCGTACTTTGAATTACTACCCATTTGTGCTACATTTCTTTAGATTGTTTTTTCTATACTGTATCCTTATGGCTGACGTTGACATGGCTCAGCATAGTCGAGTAGGTCTCCGCAATCACCTAAATCAGTATGGGGTGTCTGCTGAAGGAATGGCGGTTGTCTTTGTGCTTAGTGCAGAAGCGGCTTACTCATTTGAGCTTTTCTACTCTTGGGTTACTTTTCCTGCTGTGAATGCAGATGATAATACATACCATAAATACGGCCCAAGGCGGTGCCTGCGGACTATGCGCCATATAGGGCACAGGAAGTTCCGCTATCTGCCTGGGAGAATCGAGTATGGTTTAATGGCGCCCTCCCACACACCGTTTCTGCAGTTTGTTAGATCTCTTGTCTATTCCAGGGGCCACTTGGCCAGTCTTGGCGGGGTTCACACCACATCCACGATATCAGACGGTCCCTATAGCAGAGTTACGATTACTCTATGCCTCCATTGTTTGGGTATATAGGGCTTTAGTGCAATACGTTTCCCGCAACATCCAGGTGGGGACACCTGGAGCTTCGGCGCAACCAGTTGGACCGGTCGGGATAAAAATCAGTCCCGTCATGGTTGATTCGGTAATGGGCAAGCGCCCCCAAGATAATGACGATATGCCTTTTTTGGCTTGTTGAAAAATTTGACTAACTGGTAGCAGTATTTCCTACTACGTCTCCTGTTGAGAAGCACAGGATTCTGACCATTAGTTTGCAGAAAGACTTAGTACCAGAGGTAACAGATTGTGAGACCTGGGGTAAACTATTTGCGGCAGTCAATGCAAAGTGCTTCGGCACACCGTCTATGACTGTCCTGAGGCGGCTGTTGAGTTGGGAATGAGACTTGTTGAAGTGTTTGACGTAGTTTCTGATATCATCCTTGCTAATGTCAAGGGGGATGCGGTAAACTTTCAGGTGTCTAATGCTTTGCACAATGTCCCCGATGCCGATAAACCCCGGCAGTTACCAAAAATTATTGTGGAGGCATATAAGACCATTGGTCGCAATAGTTTGGGTGTTAAGCCTTTTGCTAAAACAGCAGCTCAACTGCAAACTCAGACGGCTAAGTCCAATAAAGATGACCGTCCAGTTTTTCCTAAACAGAATTGGGAAAATAAAAAACAGGGGAAGCAGCAACAGAAACAAGGGTTGCGTCCTGAGTCACCAATACCGGTGTCTACTGAGCGCACATATGATTTGCGTGACTGCACGAGTATTAAGTTATCTGATCGATTTCAAGTTCCTGATCAACGTTCTCCGCGTTCTTTGTAGGAAACATCGGTCTCACTAACCGGTGGAGGAGAATGCGGCAGAGGCCGGGGTGCCCCACAAGGACATGAGCAGCCCCGCCAGATGGTAGATAAAGGCAATAAGGAAGACTTTCAACGTCAACGCCCCCAGTTTCAGAAAAAGAAAGTTGCCGCTTTAACAGCGAGGTATGCCACGGACAGTGAGGGCGAACAAAGCGATACAAAAGGGGATGAGGGACGGAGCGTTTGAGCAAATCAAGCACTCACCCCAGTCAACTGATCTGGGTTTAATCCATCACCATTCTTTAGCCCACTCAGCCACCCCATTTCAGACATGGCTATATGCAAATCAGTCTGACCCTGTGCCTCATGGGAACAGTCCAGCCCGAACTGCCAAGCCATGTCTTCCATGGACCGGAAACAAGCATCCTGGGACCGGTTTCGGATTCATAATCCTCATCAGCCAGGCTATCTTGAATCCAGTGGCCAAGTGAGCAAGGGACTCACGTCTGAGCATACCCTGCCACACTTAGGGCGAACAAAGCGATACAAAAGGGGATGATGGACGGAGCGTTTGAGCAAATCAAGCACTCACCCCCAGTCAACTGATCTGGGTTTAATCCATCACCATTCTTTAGCCCACTCAGCCACCCCATTTCAGATATGGCTATATGCAAATCAGTCTGACCCTGTGCCTCATGGGAACAGTCCAGCCCGAACTGCCAAGCCATGTCTTCCATGGACCGGAAACGAGCATCCTGGGACCGGTTTCGGATTCATAATCCTCATCAGCCAGGCTATCTTGAATCCAGTGACTGGGTGTGAGTGTTTGATTGGTCCGTCCATCACCACCCCCTTTTGTACCGCTTTTGGCCGCCATAAGTGTGGCAGGGTATGCTCAGACGTGAGTCCCTTGCTCACTTTGTCACTGGATTCAGGCAAGCCGGGCTGAAGACGGCTACAATGCCAGAAACCAGTCCTCGGAAGCTTGTTTCTGGTCCAGGGAAGGCATGGCTTGGCAGTTCGGGCTGGACTGTTCCCATGAGGAACAGGGTCCGACTGATTTGCATATAGCCATGTCTGAACTGGGGTGGCAGAGTGGGCTAAAGAACGGTGATGGATCAAACCCTGATCTTTTGACTGGGTGTGAGTGTTTGATTGGTTCAGATGCTCCGTCCATCACCACCCCCTTTTGTACCGCTTTTGGCCGCCATAAGTATGGCAGGGTATGCTCAGACGTGAGTCCCTTGCTTACTTTGTCACTGGATTCAAGCAAGCCGGGCTGAAGACGGCTACAATGCCAGAAACCGGTCCTCGGAAGCTTGTTTCCGGTCCAGGGAAGGCATGGCTTGGCAGTTCGGGCTGGACTGTTCCCATGAGGAACAGGGTCAGACTGATTTGCATATAGCCATGTCTGAACTGGGGTGGCAGAGTGGGCTAAAGAACGGTGATGGATCAAACCCTGATCTTTTGACTGGGTGTGAGTGTTTGATTGGTTCAGATACTCCGTCCATCACCACCCCCTTTTGTACGGACAGTGAGAGCACAGCTTTAGAACCTGACATGGGGGCTGACGCTGCTCGACAGCGCAGCAGAGGTTACAGTAGTGCGACAAGCACTGCGTCCGTATCTGAAGGCGACAACAACTGACAAGTTCATCACTGTGGAAACAGCTGACACTGGAATTGCTCCCCCAGACAGACTATATGAGACAGTCCTTTTAATTGAAGGTGACATACAACTTCTACATATGATATTTTGTTAGAGGAGGCAGACTGGCCTCCACCTTTCGTTTTGGCAGCTCCGAGATGGGATGAGGTAATCCTCCCTAGTTTCGCGCACACAGTGCCGAAGGAGCATGCGCAAAGTTTTGCAGAAGAGTGGGCTAAGGTGCTTGCACCAGCTTTGTACCGTAGTCAATGTGGGTGGGACAAACTTTGACCCAGACATGAGATTCCATTGTGGTCTATGCCACAGCCACAACCCCAATATCCCATGCTGCGTGAAGTGAAAGCTCCCATTGCAGAAATCCTTGAACAATTGGAATATCAAGGTGTGATTGAAACATGTGTGTCACCGATGAATAATCATATTTTTACTGTGACCAAACCTGATGGGTCATACCGACTAGTATTGGATTACCAACATTTGAACTCTCATTGTAGGACCTGCGCAGTACAGAATACTCACAGTTCTGCCCTTGTGGATAGTCTCGTGAGAAAACGGTTTAAGACCACACTTGACATATCCAATGGCTTTTTTATCCATAACCTGTCCTCTATGAGTAGTCAATGGACAGCTTTCACTTCTGGCGGCAAACAGAACCAGTTCAAAAGATTAGATATGGGCTACAAAAACAGCCCAGGCGTCTTTTGGAGAGACTCAAACCTGATGCGTGCTCGTATGTGGATGATATTTATCTCAAGGATGACGAATTATGGCAGCACCTGTGTCGCGTTGACCGCATCAATAGTATGTTTGCGGACTACGGTTACAAATATAACTTTGCGAAATCACATATTGCAGAGTATACAGTGTTATTCCAGGGCTATGGCTCAACAATGAAGGTCGAGGTTCAGCACCTCACTTCCTGGAGAAATGCGCTCCTACAACTCTGAAAAAACTACAATCTTTACTGTTTTTTTTTAATTTCGGGCGTACTTAAATTCCCGAATATGCCCAGCGAATCAAGCCGCTATATGCCTAGGTACAACCAACTGTTTTGAAATCTTGCTGGCTGCCTGAGCATTCTGCTATATTGCAATATTTGCAAGCGGATCTTCTTGAATCTAAATGCTTGCTGACTCATTATAACCTTACAAACCTGGTAATAAGAATTGTGTCAGGCCCAGTGGGTTTCACAAACTTGACGTTTAATGAAGGAGACACAGTCCCTATTGCTTACAAGTCACACTTGTACACTTTGGCTCAAATGCGCTTTTCTGTAGTGCAGATGCGATCCTAAAAGAGAGAATGCCGTCGCAGGGGAAATGTATGTTGGTTGTTACGCCATATCCTGCCCTAGAGGCAGTGACGAAAGTCAGTGTACCAAATTCAAAAGCTTTGCATCGTCGTTGGATACAATGGGCCACATCTTTGACGTCTCCGGATGCACATTTATTTTGTATTCCTCTTTGCAGACTCAAGAGTACTTGCAGTATGAATTTGTGCATCCAGCTCCTTTGTCCTTGCGTCCGCTGGAGGATTACCATTGTATCATTTACACTGACGGTTCGGCGCAACCGTCAACAGGATCTAAGCATGCTTATTCAGCAGCCTGCACAATAGTGGTGGGTACCATGGTGAATGGAGAGTTCAAGTCCAATGTCGTGCATACATAGACATTAGGGGACTGTACCGCCCAATTGGCAGAGCTACGGGCTTGCACTGGAGTATGCTGACCCTCATGTGACTACTCTAATTTTAAGTGACTCTTACTACTGTGTTCAGTCTTTCAATGACAATTTATTCTTTTGGACTTAGAATGAATACAGTGATTCCAAAGGTAGCACAATAAAACACAAAATGCTTTGAGTTCGAGTTGCAGAACTGAAAGAATGTCTGCCTCTCATGAATGTAATTCATACTCTTGGTCACCAGTGCTTAGGAGTACATGCTGTTGGTAACTATCATGCTGATCAAGCAGCAAAGACAGCAGTAGCAACATATGTAGAAGCAGCAGTTACATGTTACAAAAGTAAGATTGATGGTGACATCTTGGCAGCCATTGCTGCAACAGAGAAAGGAGGTAAATACCCTAGAGATTTCCCTTCTACATACTCTTATCATTTAAGTCCTGATAAAGTTCCCTATGTGAAAATTAACGACGTTGGTGATGGATAGATTCCCATGGCGGACCGCAGCCTCTCCTTGATAACAGCCGCTCATGAGGGCATGGCCTCGGCTTATGCCGGCATTTCATCGACTGTCTCTATCTTACAGTAGCGTTACTGGGGGTACGAATTGTACAAACAGACGTGTGATTATGTCCTTACTTGCGACATTTGCCAGCAGATCAAACCTTCAACTGCTGCACGCCCGCCACACACACAGCTGTACATATCTAATAAACCACTTTGGTGTGTTTATTTAGATAACTGCGGTCCTTTCTCCTCAGATACTGCATATAGTACATCTTAGTTCCAGTGGATTCATGCACACAGCTTTATTTGGCTCTGGCCACAACGTAGTGCTGATGCTCGAACTGTCATATGGGATTTGCCTGTCTTTGTGGGAATTTTTGCATGTGGCACCCTTCATTCGGACCAGGGTCCAGCATTTGCCTCTAAGGCGTACAAGGATGCCATGAGGTCTTTGGTGGTGCAGGTCAAATTTTCATCTCCATACTAGCCTGAGGGCAATAGTGTTGTGGAGCGAATGAACTGTGACTTAAAGCAATCCTTGACAGCTAGGGTTTTATGTACTGGCAAGAACTGGCTGGCCTATCTGTATAGCATTCAACGTGCACTTAATAATCTCCATAGAAGGTCTCTGGGTGGGCGGACCCCATACGAAATGCTCTTTGGCATAAAGATGTTCGTTCCGGATCTTGCGGGTCTAGACATGGCAGTGTCTGCCTAACCCTTTGACGTAGATGATCATTCTGCTGTATTACAGAACCCACAAGAGACTCATGACAGACTTGCAAAGGAACACTTGCCCTTCACAACTGATACTACACTTCAGATTCTGGTAGTTGGCTGGCTACCCCGAGTCGGTGATCTGGTCTATGAGAAGGTGGAGAAGAAGAAAGAGTTTGGCCCCTCATATCGAGCACCAGTTCTTGTACTTGGTGTGCAGGGTACTAGAGAAGGCATTTTACCTCCACCTCCTGGTCAAAGGGAAAACAGGTACATCTCTATTGACAATGTCAAATTACAACGAGTGGCCGATTCTTCTTAGTATGGCATCAGCAGTCTCTTGTCCAGCGATGCGGAGAAATTCAGTTTTGGTTCCGGCGAATACCAACAGGCCTGACATTGCCATTGAGATGCATACCATTACTAATCCTTTATTGAATCCACCGGCTGGTGATCCCAATGATGATGATACTGAGTACACTTACCCCACAGATGTGTCATTGCCTGGTGTGCACACAAGTGCTGTTGATCAGTCACGCTTTTCATTTGACACTGACTCTATAACATCGAGGTACCCATCAAAAGTTTCTATTTTTTTCTGGTTGGTTTAAAATACAGTTTTTGATACCCCCTTGGACTTACATTTGGCTGGTGCTTTTTTCAATTTTTTTTATTCATGTCAATTGGATTTGTGGTTGTATTGTTTTGTCTTGTAAATGGACATTATGTTAAAGAATGATCAACAATTAGGTTAATTGATGAAACTTTGGCAACCTACTCTTCGTCCCACATCATGAAGAGGGACCAGACTTTTGTCAACATCACAGCTTGGCCTGTATTAGATGGGATTGTGTGGGATGCTGTTAAATTTCAGATACACAAGCCCTACATGTAGAGTTCTTTAAATTGGAATGCGCATTTGTTGCTATGGAGTTGGAATGTTAGTATTGAAAGGAAGGTAGTTGAGCTGTGAAGCTGATGGAGGATGGAGCTGGAGGTACCTGATGTTAACTTTTAATAAAGAAGACTATCTTACTTATGTGTGGAGATCATCTTTAAATTGGCAACGAGGGAAACTGGAAGATATTTTACGCACGGGGCAAATTGATGTACCTTCACCCTTGGATTATCAATATTTATCAAAAGAAACCATCCTCTACATTGTGAGTACATTGAATAAATTCACTTATGACTATTGCAAATGATGAAAGAATTATAAGACTGGGAGCATAATATCCTGAAGATTTTTATTACTACATTAACTTATGGATTGATTGATGATGAATTTGATGTCTACACCATCTTTATAACAAGATTATTTGGTCAACATCATCTTCAGTCTGTTGATTCTTGGAGCTGAATGCTTGGAATGTGTAGAAAGCGCATTGTGGAATCTCAAGACTCTGACTACTGCACGACATCAACGAGTGTCATTACGTTTGGCAAGAATCTTGTATTTATAGATCACCAGATGAGAAAGCCCGGATTTGTGTATAAATACATTGTACCAAGTACGCTCGTTTTTTTTAACTATTCAGAGTGCCAAGAAGTTAGAGTCATGGCGTAATTTAAAAAAAATGCGTTATTTGTTGCATACAGGCGAGCGTGGTTAAACGCGAAGTGGAATCTTACCGCAATTTAAAAAAACGCGATGCTGTATAAAATCTTGAGCGCGAAGTCCAAACGCGATTCCCTGACAGAGTGCGAAGTCTATTCGCAAGCAGTGGAATTGAATTGACACTCCAACGTTCTTCTGCTAGAGCAAATTCCTTTAGAAATCAGCCGGAAGCACGTTGCTGTAGAGCAATTTCCTTTAGAGATCAGGCAGAAAAACCTCAACGTTGCGGATATCTTATAACTTTGGGAAGACTTTCATTGAATAACATCAGACATACCAGAAAGTTCAAAGTACTGACATCGATCTTTGTTTCTTGAAATCATCGTGGTCGAACAACTGTTGATGAGAGAAAGCAGCTTCAAACCACTCTGAAGAAAACAACAACCAGTCTAAAGAGAAGAACTCCACAAGGTTTTTATTTTAATTTATTGTGTTAGTTCATTATTTTTTTACTAACATTATTTCATTTACAGGAAAACCTACATAAAAGTATTCATCAAAGTACTGCATATTCGTATATTATTAGGAAGGATTTAATACATCAAAGGTAATTGCTGATCAAGGGTTAAGTACACCACCTTCCTGTTTGCCAACTCCTGGAGACCCTGTAATTCCATTGAAAGAATGGAAAAAATTATTTCTAACATATCTTAGCCACAGGTGCAGACAAATATGGCCCTGTACGTAAACAGGCCATATTATTACATAATCTAGGGGTAGAAGGACGTCATCTATACGAAAACCTTCCTGAAGTTTCGTTTGGAGTTGGAGATGGTCAGCCTAGCAATGTATATGAAATGAGCTTATAGATGTTAGAATAAAGGTTCACTACTAAGATAAATGTAGTTCTCGAAAGACATAAATTCTTTTGTAGAGTTCAAAAAGGAGATGAAGACATTGCAACTTTCGTTGCTGCCTTAAGAGGATTGTCTTTAACCTGTCAGTTTGAAAAGTTGGCAGATTCACTTATATGTGAGCACATAGTAAGGTATACAAACAATAAAAGAGGAGAGAAAAATTACTTATAAAGGATTCTACTTTAGAAGAAGCTATACAAATAGCTAAAGGTTTAGAACACACTGACCTATGGATTAAAAAGATGGATACATGTACTAATTCCATTACACCTAAAGATTTTAAATCTAAAGTTGTAGCATCTAAAAGCTCGGAGATTCAAGCATGTGTTGAGGAAACCAAAGTAATAAAATCAGTTGTCAAATCTCAACATACACCTATTAGCAAGAATTCTGATAAAGGGAGTGATTTTTTTCAAACCAATAAACCTCTTCCTAATTCTGGAGTACGACCTAGTATGTGCTATCGGTATGGGCACATAGCTTCCAGCACAAAATGTATGGGTAGAAATGCCATTTGTAGAGTATGTGGGAAAATATGTCATCTTGCTAAAGTATGTAGAACAAAAAGGCCCTTTGTACAAGAAGTTGATGATTTTTGCGAAGATATTCATGAAATTATACCTTATATAGACAACTTTGTTATTTCTCGAGTAAGTTCTTGCAACATCATGCCTAATAACAATGTTGATAATAGCGATGTTGTTGCTGAAAGCACGGATAAGTTAGAGAAACCGCATTGTATCATTAATTTAAACTTAAAGGGTGTGAGAATGTTAAATGATTCTGGTAGTCTATATACATTGTTGTCCAAAGAAATGTATTTTAACACATGGGTTGCATTAAGTTATGAAGAAGATTGGGATGCCCCTGATATCAAGGCAGTAGGCTATGGTGGAAAGACAATAGACATCTTAAGTCTCAAATGGATGGTGATCGAGTTTGAAAGTAAAAAAGTGTAGGGTTGTGTCTATTTAACCAAACAAGGATCAAACTTGTTAGGATGGCATTACGAAAAAGATCTAGGCATCATGTTGAATCCTAATGCACCCAAACCTGTAAGTTCTACTGTGGTACACAATGTTGAAAATTGTGATTCTCTGATAATGAAAAAATATCCAGATGTCTTTTCTGAAGAGTTGGGAAAACTAAAAAACGTCTCTCACAAAATCATACTTAAAAGAAATGCAACACCTGTCGTCCATAAAGTAAAGTCGGTACCACATCTTATGAGAGGTCCTCTGCAAGAAGAGCTTAATAAATTATTGAAATGGAATGTAATTGAGCAAATAGAGGCTTCAGAATGGTTGGCACCCATTGTTGTCACACCAAAAGATGGCGGTAAGAAAACTCATTTTTGCATTTACTTGCGTGATTTAAACAAAAATATGTGGGTTGATCGCCAGCCATTACCAAATATTTCAGAAATGTTGACTGCAATGGGAGGAGGTAGCGAATTCAGCATAATTGATATGCCTGCAGCTTACCACCAAATTGATCTCAATGAAGACTCTAGGCAACTCACATCATTTGTAACACCGTTGCGGGCATTCCGCTACTGCAGAACGCCATTTTGGCTAGCGTCTGACTCAGCGGTGTTTCAAAGAGTGATGCAAAAGGAGCAAAAGGATCTCTTGGGATTAAAAGATGTTCTTTGTTTCCAATATAATGTGCTGATTGTTGGAAAAGATCATGACAAAGTGGTTAACTAAGTTCTGATTCGCATGCGTGAACATGGGTTGACTATAAAAAGAGGGAAATGCCAATTAAGAAAGGATAGTGTAAATTATCTAGGGCATGAGATATCTAAGGAAGGAATGAAACCAAATAAAAGTATTGTTGATGCAAATAAAAATGCTCCTACTCCTACAAATAAGGATCAACACAAATGTTTTTTAGGTCTGGCAGAGTATTGCTCAAAATTTGTCAGAGGGGTCATTAAAATGTTTTTTTTTTTTTTTTTTTTTTTCAAAAACCTTTATTGAAACTTGCAAAGTATTACATGCGCAGGCCCACAACCACAGGGGCCGGCCGCAAGCGTATCAAATGAATCAGGATGTAGAAACAAGAACACGACCGAAAAAAGCAATATCATAGATACGTTATGTGTGAGTGCGCACTGCAAAGCATAAGGATATATGAGGTTTTCGTTTTTTTTAAAGTTATGTAGAGTAGGAACGGCTGCAGGAGCAATGGCGTCACACCACATAGTAAAATAAGAAGAGGTAAGGGGGGGACGTACCCCGCAGAGCAAACAGAATCAGTTGATGAACCACACAGTTGTCAAAACAATACAGTCGCAGAGGCGGACCTAGAGCAAAAACAATACGACAGCAAACAATAAAGCAGAGCACCATTCTGAAAACTCGCCCCCCAGTAACCTAAAGGCATAGTTGAGTGTAGAAGCCTTATTAAGAAAGGAAAAAGGGAAAGAAAGACAGCCAACCCTACTAAAGAGGTAAAGAACCCTCCCAGAGACAGACGGAAAAAGAAGAAAGGGACCATAGAACAAAACAAACTAAAATAACAAACCCCCCCCACACCCGCCACCCTACACCACTGTAATGGCTACGGCCTACCCCACTAACAGCGTGCCTGTCGCCCAGGAACTGCCCCAAAGGAGAAGGAAAGAAAAGAGAAAGCGGAGGAGGAGAAAGCAGACACACTCCCGGACTCCCATGCCCACCGCCAACAGCAACCACCCGGAGACACAATAAAACCAATATTCAGCAATTATACAAACCAGTCACGGTAGGATAAATAACAGCCACCCAATTCCCATCACAATATAGGCACAACCCCGGCATTAAGAAAAGCTATTATATCGGAACCCAGCGATAAAGTTCAGCCCTGGCCAGTACGGTCCGTCCTAAGAGTCCTTGCCACTCGATCCGCCATTTTGATGGAAAAGGCAGAACGTCCATAAAAGTTCTTTACAGCATAAGAGGATCGAAAACAGGATAAAAGTACATGGCTCGAACTAGGAAAGATGTCCAAGAACAGCGAGCATCCGAAACCATCAGCAAGTAACTCGTGGCCACATGGAAGTTTGTCCATAGAAGTGATGGGTGGCAGCAGGGTCAGGCAAAAGACACTAGTGAGAAGCACGGGCTGGCTAGCCGGCAATAGGGGGCCGTCGAGAATCATAAAGTCCGGGCGATGCACAGAGACCCTGACCTCTGAGATGCCATGCATCGCTGGTACCATCTCCAGCTGGAGACCAAACGAGGTGTCGTCCTCAGGTGCCAGGATACCGTCCACTTTCACCATCAGTGTCCGGAACACAGCGACTGTGTGCGAATGGAGCGCCCCAATGGCGCCACAACGGCCCGTAGTGATGGCGTGCCCTCCGTCTGCTCCATCTCCTCTCGGTAGGTGACAGAGCCGGGTTCGGACCCCGGAGGCCGGCTGCTCCGGAGTCACAGGCCACGTAAATCTGATCACAAATAATGGGCGCTCCTCGTCTTATAGAACACACCTTCGCCGTTAGGGAGGACCCAGCCCGTCGACCCCCACGCGGCAGAAAGGGCTCCGGGCGCCGGGCCTCCACCACAGCAGCCGGCGTGGCACGCTGGCGTGTCCCAGGTGTGGATCGTCAGAAAAATCAACAATTCAGGCACTCTTCGGGAGACCGGGCTCAGTCCGGGTCTCACGGCCGATGTTGTTCAACTCCGACTCGGGTAGTCTAGAAATCGAGGCCCCGGCTTCAACACGATGTTAGGCCGAGAATAGAAACACGGCGTATCTTCGTCAGCCGATAAGGTAAAAATCTCGGGATTGCACCTCTGGAAGCAGTAGACCTTCATAGACAAGAAAATCAGGTGTGCAGACAGGATGAAAGACAGGATAATCGAGCTGTTGGCGGAGGTCGACGGAGCCGGGAGCTTATGCGGCCATCTTGATTCGTAGCGTAGCTCCTCCCCTCTTCACTGAAATTGTTGAACCGTTATGGGCACTAATGAAATCTGGTGTGAATTTTGTATGGTGTGATGTGTGTGAGAAAGCATTCAAGAGAGTCAAAGATGTTATTTTGTGTGCACCTAGTCTTGGGCATTTTGATGTCAAAGCCAAAACCTTCATTACAACTGATGCATGTGCGTTTGGAATTGGGGCACACAAGTAATTCATGAAGAGGAAAGGATTATTGGATTTGCGTCCAGGAGATTACAAGGAGCAGAAACATCATATTCTGTAATAAAGAGGCACTGGCATGCTGCTGGGGAATTAAACATTTCAGATACTTTGGGGGTAATTAGAATGGCGGACGGACTTAGTCTGCCTGTCATCCTATCGTTGTTTGGGACCGCCCGCCATAAGGGCGGGGGTCCCGTGGGGGGATTAGGATGCACCCGCCACTGTTGTGGGCGCATACTGCATTTTTAGCATTGTGGCGGGCGGTGCTCTCAGCACTGCCCGCCACAATGCTAAAAATGCACATATGCATTTGCATTAACAAAGCGGCAGGCACCCCCCTTGTGCACCCCCCACCTGTCCTTCACTCCGGGGGCCCGCAGGGGCCCCCCGAAGTGAAGGCCGCATGCCTTTTTGTGGCGTCATCGCCGCCACGTAAAGGCATCTGTTTTGGGCCATGCTAATATGGCTGGCGGTGTCTATAAGACACCGCCACCATATTCAACCTTTTCCGCCCCGGCCGCAAGGCGGCCGGGGTGGAAAGTCCTTTCCGTCCGCCGCGGTCCCCCCCGCCATCCTAATATGGTGGGGGGAATTTAGGTGCGGATGGCGGGTGGATTGCCCCCGCCAGGCTGGCGGAGGCTACCGCCAGCCTGGTGGGGGCAATCCGCCCGTCATCCTAATGGGCCCCTTTGTTTGGGGTTTTCCATTTAGGCTTAGGACTGAAAATAAACCACTTGTCCACTTGTTTAAAGGAGGAAAGGGATTGGAAGAGAGTATAACTCCAAGAATTTCAAGGTGGATTTTATCTGTGCTTGAATATAATTTTGAAGTTGAATATATGAAGAGACTTAAAAATATATTGGCAGATTGTTTATCCAGAATGCCCGTTACTGTGAATGAAGAGGAATCTGAAGTTGAGGTTGATGTGATAAAATATGGTGAGGAGCAAACTTTTGACAAAGAAGAATGGGACGTTGCTATGAGGAATGATGAGGTGTTACAAAAAGTGTTGCATGGTGTGTCTAAAGGTTGGGGTGGTGATCTCATTCAAGACTTGCGCTTTAAAGCATTTAACAATATTGAAACAGAGTTGAGCGACAGAGAAGAGAAATTATGGAGAAGGGATAAGCTAGTTCCACCAGAAAGTCTTAGATTTAAGATTGTCAATATTGCCCATGAAGGGCATTTGGGCAGAAACATGACCAAAAGACGTGTACGTCAGTCATTCTGGTGGCATGGATTAGATAAAGATGTTGAAGGTGTTGTTAAGGAATGCTATTCTTGTGCCACAAGTGATGAAAACAGGGTTGTGTGTCAGCCTCCTCTTGCCTGTGTAAAATTTCCTGTTCGCCCCTGGGAGAAGGTGGCAATACATATTCTTGGACCAATTTCCAGATTGGGTTGAAGCTGCAAGTTTATGATGGTTTTAATAGATTACCATTCTAAATGGTTTGTTGTTGAAACAGCTGACAACATCGTCATGGAAAAGGATATTACATTTCTTGATAAAGTCTTCATGAATGAAGGAATTGCTAAAATACTTGTGTCAGATAATGGACCCCAATTAGTTTCTAAGAAGATGGAAGAATATCTTTTGAAGATGGGTGTGAAGCATGAAGGAGGTGCCATGTGTAGACCTTAAGCCAATGGTTTAGTGGAAAGGACAAACTGGTTGATTATGGATAACATACAACTTTCATTATCCAATGGGTTGTCACGGACGGATGAGCTTAAGAGGTTAATGTGGTCTTATAGAGTGCCTCCACATTCTGTAACAAGAGTGTCACCTTTTGTTTCCCTTAAAGGGCGTGAACCAGGACTGAAAGAATTACCTGGATGGTTGAAGGACAGAGATTGTGTGTGGGTAGATTGGGAAAGAATTAAGAAGGATGTCACTGAACAGCAAGCTGTTGCTTCTAGCTATTACAATTGTGTGAAAGGAGTCAAGCTTCCTAGTATAAAGATTGGTGACTGGGTAGTAGTAAAGCATGGTGGTGTTGTTACAAAAGGTGACAGCAAGTTTTCCAAAGCTTATCAGGTAAAAAATGTAAAGAAGAGTGTTGGTATTTTGGATGATGCGTCAGCTTGGAGCTTTGGAAATATTGCCAAATGTTGTACTCCTCAACCGTCAAAAAGTGATTAAAGGTTGTACCACTCACTTACTAAAAGGTAACTCACAAGCATTAATAAGTGATTAATGTTCATTATCTTTTATTTTCTGAAAATTGTTTTGCAAATTTATATTGTGATCTTTATTTACGATGTCCTTTAATTCTTAGTTGATATGAATGTGATATATCATATATATCACATAATCGTATAGGGGGAAGATGTGTAGAGTTCTTCAAATTGGAATGTACATTTGTTGCTATGGAGTTGGAATGTTATTATTGAAAGCAAGGGAGTTGAGCGGTGAAGCTGATGGAGGATGGAGCTGGAGGTTCCTGATGTTAACTTTTAATAAAGAAGACTATCTTACTTATGTGTGGAGATCATCTTTACACCACAGATGTTATAAATGTACCCAACGTACTTCGTGTTTCAATGGGGCATGTTGTAAAACAAAACATACGCTCTGACAATTGGGATGTCCAAGTCGTATAGGCTCTCTCTCTGATTCTGAATATTATGCTGCTTTTGATGCTGAAGATTTGTACTTACACTCAGCTAATTATGCAGACTTATTCTGCTACCAACACTATGGCAATCATTTTCTCCATAAAGCAAACACATTTAGAAATGTAGTTAATTATACACATAGGAACATTGTCCAGTTCCCATTGAAGGCAGCTCGAAAACCCTTTTGAAAAAGTTTACTTATGTTACTGATTTTAATCAATCCAATCCTGACGCCTTTTATTTTAAGATGACTGCTAAGTCCTCTTTCAAAGTTAGACTCACCCACACTAAATTACTGTATTCAAAGTCCTTTATCGATCAATTAGCAATAGGGGGCTATGAGCTGTGGAAAGATACTATTGATCTTAAATCTGTTTGGAGTTCTAAAAGCGGGCAAGTGCAGGGCACTGAAGCTTTGCATCGTGCATATCTCATCCCGAACCATATGTTGTTTTTGAACTTGAAAATGAAATGCCCCTTCCATTCCTGATTTAGGGGAATACCCTACATGGTACAATCATACCGATAGGTCCATTGCTGAATTGCAGTCCCTAATTCTAAATTCCTCTTTTAATATTTCCAGCTTTGATCCCCAAGGTTGGTTATTGTGGCAAAAAAGTTGAGATTCATGCCAACATTGTTTTTTGGTTTTGGCCATTGGCTATACACAGGTTAGGGGGGACCCCCATTTTGAAAACGCCCATTCTGTTACTACCTATTCAGTAGGCAAATTATGTCAGAATTGGCTTAAACATTCCACTTTAGCGTCAATTACACTTCATTTGTCCGAATTGACTGACGATCTTGATTTGAATGACTTTGTTAAAGGCCCTGTAGGAGGCAGGTCAAAAAGATGGATATATGCTATTTACATACGAAGTTTGGAAACTGTCTCAATCTGAAGCTGCTTCTAGATTAAGAGCTAATGATCAAGCTAATTTTGAAAAAGTGTTTGCAGTTGTTGATAATTCCATTAATACCCTTTCTTCCCAAATTTACACATTAGATAATATTGTTTCATCTGTTGTTGATATTGTACAAGATGACGTGTCTGTTGTGTACCATGGTCAAAATCAATTACGTTCCATTATGCAGTTTGCTTGGGCTTTACAAACTTTAAAATCTGGGAAAGTGCCTTGGGACTATATGAATACCTCTTCTCTATTTTTACTGTTCAATTTGACTTAAAAAAACAGTTTATGTCTCTGAAGGAAGCTGCTTATTCACGTTTTAATATTGAAAAGTTGGAACCTTTACCTTTTTCTGTTGGCAAATGAAATTCAGCTGTATGGCTCATTCATGGGTTGATAACCCTGCCCTTTCCCTTGTTTACATTCAGTGAAAGTATGAAACACTATGCCATAGGCAGATATGAACCATTGGGATGTGCCTATCTCCATGAAGTTTAGTCTCTGCCATTTACCTATAGGTGCCTGAGGGAGGGTAAAGAAGTTTATTTAAAGGGTGAAGAGTGTACTTCTACACCTGATCACTAACTGGTTTGCCAGAGCATACAATTGCACGGCTCGTGTAACATGCAAGCTCCAAATTTAGCATGTATTTTAAAGGGTAATCCAGTCCCAGCAAAAACACCAACATTCCCATTGCTAGCTAATGGTAGCTATTTACTTTTAAATTATGAAGATTGCTGCGGTATGCTGGCAGGGATTCCATACATTGTGACTGTCTCCCAATGTGTAGTTTGCTATACAAATTTGCTTTTTCCACCCCCACATGGGAAGACGCCCTTACTTCTTCCCATGAAACATTTGTTCCTCATGTGGCAAATACCCGCACCGAGGTGCATGCGCTTTTAAATACTGATCTCCCACTTCATTTTGGTGCTTTGATTCACACAATATTCAAGGCGTCGTCAACAACTGGCTTGGCGCATTTTTTCAAAGTAGTAAGCTCTGGCCTTGTGACTTCAATCCAAACTATATTTGGCGTGATACCGACATTTTTTCATTCTATTTTTTCCAGCATCTTTGGCGGTTTACCATTGATTCTCGCCTTGGCTGCCGGTGTACTGTTGTTGCTTTGCTTGCTCAAAATTGGCTGCACAATCTGTGTCACAAGACGGCCTGCTCCGGCTGCTACAGCTTCGCAACCGGATGCTTGAATACTATGGAATGCTACCTCTGGCCACCTTGATTGAAGCATATGGATTATCCTTCCGGTTTTCATACTTTACATGCGTTCAGCCTGTTTTCCATTGCCTCGATTACTGATATGAATGGGCTCTGGATTTGTGTATCTGCAATACAGTGTCTCCTTACCCGGTTTATGTTCAACTGATGAGTCCCTTAGTAGCTCATGAGTTGGACTGTTCTGGTATCGGGGTTATGGCCTGTGCGGCAGTGCATGGAGTCCTAGGCAATTGGAATATATGTGCGGCTACACATGACTTCCTGGCACATAGTTATATTGAAGAACACCTGAGTTGTCCTCTGATGGTTCTAGAGGCTCCAGCTATCAAAGAACATGTATGTTCCTTCCCGTTGTTAAATTGGATGGCTGAAATATTTTCTGATGATAACAATAACTTCCTCTTGGAGGCGGTTGCAGCGTACTGTTCCTATACACTGATGGATTGAATTGGCATATGTCCAGCTTCAACACGTAATGTACTCATTTTTTTTTCTCTTTTTTCCATTTCCATGATGGCCAGTATACCGTCGCTTTTTGTTTTTTGAATTTTTTCTTACTATTTCGAGATTTTTACTTCCAATTATCCATTTTAGCAAATTTTGAACTTGGTTCTGTCTCACTCGAACTTGAACTCTGCATTCCTAAATTGCCTCCCTTCTTGTACGTGTTCCGATCAGGGGAGGGTGTAGTGAAGACAGGGCCCTGCTTGCACACATTGCTATGTTAGCATAAGCTAATTAGTAGTTAAACACCATTTTGCCACTTTGCAGCTTTTGCACACAACACTACATGTAACTTGTTGTATGTTAAACTGCTTGATTTCTCTCGCATGGGAATGTCTTGCTTTCAACATCCCTAGACTTACATCGCGACCTTAGTCTGTACACTGCGTGCAGAAGCCTTCATGGTCACATAACAATGTATGCTGTTATTCAGGTTGATCGGCCGCCTCTCTAGACATAACACGAACCAAGCTGCAGCTAACTGAAATTCTAGTGCCTTTAATATTGTACTGCATGCATGATTTGGGCACTTGGTTAAGAATCATTTTCCAGTGAGAGAGAGCTTTGTTGATCCTGATGTGATTCACATCTCCTGATCTTGGAGGTATGGGGTTCCCCATTCAAGCCTAAGAGACCTTCTATTATTATAAAACCTAGTTCCTATCAGGGAGGGTGGTTCACAAGGCGCTATAGGACCTGTTTCCACTATAATTATAATATGATTTCTCCCTTTGTGTTTTATGGAATTGTAACAATGCTGATTCTATTATTTTTAATCATATGCCTGCTTATGTTAGCAAAATACTGCATCTTAGAGCACATCATTAAAATAAACATTTTAAACATTTCCGTGTCTCTGATTACTCACGTTGTAGACTGGTATGAGAATAAAAACGAAGGAGTGTTCTTGATTCCCACCATTCCTGAGAGTACCCTAAGTTGCATGTTCTGGGTTGTCTAATCATTGGTAGCTTCACTATAGGATGGAGCACTAATGAGATACTGATGCTAGTCGGTTAGGGGTTTTGGGTACTGAGGTGAGTTTTTGGTACACCACAATTCATTGAGGTCCTGGGTTCCTGTGCACAGTTCTGTGTATGAGCAGAATCTCCATAACACAACATTTCTCTTGCTTCTTTCTGTACTTCTCTTCTTTCTTTCAGCACCCCACCTGCCTCTTTCTGTACCTCTCTTGCCTCTTTGTGCACACCTCCTACCATTTTCTACACCCCTCTTGGCTATTTTTGCACTGCACTGCTCTTACTTCTTTCTGTACCTCACTTGCCTCTTGCTGCACCCCTGTTCCCTGTTTCTGCACCTTTCGTACCTGTTTTTGAACTTCTCTTGCCTCTTTCTGCACCTCTGAGTTAGAGGTAGTTTTAATCCCCCTGCCCTATCATGTAATAGGGCCTTACAGGGGAGGTCACGGCAATCACAGGGGTATCCCAACCCATTGTGTACCCTAGTGTATGTAGGTGTTTTCACTGTATTCTAAAGGGTCCATTAGGATGGCGGGCAGATTGCCCCCGTCAGGCTGGCGGTAGCCACCGCCAGCCTGGCGGGGGCAATCTGCCCGCCATCCTCACTCGTTTTCCCCCGCCATATTAGGGAGGAGACCTCGGCGGACGGAAAGACCTTCCGCTGCTTTTTTCGCCCCGGTCGCCTTGCTTCCGGGGCGGAAAAGGAAAAGGATTAATATGGTGGCGGTGTCTATCACCGCCAGCCATATTACAATGGGCATTTGACAATGCCTTTCCGTGGCAGCAATGCCGCCACGGAAAGGCATGCGGTCTTCACTCCGGAGTGGGTTGTGGGTTTATAGGGGAATAGGCTGGGAAGTATTTTAATTGTAATTAAGTAATGATTTATTGATTTATTTTTGTTTTTTATTTTTATTTTAATTTTTTAGTATTCATAATGACATTATTTTCAATTAATTAATAATTGGCAATTCAATTTTTTAATTGTTAATTAACTTTTTTAATTGGTAATTAATGTGGGTAATTGGTAACTAATTAATGTTTTTAATTGGTAATTAATTTTGTTAATCGGTAATTAATGTTTGTAATTGTTAAATAATGTTTGAAATTGGTAATTCATTTTTTTAATTGGTAAATCATTTTTAATTTTTAATTAATATTTTGTATTTGGAAATAAGTTTTTTACTAATTGGTAATTAATGTTTTATAAAAAGTATATTTTGGTATAAAAAATAATTTTATTGTTTAATTTTTTTAAATTGCTAATCAATTTTTATTCATTAAAATGTTGTTTTTTTAGAAAAATCTTTTATTTTTTAATATTTATTATTTGGTAACCAATATTTATTAATTAATATTTATTGGTATATATTGTTAATTTATTGTTGATTAATTATTCAATTGTAATTATGTTTTTTATAATTATTAATGGCTATATGTAAATGATGTTGAGTTGTTTAAAATGTAAATTATTATTTATTTTAAATACAAAAATTATTTATAAATATGTTATATTTAATTTCTATGCTATCCAACGCTTTCCCTACTGTTGCACTCACTGGTGTGGGAACAGTAATTTTTACCCCTACGTTATCCAACGCTTTCCCTACTGTTGCACTCACTGGAGTGGGAATAGTAATTTTTACCTACCCGCTATCCAACGCTTTCCCTACTGTTGCTCTCACCGGAGTTGGAATAGTAATTTTACTCTAGCGCTATCCTACTGTTGCACTCACTGGAGTGGGAATAGTAATTTTTTCCACACCCCCTATCCAACGCTTTCCCTACTGTTGCACTCACTGGAGTTGGAATAGTAGTGATTACCCCTACTCTATCCAACACTTTCCCTACTGTTTCACTCTCTGGAGTTGGAATAGTAATTTTTACCCACCAGCTATCCCTACTGTTGCACTTACTGGAGTGGGAATAGTAATTTTTACCCCTACGCTATCCAACGCTTTCCCTACTGTTGCACTCTCTGGAGTCGGAATAGTAATTGTTACCCCTACGCTATCCAACGTTTTTCCTACTGTTACACTCTCTGGAGAGGGAATAGTAATTTTTACCCCTAAGCTATTTAATGCTTTCCCTACTGTAGAATTTTCTGGAGTGGGAATAGTAATGTTATGTTCTATGCTATCCAATGTTTTCATTACTGTAGTTTTTTTTTGGACTTTAAAAAGTAGTTTTATTTATTTATGTATTTAATATTTTTTGTGTTTTTTTAGATAATGTTGTATTTAATTAACTTTAAAAATATTGAAAGTATATTTAATTTTTTTAATTTATGAAATATAACTATTTATGTGTATTTATGTTTTATGTTATGTGTATGTGTATAATTATTAAAACTTATTAAGTAAGTATATATTATATATTTTAGGTATATTTTTTATTAAAGTTTTATTGTTACATATGTATTATTTATTAATTTTAACCATTATTAAATATGTTTATTTTATTTATAAGTATTATTTGCTTAATTTTACTTTTTTTTACAGAAACAAACGATATTTTTAATTACGATATTTTTAACATCGTTCTTTTTTTTCCATATTTTTGTACTTACAATGTTGTAGATAGGGTGTCGATATACTTGCCTTTGAGGAGCCCAGAACGCTAGCAGGAGACTCGAGCTCATCCAGCAAACCGGGAGGTTGAGACAATGGCAGGCAACGAGGGGAAAAATGGGCAACTCCCTAAGAAAACCAAGCCGGAGGTACACAGTGATTCACCAATCAAACGTAAACCTGACATCAACGCCACCCTAGATATGATACTCAATAAGTTAGCAGAAGTCCACGAGCTGGCAAGGTCAACAAAGTGAACAACTGATGCAATTCAGCACGAACTGGCGTCCGTCAGAGCGGACATACATGCGGCGAACAACAGAATAAGCATAGTGGAACAAAGAGTCAGTGTTGTAGAAGATGGAGACCGCCATACGAAACAAGCAGTCGCGTCACTAACAAGGACCACTGAAAAACTCCTAAAGCAGACCACGGAGCTGGAAGATCACAGTAGAAAAGGCAACCTAAGGATCTTAGGCATACCAGAGGGAGAGGAGAACAAAGCGGGCTCATGCATGGAGATGTTACAGGAGCTAATACCGAAGCTCACTGACGTCAAGTTCGACACCCCGTTCGAACTAGACAAGGCATACAGAGTACCAGCAATCCGAACGACTAACGGAGCAGGACCAAGACCAATAATATGCAAACCACTAAAAACGTATCAAACTGAAGCCATCTTTAAAGTAGCAAAAAAGACACAAAACCTACAATGGAATAGCCAAAAAATTGTGATCACACAGGACTACTCAAAACCCACGGTGGACACAAGGAAAGGCTTCCTGAATCAGCGAGACAGACTTAGAAAGGAGGGCATCCTGTTCTCTTTCGTGGGACCAACAAGTTTCAAAATCACAGACAAAGGGAGGTCACACTTCTTCTTGTATCTGGAGAGCTAACCAGATACTTAAATGGACCAATACAACACGCAATGGAAACAACAAACCCACAATCAATCAAAAGAAGGTCCTCACCGGACCCTCGAGTGGAGTAAAAACCAACACCATCTCCACCATCTCGAAGGCAACACAGTACGCAAGGCCGAAAACGAGCCTCTACCGATAGGGGACAAACTACCACAAGCTAACGGAAGAAAAGAACAATAAGTGAACAATAAAAAGACCGATTCTACCTCAACCTATCGGAAGAAAAGAACAATTAAAGGACAATAAAGAGACCTATCTACCTCAGGAGACAACGCACGCGTACACTCCACAAACTAAAGAAGAGAGCACAGGAAGAACCGAAGAGTGATTCAGGTGCGCCTGGACAGAGCACCGAACCCGTTGAAGTGGTGTGCGGCGTTTTCATTAAATTGGAGGTCTTTTGCTCAAGCATGTTCTGCGAAGATGCCCCAAACCTCGCCGCCAGCACCAGCTGTTATGCCGCTCCCCCCGCTTGGGACATTTGCCCGTGTATATATATATATTCACTGAAAAAACCATAGGTTATAGACCATATATAGTTAGGAATTAGCATTTAAAAAACCTTATTTTACTCACACAAAACCATTGAAATTCCATATATAGTTAGTTGCACTAACTATATATCGCGCACCTGCAATCCACTGCTGATCATGTCACATATTACATCATTCATGACATGGTCAGTGACATCACTGATGACATCACTGATGACATCTCAAATGACATCACTGATGACATCTCATTTGACATCATTCTTGTGCTAATACGATAAACCTCTTCAGACTCTAATATAACCTTAGATACACTCAGTGTATACAGACACACACACTTCCACTCATCCATGGAGTTACTCACACACCCAGTCAGTCATGCAAAGAAACAATCTCATCTCCATTTCTTCAACTATACAGTTAAACACACCTTACTTATTGAAACATATACTAACACATATTTACTCTCTTATACAATCCCTGATACAAGTTCACAATGATCGATACAACCACTCACTCATTCGGTGGCTCTCATGCACAGTTATTTATATATGCCAACTCTCACATGTACTGTGTTTTACATATGTACTTACTATGACATGTAGCATTGAGATATCCATTCACTCATCAATACACTCATGCACACAGTCAACTGCCCATGTAGCTGTTTCCACATGCACTCTTGAACTCATACACCTAGTGAATAAACTGTTCACACATCTATGCATAGAGTCACACACCTTCCAGCCACCCCCACACAAACTCAATCTCCCATAGAAATACTTGGGCAAGCAATTAATAACACATATAGCCTCTCGTATAGCTAATGATCAACACATGCAGCAGTTTACAGAACAACAGACATAATGATGCACAAATTAAGACAGTTTAGTCACTAACCCATGCATTCAGTGAGACACATTTAATCACTCACTCATACAGTCAGTCACGCACCTACTAAATCCTTCATCCAGACACTTATACATCCACTCATTCTTCAATATGTAAGATATATTTTAACTTTACAGAAACATACAGTCACTGGATGTTGTCATCAGTGATGTCATCAGTGATGTCATTTGAGATGTCATCAGTGATGTCATCAGTGATGTCACTGACCATGTCATGAATGATGTAATATGTGACATGATCAGCAGTGGATTGCAGGTGCGCGATATATAGTTAGTGCAACTAACTATATATGGAATTTCAATGGTTTTGTGTGAGTAAAATAAGGTTTTTTAAATGCTAATTCCTAACTATATATGGTCTATAACCTATGGTTTTTTCAGTGAATTTTCAAGGTTTTGTAAATGCTAATTCCTAACTATATATGGTCTATAACCTATGGTTTTTTCAGTGAATTTCATTGGTTTTTTAACAGCTAATATCTGTAGCTGTAAAATGTATTCTTCTTTAAATCCAAAAATATATTTTATATGTTTATGAATATTTTTTTTTTTAAATATTTTTTTTTCTTCGTTCCCGCTTCGCGAATCAGGAAGCTTCCCGTTAGCTGACCTTGATGCCGCGAAATAGACCGCGAGCCGGTAAACGTTTCTTTACCGCAAGTGCCGCGTTAGAAAACAACATCGTGACGCCTCCCGTCCGCATGACGTTCCACGTTGTCGCTTGATACGTCATATGACGTGCTACGTTAGCGAACTGGTACGCGAAGCGAGTGCCAAAGCGCAGGTTTCTGGAAGCAAACAGGGAGGCCCTGCAAAGCGCTTAACGTAAACACAGCAAGTCATGTGACTTGGTAATAACACTTTTCATTGGTTCATTTCACTTTTGGTTTCCTAATGATGTAAGACTAGGTCATATAATCTAAAATGAACACTTTTGATTGGTTGAGAACTCTTGTTTTTCCCAAATGATGAAAATCCCTCCTTCTTTCCTCACTCTGACTTTCATCATTGTGAGAGAAAGACCCTTTGTGATCACTGAGCAATGGCTTCTTTAGTAGCTTCAGCTGGTGCTTCCCCACCACCTCCACCACATCCAAGGAAGAGTGGACCACCTGCTCAAGTTGTAATTCAACAAGAAGAAGAAGAAGAGGAACAGGAGGACGAGCACGAAGAGAGGCAGTTTTTGCCTGAGCAGCCCAAGACGTCTCACCGGAAAGAAAACTTCATTTGGCAATTTTTTAAAATTCCCAAAGGTCAGAAAAAAGTAAATGCAAGATACGTAACTTGCCTTATATGTCAAGATAGACTGTCCAGAGGGACCGACAAAAAATACAGTTTCGGAAACTACACAATGCATCGCCATATGACTAGGTGGCATCCTAACAACTACAGTGCTGCACAGTTTCGGAACGACCTAGATAATCTCCCTATTATGGCCAGAAGATCTGTTGTACCGGAAGTAACGGGACCAGAGGGCAGGGAGATGGTGCCAAAAATACAAATGAGATTTGGTGAAGTAAAACACACCTGCGTATTTTGCGATGGATTCATTTCCTACGGAGAAAGAAGCATCACTCTGATCAACAGAGCTATTGACTATCATATGCAAGTTTGTCCGAAACGCCCAAAATAATAAATACTTCTTTTTTTTGTTTTGTTGCTCCTGTTGAGCCCTTTACAATGAATCGTTTTCATTGCCCCCTCCAAGAAAAACCCCAAAAAATATAAAACTGTTCCGAAAAATTCAAAAACAGTAAAAAAATGTTCAGAAAAATAAAAAAAAAAGTTCTTTTCAGAACTACCTCCCCGTTATTAAAAAATTGGTACAATATTTGGAACTGTGCCAACCTCTATTTCTCTTAGTTCGCTTCCTAGTTCGCTCGCTGGTACGCGAACTGGAAGCGAACCAAAAACAGTAAGTATAAGGGAAGGAAACACACACTTATGTTAAAAGAAAGACAGCTATAGGGGAGTAAACTAGAGATACTATTACCCATAATCCACTACTGATGATGTCACATATTACATCATTCATGACATGCTCAGTGACATCATCAGCAGAGGATTGCGGGTTTTTTGGCAACATGCCTTATCCACGGTTTAATAACGCTGCCTTTTGCTTTATATAAGTTTTCAAATTGTATGAAATATATACCAATAGGTCTTTATGAACCTTTAGGTAGTGCTTTTGTTCATGAGGTCTGGTCGCTTCCATACACATACAGATGTTTCAAAGATGATCAAGAAGTTTATCTGAATGGAGAGGAATGCACTGAGACGCCAGATCATTCACTAATGTGTAGGCACATACAGTTACACGATTCATGCAACAAACACCGACCAAATATGGCTTGCGTGTTGCAAGGCACGCCAGTTCCTGCTATCATCCCCACGTTCAAGTTGTTGGAAAATGGTAGTTATTTGATGCTCAATAATGAAGATTGTTCTGAGTTAATTAAAAGTATTCCTTTTATCGTAACAGTAAGTGAACGGGTTATTTGCTGCAGAAATGTTCTATTTCCTCCCACACATGAACATAGGGAGTTTTCAATCTGGCCACAAATACCAACCTTGGGACACGTTTCAACGGCATGACAAGAATAAGAGCTCTTTTGTCTCAGAGAGAGGTGGCCTTGAGTTCGGCCCGTGAAACTTTCGTACTTCACATAGCGAACACCCGTACACAGGTTTGCCTTTCAATTTCAGCAACATGTTTCCGACTATCTTTAACGCATCCTCCACAAAATCCCTGGCACACTTTTTTAAAGTTGTTACCAGTGGTCTCGTGACTTCATTTGAGAAAATCTTTGGAGTCATCCCTGCTCCCTTTCATTCCATTTTCTCCACTCTGGTTCGTGGATTGCATTTTTACTTGCATTACCAGCGGACGCTCTTGTGCTTTTTTACATATTTAAATATGGATGTCCCTCCTATGCAACCTCCGACCCTGCAGCTGCTGACACTGTTCCGCAATCGCATGCTAGAATATTATGGCACAATGCCGTTGGCGATATTAAGCACGGCATATGGATTATCTTTTCGGTTCTCCTACTTCACCTGTGTCCAGCCTGTATTTCACTGCCTGACCTGTGATTTCGATTGGGCCATTGATTTGTGTCTCTGCGGACCGGTTTCTCCTGACGTCGACTTTAATCAGCTGATGACTCCTATCATTACTCACGAGTTGATTTGTCCTGGCGAAAGGATTATGGCTGTGGCATTGATGCATGGACTACTTGGTCCCTGGAATTTACTGGCGGCAGCACAGTCTTTCTTGGAACACAGCTTTCTTGAAAACCCACCGAGCTGTCCTCTGATGGTGATAGAGGATCCGGTGCTGGGAGAGCACGTATGTTCTTTTCCGCTTTTAAATTGGATGGCTGAACTGTTTTCGGATGAAGACGGTGACTTCCTATTGGAGGCTGTTGCAGCTTATTTTGCATACACAGTTATGTCATAGACCTTTTTCATGTTTCATATGCTGAGTACTAGCATTTCATTGACAATTCATTGACTTATTTGTCAAGTTTTTATTATTTACCTTGCCTATTGGCTTAAGACTCGATAAAGTACTTGGCTGTTTTATTTTTCTTTAGCATTGAATTTTCCTAGTTTTTAATGCTTTACCTTGCGGACCGTCCACATATAAACTTGCAATCTGCTCTCATGAGATGGCACTTCTATTATCTTATTCAGTTCGTTTCCGGATCATGAGGAGGTGTCATCTAGGTCCTGGATATCTTTACACCGTGTTAAGTTAGCATGGGCTCATTACCGGTTTAAACGCCATTTTTCCTTTTTTGCAACTTCTGCACACGACACTTAGTTGTTGCTTTAGCTTTCCACCTAGTAGTTCATCGTGGTTTACATGAGAATAATATGTTATTGGTCTACTATCTGCTTTACTTGTTAAACTATATCTGTACAGCGAGTGCTAAAGTTTCAAGAACAACACGATACAGAATTGTTATGAGGTCTGATCTCCACGACTTCATACTCATAACATAAGTGCAACTTCTGCCAAGGCGGGTTTTATATTGCTTTGCCGAACACACATACACAACAGTTGATGCGGTTCACATGAAGAGAGAGCTGGTGTATGCTGATGTGATTCCTTCAAATCTAAGACACTAAAGTATGGGCACGCCCTAAACCAACACAAAGAGACCTTCTTAGCAAATAATATAATATGTGTATTAGGGAGGGTGAGATATAAGCAGCCGCGGGCCGTGGAGGGAGTTACGGTGAGGCAGGGAGGCGGGGAGGGGGAGAAGCAGGGTGGAGCCCTCTCTACCTTGCCCCTCCCCCTCCCCGCCTCCCTGCCCCACCGTAACTCCCTCCACGGCCCGCGGCTGCTTATAAGTGTTGCTAACTCTTATTCATTTACAGCATGTTAACATACTGTCACCATTCGCTTTTTATGTACTAGTAACTATGCTGGTAATTTTGCTACTGATAATATGTGTACTTGTATTCTCCACCCTGCTTCTCCCCCTCCCCGCCTCCCTGCCTCACCGTAACTCCCTCCACGGCCCGCGGCTGCTTATAAGTGTTGCTAACTCTTATTCATTTACAGCATGTTAACATACTATCACCATTCACTTTTTATGTACTAGTAACTATGCTGGTAATTTTGCTACTGATAATATGTGTACTTTTATTATCTAAGGTACTACGCCTGAGAAGACGGCATTAGTAAATAAACATTTCAAATACACATGTGTTCTTCTTAACTCCATGTTCTGGTTTCTAAGAAATATATAACGACCGACTGTTCATGAGTTCCACGTATCCTGAGGTACTATAAGTTCATATTCTGGATTGTCTAAACATTGAGAGTTTGTTATATCCAATGTGACACTGTACCTAGCTTGCTAAATAGTTTTTGATTACTAACGTGAGTTTTGGGACACCCTAATTCGCCGAGGTTCCAATCCTCTGTCCACAGTTCTGTGTGAGAACAGAAACCCTGCGACAGGGGCACCCCCGACCCTTGCTGGACCTTCATCACACTTGCGATACAACTCCAGCAATGCGCCACCTTTACGGCACAGATACATCACGCATCTGTGCTGTTTTTGCCCCATGATGCGCCGCATTGTAAATGCAGCACACCATAGGTGACGGAACAGCGGCACAGAATGACTAACACATCCCTGGTGATGCGCCAGTCATCATAAATCTATCCCTATGCTTCTTATCTTGTTAGAGATGAACCGCCATATGTATCATCAAAGTTATTTGCATTTCCTAAATAGCGAACTTTAAGGAATAAATAGCGATTCTTTACCATTCCTAGTTTGCGATGAGCTATTTGCTAATTAGCCGAATGTAGCCCAATGAAGCCCAATGTAGCCCAATGTAGCCCAAAGATGGCCGCCAGACACACAAAAAAACAAATGTAGCCCAAATATCAGCCAGATGTAGCCCAACTATAGCCCAGTGACAGAATGACCAATCAGCTTCGCAAACCTCCGTTACGCGAAGCGGAGCGCTGTTACAGATATATATCTTTTTTTGAACGTTAATTTCTCAAAATCCACTGGAGCACATATATTGAGACCTAGCAAAGGCACATCGGGCTACCAGTCCCTAATATTTTGCCAAGTTTCGTGCAAATCCATTCAGCCGTTCAATTATTATTTTTATTTTTTTTTTTTGCCCCGCGGGGCCCTTTTAAAACCTCCACATCAAACCTAGGGGGTCAGCGAGGATCTACTATGCCCCCTTATAGTTATTTCCCCCTTTGTTTTGACCTCCTCTTGTCTCTCGATCCTACCGAGAGACAAGATGGCGGCCGCTACGGACTGTTTGGAATGTTGACAGACGCCGGAGAACCAATCAGCTTCGCTTCACAAAGCTCCGTTGCGCGAAAAGTCCGCGAACCAGAGCGCTAACCGGTCCGCTGTTACAGATATATATCTTTTTTTAAACGTTAATTTCTCAAAATCCACTGGAGCACATATATTGAGACCTACAAAAGGCACATCGGGCTACCAGTCCCTACAATTTTGCCAAGTTTCGTGCAAATCCATTCAGCCGTTCGGGCTAAAAGTGAGGCCAACCGCCCTATGGAAAACTCAATGTTAAAAACACGTTTTGGGACCCCCCTTTTTTCTCGGCCCCCACTGGACGAACCCCCCCCAAATTTTCAAGGGCTGCTCAGAAACAAAATGTGCCATTTTCCTGAAAATTTCAGCCAATTCCGTCCACAAACGCCAAAGTTATTAGACATAGAATTTTCAAAAAACCCATAGAGAAAAAATCCTAACTATATATACCTACTGGCGACCGCCAGTAGGTAATATATTCACTTAAAAAACCATAGGTTTCAGGCCTTATATAGTTAGGAATTAGCATTTAAAAAACCATTGCAATTGCTCCTATATAGTTAGTTGTACTAACTATATTTCGCGCACCCGCAATCCACTGCTGATGATGTCACATATTACATCATTCATGACATGGTCAGTGACATCACTGATGACATCACTGTTGACATCTCAAATGACATCACTGATGACATCACTATATAGGAGCAATTTCAATGGTTTTTTAAATGCTAATTCCTAACTATATAAGGTCTGAAACCTATGGTTGTTTAAGTGAATTTGCAAGGTTTTTGAAATGCTAATTCCTAACTATATAAGGCCAGAAACCTATGGTTTTTTTAAGTGAATTTGCAAGGTTTTTTAAATGCTAATTCCTAACTATATAAGGCCTGAAACCTATGGTTTTTTAAGTGAATTTGCAAGGTTTTTTAAATGCTAATTGCTAACTATATAAGGCTTGAAACCTATGGTTTTTTCAGTGAATTTGCAAGGTTTTTTAAATGCTAATTCCTAACTATATCAGGCGTGAAACCTATACTTTTTTTCAATAAATTTCAAAGGTTTTGTAATTTCTATTAGCGTATAACATTTATATATGTTATTATCCTTCTGGGACCACCTGAGCAGCCTACTAGTTTCTCAGGAGAAGTGAGGCACAAGAGAGCACAAAACAAGAGTGGAAAACGCGAAAAGGGGGCAGGGTTGAGACCCCCTGACCCCCTAGCCCTTCTCAGGGTGTCCCTGAAGGACCACCAAGTGCAAAAATAATATATATTTTTTTAAATCGCGGGTTACGCGTACGTACAGGGCGCGTACCCCGCGATTTTTAAAAAAGAAAATGTTGCCCTTGGGGGTCCTTTTGGGACCCCTGAGAAGGGCTAGAGGGTTGAGGGGTCTCTACCGTGC
Organism: Lissotriton helveticus; assembly: GCF_964261635.1. Taxonomy (NCBI): domain Eukaryota; kingdom Metazoa; phylum Chordata; class Amphibia; order Caudata; family Salamandridae; genus Lissotriton; species Lissotriton helveticus. The sequence continues at coordinate 536,718,138 of NC_136071.1, read as the reverse complement.
CCCCTTTTTGTGTTTTCCACTCTTGTTTTGGGCTCTCTTGTGCCTCAGTGCTCCTGAAAAACAAGATGGTGGCCACCACTTCCTGGTTTGGACAGTTTGGAATGTTGACAGTCGACTGCCAGCCAATCAGATACTCGCTCGCGCACGTAAGGGTATGTTGTTTACAGAGCAACATGTACCCATTTGGGTTCTATTATGAATGAGATTTTGAAGCACTTGCCTGAGAATGCATATGAATTATGGTTGTCCAGTACTTACTATTTATTCGAATAATGACAATGAGTTGGGATATGGTGTGAGCCCCTTAGTGCTCGAAATGCGATTTCATGCTAAGGGATTTTTGGTGGTGGCACTTTTCCACGTATTTTTTTGCACTTGTAACATTGTAATACTTACCTCGCATTGTGACAAACACAGATGGGAAAGCGCGATATTAGTATCATTACGCTTGCACTCCTACACCACTATAAGATGGCTGCCATAGTGCTCGATGTCCTCTCTTTATTTCTTTTTCACTTTGGGAGTCACATGTGTATTTTTTGGGTCTTTGCAACTTTATTTAACACAGTAATTTCGAATTGTAAAACCACCCGTGACAAAGGCGAGTGTGTCGTGAGCAAGCCGTAATGGCGAAACGCGTCGTTTTTCTACTTGCCTGAATAAACTTTACTTGCAAGTTAATCTGGGTGTCCGAGCATCATCCTTACCAGGTCGCGTGTTGGAGTGAATATATATATATATATATATATATATATATATATATATATATATATATATATATATATATATATATATATATATATATATATATATTATATATATCACTGAAAAATCGAAAAGGTTACAGGGAGGTTATGGTTACGATATAGGATTAAAAAAACTTAGAAAATTCACTAAAAAACATAGGTTACATGGATATTATAGTTAGGTTCAGATTTTACATGCATAAAACCAAATTAATTCAGTTGTTATAGTTAGAGATTTTTCAAATAACTATAACTCGTGTCCTAAGGTAACTATAGTGTGACATGCACTGCTAATTAGCCCGGATATAACATCACTCATGACATCTTCTATGACATGATTGTTAATATCACTGTAACATTTGCAGTAAAATTATTGATGACAAAACTGTGCATGGCGAGGGAGTGATTTATAGGTACCTTAGGGCATGAGTTATAGTTACTCGAAATAACTCTAACTATAACAGCTGAATTTCTCAACTTTTTTTGCGAGTAAAATCCGAACTTAATCATCACATCCCTGTGACCTTTAGTTTTTCAGGGTATATAAGTATATATTCACTGAAAAACCAAAGGTTAAAGGACATTATAGTTAAGAAATAGAGTTATAAAAACCTTACAAATTCACTGACAAAAACCAAAGGTTCAGGGACATTATAGTTATGCTCAGATTTCATTTGTACAAAAACATTGAAATTTGGCAATTATATTTACTTGAGCTAACTATAACTTACACCCCGCAGTGCACTGCTTATGACCTCAGATATTACATCACTCATGACATGGTCAGTGACGTCACTGATAATATCTCAAATGACATCACTGATGATATCATCCAGTGAGTATAAATGTTTTGTAAACATTTCTGAGATTTAAAGATAAATACTAAGCTAATGCATAACTGAAATACGATTCCTATTGTTTCACTAATGAGTGATACTATTTCTAATATATGTCATCTGAAAGATTGTGGGACTGGCTGAACCTGTGTGTGAGTGGTAGTCTGAGGAGCTGTATGGATGTGTGAGTTGCTGTAAAGATGAATAAGTGGGTGTGCGAATTGGTGTATGGGTGAGTCAGTCCCTTTGTCAATGGTTGTATTGGTGAGTATGTGTGAGTTGCTTTATGGGTGGGTGAGTGGCTGTGTGAGTGTCTGTATGAATGCTCGAGTGGCTGTATGAGTGGTTGTATGTTTGAGTAAGTGAGTGTGTGAGTGACTGTGTGAGTGAGTGGGTGTTTCAGCAACTGTATTGGTGAGTGTGTGGCTGTGTGAGTAGCTGTATGGATGCATGAGTAGTTTCATGAGTAGCTGTATGGGTGTGTGAGTATATGTGTGAGTGGTTGTATCAGTGAGTGAGTGAATGGCTCTATAGGTGAGTGACTGGGTGTGTTAGTGGGTGTATAGGTGAGTGAGTGAATATTTGAGTAAATGCATGGATAAGTGAGTAGGTGCGTAAATAGCTGTATTGCACAGTCAATGTGTGTATAAGTAGTTGTATTGGTGAGTGAATGTACATTTCAGTGGCTATTTTGGAGAGTTAGTGTCTGTGGGAAAGGCTGTATGGGTGAGTGAGTGGGCATGTGAGTATTTGTATGGATGGGTGAATGGGTATGTAAGTGCTTCTGTGGGTATGTGAGTATGTGCATACATGGTTCTGCGGGTGAGTGAGTGGCGCTGTTGTGGGCTGTATGGGTGAGTGAGTAGGGATGTGAGTTGCTACATTGGTGAATAAGTGGGTGTGAGAGTATCGGTATGGGTGACTGAGTGGTTGTATGAATGGCTGTATGGGTGAGTGAGTGGCTGTGTAAGCAGGTATATGGGTAAATGAGTGGCTGTAAGTTACTGTACGGGTGAGTGATGGCATGTGTGAGAGGCTCTATGGTGGAGTTAGCGAGTATGTGAGTGGCTATATGGGTATATGTATGGGTATGTAAGTGGTTGTATGGATGTGTGAGTAGGAGGATGAGAATTTGCATGGGGGTAAGAGTGGATGTGAGTGGTTCTATGGTGATGTCATCAGTGATGTCACTTGAGATGTCATCAGTGATGCCCCTGACCATGACATTAGTGATATAATTTGCAATGTAATAAGCAATGCATTGCGGGGCGTGAGTTATAGCTAGCTCAGGTAACTATAACTGCTAAATTTCCCTAGTTTTGTGTGATTTAAATTTAAATCTTAGCCTAACTATAATGTTGCTGTAACCTTTGGATTTTTCAGTGAAGTTTTTTAAATTTTATTTCCTAACTTTAACAGCCCTGAAACCATTGTTTTTTGTGAATTTCTAAGGTTTTTTAAAATTGTATTTTCTAACTATAACCTGCGACCTTTGAGAGTAGGTGTGTGAGTGGCTGTATAGGTCAAGTAGTATGTGTGTGTGGCTGTATTGCTCTGTGAGTGGCTGTGTGAGTAGCCATATGGGTCTATAAGTGGGGATGTAAGTGGTTTTGCAGGTATGTGAGTGTGCGTGTGAGTGTGGATTGGTCAGTGGTTGTTAGCGAATGTATGGATCTGTGAGTGGATATGAGAGTGGCAGAATGGGTATGTGAGTGGGTATGTAAGTGTCTAAGTGTCAGTGTCAGTTACTGTGTAAGTGACTGCATCAAAGCAGAACCTCACCTGCTGATTTATCCTGCAAAAGAACACAGTTTTCAACAAAATGTCTTGCCTAACTCTTCTTGTTCATTACTAAGAACTAGCTCATTGGTTAAATATCCAGTGGATTAAATCTGCATAATGGACCACAAGCAAATGTCTCCACTGACATTGTGTCCATTACGGCAATGTAATTGTTCCTTTTTCATCTTTATCCATAAATCTGTAATAATATGAATTCTCCTGTAGAGAAGACAACAAGACTTCAAAGAGGTAAATCTCCACCAAACAGAGATGCATTCTCTTAACTATGTGAAGTAAGTGCTTCTTTGTTTGGTTAAGATGTCATTATATACCACAGCATCAAGAAAGTGCATCACCAGTACCCTGCCGTCTTGTGAGGCCACCTATCTCCTCTCTCATTGACCTCCCCCATGCCCTCACATTATTGCCTCTCTCAGGTCACTTGCAGGTCTGTACTATTTTGAGAGCAGAGGGCATTATGGAGGGGGCATGAAGAAGGTCTCCAAATCTTAACAGGGTATGGGACATGGGATGCACTTGGTCTGCACCATTTCTTATCCCACCTCTCCTGGGACAGACTCCCAGGGGATTGAACGGGTCAATAAATTGAGGTGACCCTGGATGAACTGGCAGATGTGGCATCCCTCGTCTACCTTACATGGGTACCCACTGCCTGTCCTCCACTGAGCATTCTAGATCAGAAGGGTCCCTAGAAGTAACTGTGGTGTAAACAAATATCAAAGAACATGGAACATCTGCAGTTAAATCTTATATTTTCCATTAATGGCTCTTAAATTTGTGGCTTCCCCTTCTGATTGACAGTGGATAGCCGATGAGCTTTGAGCGCTGGGGTTATGGCCTACTCCCTTGGGCTCCATTCTGCAGTCGCACCTTCTGACGTATATTCTGGTAGGAAATTGGGTCTTCAAGCACAGGTGAGATCAAAAGGGTCTAGTGACATCAAGGTCACTGAGTGTATTGCCCCACACAGCGGGATAGCAGAGGTGCTTTTAGAGCTGGGGTGATGACTCTGTCCCCTTGCACTCTGGTATAGAGTTGCAACTTGTGGTGAGTATCCTGGTGGGAAATGGGTTCCACAGGCACAGGTGGGGTCAAAAGGGGCTAGTGACCCCAAGTGCAGGTAGTGTATTGTCCCATACGCCGGGATAGCAGAGGCGCTTTTAGTGCCAGGGAGATGGTCCACCCCTTCGGATCTGTACTGCAGTGGTGTCTCATGGAAAATGGGGTCCCCAGGCAGGCGTGAGGTCAAAAGGGGCTTGTGACCCCAAGTCCAGGTAGTATATTGTCCTGCATAGCAGGAAAGCAGAGGTGCTTTTAGCACTGGGGTGATGGCCCGAACCTTTGGGCTCCGTTCTGCAATCACACCTACTGGCACATATCCTGGTGGGAAATAAGGTCCCCTGGGACAGGGTTGGTCAAAATGGCTAGTGACCGCAAGTCCAGGTAGTGTACTGTCCCGCACAACGGCATTGCTGAGGCAGTTTTAGCTCTCGTGTGATGGCCCATCCTTGTTGGGCTCGGTTCTGCAGTCGCACCTCCTGGTGGGTGTCCTTGTCGGACAAAGGCATAGGTAAGGTCAAAAGGGGCTAGTGACCATAAGTCCAGGCAGTGCATTGTCCCACATGGGGGAGTAGTAGACATGCTTTTAGCGCTGGGCTAATGGCCCAGCCCCCTGGGCTCTGGGCTGCAGTCACTCCTCCTGATGCTTTTTCTGGTGGGAAATTAAGTTCTCAAGTACAGGTGAGGTCAAAAAGGGCTAGTGACCCCAAGTCCAGGTAGTGTATTGTCCTGCACGGCAAGATAGCAGAGGCTCTTTTAGTGCTGGGGTGACGGCCTGTCCCATTGGGCTCTGTTTTGGAAGTAGCTTCAAACTGACTTGCAAGAATTGGCATGCTCTTAATGGAGGCTTCTTTTAAAAAACTTACACCTAATAAGTAGTCGGGTTAATCATCTGGAGGTGCAGGCAAGCCCCCGGCACCTGGCTCACCTGGTGTCTCATGTTTAAACAAGTGCGGGAGCCCGTGTTTGGGTTTTTAAAATTTTTGCTCCAGTTGTGGATCCACTGCAATTTTTTGTTGTTGCTTTTTTTGCCCTGCCGGTGGTCCCTCTGGGAACAAACAACCAGAGCTAAGGAGTCAGAGCATTCCTACACTGCCCCCTTTTCTATTTTTTTACCTTCCTGCTTGAAGTGTTAGCAGCCAATCAGGTCTCGGCACAATATCAGTAGAGTTCGCAGAGCCTTTGTGTCCATAGATTAATATCTCTCAAACTGCTCAAAGGATTTACGCAAAAAAACAAAAAAAGGGTTCTTTCTGGACCAAGAGCAACCTTTCTGCAAAATTTGGGATGATTCCGTCAAGCCCTTTGGGCTGTAGTCATGTCTAAATTCTTCATTGGAAGTAACCATTGGAAAAACACTTTTTTGACCCCTCTTTTTTCTCAGTCCCCGCTTGACGGATGATCCTAAAATTTTCCATGCGCAACAAGAATTTTGGAGAGATTTGTCAAACTGCGCCAAAGATGTAGGCAAAAAGCGTTCTTTCTGCACCAAGAGCTAACTTTTTACAAAATTTGAGATGATTCCATCAAGCTCTTTAGGCTGTAGTCATGTCTAAAATCTTCATGGAAGTAACCATTGGAAAAGCACTGGTTTCTTTACCCCTCTTTTTGCTTGTCGGATCATCCCGAAACTTTCCATGCGCAACAAGAATTTTGTGAAGATTTGTCTAAAAGCGCCAAAGATATAGGCAAGTCAAAAAAAGTTTTTTCTAAGGAAACATGGTCCTAACTATAACTACCAATTAACGACCATTGTATTCACTGAATGAAAACATAAGTTAAAATAACGTTATAGTTAAATGAATTTTTCAGTGACAACATTAACATTTTAAACAAAAAAATGCACAGAAATTCAGCAGTTATAGTTCGCAGCACTTATTATAACTTATGCCCATACAAGACTCACATATGTTATTACTTATGACATTCCATGACTTAATTTGTGACGTCATCCAAGCTTCTTTTGTATACATTGCTCAGTAAATGCGTAGAGCATTGGAGCTATGAAATAAGTGCAAATTAGCTCAGAATAATAAGACACACCATTACTGCCATCACACATACAACCTCCATAAAGCAAGCTTAAGTTATGTGCTATATTGACTGAATACCATACTACATTTCATGGGTAGCTGAGTTTATGTTGACTATGTGCCTCAGGTTGAAGGGTAGCCTATCCTGCATACAGTGCTAAATCTCCATTCAGCTGTTCATGGAAAACAAAGTTCCTCCAGCTACTCACGCCCTGTTACATAACTAATGCCCTACTACGGACAGTCTTTACCTGCATCAAACCCCTGACTGGGAGTTGATTGGGTAGAATAGTAGGTACTGTTAACACCGTTTACACTATGGAGACAGTTTACTCTGTGCCACACTGTTTTCAAAGAGTGAAGCTCTCATCAGAAATACACCACAGAGTATTCAAAACAATCTACTAAGAACAGTGTACATTCTATGCAATAGTTGTCAAAACAGACCATATTTGCAAAAAAGTATTACGATCTGAAGGTGCTAAAGATCATACTACTTACACACTTCATACTATTAAAAAAAACTTACAGATGTCCCTTCTTCTGAAGTAAAACAAGCATGTGTACATAGGTTGGTACATGCTGAACATACTCTTCCATGTTAAGTATAAATTATCATGCTGACATGATTGTCTCTAACAACTCAAGTCACTTACAAAAGTTTGTATTTACTACATAGAATCTTTTTCCTGTAGAAAATATTTTCTGCAGAACCAAAAGGTTGTATAGAGCATACTAAATAGAAGTCAAGTGTCACTTGCACACAGAGTTATTCTTGAATGCAAACATTTATAACATGTTCAATACAACTACACAGATAGGTGGTATTAGGAGCACACCCGTTTTGTAAACACTTACACGCATTAGCTGCACCTAAAATGTACAAAATCACATAGAGTGACTATGGCAGTTACTCGCCACTATGTAAATAGTGAAAAAACTTGCACACTCATTGGATAATGTCAACAATTGTGTCATTTCAGATGTCTTTGGTGATGTCATAAATGATTTCATGAGTGATATCATATGTGTGGTCATAAGCAGTTCATAGTGGGGGAGCAAGTCATACTTAGGACTGCTATCTATAACTGCTGAATGTATGTGTTTATTTGTGTTTGAAACATTAACATTGCCACTAAGCAATTCACCTGGTTATAACGTTACTATAATCTTTTGGTTTTTTTCAGTGAATTTCTAAAGTTTAGTTTTTTTATTTAAAACAACAGATACTACTATCACACCTAACTATAATATTACTTGAATTTCAAGGCTTTTTTTTAAAGTTAATTAATTCTTTTTGTGAGTGTATGTGTGGTAGAATGACTTTATAATAGTCAAAATACTTTATTTTGGCAAGCACATCTGTTCGACAATAACCACTTCATGATATATGTTTTGATCATGATTTTTTTATTGTAACAAAACTGGATATGGTTCTCAGCTTGCGAAATCTTTGTAAAGTGTGTGATTATTAAACAGATAAATATTCAATAGAAATTGTTTATTTGTTCAGTTGTTAAAACTCTGATATCAAGACATGTCACCACCAATCTTTTTTTGAGTTGTCATTACTCTAGGGAGAGGGTTGCAAAAAGCTTGCAGCACACTTGTGAGATTGTAAAGATCCAAATTTCATTATTGTCTTTTTTATATGGTTCTTTAATAAGTTTTCAATAAGTATTTAATGGTAATCTATAATATAGTAGTGAATAAAAGATGATTACATGTACCATAAACCGCTTTCTAAAGCTTTTGTTTTAACTTAATTATTAAAATTCACAACCTCTTTTTTTATGTGTGTCGCTTTATGTTTTTTTAACCAGCTAGTAGCACTTGTACTGTAGTAATACGCACTCTTTTATCTCCCTGAACAACCAAGCTTGCAAGACTCTCACGAGATAGAGCAAAGACGGATGGCATGGTGACTCAGTAAATGTCCATGCGACTCTCGTGAGAGTCTCTTGAACTTGTACCAGGCCCCTACATCAAGATTCACCTCAGAAGCTTGTCAATGACTCTCGCAAAACTCTGGCAGGAGCTTACCAGAATTTAAAAGTAAGCAAATAGAAAAGCTCATACTGTTTATTAAGTAACTGTGCACCATACGGACAGCAGCTGGTCACAAAATAACTTACTTTTGTAACTGCCAAAAACCTGCCAATTCAATTTATAATTTTGTCACTTTCCCATTTTTTCTGGCCTCATAAAACCCTATATTGCTACATAATAATTAAGATTACTTATTCTGCTGAGCACTAATCTTGTGACTCAGATCTCCATACTGCACCATGGCTCGGCTCTGGATTTTGGGACACAGGTTCATCCAATTGGCTACAGAAAATGGACCAATCTGGCTGCAGTGTTTTGAATGTTCTGTAGGCTCCTGAGCAGTTTCTGGGTGACGCTGGTGTTCAGTGCGTTGGTGTTTTGGATTCTGTGGGGATCCATCTGAATGTCTTTCAAAGCAGGCAGAGCATATGGAAGCAGGATGAGGATACAGGATTGATCTGGTTGTTCATTGTGAGTGTAGAGTCCAGTATGATGCAGAGGTTGCGTGCATGGTCCATAGGGGGGGCTTCTAGTGTACCCGGCCACCAGGAGTCATCTCAGGCTGAGAGGGTGGGTCCCAGGATGAATTCATCTGTCTTGTCCAAGTTGAGCTAGAGGCAGCTATCTTTCATCCAGGTGACAGCAGCATTCATCCCTTTTTTTTTTTTTTTTTTTTTTATTTGGCAAATTCAGATAAATAACATAAATAAATCAAAGTAAACAATGCAGGATACACTTTAAATACATGTCATATGTTACAGTATATATAGTATCTAGGATATAATCTTTCACCAATTATAGGTATAATAATGGAGTTAGAGTAAAGACAATCAAAAAATATATACATTTCATCCGAGTCAATTAGCAGCATTATTTGAACCAGCAAAACATAAAATCGTATAGTCCATAAGGGGGAAATGTATAGCGAAAGGAAGCACAGTAAAACAAAACAAATCATGCATTCAGATCGAGATTTCCACTTTCAGCGACATACCATTTATTAATGGGCTCCCACAGCTGTTTACCTATTGCCTTCATTTTCCTACCCCTTGTGGCATAAATTGCAATTTCCTGTTTATAAATAGCCATAAATCGACTAAGCCACATTTGAAAGGTAGGGGGGTCTACATCTTTCCATCTAGCTGCCAATATTATCCGAAGTACAGCATATCCCAGGAAGAGTACCGCCTGTTCTTCCCTATTGTGACCCAGGGATTCATCATGGCCTAATAAATGTAGCATTGTAGAGTCTCTTACTTGGTGCCCAAATACTTGGGCCCAGTACTCTAATATCATAGTTTTAACTATTACCAATGAAGGACATTCGGAAAACATATGCAAGAGATTTGCAAGTGGTTGTTTACATCTAGGACAATTGTCGTTAGTTCTTAGCCCCCAAGCGAATAGTTTTGCTGGTGTATAGTATAGATTGTATATGGTTTTATAGTATTGGGCCTTTAAGCTAGAGGCTATGAAAAGCTTTGCTGAAAGAGCTAGTGAGAGATCAATATCTACATTGGGGTTTGCTAATTTCGAGGCCCAAGATTGTTCCGTACGTTCGAGGTCGTCTGGAGTATTGGTCAAAAACATCTGATATAAGACCCCAATTCTTGTATAATGTTTCCCTATATTATCCAATAAAGGTATATTATCTAGTAAAATTTTTGGGGTAGTATTGCAGATGGTGGACGATATTTGATAAAATTTCAAAAAGTCGCAGACTGGAATATTGTATCTTTCTTGAAAGGAGTCAAAAGATGATGGAATGCTATGACCAAAAAAGTCACCTATTGTATTAATTCCAAGACATTCCCACCTCTTGGATCTAGTGTCATTAAAGATGGGGGGAATAATCTTGCAGTGCCATAGTGGTGTGTACTTTGTAAATGTAGGAATTTCCATACGTTTACAAATAGCTTTCCATACTGCTCGCGCATCTAATACTGTCTTTAGCTTAATTTTTTTGTAATATGATGGTTCCACCTGTCTTAAAAACAGCCCTTTGTATTTCTCCCCCAAACTAAGCTCATATATCGATGGAATATATGGGGCTAGAGTGGTTACCGGCCCGGATTTCGCGGTCAAAAGTGGGTCCATATATTGCACTAGTGTTGCCCAAAAATATAATCTTAAATTTGGTATAGCAAGACCGCCCCTGTCTTTAGGTAGCGTCAGCAGAGGGAGAGCCCGCCTTATTTTCCCATAGCTCCAAATAAACTTCGATATAAGGGAATTAATACTCTTGATAAAGTGTTCTCCAGGTAGTACAGGGATTGCTCTAAAAAAATATAGCACCCGTGGAAATAAGTTCATTTTAACATAGTTGGTCCTGCCAATTATTGACAAATGTAGGTTATCTATCCTTCTAAGATCTACTTTAATTCTATCAATAAGAGGGGAGTAATTTAAATCGCTAATCTTGCTTACTTCCGTAGAGAGGCATACTCCTAGGTATGTAGCTTGTTTTACCCTGAGTACACTTTCGTAATGTATATTATTAGTGGCTAGTACCATCGTTTTATCTTTGTTCAAAGAGTACCCTGAATAAAGCCCAAATGCCTGAGTAATTGCCTCGATTTCGGGAATTGCCTCAGAGGGATTTGTAGTTATAACAGCGACATCATCTGCATATGCCATGATTTTCGTGGAAAAAGACCCGGTAATGACTGGTTGGATTGCGGGTGACATTAATAGCTTCTGAATAAGGGGATCGATATACAGGGCAAATAGAGCCGGGGAGCATGGGCACCCTTGCCTCGTACCTCTTTGGACCTTAATAAACTCCGACTCATTGCTACCTATGGTGATTTTGGCTATGGGGTTGGAGTATATAGCTTTAATGGCATTAATAAAGTTGTTACCAAAGTTCTTACTTTTCAGAATGTTCCAAAGATACTGCCATGATACTCGATCAAATGCCTTCTCGGCATCGAGGAGGATCATCGACATCTGCCCCCTCGTGGCACCCATAATGTCGAATAGGGTTATGGCTCTCCGCGTATGGTCTGTGGTGTCTTTGCCAGGGATAAAGCCGTGTTGCCAGGGGGACACAAGGTGCTCGATAACCCCACTCAGCCGGTTTGCGAGTATTTTAGCATAGAGCTTTGAGTCGGAGTTGATCAAGGATATAGGCCTATATGAAGACGGTAATTGAGGTGGTTTGCCCTTTTTGTGAAAAATTATTATATTTGTTTGCTTCCATGACTCTGGAGGAATTGTATGATATTGCACTCCAAGAAAGAGATCAAGCAAAAGGGGGGTTATTTGATCCCCAAGAATTTTATAGAGTTCCAATGGGATTTTATCTGGTCCAGCCGCTTTGCCGTTAGCCAGCTCAGTTAAAGCGATCTCAACTTCAGTGAGCGTGATTTCTCTATCAAGATTGGCCTTAGTCGCATCGTCAATAGTTTTATATATTCCCTGATCTGGGAGCCAATTATTTAGAAAAGTTGTTATGTCACTGTTGGAATGTGAAATATCGCTATCATAAAGCTTTTGGTAATATTTCTGGAAAACTCCTACAATATCTTTAGGGGTTGTATGTTGATTACCCTCAAATTCTATCTTTTTAATATTGCCCAGTGATTGTTTTTGTCGGGTACGTAATGCTAACTGCTTTCCCACGTTTTCTCCTGCTTCATACAGCTTAGTCTTATTGGCCTGATAGGTTTCGGCAGCTTTTTGAATGAGCATACTATTGATCTCGTTTTTAAGTATCGTTATTTTGTTTAGAGTTTTTCCAGGCTCTGAAGTAGAGTCTGCTTGACCTCTTTGAGCCTGATTTATTTGGGAGGCGTGATAAGTCTAGAGAATTGAGAGTTCTTTCATGCGTTGTATATTGATTTGTTTTTCATTCTTTCGTTTATTTGCCACAAATGAAATGGTTTCTCCCCTCAATGCTGCTTTAAAACAATCCCATACAATTAAGCGGGACGTGCTAAACCGATTACAGTCAAAAAAAGATTGGGCCCATGATTTTATATGCGTTACATATTCCTGGTTGACCAGTAATTTCCTGTCAAAGGTCCATTGACTCTGTGGCTTGGCCATACTAGCAGTATCGAAAGTAATGGTTAGCGCGTTGTGATCTGATATTGTTTTCGGGGATTTGGTTATTTCGATAATATCAGCCTTCTCTATAGATGTCATGATATAATCGATTCTAACGTATTTATTATGGGGAAAGGAGAAGTATGTAAAGCCATCTGTGTTTGGTCCCCGAAACAGCCCCCAGATATCGACTAGATTATGGCTTTTCATCGTCTGCCTTAGTGCTCTGTATACCTTCGGTTTACGCCCTTTATACTTTACAGACGGGCCGTTTTTTGCGGGCAGCCCCATATCAATATTAAAGTCCCCGCAAAAAATCAAAGGACCGGCCCAGGAAGCCAGTTCGATTTCAAGTTCCTGAAAAATATCTGGGTCGTCTAAGTTGGAACCATAGATTACACAGATAGTAATACCGAGCTGCAGCTGAGCTATGACCCATCTTCCATATTTATCGGCCAGTTTGCGAATTGGAGAGCCTATTATAGGTTTAGCTAGGATGGCTACCCCTCTGATTTTTGATGTCTGGGATGTAGTAGCCATAAGGTTATAACCGGGTATTTTAAGTAAGTCTCTGTCTACGTATGATATGTGTGTTTCTTGTAGACATATTATATCGACTGGGTTCTGACGTGTCAATTGATATAGTTGGATCCTTTTGTTTTTGTGATTAAGGCCTGCAATATTCCATGTGCATAGGCTTATTCTCCCCATTTGTCGTCATGAAAGTCTGGCCCAGATTTAGAATATAGGAACCTTGCAGCACTAATATTCTCAAGCTGCTTAGTACAGTTTTGCTTATTACTTTGGTTTTGCTGGTTTTGGTGGTTGTGTTGATTATACTGATTTACACTTACATTTACATTGAACAGTAGATTTAGTGTACATCTCGGCTTGTGTCCGTGTTTGCCAATTTTTTTTTGGTATTTTTTCACCCCCTGCACCCCCTTCCCCCCCTCGATCACCACCCTGATCGTCCCCCCCATCCCCATCCCCAACCCCCACCCCCAAACCACCACCCTTTGAGGCATATAGACTCTAGCTAGAGTCTGTAGTGATGGAGAGACATCTCTTGCGCTGTGCCATATTATAACTCTTGTGTTTATCTGTTAGCACATTTCTGGGCTAGTGGAGAAATACTAAAAGAGGTTGAATACAGTAAAGGTTTACAATTCTAAGACCTTATCATGCCCACTGAGGTAACATACAAACCCATAAGTGCCGAACAATAGATTACTAGAAAGGCATTGTATTCCTGCCCTAGGCGATTAGCATAGGAAACAAAAAAATAAATAAATATATAATTAAATAATATAAGCGTCAATATTAGAACCAGGTAACCTCTATAACTATGCTTTCATTTTCTATGTAATAGGTCATAGCCATAGATCATAGCCAGACGTGAAATTAAGGGGGGAAAAAAAAAAAGAAAGGAAAGATAGAAAAAGCCCATAGTAATCACTAAGCACTAGTCCTTAATCCTTAATCTTAGTCATTATATCATATTTCCCATATTAGGTCAGACTGTCTAAGAAGACTTTCGCTTTGATTTCAGAGGTAAAAAATTTTACTTGACCCTTATATACTATCTTAAGTGTAGCAGGGTTATTTAAATAGACTTTGGCGTTTTTGTCCGTAAAGGGTTTGATTAATTGACGGAGCCGCCATCTCCGCTCCACAGTTGTGTGACAAAAGTCCGGCCTAACAAAATACGAAATGTCTCCTCGTATCCGATGTGCATCCGGCCTCGCCTTCTCTGCAATAGTTTGGCGCAAGAGAAAGTTGCCGAAGTACACCAATATTGCTCTGGGGTATCTGCTCTGTGAGTTATTATCCCGTAGTGTAAACGGGGTTCTGTGGACTCGTTGAACTTCTAAGTCCCAATTCCAAGCAGATAGTTCGGGAAATGTATCCTTGAGGAGCTGAAGAACAAAACCGCGTATATTATCTCCTTCGCTTTTCTCCGGGACCCCCAATATCCGGAGGTTATTGCGGCGCATGCGATTTTCCATCTCCTCGAGCTTCCACCTTACGTCGGTCAGCTCTGCCTCGTGGGCATCAACCTGCTCTTTCACCGCTGTTGCCTCAGCCTCATTAACCACTATCCTGTCTTCCATATCTGCCATTCTTGCATTGGAGGCCGCTACAGATTTGGAAAGCTTTCGTACCACGCCTTGCACTTTTTGTAGGGCTTGCTGGGCCTTCCGACCATCTTTTGAGGTTTGTTCCCTGTGGGAAGCGATCGCCTGCAACACAGTGTCCATTACTGTTGTTAGAGTAGCATTTTGCTCCTTCGAGGGGGAAGGCCCTTGTGGGATAGAGGTTGCCGCAGGAACATAGTCCCGGATACGCCCTGCTACACCATGATGGTTTCTTTTTTTTTTCATTGTATGCTTCCCCATTGAGGTTCTGTCCAATAGCTCATCTTCGTCCGCGTCGCTATCTTGCGTGCTGGTGCCAGAGCCTGAGTGTGAATCAGATAGGGATAGGGAATATATTCTGCTGAGCACTAATCTTGTGACTCAGATCTCCATACTGCACCATGGCTCGGCTCTGGATTTTGGGACACAGGTTCATCCAATTGGCTACAGAAAATGGACCAATCTGGCTGCAGTGTTTTGAATGTTCTGTAGGCTCCTGAGCAGTTTCTGGGTGACGCTGGCGTTCAGTGCGTTGGTGTTTGGGATTCTGTGGGGATCCATCTGAATGTCTTTCAAAGCAGGCAGAGCGTATGGAAGCAGGATGAGGATACAGGATTGATCTGGTTGTTCATTGTGGGTGTAGAGGCCAGTAAGATGCAGAGGTTGCGTGCATGGTCCATAGGGGGGGCTTCTAGTGTGCCCGGCCACCAGGAGTCATCTCAGGCTGAGAGGGTGGGTCCCAGGATGAATTTATCTGTCTTGTCCAAGTTGAGCTAGAGGCAGCTATCTTTCATCCAGGTGACAGCAGCATTCATCCCAATGTGAAAGTTGATTCTGGTGGCTGTGGGTTTGTTGGTGAGGGAGAAGATCAGCTGGGTGTCACCTGCATAGGATACGATGTTTAGTCCATGGTTCCTGACAAGGGTGAAAAGGAGGTGTTGGAGCCTGAAATGATGGACCAACCCTCCAAGAGGAAAGGTAAGAAGACTGGGAAATCATCTTCTGAACAGCCACAAGTTCAGGTCCCCTCTCCTCAGGTAGAAGACTTGTCAGCCCCAGAAGGTACTGAGCTCCAGGAACTTGTGTTTTACAGAGGAGAGCTTTTAGGCCCAGGAGGACAGTCTAGGGAAGAGCTTGCCAAGAGCAGACAATCTGTCCTACTCTTGAAAGCCTGCAACAGCAAGCTGCTGCACAGGAAAAGGGAGATGTCAGTGGCTCCTATGGGTCTCTTGAGGGGAATTGATCCTTTACACAGAGGCCAGAGACCCCAAATCTGGAGCCACTAGGTGAGTGGAAGTACCTCAGCAGTACTGAGAGTTTCTCCTCATATTGGCACATGACATCATCCGAGCTGGGCATCTTGACCAGACCAAAATGTGGATCATGCTTGTCAAATACTTCTATTGGCCAAACACGTCCCAGAAGGGGAAGGAGTTTTGCAACTCCTGTGCCACTTGTCAAGCCAATGTCAAAGCAAGTGGCCATCAAAATTCTACTGCAAGTGGTTGGGGTAGGGCTCAAAATTGTTGGTCCCCTTGACCCTCCAACTGCATCAGGAAACTGGTTTATGCTGGTGGTAGTGGCTCATGCAATAATGTATTCTGGGGTAATTCTCCTTTGGACTACCACTGCTCCTGCACCCTCTACCAGGGTGGATTTTCCAAAGCAAGAAGAGTCAGACAGAGGTACAAACTTCATGTCTGGTTACCTGTAACACATGTGGACTGAATGTGGAGTGACATATAAGTTCACTACCCCACCTCACCTACAAAGAAATGGCCTTGTTGAGAGATTCAACAGGACCATAAAAGGGGTGCTGAGACAGAATATTGATGTAAAAATATCGACTTGCACAAATATAGAGGTAACAATATCGTGGGTTGGAAATTTCGTCTGAAAAAATATCGTGGTCAAGAATGTCGATTTTAGGTAAGTAATATTGATGCTTTAAAAATCGAAGAGTTTAATATTGTTTGCAAAAATATAGTTGTAAAAAATAATGATTTTTTAATAATGATATGTATTTTAGTATATATATATATTGTAAGTACGTGATGTATGTTTTTATGTATAAGAATTGTTTGTATTTTTATTATATGTGTTAAATCTTTAGTAGTTATTAATTTTTCTGTATTTGATTTTTGCGTTTTTAGTACCGTAGCGGGTTGTGGGTTTATAAAGGAATAGGGTGGTAAGTAATTTAATTATATTAAAGGTATTGCTTATTTTTAGTAGTTATAAAAAAAAAATTGAATTTTGCGTTTTTAGTACCGTAGCAGGTTGTGGGTTTATAGGGGAATAGGGTGGGATGTAATTTAATTATATTACATTTACTGAATATTTTTATTTATCAATATTTGTTTAATTGAGATGTTTTAGTGTTAAATGTGGAAAGTATGTTTTATGAATCAATTAAGATTTTGTTGTTAACATATTTTTTAAGAAATTAATTGGCAATTAAATGTGGTAATTATGTAATTAATTTTAGGTGTGTGTTGTGGTGTTTATAGGTGGGAAGGAATTTATTTTTAATTGATGAATTAATAATTAGTTGTTAATTCATTTAAACTAATTAATTAAAACAAAAATATGGTAATTGTGTAATTAGTTTTAGGTGTGTGTTGTGTATATTATAGTGTTAAAGTATGTGCATTCAATGAATTGTTTTTTTTATTAATATTTTTTTGTATTGATTATTAATTACGTCCATTTTTTTATTGGTGTTGTGTTGTAGGGTACTAAATAAAATAAAACATTTATGTTTTACATAATTATTTTGTTTATTCATATTTGTTACTTTTAAATAATTAATGTTTTTAAATGTATTTATTAATTTTCTTAGATATTGGTAGATTTTTGTTATATATAATTTATATCATAACGTGCTCTTTTTATATGTTTAATAGTTTTAAAAGTGTATATTTTTAATATTGTTTATTATTTTGTATGATTTTTTTATTGTTTCTATTGTTTAAATGTTATTAGCAATTTTTGTTTCTCTATAATCCAGCACTTTCCCTACTGTTGCACTCACTGGAGTGGGAATAGTAATTTTTACCCCTCTGAAATCTAGCACTTTCCCTACTGCTGCACTCACTGGACTGGAAATAGTAATCTTTATACCGTCACTATCCAGCATTTTCTCTACAGTTGCACTCACAGAAGGGGGCATAGTAATTATTACCTCTTCGGTATCCCGCACTTTCCCTACTGTTGCACTCTTTGGAGTGGGAATAGTGATTATTACCTCTCTGCTATCCAACATTTTCCCTACTTTTGAAATCAATGGAGTGGGAATTGTAATTTTTACCCCTCCGCTATACAACATTTTCCATACTGTTGCACTCACTGGAGTGGGAATAGTAATTTTTACACCTCCGCTATCCAGTATTTTCCCTACTGTTGCACTCACTTGGAGTGGTTATAGTAATTTTTATACCTCCGCTATCCAGCACTTTCCCTAATGTTGCACTCATTTGAGAGAGAATAGTAATTTTTTCCTCTCAGCTATCCAAAACATGTCCTACTGTTTCTCTACTGGAGTGGGAATAGTAATTTGTACCCTACTGCTATCCATCACTTACCCTACTGTTGCACTCACTGGAGTGGGAATAGTAATTTTTACCCCTTCGCTATCCAACATTTTTCCTACTGTTGCATTTCTTGTATTGCGAAATGCAAGTTTTAGTTTTTTTATATAATTTGATGTTTTAAATTATTATGGAATGAATTTTTTATTTTGAAATATTGATTTGTATATATATTTTATTTTTATATAATTCTAAAGTTTACAAATTAAATAAAGATAATAGTTAAATATATTTATTTGTATAAATTATTATGTTTGTATGGTTATATTTTTTTATTAAGTTTATTTGGTATATTTAGTTACAATGTATATTACATTTAATTTAGTTTGTTAAAAAATATTATTATTTATTATATTTTATTTTATATATATATTTTAATTCAATATTTTTTACATCTATATTTTTTACTTCGATATTTTTTTAATCAATATTTTTGTACTTAACTGTTAAAGTATGTGGAGTCGATATTCTATTCCAGATAGGGCAGGGCATGGTTGTATACTTGGGGCACCTAGTGGGTAGAGGCCAAGTCCAACCACTACATCCCAAAATTCAGACCATTCTGAGTTGGGCAGCTCCAACCACTCAGACTCAAGTCAGGGTATTCCTTGGCTTGACTGGGTATTACAGGAGGTTCCTGAGAGGGCGTGGCACCATTGTTCCCACTCAGTCCAAATCTGGCCGACATACATCGGCTCCATGGTTTACTCCTGCACTCCATGAGACCAGAATGAGTTGCAAGAAGGCCGAAAGAGTATGGCGTCGCTGTTACGATGCGGCATCTAAAGTGACGTATAAAGTCCTTATCAAGGACTATCATAAAGCTATTGTCGATGAGAAGAAAGCGTACTTCGCTAGAAGAATCGATTCAGCGAGTAACATTAGTAAAGACATTTTTAGAATCGTTAAGGAGTTCACCTCCCCTGCGGCCTTAATTTCTAAACCCTCCCCATCTGAATCTTGGGTCAAGCAGTTGGCGAATTTTTTCTCAAATAAGATCTTAAGCATTCAGGCCTCTTTCTTGCCTGATATTTCTACAAATAAGCTTTCTTCAATTTCGTCTGGAATATGTTCCCTCCCTGACAATCAGTGTTCCCTCCCTGATAATCACATGCTTACAACCTTTCCCCCTCTATCTCTTCAATTGTCACTGGATCTGTTACTAAAATTAAAGTCCGGCTCCCCATCGGATCCTTGCCCTGCTAAAATTTTAGCAAAAATGGCCCATGCTATCAACCCTTTGGTTAATCCGATTCTCAACGCCTCTCTTGAAACCGGTATCGTCCCTAGTGCATGGAAAAAGGCGCTCATCGGTCCACTGTTAAAAAAATCAAACCTCGATCCTTTAGAGCACAGTAATTATAGACTGATCTCGTTGCTCCCTGCTCTGGCTAAAACAGTGGAAAAGCATGTACATTCCACTCTCTCCAGCTTCCTTGAAGCTCGAGATATCCTGCACCCTACTCAGTCTGGCTTCCGCTCAAATTTGAGCACTGAGATAGCTTTATTGGAAGTAACTGAGTCTATTAAGGAGGTTACGGACAGTAGTGGGAAGGTGATGCTGGTGCTATTGGACTTGTTGGCGGCCTTTGATACCGTCCCTCACTGCCGTCTTCTTACAAGACTCCAGGAGATTGGACTGAGAGGGACGGTATTTAATTGTTTTAAGTCCTTCCTGTCCGACCGCCAACAATTGATCTTGGCCCCCCTTTCTCTGCTGCTGTTCCTCCTTTGGTCGTAGGAGTGCCACAGGGGTCAGTGTTGAGCCCCACTCTTTTTAATGTTTATCTTTCTCCCTTGGCTGAATTGGTTGAGTCGCATGGAGCGCGTATTGTGTCGTATGCCGACGACACGCAGCTCCTCTTTACCTGCGACAAGAATACTGAGTTCGTCGGCAATTCTATCAGGAGGTGCCTTGAGGCCCTTTTTCCTGGTTTTAAGAGAACCAGTTAAAATGCAACTCGGACAAGTCAGAGATTATTTTCTTTGGCTGTCCTCCTGATGCCCATTGGAAATCCTGGTGGCCGGCCGATATGCATCCTCCTGCATCACCCACGTCAGTGGCAAAGAACCTAGGTATAAAGATTGACACTGGTCTAACTTTTAAGCCCCAGATTCTCAGCCTAGTTGGCCAATGTTTTGCCTTGTTGCGTAGTCTTAGGAAATTTCTCCCTTTCCTCTCCCATAGTCATAGGAGAATTACAGTCCAGGCACTGATTGGTTCCAGGCTCGATTACTCTAATATACTATATCTGGGCCTTCCGGAGTACCTTCTTGCACGCCTCCAGACACTTCAGAATTCAGCAGCGAGGGCCATTTTTGGTCTCAGCCCCAGGGTTCACATCTCAGCTCTCCTCGATTCACTTCATTGGCTGCCGGTGCGGAAGCGTATTCATTTTAAAACTCTGACCATGGCCTTCAAATCATTGCACGGTATTGGTACTGTTTACTTAAGGAAAATAGTTCAATTCTATCTTCCTTCTAGATCTCTTCGCTCTGCCTCACAAGCTTTGAACATTATCCCAACCATCAAACGTGCTCGCATTGGCGGACGTTCCTACAGATTGCTGGCCCCTCAACTTTGGAATAAACTTCCCTTGTCTCTTAGGAAGCTAGACAATCTGTTGTCCTTTCGAAAAGAACTTAAGACTTGGCTCTTTGGCTTATAGTCGTCTATGTTCCTGGCCTCTCCTCTACAGATCTGTATAGCGCCGGGACACTCGAGTAGCTGTGCGCTCTACAAGACAAAGAAAAACCAAAGGGGGTGATGGACGGAGAGTTGACAATACAAACACTCACCCCCAGTCAACTGATCTGGGTTTAATCCATCACCGTTCTTTAGCTCACTCCGCCACCCCAGTTCAGATATGGCCATATGCGAATCAGTCTGACCCTGTGCCTCATGGGAACAGTCCAACCCGAACTGCCAAGCCATGTCTTCCCTGGACCGGAATCAAGCTTCCCAGGACCGGTTTCTGGCATTCCAGCCGTCTTCAGCCGGGCTTGCTTGAAACCAGTGGCAAAGTGAGCAAGGGACTCACGTCTGAGCATACCCTGCCAACTTAGGGCGAACAAAGAAAAACCAAAGGGGGTGATGGACGGAGCGATGACAATACAAACACTCACCCCCAGTCAACTGATCCGGGTTTAATCCATCACAGTTCTTTAGCTCACTCCGCAACCCCAGTTCAGACATGGCCATATGCAAATTAGTCTGACCCTGTGCCTCATGGGAACAGTCCAGCCCGAACTGCCAAGCCATGTCTTCCCTGGACCGGAATCAAGCTTCCCAGGATCGGTTTCTGGCATTCCAGCCGTCTTCAGCCGGGCTTGCTTGAAACCAGTGGCAAAGTGAGCAAGGGACTCACGTCTGAGCATACCCTGCCAACTTAGGGCGAACAAAGAAAAACCAAAGGGGGTGATGGACGGAGCGTTGACAATACAAACACTCACCCCCAGTCAACTGATCTGGGTTTAATCCATCACCGTTCCTTAGCTCACTCCGCCACCCCAGTTCAGACATGGCCATATGCAAATCAATCTGACCCTGTGCCTCATGGGAACAGTCCAGCTCGAACTGCCAAGCCATGTCTTCCCTGGACCGGAATCAAGCTTCCCAGGACCAGTTTAAGGCATTCCAGCCGTCTTCAGCCGGGCTTGCTTGAAACCAGTGGCAAAGTGAGCAAGGGACTCACGTCTGAGCATACCCTGCCAACTTAGGGCGAACAAAGAAAAACCAAAGGGGGTGATGGACCGAGCGTTGACAATATAAACACTCACCCCGAGTCAACTGATCTGGGTTTAATCCATCACCGTTCTTTAGCTCACTCCGCCACCCCAGTTCAGACATGGCCATATGCAAATCAGTCTGACCCTGTGCCTCATGGGAACAGTCCAGCCTGAACTGACAAGGCATGTCTTCCCTGGACTGGAATCAAGCTTCCCAGGACCGGTTTCTGGCATTCCAGCCGTCTTCAGCCGGGCTTGCTTGAAACCAGTGGCAAAGTGAGCAAGGGACTCACGTCTGAGCATACCCTGCCAACTTAGGGCGAACAAAGAAAAACCAAAGGGGGTGATGGACGGAGCGTTGACAATACAAACACTCACCCCCAGTCAACTGATCTGGGTTTAATCCATCATCGTTCTTTAGCTCCGCCACCCCAGTTCAGACATGACCATATGCAAATCAGTCTGACCCTGTGCCTCATTGAACAGTCCAGCCCGAACTGCCAAGCCATGTCTTCCCTGGACCGGAATCAAGCTTCCCAGGACCGGTTTCAGGCATTCCAGATGTCTTCAGCCGGGCTTGCTTGAAACTAGTGGCAAAGTGAGCAAGGGACTCACGTCTGAGCATACCCTGCCAACTTAGGGCGAACAAAGAAAAACCAAAGGGGGTGATGGACGGAGCGATGACACCCATTTAACATAACATCACATAACAATAACATTGTGGCACCCCTCACAGAACTCACCTCTAAGAAGATACCTAAAAAGGTAAACTGGACAGTTAATTGTCAAAAGGCTTGTGATGCCCTAAAAGAGGCTATGTGCTCAGCAACCATTCACAAAGTTCCAGAGTACCTTAGTCAGTTCATAGTGCAGACTGGTGCCGCTGAGCATTGGATAGGAGTAGTCCTATCCCAAACCAACGATGATAGCCATGACCAGTCTGTTGCTTTTATAAGTTGGAGGTTGCTCCCCAGGGAACAGCATTGGAGTGCCATTGAGAGGGAAGACTTTGCTGTGGTTTGGTTCGTGAAGATGCTGAGACCATACCTTTGTGGGACTCACTTCATTCTTCAAGCCAACCATAGACCTTTCAAATGGCTTATGCAGATGAAAGGTGAAAATCCAAAAGTTTTGAGGTGGTCCATCTTCCTACAGGGAATGGACTTTACAGTGGAACATTGACCTGGGACTGATCATGCCAAGGCAGATGAACTTTCTAGATTCTTCCACTTAGATAATAAAGACTCTCTTGGGAAAGGTTAGTCTCATCCTCTCTCATGGGGGGTGTTGTAGGAAAGTGCCCCTTTTGACATGGTTCCACCCAGTTTGTGCCTAGTGTCTGGTACAACTTTGACTGAAGTGTGCTGGGTATCTGCTAACCAGGTCCCCAGCACCAGTGTTCTTTCCCTAAACTGTACCTTTTGTTCCACAATTGGCACCCCTTTAGGCCCCATGTAAGTCCCTTGTAAATGTTACACCTGGTAGCTAGGACATAGGACCTAAAAAGGGCCTCCAAGGGCTGCAACACAAATGGCACCACCCTAATTGGCTCCTCACCAATCTCATGTGAACTGCCATCACAGCCTGCATTTCTTGGTACAGAGAAAACTGAACAGTGTACATGGCACACATGCCTGTGTGCCATTCCAACAGAACACTGCATGTGGTATAGGTAAGACACTCCTACAGCAGGCCTCACAGCTCAAAGGCAGGGTACACTATACCCCATGTGTGGGCATATCTTTTTAAAAAAAATGTTTTTATTGAATTTTTATGGCAGTGGATGATTATTTGGTACAAAGAAATCAACAACAAAAAAAAGAGAACAGAGGAAGGAAAAGACAGATAAATCAGATTTGTGTCTGCATTGACTAGTTCATCACAAAGAAAAGCATTCATGAGATTATTACCATAGGACTATAGGCAAGATAATACAGCAAAAAAGGATGTAAATATACAATATTTGAAATAGAAAAAAATTAAATCCGGACTAAATAATTATATATATGTATTCAGTTACTAATGGGTGCCCATAATTTTTGTCCATACATCTTCTTTTTCCGGCATTTGAGTCGGTATAACGCAGTTTCTAACTGATATATATTTAGTAGTTTGGATTGCCAGTGCAAAAAAACTGGAGGATTAGCTTCTAGCCATCGAGATGTTATACAATATCTATAAACTGACATAGCGATAAATAAAAAACCTTCCTCTTCAATCCTAATAGTATCCGTTTGTTCAGCCTGAGTTCCTAATATCACTAATTCAGCTGATAGTATTGGTGATGACTCCATTATATTATTTAAAAGGTTTTGCACTTCTACTATGAATTGAGCTAACTTCGGACACAAAAATAGCATATGGACTAAATCGGCAGCCATGTGTCCACAGCGACTGCATTTAGAATCTTTTAATACTTGCCATTTCGCTAACTTAAATGGTGTGTAGTATAAATCGAAAACAGACATGAAATGTTGGCTTTTGAATGACCCATTAAACAAGACAGTACTAGCCATTTTCAGTGACCTTGATATGTCCACTTGCTCTATTTCAAAGAGTCTTGACCATTTGGCAGTGTGAGCTTCTAAATCGTCCTTAATTCTATTAAGCATTAATTGATAGATCGTACCAATTGCGCTTTTCCTCTTACGGCTTTCTAATACCTCAATTTTGTTCATAGAACTGTCATTTGGCACAATTGTAATCTCTATGATGCTGCGGACATGGAGATATTTAAAAAAAACCCCTCTTGTGAGATTGTATCTTTCTTGTAAATAAGTGAATGGTACCAATTGCCCGTTCTGAAATAGGTCGCCGAATGAACAGATTTTAAGATTATGCATTTTCTGCATGACAGAATCCCTGAAAATTTCAGGAAGCCGAGGGTTCCCTAAGAAAGGCGTATAATAGTTCAATTTTGAACAAAAGCAAACATTTTTGTTAAATTGTTTCCAAATTTCCCACGCCGTGATCAAAACTTTAAATTTCGTTTTTTTATAGTAACTCGGTTCTGTAAACCTAAGCAAACATAATCGAGTTTCAGCTTCAAGTAGCATTTCATAGATTGAAGGTGCCATGGCTTCATCCAACTTAGAAACTGGAAATATTAAAATACCCATATTTTTTCGAAAAATTGCCCAATTGTATAAGCGAAAGTTGGGGAACCCTAGACCTCCTTTTTCTTTGGGCATTACACACCATCTAAGAGATATTCTAGCTCTCCGGAAACCCCATAAAAACCTGGATACAGTTCTGTCTATTTTATTAAAAAGAACAGAAGGAAACAAAAGTGGTATAGTACGAAAGAAATACAAAAATGTTGGGAATATAATCATTTTAACAGCGTTTGTACGGCCATATAAAGATAAGTGTAGATTATTCAGCCTCTCCAGAGTTCGATTGATAGAAAACAATAATGGATCTGTGTTCAGCCTAAAAATGTCTTCCGGTTTAGCTGAAATTGTCACACCAAGATAGGAGGCTGTGGTAGCAAATGCTATACCATCAGGTTTGCCTACATCCGAATGAATTACCTGGGTTTTTGTGATGTTTAATTTATAACCGGATTGTTCCCCAAATTCTTGAGCAAGTTCTTTAATTTTTGGTAGGGCAGAAGCAACATCGTTGGTAATAATCGCGACATCATCCCCGTAAGCGAATACTTTGTAGGCTGTTTGATGTAATACTACTGGAGGAATCCCATTTTCTTTAATTAGTCTATTTAAATAACGTTCAATATATAACGCGAACAACAAGGGGGAGAAAGGACATCCTTGCCTCATCCCCCTTGTAATCTGAAAAGGGTAAGATGTAGCGTTAGCTATCCAAATAACTGCTTGAGAATTAGTGTACAATGCCTGCACAGCACGGATACATTCTCTGGGGAACGCTTTCCAGGCCAAGACAGACCACAAGAATCCCCAGTCAACTCGATCGAAAGCTTTTTCCGCGTCAAGCAGAACTAAGCCGACTGGGGATCCCGTGGCCTGTGCCCAATCTGCTTGATGTGTGGGCATATCACCATGAGTAGATGTATCCCTGTAATATCTAAGCCAAATCTTAGATATTACAAGTGTGCAGGGAAGCAATAACGAGTACATGGGATGGACACTTGTCATTATGAGTTCCCCAGCTACATGATGGCTTCATTGTACCCCAAGGTGTTTGGTACCAAACACATCATCTTAATAAGCCCACACTGATGCCAGTGCTGGATTTATTAATGAATGCACACAAAGGGCCCCTTACCCTGTCAACCTGCTGACTACTAGTATGTTCACTGGCTCATTTTGACCAGCCTGTCCCCTAGACAGGTTTCTGACTTTCTAATGTGAGAGTCAACACTCTCGAGGCCAGGAAAAAAGCCTGCTCCAGGACGGAGGCATTTACACCTCCTCCAAGCAGGATGGACTTTCCGGGGTAGAAAGCTTCAATGGCCCTACCGCTGTTCTTATGCGACCCACAGCCTCTCTAGATAGTGGAGATAGACACCCTGTCCTACTCCCAGTTCTGGTGGCAATACAGAACAAAGAAAAATGTGTCAGATTGGGAAGTGTGCCTACATTCAGCCAGCACCACACCTAGGTAGGGCCAGCTGATGTGGACCCTACTTTTCAGATAACTTATGTGGCGCACCTGAACCCAAGAACTCAGAATGGATGGCTCAACATGAAGAAGGATGAAAAACAGTCACTGCCTGGTGAGAACTGCAGCAGAACTTTGGACTTTGGTGCAAAACCCTGCCATCCTCAGCCC
Source organism: Lissotriton helveticus (assembly GCF_964261635.1). Taxonomy (NCBI): domain Eukaryota; kingdom Metazoa; phylum Chordata; class Amphibia; order Caudata; family Salamandridae; genus Lissotriton; species Lissotriton helveticus. The sequence goes on along the minus strand of NC_136071.1, from coordinate 536,691,350 downwards.
TCTTTCGACAATCGCAACAGAGTGACTCGTCCTGCAAGTTGGAGCACTACCAAAGCCTTGGGTAGCCTGCCAGCTCTTCAAAAATCACCAACAATCTCCCTTCGAGTAGTGGAGCTACTCCCCTACAGTCCGTAGGCACTGCCCCGCAGAGTCCATTCCACCGCCTTGCAGCTCCCCTGCCTGACTGTTGCCGCAGATGACCAGAAGAAGGTACTGCTGGTCTGGAAGGTCATAGCTGTCTCCCCACTGAGGGGCTGATTCTGATGTGGGTTGGAAATGCTTCCCGACTGAATCGGGTTGGAAATGGTTTCCAACCCACTCGGATCTGGACAGTCCGACTGACGGAGTACAATGCATCCGGATGCTTCCCGATACTATTTGGTTGGACCCCCAATGACTTCAATGGGAGCATATGTTCCTAACCGCATCATAATTGGTCCCTGGGACGTTCCTGGTCCGATTTGGAAGAAGCAAATGCCATTAGGCAGCCTTCCTACCGCAGCAGAATCAGGCCCTAGGTGGGAAAGCTTTCCAACCCGCATAAAAATCAGGGCCTGAGTGTGAAGGTACCAGGACCAACCAAAGTCATGCAGCACAAACCCCCAGGGTACCCATGCTCTGCACCAAGCATCAACAGTGAGTGTCCAGTCCAGGCTCTCACTGCTCCAGGACCAAGCAGCCATCGTGGGACATCAGCACCACTAAGGCCCTCTTTGGGAGTGGTCCAGCTGCTTTGCTTTTGCCCCTGTCAGCTGTTTGTCCCTGACTGTGAGGTGCATCTTTGCACACTAGGCCAAGCTGACCTTCCCGCTCTACAGCAAAGCCGTCCAGCCTAGTTCTCGATGAACCGAGGCTCTACAACCCCTTGCAACCTAAGACCCCGTTTGGGAGCCCTCGGACTTGCCCTCAAGTCCCCCTTCACTGTAGCATACCAGCTACCAGCCTCACCAGCATCCTGCTCCCAGGAGAATCCAGGCAGGTCCCGATGAACTGCTGATAGTACTTTGGACCTTGGCCTGTTACCTCTATGAACTCTGAAGGAGAAACCCTGAAAACGACTGTACTTCCCTCTATTATATTTTTGATTTTCCTTCCATAGGAACGTATTGTGCATAAATGCGCACAACTGAAAATGCTTCATTTTACTTGTATGATTTATTGCTAAAGAAAGTATTTACCTGTTATGGTAGTTCATATTAGGAGGACCCGTCTTACAAGTGGCCGAAGTCTCATGGGCAATCGCTTCACAGCTTCTACGTTTTCCAAGGGATTGGAAGTACTTCGGCCCCCGCATTCAAGGACTGCATTGCACTGCCATGAAAACGGGTCGTGACTTCACGACGAGACCAAGGGGGACATCCTTGCCTTGTCCCGCCTGCAATCTGAAAATGGTCAGATGTAGCGTTAGCTATCCGAATAACTGCTTGAGAATTAGTGTACAATGCCTGCACAGCACGGATAAATTCTCTGGGGAACCCTTTCCAGGCCAAGAAAGACCACAAGAATCCCCAGTCAACTCGATCAAAAGCTTTTTCCGTGTCAAGCAGAACTAAGCCGACTGGGGATCCCGTGGCCTGTGCCCAATCTGCTTGCTGTGTGGGCATATCACCATGAGTAGATTTATACTGTAATATCTAAGCCAAATCTTAGATATTACAAGTGTGCAGGGAAGCAATAACGAGTACATGGGATGGACACTTGTCATTATGAGTTCCCCAGCTACATGATGGCTGCATTGTACCCCAAGGTGTTTGGTACCAAACACATCATCTTAATAAGCCCACACTGATGCCAGTGCTGGATTTATTAATGAATGCACACAAAGGGCCCCTTACCCTGACAACCTGCTGACTACTAGTATGTTCACTGGCTCGTTTTGACCAGCCTGCCCCCTAGACAGGTTTCTGACTTTCTAATGTGAGAGTCAACACTCTCGAGGCCAGGAACAAAGCCTGCTCCAGGACGGAGGCATTTACACCTCCTCCAAGCAGGATGGACTTTCCGGGGTAGAAAGCTTCAATGGCCCTGCCGCTTTTCTTATGCGACCCACAGCCTCTCCAGATAGTGGAGATACCCACCCCCTGTCCTACACCCAGTTCTGGTGGCAATACAGACCAAAGAAAAATATGTCAGATTGGGAAGTGTGCCTACATTCAGCCAGCACCACACCTAGGTAGGGCCAGCTGATGTGGACCCCACATTTCAGATAACTTATGTGGCGCACCTGAACCCAAGAACTCAGAATGGATGGCTCAACATGAAGAAGGATGAAAAACAGTCACTGCCTGGTGAGAACTGCAGCAGAACTTTGGACTTTGGTGCAAAACCCTGCCATCCTCAGCCCTCTTTCGACAATCGCAACAGAGTGACTCGTCCTGCAAGTTGGAGTACTACCAATGCCTTGGGTAGCCTGCCAGCTCTTCAAAAACGACCAACAATCTCCCTTTGAGTAGTGGAGCTACTCCCCTACAGTCCGTAGGCACTGCCCCGCAGAGTCCAGTCCACCGCCTTGCAGCTCCCCCCATAAAGCAAGCTTAAGTTATGTGCTATATTGACTGAATACCATACTACATTTCATGGGTAGCTGAGTTCATGTTGACTATGTGCCTCAGGTTGAAGTGTAGTCTATCCTGCAAAAAGTGCTAAATCTCCATTCAGCTGTTCATGGAAAACAAAGTTCCTCCAGCTACTCACGCCCTGTTACATAACTAATGCCTTACTACGGACAGTCTTTACCTGCATCAAACCCCTGACTGGGTGTTGATTGGGTAGAATAGTAGGTACTGTTAACACCGTTTACACTATGGAGACAGTTTACTCTGTGTCACACTGTTTTCAAAGAGTGAAGCTCTCATCAGAAATACACCACAGAGTATTCAAAACAATCTACTAAGAACAGTGTACATTCTATGCAATAGTTGTCAAAACAGACCATATTTGCAAAAAAGTATTACGATCTGAAGGTGCTAAAGATCATACTACTTGCACCCTTCATACTATAAAAAAAAACATACAGATGTCCCTTCTTCTGAAGTAAAACAAGCATGTGTACATAGGTTGGTACATGCTGAACATACTCTTCCATGTTAAGTATAAATTATCATGCTGACATGATTGTCTCTAACAACTCAAGTCACTTACAAAAGTTTGTATTTACTACATAGAATCTTTTTCCTGTAGAAAATGTTTTCTGCAGAACCAAAAGGTTGTATAGAGCATACTAAATAGAAGTCAAGTGTCACTTGCACACAGAGTTATTCTTGAATGCAAACATTTATAACATGTTCAATACCACTACACAGATAGGTGGTATTAGGAGCACACCCATTTTGTAAACACTTACACGCATTAGCTGCACCTAAAATGTACAAAATCACATAGAATGAGTATGGCAGTTACTCGCCACTATGTAAATAGTGAAAAAAAACTTGCACACTCATTGGATAATGTCAACAATTGTGTCATTTCAGATGTCTTTGGTGATGTCATAAATGATTTCATGAGTGATATCATATGTGTGGTCATAAGCAGTTCATGGTGGGGGAGCAAGTCATACTTAGGACTGCTATCTATAACTACTGAATGTATGTGTTTATTTTTGTTTGAAACATTAACATTGCCACTAAGCAATTCACCTGGTTATAACGTTACTATAATCTTTTGTTTTTTTTTCAGTGAATTTCTAAAGTTTAGTTTTTTTATTTAAAACAACAGATACTACTATCACATCTAACTATAATATTACTTGAATTTCAAGGCTTTTTTTAAAGTTAATTAATTATTTTTGTGAGTGTATGTGTGGTAGAATGACTTTATGATAGTCAAAATACTTTATTTTGGCAGGCACATCACAAAAGTTTCCAGAGTCACATCTGTTCGACAATAACCACTTCATGATATATGTTTTGATCATGATTTTTTTATTGTAACAAAACTGGATATGGTTCTCAGCTTGCGAAATCTTTGTAAAATGTGTGTGATTATTAAACAGATAAATATTCAATAGAAATTGTTTATTTGTTCAGTTGTTACAACTCTGACATCAAGACATGTCACCACCAATCTTTTTTTGAGTTGTCATTACTCTAGGGAGAAGGTTGCAAAAAGCTTGCAGCACACTTGTGAGATTGTAAAGATCCAAATTTCATTATTGTCTTTTTTATATGGTTCTTTAATAAGTTTTCAGTAAGTATTTAATGGTAATCTATAATATAGTAGTGAATAAAAGATGATTACATGTATCATAAACCGCTTTTTAAAGCTTTTGTTTTAACTTAATTATTAAAATTCACAACCTCTTCTTTATGTGTGTCGCTTTATGTTTTTTTAACCAGCTAGTAGCACTTGTACTGTAGTAATACGCACTCTTTTATCTCCCTGAACAACCAAGCTTGCAAGACTCTCACGAGATAGAGCAAAGACCGATGGCATGGTGACTCAGTAAATGTCCATGCGACTCTCGTGAGAGTCTCTTGAGCTTGTACCAGGACCCTACATCAAGCTTCACCTCAGAAGCTTGTCAATGACTCTCGCAAAACTCTGGCAGGAGCTTACCAGAATTTGAAAGTAAGCAAATAGAAAAGCTCATACTGTTTATTAAGTAACTGTGCACCATACAGACAGTAGCTGGTCACAAAATAACTTACTTTTGTAACTGCCAAAAACCTGCCAATTAAATTTATAATTTTGTCACTTTCCCATTTTTTCTGGCCTTATAAAACCCTATATTGCTACTTAATAATTAAGATTACTTATTCTGCTGAGCACTAATCTTGTGACTCAGATCTCCATACTGCACCATGGCTCGGCTCTGGATTTTGGGACACAGGTTCATACAATTGGCTACAGAAAATGGACCAATCTGGCTGCAGTGTTTTGAATGTTCTGTAGGCTCCTGAGCAGTTTCTGGGTGACACTGGCGTTCAGTGCGTTGGTGTTTGGGATTCTGTGGGGATCCATCTGAATGTCTTTCAAAGCAGGCAGAGCGTATGGAAGCAGGATGAGGATACAGGATTGATCTGGTTGTTCATTGTGGGTGTAGAGGCCAGTAAGATGCAGAGGTTGCGTGCATGGTCCATAGGGGGGGCTTCTAGTGTGCCCGGCCACCAGGAGTCATCTCAGGCTGAGAGGGTGGGTCCCAGGATGAATTTATCTGTCTTGTCCAAGTTGAGCTAGAGGCAGCTATCTTTCATCCAGGTGACAGCAGCATTCATCCCAATGTGAAAGTTGATTCTGGTGGCTGTGGGTTTGTTGGTGAGGGAGAAGATCAGCTGGGTGTCATCGGCATAGGATACGATATTTAGTCCATGGTTCCTGACAAGGGTGAAAAGGAGGTGTTGGAGCCTGAAATGATGGACCAACCCTCCAAGAGGAAAGGTAAGAAGACTGGGAAATCATCTTCTGAACAGTCACAAGCTCAGGTCCCCTCTCCTCAGGTAGAAGACTTGTCACCCCCAGAAGGAACTGAGCCCCAGGAACTTGTGTTTACAGAGGAGAGCTTTTAGGCCCAGGAGGACCGTCTAGGGAAGAGCTTGCCAAGAGCAGACGATCTGTCCTACTCTTGAAAGCCTGCAACAGCAAGCTGCTGCACAGGAAAAGGGAGATGTCAGTGGCTCCTATGGGTCTCTTGAGGGGAATTGATCCTTTACACAGAGGCCAGAGACCCCAAATCTGGAGCCACTAGGTGAGTGGAAGTACCTCAGCAGTACTGAGAGTTTCTCCTCATATTGGCACATGACATCATCCGAGCTGGGCATCTTGACCAGACCAAAATGTGGATCATGCTTGTCAAATACTTCTATTGGCCAAACACGTCCCAGAAGGGGAAGGAGTTTTGCAACTCCTGTGCCACTTGTCAAGCCAATGTCAAAGCAAGTGGCCATCAAAATTCTACTGCAAGTGGTTGGGGTAGGGATCAAAATTGTTGGTCCCCTTGACCCTACAACTGCATCAGGAAACAGGTTTATGCTGGTGGTAGTGGCTCATGCAATAATGTATTCTGGGGTAATTCTCCTTTGGACTACCACTGCTCCTGCACCCTTTACCAGGGTGGATTTTCCAAAGCAAGAAGAGTCAGACAGAGGTACAAACTTCATGTCTGGTTACCTGTAACACATGTGGACTGAATGTGGAGTGACATCTAAGTTCACTACCCCACCTCACCTACAAAGAAATAGCCTTGTTGAGAGATTCAACAAGACCATAAAAGGGGTGCTGAGACAGAATATCGATGTAAAAATATCGACTTGCACAAATATTGAGGTAACAATATCGTGGGTTAAGAATATTGTCTGAAAAAATATCGTGGTCAAGAATGTCGATTTTAGGTAAGTTTTATTGATGCTTTAAAAATGGAAGTGTTTAATATCGTTTGCAAAAATATAGTTGTAAAAAATATTGAATTTTTTAATAATGATATGTATTTTAGTATATATATATATTGTATGTACGTGATGTATTTTTTTGTATAAGAATTGTTTGTATTTTTATTATATGTGTTAAAACCTTAGTAATTATTAATTTTTCTGTATTTGATTTTTGCGTTTTTAGTACCGTAGCGGGATGTGGGTTTATAAAGGAATAGGGTGGTAAGTAATTTAATTATATTAAAGGTATTGCTTATTTTTAGTAGTTATAAAAAAAATATAGAATTTTGCGTTTTTAGTACCGTAGCAGGTTGTGGGTTTATAGGGGAATAGGGTGGGAAGTAATTTAATTATATTACATTTATTGAATATTTTTATTATTTATCAATATTTGTTTAATTGAGATATTTTAGTGTTAAACGTGCAAAGTATGTTTTATGAATCAATTAAGATTTTGTTAACATATTTTTAAAGAAATTAATTGGCAATTAAATGTGGTAATTATGTAATTAATTTCAGGTGTGTGTTGTGGTGTTTATAGGTGGGAAGGAATTTATTTTTAATTGATGAATTAATAATTAGTTGTTAATTCATTTAAATTAATTAATTAAAATAAAAATATGGTAATTGTGTAATTAATTTTAGGTGTGTGTTGTGTATATTATAGTGTTAAAGTATGTGCATTCAATGAATTGTTTTTTTTATTAATTTTTTTTATTCATTATTAATTACGTCCAATTTTTTATTGGTGTTGTGTTATAGGGTAGTAAATAAAATAAAACATTTATGTTTTACATAATTATTTTGTTTATTCATATTTGTTACTTTTAAATAATTAATGTTTTTAAATGTATTTATTAATTTTCTTATATATTTGTAGATTTTTGTTATATGTAATTTATATCATAACATGTGCTCTTTTTATATGTTTAATAGTTTTAAAAGTATATATTTTTAATATTGTTTATTATTTTTTATGATTTTTTACTTGTTTCTATTGTTTAAATGTTATTAGCAATTTTGTTTCTCTATAATCCAGCACTTTCCCTACTGTTGCACTCACTGGAGTGGGAATAGTAATTTTTACCCCTCTGATATCTAGCACTTTCCCTACTGCTGCACTCACTGGACAGGAAATAGTAATCTTTTGTCCCGGGGTGTCCGGGGACGCGAGGGGTAGGCTGTCCGCCCCGGTATTAGCCTGCGCTTTCGCGGAAGGAGAGGCAGAGACCCTGAATAAGGTTCTTAAAGATGGTTTTATTTGCGTGTATGTTTTTCTGCTTCTACTGGTGAGGCGTTCTCTGGCGAACGCAGCAGGGTCATAAGCGTGGGGGCGAGGCGGGTCCAGGGTGGCTCTTGCTTCGGTTCTCCACGTCTTCCCAGTCGGGCTCCGTATAGAAGGAAAGAAGACAGGGGAGTATCAGTACTGGATACACCGCTCTACTAGAAGGGACCGGGAGTGAGGGAAACCAGTGGTAGGTGATACTTGAACACTCTTAGTGGATGGTAGTGCTCGTGAGAGGGAGGGGGGTCAGAGGCTTTTGTCAACAACTAGGCACTTCACTCGTTACATGTAGGGACTTGACTTCCCATCCACCCTGCCATACGCCCCCGTACCTGCTGTAGCCACGTTCCTCCCGTGGGACCGTGGCGAGGCGGGTAGCAGAACCGTGGGTCTCCGGGCTTCTCCAGCTCCTCTGCTCTCCTCGGGATACCGTCCTCTTCTTCTGGGCGATGACTGCTTGCTCGTTTCTCCTCTCCGTGTCGTGCTCCTCGGGAAACGCCGTCGGCTGCTTCCTGGTTCCGTGTCCCTTTTGACCTCGACGCGTCGATCTCAGGGGCGTGGCTACGCCTCTCAAGTCCAGTTCCTTAAAGGAATAGGCATCCTCTTCGTCCGCTGTCGGCCACCAGTATCCCGGGTCTCCAGCGGTCCAGTCGGCTTCGACTTCCGTTTCCGGGGGCTGAGGGGAAGAAACGGAGGTAGGTGACACCGCGGGGCCGGACCACCAGTCGGTGGTCAGACCCCCTTCAAGGGGCCCGCGGGAACCCACCCCGTCACATCTTTATACCGTCACTATCCAGCATTTTCTCTACAGTTGCACTCACTGAGTGGGGCATAGTAATTATTACCTCTTCGGTATCCCGCACTTTCCCTACTGTTGCACTCTTTGGAGTGGGAATAGTGATTATTACCCCTCTGCTATCCAACATTTTCCCTACTGTTGTAATCACTGGAGTAGGAATAGTAATTTTTACCCCTCCGCTATACAGCATTTTCCCTACTGTTGCACTCACTGGAGTGGGAATAGTAATTTTTACCCCTCAGCTATCCAGTATTTTCCCTACTGTTGCACTCACTTGGAGTGGTTATAGTAATTTTTATACCTCCGCTATCCAGCACTTTCCCTACTGTTGCACTCATTTGAGAGAGAATAGTAATTTTTTCCTCTCAGCTATCTAAAACGTGTCCTACTGTTTCTCTACTGGAGTGGGAATAGTAATTTGTACCCTACTGCTATACATCACTTACCCTACTGTTGCACTCACTGGAGTGGGAATAGTAATTTTTACCCCTTCGCTATCCAACATTTTCCCTACTGTTGCATTTCTTGTATTGCGAAATGCAAGTTTTAGTTTTTTTAAATAATTTGATGTTTTAAAATATTATGGAATGAATTTTTTATTTTGAAATATTGATTTGTATATATATTTTATTTTTATATAATTCTAAAGTTTACAAATTAAATAAAGATAATAGTTAAATATATTTATTTGTATAAATTAATATGTTTGTATGGTTATATTTTTTATTAAGTTTATTTGGTATATTTAGTTACAATGTATATTACATTTAATTTAGTTTGTTAAAAAATATTATTATTTAATACATTTTATTTTATATATACATTTTAATTCAATAATGTTTACATCTATATTTTTTACTTCGATATTTTAATCAATATTTTTGAACTTAACTGTTAAAGTATGTGGAGTCGATATTTTAGCATTCAATTCCAGATAGGGCAGGGCATGGTTGTATACTTGGGGCACCTAGTGGGTAGAGGACAAGTCCTACCACTACAACCCAAAATTCAGACCGTTCTGAGTTGGGAAGCTCCAACCACTCAGACTCAAGTCAGGGTATTCCTTGGCTTGACTGGGTATTACAGGAGATTCCTGAGAGGTCATGGCACCATTGTTCCCACTCAGTCCAAATCTGGCCAACATACATCGGCTCCATGGTTTACTCCTGCACTCCATGAGACCAGAATGAGTTGCAAGAAGGCCGAAAGAGTATGGCGTGGCTGTTACGATACGGCATCTAAAGTGACGTATAAAGTCCTCATCAAGGACTATCATGAAGCTATTGTCGATGAGAAGAAAGTGTACTTCGCTAGAAGAATCGATTCCGCGAGTAACATTAGTAAAGACATTTTTAGAATCGTTAAGGAGTTCACCTCCCCTGTGGCCTTAATTTCTAAACCCTCCCCATCTGAATCTTGGGTCAAGCAGTTGGCAAATTTTTTCTCAAATAAGATCTTAAGCATTCAGGCCTCTTTCTTGCCTAATATTTCTACAAATAAGCTTTTTTCAATTTCGTCTGGAATGTGTTCCCTCCCTGACAATCAGTGTTCCCTCCCTGATAATCACATGCTTACAACCTTTCCCCCTCTATTCTCTTCAATTGTCACTGGATCTGTTACTAAAATTAAAGTCCGGCTCCCCATCTGATCCTTGCCCTGCTAAAATTTTAGCCAAAATGGCCCATGCTATCAACCCTTTGGTTAATCCGATTCTCAACACCTCTCTTGAAACCGGTATCGTCCCTAGTGCATGGAAAAAGGCGCTCATCGGTCCACTGTTAAAAAAAATCAAACCTCGATTCTTTAGAGCACTGTAATTATAGACCGATCTCGTTGCTCCCTGCTCTGGCTAAAATAGTGGAAAAGCACGTACATTCCACTCTCTCCAGCTTCCTTGAAGCTCGAGATATCCTGCACCCTACTCAGTCTGGCTTCCGCTCAAATTTGAGCACTGAGACAGCTTTATTGGAAGTAACTGAGTCTATTAAGGAGGTTACGGACAGTAGTGGAAAGGCGATGCTGGTGCTATTGGACTTGTCGGCGGTCTTTGATACCGTCCCTCACTGCCGTCTTCTTACAAGACTCCAGGAGATTGGACTGAGAGGGACGGTATTTAATTGGTTTAAATCCTTCCTGTCCGACTGCCAACAATTGGTCTTGGCCCCCCCTTTCTCTGCTGCTGTTCCTCCTTTGGCCGTAGGAGTGCCACAGGGGTCGGTGTTGAGCCCCACTCTTTTTAATGTTTATCTTTCTCCCTTGGCTGAATTGGTTGAGTCGCATGGAGCGCGTATTGTGTCGTATGCCGACGACACGCAGCTCCTCTTTACCTGCGACAAGAATACTGAGTTCGTCGGCAATTCTATCAGGAGGTGCCTTGAGGCCCTTTTTCCTAGTTTCAAGAGAACCAGTTAAAATGCATCTCGGACAAGTCAGAGATTATTTTCTTTGGCTGTCTACCTGATGCCCATTGGAAATCCTGGATGGCCGGCCGATATGCATCCTCCTGCATCACCCAAGTCAGTGGCAAAGAACCTAGGTATAAAGATTGACACTGGTCTAACTTTTAAGCCCCAGATTCTCAACCTACTTGGCCAATGTTTTGCCTTGTTGCGTACTCTTAGGAAATTTTTCCCTTTCCTCTCCCATAGTCATAGGAGAATTACAGTCCAGGCACTGATTGGTTCCAGGCTCGATTACTCTAATATACTATAACTGGGCCTTCTGGAGTACCTTCTTGCACGCCTCCAGACACTTCAGAATTCAGCAGGGCGGGCCATTTTTGGCCTCAGCCGCAGGGTTCACACCTCAGCTCTCCTCGATTCGCTTCATTGGCTGCCGGTGCGGAAGCATATTCATTTTAAAACTCTGACCATGGCCTTCAAATCATTGCACGGTATTGGTACTGTTAACTTAAGGAAAAGAGTTCAATTCTATCTTCCTTCTAGATCTCTTTGCTCGGCCTCACAAGCTTTGGACATTATACCAAACATCAAACGTGTTCGCATTGGCGGACGTTCCTACAGATTGCTGGCCCCTCAACTTTGGAATAAACTTCCCTTTTCTCTTAGGAAGCAAGACAATCTGTTGTCCTTTTGAAAAGAACTTAAGACTTGGCTCTTTGGCTTATAGTCGTCTATGTTCCTGGCCTCTCCTCTACAGATCTGTATAGCGCCGGGACACTCGAGTAGCTGTGCGCTCTACAAGACAAAGAAAAACCAAAGGGGGTGATGGACGGAGCGTTGACAATACAAACACTCACCCCCAGTCAACTGATCTGGGTTTAATCCATCACCGTTCTTTAGCTCACTCCGCCACCCCAGTTCAGACATGGCCATATGCGAATCAGTCTGACCCTGTGCCTCATGGGAAAAGTCCAGCCCGAACTGCCAAGCCATGTCTTCACTGGACCGGAATCAAGCTTCCCAGGACCGGTTTCTGGCATTCCAGCCGTCTTCAGCCGGGCTTGCTTGAAACCAGTGGCAACGTGAGCAAGGGACTCATGTCTGAGCATACCCTGCCAACTTAGGGCGAACAAAGAAAAACCAAAGGGGGTGATGGACGGAGCGTTGACAATACAAACACTCACCCCCAGTCAACTGATCTGGGTTTAATCCATCACCGTTCTTTAGCTCCCTCCGCCACCCCAGTTCAGAAATGGCCATATGCAAATCAGTCTGACCCTGTGCCTCATGGGAAAAGTCCAGCCCGAACTGCCAAGCCATGTCTTCCCTGGACCGGAATCAAGCTTCCCAGGACCGGTTTCTGTCATTCCAGCCGTCTTCAGCCGGGCTTGCTTGAAACAAGTGGCAAAGTGAGCAAGGGACTCACGTCTGAGCATACCCTGCCAACTTAGGGCGAACAAAGAAAAACCAAAGGGGGTGATGGACAGAGCATTAACAATACAAACACTCACCCCCAGTCAACTGATCTGGGTTTATTCCATCACCGTTCTTTAGCTCACTCGCTACCCCAGTTCAGACATGGCCATATGCAAATCAGTCTGACCCTGTGCCTCATGGGAACAGTCCAGCCCGAACTGCCAAGCCATGTCTTCCCTGGACTGGACTCAAGCGTCCCAGGACCGGTTTCTGGCATTCCAGCCGTCTTCAGCCGGGCTTGCTTGAAACCAGTGGCAAAGTGAGCAAGGGACTCACGTCTGAGCATACCCTGCCAACTTAGGGCGAACAAAGAAAAACCAAAGGGGGTGATGGACGGAGCGTTGACAATACAAACACTCATCCCCCGTCAACTGATCTGGGTTTAATCCATCACCGTTCTTTAGCTCACTCCGCCACCCCAGTTCAGACATGGCCATTTGCAAATCACTCTGACCCTGTGCCTCATAGAACAGTCCAGCCGGAACTGCCAAGCCATGTCTTCCCTGGACCGGAATCAAGCTTCCCAGGACTGGTTTCTGGCATTCCTGCCGTCTTCAGCCGGGCTTGCTTGAAACTAGTGGCAAAGTGAGCAAGGGACTCACGTCTGAGCATACCCTGCCAACTTAGGGCGAACAAAGAAAAACCAAAGGGGGTGATGGACGGAGCGTTGACACCCATTTAACATAACATAACATAACATAACAATAACATTGTGGCACCCCTCACAGAACTCACCTCTAAGAAGATGCCTAAAAAGGTAAACTGGACAGTTAATTGTCAAAAGTCTTGTGACGCCCTAAAAGAGGCTATGTGCTCAGCAACCATTCACAAAGTTCCAGATCACCGTAGTCAGTTCATTGTGCAGACTGGTGCCTCTGAGCATTGGATAGGAGTAGTCCTATCCCAAACCAACGATGATAGCCATGACCAGTCTGTTGCTTTTATAAGTTGGAGGTTGCTCCCCAGGGAACAGCATTGGAGTGCCATTGAGAGGAAAGACTTTGCTGTGGTTTGGTTCGTGAAGATGCTGAGACCATACCTTTGTGGGACTCACTTCCTTGTTCAAGCCAACCATAGACCTTTCAAATGGCTTATGCAGATGAAAGGTAAAAATCCAAAAGTTTTGAGGTGGTCAATCTTCCTACAGGGAATGGACTTTACAGTGGAACATTGACCTGGGACTGATCATGCCAAGGCAGATGAACTTTCTAGATTCTTCCACTTAGATAATAAAGACTCTCTTGGGAAAGGTTAGTCTCATCCTCTCTCATGGGGGGTGTTGTAGGAAAGTGCCCCTTTTGACATGGTTCCACCCAGTTTGTGCCTGGTGTCTGGTACAACTTTGACTGAAGTGTGCTGGGTATCTGCTAACCAGGTCCCCTGCACCAGTGTTCTTTCCCTAAACTGTACCTTTTGTTCCACAATTGGCACCCCTTTAGGCCCCATGTAAGTCCCTTGTAAATGTTACACCTGGTAGCTAGGACATAGGACCTAAAAAGGGCCTCTAAGGGCTGCAACACAAATGGCGCCACCCTAATTGGCTCCTCACCAATCTCATGTGAACTGCCATCACAGCCTGCATTTCTTGGTACAGAGAAAACTGAACAGTGTACATGGCACACATGCCTGTGTGCCATTCCAACAGAACACTGCATGTGGTATAGGTAAGACAGTTCTACAGCAGGCCTCACAGCCCAAAGGCAGGGTACACTATACCCCATGTGTGGGCATATCTTTTTTTTTAAAATGTTTTTATTGAATTTTTATGGCAGTGGATGATTATTTGGTACAAAGAAAACAACAACAACAAAAAAAGAGAACAGAGGAAGGAAAAGACAGATAAATCACATTTATGTCAGCATTGACTAGTTCATCACAGAAAAAAGCATTCATGAGATTATTACAATCGGACTATAGGCAAGATAATACAGCAAAAAAGGATGTAAATATACAATATTTGAAATAGAAAGAAATTAAATCCGGACTAAATAATTATATATATATATATCCAGTTACTAATGGGTGCCCATAATTTTTGTCCATACATCTTCTTTTTCCGGCCTTTGAGTCGGTATAACGCAGTTTCTAACTGATATATATTTAGTAGTTTGGATTGCCAGTGCAAAAAAACTGGAGGATTAGTTTCTAGCCATCGAGATGTTATACAATATCTATAAACTGACATAGCGATAAATAAAAAACCTTCCTCTTCAATCGTAATAGTATCCGTTTGTTCAGCCTGAGTTCCTAATATCACTAATTCATCTGATAGTATTGGTGATGACTCCATTATATTATTTAAAAAGTTTTGCACTTCTACTATGAATTGAGCTAACTTCGGACACAAAAATAGCATATGGACTAAATTGGCAGCCATGGGTCCACAACGACTGCATTTAGTACCTTTTGATACTTGCCATTTCGCTAACTTAAATGGTGTGTAGTATAAATCGAAAACAGACATGAAATGTTGGCTTTTGAATGACCCATTAAACAAGACAGTACTAGCCATTTTCAGTGACCTTGATATGTCCACTTGCTCTATTTCAAAGAGTCTTGACCATTTGGCAGTGTGAGCTTCTAAATCGTCCTTAATTCTATTAAGCATTAATTAATAGATCGTACCAATTGTGCTTTTCCTCTTACAGCTTTCTAATACCTCAATTTTGTTCATAGAACTGACATTTGGCACAATTTTAATCTCTATGAAGCTGCAGACTTGGAGATATTTAAAAAAATCCCCTCTTGTGAGATTGTATCTTTCTTGTAAATAAGTGAATGGT
Source organism: Lissotriton helveticus (assembly GCF_964261635.1). NCBI lineage: Eukaryota > Metazoa > Chordata > Amphibia > Caudata > Salamandridae > Lissotriton > Lissotriton helveticus. The sequence goes on along the minus strand of NC_136071.1, from coordinate 536,676,240 downwards.
ACCAATTGCCCGTTCTGAAATAGGTCGCCGAATGAACAGATTTTAAGATTATGCATTTTCTGCATGACAGAATCCCCGAAAATGTCAGGAAGCCGAGGGTTCCCTAAGAAAGGCGTATAATAGTTCCATTTTGTACAAAAGCAAAATTTTTTGTTAAATTTTTTCCAAATTTCCCACGACGTGATCAAAACTTTAAATTTCGTTTTTTTATAGTAACTCGGTTCTGTAAACCTAAGCAAACATAATCGAGCTTCAGCTTCAAGTAGCATTTCATAGATTGAAGGTGCCATGGCTTCATCCAACTTAAAATCTGGAAATATTAAAATACCCATATTTTTTAGAAAAATTGCCCAATTGTATAAGCGAAAGTTGGGGAACCCTAGACCTCCTTTTTCTTTGGGCATTAGACACCATCTAAGAGATGTTCTAGCTCTCCGGAAACCCCATAAAAACCTGGATACAGTTCTGTCTATTTTATTAAAAAGAACAGAAGGAAACAAAAGTGGTATAGTACGAAATAAATACAAACATTTTGGGAATATAATCATTTTAACAGCTTTTGTACGGCCATATAAAGATAAGTGTAGATTATTCAGCCTCTCCAGAGTTCGATTGATGGAAAACAATAATGGATCTGTGTTCAGCCTAACAATGTCTTCCACTTTAGCTGAAATTGTCACACCAAGATAGGAGGCTGTGGTAGCAAATGCTATACCATCAGGTTTGCCTACATCCGAATGAATTACCTGGGTTTTCGTGATGTTTAATTTATAACCGGATTGTTCCCCAAATTCTTGAGCAAGTTCTTTAATTTTTGGTAGGGCAGAAGCAACATCCTTAGTAATAATCGCGACATCATCCCCGTCAGCGAATAGTTTGTAGGCTGTTTGATGTAATACTACTGGAGGAATCCCATTTTCTTTAATTAGTCTATTTAAATAAGGTTCAATATATAATGCGAACAACAAGGAGGAACAAGGACATCCTTGCCTCATCCCCCTTGTAATCTGAAAAGGATCAGATGTAGCGTTAGCTATCCGAATAACTGCTTGAGAATTAGTGTACAATGCCTGCACAGCACGGATAAATTCTCTGGGGAACCCTTTCCAGGCCAAGACAGACCACAAGAATCCCCAGTCAACTCGATCGAAAGCTTTTTCCGAGTCAAGCAGAACTAAGCCGACTAGGGATCCCGTGGCCTGTGCCCAATCTGCTTGATGTGTGGGCATATCACCATGAGTAGATGTATCCCTGTAATATCTAAGCCAAATCTTAGATATTACAAGTGTGCAGGGAAGCAATAACGAGTACATGGGATGGACACTTGTCATTATGAGTTCCCCAGCTACATGATGGCTTCATTGTACCCCAAGGTGTTTGGTACCAAACACATCATCTTAATAAGCCCACACTGATGCCAGTGCTGGATTTATTAATGAATGCACACAAAGGGCCCCTTACCCTGACAACCTGCTGACTACTAGTATGTTCACTGGCTCGTTTTGACCAGCCTGCCCCCTAGACAGGTTTCTGACTTTCTAATGTGAGAGTCAACATTCTCGTGGCCATTAACAAAGCCTGCTCCAGGAAGGAGGCATTTACACCTCCTCCAAGCAGGATGGACTTTCCGGGGTAGAAAGCTTCAATGGCCCTACCGCTTTTCTTATGCGACCCACAGCCTCTCCAGATATTGGAGATACCCACCCCCTGTCCTACTCCCAGTTCTGGTGGCAATACAGACCAAATAAAAATGTGTCAGATTGGGAAGTGTGCCTACATTCAGCCAGCACCACACCTAGGTAGGGCCAGCTGATGTGGACCCCACTTTTCAGATAACTTATGTGGCGCACCTGAATCCAAGAACTCAGAATGGATGGCTCAACATGAAGAAGGATAAAAAACAGTCACTGCCTGGTGAGAACCGCAGCAGGACTTTGGACTTTGGTGCAAAACCCGGCCATCCTCAGCCCTCTTTCGACAATCGCAACAGAGTGACTCGACCTGCAAGTTGGAGCACTACCAAAGCCTTCGGTAGCCTGCCAGCTCTTTAAAAATCACCAACAATCTCCCTTCGAGTAGTGGAGCTACTCCCCTACAGTCCGTAGGCACTGCCCCGCAGAGTCCATTCCACCGCCTTGCAGCTCCCCTGCCTGACTGTTGCCGCAGATGACCAGAAGAAGGTACTGCTGGTCTGGAAGGTCATAGCTGTCTCCCCACTGAGGGGCTGATTCTCATGTGGGTTGGAAATGCTTCCCGACTGAATCGGGTTGGAAATGGTTTCCAACCCACTCGGATCTGGACAGTCCGACCGACGGAGTACAATGCATCCGGATGCTTCCCGATACTATTTGGTTGGACCCCCATTGACTTCAATGGGAGCATATGTTCCTAACCGCATCATAATTGGTGCCTGGGTCATTCCTGGTCCGATTTGGAAGGAGCAAATGCCATTAGGAGGCCTTCCTAACCGCAGCAGAATCAGGCCCCCAGGTGGGAAAGCTTTCCAACCCGCATCAAAATCAGAGCCTGAGTGTGAAGGTACCAGAACCAACCAAAGTCATGCAGCACAAAACCCAGGGTACCAAACGCCCTGCACCAAGCATCAACAGTGAGCGTCCAGTCCAGGCTCTCACTGCTCCAGGACCAAGCAGCCATCGTGGGACATCAGCACCACTGAGGCCCTCTTTGGGAGTGGTCCAGCTGCTTTGCTTTTGCCCCTGTCAGCTGTTTGTCCCTGACTGTGAGGTGCATCTTTGCACACTAGGCCAAGCTGACCTTTCCGCTCTACAGCAAAGCCGCCCAGCCTGGTTCTCGATGAACCGAGGCTCTACAACCCCTTGCAACCTAAGACCCCGTTTGGGAGCCCTCAGACTAGCCCGCAAGTCCCCCTTCACTGTAGCACACCAGCTACCAGCCTCACCAGCATCCTGCTCCCAGGAGAATCCAGGCAGGTCCCGATGAACTGCTGATAGTACTTTGAACCTTGGCCTGTTACCTCTATGAACTCTGAAGGAGAAACCCTAAACCGACTGTACTTACCTCTATTATATTTTTGATTTTCCTTCCATAGAAACGTATTGTGCATAAATGCGCACAACTGTAAATGCTTCATTCTATTTGCACGATTTATTGCTAAAGAAAGTATTTACCTGTTATGGTAGTTCATATTAGGAGGACCCGTCTTACAAGTGGCCGAAGTCTCATGGGCAATAGCTTCACAGCTTCAACGTTTTCCAAGGGATTAAAAGTACTTCGGCCCCCGCATTCAAGGACTGCATTGCACTGCCGTGAAAACGGGTCGTGACTTCACGATGAGACCAGATCATTGAATCGTGTCCCCGGTACCGCAGGACTTGACTCAATGCGGTGAGGCATCTGGGGGCCAGGGAGAAGAGTTTATGCAACAAAGGCGCCAGGATATTTTAAACTGCACCCATTTAAGCTTTTTTGTTACCAGCACTCACCATGAGATTGAAGGGGTCGAACTCCAAAGCTTGCCTAGTCTGCCAAGTTGGTGCACTCTGGGAACTGCAGTCCGGAGACGGAGGCTGCAGTGAAGCTTTGAAGTAATTAGACCCAGCTGGGACTCCACCAATGGGAGCATGATGTAACCTATAAAGAGCGTTTGGTGTAGGGAGCTGGTAAACAGGGCATATGATTAAAGCACAACCCAGCGAAGCGCGTCATACCATAACCTTGCTGCATTAAATTAATCTTCTTGGTAACCCGCTGTGTCCCTCTGGTTTCCTTCCGTGTGGAGCAACCTTTCTTTTGGATATATATATATATATATATATATATATATATATATATTACCTACTGGCGGTCGCCAGTAGGTATATATAGTTAGGATTTTTTCCCTATGGGATTTTTGAAAATTCTATGTCTAATAACTTTGGCGTTTGTGGACGGAATTGGCTGAAATTTTCTGGAAAATGGAACATTTTGTTTCTGAGCAGCCCTTTGAAATTTGGGGGGGTTTCGTCAAGGGGGGACCGAGAAAAAAGGGGGGTCCCAAAACGTGTTTTTAACATTGAGTTTTCCATAGGGCGGTTGGCCTCACTTTTAGCCCGAACGGCTGAATGGATTTGCATGAAACTTGGCAAAATTGTAGGGACTGGTAGCCCGATGTGCCTTTTCTAGGTCTCAATATATGTGCTCCAGTGGATTTTGAGAAATTAACGTTTAAAAAAAGATATATATCTGTAAGCGCGCTCCGGGCAGCGCTCCGGTCCGCGGACCTTAAGCGTACCGGAACTTCGCGTAGCTAAGCTGATTGGCTCTCCGGTGTCTGTCAACATTCTAAACAGTCCGGAGCGGCCGCCATCTTGTCTCTCGGTAGGATTGAGAAACAAGAGGAGGCCAAAACAAAGGCGAAAATGACCATAAGGGGGCATACTAGATCCTCCCTGACCCCCTAGGTTTAATGTGGAGGTTTTAAAAGGGCCCCGCGGGGCAAAAAAAACAAAAAAAAATTTTTGTTTTTTTTGCGTGGGGAGCGCCCGGTCCGCGAACCGGGAAGCGTTCTGGGCAGCGTACTGCAATGAAAAATGAATGATAGACTTTTCAAATGCTGTATGTTAATTGATTGTTGTTTTTGTTGATTATTTTTTATTTTCTTTATTTTTTAAGCATTTTTTTTATTGTGATTGTGTTTCATAATTTATTAAACTTTCTAACATTTCATTGTCAGAAATTTCATAATTATCATGGAATATACATTGTAGTCTCTGAGGGTGTAAAATGTCCTCATTTGCAAGGAGGTTATCTACTGCTTGTACACATTGCAGTAGTTCATTGTCCCAAGTTTCATCGAAAAATTCAATGTCAATTTGATCAATTGTATCAATCAATTCTTGGCTGCTCTCTTGCAGGTCCATTTCAAAAGAAACTTGGTTTTCGCCTTCCATTTTGCCTAAAATTTGGATTAAAAAAATATATATTAGTAGAGATAGGGCAATGTTGGGAATAATTTTAGATAGGCATTTTTTATCAGTGAATTTATCTTTGGGCAGTGTATAGTATCAGAGTGGAAGTAGGAATATAAAAAAGTGAATGTGATTTAACGTAAGTAAATTCATAATTATACAAGAGAAGCCTAACTCCATCCATAACTATAACAGAGAAGTCTCTCTAAATCTATAACTACTACAGAGGGATAGTATATATCTATCAGAAAAAGTTTACCATATTAACTTATAGTGCACAATATACTTCAGTTTTAAAAATAAAAACTTACCTTTAGAAAGAAGTTGAAGGAATTAGTGAAAATACTATTGAAATGTACAGCAAGAAGTAGTAGTCAAAATGGCGGTGTTTTCTTCTCTTCCTTTATATATATATTCAGGTATATAACCAATGAAATGTCAGGTAAAAAAAGTAGAAAATGAAAGTAACATTTTCATTGGTTGTCAATTCCAACACTTCAGATGTGTTTTGTGAAGTAATTTACCTCACGGTATTTAGAGAGGTCTACAGGCTAAATGACTAAATGGAATTCCAATCAAATTTGTGAAAATGGTAGGGATTGGTATGTAGTATGAGCTAATCTATATTTGGTGAAATTGTCTCCAGTGGCTTTTCTGTGAACTACTTTCCCACCTTTTTTGATGGTGCGCTTCCCAGAGAGCGACCCGGTACGCGAACCGTTGAGCGCCCCGGTTCGCGAACCTTAAGCGTTCCGGGAGTCCACCATTTTGTGTTTCGGTCGAATTAAGATACAAGATGGAGGGCAAATAATGTTCAGAATGGGTAGAAGGGGGCACGGTAGAGTTATCTTGACCCCCTAGGTTTTCTGAGGGCGGCTGAGGAGGCTTATATGTGCGAAAAAAAAACATTTAAAAAAAATATTTCGCGAGGTTAGCTCCCGGTTCGCGTACCGGGTAGCGCCCCAGGGAGCGTACTTTGTTGGAAATTAGTGAAAAATGTTAGAGTAAAATAATAATTGTGAGTGATCAGATGTAGGGTAGCTCTGAGAAGAGCTTTTGGGTTTATGGTACATTTAGGTACTTATAAGTAGGTACCAATGCACATTCTTAAATTCAGAGTGAAAACTCTGTTGCCCTCATCTGAGAAGTGAACTCCATCTCCTCTGTAGATATCTTGCATGTAGTAACGCAAGTTATTGTTGTACAGGGAGCCCATTCCATGGTCTCTCATGTAAGCTGAAACAGATTTGTTTACATGCTTCCTCGACTTCTCAATTTGTGGACAAAATTGGTTTGACCACCTCCATTTCTGTCTTTGGCATATATTTGAATATACCAAGGCAGTCTGAGGAAAAAGTGCCATTAATTGCTCAAAGGTGTCCTTTAAAAGCATTTCCAGACCTACACCAGTCAAAGTGCCCAAGTCATTACCTCCACAGTGCACAATTAACAGGTCAGGTTTGGGCAAATGTATAAAGGTTTTCACCAATGGTATCAATTGGTGACATTTTAATCCTCTGTGGCCAAACCACTTAATTTCCACATCTTGTAAATTGAGGTTAGGTAATTTCCTGTTTTCAACGTACCTTTGAGCCCAGTGAATATAACTATGTCCAACAATCCAGACAGAAAACATGGTGAGAGAAGGTTCTCCTGCAGTCAGATGAAGTGTGGCAATGAAATGGCAGTTGAAAAAATGAGAGTTTAAAATGAAAAAAACTGTGGAGTTTCTGTGTTCATGAAGCAGTAACAGTGATTGGTGGATTTTGATTGCTGAAAACAGAAAGTTAGGGTGCACGGATGTGTTCTTTGAAAGATGTATTTTGAATGGTCAATAAAAAATCATTAAATGAAAGAATGCACTGGATATGCAGGTGCACTGAGAGTTCAGAGTTCAATTGCAACAAAGTTGTGTGAACTTGCAAACACCAGAAGTCTTCCAAGAGGTGGTTGCCATGCAGAAAAGGCAGAAAGGGCAGAGGGGGGAAGGGTTTTCATTTGAAAAAAAGTGAGGGAAGAGTTTTGATTGGGTGACATGAGAGATATGTGTGAAGAATTACAGCATTTCTGTGCTTTTGATAGCTGCAGACTCTGGAGTGCATACCTTTTGCTCTGCTGAAGACAAATTGGTGTGTTTCTGAGACTGTTTTCAAACTCAAAGTATTTGCTAAGGTGAGAAAATATTTCTTTAATTTAGATAGAGAATAGTGTGCTTTAAGGAGAAAATTATGAATTATGTGGCGCAAATTGCTTGTAAATATGCTCCCACCTGTGCAAGGAAAATTTAGATTTTTAATGTTTGTGTTACATAGCCATGTTAAAAGTGATACAAACATGCTGGAAAGGCAATCAAAAAACGCTTTTATGTGTCTTAAGGACATTTTAAGTAATTTTCCCATGTGCAGTGTTTTGAAATTATGATTTGAAAATCGTTTTTGGGGAAAAGGAATTGTTTTTAAATTTATAACAAGGACATAATGGTGTATGCTTCTTTATAAGGCAATTGACTGTCCCTGATGTTATTTTTCCCATTTTAATGTAAGACCTTTCTCTGTGGCGCAAGTTGCTTGTAAATATGCTCCGACCTGTGCATGGGAAATTTAGATTTTAAATGTTTGTGTTACATAGCCATGTTAAAAGTGACCCAACCATGCTGGAAAGGCAATAAAAAAACACTTTCATGTGTCTTAAGGACATTTTAAGTAATTTCCCTGTGGGCAGTGTTTTCAAATTATGAATTGAAAATCGTTTTTGAGGTAAAGGAATGTTGTTAAAATTTATGTGCGCCATATGTCCACAAATTTCGTTTTCAGGGGTGCAGCAGGGTGTTCTTGAGACACCCCTGCACCTTTGGAAAAATTCCTAATTTGCGATGAGCTAATTGCTAATCGCAAATTGCACCTTCATTCCTATGGGCCTCCTGCTCCATGGAAATGAATGGGTAATTTGCAATTAGCAATTTGCTCATCGCAAATTAGGAATGGTAAAGAATCGCTATTTATTCCTTAAAATTCGCTATTTTGGAAATGCAAAATAGTTATATGATACATATGGCGGTTGATGTCTAACAAGATAAGAAGCTTAGGGATACATTTATGATGACTGGCGCAATGAAGTGGACATCACTTACTTCATTGGTAGAGCTTTACATGTATTATGTCCTCTGTATTCTTCATCAAGCGTAACTTTAATCTGCAATCCTGAGTAGGCCTCACCTTAAACAAACCTCTGGATAGGCCACACCTTATCGTCATCCTGAATTAATCATTTAAAATGCTAGGGACAGATTTATGATAGGTGTATGCCTCTTTTGCGCCACTTACAAAACACTGTCCACGGGGAAATGACTTAAAATGTCCTTAAGACACATGAATGTGTTTTTTTAAAGCGTTTGCAATTTTTTGGGGTGACTTTTAACATGGGTATGTGACTCAAACAGTCAAAATCTAAATTCACCATGCACAGGTGGGAGCATATTTACAAGGAATGTGCTCCATGGGGAAAGGTCTTATAATGTAATATGGGAAAAATGACATCAGAGACACTGAAATGCCTTATAGAGAAGCATACACCATTATGTCCTTGTCATAAATTTGCAAACCATTACTTTTCCCCAAAAACGATTTTCAAATCATAATTTGAAAACACTGCACATGTGGAAATTACTTAAAATGTCCTTAATTCAAAATTTGCTATTCCTTATTTTGCGATTGCACTGAAGGATTTGCAAATTTTGCGATTCCTTAAATGCAATGTATCAAACAAAAAATATGTAAAAAATGATATTAAGGATTTGGAAACTACCACCAACTTCTAGTTTGTGGTAATTTGCGAATTCTTTTCAAAAAGCATTTTTTTCCAAAAAACAAAAGGTGCCATATGACGCCTATACATGTCCTTAGGGCATGTATGTGTGCCATATGCCCCCAAATTTCTTTTTCAGGGGTGTAGCAGGGTGTTCTTGAGATACCCCTGCACGCTTGAAAAAATTCCTATTTTGTGATGAGCTAATTGCTAATCGCAAATTGCAACCTTCATTCCTATGAGCCTCCTAGCCCATGGAAGTGAATGGGTAACTTGCAATTAGCAATTTGCTCATTGCAAATTAGGAATGGTAAAGAATTGCTATTTATTCCTTAAAATTTGCTATTTAGGAAATGCAAAATAGTTTGATGGTACATATGGTGGTTCATCTGTAACAAGATAAGAAGCTTAGGGATACATTTATGATGACTGGCGCAATAAAGTGGACATTACTTACTTCATTGGTAGGCCTTTACATGTATTATCTCCTCTGTATTCTTCATCAAGCGTAACTTTAATCTGCAATCCTGAGTAGGCCTCACCTTAAACAAACCTTTGGATAGGCCACACCTTATTGTCATCCTGGATTAATCATTTAAAATGCTAGGGACAGATTTATGATAGGTGTATGCCTCTTTTGTGCCACTGTGCGTCACTTTTATGATGCAGCGGCGGTGCTAATTTGCAATTAGCAATTTGCTCATTGCAAATTAGGAATGGTAAAGAATTGCTATTTATTCCTTAAAATTTGCTATTTAGGAAATGCAAAATAGTTTGATGGTACACAAGGTGGTTCATCTGTAACAAGATAAGAAGCTTAGGGATACATTTATGATGACTGGCGCAATAAAGTGCACATTACTTACTTCATTGGTAGGCCTTTACATGTATTATCTCCTCTGTATTCTTCATCCGCGTAACTTTAATCTGCAATCCTGAGTAGGCCTCACCTTAAACAAACCTCTGGATAGGCCACACCTTATCGTCATCCTGGATTAATCTTTTAAAATGCTAGGGACAGATTTATGATAGGTGTATGCCTCTTTTGTGCCACTGTGCGTCACTTTTATGATGCAGCGGCGGTGCAAAAGATTTGCTATGAGGCGACAACATTACAAATTGATGCATTTAGGCAGATATGTCATGGTGTAAAAAAAACGTACCACATGAAACCGATGCAGCAGTGATGCAAAAGATGCACCATGTCGCAAGACAGGCCTCACTTGGGGCCATATGTATCAAGCTAATTAGCATTCGCAAAGATCAAAATTCTACGAATTTCGGCCTTTGCGAATGTTAATTAGACAAATGGTATGTATCAAACAAGTTTGATGCAAAATAAGGAGTAGCAAAATTTGCTATTCCTTATTTTGCGATTGCACTGAAGGATTTGCAAATTTTGTGACTACTTAAATGCAATGTATCAAACAAAAAATATGTAAAAAATGACATTAAGGATTTGGAAACTATTGTGGTAAATTGGTGGTAATTTGTGAATTCTTTTCAAAAAGCTTTTTTTCAAAAAAACAAAAGGTGCCATATGACGCCAACACATGCCCTTAGGGCATGTATGTGTGCCATATGCCCCCAAATTTCTTTTTCAGGGGTGCAGCAGGGTGTTCTTGAGACACCCCTGCACCCTTGGAAAAATTCATAATTTGTGATGAGCAAATTGCTAATCGCAAATTAAACCTTCATTCCTATGAGCCTCCTAGCCCATGGAAATGAATGGGTAACTTGCAATTAGCAATTTGCTCATTGCAAATTAGGAATGGTAAAGAATTGCTATTTATTCCTTAAAATTCGCTATTTAGGAAATGCAAAATAGTTTCATGCTACATATGGCGGTTCATCTGTAACAAGATAAGAAGCTTAGGGATAGATTTATGATGACTGGTGCATCACCAGGGATGTGTCAGTCATCCTGCGCCGCTGTTCCGCCACCCATGGTGTGCTGCATTTAGAATACGGGGCATCATGGGGCAAAAATGGCACAGATGCGTGACGTATCTGTGCTGTAAAGGTAGTGATTGCTGGAGTTGTATCGCAAGTGTGATGCAGCTCAAGCAAGGCTCAGGGGTGCCCCATCACCACAATGTTGCGTCAAGACCTATGCCTGCTTAAAGCAGGCGCAGGGTTTTGACGAAGCTTTCTCCTATCTGATTGTAAATACGGCACACCATGGGTGGCAGAGTAGTGGTGCACGTTAACTGGTGCATGCCTGGGGATGTGCCATTTAACATAAATCTGCCCCTTTACATTTAAGTATGTGCAGGACACACAGAGTCGGTGAGGCTTATCCAAGGTTAAGAAGAGATGAGTCCTGTTCACTGAAAATTTAGACATAGTCTTCACCTGCTCAGCATTGCTGGACATGGCTAAATAATAGCTGCAAAATATTACTCTTGTTAAACAATTTTACTATTATAATCTCTGAGATTTGTCTCTTACTCTGCAACATCTCATTGTTGTTATCTTTCTTTAAAGATAAAGACAACCTCAACATGAGCGACAATCTGCAATCAGTTGATTTTGACCTCATCATTGAACTTGTAATTGAAACATCAGTGGATGTTGATCCCTTGGATGATTTAAATCCTGAGGATGAAGAAGAGCGTGATGAGGATGCAGATTTGTCCGAATTATATGACATAGGATGGAAAGCTGACCTGCTTGAGCCTATGGAAATATAAACATTTATTTTTAAAATGTATAATTAATAAAAAGTAAAAAGGTAAACCGTTTAATTTAAAAATAAAGACACCTTCAAAAGCAGGTTATGTGTAGTGTCTTCAATAAAATATTAAAATATGCTCATAAAATTAGATCAGATTCACATATAAAATAGCACAGGTAACATAAATATAAATGTCATTTCTTTTCTGCTATTTCTGTATTGTAAATTTGCAAGGACTAAAAAATCTTCTATTTAAAATGTCAAGTAGTGTGTTAAGTTTTTGATCACTGTTATTGTTTTACTGTTTGGTAATAATGGTTAATAAAAATTTTTATTATATTTTACCACAGATTCAACTGCAGATCATTTCAAGATTTCACCATGCCAACAATAGAAAGACAGAGAAAGGCTGCAAAACGTCAAAGACAGCAGGTGAAAGAAAATAAGCAGCAGTCCTCTAACAAAAAGATTTGTCAAGTCACGAAGAAAGCACCGGGTAAGAGCACAAAATATTTCATAAGAAATATGTGTAGTAAAAAAAATATTACTACAGAAAATGTTTCAGTCCATAAAACGAGAAGGAATTCAAATGGAAAGGAAAGGCCAATCAAAAATGTTACTGCTAGAGCAAGAGATAACTCTGTGCATGATAGTAGAAGGAAACAACAGTTTAGGGAGATTCGTAAACGAATGTTCCGCAACAGGATAATTGGCAATTTGTTAAAAAATATTAAGAAAGGTCAACAGAAACTGGTTTTTTATAAGAGAAAAAAAAAAGTTGAGAAAGTTATTGATCAGGCATTTGAAATTAAACGTAAGTTATTTATTTTGATAATCAATAGAATTAGGAAGCTAAACAAGGCAATTTATGATTTCAAAAGAAATAGTAGATGGAAGAGAATAGTTAATCGTAGTAATTTTTGTGAAGTTTTTTCTGGAGAATGGATGCATAGTTCAAGCTGTGAGGCATTTTTTAATGAGGAGAGTTATTTCCAGGATAATGATTTGGTGCATGCAGTTGACACCAGTGGTCGTGCTTATGAAGTGAAAGATGGTTGTCCAGTTGAAAAAGAAAAACTTGTGACAACAGAGGCAGAAGAGGTGTTAGGTAATGAGGTTTTAGGAAGACGTGCTAAGGGTCCTGTGTACACCTGGAAGTGTAGTAGTATTTGCAGTGTGCGACAGGATTCCATCAATTTGCTTTGTGATTTTGTACGGTCATTTAATAAGAAAAGTTTGAAGCAGAAAATAAGGTTGTTGCAAGAATTAGATCCTTGCAGAGTAAGAGAAGTGACAGGTTTGCATGGTCATTCACTGGCTTGTCTTTCCAGGAGAGTATGCCAGAGTGTTTTTCATCATTTCAGGATGCTAGCAGTGCATCATAATAAAGTGAGGAAATTAGTTAGAATGTTGTATTATGCTAAGAGTCCAGCAATTATGCTTAAACAATTATGCGCTGCTCTTTTGCATGGTTCTGAAATAGATGTGAAGAATATATGTGAAGAAATTGAGTTTTGTTACTTTGGAAGTAAAGAGGAGAATGTTGAAATTGAGCAAGAAGAAGAGGGTCATGTGGAAGATAGTGTACAGGTTTCCAGTACAGATAATTTCCAGAGGGAAATTGCGACGTTTGAGGTGAAATCAAGTGAGAGGCCTAATTTCACTTGTGTGTGTTGTCGACGCACTTATTATAAGAATCAGACTAAGTTAGTGGATTTATATGCAAAAAGTGAAAGGGAAGATAATAGTGAATGGAAGGATTTCGCAACATACTTGATGGTAGAAAATTGTTTTGATTTGGGATTGGATCAACGTGTGTGTAGTTATTGTTGTTGCAAATTAAATCAAAACCAGATGCCTGCTAGAGCAGTTCATAATAATCTGGAATTGGTTGAGATTCCTTCTGAATTGAAGGATTTAAATACTTATGAATCTATTTTGATTCAAAGTATCCATCCCTTTCAGGCTATTGTAAGAATGGAGCCAAAGACAGGGAAATTGCCTCCATCAGATTTACAGAGAGGATTAAAGGGAAGAGTTGTTTATTTGCCTCTAGATTTGAAGAAAAACATTAACACAATTGGAGTAGAAAAAGTGGAAGAGGAACCTCTGGTTATCTTAGTTAATGGGGTTCCGACAAAGAATAAGAAAATATGGCAAGATTTAGTAGATGTTAGGAAAGTCAAAAAGGCAACATTGTATTTGAAAAAAAATAATAAATACTATAAGAATGTATATGTTGCAGAAGAGGAAGTAAGTGAGGAAGAGGATAGCGATTTGTGTGCTGGTCAAATTGAGAAAGTAGAACCCTGTACTAGTGAAGAAATATATGAACATTATAGTGTTCATCCTTTGCATTCCAAGGAAGTCATGGGGAATGCTATTGAGTTGTTTCAAATGAAACAAGCGAAAGGGAGTCCCATTAGTGTTTGGGAGGAAAGTTTGGAAGCTCGGTGTTTCCCACAGCTTTTTCCAACAGGTCAGGGAGGAAGATATGATGAGCGACCTCATCAAATTCCTGCTTCTGAATACCGGACTTTGCGATTGTATGCAGGAGATGCTAGGTTTCGACAATGCATTCCCTATTTGTTTCATCTCCTGTTTGAAAGCGATCTATCTGGACTGTCATATGCAGTGAACCACATCTTGAAAAGTGGTATACACATGCAAAACATCTCGGCAAGTGACTTTATGGATAAAGTCAATGTCCAAGACAGTATTTTGGATTCTCACCTGATTAATCTCATGGCGTGTCAGCGTGGTACTAATGAGTACTGGTACCGTCGTCATGGTGATTTAAAATGTATGCTGAGGAACTTAGGTACTCCCACATGGTTCCTCACTCTGAGCTGTGCCGAGTATGGCTGGGAAGACTTACTTGAATTTCTACGAGAGGCAAATGCTAACGTAGATAACATCGAATTCAAGACACCCGGAGAACTGTGCTCTTTGGATCCAGTCAATGTATGTAGGTACTTCAATCATAGATTTGAAGCTATGATGTCTTTCATCATGAATAAGAAGAATCCACCTCTTGGAGAGGTGTTGGATTTCTTCTGGAGAAAGGAGTACCAAGCAAGAGGTGCTCCTCATATACATATGTTGCTGTGGATCAAGGATGCACCTAAATTTGGAACGGATCCAGAAGACTCAGTGATGAGTTTCATCCAACAGTATTCTACGTGTGCTGTTCCAAACGCAAAGGAGAAGAAAAGCCTAAGAGAAAAAGTTCTGCGTTTCCAAAGCCATCGATGTGGAAAGTACTGCCGTCGTAAATTCCGAAACAAGGACAAGTTCTACACCAAATGTCGTTTCGGTTTTCCACGACCGGTGATTTCTAAAGGAAGAGTAAACAGTTTGATGTCTTCGCTGCGACATAATGTGATGAAGAAATCACCTAAAAACACATACAATTTGAAGAGGAACGAAGAGTCCAAGTACATCAACGACTACAACCCGGTGATTTTGTCCATGTGGAATGCTAACATGGATATACAGTTTGTGGCTGATAACTGTATGGCTGTGGCTCGGTATGTGACGTCTTACATCACCAAAAAAGAGAAGACAGAATTGAAGGATATGTGGGAGGACATTTCCCATGAAAAGAGCCTCAGCAAGAAGTTGTACAGTTTCAGTCTGAAGATGTTGTCGCATCGAGAAATTGGAGCTTATGAATGCTCTGACCGGTTGTCTTCAGCAAGTCTCTATGCCAAGTCCAGGAGTATCGTTTGGGCGAGTCTTGGTCTTGCTGCAACGCGTAATCGAGTTCTGAAACCTGTGCGGGAAATTGAGTATTTGGCGGAAAAGGAGCCAAACAGTACCGACATTTTGAAGACCAACATGTTGGATACATATTATCCAAATAGAAGCAGTCACCTCGACAATGTTTGTCTGTATGAGGTTCTTCAAAATTACATATTCAAGAGGAACATCAAAGAAGATACTGAGAAAGGAGTGTATGCTGTAATAGGAAGTGAGGGATGTCTGGTCAAGCAAAGAAAATGCCACTTGGTAAACCATCGAAAATTGAGTGGCGAATCTCCTGAAAAAAAGGAGTTTTTCTATTTAGCACTTTTGCAACTTTTCAAGCCTTGGCGTGCAGAAGAGGAACTGCTTGGAGATTTCCTCTGTTACGAAGACTCTTTCAATGCCGCCAAGGAGACCATAGAATGTCCTGCTTTTCCCAAATATGTAGAAATGTTGAATGCGGAAATTGAGCAGGAAGCAACGATTGCAGCCGAGATTGCCAGAGACAGTTCTCAGGACAGTCAGAGTTCTGCTTCATTGAGTCAGGATCCACTAGGAGGACCTGTTATCGAAAATGAAGCTGCCACTGCCATGAATGAAGTGGAAAGAGCCATGGCACATGCTCAGGAGGATGCGGTTAACTTAGAAGAGTTGGAAAGACAACTCAACGTTGAGCAGAGGAAAATATATGACGAAGTTACCATGCAAATTGATCATGGATTAAGTCATGACAAGAAAGAGTGCTCATGTACGTCGTTGAAGCCTGTCCGACTGTACGTGAGTGGAGAAGCGGGAACTGGAAAAAGTTTCCTCATTAAAGCAATTTCATGCTATTTGCAGGAAAGGACAGAGTCATCGCTGTCTTGTGTTGTCACCGCTCCAACTGGACTGGCAGCACATAACATTAAAGGGATTACTTTATATCGTTTACTGATTCTGCCAGTGGAGCATGACAACAAATTACAATATCACAAGCTATCTGGAGATGCTTGTTTTGAAGTTTCAAGAATCTTGAGGAAAATGAAACTTCTTATCATTGACGAAGTAAGCATGGTTTCCAATGTCATGCTTGCCTTTGTGCATTTGAGAATGCAAGAAGTTCTCAAAACAGAGTATGATGTGTTATTTGGTGGCAAACACATCATTGTTTTCGGAGATCTTCTGCAGCTGACACCAGTGAAAGGGCAACCTGTGTTCAAAATGCTCACGCATGAAGATACCAGGAAGTGCCTAGGCAGCATTGGCAACGTCAATATATGGTTAAACTTCAATTATGCTGAACTGCATGAAAATATGCGTCAGGCGAAGGATGAAGTTTACAAGACTATTCTACAAGATGTTAGAATTGGAAAAGTGACCGAGCATGGGAAAGAAGCTTTACATGCACGATTACTGTCAAATTTATATCCAGAACAAGATGTTGTGCCTGAGAATATTTTTCAGAAAATTACTGATAAGAAATCTGGAATATGTTTGATGCCAACTCTTGCAGAATGTGCCAAATTCAACAACAAAATGTTGCATTTAGAAAAGCAAGAGACTGTGAAACTGGAAGCTATTGACAGAGTAGAGCATATGGGATCAACAATTATTTTGTCTGAGAATCTGAAAACAAAATTGGATTCATTAGAGAAGAGTATATCTAAAACTGCAGGTTTTGAAAAGACTCTGAATGTGTGCTTGAACTGCCGTATAATTTTAAGAAGGAATTTACATGTTGAAAGAGGTCTGGTAAATGGATCAATGGGTAATGTTGTTGATTTTGTAAAATACAGAAATAGAGATGGAATTGAATTTTTAAAAATTAAATTTGCTGGCATTGAGGAAGTACAGCTAATTGGTCGTTGCTCTGCTAGATTTTTGCTTGTAAAAGACTTATATGTTCGCCGTAAGCAGTTTCCTGTTTGCTTGGCATATGCGGTGACAATCCATAAATCGCAAGGTTTAAGTGTAGACAGTGCATTGGTGAATATTGGCAGTTCTGTGTTCAAGGAGGGTATGGCATATGTGGCATTGTCACGAGTTAGAACTTTATCGGGATTGTACTTGATTGAGTGTGATGTCACAAACATTTGTGCTGATCTAGATTGTGTTAAGGAATACAATAGGTTAAGAAGAGAGTATGCGCCACATTTGCCTCAGTATCCTTTGTTTGAGAAACGTGTGGTAGGCCGGAAACGAAGAAATGTGACCAATACTGGGGAGGTTGTAGCAAAAAGACGAAAAGTCGATGAACCTAAAATTACAAGCAGAAACAAAAAGGATTCTGTTGAAGATGTTGTTGGTTTTCAATTTGAAAACAGTTCTGGTGTCAACTGCTATGCTAATGTAGTGGTTAATGTTTTGTTTTCTCTAGAAAATGTAAAAGAAGAGATTGTGGTCAATTCTGATCAAAGATTTTGCAGTTTGTTAAATTCTGTGTTAGAGAAATGTAGCACTGATAGAAGAAACATAGAAAGTGTGTCTGAAATTCGAAATCTGTTAGACAGATGTTCAGGCCAAACACAATTCTCTCAAAATATTCAGCAAGATTGTCAGGAGTTTTTAATGTATATGCTTGATGTATTACATGCTGAAGGTGTAGATGTAGATCAGCTGTTTGGGCTTTCTTATCAATGGCAGCATGACTGCGAGAACTGTATGGTATCAAGTACTACTAGTGTAGACTCAGAAAGATTTATATATTTAACTTTGCCAGACAGTAAATCAGTCTCCTTTAATAAGCTAGTAAAAGCAGCTGATCACAACATGGAGTGTAGCGAATGTAAATCTGAAATGATGTCCACATTATTTATACGAACATATGGCCAGTATGTCATTTTAATGTTCCAACGATGTAGGCCTGATGGAACAAAATTGACAACTTTAATTAAAAATTTTGTAGCTTCGCAGTTGTCAATATCAGGAAGGACTTTTGTAACTGCAGCAATTATATATCATGACGGCCCTTCAATAACATCAGGACATTACACAGCTTATTTAAAGTCTAGAAATGGCTGGTCATTCTGCAATGATTCTGTTTTAATTTTCAAAAATCAAAAAAAAATTGCCGTATGACCTTAAAAACTCTTACCTGGTGTTTTTAAAACCAAAATTTTAGGGAAATAATCTCGGGATGTGCTCTGTGGAATTTCAAGAAGTTCTAATGGCTCCTACACAATTTGGCCTTGAGGATAAGTGTAGTTCAGAGACATAACTTCTAACCATAGGACTGGACGTCATGGAGAAATACGTGCACTTTGAATGAGTTCAGAAAAACTGTTTCTTTTTATAAGCTAATTGAAGCAGCCAATCAAAACATGGAGTAGAGGGAATGTAAGTCTGCAATGCTGTCTACTGTTTTACATTGCTTTGTGATTAAAAGTGATGTAGAGAATTAAATAATTGTAGTAGTCATAGAGGTAGTGTAAGTCTGCTTCATAGTAAGCAGTATCAGTGTCATAGGAAATGTAGAACATGACTGAGCAAGAAGGGGAAGATATTACTATTCCAGGATTGTGAAAATGATCTTCAACATTTTAATTCTGAAAGTTGCGGAAATGCCAAATGACGGGATTGGCTTACAAGAAATCCAAGAGTTATAAATGGCTCTGACCAGATTTGGCCTTGTGGAAACTTGTGGTAGAGAGCAAGAAGTCATTTATTGCATGTAACGTGTTTTTAAAAACGATGGAGATTTTCTTTCAGAAAGTGGCGGGCTGAAAGTAATAACAGCACAAAAGAGTGTAAGCTGTTTATAGGACATCCTTGGACGTCATGGAAAGTAAGTTAACTTTAAGGAGTTCTGAATTTTGATTTCTTATGTTGTATGGGTTTTTTAAACACAATCATTTTGATTGTGTTTTTTTTTCCCCGCTGTTATATGATGAATACCTTCAAGTCACTGTTTTTAGTGAATTTTGATACATTCTGAGAACAGCAAAAATAAACCATTTAACATGTATAATTAATTCTGTACTGTTTGCATTTATGATGTATATGTAGAACTGTGTAGGAGGCATGGAGAAGGTGAGGCTTCTGTAAGTGTCAAAGTTGTTGCATGCAGTGCTGCACTTCTGCGTATTCTTTCATATGCTAGACTACATCTGCACAATGAGATACCTAAGCAAAGGAAACACAAGTGATGTGATTGTGAAATGAGCAAAATAAATTGCACGTATTTCAATTACATCACCCGTGTTTCCTATCATTACGAATCACATTGTGCAGATCAAGTTTAGGTCTGTCCAGGGAAACATAGGAGGTTTGGACTTTGTTGAAGAGTGCAGTGGACATGACTCACTTCATTGGTAGACCTTCACATGTATTATCTCCTCTGTACTCTTCAACAAGTGTAAATCTCATCTGCAACCCTGAGTAGGCCTCACCTCAAACAAACCTCTGGATAGTAGACATCTTATTGGCATCCTGAAGCAATTATTTAAAATTTTAGTGTCTTGCGACACTTTTCTGAAACAACAGCAATGCAAAAGATGCACCATGTTTTAAGATAGGCCTCACTTCATCTGCATCAAGATACTGTTAGTTTAAAATGTATATCTTTAGGACTGTGTAGGGGGCCTGGAGAAGCAGAAGCTTCTGTAAGTGTCAAAGTTGTTGAAAAACTGTTTGTCCTTCAATCTTTTCCCTTGTCTTTTCTAATTTTTAAATACATGTTTTAATATTTTTCAAATGTTTGTTCTCTCTTTCACAGATTGAAAGTATAAAAACAAAAAGTGAGTAATTTAACGACAATTATAAGGTAAATATTTTGTACTCTTTTCGTTACATTTCTATCACATTTAACTACTATTAGTTCCACTGCTTCATTTCTTTAACCCTCAGTTTCCTGCCTTTGCTACTTCCCTCATTCCTTTCTCTATTACCTACTTACTCAACTCCTTCCACTCTTTTTCTCAGTCCCTCTCTTCTCATAGTTCCTCACTCTTGTTCACTCACTCCGTCTCTATTACTCTTAGTGTCTTTGACTGATCACTCTATCACTACTTGTTCATAATGCTTTCTCTGTGTAGTTGAAGCACACTAAGGGGAATATTATGAACACAGCCAAAAAAATTATTGCTCTTTTTATTGGCAGAAAACTGGTGCAAAAGTGGTTTTAGCGGCAGTTTTCCGCCACAAAAGCAGCTTTAGCGACACATTTCTGCCAATAAAAGCTGCAAAACTTTTATTGCCTATGTTAATGATATGGCTCTATGTTACTTACATTTCTTTGCTGTTTCAATTAATCTTTTTCTGTTATTTTTTGTTTTCTGTTTTCTATTTTTTCTCTCTGTTATTCCTCATGTTTTAATCTTATTTAAAAATTCACTCACATTCTCCAAGAAACTCTTCTTTGTTAATGTTATACTCTCTTTTTTTTCTTTCACTTCGTTATCTATTTTGTTTTTCACAATTATACCCTCTTCTGTCTTTTCTTCGGTAAATAGATCTATTAAACAGTATCTCTTCTTTACTCCCTATAGCTGTCTTTCTTTTAACATCACTCTCTGTTTACTTTCCTTATACTTACACTTCTTTTTTTTAAAAATTTTTTTGGTTAGCTCCCGGTCCGCGTACCGGGAAGCTAACCCGGGAGCGAACCAAAAGAAATAGAGCTTGCCAGAGTGCTAAATATTCTAGCAATTTTTTTTGAAAGGGAAGGTAGTTCTGAAAAGAACTTTTTTTTTATATTTTTGTTGTTTTATATATTTTTTTTTGTATTTTTTGAACGATTTTATATTTTTTTTGTTTTTTTTGGGGGGGGGGTAAGCAACAAAAAACAGACGTTGAAAAGGGCTCAACAGGAGCAAAAAAAAATTACTGGGGGCGGTTAGGGCAATCATGGTGTTCATACGCCAGGTTGAGTGCATTGATGCTCATGTTGCCACAAGCTAATAATGCACGACAGTGCATACATAAGTGAATCATGTGCCCAAAATTTTCTTGAATATTTGGCACAGTTTCCCGTGCCTCTTCTGGTGTTAGAGAAATCGGTATTGTTGGTCTGGCCACAGGAGTTGGTCTTGGATTGTCCTGCATATCCCTTATTTCCGCCCGGCTGTAATTTAGTGGATGCTTCCTTGTCATGTGCCTGTGCATTGTGTGATTTCCATAGCTATATTTTTCGTCCGTCCCTCTGGACAATTGTTCTTTGCATATGCGGCAGGTGACATACCTCGCATTGACTTTTTTTTGGCCAGGAGGGATCGAATAAAACTGCCAGATGAAACTGGCTTTCTTTCTGGAAACCCGGGGCAACTCTTCTAAGAACTGTGGTTCTTCTCCCTCCTCATCCATTTCTTCATCTTCCTCCTCAGTGTTGGTAATGACCTGGGGAGGTGGTCCTCTCTTCCCATGAGGAGGTGGAGGTGGTGGTGGGGGTCCACCAGCTGAAGCTACCAATGAAGCCATTTTCCAACAAGCAAAATAGGTCTTCCTCTCGCAATGATGAAAGTCAGAGTGAGGAAAGAAGGAGGGGTTTTCATCATTTGGGAAAAACAATACTTCTCAACCAATGAAAAGTGTTATTTTTAGGTCACCTGACCTAGCCTTACATCATTATGAAACCAAAAGTGAAATGAACCAATGAAAAGTTTTATTAACAAGTCACATGACCTCTCACGCTCATGTTACGCGCTGCGGAACGCACCCCGGTTAGCTTCCGGGTCGCTGAGCTTCGCGCCTCGGTCCGCGCCCCGGGACACTTCCGGGTGCGCTAACTCGGTACGTCACAAGACGCATTACGCGGCAACGCGATACGTCGCGCTTTCGCGACGCGCCCCGGTTAGCTTCCGGGTCGCTGAGCTTCGCGCCTCGGTCCGCGCCCCGGGGCACTTCCGGGTGCGCTAACGCAGTACGTCATAAGACGCATTACGCGGCAACGCGATACCGTCACTAAGTTGATTTTTTAACCGGTTCGCGGACCGGGTCGCGGCATCAAATTGAGCTAACGGGAAGCTTCCCGGTTCGCGGACCGGGAGCGAAACAAAAAAAATATTTAAAAAAAATTATTAATAAACATATAAAATATATTTTTGGATTTAAATAAGAATACATTTTACAGCTATAGATATTTGCTATTAAAAAACCATTGAAATTCACTGAAAAAACCATAGGTTATAAACCATATATAGTTAGGAATTAGCATTTACAAAACCTTGAAAATTCACTGAAAAAACCATAGGTTATAGACCATATATAGTTAGGAATTAGCATTTAAAAAACCTTATTTTACTCACACAAAACCATTGAAATTCCATATATAGTTAGTTGCACTAACTATATATCGCGCACCCGCAATCCACTGCTGATCATGTCACATATTACATCATTCATGACATGGTCAGTGACATCACTGATGACATCACTGATGACATCTCAAATGACATCACTGATGACATCACTGATGACATCTCAAATGACATCACTGATGGTAACAGGGATGGTAACAGCATTCAGCGTTGGAAAGTTGTGCCTGGGATGGCTAAAAGATTCAACATTGTAGGGAGCAGGCACTCTGTACAGTGTAGTAAGCCAAAGTACACTATGCAGAGAGTCCAGTAGGTCCCCAGTTGGTTAACAGAGGCTAAAGTCGATAATTCTAAGGCTCTCTTTTGTCGTGGTGTGGGATTGCAGTTAGGTTTATCAGAGGGTTTATCAGAGGGTAGTCAGATACTCTGTCCATCACCACCCCCTTTTTGAATCGTTTTGGCCACCACAAGTGTGGAAGGGTATGCTCAGATGTGAGTCCCTTGCTCGCTGCACCATCAGGATTCAAGCAAGCCGGGCCGAAGACGGCTGTAATGCCAGAAACCCGTCCCCGGAAGCTTGTTTCCTTTCCAGTAAAGAATTGGCTTGGTAGTTTGGTCTGCCCTGTTCCCATGATGCACTGGGCCAGGGTCAGACTAATTTGCATATAGCCAGGTTCTGAGCTGGGATGGTGCAGTGAGCTAAAAAACGGTGATGGATCAAGCCCTGATCTTTTGACTGGGTATGAGTGTTCTGTTTAACTCAGATGCTCTGTCCATCACCACCCCCTTTTCTGAATCGTTTTGGCCACTATAGGAGTGGCAGGGTATGCTCAGACATGAGTCCCTTGCTCACTGCACCATCAGGATTCAGGCAAGCCGGGCCGAAGATGGCTGCAATGCCAGAAACCGGTCCCCGGATGCCGGTTTCCTTTCCAGTAAAGAATTGGCTTGGTAGTTTGGTCTGCCCTGTTCCCATGATGCACTGGGCCAGGGTCAGACTAATTTGCATATAGCCAGGTTCTGAGCTGGGATGGTGCAGTGAGCTAAAAAACGGTGATGGATCAAGCCCTGATCTTTTGACTGGGTATGAGTGTTCTGTTTAACTCAGATGCTCTGTCCATTACCACCCCCTTTTCTGAATCGTTTTGGCCACTATAGGAGTGGCAGGGTATGCTCAGACATGAGTCCCTTGCTTACTGCACCATCAGGATTCAGGCAAGCCGGGCCGAAGACGGCTGCAATGCCAGAAACCGGTCCCCGGAAGCTTGTTTCCTTTCCAGTAAACAATTGGCTTGGTAGTTTGGTCTACCCTGTTCCCATGATGCACTGGGCCAGGGTCAGACTAATTTGCATGTAGCCAGGTTCTGAGCTGGGATGGTGCAGTGAGCTAAAAAACGGTGATGGATCAAGCCCTGATCTTTTGACTGGGTATGAGTGTTCTGTTTACCTCAGATGCTCTGTCCATCACCACCCCCTTTTCTGAATCGTTTTGGCCACTATAGGAGTGGCAGGGTATGCTCAGACATGAGTCCCTTGCTCACTGCACCATCAGGATTCAGGCAAGCCGGGCCGAAGACGGCTGCAATGCCAGAAACCGGTCCCGGAAGCTTGTTTCCTTTCTAGTAAAGAATTGGCTTGGTAGTTTGGTCTGTCCTGTTCCCATGATGCACTGGGCCAGGGTCAGACTAATTTGCATATAGCCAGGTTCTGAGCTGAGATGGTGCAGTGAGCTAAAAAAACGGTGATGGATCAAGCCCTGATCTTTTGACTGGGTATGAGTGTTCTGTTTAACTCAGATGCTCTGTCCATCACCACCCCCTTTTCTGAATCGTTTTGGCCACTATAGGAGTGGCAGGGTATGCTCAGACATGAGTCCCTTGCTCACTGCACCATCAGGATTTAGGCAAGCCGGGCCGAAGACGGCTGCAATGCCAGAAACCGGTCCCCGGAAGCTTGTTTCCTTTCCAGTAAAGAATTGGCTTGGTAGTTTGGTCTGCCCTGTTACCATGATGCACTGGGCAAGGGTCAGACTAATTTGCATATAGCCAGGTTCTGAGCTGGGATGGTGCAATGAGCTAAAAAACGGTGATGGATCAAACCCTGATCTTTTGACTGCGTATGAGTGTTCTGTTTAACTCAAATGCTCTGTCCATCACCACCCCCTTTTCTGAATCGTTTTGGCCACTATAGGAGTGGCAGGGTATGCTCAGACATGAGTCCCTTGCTCACTGCACGATCAGGATTCAGGCAAGCCGGGCCGAAGACGGCTGCAATGCCAGAAACCGGTCCCCGAAGCTTGTTTCCTTTCCAGTAAAGAATTGGCTTGGTAGTTTGGTCTGCCCTGTTCCCATGATGCACTGGGCCAGGGTCAGACTAATTTGCATATAGCCAGGTTCTGAGCTGGGATGGTGCAGTGAGCTAAAAAACGGTGATGGATCAAGCCCTGATCTTTTGACTGGGTATGAGTGTTCTGTTTAACTCAGATGCTCTGTCCATCACCACCCCCTTTTCTGAATCGTAGGCAAACAAGACATTTTCATTCTAAGTATGGGTGAAATGCGCGAATTCGCGATCCGCAAAATCCACGAATTCATGCGAATTTGCAGATTTCCTTTTTCGTGTTTGCGGGTCTTTTTGCGTGTTCGCGGCCCGCTTGCAGTGCACCGACCGCAAAGTTACCCATGCGGTTGTACAGGGGCGCGGCCATCTTGTGCACGTTGTGTATTTCCATTTCCGGGCGCTATTTGCAAGCTCGCGTTGTGTGCGGGGCGCGATTACGTGTTCGCGTGCATTTTTGTGTGCTCGCGGGGGAAATATCGCGCAAACTTACCCACGCGGTCCTCAATGTGCGCGGCCATCTTGTTTTTCATTCATTGCTATGGTCCTGGGCATGCTTTTTGTATCCAGCTTGAATCTTTGCCATCCTTTCTTTGTTTGAAGTTTTTTTGATCTTTTTTACTCTTTTTCTACATCTATAGTTTGTGTTTTTTTCTACTTTTGGTTAGTTTAAACTACTTTTGTTAACTCTTTTTTTCTTTTCTTTACTTTTTCCCTATTCTTTCCTTTTTTCATTTTACTTTACTGTCCAGGACCATGGCAAAGGGAGCCGGCAAAGATCTGAAGGGGAAGGGTCCCGCACCCCGTAGCCGGCTCCCTTGCGGGCGCTTAAGAGGGGAGGATGTGATGGCCAGGGAGATTTTCAGCCCGGTGGAGGTGGCTGCACTGATCTTTTATGTGCAGTACCACCTCCCCAAGACCGTGACAGCAGGGGGCAGGCTCGCGTCAGGGTATGGCCTCCGGGAGCGTCACCAGCTGTGGGCTAAGGTATGCCGGGACATGCGGAGGGAGTCGAGGGTCCGGCGCACCTACCATCAAGCGACGCACTGGTGGTCGGACCTCCTTGACCGCGAGCAGGACTTGCTCCACCTGCTAGGTGTGGAGATCCCTGGCCTTGGTGAGTAGCTATTTAATAACTACTTTGTTTACTTCTGCTCTGTGTTATATTCCTAAAATACGTTTTTCCCGAAGAGCAAGAATGCTGCCGATTCGATTACATTGCAAGTAAATTAACGTTTAAATAGCTTCTGTGATTGCAGGTGCTTGCCTGCTCAGTGGCGTTGCTACTATGCTTACTTGTTTGCAACTTTGTGCTTATTTGAGAGCAGAACTGCGTAATGCTGGAGAGACTAGAGACTCAAGTCTAGTTCTTCCTTTGTACTCCTGCTGCCAGTAAGACGAGATAGTGGTGGATTGATAGGTTGAGTATATTATGACTTGTTATTTAGTAGTAGGACATTTTTTTAGTGGTCTGCAATCATGATGACTGACTGTGTCTGTCACGTCGTGTGCTGTTGAGTGCTGGCAGTCGTAGTAGAACCTTTTTGTTATAGGTTTAGAAAGTGATTTACTTAACTTTCCAAGTAGACGGTCTGCAAATCCAGCAATACTGTACTATCTATCCTAGTTGACCAGATCAGATAGGTCAATCAATACATCTAGTACAATTGTTGGTAATTTGTTTACCCGAGAAAATTTTAGATTGTGGTCGAAGAAATCAAATATTTCAAAAAAACAATCATTTATGTTTGTGTTTATTTCATGATCATCAGCACCTCCCAGGGGCAAGAAGACTGAAACTCCGGCGGAACAAGGTGGGCAGGAACGGTCCTCTGCAGGCTCTTCTGCTGGCCCCAGTAAGTTGTTCTGTTGTTAATATTAATAATTATACTTCCCTAACTTTTATAGGTCCTATTCATTCATTATTGTTTCCTAATTCTATTTTTTACAAAATAGTCTTTAATCTTCTTGTAGACTGTTTCTACATTCTTATCCTGCCTCTACCATCACTCTCTGTGCTACTACTATTATTTACTATTATTATGAGTCGGTCTGTGAAGGTAGCTAAGCTTGCCCAGTCGGCAAACGGTGTTAAACAAAACTCTGATCCAGACACTGAGTGCAGTCCTCTGGGTTGCCCTTGCTGTCTATTCCAGTCTTCTTAATGTAAGTGCTTTGACAATTTCCTACAACAAAATGTCGATGTGTCCAACAAGAATAAGCTAGTAGTTGACTTTTTTGATTTAATAGGAGCACATACCATACAGCTAGTTTTTCAGGGACTATTCTGCACATACAGAAGTATGGACAAGAGAAATAGGACATTGTTGATGATAGGTGCAGTTCAACTTTCCACATACTTCAGTCCAAACAGAAGTTGAACCCCCAATCCCGTGAACGACTATCTAGTGTGTCTGACCAATGATTATGTTACGACCCAGAAGAGCAGAAGAAGACTACCACCGAGTCCCAACCTATCAGAGTCACGGAAACATGCCTGCACAGTGCAGTAGTTCAAAGTTCAAACCCTTCTGCTCACTCACTCGTGAACAAAAACCACACAGTGTTTGTTAGTTTTAAAGTTTTATTTTCAAATAAGAAATAAAAAAACTATTTCTTTATTTTTAATAGCGCAGTATTGCGAGCGAGCACTGGTGATGAGATAGATCACGTTAAAATTTAAACAACATTACCTCGAATCAATATAACTTAACACAAGAAATTATAGAATAACTGTGCGGGAGCCCCCGCCTTCCTTAAAGTACTTAAAGTACTGCTGGTGATGAGGAGTAGGTGGTGAATTGTCCTGTTGGCAGAACGGCAATGGAATCTTCTGTCTGTGATTATAAAAATGGTGCACGTTAAAAAGCAAGCATTCATCAGTTGTGCCAAAAAGTGTAGCATTTAATGGCTAACCATATAAAAGGTTATCACCCTCCCCAAAACCGTCACTTTTTTCATTCCCAATAATTAAAAATTGGTTATGTATTAACATTTTCTTTCATTACGAGACGACATAGGGGGTGGTGTATGGCATCTGAAAATATGACATGTGTTTTCTAGACGTCACAACATTGGATGCGGCACCTAACACCAGCAGTGCGGAGGGGTCCACTCCAGGTGATGCGGCGGTGCCACAACAAATGCCACCAGGAGGAGTTGGGGGTAAGGCTCAGCTGCGGCGGACGGTGGTAAGTTATTATACTCCTTACTTATTGACATTTTTGAGTAGGCTCGCAAAGGAGTGTATGATGAACTGTACAGTAGACAGTACACTAGTACAAGTACACTGTACAGTTAAGAACAGTTACTAATTTAGAACTACATTTTTGCCAATCACGGAGAAGACAGTCAACCTTGACTTAGCCATAGCATTAGTGGCGGTAGTTCTCGGGTAAGCAATGGCCCCCTCTATGACTTCAACTCAGCTGGGAAACTTTTACGGTGAAGCCAAGTCATATCAGATGAACTTGAGGGATGTGAAGAACGAAAAGGGAAAGAAGGGCGAAAGGAAGGACGAGCGAGTCGTAACATTTATGACTATAAAGAACGATACCTGTTTTTGAATGCAGGCAGAGGTGGCTGATAGGAAGGAATCACATGCATGGCTGCTTGAAGCAAGGATGGTTAGAGGAGAAAGAAAAGATGACTGCCTGTGTGGGTGAATCAGAGAAAATGCATGTGTGGTGTGCATTGCAATATATCATTTGGGTCAAACTCAAATGCAAGTCAAGACGGTGGTTTACCAAATAAAATGAAAAGGGTGTTAGTTGGTTGTTGAGAAAAAGTAAACTTGGTACAGTTGAGACATTAAGAAGGATGATAGACATTTACTTTGGGAGGCTGGATATTATCTTCTTCTTCCTCATAGATAGCAGAGGTGTATGTAGTAGAGCAGACGCTCAGTGGATGAAGAGTGTTACTTTGAACAGCATGTCCGTGCCAGAGTATCAAAGCAGAGGAAATCCAAATACTAGAAGTTGTGATTGTTCAGAAATATTCCCTTGACTAACAGTACAGTAGTTTACTTTGCAAGCACAGCATATATTGTCAATGTATTGTATAGTTGACATTATATCAAGTAAAGTCCCTTCCTCCGGCAATTATGGGTACCACACTCACTCCCTATGTTAATAATTTTCTTTCAGCTGTGTCATGGGTGGACTATCGCTGTTGTTCACTCAATCTATCAAAACAAAGCACCTAAAGCCATCCATCACATAAGCAAAGATCATGTGATCGGCAGGATATAGGATCAGAAATGAATAATCTTCATTTTCCTTTTGTAGTAGTCAAGGCCCGGGGGGGGGCAGTGCGAAATATAAATTACATTGAGTAGTAGCCCTTGATGTAACCGAGTATGGCCAGTGCCATCCCTATAGAAAGGTAAGAGCTTCCCTATCACCACCTGCATTTACTGCTTAAAGTAATGCGAGTCTGCGTCATCATGGCTTTGTCTGTTTTTCTTGGGTGCAAGCTGAGTGAGCTGGCATTATGCTGCCGGCTAGGCTACCACAAGTTCACGTACAAGTAATTTCTTTTGCAAAACAAGAGAAACAAAGAAGAAGACTGGTGTAGTCTCTGACTCTCTGACTATGTAGTAGTGAGTCCATAGTGCTGCAACTAGAATTCCTGAAACTCCCACTAATGTCACAGGCCTACAAAGACGGCGGAAAGATACATGCCAAACTGTTATACTGTGCTTGCAAGTTGCTAGTGTTACTGACTGTGTGACAACTTTCTGATGAATTATTTTGAGTTAATGTTAAAGACTATTGGCTACAGTATTTTTCTTTCTTTCTTCATATAGATGCTCCGCAACAAAAGCTCACCCGGAAGGAGATGGATGTCCGGGCCAGGGCCGGTAACCTGGAGGCCATTTGCACTGAATATGGGTGGCTGTGGGCTCGGGAGCAGGAGGAGGAGGCGGCATCGTCCTCCAGTGCCCCCGGGTCCACCAGCCAGCAGCCTCCAGCTAAACGGCGCCGTAGCCCAACAGCCTCCCGCCGCCGCCGCACAGCAGCAAAAACAACTGCTGCCCCCCCAGAGCCTGGATGACACGTGTGCGCCGCCTCAGAAAAAGAGTGGACTCCCTGGAGCGCCTGGCTGAGAAACAACAACGCAAGATGCGGGACCTCCGCAAAGAGCTGCGGGACCACCTGTCTACAGGACACCGCCGGAGGAAGTAACTGTCCCTTGCCCCTTTTTTAAAGACTGTTGGGGGGGTGGAAATTGGGAGTAGGGGATTATTTGGGACTTTTCAGAGGACTATTTGAAATGGAAAATTGTTTGGGTTAGGGAGGGGTGGGACTAGTTTATTTTTGTTAGGGTAAATACAATTATTTATTTTATATACTTCAACATAGTGTATGCGTTGATGTTATTTTGTGGGGTGGTGGGCAGGGGTTACAGCACGTTTGGTTTCCTCAAACTTACCAGCATGAAGTATCTAAAACGTCCAAAAATGTTCAAAAGTGCCACTAACAGAGTTAGTGAATTCAATTGGCCTACTAGTACTTTACTAGTACTACTGTCAGTCTCACCTCCGAGTCCTAGCCCATAATTCTACCTCCCCAAATTCGTGATTCGTGTTTGAGAATAGAGCTAGCCACAGCGCTGGCTGCATGGAAAATGGCGATTACGCCATCCCGGACCGAAATTCCGTTGTTGTGGTGTTAGAAGGAGTGGTGCCACACTAGCAGTAGCAGCATATGAAAAACAAAGTAAAAAAATGAGACATTGAGTGGCCTGAGAGGAGTATTAGAAGGAACAGTAGCCTAAGCAATGCTGAAGATAAGTATGGGGAAAAAAGAATTGCATGGATGATTATGGCTACAACAAGAACAGTGACACAGCAGCGTAACAACAAGTCTTCTTGACATGTAGGAGGATGATGTTGACGATGGATCCAATCGATGGTGGGCATGAAATTCAGAATTTATTTTAAAATACTCATTGTTGTTTTTTTAACCAGAATTACAATATCCTAGGATTCATCTAGCTGCCTTAAAATTGATTTGAGGAGGTTGCTTACACTTTATCCTCCCCAGCAAGTGTGTGGAATTATTGTTGTAATTTATTTACACCTCAATGAAAACCATACAGCCCGGGGGAAGAGGGTTAGGGTTTGAAACTTGGATGGGAATGGGGTTTGTGGGGAATGTTTTGTGGAGAGAAGAAAAAAAACACAGCATGGACAAAAAACAAATGAAGATAAACAAATCTTTGGATACGAAGCTATCCATAAATCTTTTAAGAGACATAAAGGAAGTGCATGCACTACTGCATGCATGAAGTTGTTTGCTAAATGGATAGGTTACTGAAAAGTAAGTAGTACTTTCTACAATGTACTAACTCTGAAGAAACAATGTGACAGTACAGGGCTGCAGTAATTACGCAATTTCACTTGCCTATCTGCCCTCAGAGAGAAGAACCACTTAGTACATTAAATTAGTTTAAAAAATAGCAAAGAAAAAAGTATACAATGGCTGGAGGGATGAATTGAAGCAGAGAGCAAACAAATGCACAGAGTCACACTCATAGAAGTTCACAGCAATAACATTACTTAAAAGATAAGTGGAAATTAAGATGGATACTGTAACTGTATGTTGTTGTAGTTGTCCTGTTGAATTTGGGAAGTTGCATGCATCCACCCATTCCTCTTTTTCGCGGTACTCCTCCATTCCATCTGATGCTCCCTCGATCAATGTTGGGGACCATAAGACACCTTGTCCACTGCCTGCCTGGCACATACTGAATTGCGGCTCACTAATGGTAAGCCTGAGTTCATTCTTTTTTCCCATTGCACAGGGTAAAATCTGGCCTGTAAATGTTGATGGAAAAGCAGGAAGTGATATTAAAACACCACGGAGTAAAAAATATAGGGTGTACGCTGTGTAGTGCAATAATAACACTTTCAGTTTCAGAGTCGACAGTATTACAATACATACAAGCATCATTTCGAAAGTGCGTACTCTGAGTCTCTATTTCAAGGATAAATAAGTGCGGGCGAAATTTGCGGATCTTTCCCCTCAAGCTAGATGTAAAGTGTAAACTGCGATTTTAGAACAAAATTAGACCTTCCCAGCAGTGCCCCCAGACCCCTCAACCCAGCCCCAAAAAGTAGAACACCCCCAAACAGGCCAAAAGCAAAAATGGAAAATGCCAAACTTAGAAAATCTACAGAGGCCTACCTGAAAATCGCTCCGAACGCGCACTGCAGCTAGGCCCTAAACCCCCTTTTCCACCATGGGTTTTCTTCAAACCAGTTGCAATCAAAATTAGACCTTCCCAGCAGTGCTTCCAGACCCCTCGACCCAGCCCCAAAAATGTAGAACCCCCCCAAACAGCCCCCCAAAAACATGCAATACTGCTAGGCCTCAGTTTACGTTGTGCCAAAACGCTGTCTGCAACTAGGCCCAAACCCCTCTTTTCCACCGTGGATTTTCTTGAAACCACTTGCAATCAAAATTAGACCTTCCCAGCAGTGCTCCCAGACCCACCAACATACCCCCAAAAACCTAGAACCCCCCCAAACCCCCCCTAAAAACAAACAAATGAGATAAAAAAGAAAAACTTTTTTACCGTGGATTTTCTCCAAACCACTTGCATCCAATATTAGACCTTCCCAGCAGTGCCCCCAGACCCCTCAACCCACCCCCCAAAAAGTAGAACACCCCCAAACAGGCCAAAAGCAACAATGGAAAATGCCACACTTAGAAAATCTACAGAGGCCTACCTGGAAATCGCTCCAAAGGCGCTCTGCAGCTAGGCTCTAACCCACCTTTTCCACCATGTATTTTCTTCAAACAACTTGCAATCAAAATTAGACCTTCCCGGCAGTGCTCCCAGACCCCTCTACCCAGCCCCAAAAATGTAGAACCCCCAAAAACAGCCCCGCAAAAACATGCAATACTGCTAGGCCTCAGTTTAAATTGTGCCAAAACGCTGTCTGTAACTAGGCCCAAACCCCCCTTTTCCACCATGAAATTTCTTGAAACCACTTGCAATCAAAATTAGACCTTCCTAGCAGTGCTCCCAGACCCCCCAACCAACCCCCAAAAACCTAGAACCCCCAAACAGCCCCCCAAAAACACGCATGTGAGCTAAAAAAAGAAAAACTTTTTCACCATGGATTTTCTCCAAACCACTTGCATCCAAAATTAGACCTTTCCAGCAGTGCCCCCAGACCCCTCAACCCACCCCCAAAAAAGTAGAACACCCCCAAACAGGCCAAAAGCAAAAATGGAAAATGCCACACGTAGAAAATCTACAGAGGCCAACCTGGAAATCGTTCCAAACGCGTTGTGCAGCTAGGCCCTAACCCCCCTTTTCCACCATTGATTTTCTTCAAACTACTTGCAATCAAAATCAGACCTTCCCAGCAGTGCTCCTAGACCCCCCAACCCACCCCCAAAAACCTAGAACCCCACCAAACAGCCCCCCAAAAACACACAAGTGAGCTAAAAAATAAAATACTTTTTCATCATGGATTTTCTCCAAACCACTTGCATCCATTATTAGACCTTCCCAGCAGTGCCCCAAGACCCCTCAACCCACCCCCCAAAAAGTAGAACACCACCAAACAGGCCAAAAGCAAAAATGGGAAATGCCACACTTAGAAAATCTACAGAGGCCTACCTGGAAATCGCTCCAAACGCGCTCTGCAGCTAGGCCCTAACCCCCCTTTTCCACCATGGATTTTCTTCAAACCACTTGCAATCAAAATTAGACCTTCCCAGCAGTGCTCCCAGACCCCTCGACCCAGCCCCAAAAATGTAGAACCCCCCAAACAGCCCCCCAAAAACATGCAATACTGCTAAGCCTCAGTTTAAATTGTGCCAAAACGCTGTCTGCAACTAGGCCCAAACCCCCCTTTTCCACCATGGATTTTCTTGAAACCACTTGCAATCAAAATTAGACCTTCCCAGCAGTGCTTCCAGACCCCTCGACCCAGCCCCAAAAATGTAGAACCCCCCAAAAACATGCAATACTGCTAGGCCTTAGTTTAAATTGTGCCAAAAAGCTGTCTGCAACTAGTCCCAAACCCCCCTTTTCCACCATGGATTTGGCTTGAAACCACTTGCAATCAAAATTAGACTTTCCCAGCAGTGCTCCCAGACCCCCCAACCCACCCCCATAAATCTAGAACACCCCCAAACAGCCCCCCAAAAACATGCAATACTGGTATATCCAAAACATGGCAAATTGCGCTGTTCACCAAAAATTGCTGTTTTCAGCACTTCCACTACTTCGATCCTCTTGAAACTTACCTGGACACTTGTTCCAGCGATTCCCAAGAATTTCAGCAAGGCAGAACAAAATCGAACCACTGCGCTCTTTGAAGAAGAAGAAGAAACACCAAAAAAGGCCAAAATTCTGCCAATTCTGGACCAAAGAACGCCAAACCCCCTAAAACCTTGCCAACATCATTATTAACGAGCCTGCATCAGGCCCTGAGCCCTAGACTCTGCGGGAACCCTACCAACTTAAACCCAAAAACCCTAGTAAATCGCACTGAACCCTAAACCCTAGATATGCTTTGTCTGTCTGTGTCAAAGAGCTAGGTATGCTACATCAGGATGCTTCACTCAGTGGTGCCTGCCTTGACCATCTGTATGGCCCTGCCGCAAGCATGGGCCAAAAATCATTTCCGCTCAAGAATTTGCGAATTTTCGGTAATTTCGTGAGATTCGCGACAAACCGAAAAACAGCAAATTTAGAAAACATAGCAGATGTTTGGCCCAAGCTTGAGGCAGGGCCAAGCAGACAGTCAAGGCAGGCACCACTGAGTGAAGCAACCTGATGTAGCATACCTAGGCTCTTTGTCAGACAGACAAAGCATATCTAATTGTATGCAGCAAGCCACATAGCCCCAATTTTATATGAACTGCTGTCTGGAGTGGAGTGGACTCTGCCTGGCATAACAACAACAGTACACTGCCTCGCCCTCGACCACTACATACCACGAATAGACAGACATGTAGTTCTGCTGTAGTAGTTGTTGTAGACTGGTTTACCTGTTTGCCACTCACGAATTGGCCATAGATCTTCCGTACACCGACGCTGATGATCCATCCATCCCAGTGAGTGACTGTAAAGGAAAAATATATATTATTTAATAAATCATCATGGTATACTGGCAAGTGTGTCCACTCCAAGGACATTTTGCATATTGGAAAATGCAACATAGTGGCCCCTGAAGTTGAAGTACAATTTGAATTAAACAAGGTAAAAAAAAACAGAGTAGTAGACATGAGTTACAATTACTGTGTAAAAGATTAAATAATAACTAAGACAAGACATATGATTCATTTCATGCACAAAAAACAAACAGCAATTGGTTTCATCAGAGACAGACAGTCTTTGCTGTCCACTGCATGTCATCTTCTCATTACTCATTACCTGTTTTACTTTTTGTCCGCATCTTCTTCGGAAAGTGAGGGCCCATAGGGCAGACTCTCCTGTCAATATCAGAAGTAACTCTGTCAGCAATCAGCAAGCATATAGTCAGTGAGTAATTTCAGTCCCACTTGAGGGGACTCGTCTACGAAGACAAAGTTTCTTTATTCTTCGTAATCCATCCATCTGCCTGAGGGAAATGGATAGGGGGAGTCTGGAGGAGGAGGATAGAGGAGCATGATTGAGTTGTGAACTTGTGAACCTCAGGAGTGCAGACTGCGGCACCTTCAAATCAATAAGGAAAATAAGATGAAGACAGTGCTGCTGATGGACTTGTTGTGATTAGGTGTTTAGAGTTTTGTTGTGGTAAAAGTTGCAAAACAAAGAAAGACACACAGGAATAAAAGTGAATAAATACGAAAAAAAGGAAGTCATTTTCAGGCCTCAGTGTCAGGGAAGTAGAGCTCATCCTCAAACTCTATGAATTGAGACGGGAGTAGGTCAGCTAACAGAGAAGAACTTCCGTCACCTAAGTCGGTGTCCTCTTCTTCCTGCGTGCATTCACGTATTTTGTAATCTGGTGGTATGAAGTGCTGATTCATCTTGATCAGTGTTAACCTCTCCAAATTTTGGCAATGGCACCAGCAGCACTGAAAACACGTTCAGAAGACACACTTGTGAATGGGCAAGACAAATAATTTAGAGCCAGGTTGGTGATCAGTCGCCATAGAGGCCTTTTCCTATACCAATACAGCAATGGGTTCTGATTAACAAAAACCTCTGTTGGGTCATCCAGATAGGCCTGCACCATCGACTCAAGGTTCTCCAGGGTTGCTCCACTTTGCGTACCATCTGTGGCCTTTGCACCACTGGAACGAGCAAACCCTTGATGAGTTAGCCAATCCGCTTCCGACAATATTATGGCTGGGCCTGGTGCAGGTGAGGATGATGATACGGTTGCTGGTGTCGTTAACGGCTGTGAGGGAAAGTGACTCACTTCGGCTACAGATTCAGAAGTGGAACTTGACGCCGCATGGCCTGCTGATTCAGTTGTACTTCTGCCGGCTCCTTGAATTTTCTGCCACTCTTTTTCGAACCGAGTGGCTGACACAGCTAGCCAATGTTTGTACTTTGAAAAATCTGCTTCATCAAAAGGAATTAATGCTTTGCTGGCCATTGCCTTTTTGTACGTGGATCCAGAATAGTGGCACAAATGTAATGTTGTTCTGTATGTATGTTTTTAAGCCTTTCATTGTCAACTAGGCGGCTTAATAACCTCTCCGCCAACTGATATGCGTCTTGCTTTTCAGCATCATCTCGGAACGTTGAAGACACCGCCTTCAGTTGGTGCTCTAGCATGACCAACAATGGGATAGCTTTGCCCAAAGAACAGTCCTCCCTGCTGACTTTATGTGTGAAGAACTCAAAAGGACGAAGCATGTCAGTCAGGCTTGCAACTAGCTTCCATTCCTCCAACTCTAGCCTCATGTCTTTCATAGTAGAACCCAGTTTATAGACATAATCATTTATTACCCCCCACTGCTCAGACAGACGCTCAAGCATGTAAAAGGTTGAGTTTCAATGGGTTGCCACCTCCTGGATGAGTCCTTTGACTGGCAGTCTACGTTCATGTTGAATGCTCCTCAGCTGCTTCCGGTCCTTAAAAGAATGGCTGAAATGTGTGCAGATTCTTCGGCAGGTGGTCAGTAAATTGCTGACTGTGTTTTCTTTTTTCAAGAAATCTTGCACCACGATGTTAATACTGTGCGCCAAACACGGCACTCTGAAATAGCCACCTTGCTGCATGGCCTTAACTATATTACTGCCATTATCCGTGGAAACATAACCAACTATGCGATTTCTTGGATGCAGCCATTCATAGACCTTCCTATCAAACTCCTCCAAAAGGTTAGGTGCAGTATGAGTTTTCTCCATGGCAAACATGGCTACTGTTGCATGTTTCCGAGTAGCTTGAAAAACTGTGTCCGTGTCAACACCTGCTTTTAACTGGTCTCTAACCCCTGCAAAAGAGACCCAGTGTGCAGTGATGCACATGTAATCA
Source organism: Lissotriton helveticus (assembly GCF_964261635.1). Classification (NCBI taxonomy): domain Eukaryota; kingdom Metazoa; phylum Chordata; class Amphibia; order Caudata; family Salamandridae; genus Lissotriton; species Lissotriton helveticus. Next base: position 536,639,052 of record NC_136071.1, on the reverse strand, counting down.
AGGGCTTGGCAACTGGTCTACATGTCTGTTGTCAGGTGGATAGTGTTAACAGCACACTTCAGAATAGCTGCACCAATCACCTCTAGCACATCTTGATGCAGCAACCCTGGCAAATAAGGACCGGCTAGGAACCTTCCATTTAGGGCAGACTGTTGCCACAAATTCTAGAAAACCCACCCCTTCAACAAAAGAAAAAGGGAGAAGGTCCAGTGCTAGCATTTTAGCCAGCCTTGCATTATACAGACGTGCCGTTGGGTGGTTGCGTTCAAATGGCGCATCAGACCAAAACATTCTGCTAATGGTGGTCTGGACCGTTTTACGTGATGATGAGGATGCAGACTTCTTCAAACCAGTTAGGCTCATTGATGTACTTTTTTCGCATTGGTGTCTCTCCCAGACTCTTAGTGTGCATCATACATGTTGCAGGGGTAGAGGGTGTGGGCGCTACCACTGCAGTGCTGCTGCCAGGGGTACTGGGTGTACCAGAAAAATGACGGTCGGTTCTTGACCTCCCTCTGCACGATCAGCCCCTCGTCATCATCAGATGCAATGTGAATGGATACATTTGGATCAGTTCTACTTTTGGCATCCCGGATCTTCCTTAGGTGCGCCTCCCACTGGATAGTGTGGTGTTTTTGGAGATGACCTCTCTGACCTCCGGTACCATAGTTGGTACCAAGCATCCCCCGACTAACTAATATTTTACAAATCGAACAAACGACCATGTTTTCCGCCTTTTTGCTAACACTAAAGTAGTCCCAAACTGGGGACTGGCGATGTCTGCTGGTTGTGGATGTGCTTCTTTCAGTTTCAATGCCAGATGAAGTGGAGGATGGGCGTGGCTGAATTCGACTCTGTTGTTCACTTACAGCACCACTACTTGAGGTAATGGAGGTCGAGCTGGATGGAGGTCGCTGCAGGCCCTTCTGACTAAAAAATATGGAAGCTGTAGGTCGTGTTGGTGTTGTAGTTAACTGCGTTGGTAGTGGTACCAGTGCCACGCAGCCCACATCCCGCTCAGCAGCCATTCGTGATGGGGTGAAAATGTCTGTCTGCTGCATGCCCGCTGGGGCTGGAGTGACGACTGTGATGACTGGGTCGTCGCCAGACTGTTCATCAGCAGCAGAAGACACCACTTCTTGTTCGTCGTCTTCACCCATAAGTCGAAGCCTTGCGGGAAACTTCCTTTTAGGCTTAGCTACCTTTGTCGGCTCATGGCGTGCCTCACTCTAAGACTGCATCGGTGGGTTCCAATCAAGATCAAGGTCATGAGAATGAAGGGGGCTTGAAGAAGAACTTGTAGTAGTAGTAGCCCTCCTTTTCTTGCTGGGGGTCTGGAAGACAATGGATCATCATCAGGAGAAGTGGCTTCCTTGGATGATACCTCCGCTTGAATCTCAATTTCCTGATGTTCCCCTACTTCTGGAGGAACAAGCGTTGTAGGCAGTTGTGCCACTCCATGAACCTCTAGTTGCACCTCTCCATGCACCTCTCCATGCGCCTCTACTTGCGCCTCTCCTTGCACCTCTCCTTGCGCCTCTCCTTGCGCCTCTCCTTGTGCCTCTCCTTGCGCATATACTTGTGCCTCTCCTTGCGCATGTACTTGCGCCTCTCCTTGCCCATGTACTTGCGCTTGCACTAGTTGCACCTGTGGTTGTCGTTGCGGCTGTGGTTGTTGAACACTCGTCAGCTGAGTTACACTCGGCGTTGATTGGATGGTACTTTCTTGTGATGAGCCAACATCACTGGTCGATGGTGATTGAGAATCTAAAGTGGCTGCCTCAGCAGCACTCATGGTCTTGGACCTAACTTGGCGTGGTGGCACTGAGCGCAATGAAGCGTAGGTGCTGCTTCCAGCTTGGTCCCCGGCAGACACCGCTGCTGCTGCAGACGTAGTTTTTTTTCCCAAAAAAGGTGTTGGGGGACCCACCAGTCTCCTTGGTAGGTGGTGCCACTTGCTTCTTCTGCTCCTTCCTAATGGCAGTGGCACTGGCAACTTTTTTAGCTGAGGCGCTGCGGCCACCTTTCTTTGGGCCCATCTTCTTCAGATGTCAGAACAGCAGGCCGCAGTTGCACGAGTTGCAGAGTTGTCTTGTCTGTGGCCACACGTGAAATCACGTGACGTTGTGCTGCACACACCGCTGCAGGACTTCTTCCTGGCACTGGTGGTTCTCTTGTGCACCTAAAAGCAAAGGAAGCCAAAGGAACATCAGTTAAACACCACAAAAAGTCGAAAAACACACAAAAATCACCACAATCCAATGCCATCCATGCCCTCAATAAAGTTTAAATTCAGGACACCACACACAAAGACTTGGTCCATGGACCACTGAGTACCCCTGGGCCTAATGGATGAAAGCATGGCAAACTGGGTGCAGGCCTGAGCACACTGCCTGGCTTAAAAATTGGCCCCTTGGCCCCCACCACATGGCCAGGCCCTGCCTTGACAAGGCCTCAAAATGGCCCCCACCCCCATGGCCAGGCCCCAACAGCACCCAAAAAGTAAAAAAACACACAAGAATCACCACAATCCAATGCCATCCATGCCCTCAATCACTGTTCCCAATCAATCAATCAATCAATCAATCAAGAAATTTGTATAGCGCGCTACTCACCCGGAGGGGGAGAGGGGTCCACTACTGCTCGAACAGCCAGGTCTTGAGTTGCTTCCTGAAGGAGAGGTGGTCTTGGGTAAGACAGAGGTGGATGGTGAGGGAGTTTCAAGTCTTGGCTGCCAGGTAGGAGAAGGATCTTCCTCCCATGGTGGCTTTTCGAATGCGTGGAACGGCGGCGAGGGCGTGGCTGGTCGATCGTAGCTGGCGGGTGGGAGTGTTGAAGGTCAGGCGGTTGTTGAGGTACCTGGGGCCCAGGTCGTGGAGGGCCTTGTGTGCGTGGGTGAGGAGTCGGAACGTGATTCTCTTGCTGACGGGGAGCCAGTGCAGGTCTCTCAGGTGTCCGGAGATGTGGCTGTGTCGGGGGATGTCCAGGATGAGTCGTGCGGAGGCGTTCTGGATGCGCGGCTGGGCGGCCGTGCACGGAATTCCCCACAAGCGTGCAGTGTTCCATTTTTAGCACGCACATACCTCACAAGAGTATAACTAGGGGGTTTACCCAAACAAAGTCACTGGGACCTGGGTCATAGCAGTACTGAGAGAAGGGAGTCCCAGTGTGAAATTAGCAATTACAGCAAAGTATAATTCGATTCCTGCCCAAACGCGGATCGTTAAATTTAAATGTGAGTCTCCAACCACTTAACCCATAATAACACAATGCTCCATTTCTTCAGAGAGCCATCTATGATTAAATTCCTGACCTTGGTGTGTGGCCAAGATGGCAGAGTGAGAGGACGTGTCTCACCTCAACTCCTGCCAACGGCCTGTATTCGGCACCGGTTCCGGCGCCTTTTCCGACTGAAGTCGGTGTCAGGGGCTGCCGGAGCCGTCTCAGCACCAGAGCGGACTGTTCAGAGGCATCCATCGTCGCCGTGGGCAGAAGCGGAGCAGCGTAACGGCTCGAGGGCATAGGAGCGCCCATCCCCCCCTCTGGGTGAAAGCGAGGCCGTCGTGCGGCGGAGGACGCGGCCGCGGGAGGGTGCATCTGCTGGGCCCTGGGACGGGTCCCCTTCACGGACGTTTAGTGGCTGCTGCGGGTCCGGGACCCCCGCGAGAGGCGCCTGAGGTCCGGCGGAGCGAGAGAGGCGGCCCTGACGGAGAGGAGAGTGCATCGGCCCACCCATCTCAGAGACCAGCAGTGTGGCGCGCACAGAGGTGAGAGCGGGCCCTGGGCACGTTAGGCTGCGTTGAGGGGGTCCCGGAGCGCGACAGGAGTGACTGTGCAGCGAGCCTCCCGGTGGGCATTTCGACCCGGGGTCTGCTGGGCCCTACCACCCCCTGAACTGTTTGGGTCCCCGTGGGGGCCCCGTCTCTGGGACATCTATTGCCATCCTACCAGAAGCGGCCCTGAGGAGTCTGGGTGGGCCTGCCCCCCTCCCGGTGTGCCGGATAGCGCCAACCAGGGAGCTGCACCAAGGAAGCACCACCGACCGCGCCGGAATCTTTTACCCCCACGCGGCCCCGCGGCCAAGACTTTCTTCCCTCCCCGGGGGCCTTGATCTTCACAGCTTGGTTGCCACACAGGCCCTCCACAGAGATTTGCACGGAGGTCGTGAGGGACGCGCGTTGATACTGCGCCACGACTGAAGGAGGGGCGGTTGGAGGGAGTAACGCCGGGGGACCCCTCGGCTGGTGGCGGGCTCGCAGCGGACCACGACCACCGACCAGGAGGGGCAGCGGAGGAGGGGGCGCCTGGGCCACTGGGACGGAGGAATGTCCGCGGGCAGGCCGCCCCGAGGCAAGACGGTGAAGGAAATGTTCGCCAAAACGCAATCCCCTCAGCAGAAAGATACTTTGGCCCCGGCGCCGAAGAAGCCGGGGCGGGCCCTGGAGGAGGACTCGGAACCCATCACGAAGGCCTTCCTGGAGTCCCTCTTCGCCACCCTGAGGGAGGACATCCAAGCCCTTAAGACTGAGTTTGCCAGCGAGATCCGGGAGGTGCGGCGCGAGATGGACGGCATAGGGGAACGGGTGGCAGACTTGGAGGCCAAGGGCGACGAACGGGAGACGGAACTTTCGACTCAGCAGCAGGAGATCATTCGCCTACATGATCAACAGGTGGATTTGCAACTTCATCTGGAAGACCTGGAAAATCGTTCCAGGCGACACAACATCCGTATTCGCAACGTTGCCACGTCTGACGCTACTCAGGACGCCTTTCGCTACGCCAGGGAACTCTTCAACCACGTGCTGGGGAGGCCGCTGGACTCACCCTTGCAGCTAGACAGAGCCCACAGGACTGGCCCACCCCGAGCGGCGACGGCCCCGCCGCCCGACATCCTGGTGTGTGTTCAGGACTATCGCACTAAGGAGGAAATTCTTCAAAAAGCTCGCCAGACGCACCCGATAGCCTTTCAGGGCACATCACCGCTGCTGTTTCAGGACCTGGCTGCGCTTACGTTACATAAACGCCGGCTCTTCAAGCCGGTCACCTCCTTCCTACAGCAGAAGGGTGTTCCATACAGTTGGGGCCACCCCTTCCGCCTGATCTTCAAGCTGGAAAATAAGCAGTACCAACTTCGGTCGGTGGCTGAAGCTTGCTCGCTGCTTGGCATTGAGACGCCGACGGAGGACGCGGAAGACCGGGGGCCCTTGCCAGAGACCGAGGGGAGGAGGCCACAATGGAGTCAACAGCGTCGTAGGAGACGGATTAAGAAACCCCCGGCGACGGAGATTGCAGCGGGTCAGCGCGCCGCGGTGGACGCCGTGGCCACAGATGGTGGTTCGGGCCCCACAGGATGACCATCTCCAGACACTGCCTGATTCATATGTCCGTTCTGGCCTTCTGGCCGTTGGCGGGAGACAGACTCCCGGACACTCAAGTAAGACTGTCTTGTTTTACTTCACTTTTCTCCTATTCATCCCTGGATGAGAGACTATGATCTTCTTTTGGACACACATTGAGGGTTTGCAGTTGGGGGGGAGGGGGGTGGGCCTTGGGGGTTGGGTGAGTTCTTTGTGGTTGGGCTTGGGGAGGGGGGGTGGGGAGTTCCAAGGTGCGTGGCTGGTTGGATGTATGGAATGCCGATGCTGCGGGGGAGGGAATGGCGGCATAGCGGGGAGGGGGATGGACTTGCTGTTGCGGGCATGGAGCGCGGCATTGAGGGTCAGCTGATAATCTTTACTTCATTGGACAACAATGGGTGACTTGGTAGTGCTCACTCTCAACGTGAGAGGCCTGAATAACCCTGTGAAACGTAAGGCGGTACTCTTGCTTCTAGAGCATTCCAAGGCTGACATTTGCCTCTTGCAAGAGACACACCTCCTAGCTAAGGACTGCCACCGCCTTCATTCTAGTACATTTCCACTACAATTTTTCTCCTCCTGCACCGACAAGAAGGCCGGGGTGGCTATTCTGGTGGCGCGCACATTCAGGGGTAAGGTTTTGGGTAAGATGGCAGAAATTAAGGGCAGGTTGCTAGTTTACAGGTTTGCGTTAGGGGGTCTGAACTACACGATTGGCTCGATCTACGTCCCAAACGAAGGCCAGGAAAGGTTCCTACACTCCGCACTTACAGATGCGACTGACACGGTGGACCGCCACATTCTGCTTGGGGGGGATTTGAATTTAGTCCTGGACAACTTGCTAGATCGGTCCGGTCAGCGCGTTGGCCGGGTGGGTGCCTTGTCTCAGTCGGGTCTGGGCCGCTTGAGGGACCTTGGGCTTGTGGATGTGTGGCGCGAGCTTCACCCAGGCGAAACAGACTACACGCACTTCTCACCAGCGCGTAGGACATATGCACGCCTAGATTACCTGCTTGTCTCCACTGCCGCTCGCCCACTTGTCACCAATGCAGACATCGGGACTGCGTCTTTATCTGATCACGCACCGGTCACGATCACCCTCAGAGGACCTCGAGAACCGCGTTTGGGCAAGGTGTGGCGCCTCCGGGACTCTTTGCTCCATAGGAAGGACACGGTCACTAGAATTCAGGACGCCATAAAAGACTACCTGTCCCACAACAGTAACGGAGACACGGCGCTGGCTACACAATGGGCTGCGCTCAAGGCTGTGCTGAGGGGTGAATTTATTTCGCTCTCCTCTGCGGAAAACAAAGACCGCCAGATCAAGAGAGACGAACTCACCCAAAAGACCAGAGAGCTTGAGCAAATCCATAGAAGGACGGGAGCCCCGAGGATTTGGCGCCAATTACGAGCCGCCCGTCAACAACTGGCAGCTCTGGACATCGACAGGGCGGAGTATGCAACTTTACGGCTGAAACATGCCTACTACACTGGGGGGGATAGATGCGGGCGCCTCCTGGCACACAAGCTACGCACGGTGGCCCAGAAACGTGAAATTAAGGAACTCAAGGGTCCTGATGGCACTAGGGTCCACGGTGACCTCGCAATAGCGGAGGCTTTCCGCGACTTTTATGCCACTCTCTATGAAGCAGACCCGCCTAACCAAGAGGCGGAACTGGCTTTTCTCGCGGAGATACCGCTGCCAGCCCTGACCCAAGACCAAGTAGATAACCTGGAGAGAGACATCAGACCGGAGGACGTTATCTCAGCGATCTCACGGCTTAAACTTGGGAAGGCGCCGGGGCCGGATGGCTTCCCGGCGAGCTTCTACAAGACCTTTTGTGTTCAACTTGCCCCTTTACTGGCCAGACTCTATACCTCGTTTGCGGAGGACGGGGCGATCTCCCGGGACCTGCTCGAAGCGTCCATAGCGGTTATACCCAAGCCCGACAAAGATCTTACTGACTGTGGGGCGTACCGGCCCATCTCCCTTTTAAATGTCGATCTTAAACTCTACACAAGCATCCTCGCGTCTAGGCTGAGCCCCTACATGGGGGGCCTTATACAACCGGATCAGGCGGGCTTCATCCCCGAGCGCCAGACCTCTGATAATACCAAGCGGGCCCTCCATCTCATTGAGAAAGCATCCCGCACGCAGGGCGGGTATCTGCTGTTAGCCATCGACGCAGAAAAGGCCTTTGATAGGGTTCATTGGCCCTATCTTGAGAAGGTCCTCCTGAAGGCTGGTATGGGTCCCAAATTCCGGGCCAGAGTACTTAACTGCTATAAATTTCCCTCGGCATCAGTTAGGGTTAATGGCTTGTCGTCCTCGCGGTTCCAGATTGGGAGAGGCACACGGCAGGGGTGCCCGCTGTCCCCCCTCCTATTCGCCTTATACATGGAGCCGCTGGCACAGCTCATCCGAACGAACCCGGATGTTAGAGGCATCAAATTCGGGGCTGACGTTCATGTCATCAGTCTATACGCTGACGACGTCTTGTTATCGCTCGCGGATCCTCGGGCCTCTCTCCCTGCTTGCATGGCCGTCCTGGACAGGTTCGGAGACGTATCGGGCTTCAAGGTTAACCTGACTAAATCGGTGGCCCTCGACCTATCACTGGCAGTGGACACGCGTGCCACGCTGCAGGCCAAATTCCCCTTGAGATGGGCTGCGGAGTCGGTTCCTTACCTGGGGATCAAACTGGCGGCCTCCCTTCAGACTACGGTGGACGTCAACTACACCCTTCTCCGGCAGAAAGTTCGACGAGAGCTAGGACAGTGGAAACACTTCCCGTTGTCCTGGCTGGGCAGGGTTGCGGCGATCAAGATGACGATCCTTCCCCAGATTCTGTACGTCTTCCGCACTATACCTCTCGCCCCTCCTACAGGTTGGATTAAACTGGTGCAGTCGGATCTTTCCCAATTTGTGTGGAACGGGAAGAAACCACGCCTAAAGGCCCAAATAGCGATGCTCGCGCCGGAACAAGGGGGGATCGGGATTCCAAACTTGGCCTCCTACTTCCAGGCGGCGCAACTGCGCTTCCTGGCGGAATGGGTACAATGGGAGTCCGGGAAGCATTGGTTATTCCAAGATCAGGCAGTGGCGGGGCGTACGCTGCAAGGGATCCCGTTTATGCGCAAAATGCACAGGCCCCGCAACTTGTATGCCTCCCACATTACACGAGTCCCGCTTGAGATATGGGATCGGGTGAGTGTGGAGCTCGGTCTCACGACGGCCCCCTCCCCTCTCACCCCCATTTTTGATAACCCTGACTTTCAGCCGGGAATGGACGGAAAGGCCTTCGAACGTTGGAAGTCGGCCGGTTGCCGCTCCCTATGCCAGATATACGGGCCCGAAGGCGTAATCCCGTTCCCGCAGCTGCGCCAGGACTTTGGCCTCCCGGAGACTGAGCGACTCCACTATTTTCAGATCCGGCACTGGGCCCTCAGTAATACGGTGAGACCGGACGCGGATCGGCGACTGACGCATTTCGAATATTGGTTGATTACCCGCAAGTCGGACAAGCAGTTAATCTCTGATCTATACAAAACGCTCACACTCAAGCACCAACATACCTACAGTGCGAGTAGGGCGCGCTGGGAGAGAGAGATGGGAAGGTCATTTACCCATAAAGAATGGGAGGGTGTATACTATAGGGCACGACACTCGGCGTATCATATGGGGCTCACGGATACTCTAACGAAAGTGGTGACCTACTGGTACTACACCCCAGAACGACTGTATGAGATGGATAGTAACAAGGACCCCCTGTGCTGGAGAGGTTGCGGACAATTGGGTACCCTCACGCATATTCTTTGGGAATGCCGCCTATTGCAGGATTACTGGCGCCAAGTGCTGGATGACGTGGATAAACATTTTGACACTGAACTCCCGCGCTTCCCGTCTTACGTCCTCCTAGGGCTCCCAAATGCACTGACATACCCCTTACGTTCGCGGAGGGGACGCCTGATAGCCATAGCTCTGGGTTCGGCGCTACAGAACATTGTCGCTCATTGGCGCACGACCCACGTTCCCGCATATCAGGGGTGGCTCCACCGTCTGTGGATGGTCCTAGGTATGGAGAGACTATCCCTGTACAAAACGGGGGATGGGGCAAGGTATGCGGAACTTTGGCAGCCGTTTCTAGCCCTTCTGTCCTCGGAATTTGTGGAAGTCACCTGCCCGAGGTATCTTCGACTTTTGAGGTTGACGGAGTGTGCCCCCATGGAGGGTGACGCCAAGCCCGCCCCCGAGCGATGATAGAATGGGATATGAGCTGCCAGACTGAGACCATGGAACTCCTGGGGGGGAGGTGAGGGGGGGGAGGGCGGTGGGGGTTGGGGGTGGGCTTATTGGGGTTGGTGTTGGGGATGACGGGAGGGCTGGGTACGGGAGGGTTGGGAGGGGTGGGGTGTTTAAGGAAGAGTTGATAGTTTAATAGTGTGTTGACAATCTGCACGGTTGAGGGGCGGGATTGAGCCAGGCCTTACGTCAAAGTCAGAGGGCACGAGCTGGAGACAGGAGTTGGAGCTACCCCGACTACAGTTGCACTGTTTTGAAACGCGGCCGGCCCGGTTGGGTTGTAGGCGGCTTGCTGTGTATAACTAAAACTTACTGTACGCTGTACGCCTTGCCCTCTGATGTACATGCGCCCTACCTCTGCTGATTTGTCTGACAAGTGATCGTGATTGTTGATGCCTGACCAGTGTTGATTTCTTCAATAAAAAAACATTTACTACTAAATTCCTGACCTTAGGGTCTCTTAATATGTTCCATAGACACATTTTTTTTTTAGTTATTCTTTATTTTGTTCCCTATTCTATAGGATCCCATGTACCCACTAATGAGGTAATCCATCCACTCCACTATTACAGTGATGATGAGCAACGACTAATTAGGTATGCTCCTCCTTGACCAGTGTGCTATTTTAATCATGCTTACTATGTTTCCGTACTAGTAGGAAAATTACACTGAATCTACTCCTAGATATGTATTAATAGGTTGCCTGCCCCCGCCTAGTCCTGATGAAGACCCCCAGCAAGGGCACAATTAATCCCTGCACAACCTGAGGGTCGAAACGTCGACAACTGTTTTTTCTTCTATCAGCTTCACGCCAAAACTATAACATTGATGTATTAGGTGGAGCATGTTTTTGATCAAGTGATGTATTGAATTAATGTTCTTTTGTCTGTTCCAATTGACCTACAAATGCGTCTACATCATTGTCTGATTTTATTGTCACAATTCCCTACCTACACTATCCTCACCGTATCACCTTCCCTTGTTCCTTGGGGCACTGTACAACCTTTGGAATGTTTATTGCTGGATACTATATCCAATTTACATCTACATTGTGAATAATAAACAGTGTAGATTCATTCATTGTATTATTATTTTTTAACTATACTTTGCTGTAATTGCTAATTTCACACTGGGACCCCCTTCTCTCAGTACACATACCACACAAAGCACATTGAGACCGTTCGCGCCGCCGCTTTTAAAATGCGAGCGGCACGAAAATCGGTCATTTCAAGTGGCTCCCGTACTTGATGCAATTGTTTTCCTAATAGTGGGCTGCTGCGGGGCTGACTGTTGGCCTTTGGGACGCTGCAAATAACATGAATACTCTTTCAAAGGCAACAGTCAGCCCCGCAGCAGCCCACTATTCAGGAAAGGAATGCAGCACATCTAAAGCATGACGTGTGCTTTCAGAATCTGACCCACAGGATCCGTGGCAAAGTGTGGAAACGAGGGCGAGGATCTGCAGATCCCATTCATCACTGAACACCTGTGCATCTCATACGTCTGCCAGGTAAGAGCCTCCCGGGCTGTACCGGAAGGGTGGTGAGTCTGTCTTCCCTATTAATGCATTTATACTAGAGCCTAACCTCCGCAAGGTGTGAGCAGGTGTCGGTGCACTTGTGTGCACTTCTGTCTACATGTTTCTGTATTTGTGTGTGTTGACATGTGTTTTTGTGCCGCTCCCTCTCCTTTCTCACTCCCCCTCTCTTCCAGTTATCAAACACTCAGTGTTTTACAACGGACAGTGAAAACTCTGTACCCATTGCTCCGTTTCTGGTTTCAAATGTGATGCCCTGGACAGTCCGACTGGCTGCAGCAACAATGTGGTAGTCCGAATGTGACAATTCACTGCTTGTGATGATATCGTAGTAAAGAGCCCAAACACGCAGCCTTTAAACTGCAGACCTATATAATTATTATCTGCTTTTGCAATCTTTCATTTTGCAACAGAAACCACAAAACTGACAGAAAGCTTTTAACTGCTATTATTCGTCCCCAATACTGCTGTAATTTTTTCTGAGTGACATTCACTGCTGCTTTCATGGAAGAAACGCTGTCTCTTTGGAGCGATCAGATCTGAGTGCAGCGTTTGATTAATATTACCCCAGTCATCTAGCCATAATAGTAAAGGCTGAATATTTGTCCTAATTGTAGACTTTGTTGTGTCCATGGAAGGTGTGCTGTTTTTTATTCTGGGATTCAACATTCCATAGTAAAGTTTCCTATTTGATCAGTTCTGGTGTATGTCCAGGTTTAAAGCTGTGTCTGAGTCATTGTGGTGTACTCAAAACTTCAAGTGAAAAGAAGCACATTTACTACTCATGTTTACCTAGTTTTACCAAGTTGGTCTGTGTAAGGCTTGTATGCGGGATAGGGTAGGTGTCTATTCGTTATAAGACAATAGAATGCTTGTGAGTTTAGTGGGCCTTAATTGTTTTGGAAAAGCTTGTGGTTTTCTTGTATTCATGTTAGTATGTAGGTAATTACATTCAGATTTTAGACTCAAGAATTATCAGAAATATACGTAGTGGTTGAAGGCCATCTAATAATGTGTAACGAAAAACTAGAAATGCTAACCAGAGACAAACCCCAAAGACACTAACCAGCCATGTTCACTTTAAATTTCCTTCTTTGAAAGGGTGAGAATAACAAAACAAACTTGTCAAAGGTTACACGGTCTCAGAAATGTCCATAAATAACAAAACACATTATCATATAACATAACATGTGTATTTCTAAAGTGCACGTTCATCACTACGGGTATTTTGGCGCTGAATAAAAGATGTTTGTTGTTACCCAACTCAACGGTAGTCATTTTATCGACCTCAGATGGATTAAAGGCTGGGTGGACCCGCCGGGATTTGAACCTGTGACCATGAGGGCGAACACAGGCTCCTGCAGGAGACTATTAGTCCACTGAGCCACCAGATTCAGCTAGTCACAAAAGTAAAAAAAAAAGAGACTCCTACTGTTTCATCTACCTCTGCTAGGTTTGCACGGCTGTGTTAAAATCAGAAAGTAGAATTCTGAATACCTAACATTTATCGGACAGGTAATCTTTTATGTCTAGGTAGTCTACTTTAATGTAGTGATTTAGATGCTATGGGCCTGATTCTCAAACTTCACTATGTAGTACCACAAAACATACCACAAAATGTAAGGTTTGCCTATACTTATATGTGCAGAGTTCTCCGCCCTAACTGTGGAGTCTCTGCACATGTGAGTGCAGATTTTAATAGTAAATGTGGGAGGGACACAGGAGAGTGGGTGGGAAAAATGGCTGACTTACTACTAACTAGGATGGGATTAAGAAGAATTATTAGAGAGGGTCAAGGCCAGGTTTAGAGATGGATGGCACTCACCCACACAAAAGTTCGCCAATTGCATAACTCTGGGGTGGAGGCATGTAGCTTATACCATTGGAGTAAGTTTGAACTCAGAGTTAATGAATACTGAATGTGCTAAACTTATTACAAAGTGTTAACTTACTACAAATGTAGTAAACATACTACAAAGTGTGACATACCATTGTGAATCAGGCCATTAGCATTTTTAACATACCTTAAAAACTCTCATGAAGAAGACAAAAAGCTTCTTGTTTTTAAGTCAAGCCGCCCAGAGAGAACACGCTGTTTGGTAGTCAAAGTCAAGTGGTGGCCTTACCAAAACTTACAGTGGTGTGCAGCCTGCCCATTGCTTAACATTGGTTGGATTTACTGTCACTCTTATTGACTTGTTTTCTATTGGATGTCTTTCCTTGTATTTGATTGGCTGGCCTCTGTGCTTCCTCTGCTCACTTTTAGAAAACTTATTTTCACTCTTTTTTTAAAATACTCCATGGAAGTGCATGTGTTTTCCAGCTGTCTTCCTTTAGTGTCTTTCTACCCACCTCCACATTGCTCCTTCTTGCTCATGTGCTTCTTCCACGCTCCATGCTGCTCTTTTGCCCATGTGTTTCACCTTTTGCCTCTGTTGTCTCTCCCTCGTGTCACTTCTCCTCCTGCCTTTGTCAGCCATGAATCCTGTACAACATGGATATTAACATTGGAAAAGTCAATATGTCTCATAGACGAAACCTATTGGCTTTACCAATTCTTGTTTATATTTCAATTTAAACTAGGCAGAGCTAGTCTGCAGCTTCTGCTACTGCGTTCTCCATTCTAGGTTCCTCCACCCATAGGACTTCTCCCTTGGGCAGGGTAACGCAAGGCAGCGACTTGTGCTGCCTTGCATTACTCTACATTTACCAAGCCACGCTAGGCCACGCAAGGTTGCGTGGCTTGGTGAATGTCATACTAGGTTTTGTGTCACCTTTGTGCCCCCATGCGTGGTGCAGGGAGAAGGCAAACCATGCTAATTATAACTTCAATTGTTAGAATGCTGGCGATCAAAAAAATTTATAATTTGTACCCAGGGATAAATTGTGATTTAGCAAGATCTCTAGCAGATAGCAAATTTATATTATGACTAGCTTACCCATTGCACGTTGCTGTGATCTCAGAAGAAAGGAAATGTAAGGAAACTTGTTATGATAACACTCAATTTACATTGTGTCATTTTTACTGAAACATTCATTTTAATATGGAAAACATTTTTTTTTTTGTCCTCATATGCCACCAAGGTTTTACATGTACAATCAATAGGTTTACAAGCCGCATGCTGCCTCAGTATATTCCAACTGGTAGGGTCAAACATAGTGAGCAGACCTCATCCCTCAGCACTATTGCTTGATACACCCACGATCGCCAGACCAAAACCATATGGGGGTACAGTAGTTCAGCCAGAGTGCCAAAAGGAGTACCGGGACACTGCTTTACCCTGGAGAGGGGTAGATGGCTTAATCATTGGAACTGGGGGAAAAAAAAAAAAGAAAAAACAAAACCCCAGTTTCTCAATGCTCCCATTTCAGGAGATACCAGAAAGATCTTTTATCTGGATTCCCAACTCTAGTCAAGTCCAACTTGGAGACCTGCAGGGCGGAGACACACCAGTCATTGATAGAAGGAGATGAAGAGTCCTTCCACTTCCTGCATATCTCCCTCCTGGCAAGCAGAATGGCATAAAAGACCAACTTCTTTACCGAAGCAGGAGCTCCTTCTAAGATTCCAAATATCACCAAAGGGAGATTTAACACAATATTAAATCCTATAGATGCTGAGAGAAGCTTACTTATGTCCTCCCAAAAGAGTGACAGGCGAGGACACTCATGAAACATGTGAATGTCCGAGGCAGCCATCAGCCCGCATTCAGTACATGCCACCGCAGACCCCTGGATAAATTTGGAGAGTTGTGGAAAAGTAAATTTTGCCATGTTGTATGTGCCTACGTGTTCCCCATCTTATGCTATATGTGCATGATCGATATGCATGTATCCCCCCTGATCGATTAAAGACGCAATTACAGTTGTGTCCATCTCTAGTATGCCAGTTTCCAGTCTTCGTGAAAACAACGAATATTAGGCCTATGTAAAGCTACGTTGCCACGTTTTTCAGTGTGCACGTTAATTCATTGAATTATCCCCGTTTCTAGGCCTCAAAAGGGCCCGGACTCAGATTCAGCTCCTGTCTCCTGAACCCTCCTCGAGGAGCGATACAGCCCCCACCTGTATCCCTGACCCTTCACTTGCTTTCATGTCTCGCAGTGCCCGGCTCGGCCTGGCTCTGCCTCCGAGTCTGCCAAGAGTATGTTATGATTCTAGTTATCAGTCCAGCCCTCCTTCTCTGCATTCCTAAGCTACTGAATCGCATCAATAGTTTCCGTCATGGTCTAGCCTTTATGTCTCCATGTAAGAGAAATACTGTACTAATATTCATAGAATATTCCTCGCACACACTACATGCAGAATTATGCATGCACCAGTCTTAATGTCTGTTAGCCTTTGCCCTGATAACTTTTGGATTCTATCAACATGTTCTCTAAACACGAGATACTAGATAGGCTTTAGGTACATGTCGCTCTGACACTCCAGACTTTAGTCTCCTCTTCTAGCGCAGAAGTCATAGCCCCCCAGTTCTCCCTGGTAACACGTCAATGCCCGTTTGCGCGCACCACTAGGTTAAAGGTCCCAGCTGCTCAGGTAGCCCCCTCCATGTTTCCGCCCCCTTTTATGACATATTCTGTTACGTTTACATCACATGTCTATGTATACGCCCTGTACACGCCTTCTTGTTACATCATTTTACCCTTATCTTTCGCGACTGCTACAAACCCCGCCTACTGCTACGCCTACTGTATTGAATGCAATGTATTTTGTTTAACTATATATATTGTGCACGGATATTAAAGTTTGCTAGTCAATTCCCAGATCCTGCCCGACAGCTGCCGGGCCCTGCCATCCTATTCCCGTACAGGCTGTCCTGTTCCTGTCCTTTATGCTTGATTAAAGCCTGTCAACTCCAGCTACCTCGAATCTTGACTCTTATTTATTGAGCTACCTGTTTATTGATTATAGTCAAAAATAGATCCGGTAATTAATTATTTATTTACCACATAATGGCGCCCGAATAGGGACTTGCCCTTTCCCCACGCGCCGGAGAAGCCACGCAGGCCCCCTGATCCTCTGCAGCCGTGACGGAACCATACCGTGCACGTGCAGATATTTCTGCTTCAAGTACCCCTCAGGCCCACGGAGGAGACGGAGGTTGCGGTCCAGCGTCCAGACGAGGCGGTGGAGGAACGCTGCGAGTCCCGACCAGAGCCCAAGCCGAGAGTCCAAGGTCCGAGGTATCCGGAGGCCCACCTGTAACTGAAGTCCGAAGTTCGTCCGTCCGTCGTCGTAGCAGTCCAGTCCAGTCCGAGGCCTTCCGTTCTTGCTGCCCGGTGAGTACCGTTGCTGGGGTAGTATCTAGACAGGGTCAATTAATTTGTCTCTGGTCCGTGGGTTTGGGTACACAGATCCAACACGAAGTGTCCACTTAGGTGGATGCGGGTCCTGACGTGTCTCTTTATGGGACCGGTAAGTTTCGTACTGTTTCAGCAGTACATCTAGTAATTCTAGTCAGTTCTGTTCTCGAGAAATTCATGTGTTCTGTTCTCAGTATTTCAGGTAGTATTCTGTCCGAACTGTTATTTTAAATGTTATTTCATGTGTTTTCAATGTCGTGGTATGAGTGATTTGTTTTCTTAAAGTTATTATTGTGTTTATCGTGTATTGTACTGTGTCCAGACTCTAGCCTAGTTATGTCTCTGTTCTCGAAGTTACGTCAGTTAAAAACTAGAAAAGGTCTGCTCGAGGAAGCAGTTCCTGTCCCGCCTAGGGACAGTCCAGGTCATTTTATGTATCATAAACATGGCATAAGTGCCATATTATATCTAGACTTATGGGTCGAGTATACTAAAGATCTAGAAGAGAAATATAGATGGCCTGTATCAGGTACATGGGATGCCGAGTGCATCATGCGAATAGAAGAAGCATTATGGGAAAGGAAATCAAGACAGTCCCAGAAAGATGCCATCGAGTTATGGCGCAAAGAATCTCATAAAAGAACAGAGAAAGAAATCAGAAAGTCAGAGCTAAGTAGAGAATCCTCAGAAAGAGCCCAAGAAAGGGAATTGATCGAAATAGGTGAACGAGTTAAAACCGAACAGTCAGACAGACAGAGAAATGCCCTTATTAAGGGTATGTATCCTCTTCTTACCGAGGGCTTGCCAAAAGCAACCCCGGAAGCACCATGTAATTTTCCGCCGCCATTAGTTCCGATTAAGCTACGTCACAAACCGACCGCAGCTGATATTTTTCTCTCGTCCTACTTGGACGACACAGTCCCAGAATATGCAAATCCTGTTCCGCCAGCTCCTGTAAATAATGTAGTTCCTGTTCTTCCAGCCACCGGGGCACCTGTTACAGCACCTGTTCCGGTACCCCCGGTCCAGCCCATAGTACAAATTCCCGCTACATCGGTCACCCTGCCAGCACGAAGAGTATCAGTCGACGATTCCAGTTTAGGGGCCGCGGGGGGAGGTCCTCCTGGTACCCCGCCGCCACACAAACGTGTAACGTTAGTCGAGTTACATGAACGTGCTTTACAGCGTACGCCCAAATATCAGTCCGTTGCAGATATCAGACGAGCTCTTACCGAATGCCGTTATGATCCAGTCCCAGGCGATGATAATATGGTTATATATTCATTGCGTGTAAGACGGGTGACCGAGTATTTGGACACCCTACCGAATATGAAAGAAGATCTAGACAGAATATATCGTTTCATCCGTACAGGAGACGATCCAGAAAGTATTGGCGAAATCATGTCTCTAAGGAAAGCTGAGACTCAGCTCATGCTATTAAAATTTTTAATCAATTGTTTAATAAGGGAACAAGATTGTCCGACTAAAGATCCGACCGAAATGAAAGTTCTGACAAGGTGGAGTGATAATATAGCCGAGGGTAGACACAAGACACTCAGTAGTATAGAGAGTATGTACAAGAAAATTCGTAAGGAAATAATAAGGTTACACG
Organism: Lissotriton helveticus; assembly: GCF_964261635.1. Lineage (NCBI taxonomy): Eukaryota > Metazoa > Chordata > Amphibia > Caudata > Salamandridae > Lissotriton > Lissotriton helveticus. The sequence continues at coordinate 536,620,937 of NC_136071.1, read as the reverse complement.
ACAATCGTAAAGCAGCACAAGTAAGCGAGAAAGAAGACAACACTGATACTGAAGAAGTAGAAGACGAGAATACCGCCAGAATAGCGTATGTAGGTAGATCTAGACTTCCAGACCGACATTCACGCCTAGAACACAAGAAAGTTTTTCATCTTCCAGCACCAGAACAAGGTTCTCTTGAACAAGTATTTCAGGCTACCGATCACATTCTGAAATCACGAATCGGTTATAGTGAACTTAGTACCATGCATGAACAAGAACTAGCCCGATCAGCAGTCCGATGGACTACTGATTCTACCACTTTTCCAGATGAAATAGTGGCACAAATGTTTCTGAAACTGCCCCCAGCCGAGCAGCGACTGGTGGGTATGTATATGATCCAGCACCTCATTACACTATATGAGGGACAACATTCTGATCCAGGTCTGTTACATGATGTTCTGAACGAGTTACTCCAGTATAAATGGAAAGGTTTAGGTACCAATTTAATTAGTGTCACTCTAGAACAGCGCCACAAATATAGAACGTTTCTGAATCCACATTTTGTTCATGTCTCACCTCCAGAAAGTAAACCATTCTACATGGATAGACAGAATCCGTTACGAGAAGTACATCCAGTTAGGACACCGGATGGTGAAATGCAACGAGTATTTGTTTACACCCCTATCACAAAGATGGAACTCTTAGAGATGAAGAAATTAATTCCCTGTCACGACAAAGATCCAGCAGGGTTCCATCGAGAATTAAAAGACATACTCCGTATGGGAGAATATACGTATCCAGATATCATTAAAATGTTAAAAGTCCTGTTGCCCGCAGGGGTATATGAGAAACTCAAGGAAAAAGAATGGGAGGTGGGAGAGAAAAAGATTGATTGGACAGCTCTAGAAGCTGAAGATAAAATACGAGTACCAGGTACCGGTCTTCGGGACAAATGTAAAGAATTGCCAGAGTTATTGATTCAAGTTTTGCCAAGATTATTAGCCACGAAAAAGGAAGATTGGGATGCAATCTCAGCATGCAAACAGAAACAGGATGAAGATACTAGTGATTTTTATTCTAGATTTGAGAAATGTTTCATTATCAACAGTGGTTTAAAGACAGGTAGCGAGTCATACCCTCATCTTTTTGTTACTAAACTAGTCGAGAATTCAAGTCCACAAGTTAAAAATCGAGTTTTGAAAGTCGAAAGTACTTGGCAAGCTAGTACCCCGTCACAGATGTTACAGATGCTCCAGTATCACCAGAATAGAATCAGGGAAGAACAAGAACATGAAAGGAGACGTATGAAAGACACGAAAATGAAGGTACTAGTTGCACAATCTGTTCCACAAGACAGTCAGAAGAGGGGTCCGAATCAAGCCAGTCATCCTGCAGCTCCCGTTAAGGGGACATGCAATTATTGTAAACAGCCAGGTCATTTTATAAACGAGTGTGCAGTTCTGAAACACAACATAGCAACTGGTAAGACTAAAGAAAGACCACGTGCGCCTAGACAAGAACAAGTTTCACAGACTTCTCAGTCACCACAGAATGCACAACAGACAGTTCCAGTACCGCAGCCTATTGCTGCAACACAGCATGTTTCACAACAGATGTACCAGTATGCCCAGACAGAGTATCCAGAGTATCAACAGTATTCATGAAACAGCCTAGAGAGGGAGGTAGGCTTGCCTCTCATCGAGATACCTGTAGATCAAGAGGGTCCCTATGTACACAGTCAAGTATTGGGGAAAGACAGAAAGTTTCTGATTGATACAGGGGCAAGTAGGACTACTATCAGTCATGACGAGGTTCCAGGGGCTCCGCTCTCAGGCTCTAGAAATGTTTCCCTTGGATTTTCAGGAAAGCCTATTGTAAACGAGATATCACAACCAGTTTCTCTAGAAGTTGGTCCATTGTCCCGAACTACTGATTTGTTACTTACGAAATCATGTCCAGAAAAATTGTTAGGCATCAAGACATTAAAAGAATTAGGTGCAGTAATTTGCTGCTCCCCAGAAGGAATACGATTGTTTTTAAGAGACTTTAAGGGTCACTATGTATTACGAGATTTTGATCCAAGATTGTCCAATGTACCACAGCATTTATGGGCGCAAGGTCCAACTGATGTAGGTTTTATGCAAATCACACCCCATCGTGTGACTCTCAAGCAAGGTATAGTTTTGCCTCGAATCAGACAGTACAGATTGCCACCTGAGGCTGTAGCAGCCTTATCCAAAATTATTGACGAGCTTATTGCTCAAGGAGTGGTTGTAGAAACTGACTCCAATGTATGTAATTCTCCTATCATTCCAGTCATGAAACGTACTGATCCAAATGCACCTCCAGTATATCGATTAGTGATTGACCTTCAAGAGCTTAATAAATGTATCATACCCCAGTATCCAGTAGTCCCAGATATTTCTTCCCTATTGACAGCCATTGATTCTGAAGCTACCTCAAGAATGCATTTTTCAGTGTCCCCATTCATCCAGACAGCCAGTACCTTTTTGGTTTTTGTTTAAATGGAAGGAGCTATAAATTCACACGAGCTCCTCAAGGTTTCACAGAAAGTCCTAGTATTTACAGTCAAGCACTTAAGAGACAACTAGACAATATTCACATGCCAACTGACACTGCCCTGCTCCAGTATGTCGATGATCTACTGATCACAGCCCGTTCTGAACGTGACTGCGAGCGTGCGTCACTTACAGTTCTGTATTTCCTAGCCGAGATGGGACACAAGGTGTCCCCTTCGAAGCTTCAATTCTGTGTCCAGCAAGTGATCTACTTAGGCCACTTACTGTCCAAGTGGGGTAGGCAGTTGACACCAGACCGTATCCAGTTAATAGCGAGTCTTCCACAGCCCAAGACACAGAAGGAGGTACGTGCTTTTATCGGCCTCACTTCTTACTGCAGACAATGGATTCCTCAGTATGCATTTCTAGCAAAGCCACTGATACAGTTAACGACACAGGAGGCAGCCGTATTGACTGTTCTCCCTTGGACATCTGAACATACACTTAGTTTTAATGAATTAAAGAAAGCCTTATGCCAAGCACCTGTTCTAGCTACACCGAACTACAGTAAGCCTTTTACACTTTTTGTCACAGAACGTAATGGTACTGCATTATCTGTTCTCACACAAGATCAAGCAGGACAATACAAGCCTTGTGCTTATTTTTCGAGCACATTAGATCCAGTAGCCCAGGCTCTGCCTGCGTGCCTCAAGTCAGTTGCAGCCACAGCTCTAGCAATCAGACAAAGATTTCCATAGTATTAGGACACTCCCTGACAGTACAAGTTCCACATTCCGTGGAAGTTCTTTTAAACCGAACAAAGACTCAGCACTTGACAATTGCACGTTTAACAGGTTATAAACTGACACTGTTCCAGCCACACATAGAAATCAGACGCTGCAACGTTCTAAATCCTGCTACTCTGTTACCGTCAGTTACTTTAAATCCTGCCACACATGACTGCGTGGAAGTAGTTAACACTATGACTAAGCCAAGACAAGACCTGACAGACATTGCATTACCTAATCCCGACCTGACACTTTATGTGGATGGTTCATGTATGAGAACTAGTACAGGAGAACTAGTAGCCGCGTATGCAGTGACTACTGAAACTGAAGTTATTGAAACACATCGTATTGACACCCTGTCTGCTCAAGCAGCAGAGCTAGTTGCTCTGATCCAAGCCTGCATACGTGCCAAGAACCTGAAAGTAAACATATATACAGATTCACGTTACGCATTCGGAGTTGTACACGACTTCGGAGTACTCTGGCAGGAGAGAGGTTTCATGACTTCTCATGGAACCAAGATTCAGTATGGTCTCCTCATTCAAGCTCTGTTAGATGCAATACATTTACCGACAGCTATCGCTATCATGAAGTGCAAAGCACATACGAAAGTCACTGATATTATTTCCCAAGGTAATGATCTAGCAGACCGAACAGCCAAGCTTACAGCTCAGACTCCAGACATTCCAGTTAACAAGACACAGACATCCATTCCAGAACAGACTACTTGTATGACAGTTAAGGACCCTACACAAGATGTCATAGACATACAGTTACATGCTACTCCCGAAGAAATCAAGAAATGGTCCGAACAAGGAGGGGTCCAGATAGATCAGGGATGGGTGACGAAGGGAAAAGCCACATGGTTTCTCCCCGACTCTATGGTTCAAGTCATTATTAATACCGCACATAGTCCAGCACATCTAGGAGAAAAAGCTATGTTAGACAGTATACAGAACCTTTGGTTCAACAAGCACTTACGAGCTGCAGCCAAGCAGAAAGTCCGTACTTGTATGATATGTTGCCAGTTCAATCCAGGTAAAAGTGTCCCGGTGGAACAAGGTGGATTCCAGCCTCCTGACCACCCTTTTGAAGTCCTCCAGATGGATTATATTCAGATGGAGCGATGTCGAGGTTTCAAGTATGTCCTTGTAGTTGTATGCGCTTTGTCCAGGTGGACAGAAGCATATCCAGTTCCAGATTACACAGCCGCGACCACTGCCAAGCAGTTGGTTCGTGAATTCTTCCCCCGTTATGGACTCCCTAGGGTCGTGTATTCAGATAACGGCCAGCCATTCTCATCCGAGTTAATGAAGCATGTTTCCCTTTTGTTAGGGTACCAGTGGAAGTTCCATTGTGTGCGCCATCCTGAAGCAGCCGGTCTCGTAGAGAGACATAATCAGACCCTGAAAATCCGTATTGCCAAGACATGTAAAGAGAAAGGTGTGGACTGGCTAGTTGCCCTGCCAGTTGCTTTATTCTTTATGCGGATGGTTGCACATTCCAGATCAGGTCTGTCCCCTTATGAGGTCATATTCGGCCGCCCCCCAAACATGTGGGGTACACCTAGACCCCGCAGTATTACAGATGTTTCCAGTAATATGTTGACAGATTACCTAGCTTCCTTGATGTCTGCCCTACACTCTTGTCGTTCACAGGTTGCCGCCGCATTTCCAGACAATACTGAAGTGAAACCGCATGAGGTCATTCCAGGTGACCTAGTACTGGTCAGGAACTTTGATTGTTCAAGTCCGCTGGAGCCTCGCTGGAAGGAGCCGAGACTAGTCCTTCTGACCACCCGTACGGCCGTGAAGTTGGAAGGCCGCAAGGGTTGGGTCCATCTGTCGCATATCAAGAAATTTCATGGAACCCGAAAAAAGACTTTTAATGACAATTCCAAAGACTGTTCCATTTTTAAAGACTGCCTGAAACCAGACTCTAAACCAGACATTAATCTAAATCCCGAACTGAAAGTTCCTCTGTTAGAGAAAACTCCGCAGCAGGAGTATAAGTTAAAGCTCCGGTCTAGTAAAATAAGTCAGCCAGTTTAATTGTCTAAGTCCCTCTCGGGTGAAACGGTTAGACAGGTATCTGACATGTATGAGATAGACCCCCATAGTGAGAGAGTTAGTCAAAACTCTATCCGATGTATCGTTTTTCTAAGTTTTCTATTATTCTTAAGTTTGATGGTTACCTGCACAAGTTATGCATTGCATTTATGTTTTCCAATTTCTCATGTAAATAAGTTTTCTAATGCTACAGTAGAGCACACATTTAGTGATCTGCCTCCTCACGAGTTATCCTATCGTCTTGCTATGAGAAATAATACATTCATCAGAATGTTACACTATTCACACCAGACCAGCAATGCTACTAATTGTTGGGTGTGTGGTCGACTCCCCCCTTTCCAGACACCGAAGGGAGTTCTGCCACTCTTTCCATATCCGTTTTCACATAATGGTTCGTGTGGAGCATGGTCCACGTTAACGTCATCTTCAAATGATATGTCCCTTCTGAATAGAACATGTTTTCCAGACAAGCAAGGTCTCCCCCATAGAACAGGGTTAGATCTAGAAAATGAAGTTTATAATTTGGGAAATTATTCTTCGAATTTTATGGTCCTGAATGTTCAGTCTGATACTACTCCAGACTTACCTGCTATTTCAGTACTACCAGTCAAAGGCGAATTATGTGTCAGAAATAACGGTTCCGCACATGTAGGACATAGTGATTGTACTACTACTGTCGAGTATAGTGACAGTGGGAAATCTATTTTCAAAGCTTCACGTCATTCCTATTTTGTTTGTGGTCAGACCGCATATGTTCGTCTGCCCCTCGATTGGGATGGAACATGTTACATTGCCTTCCTACTGCCACCAGTTTTTCTAGCCCCATCTGATTATCACAGAAACACACATCTAGTACACGTCAGACATAGAAGGGAGATCGAGTCCCCAATTGTCGATCAAACTGAAACTGCTCTAGAACAATATCAAGACTTCAATAAAGGTTTCTTCTTCTTTATAGGACCTGTCCAGAATAGTAAGTTAATCCGTAGACTAACCAGAACCCTTGAAGCAGTAGTGAATGAGACTACTTCTGCTCTAGGTAACTTAACTGAAGAGCAATCTGCTATGAGATTTGTCGTGCTCCAAAATCGTCTCGTTCTTGACGTCATACTGGCCGATAGAGGAGGAGCATGTAGAGTCATCGGATCTAGTTGCTGCATTTTCATTCCTAATAACGCGCCGTCTGTTTATTCAGCTATAACCAGACTTCACAAAATTGCCCATCAGTTACACCAGAATCCAGGCACCTGGACATGGTCCGGTTGGCTCTGGGATATCATATCTGCTTGGGGATGGAAAGTATTGTCATTCCTAGGTATTGCAGTAATGATCATATTCAGTTGCTGCCTCTGTATACAATGTGGCCCTGCGATTTGCGGCATGTGCGCTACCTCTTGTATTCCTAGTCCTAAAACCCGTTCCAAGACAATTCGAGACGAGCAAATGATGCTATATGAAATAATAGATGGTATCATGAATATTGATGTTTCCTGATGGAAACGTAGGGCACAAGGAGGGAATGTGGAAAAGTAAATTTTGCCATGTTGTATGTGCCTACGTGTTCCCCATCTTATGCTATATGTGCATGATCGATATGCATGTATCCCCCTGATCGATTAAAGACGCAATTACAGTTGTGTCCATCGTTAGTATGCCAGTTTCCAGTCTTCGTGAAAACAACGAATATTAGGCCTATGTAAAGCTACGTTGCCACGTTTTTCAGTGTGCACGTTAATTCATTGAATTATCCCCATTTCTAGGCCTCAAAAGGGCCCGGACTCAGATTCAGCTCCTGTCTCCTGAACCCTCCTCGAGGAGCGATACAGCCCCCACCTGTATCCCTGACCCTTCACTTGCTTTCATGTCTCGCAGTGCCCGGCTCGGCCTGGCTCTGCCTCCGAGTCTGCCAAGAGTATGTTATGATTCTAGTTATCAGTCCAGCCCTCCTTCTCTGCATTCCTAAGCTACTGAATCGCATCAATAGTTTCCGTCATGGTCTAGCCTTTATGTCTCCATGTAAGAGAAATACTGTACTAATATTCATAGAATATTCCTCGCACACACTACATGCAGAATTATGCATGCACCAGTCTTAATGTCTGTTAGCCTTTGCCCTGATAACTTTTGGATTCTATCAACATGTTCTCTAAACACGAGATACTAGATAGGCTTTAGGTACATGTCGCTCTGACACTCCAGACTTTAGTCTCCTCTTCTAGCGCAGAAGTCATAGCCCCCCAGTTCTCCCTGGTAACACGTCATTGCCCGTTTGCGCGCACCACTAGGTTAGAGGTCCCAGCTGCTCAGGTAGCCCCCTCCATGTTTCCGCCCCCTTTTATGACATATTCTGTTACGTTTACATCACATGTCTATGTATACGCCCTGTACACGCCTTCTTGTTACATCATTTTACCCTTATCTTTCGCGACTGCTACAAACCCCGCCTACTGCTACGCCTACTGTATTGAATGCAATGTATTTTGTTTAACTATATATATTGTGCACGGATATTAAAGTTTGCTAGTCAATTCCCAGATCCTGCCCGACAGCTGCCGGGCCCTGCCATCCTATTCCCGTACAGGCTGTCCTGTTCCTGTCCTTTATGCTTGATTAAAGCCTGTCAACTCCAGCTACCTCGAATCTTGACTCTTATTTATTGAGCTACCTGTTTATTGATTATAGTCAAAAATAGATCCGGTAATTAATTATTTATTTACCACAGAGTCGAAGGGGAGAGTAGTAAGCTCTGTGAATTGTAAACATATGGTTCCTGCGCAACCATGCAGGTTTCACAATATCCCACATCATTCTACATGACGAATCCCAAAGATCTTGCAAATTGGAATTGCACATGTGTGACGACCAAAGTTCATCTGGTAACAGGAATACTCCATCCATTTCTTCCAAAATCAACTTATACCAAGATGAGATCTCCTTCTTAGTAGGGGGTTTATCAATTAAGAGAGCTATGAGAGAGCTATACCCGCCTATGGGGAATTTACTTCCTCTAGAGGGCTGTGCAGTGTAAGAGCGAAACCAGCTAGATATTTGCAGGTATTTTAGCCTGGCCAAATTTGGGCCAATTTTATTACTTAAACACTCCCACGATAGCAGCTCCCCCTCGACAAATAGTTCTCCCCAAGTCACCACCCCTGCTTCTCTAATAGGTACTGCAAGCAAATCTCCCAACCAGGGTGGGCTGTCGGGCAAATCCCATAAAGGTGTCCTGCTACTATAGTACCCAATTTTAATAGATTTAGATATTTGAGCCCAAATTCTTACCATTCCTAGCAGGATCTTCAATTTAATTTTTTTAAAGAATTTGGGATCTCCAAATTTTAATAGGAACCCTGACTGGCCAACCCCCTCTCCTTTGAGCAAAGTAGAGTACAAAGTCCCTACCCCATACTCCAATGGTGTCTTTAATAACATCCTGGCATGAGATAACTGGAACGCCCAGGCATAAAACTGGATGTCCGGGGCAGCCAGCCCCCCCTTTTCCCTTCGCCTCCTGAGCTTTTTTGATTGATATTTTTGGAAGATGTTTATTCCATATAAAGGTGTTAATTTCGGCCTGAAGTTTTTTAATAGAAGAGGGATCAAAATATAAAGGGATAGTATTGAATAGAAACGAAATCTTAGGCAAAATGGACATTTTGACCAAGTTAGCCCTTCCCAAAAATGACAGTGGAAGGTGTGCCCAAGACTGAAGTAGCTTATGGCAATCTTTAGCTACCTGAACAAAATTGGTTGTGGCAATCTGGTCTATATCCTCTACAATTTCTAGGCCCAGATATCTCATTGTGTTTCCTGGCCGAATGCCAGAGCTAAATAGTCTGTGGTCCATGCTCCAAGTCATCATCTCGGTCTTTGTGGCATTGATCTCATAGCCAGACACTTCTCCAAATTCCGAGGCTAGCTTAAATATTCAGAAGTAGAATAGCGGGGCTGACCTGGCTGGGCACTTTGGTTCCTTTGTGCTGACCTGCTCGTCGTTGGATTTGAACGCTTTCCCTCTTGGACGCGGCTCTCATCGGAGAGTTGCTGTTGCTGATTCCAGGACCCGCCCTGACCGCCCACACCGCTGCGGGACTGCGAGGCAGTCTTTACACCTGTAGCCTCTTCCCGCAGCGGCCCCGCCACCCACCCGGTGCACTATAAACTTTCGCAGCACCCGCTGCGCGGGTGCTACTCAGAAGTAGAATAGCGGGGCTGACCCGGCTGGGCGCTTTGGTTCCTTTGTGCTGACCTGCTCGTCGTTGGATTTGAACGCTTTCCCTCTTGGACGCGGCTCTCATCGGAGAGTTGCTGTTGCTGATTCCAGGACCCGCCCTGACCGCCCACACCGCTGCGGGACTGCGAGGCAGTCTTTACACCTGTAGCCTCTTCCCGCAGCGGCCCCGCCCCCCACCCGGTGCACTATAAACTTTCGCAGCACCCGCTGCGCGGGTGCTACTCAGAAGTAGAATAGCGGGGCTGACCTGGCTGGGCGCTTTGGTTCCTTTGTGCTGACCTGCTCGTCGTTGGATTTGAACGCTTTCCCTCTTGGACGCGGCTCTCATCGGAGAGTTGCTGTTGCTGATTCCAGGACCCGCCCTGACTGCCCACACCGCTGCGGGACTGCGAGGCAGTCTTTACACCTGTAGCCTCTTCCCGCAGCGGCCCCGCCCCCCACCTGGTGCACTATAAACTTTCGCAGCACCCGCTCCGCTGGTGCTACTCAGAAGTAGAATAGCGGGGCTGACCTGGCTGGGCGCTTTGGTTCCTTTGTGCTGACCTGCTCGTCGTTGGATTTGAACGCTTTCCCTCTTGGACGCGGCTCTCATCGGAGAGTTGCTGTTGCTGATTCCAGGACCCGCCCTGACCGCCCACACTGCTGCGGGACTGCGAGGCAGTCTTTACACCTGTAGCCTCTTCCCGCAACGGCCCCGCCCCCCATCCGGGAGGATATAATCAGGCAACCCGCCCCGCGCAGCGGGACGCGCGCGGGACGAAGCTCGGGGCGAAGACCGGGCAAAGAGCGGGCCGTTTGAGGCCGTTCGAGAACGTGAGAGACTGGACTGGGCCATTGTATATTCATCAGGTATTTTCCCTATACCCACCTCTGGACATATTTTGTACTGTCACACTATTAGGTGTCCTTGAGCCATATTGCCCACTATGAGCAAAATGGAGACAAGGAGCAAAGCTAGCCTGGCAACTAATGGCCCCATTATAACCGCCCCAAATCAAGGCAAAATCGACAACTATTTTCTGAAGGCAGGTTCCCTTTTGATAGATGATATCACCCTCCTGGAAAGACGAATTTCGCAGGAAATAGATTGGGTCAGGAGGTCATCGTTGGGAGTTATAGCAATGGCGAAAACTCCTGAGGACAGGCGGATCATACATAGCTCACAGCTTGGTGCTTCAGGTGGGGTACAGCAAATCCCTAGTACAGATTCTTCCGAAGGAACACTAAGTGATCTAGACAATATGAGTCTTCTTTCACTCCCTTTAACACAAATCACGCAACCACCAAATACTACAGAAATGGGGGAGGATACTGATATAACCATCCAAAGCCCTATCTCCCCGAGGGAAGAACTTGCTATAACCACAGCTGATACCCCAAAATTATTAGGGACATCTAACGTAGATCGAGGGCTAAGGGAGGGTGCAATACAAAAGAGAAAAACTGGGAAACAGTGCACTAAGGAAATGAAGGTAAAAAAAACGAGACAAAAGGGAAGGTCACTACATAACAAAACTAGCACAGATCATAACACCCAGGATAGAACTCCTCCTGTGACATTAATTGACCCCTCCCAGGAATCGTCCACTGACACCCTTACCGAGCCGCCACCTCCCTCCATTGAACACAATTCTGAGTCAGCTGAAGAGGACATAACTTTAGCTGACATAGGCCACCTCCTTAAGTCAATTATAAGCCCTTTGGAAGCTCGCCTGATAAAAATGGAGGCGAGATTAATTAAAATTGAGAAGACTGCCTTAGAAGTTATCGATGGGTGGAAATCGGGGGCTCCTCGTCCCACATCCTCCATCATTATTGATCCAAAACATAACAACAACTTGGGTCCCCCTAAACTTGCAAAAGCCAATGAGGCAGGAACAACAACGGTAGCGGGGGCTAAAAACATCAAATTAAATAGCAATCAACCATCAAAATTAAAAGCTAATTTGGGAATCCCTGTGACTTCTGGAGGCGTCCCCAACAAACAACCCCCTATCATGCAACAACAACCACCGACAGTAAATGATAATACGCAGCCCAATTCACAACACAAAAACCCCACCAAACCCCTGTTGAATACCAATCAAAATGCACCAGATTCAAATAATCCAATGGCAAAACCACCAAGAACAGTCACTGTCAATCTCCCACCTGAGGTAGCTCCATATACTGCTATCTTAGTTGGGGTTCCCGAATTAATATCAGATTCATATGAGACTGGGGAGTCACTAAAAAACAAAGTAATTAATTGGCTCTCAACACATAGACCGCTTCCTAGAGGTAAGACCAGCGATATTCGCATGGCAAGAAGAGTCTCATGGGTAGGCTAGAGACCTAAAACAATCAGTGGTGACTGTATACTAGTGAGTTTTAAAGAACCAGGAACAGTCTCTTTCATCTGTAGTTCCTTTCTGGAGGATGAAGGGAGTACTATTCACCAGTCCCTCTTTCGTTTTTCTATCCACCTAACGACCATGTAAATAATGTACAGAGGAGAGGATATTATCAGGACTCATTGGGAAATTGGGAGGGTAACCAGGGAAGGAGGAGAACCCCCTTTTATCAATTATGGATACCCCCTACCCATCCATCCATATATAGCGATTCCCTGGGATGGGAAACTGTACAGAGAAGAGGAATGGGAAGAGGTGCACTTGATAGAGAGGAGTCATGGCCCCGAAAATTTCATCAGCCACCATTCCTACCACTGTCTAATCGTTATGACTGTCTAGAAATGGTCGACTGACAGCTGGCCTCTGTAGAAGGGGCAAAAGTGAGTCCATTGGGGTTTGATCAAGGTAACCATGTTTCCCCTAATCTCAGGGAGGAGAAATCCACTACTGGGACATCAGACCTATCCTACGAGTCAAATAAAAGGGATATTACCCTGGAAGTCTCACTAAGAGACAAAGAACAAATAGACAATGCCTTATGTCCAGACCATACTAGCCCAAGTGCTAGCCAATGTGGCACACAGACCGCCCCCCAAATCCTAAAAATGCTTTCTTGGAATGTAGCAGGCCTTATTAACAAAATAGATTCGGATTCTTGGGCTGAGTTAATACATCCAAAAAGCGTTTGCCTCTTTCAAGAGACCTGGACAAGGGACGAGACTTCTTTTAGGGGATTTCAGACGTTTTCAATCCCCGCTTTATGGGGAGGGAGAGGCCGACCATCTGGAGGTCTAGCAACCTGGGTTGCTTCAGACCTAGGATGTATAGCCTCAAGATACCCAGTAGACTCGGAAGATATACTGGCCGTACTACTAGAATGGCCAGGCCCTTTTAAATTACTAGTTATAAACATCTATTCCAGGCCAGTTCAAATAGCGGCCATTTCCAAAACCATAGAGTTACTGTCGTCCTTCCTAGAAACCATCCCTGGGGACATGTCCTACCTAATAGGGGGGGACTTCAACTCTCATTTTGAGCCATTACCTGGCCTACTTGATGGACCCTCCCTAGAGGAGGATTCAAGTTGGCAGGTCCCTCAGACTGAAGCACCCCCTCCCAGAGCTTGGACATCGCTGGCCGTCCAAATAAACACACTAAATCTCACCCATGGTTTGAGAGCCTGTAACGGCCGCACCAGGTCTGACATTCCGTCCAAATGTACATTTAATAAAGTAGGGAGGCAATCCAGACTAGACTACTTCCCGGTACAAATGCAGGTATGGAAAAGGGTACTGGATTTTAAAATAATAGATAGGCATGACAGTGACCACAACGCCTTGGAATTAGAGTACGCCATTCCTTCTCTGGGGGAGACGGTGTTATGTGACCAGGAATTGTTAGGAGGACACCTTTTGGAGAATAACAGGAGGCGGATAAGATGGGAAAGGCTCGCCTCCAGTGGAGAGAAGCTAGCCGCCCTTTACGCCGGGATTATTCCTATCCTCGAGGAGGCCTTTGACCTTTGGAGCCCTGACTCCACAAAAGACACTAGTGAGGATTTAGCTCATCTACATTTAGACCTAATCAAGAAGCTTGAAGCTGATCTTTTCAGCACAGGGCGACCAAGAGCGCAGGGTTTCACCAAAATTACCTGGTACAATAGCACTTGTAGACGAGTAAAGCGAGACCTCCTATCCACTATATCCCCATTCATCCAGACAGCCAGTACCTTTTTGGTTTTTGTTTAAATGGAAGGAGCTATAAATTCACACGAGCTCCTCAAGGTTTCACAGAAAGTCCTAGTATTTACAGTCAAGCACTTAAGAGACAACTAGACAATATTCACATGCCAACTGACACTGCCCTGCTCCAGTATGTCGATGATCTACTGATCACAGCCCGTTCTGAACGTGACTGCGAGCGTGCGTCACTTACAGTTCTGTATTTCCTAGCCGAGATGGGACACAAGGTGTCCCCTTCGAAGCTTCAATTCTGTGTCCAGCAAGTGATCTACTTAGGCCACTTACTGTCCAAGTGGGGTAGGCAGTTGACACCAGACCGTATCCAGTTAATAGCGAGTCTTCCACAGCCCAAGACACAGAAGGAGGTACGTGCTTTTATCGGCCTCACTTCTTACTGCAGACAATGGATTCCTCAGTATGCATTTCTAGCAAAGCCACTGATACAGTTAACGACACAGGAGGCAGCCGTATTGACTGTTCTCCCTTGGACATCTGAACATACACTTAGTTTTAATGAATTAAAGAAAGCCTTATGCCAAGCACCTGTTCTAGCTACACCGAACTACAGTAAGCCTTTTACACTTTTTGTCACAGAACGTAATGGTACTGCATTATCTGTTCTCACACAAGATCAAGCAGGACAATACAAGCCTTGTGCTTATTTTTCGAGCACATTAGATCCAGTAGCCCAGGCTCTGCCTGCGTGCCTCAAGTCAGTTGCAGCCACAGCTCTAGCAATCAGACAAAGATTTCCATAGTATTAGGACACTCCCTGACAGTACAAGTTCCACATTCCGTGGAAGTTCTTTTAAACCGAACACAGACTCAGCACTTGACAATTGCACGTTTAACAGGTTATAAACTGACACTGTTCCAGCCACACATAGAAATCAGACGCTGCAACGTTCTAAATCCTGCTACTCTGTTACCGTCAGTTACTTTAAATCCTGCCACACATGACTACGTGGAAGTAGTTAACACTATGACTAAGCCAAGACAAGACCTGACAGACATTGCATTACCTAATCCCGACCTGACACTTTATGTGGATGGTTCATGTATGAGAACTAGTACAGGAGAACTAGTAGCCGCGTATGCAGTGACTACTGAAACTGAAGTTATTGAAACACATCGTATTGACACCCTGTCTGCTCAAGCAGCAGAGCTAGTTGCTCTGATCCAAGCCTGCATACGTGCCAAGAACCTGAAAGTAAACATATATACAGATTCACGTTACGCATTCGGAGTTGTACACGACTTCGGAGTACTCTGGCAGGAGAGAGGTTTCATGACTTCTCATGGAACCAAGATTCAGTATGGTCTCCTCATTCAAGCTCTGTTAGATGCAATACATTTACCGACAGCTATCGCTATCATGAAGTGCAAAGCACATACGAAAGTCACTGATATTATTTCCCAAGGTAATGATCTAGCAGACCGAACAGCCAAGCTTACAGCTCAGACTCCAGACATTCCAGTTAACAAGACACAGACATCCATTCCAGAACAGACTACTTGTATGACAGTTAAGGACCCTACACAAGATGTCATAGACATACAGTTACATGCTACTCCCGAAGAAATCAAGAAATGGTCCGAACAAGGAGGGGTCCAGACAGATCAGGGATGGGTGACGAAGGGAAAAGCCACATGGTTTCTCCCCGACTCTATGGTTCAAGTCATTATTAATACCGCACATAGTCCAGCACATCTAGGAGAAAAAGCTATGTTAGACAGTATACAGAACCTTTGGTTCAACAAGCACTTACGAGCTGCAGCCAAGCAGAAAGTCCGTACTTGTATGATATGTTGCCAGTTCAATCCAGGTAAAAGTGTCCCGGTGGAACAAGGTGGATTCCAGCCTCCTGACCACCCTTTTGAAGTCCTCCAGATGGATTATATTCAGATGGAGCGATGTCGAGGTTTCAAGTATGTCCTTGTAGTTGTATGCGCTTTGTCCAGGTGGACAGAAGCATATCCAGTTCCAGATTACACAGCCGCGACCACTGCCAAGCAGTTGGTTCGTGAATTCTTCCCCCGTTATGGACTCCCTAGGGTCGTGTATTCAGATAACGGCCAGCCATTCTCATCCGAGTTAATGAAGCATGTTTCCCTTTTGTTAGGGTACCAGTGGAAGTTCCATTGTGTGCGCCATCCTGAAGCAGCCGGTCTCGTAGAGAGACATAATCAGACCCTGAAAATCCGTATTGCCAAGACATGTAAAGAGAAAGGTGTGGACTGGCTAGTTGCCCTGCCAGTTGCTTTATTCTTTATGCGGATGGTTGCACATTCCAGATCAGGTCTGTCCCCTTATGAGGTCATATTCGGCCGCCCCCCAAACATGTGGGGTACACCTAGACCCCGCAGTATTACAGATGTTTCCAGTAATATGTTGACAGATTACCTAGCTTCCTTGATGTCTGCCCTACACTCTTGTCGTTCACAGGTTGCCGCCGCATTTCCAGACAATACTGAAGTGAAACCGCATGAGGTCATTCCAGGTGACCTAGTACTGGTCAGGAACTTTGATTGTTCAAGTCCGCTGGAGCCTCGCTGGAAGGAGCCGAGACTAGTCCTTCTGACCACCCGTACGGCCGTGAAGTTGGAAGGCCGCAAGGGTTGGGTCCATCTGTCGCATATCAAGAAATTTCATGGAACCCGAAAAAAGACTTTTAATGACAATTCCAAAGACTGTTCCATTTTTAAAGACTGCCTGAAACCAGACTCTAAACCAGACATTAATCTAAATCCCGAACTGAAAGTTCCTCTGTTAGAGAAAACTCCGCAGCAGGAGTATAAGTTAAAGCTCCGGTCTAGTAAAATAAGTCAGCCAGTTTAATTGTCTAAGTCCCTCTCGGGTGAAACGGTTAGACAGGTATCTGACATGTATGAGATAGACCCCCATAGTGAGAGAGTTAGTCAAAACTCTATCCGATGTATCGTTTTTCTAAGTTTTCTATTATTCTTAAGTTTGATGGTTACCTGCACAAGTTATGCATTGCATTTAAGTTTTCCAATTTCTCATGTAAATAAGTTTTCTAATGCTACAGTAGAGCACACATTTAGTGATCTGCCTCCTCACGAGTTATCCTATCGTCTTGCTATGAGAAATAATACATTCATCAGAATGTTACACTATTCACACCAGACCAGCAATGCTACTAATTGTTGGGTGTGTGGTCGACTCCCCCCTTTCCAGACACCGAAGGGAGTTCTGCCACTCTTTCCATATCCGTTTTCACATAATGGTTCGTGTGGAGCATGGTCCACGTTAACGTCATCTTCAAATGATATGTCCCTTCTGAATAGAACATGTTTTCCAGACAAGCAAGGTCTCCCCCATAGAACAGGGTTAGATCTAGAAAATGAAGTTTATAATTTGGGAAATTATTCTTCGAATTTTATGGTCCTGAATGTTCAGTCTGATACTACTCCAGACTTACCTGCTATTTCAGTACTACCAGTCAAAGGCGAATTATGTGTCAGAAATAACGGTTCCGCACATGTAGGACATAGTGATTGTACTACTACTGTCGAGTATAGTGACAGTGGGAAATCTATTTTCAAAGCTTCACGTCATTCCTATTTTGTTTGTGGTCAGACCGCATATGTTCGTCTGCCCCTCGATTGGGATGGAACATGTTACATTGCCTTCCTACTGCCACCAGTTTTTCTAGCCCCATCTGATTATCACAGAAACACACATCTAGTACACGTCAGACATAGAAGGGAGATCGAGTCCCCAATTGTCGATCAAACTGAAACTGCTCTAGAACAATATCAAGACTTCAATAAAGGTTTCTTCTTCTTTATAGGACCTGTCCAGAATAGTAAGTTAATCCGTAGACTAACCAGAACCCTTGAAGCAGTAGTGAATGAGACTACTTCTGCTCTAGGTAACTTAACTGAAGAGCAATCTGCTATGAGATTTGTCGTGCTCCAAAATCGTCTCGTTCTTGACGTCATACTGGCCGATAGAGGAGGAGCATGTAGAGTCATCGGATCTAGTTGCTGCATTTTCATTCCTAATAACGCGCCGTCTGTTTATTCAGCTATAACCAGACTTCACAAAATTGCCCATCAGTTACACCAGAATCCAGGCACCTGGACATGGTCCGGTTGGCTCTGGGATATCATATCTGCTTGGGGATGGAAAGTATTGTCATTCCTAGGTATTGCAGTAATGATCATATTCAGTTGCTGCCTCTGTATACAATGTGGCCCTGCGATTTGCGGCATGTGCGCTACCTCTTGTATTCCTAGTCCTAAAACCCGTTCCAAGACAATTCGAGACGAGCAAATGATGCTATATGAAATAATAGATGGTATCATGAATATTGATGTTTCCTGATGGAAACGTAGGGCACAAGGAGGGAATGTGGAAAAGTAAATTTTGCCATGTTGTATGTGCCTACGTGTTCCCCATCTTATGCTATATGTGCATGATCGATATGCATGTATCCCCCTGATCGATTAAAGACGCAATTACAGTTGTGTCCATCGTTAGTATGCCAGTTTCCAGTCTTCGTGAAAACAACGAATATTAGGCCTATGTAAAGCTACGTTGCCACGTTTTTCAGTGTGCACGTTAATTCATTGAATTATCCCCATTTCTAGGCCTCAAAAGGGCCCGGACTCAGATTCAGCTCCTGTCTCCTGAACCCTCCTCGAGGAGCGATACAGCCCCCACCTGTATCCCTGACCCTTCACTTGCTTTCATGTCTCGCAGTGCCCGGCTCGGCCTGGCTCTGCCTCCGAGTCTGCCAAGAGTATGTTATGATTCTAGTTATCAGTCCAGCCCTCCTTCTCTGCATTCCTAAGCTACTGAATCGCATCAATAGTTTCCGTCATGGTCTAGCCTTTATGTCTCCATGTAAGAGAAATACTGTACTAATATTCATAGAATATTCCTCGCACACACTACATGCAGAATTATGCATGCACCAGTCTTAATGTCTGTTAGCCTTTGCCCTGATAACTTTTGGATTCTATCAACATGTTCTCTAAACACGAGATACTAGATAGGCTTTAGGTACATGTCGCTCTGACACTCCAGACTTTAGTCTCCTCTTCTAGCGCAGAAGTCATAGCCCCCCAGTTCTCCCTGGTAACACGTCATTGCCCGTTTGCGCGCACCACTAGGTTAGAGGTCCCAGCTGCTCAGGTAGCCCCCTCCATGTTTCCGCCCCCTTTTATGACATATTCTGTTACGTTTACATCACATGTCTATGTATACGCCCTGTACACGCCTTCTTGTTACATCATTTTACCCTTATCTTTCGCGACTGCTACAAACCCCGCCTACTGCTACGCCTACTGTATTGAATGCAATGTATTTTGTTTAACTATATATATTGTGCACGGATATTAAAGTTTGCTAGTCAATTCCCAGATCCTGCCCGACAGCTGCCGGGCCCTGCCATCCTATTACCGTACAGGCTGTCCTGTTCCTGTCCTTTATGCTTGATTAAAGCCTGTCAACTCCAGCTACCTCGAATCTTGACTCTTATTTATTGAGCTACCTGTTTATTGATTATAGTCAAAAATAGATCCGGTAATTAATTATTTATTTACCACAGAGTCGAAGGGGAGAGTAGTAAGCTCTGTGAATTGTAAACATATGGTTCCTGCGCAACCATGCAGGTTTCACAATATCCCACATCATTCTACATGACGAATCCCAAAGATCTTGCAAATTGGAATTGCACATGTGTGACGACCAAAGTTCATCTGGTAACAGGAATACTCCATCCATTTCTTCCAAAATCAACTTATACCAAGATGAGATCTCCTTCTTAGTAGGGGGTTTATCAATTAAGAGAGCTATGAGAGAGCTATACCCGCCTATGGGGAATTTACTTCCTCTAGAGGGCTGTGCAGTGTAAGAGCGAAACCAGCTAGATATTTGCAGGTATTTTAGCCTGGCCAAATTTGGGCCAATTTTATTACTTAAACACTCCCACGATAGCAGCTCCCCCTCGACAAATAGTTCTCCCCAAGTCACCACCCCTGCTTCTCTAATAGGTACTGCAAGCAAATCTCCCAACCAGGGTGGGCTGTCGGGCAAATCCCATAAAGGTGTCCTGCTACTATAGTACCCAATTTTAATAGATTTAGATATTTGAGCCCAAATTCTTACCATTCCTAGCAGGATCTTCAATTTAATTTTTTTAAAGAATTTGGGATCTCCAAATTTTAATAGGAACCCTGACTGGCCAACCCCCTCTCCTTTGAGCAAAGTAGAGTACAAAGTCCCTACCCCATACTCCAATGGTGTCTTTAATAACATCCTGGCATGAGATAACTGGAACGCCCAGGCATAAAACTGGATGTCCGGGGCAGCCAGCCCCCCCTTTTCCCTTCGCCTCCTGAGCTTTTTTGATTGATATTTTTGGAAGATGTTTATTCCATATAAAGGTGTTAATTTCGGCCTGAAGTTTTTTAATAGAAGAGGGATCAAAATATAAAGGGATAGTATTGAATAGAAACGAAATCTTAGGCAAAATGGACATTTTGACCAAGTTAGCCCTTCCCAAAAATGACAGTGGAAGGTGTGCCCAAGACTGAAGTAGCTTATGGCAATCTTTAGCTACCTGAACAAAATTGGTTGTGGCAATCTGGTCTATATCCTCTACAATTTCTAGGCCCAGATATCTCATTGTGTTTCCTGGCCGAATGCCAGAGCTAAATAGTCTGTGGTCCATGCTCCAAGTCATCATCTCGGTCTTTGTGGCATTGATCTCATAGCCAGACACTTCTCCAAATTCCGAGGCTAGCTTAAATATTCAGAAGTAGAATAGCGGGGCTGACCTGGCTGGGCACTTTGGTTCCTTTGTGCTGACCTGCTCGTCGTTGGATTTGAACGCTTTCCCTCTTGGACGCGGCTCTCATCGGAGAGTTGCTGTTGCTGATTCCAGGACCCGCCCTGACCGCCCACACCGCTGCGGGACTGCGAGGCAGTCTTTACACCTGTAGCCTCTTCCCGCAGCGGCCCCGCCACCCACCCGGTGCACTATAAACTTTCGCAGCACCCGCTGCGCGGGTGCTACTCAGAAGTAGAATAGCGGGGCTGACCCGGCTGGGCGCTTTGGTTCCTTTGTGCTGACCTGCTCGTCGTTGGATTTGAACGCTTTCCCTCTTGGACGCGGCTCTCATCGGAGAGTTGCTGTTGCTGATTCCAGGACCCGCCCTGACCGCCCACACCGCTGCGGGACTGCGAGGCAGTCTTTACACCTGTAGCCTCTTCCCGCAGCGGCCCCGCCCCCCACCCGGTGCACTATAAACTTTCGCAGCACCCGCTGCGCGGGTGCTACTCAGAAGTAGAATAGCGGGGCTGACCTGGCTGGGCGCTTTGGTTCCTTTGTGCTGACCTGCTCGTCGTTGGATTTGAACGCTTTCCCTCTTGGACGCGGCTCTCATCGGAGAGTTGCTGTTGCTGATTCCAGGACCCGCCCTGACCGCCCACACTGCTGCGGGACTGCGAGGCAGTCTTTACACCTGTAGCCTCTTCCCGCAACGGCCCCGCCCCCCATCCGGGAGGATATAATCAGGCAACCCGCCCCGCGCAGCGGGACGCGCGCGGGACGAAGCTCGGGGCGAAGAACGGGCAAAGAGCGGGCCGTTTGAGGCCGTTCGAGAACGTGAGAGACTGGACTGGGCCATTGTATATTCATCAGGTATTTTCCCTATACCCACCTCTGGACATATTTTGTACTGTCACACTATTAGGTGTCCTTGAGCCATATTGCCCACTATGAGCAAAATGGAGACAAGGAGCAAAGCTAGCCTGGCAACTAATGGCCCCATTATAACCGCCCCAAATCAAGGCAAAATCGACAACTATTTTCTGAAGGCAGGTTCCCTTTTGATAGATGATATCACCCTCCTGGAAAGACGAATTTCGCAGGAAATAGATTGGGTCAGGAGGTCATCGTTGGGAGTTATAGCAATGGCGAAAACTCCTGAGGACAGGCGGATCATACATAGCTCACAGCTTGGTGCTTCAGGTGGGGTACAGCAAATCCCTAGTACAGATTCTTCCGAAGGAACACTAAGTGATCTAGACGATATGAGTCTTCTTTCACTCCCTTTAACACAAATCACGCAACCACCAAATACTACAGAAATGGGGGAGGATACTGATATAACCATCCAAAGCCCTATCTCCCCGAGGGAAGAACTTGCTATAACCACAGCTGATACCCCAAAATTATTAGGGACATCTAACGTAGATCGAGGGCTAAGGGAGGGTGCAATACAAAAGAGAAAAACTGGGAAACAGTGCACTAAGGAAATGAAGGTAAAAAAAACGAGACAAAAGGGAAGGTCACTACATAACAAAACTAGCACAGATCATAACACCCAGGATAGAACTCCTCCTGTGACATTAATTGACCCCTCCCAGGAATCGTCCACTGACACCCTTACCGAGCCGCCACCTCCCTCCATTGAACACAATTCTGAGTCAGCTGAAGAGGACATAACTTTAGCTGACATAGGCCACCTCCTTAAGTCAATTATAAGCCCTTTGGAAGCTCGCCTGATAAAAATGGAGGCGAGATTAATTAAAATTGAGAAGACTGCCTTAGAAGTTATCGATGGGTGGAAATCGGGGGCTCCTCGTCCCACATCCTCCATCATTATTGATCCAAAACATAACAACAACTTGGGTCCCCCTAAACTTGCAAAAGCCAATGAGGCAGGAACAACAACGGTAGCGGGGGCTAAAAACATCAAATTAAATAGCAATCAACCATCAAAATTAAAAGCTAATTTGGGAATCCCTGTGACTTCTGGAGGCGTCCCCAACAAACAACCCCCTATCATGCAACAACAACCACCGACAGTAAATGATAATACGCAGCCCAATTCACAACACAAAAACCCCACCAAACCCCTGTTGAATACCAATCAAAATGCACCAGATTCAAATAATCCAATGGCAAAACCACCAAGAACAGTCACTGTCAATCTCCCACCTGAGGTAGCTCCATATACTGCTATCTTAGTTGGGGTTCCCGAATTAATATCAGATTCATATGAGACTGGGGAGTCACTAAAAAACAAAGTAATTAATTGGCTCTCAACACATAGACCGCTTCCTAGAGGTAAGACCAGCGATATTCGCATGGCAAGAAGAGTCTCATGGGTAGGCTAGAGACCTAAAACAATCAGTGGTGACTGTATACTAGTGAGTTTTAAAGAACCAGGAACAGTCTCTTTCATCTGTAGTTCCTTTCTGGAGGATGAAGGGAGTACTATTCACCAGTCCCTCTTTCGTTTTTCTATCCACCTAACGACCATGTAAATAATGTACAGAGGAGAGGATATTATCAGGACTCATTGGGAAATTGGGAGGGTAACCAGGGAAGGAGGAGAACCCCCTTTTATCAATTATGGATACCCCCTACCCATCCATCCATATATAGCGATTCCCTGGGATGGGAAACTGTACAGAGAAGAGGAATGGGAAGAGGTGCACTTGATAGAGAGGAGTCATGGCCCCGAAAATTTCATCAGCCACCATTCCTACCACTGTCTAATCGTTATGACTGTCTAGAAATGGTCGACTGACAGCTGGCCTCTGTAGAAGGGGCAAAAGTGAGTCCATTGGGGTTTGATCAAGGTAACCATGTTTCCCCTAATCTCAGGGAGGAGAAATCCACTACTGGGACATCAGACCTATCCTACGAGTCAAATAAAAGGGATATTACCCTGGAAGTCTCACTAAGAGACAAAGAACAAATAGACAATGCCTTATGTCCAGACCATACTAGCCCAAGTGCTAGCCAATGTGGCACACAGACCGCCCCCCAAATCCTAAAAATGCTTTCTTGGAATGTAGCAGGCCTTATTAACAAAATAGATTCGGATTCTTGGGCTGAGTTAATACATCCAAAAAGCGTTTGCCTCTTTCAAGAGACCTGGACAAGGGACGAGACTTCTTTTAGGGGATTTCAGACGTTTTCAATCCCCGCTTTATGGGGAGGGAGAGGCCGACCATCTGGAGGTCTAGCAACCTGGGTTGCTTCAGACCTAGGATGTATAGCCTCAAGATACCCAGTAGACTCGGAAGATATACTGGCCGTACTACTAGAATGGCCAGGCCCTTTTAAATTACTAGTTATAAACATCTATTCCAGGCCAGTTCAAATAGCGGCCATTTCCAAAACCATAGAGTTACTGTCGTCCTTCCTAGAAACCATCCCTGGGGACATGTCCTACCTAATAGGGGGGGACTTCAACTCTCATTTTGAGCCATTACCTGGCCTACTTGATGGACCCTCCCTAGAGGAGGATTCAAGTTGGCAGGTCCCTCAGACTGAAGCACCCCCTCCCAGAGCTTGGACATCGCTGGCCGTCCAAATAAACACACTAAATCTCACCCATGGTTTGAGAGCCTGTAACGGCCGCACCAGGTCTGACATTCCGTCCAAATGTACATTTAATAAAGTAGGGAGGCAATCCAGACTAGACTACTTCCCGGTACAAATGCAGGTATGGAAAAGGGTACTGGATTTTAAAATAATAGATAGGCATGACAGTGACCACAACGCCTTGGAATTAGAGTACGCCATTCCTTCTCTGGGGGAGACGGTGTTATGTGACCAGGAATTGTTAGGAGGACACCTTTTGGAGAATAACAGGAGGCGGATAAGATGGGAAAGGCTCGCCTCCAGTGGAGAGAAGCTAGCCGCCCTTTACGCCGGGATTATTCCTATCCTCGAGGAGGCCTTTGACCTTTGGAGCCCTGACTCCACAAAAGACACTAGTGAGGATTTAGCTCATCTACATTTAGACCTAATCAAGAAGCTTGAAGCTGATCTTTTCAGCACAGGGCGACCAAGAGCGCAGGGTTTCACCAAAATTACCTGGTACAATAGCACTTGTAGACGAGTAAAGCGAGACCTCCTATCCACTATATCCCCATTCATCCAGACAGCCAGTACCTTTTTGGTTTTTGTTTAAATGGAAGGAGCTATAAATTCACACGAGCTCCTCAAGGTTTCACAGAAAGTCCTAGTATTTACAGTCAAGCACTTAAGAGACAACTAGACAATATTCACATGCCAACTGACACTGCCCTGCTCCAGTATGTCGATGATCTACTGATCACAGCCCGTTCTGAACGTGACTGCGAGCGTGCGTCACTTACAGTTCTGTATTTCCTAGCCGAGATGGGACACAAGGTGTCCCCTTCGAAGCTTCAATTCTGTGTCCAGCAAGTGATCTACTTAGGCCACTTACTGTCCAAGTGGGGTAGGCAGTTGACACCAGACCGTATCCAGTTAATAGCGAGTCTTCCACAGCCCAAGACACAGAAGGAGGTACGTGCTTTTATCGGCCTCACTTCTTACTGCAGACAATGGATTCCTCAGTATGCATTTCTAGCAAAGCCACTGATACAGTTAACGACACAGGAGGCAGCCGTATTGACTGTTCTCCCTTGGACATCTGAACATACACTTAGTTTTAATGAATTAAAGAAAGCCTTATGCCAAGCACCTGTTCTAGCTACACCGAACTACAGTAAGCCTTTTACACTTTTTGTCACAGAACGTAATGGTACTGCATTATCTGTTCTCACACAAGATCAAGCAGGACAATACAAGCCTTGTGCTTATTTTTCGAGCACATTAGATCCAGTAGCCCAGGCTCTGCCTGCGTGCCTCAAGTCAGTTGCAGCCACAGCTCTAGCAATCAGACAAAGATTTCCATAGTATTAGGACACTCCCTGACAGTACAAGTTCCACATTCCGTGGAAGTTCTTTTAAACCGAACACAGACTCAGCACTTGACAATTGCACGTTTAACAGGTTATAAACTGACACTGTTCCAGCCACACATAGAAATCAGACGCTGCAACGTTCTAAATCCTGCTACTCTGTTACCGTCAGTTACTTTAAATCCTGCCACACATGACTGCGTGGAAGTAGTTAACACTATGACTAAGCCAAGACAAGACCTGACAGACATTGCATTACCTAATCCCGACCTGACACTTTATGTGGATGGTTCATGTATGAGAACTAGTACAGGAGAACTAGTAGCCGCGTATGCAGTGACTACTGAAACTGAAGTTATTGAAACACATCGTATTGACACCCTGTCTGCTCAAGCAGCAGAGCTAGTTGCTCTGATCCAAGCCTGCATACGTGCCAAGAACCTGAAAGTAAACATATATACAGATTCACGTTACGCATTCGGAGTTGTACACGACTTCGGAGTACTCTGGCAGGAGAGAGGTTTCATGACTTCTCATGGAACCAAGATTCAGTATGGTCTCCTCATTCAAGCTCTGTTAGATGCAATACATTTACCGACAGCTATCGCTATCATGAAGTGCAAAGCACATACGAAAGTCACTGATATTATTTCCCAAGGTAATGATCTAGCAGACCGAACAGCCAAGCTTACAGCTCAGACTCCAGACATTCCAGTTAACAAGACACAGACATCCATTCCAGAACAGACTACTTGTATGACAGTTAAGGACCCTACACAAGATGTCATAGACATACAGTTACATGCTACTCCCGAAGAAATCAAGAAATGGTCCGAACAAGGAGGGGTCCAGACAGATCAGGGATGGGTGACGAAGGGAAAAGCCACATGGTTTCTCCCCGACTCTATGGTTCAAGTCATTATTAATACCGCACATAGTCCAGCACATCTAGGAGAAAAAGCTATGTTAGACAGTATACAGAACCTTTGGTTCAACAAGCACTTACGAGCTGCAGCCAAGCAGAAAGTCCGTACTTGTATGATATGTTGCCAGTTCAATCCAGGTAAAAGTGTCCCGGTGGAACAAGGTGGATTCCAGCCTCCTGACCACCCTTTTGAAGTCCTCCAGATGGATTATATTCAGATGGAGCGATGTCGAGGTTTCAAGTATGTCCTTGTAGTTGTATGCGCTTTGTCCAGGTGGACAGAAGCATATCCAGTTCCAGATTACACAGCCGCGACCACTGCCAAGCAGTTGGTTCGTGAATTCTTCCCCCGTTATGGACTCCCTAGGGTCGTGTATTCAGATAACGGCCAGCCATTCTCATCCGAGTTAATGAAGCATGTTTCCCTTTTGTTAGGGTACCAGTGGAAGTTCCATTGTGTGCGCCATCCTGAAGCAGCCGGTCTCGTAGAGAGACATAATCAGACCCTGAAAATCCGTATTGCCAAGACATGTAAAGAGAAAGGTGTGGACTGGCTAGTTGCCCTGCCAGTTGCTTTATTCTTTATGCGGATGGTTGCACATTCCAGATCAGGTCTGTCCCCTTATGAGGTCATATTCGGCCGCCCCCCAAACATGTGGGGTACACCTAGACCCCGCAGTATTACAGATGTTTCCAGTAATATGTTGACAGATTACCTAGCTTCCTTGATGTCTGCCCTACACTCTTGTCGTTCACAGGTTGCCGCCGCATTTCCAGACAATACTGAAGTGAAACCGCATGAGGTCATTCCAGGTGACCTAGTACTGGTCAGGAACTTTGATTGTTCAAGTCCGCTGGAGCCTCGCTGGAAGGAGCCGAGACTAGTCCTTCTGACCACCCGTACGGCCGTGAAGTTGGAAGGCCGCAAGGGTTGGGTCCATCTGTCGCATATCAAGAAATTTCATGGAACCCGAAAAAAGACTTTTAATGACAATTCCAAAGACTGTTCCATTTTTAAAGACTGCCTGAAACCAGACTCTAAACCAGACATTAATCTAAATCCCGAACTGAAAGTTCCTCTGTTAGAGAAAACTCCGCAGCAGGAGTATAAGTTAAAGCTCCGGTCTAGTAAAATAAGTCAGCCAGTTTAATTGTCTAAGTCCCTCTCGGGTGAAACGGTTAGACAGGTATCTGACATGTATGAGATAGACCCCCATAGTGAGAGAGTTAGTCAAAACTCTATCCGATGTATCGTTTTTCTAAGTTTTCTATTATTCTTAAGTTTGATGGTTACCTGCACAAGTTATGCATTGCATTTATGTTTTCCAATTTCTCATGTAAATAAGTTTTCTAATGCTACAGTAGAGCACACATTTAGTGATCTGCCTCCTCACGAGTTATCCTATCGTCTTGCTATGAGAAATAATACATTCATCAGAATGTTACACTATTCACACCAGACCAGCAATGCTACTAATTGTTGGGTGTGTGGTCGACTCCCCCCTTTCCAGACACCGAAGGGAGTTCTGCCACTCTTTCCATATCCGTTTTCACATAATGGTTCGTGTGGAGCATGGTCCACGTTAACGTCATCTTCAAATGATATGTCCCTTCTGAATAGAACATGTTTTCCAGACAAGCAAGGTCTCCCCCATAGAACAGGGTTAGATCTAGAAAATGAAGTTTATAATTTGGGAAATTATTCTTCGAATTTTATGGTCCTGAATGTTCAGTCTGATACTACTCCAGACTTACCTGCTATTTCAGTACTACCAGTCAAAGGCGAATTATGTGTCAGAAATAACGGTTCCGCACATGTAGGACATAGTGATTGTACTACTACTGTCGAGTATAGTGACAGTGGGAAATCTATTTTCAAAGCTTCACGTCATTCCTATTTTGTTTGTGGTCAGACCGCATATGTTCGTCTGCCCCTCGATTGGGATGGAACATGTTACATTGCCTTCCTACTGCCACCAGTTTTTCTAGCCCCATCTGATTATCACAGAAACACACATCTAGTACACGTCAGACATAGAAGGGAGATCGAGTCCCCAATTGTCGATCAAACTGAAACTGCTCTAGAACAATATCAAGACTTCAATAAAGGTTTCTTCTTCTTTATAGGACCTGTCCAGAATAGTAAGTTAATCCGTAGACTAACCAGAACCCTTGAAGCAGTAGTGAATGAGACTACTTCTGCTCTAGGTAACTTAACTGAAGAGCAATCTGCTATGAGATTTGTCGTGCTCCAAAATCGTCTCGTTCTTGACGTCATACTGGCCGATAGAGGAGGAGCATGTAGAGTCATCGGATCTAGTTGCTGCATTTTCATTCCTAATAACGCGCCGTCTGTTTATTCAGCTATAACCAGACTTCACAAAATTGCCCATCAGTTACACCAGAATCCAGGCACCTGGACATGGTCCGGTTGGCTCTGGGATATCATATCTGCTTGGGGATGGAAAGTATTGTCATTCCTAGGTATTGCAGTAATGATCATATTCAGTTGCTGCCTCTGTATACAATGTGGCCCTGCGATTTGCGGCATGTGCGCTACCTCTTGTATTCCTAGTCCTAAAACCCGTTCCAAGACAATTCGAGACGAGCAAATGATGCTATATGAAATAATAGATGGTATCATGAATATTGATGTTTCCTGATGGAAACGTAGGGCACAAGGAGGGAATGTGGAAAAGTAAATTTTGCCATGTTGTATGTGCCTACGTGTTCCCCATCTTATGCTATATGTGCATGATCGATATGCATGTATCCCCCTGATCGATTAAAGACGCAATTACAGTTGTGTCCATCGTTAGTATGCCAGTTTCCAGTCTTCGTGAAAACAACGAATATTAGGCCTATGTAAAGCTACGTTGCCACGTTTTTCAGTGTGCACGTTAATTCATTGAATTATCCCCATTTCTAGGCCTCAAAAGGGCCCGGACTCAGATTCAGCTCCTGTCTCCTGAACCCTCCTCGAGGAGCGATACAGCCCCCACCTGTATCCCTGACCCTTCACTTGCTTTCATGTCTCGCAGTGCCCGGCTCGGCCTGGCTCTGCCTCCGAGTCTGCCAAGAGTATGTTATGATTCTAGTTATCAGTCCAGCCCTCCTTCTCTGCATTCCTAAGCTACTGAATCGCATCAATAGTTTCCGTCATGGTCTAGCCTTTATGTCTCCATGTAAGAGAAATACTGTACTAATATTCATAGAATATTCCTCGCACACACTACATGCAGAATTATGCATGCACCAGTCTTAATGTCTGTTAGCCTTTGCCCTGATAACTTTTGGATTCTATCAACATGTTCTCTAAACACGAGATACTAGATAGGCTTTAGGTACATGTCGCTCTGACACTCCAGACTTTAGTCTCCTCTTCTAGCGCAGAAGTCATAGCCCCCCAGTTCTCCCTGGTAACACGTCATTGCCCGTTTGCGCGCACCACTAGGTTAGAGGTCCCAGCTGCTCAGGTAGCCCCCTCCATGTTTCCGCCCCCTTTTATGACATATTCTGTTACGTTTACATCACATGTCTATGTATACGCCCTGTACACGCCTTCTTGTTACATCATTTTACCCTTATCTTTCGCGACTGCTACAAACCCCGCCTACTGCTACGCCTACTGTATTGAATGCAATGTATTTTGTTTAACTATATATATTGTGCACGGATATTAAAGTTTGCTAGTCAATTCCCAGATCCTGCCCGACAGCTGCCGGGCCCTGCCATCCTATTCCCGTACAGGCTGTCCTGTTCCTGTCCTTTATGCTTGATTAAAGCCTGTCAACTCCAGCTACCTCGAATCTTGACTCTTATTTATTGAGCTACCTGTTTATTGATTATAGTCAAAAATAGATCCGGTAATTAATTATTTATTTACCACAGAGTCGAAGGGGAGAGTAGTAAGCTCTGTGAATTGTAAACATATGGTTCCTGCGCAACCATGCAGGTTTCACAATATCCCACATCATTCTACATGACGAATCCCAAAGATCTTGCAAATTGGAATTGCACATGTGTGACGACCAAAGTTCATCTGGTAACAGGAATACTCCATCCATTTCTTCCAAAATCAACTTATACCAAGATGAGATCTCCTTCTTAGTAGGGGGTTTATCAATTAAGAGAGCTATGAGAGAGCTATACCCGCCTATGGGGAATTTACTTCCTCTAGAGGGCTGTGCAGTGTAAGAGCGAAACCAGCTAGATATTTGCAGGTATTTTAGCCTGGCCAAATTTGGGCCAATTTTATTACTTAAACACTCCCACGATAGCAGCTCCCCCTCGACAAATAGTTCTCCCCAAGTCACCACCCCTGCTTCTCTAATAGGTACTGCAAGCAAATCTCCCAACCAGGGTGGGCTGTCGGGCAAATCCCATAAAGGTGTCCTGCTACTATAGTACCCAATTTTAATAGATTTAGATATTTGAGCCCAAATTCTTACCATTCCTAGCAGGATCTTCAATTTAATTTTTTTAAAGAATTTGGGATCTCCAAATTTTAATAGGAACCCTGACTGGCCAACCCCCTCTCCTTTGAGCAAAGTAGAGTACAAAGTCCCTACCCCATACTCCAATGGTGTCTTTAATAACATCCTGGCATGAGATAACTGGAACGCCCAGGCATAAAACTGGATGTCCGGGGCAGCCAGCCCCCCCTTTTCCCTTCGCCTCCTGAGCTTTTTTGATTGATATTTTTGGAAGATGTTTATTCCATATAAAGGTGTTAATTTCGGCCTGAAGTTTTTTAATAGAAGAGGGATCAAAATATAAAGGGATAGTATTGAATAGAAACGAAATCTTAGGCAAAATGGACATTTTGACCAAGTTAGCCCTTCCCAAAAATGACAGTGGAAGGTGTGCCCAAGACTGAAGTAGCTTATGGCAATCTTTAGCTACCTGAACAAAATTGGTTGTGGCAATCTGGTCTATATCCTCTACAATTTCTAGGCCCAGATATCTCATTGTGTTTCCTGGCCGAATGCCAGAGCTAAATAGTCTGTGGTCCATGCTCCAAGTCATCATCTCGGTCTTTGTGGCATTGATCTCATAGCCAGACACTTCTCCAAATTCCGAGGCTAGCTTAAATATTCAGAAGTAGAATAGCGGGGCTGACCTGGCTGGGCACTTTGGTTCCTTTGTGCTGACCTGCTCGTCGTTGGATTTGAACGCTTTCCCTCTTGGACGCGGCTCTCATCGGAGAGTTGCTGTTGCTGATTCCAGGACCCGCCCTGACCGCCCACACCGCTGCGGGACTGCGAGGCAGTCTTTACACCTGTAGCCTCTTCCCGCAGCGGCCCCGCCACCCACCCGGTGCACTATAAACTTTCGCAGCACCCGCTGCGCGGGTGCTACTCAGAAGTAGAATAGCGGGGCTGACCCGGCTGGGCGCTTTGGTTCCTTTGTGCTGACCTGCTCGTCGTTGGATTTGAACGCTTTCCCTCTTGGACGCGGCTCTCATCGGAGAGTTGCTGTTGCTGATTCCAGGACCCGCCCTGACCGCCCACACCGCTGCGGGACTGCGAGGCAGTCTTTACACCTGTAGCCTCTTCCCGCAGCGGCCCCGCCCCCCACCCGGTGCACTATAAACTTTCGCAGCACCCGCTGCGCGGGTGCTACTCAGAAGTAGAATAGCGGGGCTGACCTGGCTGGGCGCTTTGGTTCCTTTGTGCTGACCTGCTCGTCGTTGGATTTGAACGCTTTCCCTCTTGGACGCGGCTCTCATCGGAGAGTTGCTGTTGCTGATTCCAGGACCCGCCCTGACTGCCCACACCGCTGCGGGACTGCGAGGCAGTCTTTACACCTGTAGCCTCTTCCCGCAGCGGCCCCGCCCCCCACCTGGTGCACTATAAACTTTCGCAGCACCCGCTCCGCGGGTGCTACTCAGAAGTAGAATAGCGGGGCTGACCTGGCTGGGCGCTTTGGTTCCTTTGTGCTGACCTGCTCGTCGTTGGATTTGAACGCTTTCCCTCTTGGACGCGGCTCTCATCGGAGAGTTGCTGTTGCTGATTCCAGGACCCGCCCTGACCGCCCACACTGCTGCGGGACTGCGAGGCAGTCTTTACACCTGTAGCCTCTTCCCGCAACGGCCCCGCCCCCCATCCGGGAGGATATAATCAGGCAACCCGCCCCGCGCAGCGGGACGCGCGCGGGACGAAGCTCGGGGCGAAGACCGGGCAAAGAGCGGGCCGTTTGAGGCCGTTCGAGAACGTGAGAGACTGGACTGGGCCATTGTATATTCATCAGGTATTTTCCCTATACCCACCTCTGGACATATTTTGTACTGTCACACTATTAGGTGTCCTTGAGCCATATTGCCCACTATGAGCAAAATGGAGACAAGGAGCAAAGCTAGCCTGGCAACTAATGGCCCCATTATAACCGCCCCAAATCAAGGCAAAATCGACAACTATTTTCTGAAGGCAGGTTCCCTTTTGATAGATGATATCACCCTCCTGGAAAGACGAATTTCGCAGGAAATAGATTGGGTCAGGAGGTCATCGTTGGGAGTTATAGCAATGGCGAAAACTCCTGAGGACAGGCGGATCATACATAGCTCACAGCTTGGTGCTTCAGGTGGGGTACAGCAAATCCCTAGTACAGATTCTTCCGAAGGAACACTAAGTGATCTAGACGATATGAGTCTTCTTTCACTCCCTTTAACACAAATCACGCAACCACCAAATACTACAGAAATGGGGGAGGATACTGATATAACCATCCAAAGCCCTATCTCCCCGAGGGAAGAACTTGCTATAACCACAGCTGATACCCCAAAATTATTAGGGACATCTAACGTAGATCGAGGGCTAAGGGAGGGTGCAATACAAAAGAGAAAAACTGGGAAACAGTGCACTAAGGAAATGAAGGTAAAAAAAACGAGACAAAAGGGAAGGTCACTACATAACAAAACTAGCACAGATCATAACACCCAGGATAGAACTCCTCCTGTGACATTAATTGACCCCTCCCAGGAATCGTCCACTGACACCCTTACCGAGCCGCCACCTCCCTCCATTGAACACAATTCTGAGTCAGCTGAAGAGGACATAACTTTAGCTGACATAGGCCACCTCCTTAAGTCAATTATAAGCCCTTTGGAAGCTCGCCTGATAAAAATGGAGGCGAGATTAATTAAAATTGAGAAGACTGCCTTAGAAGTTATCGATGGGTGGAAATCGGGGGCTCCTCGTCCCACATCCTCCATCATTATTGATCCAAAACATAACAACAACTTGGGTCCCCCTAAACTTGCAAAAGCCAATGAGGCAGGAACAACAACGGTAGCGGGGGCTAAAAACATCAAATTAAATAGCAATCAACCATCAAAATTAAAAGCTAATTTGGGAATCCCTGTGACTTCTGGAGGCGTCCCCAACAAACAACCCCCTATCATGCAACAACAACCACCGACAGTAAATGATAATACGCAGCCCAATTCACAACACAAAAACCCCACCAAACCCCTGTTGAATACCAATCAAAATGCACCAGATTCAAATAATCCAATGGCAAAACCACCAAGAACAGTCACTGTCAATCTCCCACCTGAGGTAGCTCCATATACTGCTATCTTAGTTGGGGTTCCCGAATTAATATCAGATTCATATGAGACTGGGGAGTCACTAAAAAACAAAGTAATTAATTGGCTCTCAACACATAGACCGCTTCCTAGAGGTAAGACCAGCGATATTCGCATGGCAAGAAGAGTCTCATGGGTAGGCTAGAGACCTAAAACAATCAGTGGTGACTGTATACTAGTGAGTTTTAAAGAACCAGGAACAGTCTCTTTCATCTGTAGTTCCTTTCTGGAGGATGAAGGGAGTACTATTCACCAGTCCCTCTTTCGTTTTTCTATCCACCTAACGACCATGTAAATAATGTACAGAGGAGAGGATATTATCAGGACTCATTGGGAAATTGGGAGGGTAACCAGGGAAGGAGGAGAACCCCCTTTTATCAATTATGGATACCCCCTACCCATCCATCCATATATAGCGATTCCCTGGGATGGGAAACTGTACAGAGAAGAGGAATGGGAAGAGGTGCACTTGATAGAGAGGAGTCATGGCCCCGAAAATTTCATCAGCCACCATTCCTACCACTGTCTAATCGTTATGACTGTCTAGAAATGGTCGACTGACAGCTGGCCTCTGTAGAAGGGGCAAAAGTGAGTCCATTGGGGTTTGATCAAGGTAACCATGTTTCCCCTAATCTCAGGGAGGAGAAATCCACTACTGGGACATCAGACCTATCCTACGAGTCAAATAAAAGGGATATTACCCTGGAAGTCTCACTAAGAGACAAAGAACAAATAGACAATGCCTTATGTCCAGACCATACTAGCCCAAGTGCTAGCCAATGTGGCACACAGACCGCCCCCCAAATCCTAAAAATGCTTTCTTGGAATGTAGCAGGCCTTATTAACAAAATAGATTCGGATTCTTGGGCTGAGTTAATACATCCAAAAAGCGTTTGCCTCTTTCAAGAGACCTGGACAAGGGACGAGACTTCTTTTAGGGGATTTCAGACGTTTTCAATCCCCGCTTTATGGGGAGGGAGAGGCCGACCATCTGGAGGTCTAGCAACCTGGGTTGCTTCAGACCTAGGATGTATAGCCTCAAGATACCCAGTAGACTCGGAAGATATACTGGCCGTACTACTAGAATGGCCAGGCCCTTTTAAATTACTAGTTATAAACATCTATTCCAGGCCAGTTCAAATAGCGGCCATTTCCAAAACCATAGAGTTACTGTCGTCCTTCCTAGAAACCATCCCTGGGGACATGTCCTACCTAATAGGGGGGGACTTCAACTCTCATTTTGAGCCATTACCTGGCCTACTTGATGGACCCTCCCTAGAGGAGGATTCAAGTTGGCAGGTCCCTCAGACTGAAGCACCCCCTCCCAGAGCTTGGACATCGCTGGCCGTCCAAATAAACACACTAAATCTCACCCATGGTTTGAGAGCCTGTAACGGCCGCACCAGGTCTGACATTCCGTCCAAATGTACATTTAATAAAGTAGGGAGGCAATCCAGACTAGACTACTTCCCGGTACAAATGCAGGTATGGAAAAGGGTACTGGATTTTAAAATAATAGATAGGCATGACAGTGACCACAACGCCTTGGAATTAGAGTACGCCATTCCTTCTCTGGGGGAGACGGTGTTATGTGACCAGGAATTGTTAGGAGGACACCTTTTGGAGAATAACAGGAGGCGGATAAGATGGGAAAGGCTCGCCTCCAGTGGAGAGAAGCTAGCCGCCCTTTACGCCGGGATTATTCCTATCCTCGAGGAGGCCTTTGACCTTTGGAGCCCTGACTCCACAAAAGACACTAGTGAGGATTTAGCTCATCTACATTTAGACCTAATCAAGAAGCTTGAAGCTGATCTTTTCAGCACAGGGCGACCAAGAGCGCAGGGTTTCACCAAAATTACCTGGTACAATAGCACTTGTAGACGAGTAAAGCGAGACCTCCTATCCACTATATCCCCATTCATCCAGACAGCCAGTACCTTTTTGGTTTTTGTTTAAATGGAA
Source organism: Lissotriton helveticus (assembly GCF_964261635.1). Classification (NCBI taxonomy): domain Eukaryota; kingdom Metazoa; phylum Chordata; class Amphibia; order Caudata; family Salamandridae; genus Lissotriton; species Lissotriton helveticus. The sequence goes on along the minus strand of NC_136071.1, from coordinate 536,585,013 downwards.
GGAGCTATAAATTCACACGAGCTCCTCAAGGTTTCACAGAAAGTCCTAGTATTTACAGTCAAGCACTTAAGAGACAACTAGACAATATTCACATGCCAACTGACACTGCCCTGCTCCAGTATGTCGATGATCTACTGATCACAGCCCGTTCTGAACGTGACTGCGAGCGTGCGTCACTTACAGTTCTGTATTTCCTAGCCGAGATGGGACACAAGGTGTCCCCTTCGAAGCTTCAATTCTGTGTCCAGCAAGTGATCTACTTAGGCCACTTACTGTCCAAGTGGGGTAGGCAGTTGACACCAGACCGTATCCAGTTAATAGCGAGTCTTCCACAGCCCAAGACACAGAAGGAGGTACGTGCTTTTATCGGCCTCACTTCTTACTGCAGACAATGGATTCCTCAGTATGCATTTCTAGCAAAGCCACTGATACAGTTAACGACACAGGAGGCAGCCGTATTGACTGTTCTCCCTTGGACATCTGAACATACACTTAGTTTTAATGAATTAAAGAAAGCCTTATGCCAAGCACCTGTTCTAGCTACACCGAACTACAGTAAGCCTTTTACACTTTTTGTCACAGAACGTAATGGTACTGCATTATCTGTTCTCACACAAGATCAAGCAGGACAATACAAGCCTTGTGCTTATTTTTCGAGCACATTAGATCCAGTAGCCCAGGCTCTGCCTGCGTGCCTCAAGTCAGTTGCAGCCACAGCTCTAGCAATCAGACAAAGATTTCCATAGTATTAGGACACTCCCTGACAGTACAAGTTCCACATTCCGTGGAAGTTCTTTTAAACCGAACACAGACTCAGCACTTGACAATTGCACGTTTAACAGGTTATAAACTGACACTGTTCCAGCCACACATAGAAATCAGACGCTGCAACGTTCTAAATCCTGCTACTCTGTTACCGTCAGTTACTTTAAATCCTGCCACACATGACTGCGTGGAAGTAGTTAACACTATGACTAAGCCAAGACAAGACCTGACAGACATTGCATTACCTAATCCCGACCTGACACTTTATGTGGATGGTTCATGTATGAGAACTAGTACAGGAGAACTAGTAGCCGCGTATGCAGTGACTACTGAAACTGAAGTTATTGAAACACATCGTATTGACACCCTGTCTGCTCAAGCAGCAGAGCTAGTTGCTCTGATCCAAGCCTGCATACGTGCCAAGAACCTGAAAGTAAACATATATACAGATTCACGTTACGCATTCGGAGTTGTACACGACTTCGGAGTACTCTGGCAGGAGAGAGGTTTCATGACTTCTCATGGAACCAAGATTCAGTATGGTCTCCTCATTCAAGCTCTGTTAGATGCAATACATTTACCGACAGCTATCGCTATCATGAAGTGCAAAGCACATACGAAAGTCACTGATATTATTTCCCAAGGTAATGATCTAGCAGACCGAACAGCCAAGCTTACAGCTCAGACTCCAGACATTCCAGTTAACAAGACACAGACATCCATTCCAGAACAGACTACTTGTATGACAGTTAAGGACCCTACACAAGATGTCATAGACATACAGTTACATGCTACTCCCGAAGAAATCAAGAAATGGTCCGAACAAGGAGGGGTCCAGACAGATCAGGGATGGGTGACGAAGGGAAAAGCCACATGGTTTCTCCCCGACTCTATGGTTCAAGTCATTATTAATACCGCACATAGTCCAGCACATCTAGGAGAAAAAGCTATGTTAGACAGTATACAGAACCTTTGGTTCAACAAGCACTTACGAGCTGCAGCCAAGCAGAAAGTCCGTACTTGTATGATATGTTGCCAGTTCAATCCAGGTAAAAGTGTCCCGGTGGAACAAGGTGGATTCCAGCCTCCTGACCACCCTTTTGAAGTCCTCCAGATGGATTATATTCAGATGGAGCGATGTCGAGGTTTCAAGTATGTCCTTGTAGTTGTATGCGCTTTGTCCAGGTGGACAGAAGCATATCCAGTTCCAGATTACACAGCCGCGACCACTGCCAAGCAGTTGGTTCGTGAATTCTTCCCCCGTTATGGACTCCCTAGGGTCGTGTATTCAGATAACGGCCAGCCATTCTCATCCGAGTTAATGAAGCATGTTTCCCTTTTGTTAGGGTACCAGTGGAAGTTCCATTGTGTGCGCCATCCTGAAGCAGCCGGTCTCGTAGAGAGACATAATCAGACCCTGAAAATCCGTATTGCCAAGACATGTAAAGAGAAAGGTGTGGACTGGCTAGTTGCCCTGCCAGTTGCTTTATTCTTTATGCGGATGGTTGCACATTCCAGATCAGGTCTGTCCCCTTATGAGGTCATATTCGGCCGCCCCCCAAACATGTGGGGTACACCTAGACCCCGCAGTATTACAGATGTTTCCAGTAATATGTTGACAGATTACCTAGCTTCCTTGATGTCTGCCCTACACTCTTGTCGTTCACAGGTTGCCGCCGCATTTCCAGACAATACTGAAGTGAAACCGCATGAGGTCATTCCAGGTGACCTAGTACTGGTCAGGAACTTTGATTGTTCAAGTCCGCTGGAGCCTCGCTGGAAGGAGCCGAGACTAGTCCTTCTGACCACCCGTACGGCCGTGAAGTTGGAAGGCCGCAAGGGTTGGGTCCATCTGTCGCATATCAAGAAATTTCATGGAACCCGAAAAAAGACTTTTAATGACAATTCCAAAGACTGTTCCATTTTTAAAGACTGCCTGAAACCAGACTCTAAACCAGACATTAATCTAAATCCCGAACTGAAAGTTCCTCTGTTAGAGAAAACTCCGCAGCAGGAGTATAAGTTAAAGCTCCGGTCTAGTAAAATAAGTCAGCCAGTTTAATTGTCTAAGTCCCTCTCGGGTGAAACGGTTAGACAGGTATCTGACATGTATGAGATAGACCCCCATAGTGAGAGAGTTAGTCAAAACTCTATCCGATGTATCGTTTTTCTAAGTTTTCTATTATTCTTAAGTTTGATGGTTACCTGCACAAGTTATGCATTGCATTTATGTTTTCCAATTTCTCATGTAAATAAGTTTTCTAATGCTACAGTAGAGCACACATTTAGTGATCTGCCTCCTCACGAGTTATCCTATCGTCTTGCTATGAGAAATAATACATTCATCAGAATGTTACACTATTCACACCAGACCAGCAATGCTACTAATTGTTGGGTGTGTGGTCGACTCCCCCCTTTCCAGACACCGAAGGGAGTTCTTCCACTCTTTCCATATCCGTTTTCACATAATGGTTCGTGTGGAGCATGGTCCACGTTAACGTCATCTTCAAATGATATGTCCCTTCTGAATAGAACATGTTTTCCAGACAAGCAAGGTCTCCCCCATAGAACAGGGTTAGATCTAGAAAATGAAGTTTATAATTTGGGAAATTATTCTTCGAATTTTATGGTCCTGAATGTTCAGTCTGATACTACTCCAGACTTACCTGCTATTTCAGTACTACCAGTCAAAGGCGAATTATGTGTCAGAAATAACGGTTCCGCACATGTAGGACATAGTGATTGTACTACTACTGTCGAGTATAGTGACAGTGGGAAATCTATTTTCAAAGCTTCACGTCATTCCTATTTTGTTTGTGGTCAGACCGCATATGTTCGTCTGCCCCTCGATTGGGATGGAACATGTTACATTGCCTTCCTACTGCCACCAGTTTTTCTAGCCCCATCTGATTATCACAGAAACACACATCTAGTACACGTCAGACATAGAAGGGAGATCGAGTCCCCAATTGTCGATCAAACTGAAACTGCTCTAGAACAATATCAAGACTTCAATAAAGGTTTCTTCTTCTTTATAGGACCTGTCCAGAATAGTAAGTTAATCCGTAGACTAACCAGAACCCTTGAAGCAGTAGTGAATGAGACTACTTCTGCTCTAGGTAACTTAACTGAAGAGCAATCTGCTATGAGATTTGTCGTGCTCCAAAATCGTCTCGTTCTTGACGTCATACTGGCCGATAGAGGAGGAGCATGTAGAGTCATCGGATCTAGTTGCTGCATTTTCATTCCTAATAACGCGCCGTCTGTTTATTCAGCTATAACCAGACTTCACAAAATTGCCCATCAGTTACACCAGAATCCAGGCACCTGGACATGGTCCGGTTGGCTCTGGGATATCATATCTGCTTGGGGATGGAAAGTATTGTCATTCCTAGGTATTGCAGTAATGATCATATTCAGTTGCTGCCTCTGTATACAATGTGGCCCTGCGATTTGCGGCATGTGCGCTACCTCTTGTATTCCTAGTCCTAAAACCCGTTCCAAGACAATTCGAGACGAGCAAATGATGCTATATGAAATAATAGATGGTATCATGAATATTGATGTTTCCTGATGGAAACGTAGGGCACAAGGAGGGAATGTGGAAAAGTAAATTTTGCCATGTTGTATGTGCCTACGTGTTCCCCATCTTATGCTATATGTGCATGATCGATATGCATGTATCCCCCTGATCGATTAAAGACGCAATTACAGTTGTGTCCATCGTTAGTATGCCAGTTTCCAGTCTTCGTGAAAACAACGAATATTAGGCCTATGTAAAGCTACGTTGCCACGTTTTTCAGTGTGCACGGTAATTCATTGAATTATCCCCATTTCTAGGCCTCAAAAGGGCCCGGACTCAGATTCAGCTCCTGTCTCCTGAACCCTCCTCGAGGAGCGATACAGCCCCCACCTGTATCCCTGACCCTTCACTTGCTTTCATGTCTCGCAGTGCCCGGCTCGGCCTGGCTCTGCCTCCGAGTCTGCCAAGAGTATGTTATGATTCTAGTTATCAGTCCAGCCCTCCTTCTCTGCATTCCTAAGCTACTGAATCGCATCAATAGTTTCCGTCATGGTCTAGCCTTTATGTCTCCATGTAAGAGAAATACTGTACTAATATTCATAGAATATTCCTCGCACACACTACATGCAGAATTATGCATGCACCAGTCTTAATGTCTGTTAGCCTTTGCCCTGATAACTTTTGGATTCTATCAACATGTTCTCTAAACACGAGATACTAGATAGGCTTTAGGTACATGTCGCTCTGACACTCCAGACTTTAGTCTCCTCTTCTAGCGCAGAAGTCATAGCCCCCCAGTTCTCCCTGGTAACACGTCATTGCCCGTTTGCGCGCACCACTAGGTTAGAGGTCCCAGCTGCTCAGGTAGCCCCCTCCATGTTTCCGCCCCCTTTTATGACATATTCTGTTACGTTTACATCACATGTCTATGTATACGCCCTGTACACGCCTTCTTGTTACATCATTTTACCCTTATCTTTCGCGACTGCTACAAACCCCGCCTACTGCTACGCCTACTGTATTGAATGCAATGTATTTTGTTTAACTATATATATTGTGCACGGATATTAAAGTTTGCTAGTCAATTCCCAGATCCTGCCCGACAGCTGCCGGGCCCTGCCATCCTATTCCCGTACAGGCTGTCCTGTTCCTGTCCTTTATGCTTGATTAAAGCCTGTCAACTCCAGCTACCTCGAATCTTGACTCTTATTTATTGAGCTACCTGTTTATTGATTATAGTCAAAAATAGATCCGGTAATTAATTATTTATTTACCACAGAGTCGAAGGGGAGAGTAGTAAGCTCTGTGAATTGTAAACATATGGTTCCTGCGCAACCATGCAGGTTTCACAATATCCCACATCATTCTACATGACGAATCCCAAAGATCTTGCAAATTGGAATTGCACATGTGTGACGACCAAAGTTCATCTGGTAACAGGAATACTCCATCCATTTCTTCCAAAATCAACTTATACCAAGATGAGATCTCCTTCTTAGTAGGGGGTTTATCAATTAAGAGAGCTATGAGAGAGCTATACCCGCCTATGGGGAATTTACTTCCTCTAGAGGGCTGTGCAGTGTAAGAGCGAAACCAGCTAGATATTTGCAGGTATTTTAGCCTGGCCAAATTTGGGCCAATTTTATTACTTAAACACTCCCACGATAGCAGCTCCCCCTCGACAAATAGTTCTCCCCAAGTCACCACCCCTGCTTCTCTAATAGGTACTGCAAGCAAATCTCCCAACCAGGGTGGGCTGTCGGGCAAATCCCATAAAGGTGTCCTGCTACTATAGTACCCAATTTTAATAGATTTAGATATTTGAGCCCAAATTCTTACCATTCCTAGCAGGATCTTCAATTTAATTTTTTTAAAGAATTTGGGATCTCCAAATTTTAATAGGAACCCTGACTGGCCAACCCCCTCTCCTTTGAGCAAAGTAGAGTACAAAGTCCCTACCCCATACTCCAATGGTGTCTTTAATAACATCCTGGCATGAGATAACTGGAACGCCCAGGCATAAAACTGGATGTCCGGGGCAGCCAGCCCCCCCTTTTCCCTTCGCCTCCTGAGCTTTTTTGATTGATATTTTTGGAAGATGTTTATTCCATATAAAGGTGTTAATTTCGGCCTGAAGTTTTTTAATAGAAGAGGGATCAAAATATAAAGGGATAGTATTGAATAGAAACGAAATCTTAGGCAAAATGGACATTTTGACCAAGTTAGCCCTTCCCAAAAATGACAGTGGAAGGTGTGCCCAAGACTGAAGTAGCTTATGGCAATCTTTAGCTACCTGAACAAAATTGGTTGTGGCAATCTGGTCTATATCCTCTACAATTTCTAGGCCCAGATATCTCATTGTGTTTCCTGGCCGAATGCCAGAGCTAAATAGTCTGTGGTCCATGCTCCAAGTCATCATCTCGGTCTTTGTGGCATTGATCTCATAGCCAGACACTTCTCCAAATTCCGAGGCTAGCTTAAATATTCAGAAGTAGAATAGCGGGGCTGACCTGGCTGGGCACTTTGGTTCCTTTGTGCTGACCTGCTCGTCGTTGGATTTGAACGCTTTCCCTCTTGGACGCGGCTCTCATCGGAGAGTTGCTGTTGCTGATTCCAGGACCCGCCCTGACCGCCCACACCGCTGCGGGACTGCGAGGCAGTCTTTACACCTGTAGCCTCTTCCCGCAGCGGCCCCGCCACCCACCCGGTGCACTATAAACTTTCGCAGCACCCGCTGCGCGGGTGCTACTCAGAAGTAGAATAGCGGGGCTGACCCGGCTGGGCGCTTTGGTTCCTTTGTGCTGACCTGCTCGTCGTTGGATTTGAACGCTTTCCCTCTTGGACGCGGCTCTCATCGGAGAGTTGCTGTTGCTGATTCCAGGACCCGCCCTGACCGCCCACACCGCTGCGGGACTGCGAGGCAGTCTTTACACCTGTAGCCTCTTCCCGCAGCGGCCCCGCCCCCCACCCGGTGCACTATAAACTTTCGCAGCACCCGCTGCGCGGGTGCTACTCAGAAGTAGAATAGCGGGGCTGACCTGGCTGGGCGCTTTGGTTCCTTTGTGCTGACCTGCTCGTCGTTGGATTTGAACGCTTTCCCTCTTGGACGCGGCTCTCATCGGAGAGTTGCTGTTGCTGATTCCAGGACCCGCCCTGACTGCCCACACCGCTGCGGGACTGCGAGGCAGTCTTTACACCTGTAGCCTCTTCCCGCAGCGGCCCCGCCCCCCACCTGGTGCACTATAAACTTTCGCAGCACCCGCTCCGCGGGTGCTACTCAGAAGTAGAATAGCGGGGCTGACCTGGCTGGGCGCTTTGGTTCCTTTGTGCTGACCTGCTCGTCGTTGGATTTGAACGCTTTCCCTCTTGGACGCGGCTCTCATCGGAGAGTTGCTGTTGCTGATTCCAGGACCCGCCCTGACCGCCCACACTGCTGCGGGACTGCGAGGCAGTCTTTACACCTGTAGCCTCTTCCCGCAACGGCCCCGCCCCCCATCCGGGAGGATATAATCAGGCAACCCGCCCCGCGCAGCGGGACGCGCGCGGGACGAAGCTCGGGGCGAAGACCGGGCAAAGAGCGGGCCGTTTGAGGCCGTTCGAGAACGTGAGAGACTGGACTGGGCCATTGTATATTCATCAGGTATTTTCCCTATACCCACCTCTGGACATATTTTGTACTGTCACACTATTAGGTGTCCTTGAGCCATATTGCCCACTATGAGCAAAATGGAGACAAGGAGCAAAGCTAGCCTGGCAACTAATGGCCCCATTATAACCGCCCCAAATCAAGGCAAAATCGACAACTATTTTCTGAAGGCAGGTTCCCTTTTGATAGATGATATCACCCTCCTGGAAAGACGAATTTCGCAGGAAATAGATTGGGTCAGGAGGTCATCGTTGGGAGTTATAGCAATGGCGAAAACTCCTGAGGACAGGCGGATCATACATAGCTCACAGCTTGGTGCTTCAGGTGGGGTACAGCAAATCCCTAGTACAGATTCTTCCGAAGGAACACTAAGTGATCTAGACGATATGAGTCTTCTTTCACTCCCTTTAACACAAATCACGCAACCACCAAATACTACAGAAATGGGGGAGGATACTGATATAACCATCCAAAGCCCTATCTCCCCGAGGGAAGAACTTGCTATAACCACAGCTGATACCCCAAAATTATTAGGGACATCTAACGTAGATCGAGGGCTAAGGGAGGGTGCAATACAAAAGAGAAAAACTGGGAAACAGTGCACTAAGGAAATGAAGGTAAAAAAAACGAGACAAAAGGGAAGGTCACTACATAACAAAACTAGCACAGATCATAACACCCAGGATAGAACTCCTCCTGTGACATTAATTGACCCCTCCCAGGAATCGTCCACTGACACCCTTACCGAGCCGCCACCTCCCTCCATTGAACACAATTCTGAGTCAGCTGAAGAGGACATAACTTTAGCTGACATAGGCCACCTCCTTAAGTCAATTATAAGCCCTTTGGAAGCTCGCCTGATAAAAATGGAGGCGAGATTAATTAAAATTGAGAAGACTGCCTTAGAAGTTATCGATGGGTGGAAATCGGGGGCTCCTCGTCCCACATCCTCCATCATTATTGATCCAAAACATAACAACAACTTGGGTCCCCCTAAACTTGCAAAAGCCAATGAGGCAGGAACAACAACGGTAGCGGGGGCTAAAAACATCAAATTAAATAGCAATCAACCATCAAAATTAAAAGCTAATTTGGGAATCCCTGTGACTTCTGGAGGCGTCCCCAACAAACAACCCCCTATCATGCAACAACAACCACCGACAGTAAATGATAATACGCAGCCCAATTCACAACACAAAAACCCCACCAAACCCCTGTTGAATACCAATCAAAATGCACCAGATTCAAATAATCCAATGGCAAAACCACCAAGAACAGTCACTGTCAATCTCCCACCTGAGGTAGCTCCATATACTGCTATCTTAGTTGGGGTTCCCGAATTAATATCAGATTCATATGAGACTGGGGAGTCACTAAAAAACAAAGTAATTAATTGGCTCTCAACACATAGACCGCTTCCTAGAGGTAAGACCAGCGATATTCGCATGGCAAGAAGAGTCTCATGGGTAGGCTAGAGACCTAAAACAATCAGTGGTGACTGTATACTAGTGAGTTTTAAAGAACCAGGAACAGTCTCTTTCATCTGTAGTTCCTTTCTGGAGGATGAAGGGAGTACTATTCACCAGTCCCTCTTTCGTTTTTCTATCCACCTAACGACCATGTAAATAATGTACAGAGGAGAGGATATTATCAGGACTCATTGGGAAATTGGGAGGGTAACCAGGGAAGGAGGAGAACCCCCTTTTATCAATTATGGATACCCCCTACCCATCCATCCATATATAGCGATTCCCTGGGATGGGAAACTGTACAGAGAAGAGGAATGGGAAGAGGTGCACTTGATAGAGAGGAGTCATGGCCCCGAAAATTTCATCAGCCACCATTCCTACCACTGTCTAATCGTTATGACTGTCTAGAAATGGTCGACTGACAGCTGGCCTCTGTAGAAGGGGCAAAAGTGAGTCCATTGGGGTTTGATCAAGGTAACCATGTTTCCCCTAATCTCAGGGAGGAGAAATCCACTACTGGGACATCAGACCTATCCTACGAGTCAAATAAAAGGGATATTACCCTGGAAGTCTCACTAAGAGACAAAGAACAAATAGACAATGCCTTATGTCCAGACCATACTAGCCCAAGTGCTAGCCAATGTGGCACACAGACCGCCCCCCAAATCCTAAAAATGCTTTCTTGGAATGTAGCAGGCCTTATTAACAAAATAGATTCGGATTCTTGGGCTGAGTTAATACATCCAAAAAGCGTTTGCCTCTTTCAAGAGACCTGGACAAGGGACGAGACTTCTTTTAGGGGATTTCAGACGTTTTCAATCCCCGCTTTATGGGGAGGGAGAGGCCGACCATCTGGAGGTCTAGCAACCTGGGTTGCTTCAGACCTAGGATGTATAGCCTCAAGATACCCAGTAGACTCGGAAGATATACTGGCCGTACTACTAGAATGGCCAGGCCCTTTTAAATTACTAGTTATAAACATCTATTCCAGGCCAGTTCAAATAGCGGCCATTTCCAAAACCATAGAGTTACTGTCGTCCTTCCTAGAAACCATCCCTGGGGACATGTCCTACCTAATAGGGGGGGACTTCAACTCTCATTTTGAGCCATTACCTGGCCTACTTGATGGACCCTCCCTAGAGGAGGATTCAAGTTGGCAGGTCCCTCAGACTGAAGCACCCCCTCCCAGAGCTTGGACATCGCTGGCCGTCCAAATAAACACACTAAATCTCACCCATGGTTTGAGAGCCTGTAACGGCCGCACCAGGTCTGACATTCCGTCCAAATGTACATTTAATAAAGTAGGGAGGCAATCCAGACTAGACTACTTCCCGGTACAAATGCAGGTATGGAAAAGGGTACTGGATTTTAAAATAATAGATAGGCATGACAGTGACCACAACGCCTTGGAATTAGAGTACGCCATTCCTTCTCTGGGGGAGACGGTGTTATGTGACCAGGAATTGTTAGGAGGACACCTTTTGGAGAATAACAGGAGGCGGATAAGATGGGAAAGGCTCGCCTCCAGTGGAGAGAAGCTAGCCGCCCTTTACGCCGGGATTATTCCTATCCTCGAGGAGGCCTTTGACCTTTGGAGCCCTGACTCCACAAAAGACACTAGTGAGGATTTAGCTCATCTACATTTAGACCTAATCAAGAAGCTTGAAGCTGATCTTTTCAGCACAGGGCGACCAAGAGCGCAGGGTTTCACCAAAATTACCTGGTACAATAGCACTTGTAGACGAGTAAAGCGAGACCTCCTATCCACTATAAAAGAAGGAGGCTCCAGGGAGGAGATCCGCTCCAAAAGGAGTGCTTACAAATCACTTATAGCCAACGCTAAAATAGAGTGGGACGTACAGCACTGGGAGAATCTATCCGAGTCCCTAGCCAAAAGGGACTCCCGTTGATTCTGGAGAATAATTAACCATGGAAGTGGGGACCTTCCCTCGGCTGTTGAAGCAAACATTGCTGCAAGCGTTTGGCAGGATCACTTCCAGCAGCTATATTCTTCCGATAATGAGGAGTCAGTAACAACAACACCCACTACTCACAACACATACACTTCTGCCCCTTTTACCATTAAAGACATTAGGGTGGCAATAGCAGGGCTTTCCTCTGGAAAGGCCCCAGGCCTGGATGGGGTGCCGGGTGACCTCTTCAAACAGGAACCTGGGATTTGGGCACCCTACCTGATGGTGTTATTCAATGCAGTGCTGAGGGGGATGAAAGTACCAGATACTTGGCTGGGAGCGGAGGTGGTCCCGATATTTAAAAAGGGGTCGCCTCTGCTCCCCGCCAACTATCGCCCAATCAGCCTCATTGACGTGGCCCAAAAGCTGTTTGGCAGATTAATCCTGGATAGGCTTCAAAGCTGGATGGAGTAGACTGACATTCTGAGCCCTCTCCAGGCGGGATTTAGGAAGGGAGTCTCAACGGTCGATCAAATTCTCAGATTAAATATCCTGTATTGGAAGACGACGTATCTAGAAGGCGGGTCACTGTATGCGGTCTTTGTAGACCTCCGTGCCGCCTTCGACTTGGTCCCTCGGGCCTAGTTGTGGGCGGTACTGGCGGATCTGGGTGTCCCTGGAGATATACTCCAGATTCTAATTAGGCTACACACAGACAACTACGCCCGTGTAAGATATGGAAAGGGCGGTAGGCTGACAGATAGGTTCCCTGTCCAACGAGGGGTAAGGCAGGGATGTGTGTTGGCGCCGACCCTGTTCTGTCTATTTACTAACGGGGTGATAGAGTATTTGAGTAGGATCCCTAATGTCGATGCGCCACAATTAAACAACGGCAGGGTGCCAGCGATCATGTTCGCGGACGACACCCTGCTGTTGTCAAAAACACCAATGGGGCTGCAGAGGGTCTTGAATGGATTCATGGAGTTCTGTAACGACAGGGGATTAGAAATAAACCCCTCCAAGACCAAATTCATGATTCTCAGCAAAAAACCCAAAAGCTGCCCAAATCCCCGCCTGGGATCTGCATCCCTAGAAAGAGTCCTCGTAATTGAGTACCTGGGTATAACTCTTAACCAGAATCTAACTTGGCTGCCACACAAAACAAAGGCAACCATAAAACTAATTCAGAGGGCTGGTGCCATTACGAGAATTGCCAATAAATCCTATCTTCGCCCACTGGCACCTGCAATACATATTTACAAAGCCCAAGCTCGAGGAGGCATTGCCTATGGGGCCGAGTTATGGGGACATACACCGCTCCAAACTATACAGGTCGCAGAAAACAACTTTATTAGACAACTAGCGGCTCTTCCATTGAGCAGCCCTCTTCTCCCCTTAAGAATGGACTTGGCACTTCGTCCAATCACTGAAGAACTGGGCCTCAAACCATTGACATATTGGAGACGCCTGTGGAGCAGCCAGGATTTGGGCAACTATAGAAGCGAATTACAGGAGCTTCTTAGGTCAATACATGTGTCCAAAATCCCCTGGCTGAAGTACATAAGGGACATGTGTACGACCCTCGGAGTCCCAGAGCTATGGAGTAACCCGGAAGTAACGTCAACAAGGCTTCCGAGGAAAGAACTTTCCAGACTGTTTTATAGTTTTATGTTTCAGAGAGCTCTGAGCTCAATCCGGGAAGGTTCTTTAACCGACATATTTACCAAAGCAAAAGACTCCTATAGCCCTGAGTATGTTTTAGATGCCATGTCCCCTGTGTACGTAAGAAAGATTTTCCTGCAATGGAGATACGGCTCGCTACCGTTGAGGTCCTTTACTAAATCCTGGGACGGTAATTCGGAATTGGCTAACTGTCCAGCATGCAACTACAAGCTGGAAAGTGACCTACACGTGGTTCTGTTTTGCAGAGCCTATAGTAAAATCAGGAGCTATTGGCTGGTCCCCTATCTAAGGAATCTGGGCTTTCGAACTTATGCCCCAGCCTACAGAGTGCTCAAAACAGACTTAACAGCTCCAACTGTGTTTGCCACGGCGAAATTTTTGACGGCAATGTGGAGAGTACGCGCAAGAATTATAAAGGACTCTAATGCGGCACGATCTATTAATTCCTAATTTAAAATGTACTTACCTTTTTAGACTGTAATCATGAACTTTCAAAAATTTCTAAGTACTGAACTCATTTTTATAAGTTTTATGGTGTGATTATTTGTATATCTTTTATGATCTGCAACGATCGAAATAAAGATTATTTGAATCCTGAATCTAAATATTACAGGCAGGGCCATATGAGCATCAGACGTAAAAATGAGGATATCATCTGCGTATAGGGCCACCTTTCTCTCCCAACCCCTATACGCGAACGCCTTGATGTTGAGATTGTCCCTCAGACATTGGGAAAATGGTTCAGCGTATAGATCGAACAGGAGTGGGGAGAGCGGGCAGCCCTGACGCGTACCCCTCGAGATGTTAAAGGGATCTGATAAACCGCCATTGACCAGAACACATGCATTAGGGTTCTGATATAACAGGCCAAATGCCCGGCGGAAGCCTCCTCCCACGTTGAACTTTGCCAAGGCCTCCGACAGGTACAACCAATTGACCCTGTCGAAGGCCTTGGTGGCATCCAGGGTAAGAACCGCCAAGGGGAGGGACTCCAAAACTGCCAGGTCGATAGCCCCTATTAAATCAAAGGTTAGTTCATACAACTGCCGCCCCTTGACGAACACCTTCTGATCTGAGTGTAAGATGTTGGGGGCGACACGAGCTAATCTATTGGCAAAAATTGAAGCGAATATCTTATAATCTACGTTTAAAATAGAGATTGGTCTGTATGAGCCTAAGGCCGTAGATTGCTTCCCAGGTTTTAGAATTACGGTTATGGACGCACTGTCCCATGACATTGGAGGGCACCCACCATCCAGTAAAATATGATTAAATAATACTAATAGGGAGGAGACAAGTTCCTGCTCCAATACTTTATAAATTTTGGCTGGTAGGCCGTCTGTACCTGACGCCTTCCCCTTCTTAGCGTTATGTATGGCTTTTCTAATTTCGTCCTCCGAAATTTCATTATCTAGCATCTCACTTTGTTCAGTCGATAGGGCTGGGAGAGTGATCTTACTAAGCCAATCTTTGAACCTATCTGGGCTAATGATCTTATCCTCGCAGTAGATACTCTGAAAAAAATCTCTGAAGGCAGATCTAATGTCCACATCTAGAGAGAGTGGGACGTCATTGACTTTAATTAGCTCGATGTTATTTCGGACCCGGTCCGTTTTAGCTTTCCATGCCAATAACTTCCCCGCTCCTTCTCCATACTGGAAGTGAGAGAGTTTACTGGCCTCCCACCTTTCTTGTATCCGCTGGTTTAGAATCGAAGCTAGTTGACCCTTTAAAGAAAGTAATCTTTCCCGCGAAAGTAACAGGACAGAGTCAGTGGAGGTGGAATCAGCGTCTATATCTTGCTTAATGATATTTGCCTCCACTGAGGTCACGGCCTCTCTATATTCCCTCCTCCTGTAAGCCATTCTATTTGTAATAAGGCCTCTCAAAAACGCTTTAAGGGAATCCCACACCACTCCTATGCCCGCCGTCCCTACATTTATCTTTAGAAAGTGACTAACCTCAGACTTGAGAAATAATACATCATCCGGATGGGAGAGCAGAGAGCGATCAAAAGTGCAACTCCTAGCCGGGACTGCCAACAGTGATGTAAGTTCGATGACTACTGCAGAGTGATCTGATAGATGAAGTGGGAGGTATTTAATATCTTTAACCAGATCAATTAGCGTATGGTTAATTAAAACAAAATCGATTCTGGACTGGTGGTGATATTTATAGTTTCTGAAAGAGACACCCTGCTGATCACTAGCCCTTAACCTCCAGATATCAACATAACCATACTGCTTCATTGCATCTAACAAAAAAGACCTTGATTTTGATGGAATTCGGGGTCGGCTATTGTGCGATTTGTCCTAAATCGGATCTAGCACAATATTAAAATCACCAGAAAAATTACAGGCTCGGGGAAAGACAGGAGATGGGAAAAAATTGCCTCCAATGGTGACGAATCGTCTTGGTTGGGGCCATAATACCCCACCATAGTGATTTGAGTGCCCATGATAGAAAGAGAGGCAATAACCCATCTTCCGGCTGGGTCGACCTTAGATTCTAACACCTTTGCCTTAAGTTGTTTTTTAAAGATAATCGATACCCCTCTACAAGTCAACGACTGAGAAGTAGATATTGCAAAGTCAATCCACTTATTTTCCCTAACTAAGACATCCATTTCAGCCTGAATCAGATGTGTCTCCTGCAAGATGATGACCTGTGCCTCTACGTCCCGAAGATACTGCAGCAATTTTCTGGCCCTAGGTTTAGTACGCAGGCCGTTGACGTTCCAAGATATTATCTTTATACCTGCCATAGACATTCGTCCAGACCACTACTACTGATGCCCCCCAGCCTTACTTGGGGAAAAGGGCCCTTTTTCGTCCAACCTACCCTTGAATCGGGTGACAGCATGTCAAAATGTGTCTTATACACAACATAGTGCAATAGAACCCAGCTTGGCAAATGAGGAATTTTTTATGAAAATTTAGCCCAACCCCCCCTAACCCGTGACTCCCCCTCCCACCGCCCCCCCTCCCATGGAGAACCCTTGGTGTATCTAACCGGATCAAGTCCAGTAGATGGCACCCCGCCTCAAGCTCCCGCAACTCCACCCAACCCCCGTGCCGAATTTTTCTCCGAAATAACCCGATGTGTGTAAGTGTATGCAAAAAAAGAAAAGAAGAGAAAAAATGTATATATACGTTTTTTTTTTTTCCCTTCTTCTCTCTCCTCTTCTCTTCTTCCTCCCTCTTTCCCTTCCCTTCCTTTCTTCCTTCTTTCTTCCCTTCTCTTCTCTCTTTTGTTTTAATATAGAGCTTAATTCCTCTAATTTCACCTATTACTCAATAGGGATTGTCAAATTCTCCATACCTACAATTAGCAATCGAACCCCTTCATAGGCCTGTGTTATTAGGGAATCATATCTTATTAATCCTTCGCCTTACTGCCCAGATCTAAAAGGAGCTCATCAGCAGCCTGCACTGACCTGATGTTGAACATTTTATTGTTAAACATCACTTTTATGATGGCTGGAAACATAAGCTGAGCAGTAGCACCCAGCTTCCTGAAAGCGTCCAGCCTCCTGCCAAACTCCCACTGCTTCTCCAGCGTGGCACTAGAGAGATCTGAACTGACTAGGAAGGTAAACCCCTTACCAGGAAGAGACTTTTGTTTTAGAGCTAGGTTTAAAACCTGCTCTTTGAGGGCATAAGTATGAAAATTAACAAGTACTTTACGAGGCTTGGTCCTTTGTGGGTTCCTCCTAAACGGATCTCTATGGACCCTTTTAATGTCAGTTTCCAACTCCTCGGGGGTTTGGTCCAGGCACAGCGACTCCTTCAATAATTGCACCACAAATTTTTTGACATCAGACCCTTCAGACCCTTCCGGTACATTGAGAATTCGAATGTTAGATCTTCTGGCATTATTCTCCAACACCTCCATCCTATCTAGAAGGGTCTGATCCTCTTTCCTTAATTTAGCTATGTCTTCCTTAGCCTTATCCAAATGGATAGACATTCCAGCCACAGTCTCTTCCAGCTTCCCCGTCCTTGAAGTTAACCCATCGATCTTATTATCTAGGGACTCGCAATAATTCCGAATCTCGATCTGAATGGCTGAGGACTCCTCAAACCCTCTTTTTATGTCATGGGACAAAGTAGAGAGCATTGCCTGTAGAGAGGTTGCAGACACTGTAGCCGTTAAATCAAGACTGGGAGCCAGAATCTGCTGCTGATCATGAACAGGGGGCAAAACTTCTGCCTCCTTACTACCCATCTCCATACCCCCAAAATCCGCTGGAACTGAGACCCTGAGACTGGTATTGTCCCCTGCCCCCTCTCCCACTGAGTCGTGACTCCCTCCCCCCTGCAGCTCTCGTACTGATGCCCCATTTGAGCCCCCAGCTGGTCCCATCTCCGTAGGTGAAATTGAAAGAGAAGATGGAGCTGAAACTAGAGCCTGAGCTGACACTGCTGCTGCTGCTGGGGAATTACAATCAGAAATGATCAAAGGGCCCAGATCCCCTTCGCGTAGGTAGTGAGAAGCAGAGTCCCGGGCAGAAATGTCCAAGTCAGGCATGTCTCTGATACTGGACTCTGACATTGTCAAAGAGGTAGACTCTCCCTGGGTTTCTGATAGGCGTAGTACCTGTGGCACTGCTTTAAAATATGACCGGAGGGATGGCGTTATTTTAGAGCCCACATCAAGCGCTGCATTAGCCCCACTTTTCAGTTTTGCCTTACCCCTAGCCCCCTTAGCTCTCACACACTTTTCCTTAATTTCCGCTGACAAATAAGAAGAGGCTCTCTTACCTCTAGGTGGTGAGGAGCTGTTGTGAGTCGATTTTACAGTAGAGGTAATGGCAGGCTTCCTCGAGTGTGCTTTAACAGACACCTTACCTCTTTTACTAGTCCCTCTGCCCTTGCCTTTCTGCTGCTGCTGCTGTACCAGCTTGCTTCCCTCTCTGGAGTCCTCCGACGATCCTTCCACCCAGTCTTCCGCCTTCGTAACACCCACAGGATCCTTTGTAACCTCAGCGAACTCTTCGCCCTCCACTGCGTCTGGAAAAGTGGACTCAAGACCCTGAGAATAAGCCTGAGACTGAGCCTGGAAGCAAGCTGGAATATGGAAAACATTTTAAAGTGTTGTTTTAATTCTGTTTATTTATTCGAGTGCTTGTGGATACACGTTATTTTTTGTTTTTCTGTCTGGTGCGTACACGAATAAATCAGAGGTTTTCTAACGCATGAGCTCGACACATACAGTTGTCCATGTGAGAAGCACGGATTCTCCAAATCTATCCACACACTTGCAGCGACTGTCCTTGTGCTTTGTTGATGGTCATTGCAAAAGCGTGTCGCACCGTAAACTGTAAACGTTCAGTATTGGAAAGATTATGAGGGCCCTGGGTGGCCGGGGGGCCGATATTTAACAATTTATTATTTTTTTAGCCAGAAACCTTGCAGGGGGTGTAGTCAACAACTTCCCAAAGTTTTATGCAGATCGGATGAATGGTGTAGCAATGCATAAAGGACAAACGGACATACTTTGGTTTTTATATATATAGATTGATCAGGTTTATCTATCATCATATTTTAATTTTGCATACATGAGTCATCAAAAACTGGTATAAATGCATGACTAGAGGGAGGATTGTTCCATTAATGTTGTGTAGATGAGTTATCTAATTTCATGAACTGCATTACCCTTGGGATGGCTAAAATTAAAAGAGATGATAATAATCCACATTTGTAAAGCGCACAATCACTCGTAAGGGTCGCTACGCGCTGGGGGCCGTTGGGAAGATTAAGCAAGCTATTGCCCAGAGTCACATGGTGCTGGGCTAATCTGCCGCTTGTGCCGGGGATCGAACCGTGATCCCCAGATTCCGGAGTCAGTCGCCGTGGCCGCGGCGCCACACCCCTTCCACTCTACCCAAGTATTAGCACACTGGACAAAACAATGCATTACTTTCAGGTGTTCCTATAGGAATTGTTGAGTTTTTGGCTATGGGCTGATGTGGGACTCAGTCTTTCTATGTCTGACATCCCACACAGGGGTGCAAAACGATTTTGCAAGGTGAGGGTGGCAATAGGGCTGTTAGATTAATTTTAGGCTAGAAGTAAGCATATTGCTTCCCTTGGCTGGGGGGTTGAAGAAGCAGAATGTTGCTAGAAGAAACCCATGGGAGAGGCATACATCTTATCTCCTTGGATCTATATGTAGTCTAAATGATGTAACAGAGTTTAACAGCCCAGGTTTTAAAAAAATTGACCACTATACACCACCACTAAGCAAAAGTTTGAATTGATATTTGGCACTGCACCCACACACGAGGTCTGCTTCCCGGCGCACATAGCCTTGGTTTCAGTGCACGGAGACCTTACACTGCCGCACACAGAGGAAAACAAATAGAGGGAACATTGCCCTCAATGATGTTTAAAATCAAGACACCCCACAGAAAGACTAGGTCCATGCACCACTGAGTACCCCTGGGCATAATGGTTGAAAGCAAGGCAAACTGGGTGCAGGCCTGAGCACACTGCCTGGCTTCAAAATGGCCCCTTGACCCACACCACATGGCCAGGCCCTGCCTGGACAAGGCCTCAAAATGGCCCCCACCCACATGGCCAGGCCACAACAGCACCCAAAAAGTCAAAAAAACACACAAAAAATCACCACAATCCAATGCCATCCATGCCCTCAGTGATGTTTAAATTCAAGACACCCCACAGAAAGACTAGGTCCATGCACCTCTGAGTACCCCTGGGCATAATGGTTGAAAGCAAGGCAAACTGGGTGCAGGCCTGAGCACACTACCTGGCTTCAAAATGGCCCCTTGACCCCCACCACATGGCCAGGCCCTGCCTGTACCAGGCCTCAAAATGGCCCCAACCCACATGGCCAGGCCCCAACAACACCCCAAAAGTAAAAAAACACACAAAAATCACCACAATACAATGCCATCCATGCCTTCAATGATGTTTAAATTCAAGATAACCCACAGAAAGACTTGGTCCATGCACCACTCACTACCCCTGGGCCTACTGGCTAGTGTGGTTTTACAGGCACCCCAAAATTAAAAACAAAAATTCCACATATAGTGAGCTAAAATTCAATGACATAAATGAGAGTTAAGTTCAACAAAACTCACAAAAACAGTTGTATCATGCACCCATGACTAACCCTGGGCCTACTGGATACTGTGGCTACCCACAATATATTTTATTTTAAAGTTCTGAAAAAGTTTTAAAATTGTAGCTGCAGCAACTGCAATGCGCCAAACAAACAACACCAACTTACTTGTAAAATCTCTAATCAAAAAGTGATCCAAAAACTCCAAAGTCCAAAAAGTCCTCAAATACAAATATCCAGCAGCAGCCACAAAAAGTAATCCTTCCAGCTCCAGATCCAAATGAAAAGTGACCAGGAGATGGACAAAGCACTGGGAGGTGCCTGCTGGACAGGAACAGGAAGTTGGAGACTCTGGGGCACTTCCTACCTCGCCCCCCAAAAATGGACTCATTGCACAAAAAAGTGCAGCCAAATCTCAATCTGAGGAGTTATTCTGATCAAAATCATCATTTTCAGAAGGTTTATCCTGCCTGCGGTGGATTTCTTGTGCAGAATTGCAATTTTTGCAATTTCGGGAAAGCGAGCTGTTCAAATCTCCCACCGGAAGTCAGCTGAGCGTTGCATCTACGTGTTCGGCATGGTTTACTCCCGCGATGCGTGATCGCTGGCCCTTATGACATACTCGCGTTTTCAAACTCTCGCTGTGCAGGATGGCGGGCCGCGATGACGTAATCGCAGTCGAAAAACTCTCGCGTGATCACGCAGCAAGATCCAAAATGGCGCAGCACACGCAAACCGGCAGAAAAACAACTCGGCGAACCCAGAATCATGGTAAGTCAAGAACGTGCGCGTGATATTGTATTTTTCAAGCGCGACCAAGCAAAAAAATCCGCCAGCTTGCGAATTTGCGGAATTTTGGGCAAATTCACGGGATTCCAGGGCCGCGAAATTGCCAAAAATCCGCAAGTTCCGCGAACGGAACGGATTTTGCACCCAAACGTATTTCATTCATCATGGCGTTAGGTTACTAGGAACCTCTAGTGGGTGAATTAGTAAATGCGCTTTCAACGGGTCCCATAGGTCCTTCCGCAGGGATGTGGGCGGAAGCAGTTCCACGTATGTCAGTGTTTGTTCCTGCCAGAACATCATATCCCGGAACCATTCTTTAAACTTGGTGGCCCTTCCTCGTCCCCATCTGCAGGCTAGTCTACGCTTAGCTGGAAGGGGCCCCAGTGTGACGTACCTCCTATAAGCCACATCTATCTGTTCAGCGTATCCCAGCAAGGCTAGTAGTGGGGATGCTCGTAGCGACATTGTTCCCATTTGTGCCAATGCTGTAAAAACCTGTTGCCAATATTGATTTATTCTGTTATAGCCCCAGGCGAGGTGTAAAATCTCCGCCCTCGCAGCTCCACATTTATCACATTGTGACCGTGAGAATCGGCTGATAAACGCGGATTCCTCTGATAAGGAATGGTGGGTTGTTGATTCTTCCCCGTCTCCTTCTCTTCATCCCCCTCAGAACGAGTGAAGCAGTGACAGGCACCCACTTTGGTCATCACTGGAGGAAGAATCGGTGAAGGCTCCTTTAACTGGGTGTATGAATATGGAGAGGAGACACCCCCTGCTGACGTCCACGTGGTAGGATTGGTTAAAACCAAGGAAGTCCCGGAGTCGGCGTGTGATGTCACCGGAGAGGAGTTTCTTGCGTGGAGAGGAGATCGAGCGGCGTTTGGAGGCGAGGATCAGGAGACGAGAGACCGGGAGGAGAGAGGAAGAGGAAGTTCGACCGACAGAGTTGCAGAGCTGGGAGGCCAACGACCCCGCGATTCACCGAGCCACGTTCCAGGAGGAGCGTGGCTTCAGGAGGTATGGCAGAGAGTGTCGGGCTGGGTTGGGAGGCAGGGATACTCGTCCTGCTAGAGTACCTCAGCCTGTGATCTTGCGCCTACCTTCCCATTTCTAAACCCTTTTCTCATACACCATTTCCTCACCAATACCTTCCCCACACCTACTGTATAGCAACGTGTTGTGTGATACACTGATTCAGCGGTGATCCCCTCACTCACCCGGCCCCCCGGGCATTTGTAAAAGAAACTGAACACTGACCGGAAGCTCTGTGTCTTTCCCTCCACATAACCTGAGGTGAGGAAACCCGGGAGTGATACCGAGACCATGGAGGGAGAAGAACTGGACTGGAGAGACCAGGCCTCGAGGACACCCCAGACGACGGATTCTTCGGTGTACACTCGGGACAGACTCACGACTAGGAACAAGAAAACCTATAAGAAAATAAAACCTTATTTACCTAGACCCAGTCTCCGGTCCCTTACTTCGACCCCGCCACACACATCTATCATTGTCTTTGACTCGAAATTTATGCATCTTAGCCAGTGTGTAATAAGTGTGATGGAGAAACTTGAAGTGAATTATACGCAAATGACCACTAGCATATATCTGTACCATTTGTGTACAACAATACTCCCACTGTTTATCTCTCAACTCGGATCCTATCTCCCTTTCCCATTGCCCACATGCAATGCACTGACTTGATGTATGGGTAGTTTAGACATTGTGATATAATAAAGAGACTGCGTGTGTGGGCGCCTCACATTGCAGTAGTACATGCAGCGGGGATAAAACCGGAGGTTCTAATGGAAAGGAAGGCGTGATGCCCTAATGCTCTGCCTCACTCTCACATATAGAAATATATCCATGGGTGTAGGGTCTGGTCAGTTAAAAAAATTGTTCCAGTGTCCGGAAATTCCCATCTATGTATAGATTCCCCCCAACTCTTTATGTTCGTCTTTCGAAGCAATTGCTAACAGCTGGCTTCTTGAAGCACCTGTGGGTGATATATGAGCATCATTAAGGGCGAGTATATCATTGGAACTTTTAGCTTCTCATTATGTGTTGCCAAGCTGCGATAGTACATGCCACTGTAGTGGGATCTTTCTCCTGAGGTTTGGGAGTAGCAGTGGTGGCTTCTGCCAGGGGGATCGGATCCAAGAATCCCTGCTCCTTTGCTATATGTGACATGTATGGGGGTGTGTGGAAACAATACGTCGCATAATGAGCTTGGGCACATAAATAATAGAGTTCTAAATTCGGGACCCCAAAGCCCCCCTGTGAATAGGGTCTGGTGAGTACTTCCCATTTCAGTATCGGTTGATTACCTCCCCATGTCAATCGAATCATTTCCGCTTTTAAGGTGGCTAAGAAGCGTCTACCCGGGTAGTATGGTACATTCATGAATAAGTATAATAACGTAGGAAGGACTACCATTTTGATAAGAGATATTCTCCCTGCCAAAGACAGGGATAAAGGTATCCATCGTGTGACAGAGGTCGTTATAGAAGCTAATGTTGTGCCGTAGTTGAGTCTCATTAGTTCTGCACGATCTGCTGTGACTTTTATTCCCAGGTACTTCACCTCTGCCGCATACCATTCTGTAGTATAATCGAACAAGAAGGGTGCAGTAGCAGCCATCAACTGGAAGATCTGTGACTTTCCCCAATTAATATGAATGCCAGAGTGCTCTGCACAAGGAGTACTTGCTTTATGTAAATAATGGTGCCCATAATGGTGACAATAGACAATGTCATCATAATTAGATGTACCATCATACATTTGTTCACTATTGAAAACAGTATAATGCTCTAAGTAAGGAAGCATTTCATGTACTGTGTGAATGTGCCAATTATCAATGATAGTTCCAGGTGTAATATCATCCAATAAACAAATAGGAGATTCATAAGGTATTTGTAAAGTTTAAGTCTGTCCAAATATATCATAGGATACCTTATCCAAACATTTTCATTGGGAACTGGAACAGCTGAAATGTTCACCAGGGAACGGTATCTTCGCACTTTGTGTGATGAAGACTGGGGTTTCAAAACCTTGTTTACCAGTTCAACAGTAGAGTGCTCTGCGAGATAGTGTCCATTGAGAAGCAAGAATAAAACAGTCACAAAACCAATCCAAAGAAGAGGAAAAGTAATGAAACTGTAATCCAAATGTACATCCATGGAGGGATAAAGTATGTATTTTTGAGGCAAATGTAAAATTCACGTGGTCCCCTTTATGGAGGTGGATCTGAGTCTGACGAATCCGAAGAGAAGTCATCACAGTAGACAAAGTTGCCGAAGGCTGTTTGTACAAAGTAAGGAGGCTTGTGAAGTTGTGTAGAACTGGCAGATGACTGTAATGGCGGTATGTTGCGGTAGACACCATCATTTTCTGTTTGCAGAATTGAAATCTGGGTTTCCATCCATCATAATTGTATGACATTTGTTGATGTAACAGGAAGAAGTGATACTTTACTGTTAGCTGTCCGCAGCCAGAGAGAAGGCGCTTCACCGTAAGTCAAAGCTTGTAACCGGACTTCCTGTAGAGTAGTGAGAGGAGAAAGGTAACTACCCAGGAGCCCTTTTGGATTACTATGTAAAACAGGCTACATGATGTGGTTTGATGAGAACAATAGACACACATCTCTTCTGTTTGTTAACAGCAACGGGTGGTAAAAGTACAGTTATTGTACCTTCAACAGCCAGGACAGCCATTCTGTAGGATGGCCCAAATTCCTTCTTGTCCATAATTTTCTCAAGGACAAGATCCCTGATCTTTGGAATCCAACCAAGAGTTGTTGGTGCTTCCTTCAATTCACCAGTGGTGGAACGTTTCTCTTGGATGTTGCACTGAGCTTACCTGAGCTTGTTCAGGTCCTGTAAAACATCCATACATTCACTGATATCAAAAGGTGCTTCTGCTGCCACTGTTCTGAGACTGTCAAGATCTGGAACCCACATCTTAACCCTAAAAGGATCTCAAATAGAGCCTGACAACCCAGAGATGTTCTAGGCAAATTAATTAGGGCTCTCTGGACCACATACAGGTGGTGAACATAACTGTGACCTGAACCGAATACTCTAGCTGTTATAGACTGCTTTAAGTCCCGCTTCTTTCTCTCCACTACTGCGTTTCCATCTGTATGATAGGGGGAAGAGTACTGAACAGTCACACCCAATTTTTCCATAGTGTCTCTGTACGCCCTGGAGGTGATTGCTGGACCCTGATCCAAATGGAATGTGGCTACTGCATATGTCCCATGAAGACTTGTAAGCCATTTATAACAGTTTGAACGTCAGCCGATCACTGTAAACATACCTATAGGAATCAAGAGCAGGAATCCACTGATACAATGATGTACTTGTAAGACCCGTCTTAGTGTAAAGGTCCACAGTGGTCTAAATAGATAGAAGTCAGAGGCTTGTCAGACATCAATAGAGGTGTCTGCGGTGGCCAAGATATGGTGGGAATTTTTATCTGCTTTTTATTTTACTGCGCAATGGAGTTCTAGTGGAAGAAAGGAATCCAACCCAAAACATACTGTTCTCTATTATTGTAGAACACACACAAAAGTACATCACATATGTATAGAAAGACCAGAAGAAATCTTTCAAAGAAGTAAATTATATAGGAGAATGATTTTCTTAGCATGGGAACCAATTCTCACCCATGGATGACATGCTTCATTATTGATTTCCCTCCTCGCATCTGTACCGCAAGGTACCTGCTGTGGGATACAACTCTCCGAAGGAAAGAAGCAGAGGTGTTCTGTATTAGAGAATGGATGAGAATGAGATGTAAAAGTGAGGTGCAAAGTGCTAGATGCTATATGGTTTTTAACTAAAATAGTGAGGGAGTGATTAGGGTAAAACTGTCTCCTAGTAGGCGAAAAAACTCAAATTTATTCCAGAGACCCCAAAGGACATGATTGAGAAGCAGACCTAATGGGAGTCTGTAAAGAATCCTCCCTATAGTGTCATGTCAGCATGTTTCTTCCCTTAAGGGATCCCAACCGGGGTTCAGAGGCATTCATCAGGACCAAAGAAGACTATAATGTCACTCCGCAAATAGTTCTGTGTAAAGAAAACATATACAGGACTCATCATAGCAGGCCATATGACACAGACAAATGACCCACAGTGTCTCAATAACTGGTTCCACTGCTGTATGCAGAAACAAAACCAGATATTTACAAGCATTCATCAAATGATAACACAAAGGTGTATAGTGCAATGACTTTGTGAAGAAAAAAGTGAAACCTCCACCAACACACTCCATATTTAGTGTAAATTAGAGTAGGACTATTTCTTACCTGTGTTCAATTGTACTTTACTCTCTCTCAAGCCTCAAAGGCTGCTATTACGTAGGCCTGTTTTATAAAAGAGTATATACATTTGGTTAAAAGGAAGACATGTTAACAAATGATAACATCATTTAGTCTCATTAGTTTATCAGAATCAGTGTCTAATGTTCAAGGGTTCTTGTTTCTGGCATCCAAACAGGTCTGCAAGTTTATAACATCATATTATGTGCATTTAGAAGCTGTTTAATCTCAGCTAAATGAGTTTGCAGTAAACTTTGGCGCCCAAAGGGTCATGCCGGTATTTAACGTGGGGAATGTGAGTGTGGCTGCACTCATCTATGGAGGTGAAAGGTGGGGTCATGAGCCTCCATTTCAATCATATTGCGTGTATCACATGGAAGCACCACAGTATCAAAGGCAGTATAGGGTTCATAATGGAGTGGGGGAGCATCTAAATACCCTCGAGAATAGCATGCTCCCAATTACAGAAGCCGCTCCTCCATTTCGAAAACTCCAGGGAATGGTGCCTCTTAGTTAAGCTAGCCACTGGAGGTGGCGTTGCATAGAGAACACTCACAGCGGACTGCACTGTGCCGCCGTGAGTAAATGATTGACTCAAACCATGCTCCCTGGTCGCCACATACCTCAACAGTCCACTATGTGTGGCCACTCATCCAGCCAGCCAAGCGAAAGTGTGACCATCTCAAACAACTCGAACTTAAGATGGGGCAATCTGGTAATCAAACACAGGTGTGGCGGGTACAATGGAAACTGTAGTGCATCCACCCTATGCAACGTATTTAGCCTATTGCACGAACAAGTGCGTAATGACTCGAAAAGAACAACCAAGTAGAGTTGTAAGGTCTTTATTTCAGCTCCCACCAGCACGTCTCAACTTGGCAGGCTCGACATCAACGTCGCCTCCCAACGCCCAACTGTCACTTGTCCCGCGCGTCATAACAGACGGCACGGGACACACACTGTGGGCCTCGCGCCCTGGGCGCGAGGCAAGCTAGGCCACTACATATCTCCTTCCCTTAACACAGGAAAGGAAAGAGGCAAGAGAGAGGGAGAGAGAGAGAGAGAAAGAGAGAGAGAGAAAGAGAACTTAGGAAAAAAAACACAGAGAGGAAGAATAAATTATTGACGTATCTAACAGGAATATTGACTGCTCTGGTACTCCTCCTGACAGTAGAGGGACAAGGAGAAGAACTCTGAACACTGATATCACCCTGAAAGATGTTATGGGAAACATCTCTTGCAGAAGTGGAACTCTTAATGTCATTAAGAACATTTTTGACTTTCACCACCTTGTTAACATTCCACCAGTCTTTTCCTTTGACCCGGACAGCACTACCACACACTTTATCCACCACAACAGTTTGCGCAAACTTGGAATCACCTTTTTTTACAAAACCTTGTTTTTTAACTCTGACCCGGTCCCCCACAGCAAACTCTCTGTTTTTAACCCGCTTCCTTTCATCAAAGTATTCTTTTTGTTTAGCCTGGACTTTGGCACACCTGTTCCTTATTTTTTCATCCATTTCTTGGGGAGTGGAATTAGATCTAAACCACTTAGACATCCATGCAGGTCTAAATTCTGTACATGGTTTCCTACCTCTCAAAAGTTCGAAAGGAGACACTCCTGTAGAAGAATGGGGGGTGGTCCTATAGAACCACAACATCGTCCTGACACATTGGGGTACAGCCTTGTTGTGTTCTATTGCCCATTTGACACAGTCGCCTATAACTCTATTAAGTCTCTCCACTAAACCATTGGTTTGTGGATGGTAGAGTGAACTTTTGTAATGAGTGATTACAGATTCTTTAAGAAACTCTTCAACTTCAGTTGATACAAATTACACTCCATTATCAGAAATAATGCATTGGGGAAACTCTTCTCTCATAAATATTTCTTTCATGAAGTCAATGATTTCTCTAGAGTCAACCTTAGATACGAACTTGGCTTCCGGCCACTTAGTGTAATAGTCCACCATAACGATTGCAAATTTGCACTGTTGAGGTAGACTGTGGAAGGGTCCCAGCACATCTATGCCAAGTTTTTCCCACGGTCCCCCAGGAAGAGGAATGGGCGTGAGAGGGGAACTGACAGTGCGAAGACATTTGTCACTAGAAGAACAAACTGTGCATTCCTGAACCATCGCTTCAATGTCTCTGTCCATTTGTGGCCACCAAAAGTACTCTTTTACCCTGCGCTTGGTAAGTGTGGCTCCCAGATGTCCCTCATGAGCTTTGGCTAGAAGCGTGGATCTGATGTTCACTGGAGGAACAAGTTTATCCAGCCTGAATACCAGACCATCTTCAATCGAAAGGTCTTCACTTACTTTCACATAGGGTTGTAGAGTCACTTCCATATTTCTTTCCTTAGGCCACCCTTGGGTAATATACTTCTTAATCTCTCTTAACACCTCATCGCTAGCTAGAGCCTCCCTCCAACTTTCCTGTCCCACAGTACATACATTTGTCAATTCCACACTTGCTATGATATAATCTTCCATTTCATCATAACAACAATCATCAGCATGTCCTGACAGGTGGCTGCGGGCAAACGTGACAATGCATCAGCCCTCACATTTTTCCCACCAGCAATGTGTACTACTTCAAAGTTAAATTGTAAGAGTTTTGATGCAAGGCGTGCAATGCGTGGAGTAGCACCACGGCTGTTGGTATTTCCTAAAATAGCAACCAACGGTTTGTGGTCCGTTTGAAGTGTAAACTTACGCCCCCACAGATAATTTTTGAATTTCTCAATGCCCCACCAGCTTGCTAGTAGTTCCTTCTCGATAACAGAGTAATGAGACTCTGCCTCTCTGAGTACCCTGGATGCAAATCCTACAGTGTGTTCACATTGACCAACCATCTGTGTCAGGACCGCACCTAAGCCATAGCTGCTAGCATCCACAGTCAGAGTACATTGGACATCCTGTACAAAAGGTTTCAAGGCCTTGACAGTACTCAGTTGTTTCTTAATCCATTGGAAGGCAGTTTTGTATTCATCATCCCACACAAATTCACATTTGTCTTGTAGCAATTTCGATATGGGACGTATCTTTGTTGCATAGTCTTGAATAAAGCGGGCATAAAATTCAGTAAGACCTAGAAGAGATTTTACACCAGCTTTGTCTTTAGGTGCAGAAGCATCAACAATGGCTTGAACCAAGCTCGGCTTGGGTGTGACTCCTTCGCTTGAGATGGTGTGGCCTAGATATTCCACCTTGTCTTTAGAGAACTCACACTTGTCCCTTTTTAGGACCACACCATGTTCTTGGAAAATGGACAAAATTGCGCTAAGCACCTTGTCATGTTCTTGTTGATCTTTAGCAAAAAGCAGGACATCATCTTGGAATATGGCCACGTTTTTTATTCCCTTCAGCAGATTGACCATAATTCTCTGAAAGACAGAAGCTGCCGAAGCCAGGCCGAAAGGCATACGACAGAATTGGAATAGCCCTGATGGAGAGTTAAATGCGGTGAAATGGCGTGATTCCTTGTCAAGTTCGACTTGATGATATGCCGAAGCCAAATCAAGTTTGGTGAAGACTTTGGCACCAGCAACTACACCCAACATTTCCGAGATATTCGGAAGAGGATGCGAATCCACCCAAATCACTTTGTTTAGATTGCGCAGGTCAATGCAGATTCTAAGTTCGTTGTTTTTCTTCCGAGCTACCACCAAAGCCGAAGACCAATCCGACGATTCGATGGGTTCGATAACTCCTCTTTTCTGCATGGACAACAGTTATTTTTCCAAGTCTTCTCTTATGCTGAAGGGAATGCTTCTTATTTTGTGTTTGACAGGCTCTGCATCACTTCTTATTTTAATTTTGTGCTTGAAACCTTTGATTCTCCCCAATTCACCAGAAAATACTTTTGGGTATTTATTGAGCAATTCTTCAACATGTGATTGATCTCGCACAACCAATATCTGTTCCTTTGCTCCTGGACAAAGCATCATGCTGAACAAACCTTGATGGAACCATCCTAATATGTCTAGGCCATGCACGGCCACATATATTTACCCATATATGTGCCTATTTTTGAAGATCAGGATGTCTTCAAAGTATCCCAGTAGTTCTATGCTCCTCCCTTCATAGGATACAGGCTCACGGTCTGGCGGCTGCAGGGGTCTATTTCCCCATTTCTCCCTGAATAAGGATTCGTTGATCATTGTGATCCTTGTTCCTGAGTCTACCAGAAGCCTCAAATTCTTTTCACCTACACCAATAATTGCGTAGGGATCTACACAGTCACTCGGATCACCACTTTTTATGTTTCCTTCGTTGACCACCAAAACCATATCTCTAAGTTCATTGAGAGTTTCACTTTCACTGCCACTATTATCAATTACACATGCAACTTGTTAATTTTTTTTTTATGAGTCTGGCAGACCTTATCGAAACGCCCTAATTTTCCACACTTGCGACAAGTTGCGTTGCGTGCCGGACATGGTCTTCCACTTTTTGCATGAGCGGGATATCCACACCTGAAGCAGATGTCAGTTCTTTTGAAAAAATTATTCTGTGGATAATCTTTCTTTTTTTCAAAATTTTTCAAGCGCACTGGGGTGACCACCTCAGCACTTTTACCTTCCAACTCCTTGATAGAAGATTGTGAAGTTTCAATGCTCTTTGCTATACGGATGGACTCATCCAGGGATGGATTTTCCAAGGACAACAACTTTTGTCTTATTGTTTTATCTAGGCATTTACCAATGAACTGGTCACAAATTAATTGTTCGCTGAAGGTTTCAAACTCACACTCTGCCACCATCTTTCTCAAGGCAGTAATATACGTGTCAACATCCTCCTCTGTTTTCTGCGCTCTTTTAAAGAACTTATGTCTTGATACCACAATGCTGGGTTGTTTGTCATACCTCACTTTCAATTTCTTCACAGTGTCTTGGTATTCATCTGTTTCTTCTCCACCTTCACCTACCACATCCGGTAAATGTTTGAGAGTTTCCCTTCCTTCGAACCCCAGCGAGTGAAGTAGTAAGAACCTTTTTCTTTCAGCCCTGAATCTATGTGCACCAATTGCTCCCAAATAATTTTCAAACGCGTCAAACCATTTCCTCCAGGGCACTGGTGGCTCCCCTGGTGTTTCCAGAAAAGGTGGTGGAGGATGGATGGACTGCATCATTTTCCCTTAAATGGTGGCAATAAAATGGAAGTAAAACTAGCGAAAGATGATTCTTTTTTTTTCACTAACCAACCTTTTTTTCTCAAGATCACTAATAGTAATCTGGGCTGGGCAAATTCTTATTCTTTTCACCCTTGCGCCAAATCATAGAAGGCGCAAAGGAAATTATTTATTAAATGTTTCTCCTTGAGACGTGCTGTTTTTGTTAATAACATTTCCTTTTCCCAGATGCAGTTCGACTTTTGCCCCTGGGGTGTCTTCGTGGGATAAACCTTTAACCACAGGAACTCGGCCCAGTCTACAGACTTCTGCCGGTATATTCCCCTTTAAGATCAGGGAGGAAATTGTTTCCAAGCGAGCTCAGAGAGGATGGGCAATGAAGGCGGGACAGATCGCGTAAGGTACACGCCCACCACAGCGCGTCCCTCGACTCCTCACCTCAGCTTTGTTTCACACGGAAGCAAACCAACGGGAAAACAGCTCCCAGCCGCCTCTCTCCTCAGCCACGTCGCAGCCGATCACCAGGCAGCTCGTCTTAAATGCAGATCTCCCCACGCAGCTCCGCACCTCACTCGCTCGAAGTCAGCTCCTTCCTACGATGTTCCTTTTTGTAAGGTAATTATCCTCCGATTGTGGGTTCACTGTGGGAGCCGTCCTCGTCGCCAATTTCGAGTGTAATGACTCGAAAAGAACAACCAAGTAGAGTTGTAAGGTCTTTATTTCAGCTCCTACCAGCACGTCTCAACATGGCAGGCTCGACATCAACGTCGCCTCCCAACGCCCAACTGTTACTTGTCCCGCGCGTCATAACAGACGGCACGGGACACACACTGTGGGCCTCGCGCCCTGGGCGCGAGGCAAGCTAGGCCAAAAAGTGTCATGAATAAAATCATCTTGAAATACTACCTTCATGAGTGGACCTTCTTAACTACATATTTTGGCGACTAGGTGACGAAGAACCTACAGCTACAAGCAAATCTCAGGTACCTGATTTAAAAATGCACCTGGAGATGGCGCTAAACAATGAAAATACAGTGGCAGTAACCACAATTTACAGAAGAGGAGGTATCCACGAGAAGGAAATAACTGCAAAGAAGAAAAATGTGTTTGGTACACAGTACAATGAAGACAACTGCAATGAAGAAACAAGTAGTACAAAGAAAAGAAAAGAAGACAACAAGAAACAAGTAAGCACTAAGCACAACGCCTTTAAGCCCCACCAGTGGCCTCAGCATCGGCCAGCCCTAGCCCAGGCGTGCTGTGCTCTTCTTCTCTACTTTTCCTGGACTTTGGCTTTACCATCTCAGTCTGCTACAATGCCACGCACTTTCTACTATTTACAGACACCTGTTTGTTTCATTTTGATTTCAAACAGTGGTAAGATGTGGCTGTTGAACTATTTGCCTTCTCACTACATTTTGCTGTGTGATCTTGTGCACCTCCCGCCTATTCTGTGACCCTGTGCATATTCTTTTGAGCTACTTTTGCTGTGTATTTTCATGTTAGAGTGCTGAGGTGGCAACTTCTGCAATTCTTACAATTCACAATTCACCCCATGTTTCGCGCTGGTTTCAACTTTTACTTGCAATGTTTGTGTGCTTGGGAGACGCATATCTGCTGTACACTCTGAGAGACAACATCTGAGGTATTCACTCTTTAGACACTGTTCATGATTTTCACTATTAAGGTATGCCTAACTGTCTTTGATGTTGTTCAAGAGGTGTTCGTGAGGATCTCATTTTCTCCACTTTCTCTGAAGAAAATGTTTCGTGTGACTTTTCTTCCTCATCCCTTTGAATATGTGGCATTCACCTCCCTGCCTTCATTTCATCAGTTCCATCTTTTTGGGACATTGCCGGTGAGTCAGTCATCTCATATTGCATTTTTCTCTCACCTCAGACACGGAGTCTCTGACCTTCATTACTGCCGCATTTTGACAGTTTACGTGCGCGCGAAATTCTCCTCAGTCTGGATATCGTGTGCCTCCCTTCAGGATCCTTTATGACGTAAGACATTCCTCCGTGGCAGTAATGTCAAAGTTGAACAGTTTGGTGCTTGCACGTGCCGTGAGCCACCCAGCAGCACGTCATTTACGTGTGTCCATATTGCCTCTCTGCGACAGTAAACAGCTCGCAATGATCCTGGGCAATTGTTCATTGCAGGGAAAATGTTCTGTTACACAGTCATTACGGAGGAAATTGGTAATGTTAACACTCACATGAGTCTTATTAATCTAAATGAAAGATTTTGACTTTGTTTTTTTATTGTCAGTTTTGGGGACTTTTCAAAGAGTGCTGTTCCTACTCTGGCACATTCAAGGAACAAGGAAAAAGATGTTTAGCAGACATGCTTACATTCTATTGTGCCCGTGATTTTTGAGCTCACATAGTCTGGCAGATTCCTTTTGCAACTTGGAGAGCTTTTCACATTACAATGTCTGCTGTTTTTTGTTTACATCTGCAAGTCTGGGTAACATTTGTACTCCAGTTAGTGTCACAGGATGATGGTGACACACACACACACCTATTTACAAAAAAAGGTTTAAAAATTGTTTAGTGAAATATGATGGCACATTATCTTATATTGAAAGATGATAGCTATGGGTTCTAGCCCCATTAGCATCCTCAAAAAAAAAAATAAGAGGAACAAAACTGCATTATTTGCATTTTTTATTTATGTCAAAAGTTATTTCCCTACATAGGGGTGGGAATGGGTGTTCCCCCGTTTGCCCACATATATGTGCCTGTTCACATTATTTTTACCCTACAAAGGGATGGGAATGGGTTCTAGCCCCATTTGCCCATATACATTTGCCTACATAGGTAACATACGTATTTTAGCCTTACAAGGGCACCGTAGCTAGGGTCACAGCCCTTTCTACTTTTACACGACTACCCTCACACAGGTAACAGTGTTATGGGTTACAGTCCCATGTAAATTTACATTTTACCCTCACATAGGGCTTATTATGGGTCACAGTCCCATTTACATTTTACCCTCACACAGGGCTTAATATGGGTCACAGTCCCATTTACATTTTACCCTCACACAGGGCTTATTATGGGTTACAGTCCCATTTTAATTTACATGGTCACCCTACTTAGGGTAGGGTCACCCTACCATGGGTTTCAGTCCCATTTACAGTGCTCCTCACACTCTTACATAGGAGTAGAGGACGGTCATGGATTTTAGTCCTTATGACTGATATTGTCTATTTACATTTTGTAATTTTGCTGTTTTGAATAACGCAATGCTACATTTACATTGTATTTATTCTGTTTATTGAAACAGAGAGAAGTTGTAGTCATCCTGTATGTATCTACTTTGCCTCTTCTCTGTTTTCCTATTCATCCAGCTTTCCTCGTGGTGTCATTCTCTTTGTCATCCCTGGTTTCTGGATTTACTTTTCTTGTTGTCTCTCCGGCCTACTTTTGTTCCTTCTTTGATTCTTTTCTTCCCTGTTCTGGAGGAAATCTGTTACCTCATTTTCCTGTGTCTGTGTGGAGGCTGGTGTCCATTCTGCATTGTGCTTAGTGCTTACTTGTTTCTTGATGTCTTCTTTTCTTTTCTTTGAAGTTCTTTTTCATTTTTTTTTTATATTTTCCATTGATAATGTCAACCATTAATAGACTGTACCAGAGTCGCACGGGAGCTTTCGTATTTTCCACCCTCCCACTATATAAGAAAAGAAAATGCTCTAGACTTCACTCACCGAGCCACTGTGGGTCGTGTTCTCTTTCCAGGAAATTAACATGAAGAAATATCTCCTGCATAGCTTTATTCAGGATGTTCTCGCTTCAATTGTGTTTCTCTGGAAACATTTTCCTTTTATTTATTTTTCTTTGCCCTGCACTCAGCCGCCGTGAGTAAATGATTGACTCAAACCATGCTCCCTGGTCGCCACATACCTCAACAGTCCACTATGTGTGGCCACTCATCCATCCAGCCCAGCGAAAGTGTGACCATCTCAAACAACTCGAACTTAAGGTGGGGCAATCTTGTAATCAAACACAGGTGTGGCGGATACAATGGAAACAGTAGTGCATCCACCCTCTGCAACGTATTTAGCCTATTGCACGAACAAGTGGCTCTAGAGAATGAAGTACTCATATTTGTGCCATCAAAAGCAGACTATTGATGTTAGTGTAGCATGCGGAGATGTGCTCAGTATTGATAAGGACAGATTAATTATCATTACTGTGTTTATTTATTGTAGTTTACACTTGGAGAGTATTTATAATAGTTGAGCATACAACCGTCAACTATACCTCTAGTTAGCAGAGCATTTTATGGCTGAATCCTGAAAAGAACAAGAAGCATTTATATTAGTATCCTGATACCTATCAGGCATTTTAATTGTATCACAGTTGCACAGATTGTAGCATTTGTCTGAGGACTCCTGTCGAGGAGATCCGCTCCGTGCGTTACGTCGTTTCTTTATTTTTTCTTATTATCCCATTTCTTTTTAGAAGACTCGATTACCTGCTTCACGTTATACTTTTCTCTGTGCCCTAGAGAACTCTTACTTGGTGGGTCCCCCTTCAACATGCCATTCAGAAAGCTCTGGCAGGTCACCAAAGGTAGCAATGCCCTCCTCAGTAGACTTTGGGGCAGCCACCACAGGTGCCCCACATCTCATTGGAAGACATTCAGGGGCTAGTTTCCCATGCCCTCTGCCTTTCCCCTTCTTAGCAGCTGGCTGGGCCATTTTTCCAGGCTCAAGCCCTTTTTTACTCCTATCCTGGACAGTCTTGGACCTTGTTGTAACACAGATCCACTTAGGTAACCCCAACATCTCCCTTAGTCTGTGGTTTACTAGGGCTGGCTCCCAAATTAATTCTACCTATTGAAGCAAAGGTTTCCTCGATAATTTTAGGTAATTCGCTCTCCTGGTCTTCAGGAGCAACATGCTTCAGTCACTGGAATATAGCCACCGCTGCTGCTTCCCCTTTTATATTACTCAGCATTATTGCGTAAACAGTGGCAAAATTGGCCATCAGTTTCATCCCCAAATTCAGAGCAGCACGAGAATGGTAATGAAAATGAACAACTCAACCATTGTGCTGTTACATGGATTATATGCTCACATATAAGTACTATTATATTTTGTGCTCCTACCCAGTGCTGCCTAACCCAGTGTGGCTAGTGTGGGCCAATCTGCCACAATACCAGCAGGGTGATCTAACTCCTCCATTACCTGTGGGTGTCATCAGAGAGGCTGTCTTGGTGGAGAGCTGAGCATTATCCCTTGCAGGAGGTAAACAGGAATCAGCTGGGCTGGAATTCTGGCATGGGGCAACCTCAGCAGTTTCAGCAAAATGCTCTTCTACCTTAACCAAGGAGAGATGTTGTTTATGTAATAAACTTCACCCATTTAATCATGCTGAAGCCCCAGTCAAGCCGCTATTGTTGATTTTTCATGATAGCTCTGTCGCCGAGCAGATAATAACAAACAACAGCATTTTGCGCGGTGTACAGAATGTTCAAGTCACGCAATAATATGCCCATAAAAAATTATAAATGTAAGCAAAGTCATTTCAAGGAATATTATCCTGCAGAGGCACACAAGCAAATGTGTGTCAAATTTCAGCAGTTAAAAAAAGATGGAAAGTGGAAAACGTGACCATTTAAAAATGGTGGTGTACCTACTCAGGCCTAATGTGACCAAAGACAACCCACACTTTATACCCAGGTTGCAAGACCATAGTGGTAGATATTTGATCATACAATGTTCCATTACATCCTGCTCCTGACTGGCTTCTAAGTTGTCTGAAGCTTACATTCACTACTTAGCCATTTGGCTTCTAAATACCAGCATTTAGCTCACCACATCTTGGCAACTTTTCCTAAGGGATGGTTCCCACCCTTCTTTCACCAAACTCAGAGGTCCTCTGAAAGGGTGTCCATAGAGAAACTCGAAGGGGCTGAAGCTCACTCCCTTCTATGGCACCTCCCTTTATGCAAACAGAAGGAATGAAAGGAAGATGTCTCACTTACTCCTCAGGGCCTCTGGCAGGCCTCTACCATGCCCTTTAGGGTCTTGTTGAATCTTTCAACAAGTCCATTGGTATGTAGTTGAGAATTTGTAGGTTACCTAAAACTCTTTCCACATTTACTGCATATAAGCAGATATTAAGTTGCTACCCCTGTCAAACACCACTGTAAAAAAACACATCAGGGCCTTTGCCACTGCAGGTGTAGTCATGGTCCTCAGAGGGATTGCCTCTGTGTATCTAGTTTTTAGAAAAAGAGATGCCGGCCCTGCAATTTATTTCATATAGCTACTTAGTTGGAGCAACAAACCAAACTTATTTTTGATTTGTATGGTCTGATTTATTTAAACCATTCACTTTTCTTCTATAAATCTCATTAGCTTAAAGCATAAATTGCATGAGAAAAACACTACATTTACACTACATTTACACAATATAACATATACATATTTCTTACCACAATAAACAGAAAAACATTCCTTCATTCAATGTACATATAAAAATTCATGAATACGAGAAGCATTAATCTTTAGGTGAAAATAAATGTTGAAAGTGAAGCTAATCACAGAAAGGAAAAGGGGAAACAAATTGACTATAACAAATACAGATTTCGCAATAATCTGGTTGATACACCGATCAATTAGTTCCTTCCTGCTTTTGCCGACGCGTTTCAAACTTGCTTTTTCATTATACAAGTTCTCATCAGGGCTTTCTCGTTTTAATCCTCTGTAAATTATGTACAAAGAAAATGAGTCAGATATTTTACTCCTCATTTTCATCCCCTATTTACATTGCCCTCTACTATAGATTCAAAAAATACCTTTTTTGGGGGGTAGACGGCGGGTTTCCAAAGTTCAAGTATTCTTTTTAGGTCAAAATGGGTGATTTCTAAAAAATGGCAATAATCTCAATTAGAACATTGGCCTGAATAATACAGCCATTGCCTGTACTGCCAGAAGCACTCTTGGAAAATACCTGTGAATTGTAGGTCTATCACTTGACTAGATCGCTCAGCACCCCGGGAGCGCGCAGTTCAAAATTTAATCCCAGCCGCCGGGCCGGCGGTGGTCCTATCTTTGTACCTAAAAGGAGGGTCAGAGTGACTGAACTGTACGTGTGTTTTTCTCAAAGTCAAACAACACAAACCGGCGCCGGGTGCATACCTTTTCCTCGGCGCTCGGTGTTTTCTCTGCGGCTTCCCCTTTAGTTTGAAGACCTTTGGCGTGTCTGTACGATTCTAGAATAATGAACAGGACAGTTAGCGGCCGCTATACTGTTCTGCAGTCATTTAAGGACCGCCCTGTGTCGTTTCGCTTACCTCAGAAACTCGCAATGCTGTCACTTGCTCTCAAAAAACGGCAATCCGCATCAGTCGGAAGACTCATTCGGCCAGAAAGTCACCATATTTAAAGAACCACGTGATAGATTGTAAGTCACGTGATTAGCCGGAGTTTATGGGATATGTAGTCCCTTCACCTTAATGCGAGTGTTGCTGTGTTTAGACACATTGATTTAATTATTGGTGTTCGGGCAAAAGCGGTAACTTGCCACAAGAATGATTCAGGTTACAAGGGGGAGCTACTCCAGATTACACTGGCGGAGCACTGAACAGTCATGCAGGTGGTGAACCATTTATATTCTTGAAATTTCAGAAATCGAATTTAAGCCAGTTTGTAGGCTATTGAATCGTAATATTAAATATGCCTCTTTCCTCAGTAAGACATCATCTACATCTTTGGCATGTTTGGCTTGGGTCATTGTATAGAGGACCGTCCACTTGAAATCAGTCTCAGTGTGCCCTCTGTCAATAAAGTGTTGAACCATTGGAGCGGTCAGCACTTTGGTTTTTATTCTTGACCTATGTTGTGTTATGCGGGTATTTACCTGCTGATTGGTTTTCCCAATATATAGTTTTCCGCAGCCGCAGATAATTGCATACACGACATTGCGTGTCCTGCAGTTCGAGAACCCTTGGTTCTTCCACCTCACATTTTTATGCTGGAATTCACTGCCCTCAATTGTTGTATCACATGAAACGCAGTTTCCGCACCGATGGTGCCCTTCGATAGGCTTAAGGCCCCATATTGAAAGTAGGTCATGTTTGGGTTTCTCAATAGTGACATCTGCACGCACTATTTGTTGTCCAATACTGCGGGTTTTTTTGTAAGCGAAAATCGGTCTGGGAAAAGGACATTCTAGTCCCTCCAATAGGTGCCAGTTTTTCAATATAGTTTGTCTGATTTTATGAGTATGAGGGCCAAACGTTGTTACACAAACCAGTGTGTCCAGTTCTGTTTTTTGCCTTGTTTTGTAGTAAACACTCCCTTGGGGTGTAACGTGCTCTTTTATAGGCGTGTTTTAACAACTTCCTGGGGTAACCTCTGGTTTTCATTTCCTCACAAAACGTTTGTGCATGTGAGTCATAGTCCACTAGCTCGTTGAATCTTTCAACAAGTCCATTGGTATGTAGTTGAGAATTTGTAGGTTACCTAAAACTCTTTCCACATTGACTGCATATAAGCAGATATTAAGTTGTTACCCCTGTCAAACACCACTGTAAAAAAAACACATCAGGGCCTTTGCCACTGCAGGTGTAGTCATGGTCCTCAGAGGGATTGCCTCTGTGTATCTAGTGGCATCATCCACTAGATCCAGGATAAACCCGCTTCCTGAAGCAGTCTAGGGGTCCATAGGCCCTACAATGCTGATGCCCTCACTCTCAAAGGAAGTGTCAATGACAGGCAAGGGATTAAGGGGCATTAAGCATCTGCCCTGTCTTCACACTTGCCTGGCAGGTCACACAAGCCCTAAAGAATGCTCCTATGCCAATAGACGTGGGGAAAAAGTCTTGCAAAGGTCTTGTCTTGGCCCAGGTGACCTGCTAGGAGAATGTCGTGAGCGAGCTCCAGTAGGAAGGCCCTGTAGAATTGGAAAACCACCCAGGCCCTCGTTGTCCAATGCACAGCAGCCTTAGGTTTACTGTTAAGGAGGTTAACTTCCCAGTAAATGTGATGCCTAACAGAGGATCACCTGCTGCTTGGACTTCAGCCAGTTGATCATGCCTCAAGGGTTGGGCACTCCATCTGTGCCCTAGAGAACTCTTTCTTGGTGGGTCCCCCTTCAACATGCCATTCAGAAAGCTCTGGCAGGTCACCAAAGGTAGCAATGCCCTCCTCATTAGACTTTGGGGCAGCCACCACAGGTGCCCCACATCTCATTGGAATACATTCAGGGGCTAGTTTCCCATGCCCTCTGCCTTTCCCCTTCTTAGCAGCTGCCTAGACCATTTTTCCAGGCTCAAGCCCTTTTTGACTCCCATCCTGGACAGTCTTGGACCTTGTTGTAGCACAGATCTACTCAGGTAACCCCAGCATCTCCCACATGAGCCTTGAGCTCCACTCCCTTTCAGGAAGTGTGCTCAAGGTCATTACTATGCAGACAGTTCATAAGCAAGGCAGGGCTCATTGCAACTTTCAGAAGACCTGACCTCCCATCCCACTCGAATGGAACAAAGGCCACTGGGTAGTGACCCTCTCTATTGTCAGCTACCAGAACATGGTGGAATGCATTGGGAATCACCTGCTCTGTGGACACCAGCTCACTCCTTACTATAGTCATGCTGGCACCTGTGTCCCTCAGAGCCTCAACACCTTGCCCATTGCCATTGATAGTGACCCATTGCCTATACTTTGTAGTAATAGAGGGTACCTGGATCTTAGGAACGGTCTCACTGTCACCCAGGCACACTATGGTGACCCCACTAACCCCCCCCCATTAACTGGGACAAACTCCTCCCCAAGCACTATACTCGCCACTCCTGGATCCATTTCTCCAATGGGAGGTTGTGCTCCTTTAAGAAGCTTGGGCTCCCCTGTGTAGTGTTCAACCTTGAAGCACACATAGCACTTGAGGGCTTTGGGCTTCTGACTTTTGTCAGGGTAGTTTTTTTTTTTGTAGCCAGATTAGGAAAGAGATCCTTTCCCCGGTGAGTTGTTTTGGGGGCCTTGAGGAAACTCCTTGTTTTTATGCCCCACACCTTTTTAGGTCTCGTGACCTTAAATGCGCGCAAGCGCATTGAGGAACGAGAATTCAAGTGCTCAAAATGCTCATGAAACCACCAGCTTTTTGCTGGAGTTTTCATGCAGTTCATGTGAACCACGTGTTCAAACATGAACGCGCATCAGCCTCCCTCCATTTGCCGCACAGCACATCAAAGGGCTTCGCCCAGCGTGCGCTCTGCGGCTTCTCGGCTTCTCCTCCCCTAACTTCCTTGCATTTCTCCTCCCCCTCCCCAGCCAGCTTCCCCCAGGCCGTGTTCCCTCATCCCTCGCACCCCCTCCTCCTTCAGCTTATCACATTCTTCAAACTAAAAATGCGTCCCCGCTTGTAGCATGCAGGGGCCTAAAGTGATTGCATTAACCAAACTAGTTTTCCTACCCAATTTTTTTTCCCCGACAGATAAAGGTAAGTTGCATTTATATTTTCCATTTAAGGTATGTGCGTTGTATTGTGTATGTCTGTACGTAAACATCTACCAAAATCCCCCAGGATCAGAGTTCACTTACTTTTATTTATGCACTTTGACTGCTGCCCAGATCAGTGATGAGTGCTTGGCAAAGAATAAATAGTAATAATAAAATACATTTTCATGCAGATTTTAATAATGCTAATCAGTAAGTGGCCACATCAAAGGCTCTGTGCCACTTTCACCCACACAGCAACACTTACAGACACGCAACGCCACTCACACCCACGCAAGCCAGCTATCATCCACGCAACACCACACTCACCCACGCAACGCCACTCACCCAAACAACACCACTCACACACGCAACGCAACTCATCCCCGCAACCCCACTCATCCACGCAACCCCACTCATTGACGCAACGCCACTCATCCACGCAATGCCACTCACCCACGCAACGCCACTCACACACGCAACGCCACTCACACACGCAACGCCACTCACACACGCAACGCCACTCACACATGCAACGCCACTCACACATGCAACGCCACTCACACATGCAACACCACTCACACACGCAACGCCACTCACACACGCAACGCCACTCACACACGCAACGCCACTCACACACGCAACGCCACTCACACACTCAACGCCACTCACACACTCAACGCCACTCACACACGCAACGCCACTCACACACGCAACGCAACTCACTCAAAGCCACTCACACACATGCAGTGCCACTTTCACCCACACTGTGCAGTGCACAATAGGTCTCGCAGTAGGAAAGTTGGAGCTATTGGTTTTGTAAATGACAAAGCCCTTTATGTTTTTAAAATGAAAACAAAAATAAAAGGCATTGTTATTTGCAATTGTAATAGCTCCAACTTTCCTACTGCGAGACATATTGGCAACGCCAGTGCTTGATAGATGAGCGTCAGCTTTTTTCTTAGTCTTCAATAAATTCGAAATAAATCAACGTGTGAAATACACTCAGGTTATTTACACTTTGTGTGCGAGCTAGTCATACGCACCAGCTTTAGCTTTACAATAAATTGTGCAAACAAATCCAGTGTCCATATAAAAGCCAAGAGGAACAAGCATTGGCATGGCCAATAGGTCTCGCATTTGGGACCTTATAAGTATTTAGTTATGCAGCACAATATCCCTGGTGCAACAACATCAACTGTTGCGTTGCTAAACACTTATAAGGTCCCAGACTCGAGACCTATTGGCTATGCTAATGCTTGTTATTTCAGTATTAATTATTTAAAAAAATTAAAAGCCATTTGTATTTGTTAGATGAATACATCTAAGTCACGTACATACAAAACATGTTGCATTACAAATGCTATAGGTGTCACATTTGAAAAAGTTTAAAGTATTGGCATTGTAAATGACAAAGCTATTAATTTGGCTATTTTCAAGACCAACACATTAAAAAAAATTGTCATTTACGAAACCAATAGCTAAAACTTTTCTAATGCGAGACCTATTGCATTTCCAATGCTTGTTGCTGATGGGACCCCCGACCACCCTTTTGGGAGTCCCCCCAGATACCTTCTTGGGCACTTTGGTGCGGACCGAGATACTGGCCTCCTCAGCAAGCATACTGGGGTCAGAAAGCTTACTATCAACTAGGTGTTGGCGCATCTCTGTAAAGCAAGTACATATTTCTTGTGTCAGCCTAAATTTACTGACCAAGATGGCCTTCATTGCAGTGTAGCATGTCTGGTCCCCACCTCTCCTGTGAGTTGTGTGTCTCTCTCCACTGTGGGCATGTGCCTCTATAAACTACCACCTCAGGACTCCTCTGGGACAGAGTCACAATAAATGCTGCAGGCCCACAAGCAGAATTTAATTTACAGACCCTGGTTATACAGTATACTGCTCTGCAGGGGACTGATAAGTAAATTAACTATACCAATTCTGTATAGCACAATGTTATCATGTTTAGGGAGACGCACATGCCGTTTAGCATTGGTCTGCAGTAGTAAAGTTCTCCAAGTCTTAAGGCCAACAAAAAGATACACCAAAAAGAGGAGGTAAGCAGGCAAAAATGTTTGGAGGAAGACCACCTTTAGGATGACTGGTATTACACTTATTAACCAATTAACCCTCTTATCTGGATTCCAAAATCATGGTTCTCCGAGGTTAGACTTGTATTCCAGTTCCAGAATCTGTGGTGAGATTTTGTGATTATCATCTTCTGAAAATTTTACTGGAAGGTAAGACAAGTTGGCTCAAACACAGTGATTTGTGCGCACTTGAACCCAGGGCTCCAAGGAAACAAGTAGAAGGCAGGGATATTTATCAAACAAAGTACATTGTATTTTTTACCTTGCACTTTTGCCTCATTGACCACAGTTGCAAACAATCACTATAGAGAAACCTTGTAGCCAGTTCAAGCATTAGAGATCCGGAATGCAAGTAGCCGAGCCAATGTATCGGCTCTCCCATGGACTAACATTATTAATGTGCTCCATATTATATGGTTTTATAGCACCTGATCTGTGAGTGCCATAAATATGTTTGTTGCCGTATCTTAAGTAGGAGCTAAGACCTGTCATCTGTATCCTGATTTTTAATTGCTCCTCTCTCTATGTCAATAAATCTTTTTTAGGTCTCGCCTGGTGATGTGGCGCAAAGCGCTGTCGCCAATGA
The DNA here is from genome assembly GCF_964261635.1 of Lissotriton helveticus. Classification (NCBI taxonomy): domain Eukaryota; kingdom Metazoa; phylum Chordata; class Amphibia; order Caudata; family Salamandridae; genus Lissotriton; species Lissotriton helveticus. The sequence goes on along the minus strand of NC_136071.1, from coordinate 536,540,548 downwards.
TACCTTTTGTCGCTGACTTGCCTCTCATGGGAGACAGGAGATGGGCACGCGCATGCCGGACTGGAAATGTGAACGCGCGCATTCACCATGTGCAGTCACGCGCTGTGCACATCTCCTGTCTCCCTTAATGCGGGGTGGCACACACTCACCGGGCTGACTCAGGACTCCCCTGCTGCTCTTGAGGAGTCCCTGCTCACCGGGCTCTTTCTCTCATCAGCGGGGCAGGCTCAGCAGCAGGCAGGGCTCTCCGCATGCACGGGAGCCCCGCTGGCTCACACGCTTTCTTTTTCCGGCTGGCTTCACAGACACAGGAGCGCGGGGTAGGCGCCAGTCTGCTTCCTGTTTTCTTGCGGCCTCGCCCACGTCCCAACACAGGTTGCCTGGCTTCCTGTCCGAGCCGGGCTGCGGCGATGATTTCCTTAATACGGCGGCTGCAATACGGTATAGGCTCCCGTTCCAAATTAAACATAATAGCGGGGTGGGCACCCGCTTTTTCAACAAGCACCACTGCAAACTGCAGCTCGTACACTCTGAAGGTACAGATGAAAACAGAGTTATTTTAAGCAACATTTGAAAATGTGTTTACTGCACTTTAGTATTTTTCTATCTGTGCCCCCTACCTCTCTCCCAGAGGCACTCCCAGGTCCCACCCATCTCTAGCTGCTCTTAGTTCTAATTTATTTTGAATGTGGGTGATGTGAGTGTACTACAGACATTTTACAGAGAAATATGTTCATGTTTTATACAACATCCATAAAAAGTTCTTTAGACTAATACAGGACCTCGCATATGAAAAATGGGATGGTGTCGCCGAGATTATCTGAAGTAAGGTTAGTGAGCTGCTACTGTATTACAATATTGAAAACACAGCAGTGTCTGTAAACACATTCAGTGTGTATGTGCAGTGTGAGTAACCTGGCCGAGGAGGGCATGAAAGAGCTTAAATGGATCATTAATTCAAAGCTGTTTCGAACAGGGGCCCCCAAAATACGTTTGGCCCAGGGCCCCCAAAATCATTAAGATGTCTCAGCTGTAAGTGCTCCTTTTTGTTCTCACACATGGGTGCTGTTCGCTGGCTCTTATGCTTCTCATCCCACCCTGCGCTTCATGTTTTTCTCTTCGTCCTTTGTTTCCCTGTGTTGCTCTCTCCCTCGTGCACATTTCTTCTCCTCCTTGATGGTCCGGCCTTTGTCAGCCGACTCATGCTGTCCTTTTTTCCAGTTTGAGCTTTCGCACAGAAAAAAGATTTTTTTTTTTAATTTGCTGATCTCAGCGGCATCCACCATCTTGCATCGGTAAATAAAAAAATAAAGCAAAAGGCGCCTGCATCATTCTGCTGGCACGTGCATGTGTAGTCATGCATGTGCGCCAGCGGTATGATGCAACTGCCATCATGCCTTTTTCAAAAAAGTTTTCATGAACGTGACACATAATTGGCAAAAAAGCATTTTGCTTTTTCCTCAACGCTGTAGAACATTGCCAAAAGGCACTGGAAAAGCCAATAAGTAAGGCAAGCCCGTCGGGGTTAGGAAATACTTGTTTTCCATTTGAAGTCTTGACCTGGTGAAGAGCTGCAATGTTATGTTATTGGCAGTTGAACATGCGCTTCTGTAAACATCTTGGTCCATGACCCCAGAAGTCTTATGTTCGGCGCAAATGACTTTAAAGTCTTTGCATCATCTAGGAGACACTGGAATGCTTTCATCATTGGGTTGATTTAGTTGTGCTTCCTCTCCAGCACATTCCTCTGTTCTTCTTTGCTGTATGTTGTGATTTACAGTGTCAAAAGCGCTGAGAGATCCCGCTAAACGTGGCTGATTTCCTATTAGCATTCAAGGATACAGAGTTAATCTCTAATATTAGTGCGGAATGTGTGCCCCTCACAAGCCTGGAATCAGACCATTATTCCTGCAGGATGTGCTTTAGTTTTATGTTTTCTTAGAGCGGTCGTGTGGTTTCCATTTCCATTATCTTGCTGAGGCAAGGTGGATGAAAAACGGCTTTTACTTCACCTTAGAAAGGCTTGATGGAAAACAAATCCGGGAAGGGCACTGGAAGACATTCATTTCCCTACTGCCCTGCCTCTCCCCATATTTAATAGTCACATTCTCTGGGGTAGACTGAGGACACTTACAATGGCGGGGTGCCTCCACCTGCTGCATGTCCTATCATAAAACAAACACTTTATTTCAAGCAAAGAGTAATAATCATGGATTTATTTATCCCAAAAGAGGCTGCCTAAGCTGTGGGGGAATGGAGTCATGCAATGATAGAACAATAGGCACCTGTTAACTGGCAGTTAGATATTGGCATTGAAAATGCCTTTTATTTATTTGCATCCGTGCGTAAACAAGCACTTTGGACTTATAGTCCATGATTATGAGAAGCAAGGCTGGCAGTCTCTTTTACTGCCAGCCTTGCTCATCGTAAGCAAGGACTATGCGTTCAAAGTGCGCGTTTTTGCACCGATTGCAGGTTTTAAAAACAAATGACTAAAAGGCATTGTCATTTACAATGCCAATAGCTCAAACTTTAATAATGCGAGACATATTACATTGTAAATGCTTGTTTTAATAAGATATAGCTCAGACTTGAAATAGACTTTATTGAATGCAACTGTGTTATACATCTGAATTCCAAATCCTCTACCACCTCCAGAAGTAGGCCTAGCCTGTTTCCGTCACTGGCCTTAAAGAACAGAGTGTAAGAGAGTAACTTTGTTATCCAAATACAGTGCAACAGTACTCAAAGCCCCAGGATGCCAGAGATAAAGGACATACTTAACTGTAGACACCTGATCACTAGAAACACCACAGTACCTCAGTGATGCAAGTACAGACTTCTAGTTGAAATGTGTCGCCACTCACATTCTTAGTAATAAGACAACTTTCATCCATTTTATTTGTTTGATGCAGAAAATTAGCTTTGTTCTAAAACCTATTTCAGGGTGCTTCAATTTATAGCACTTAAACAATTTTACTGGTCTCTGACATGGTCTGTCCTTCATTAAAATAATCGTGTCACATTATTTTAATGACTTAGGGGCATATTAGCAAGAATATCGTTAAAATTATCGCTGTTTTAGTGGCAGGAAACTGCCGCTAAAACGGCGATAATGGGCTTGCTAATATGCGTTATAGAATTCCAATAGAAGCCCAGGTTAGATGTGCAGGACATCTAACCTGGGCTTCTATTGGAATTCTAAAATGCACATTAGCAAGCCCATTATCGCTGTTTTAGCGGCAGTTTCCTGCTGCTAAAACGGCGATAATTGTAATGAGGTTCTTGCTAATATGCCCCTTAGTTTTTGTTTGAGGATTACAACTCACAACAAACATGTGATGATATGGTCTCAGAGTGCCTATAGCACTTTTGACAAAATTGTTTATTTTGCACCAGTTGGTCTAAAAAGAAGCTATACAGAGTACCAAAAATAAAGAGGGGGTCCAATTTCAAACCCAGTTGGCCCTGAGGAATGCGGAAATAAATGGTTGTTTGGACGGTTATGGTCATTTGAGGGGCTTTCTTCACTTAACCTAGAAAGTCATCTTAACCTAGAGGTTATCTTGACATATACGTTGCAAACACAACACATTCAGCAGGTGAATCTAAAAGAAGGCTTCTAAAAGGTCTTTAGGGGTACAAGTTATTGGACCAACATAGATTATATAAATCAATATTACATATGTGTGTGGGAGTTTTCAAAAAGCCACCAGACCTCTTCCTCAGACACAAATTCATTCAATTTTCAAGAATTTGCACTTAATGTCAACAAGAAAAGGTAGGATTAAAGGGGAAGATTTGGAAGAGGGAGCACGGGTCGTCATTAGTAAAGGTAAGTAGACATTAGGGAATGTTTGTTAGATAGTTCGCCTATCAAGTAGGCCTACAGCTCTGTGGAAAGTGATTGTACATATATGTGTATGGGTGTAAAAGAGGTAAACAAGTTTGTGTTTTGTAGTTATTTGTGTTGAAAATTTTTGCAAAAGAAAATTTAAATGGCCTTACTGCGAGTGGGTTTGCAGGCTTTTAGCACTATCTATTGGTTATATACTTTATCCACTTGTGGCATAAAGTGGTTTGAAACAACAGGGTGTAAAAGACACATGGTCACTTGGGTGCCTAATGTACTATGAAGTAGTATTACAAATTAAGCCCAGCGATTTTTTGACTCACAAATTATATTAATCTTTTACATGGGCCCCAATGTTTGTGACAAGATCTCACCTGAGTTTCCGCAGCAACGTCAAGGAACTGAAGACTGATCCACAACTTCTCCCTATCACCTATGACACCAGACCTAGTCTAGACAACAGAGGTAACACAGGGAAGAAGGGAGACAAAACAAGGTAAAAAGGAAGAGATCCTTTGTCGTGAACAGCAAGCAGAGAGCTTCAACGAAGCCATTGTAAATACAGTTATCAAGGAATAACTCAAAGCTGTAGGGAAAAAAAGGAGACATTCTTTAGAAAACAACCAACCCTACTAACACTTCGATTTCTACATAAAAACCTCTTGTACCTTAAAACTCCCTTCTTCTGTTATGGGTGCTACGCAATTTATCATGGCACTTGAATTGTACAGCTGTAAAGATAAAGGAATAGTTGTTGAGTAAACAAAAAGATAATTGAGGCTTTCCTAATTGGTGCACTAGTTCAATTCACTTGCCCACCTATACATTACATGTTGAGAGGAGGTGAAAATGTATACAAAATAATCTTCTTTTTCTTTAGCTCTCTCTTGTAAGGAATCCTAATTTCTTTACTGAAGGAGAAGACTGCTACCCAAAACTCTAGGCCTCTTCATTAAATCAAGTGAGTAAACAATAAGAAGAAAAAAATGTAGCGCAAAGCGCTATTACCGTAACCACGGTAAGCCAAAGCACAAGTTAACACATAAAGGCAGCGCAAGAGCGCTGTTACCATTTCCAGCAGTGGAATAAGTAAAGTCTTTGTCTTTCTTTCATCTTTCTTGCAGGAACCTGAATGCGGGGAATGGCAGGAACCCAGGACGCGAGGGCGAGCATGCGGTAATGGCAGGAGAGTAGGGGTTGCGACGGCATCCGACTGAGAGCTGGAGCTGAATGCTGAAATGCCTCAGGAAATGTGAGGCGCGGCGACACCCGACGCGGAGACCGAGAACTGTATGCTGGGACGCCACGGGGGAGGAGAGGTGTGGCGGCACTCGACACGGCGACCCGGAGCCAGGAGTTACTGGAGGGATGTACGGATGGGTTGTAAACAGGAAGCAGGAAACCAGAAACAGGAACACGAAGCATCGTACTACGCAGGGGGCAGGCATTTTAATTCACCTGACTTCCCCCTGCGCCTGCGCATACGTAGATGGAGGCCATCTTGGTAGTTCCAACAATCATGACAGTTCGTCCCTGTACGGCCCTGCATGAAAGCATAGAGTGTTTTAATTCTCACTCCACCAGGTGACATCTTCCCTTTCTCTCTCCTGCCCTCCTGACCTCCCACCCCACACAGGACTCCTACAGACTTTTACCACCTGACCAGAGCAGGTTGTAAATGGCCACATTCAACCCCAAAGAATATGGAGTACCATGTGGGGTAAATCCAGTTCTGCTCAGTTATTCCCCATACCTCATAGATTAACAGTACTGGCTAGGTGTTACCAGATGGTATGGGTATTTACGGGTGCAGAGTTTTCACCCTGCCAGCACGCGGCACCTCATAAGCAGGGCCTTGTTCTTGATAGTCTATCTAGCTGTAGACCCCATATAGTCAATGCAGCAGCTGATGGTTTCATAGAGGGTGGTTCACCAAAATGCTATGCAGAGCAAATGTGACATTACGCACCCTTTAACTCAAAATGTCATGCAGGATTAACCATTTATTATACTCCTAGCTCTTAATTCCTTCTGAGGCACAAGGATGTGCCCATATAGTGAAAACTACAACATATAAAGTGGGATCTGCGTGCCATGTTTGCCTTTTCTTCAAGCCACTGCTCTGCACTGGTTAGCCTGACTAAATGAATAGCTAATCCCACATGGTGCCTTTGCATGGCCTCCTGAAGGTATTTAAAGGCCAGAGCCAGTGGATCTGTCCTTACATATGAGACTCTCATAATACTTGCCTCTAGTATGTGAGGCCCAGTGTATGTCAGATGGGAGCCCACTCAAATGGTACCTTATCCCTGGGTATGCTAGCCTGCATTGTTATGTATTATTTTAGTACCCTATTGTAAGTTTCCTGATTCATGCCCTATATAGGTATAAATCACCATATCCTTATATAGGCATATAAATCATAACCATATTTAGGCATAGCTCATGCAGTCCAAATACGGCAGGGCTACTTCCACTAGTTCCGAAAATCCACAACGATTTCTTGGAAAACTCAGCTTCAGCAGCTAGGGACTTCCCCTTGCTTGAATATTGATTGGTCCAAGAACTCATGGAGTTTTCAAAGAACTGAGACTCTTTGAAGAAGTTATTATGTCCAACTGTACGTCTAACTCGGCACTTTCAAGGTATAAATGTGCCCACACTCGCCCAAGCAAACACACCGTGGTTTGGAGCAGTTCGACTATCTACTTGCCCGACGCGCCCTGCTACAGCAAGTGGCGAAGGAAGCCGACCCTCCATCAGACGCACTGAGAGAGACACTGTCTTTTCTCCTGCCGAGAAATCCAGCTACAGTGTTTCCAAGCTACCCTTGTGGGTTGTTGGGAAATCGAGACCTGAGACTGACCTTCTCCATTCTAAACTAAGGCATGGAGCTGATTAGACCCTAAGAGAAATCTTGGACAGATTCTTGGCAAAAGAATACTACATTTATGCTACACCTCACTTACTTCTTCCCTCGTACTAAGCTTAGGTTAGGTACACCGGGGTAGGCGTATTTTAGAAGCACCAGTTGAGTACTTTTAGCCTCTGTTATTTATGTATGTATTTATCTATGGTTTAGGAACCATACAATGCTCTTACAGTATTATTTTCTTCTACTCTTTATACTGTATGCATTATATTTTACAACCAGTGTTACGAGTGTAGCAGTTCATTTCTTATGCTTGAGAAAGAAGACTGTTCAATAAATCCTTTTATTGAAAACGCCCGTCTATCTATTTTCTCTGCACCTCTGGTGAAATGAAGCAGGCACGATTGACTGAGTGAAATATCGATTTATGGTTTCCACGACTCTGAAGATACGTTTTATCTTGGGGAAACAAAGTTGTCATGTTTATGCGGTTGTCAGAAACTAATCCCTTCTTGTGAATTTGAGAAAGTTTCTAGTGACCTCTGAGCTAGCTGGCACTCACAATTAAGTCTCATGTATTTGGTAGAGACCTAGTCGACCTCAGTCCTACGTCTAATCTATAGGATATATTATTCCAAAGCGCAGAGCCTATTGGGAATATAGGAACTACACTACAGTATATGACACAGTTCTACCTATCCCAAATAAGTAATTATTCAATTATGCTAGTTAAAACTTTGTGATGCATGGAACATGTATTAACAGTATCATGCACTCAGCAGCATTGACAGGTACGGAACTCACCTAACGTAGGGAACAAGTATGCTTGATGTGAGATGTATGTAGCGTACTCATTCCTGGTGTCAGCATTTAAGAGGGCCTGGATATGCAATAACTCTATACGTATGGTATGTGATTAACAGAGGTTTAGAGATGCCTTAAAGTGAGCTGCCATAGTGAAAATTGGTGGTGATGCGGTTTATGACTGGTTCCACACATTGGCCAACAGCTGCATTTTTAGGCTGTTCACGTCTGTACACTTCCGCCGTCCTTACCAATCTGTTACATTCAAGCATGATGACTGTGCCTATAATAATTTATAACCTGAACGTTTACATAGGCAATTAGTATGCATATATGCTGTGCTTCTGTTGCATATCAAATATGTTTTATAAGTTTACTGATGTGTTTTACATGTTATGTCTTGTAGATGGACTCCCATTATACACATGTGGTGAGGAGAAGACCTCCAGGACCCACACTTTACCAGCGAGTGTCTTCATCAATGTTAATTGTGTACTGCAAGGATTGAGTGTGATGTCAGATGCTGTGTGACTTGCCAAATGCTATGTTCATGCCGATCAGAAACAAACATTTGTAAGAAGATAACTAGGTCAGGGAAAATTGCCATGACTTGTTGCATATATATCAGCCTCAGATTACTGCCATGGAGAACACGTTGCCAATCTGGAATGACCACATGATAGAGGCTTGACAGGGGATCTGTGATCACAGTGGCAAACTAAGCATCTAAATGTGGTAATGGATATACATCTGAACAAGGATGTGGTTGTGAAGATTTTGAAAGTATGTAAATTGCACATACTAGGAAATTGTGAGCATGTACTGAGCAGTGGTATGGTCCACCATGGACTTACGCAAAAACAACAATAGATGGACAGAATGCAGAGCAATGTCATACATTCACCCCAGTACAGAGATCTGGGCCTAAATCCATCGTTTTTTTGCACTCCACACCACCCCAGGTCAGACATGGCCATATGCAAATCAGCCTTGACCCTGTGCGTCATGAGAACAGTCCAGCCCGAACTGCCAAGCCATGTCTTTCCTGGACCGGAATCAAGCATCCAAGGACCGGTTTCTGGCTATCAGCCTTCATTAGCCTGGATAGCTTGACTCCAGTGGTGTGGAGAGCATGGGACTCACGTCTGAGCATACCCATCCCACTTGGGGTGACAAATGCAAAAACAACAATTGATGGACAGAATGCAGAGCAATGTCATACATTCACCCCAGTACAGAGATCTGGGCCAGAAACCGGTCCTCGGAAGCTTTGTTTCCGGTCCAGGGAAGGCATGGCTTGGCAGTTCGGCCTGGACTGTTCCCATGAGGCACAGGGTCAGACTGATTTGCATATAGCCATGTCTGAACTGGGGTGGCAGAGTGGGCTAAAGAACGGTGATGGATCAAACCGAGATCTTTTGACTGGGTGTGAATGTTTGATTGGTTCAGATGATCCGTCCATCACCTCCCCCTTATGTACCGCTTTGGCCGCCATAAGTGTGGCAGGATATGCTCAGACGTGAGTCCCTTGCTCACTTTGCCACTGGATTCAAGCAAGCCGGGCTGAAGACGGCTGGAATGCCAGAAACCGGTCCTCGGAAGCTTGTTTCCAGTCCAGGGAAGGCATGGCTTGGCAGTTCGGGCTGGACTGTTCCCATGAGGCACAGGGTCAGACTGATTTGCATATAGCCATGTCTGAACTGGGGTGGCAGAGTGGGCTAAAGAACGGTGATGGATCAAACCCAGATCTTTTGACTGGGTGTGAGTGTTTGATTGGTTCAGATGCTCCGTCCATCACCACCCCCTTTTGTACCGCTTTGGCCGCCATAAGTGTGGCAGGGTATGCTCAGACGTGAGTCCCTTGCACACTTTGCCACTGGATTCAAGCAAGCCGGGCTGAAGACGGCTGGGATACCAGAAACCGGTCCTCGGAAGCTTGTTTCCGGTCCAGGGTAGGCATGGCTTGGCAGTTCGGGCTGGACTGTTCCCATGAGGCACAGGGTCAGACTGATTTGCATATAGCCATGTCTGAACTGGGGTGGCAGAGTGGGCTAAAGAACGGTGATGGATTAAACCCAGATCATTTGACTGGGTGTGAGTGTTTGATTGGTTCAGATGCTCCGTCCATCACCACCCCCTTTTGTACCACCATGGACTTACAACAGTTCAGATAGGAGAGGTGTCATATGCCTCTGTGTGATGTGAGGTTCTTCTACCGCGAATACTGTTAAATATCATCCCAGCCAACTGTGCATTATAGTTTGCAATGTGTCCTGAAATGGGTCCTTGCCATTTTAGTTACACTAGGTTGTGAGGCAATACATGTACTTTGCAGACATTGCACATTTTACTGTGGCAACTCCTTTTAGCAAAAGGGTATTGCTGGATGCAGAAGGCACAGCCATGTGCAGTGATGGTGACATGTACCGTTCCATGTGTACCAAAGAGCATTGTTCTCAAGCATAGTCAGTACTGCCATGGTCATACCTAGATGTACCATGGTGTTGCAATTGCATTGTGCAACAATTGCCCAGCCTTTGTAATGAGGGCTTAGTACATATGATTTGATAGATAATGGGCATGTATATAGTAACTCTAGGCTGCAAGCGGATTAGGGCTATAGGGGCTGCTAACCTAGATGTTGTGTTAACACTGATGTCTCATTATGTTGTTACCTATTCCTAGTCACCCTTTGACTGACATTTATCAATATTGCTTCAACAGACAACATGACCCCAGAGCAGCTCAGGCAGCACAACAAATGCAAGGACCGCTACCACCACCTCAGATGTGTGTCAAAAGAACAAAGGGCCATGAAGAAGAGATATGAGGAGGAGAAGGGCCCGTGCAAGTGGCGTAGTTTCCTATATGTTTTTTCATATATGCTATGTAGACCCTGATATAGGAAACGCTATTAGAGGTACCCCTTTTTTTATACATATTGCTACCTTTCCACAGGGACCACAACCATTGACAAGCAAAACTCTGTGAAGAATGGGCATTTTGATAAAGGTACCTCCAGCCCACTCTTAACCAGTACCTTGACCAGCGGGCCATCACTAGCACCTGGACCCACACCTCATGCCACACGGAGGGCCAAGCACTTTAGAAAAGGACTTAAGAAAGGACATATCCGACCAGAGATTATGTGTGGCAGTCCTGGAAAACAAAATAGACCAGGCGTTATCCATGCAGCATGAGATAAAGCAGGCAGTGGCCAGACCAAAGCGGACATAGCCACAGGGGCCCTTTCTGCTCTTCCTCCTGTATATAATAATCTATGTTGTACATAAGGTTTTCATTGCTTAGTTCAGGTTAGTATAGTTATAGTGATTTTAGGTTTTTTTTAGGGGTGGGTTACATTGTTAGTGGGGAGGGGTACTTTGGGTTTTTTGCGGGTGGGAGGGTTGATGTGTTTTACATGTATTAAAAAAGTGCAAACAAAATAAAAAATTAAAAAACATACAAACAATATGATTGTTTAGTTTTCAATGTGTAGGTAGTTGATTTTTAGTTGTAGCTTCTGTTGTCCTAGTGTGAAGATGTGTCTTAAGGGTGGTATTTATCATGTTGTGCTAAATGTGTGGAATAAGCTAAGTTAAGTACATTAGTTTTAGATAGTAAGTAGACTAAGATAGTGTAGGATAAGTTAGGATAGGTAGTAAGTATAGGGTAGGCTGTTTTTTCTTAGTTAACTTTTCTATTGGAATTATATGTCATTGCTTGATACATACAGGTCTACATCATGATCTTCTGTGTGGTAGTTAGCATGTGTGATCAGGTAAAGATTTTACATGCATATGCCTTTGCTAGCAGTGTTTAGCATCATGTGTGAGTAGGTGTCTTACCTTTAGACAGGGATCTGTCAGGCTGGCCATGACTCTACATCATCTTATAATCAAACATTGTTGAGCATTGGACCTGGCAATCATGACTGATTTACGACACAGTGCTAACCATGTGTTCACATACAATATCTATATGTGGGTTGCTAATGCAACATGCCTTGTTAGGGATGTTGTGGTCAAAATCATTTGCCCAATTAGTACATTTTAGGACTCATACACTGATGGCTGCCCCATACCTACTCAGACTTGCTGCGTTTACTTGTTAGTCCAATGCTGTATGCTTGCTAGTAACCAAGGGTGGACCCGAAACGTGTGGGATGACTTAATTCACCAGTCACATTGACTGCTTGACACCAGTTGAATTTAATGATTGCAACTTTGAGTAAGCACTTGCTAGTCATCACACAAATAGTGATTACAAAATATGTTACAATCTCACTACCTAGCATTGTCCGGCACTTCAAAAAACACATCACTTTGGCAAGTTGTTGGTGTAGTTGCCTCCCAGAATGTTCAACCTGGTCCAGTCTCACACGTGTGTCGCTACACCAAGCACCTACTGGACTATACAGTACGGTGTCCTCTAACTATACAACTGGCTGTATACCATTGCGTTGTATGCTTAGTCAACAGTATGCATTCACTAACGCCCCTTTCTAAATACACATATAGGATTGAGACTATTGCTCATTTGTTTGAGTTGAATTACACATAGGAACCCATTCGTAAGGCCCGTTTGGTGTAAATTCTGATTCATCTGGCCCTAATAGAATATTGGACCCTTTTTATTGATCAACTTCACAGCCTGAAGATGGTCTGATGGACAAATCTGCCACAACAGTGCAAAACATCGACTTTTACATCTATTTCCCCAGCATTTGTTGCTTTTTAGGAACTGTTTTCTGTTTTTTCAGATCCGCTTCCCTTTTTGTTATCATCTTGAATAGATGTTTACATCCATGATTTATAGGTTGCTTTAGAAACCCTCTATCATGGTGTTTGGTTCTATTTGAATGTACCCTTTTTAAATTATGTTCACATTAAAAACTGTTTACATTTTGCAAATAAGACATCCCAGCGTTTATAAAAAGGTTTGGCTGTTTAATATTCATGTTTTGAATAACTTCATTTATGTATTGATTGTTCAAAGGTTTGCCACAAATTGGGGCTGAACCCACAAGTTATCTCTTTCATATAATATTTGACTAAGAGTAGCTAATAAAATCCCTTGCAGGCATCTTTTACTTATTATTAGTTTATCTGCCCTAGCCTCCAAGGGTGTATTGGGTCTTCCACTTGCCTGTCACGGTTTTGCAGCACAGCAGCAACGTCACAGTGGTAGGCAGCCATGGCAGCAAACTGGGACTCCTGTTTCCGCTCCACCGACTCCAAGATGGTTCTGAAAGCCCTCAGCTGTTTGACCGCCTCGCTGGTGCCACTTTAGAAGGGCAGGTTTTGATGGTTCTGCCCTTACAACATCAGCAATGTCAGCCAGGGACAGCTGGAGGTCATGGAGCGGGGGGTGGGTGCCTCTGATGGTGGCAGGGGTGTCCCTGTTGGGACTGATGCACACATGGATCACCTTTAGGGTGGCCACCACAGTCTCCATCCCCACCCGCACCTGCTCTGCCAATTCCAGCTGAACCCCTATGCCATCAGCTGCCCATGTGACTTGACCTATATCGGACAAACCACCCAGATGGTTAAACAATGCATCATACAACATAAAAGCAGAATCAATTGCAAGGTCCTCACCGCCCTCTTGGTTACACACTTTCTTGAGAAAAATCATCTTGATATGGACATAACTTGGGAAGTAATTGACAAACCATCTCTTCCTATGAGATGTGGCGGCATCAAAACCCTCCTCAATAGGGCCGAATGCAAATGGATGACTCTATGTCAACCAAGGACTGAATACCATCGATGAATGGAATAGTACCATCTCTGTTTAAACCATACTACAGAATTTATCACACGATTCTGCACTACCCTGACCAGACACTTCTTATACACATCTTCCTGTCTTCCACTCTGGAGATTATGATTCTGTCAACTACATGCCTGTCCTCCTCTTTCACACTATATACATGACTTTTGCGCCTGTTGAATTCTCATCACCCCCTTCCAAAATGTCTATTCTGCTCTCACATGCTGTGATAATGGGGTCATCCGCCCCTTGTTCAGCCTCTCCCATTTGTAACATATGGCTATTTCAAGTCACCATATCGATGTATTGTCACGTTTTAATACTTTCGCCTAAGATGCCATTAGAACATTATTTGATGACCAACCTAGGACACAAGGTCTGTCCTTTGTTCTACATCCTAATTAGCCATAACTGTATATACGCTGTGTACCTGGCGCAAATTTTACTGTTAGCTTACAATTGCTGGCGCACATTCAGTTGGCTAGCACCAACACAGGTACCCTTGAACCATGGTGGGTGCAGGGGTGCCTGCTTTGGTGAATGTCTGCTGTTTGTGCACCAGTGCAGGCAGCTAAAACAGGAATGTGCTGCATCTTGTAGAAACTGCACATTGCTGCCCTTTCATTTTGACATATGATAGCACAGCTAGAAGGCTTGTGATGCTGCCCTACACCAACATATGATCAAAATACCCATGAGCCCTCCATTAATGTCATGTCTAACCATAGATGAGCCAGGTGCCTACTGTTGGCCTTAAGACAGTGCAGCAGTGGGCTGGGGCATAGCTGTCTGTTCTGCCCGGCATTATATAGTTACCCACATCGGCCCTTGTCGGGACTTGCCCTGTTGCTGATGTAGTTCGTCATAGTCATCACTGTCCTGTCCCACAACTCTAACCACCCACTCCTCAGAGATGACTGCTCCTTAATGGATTCAGCTCCTCCTGGGGAGCTGGACTTCCACCTCCAGTCTGCAATACTGCCTCTAGGTTTGTTGCCAGTATTTCCTTACTTTTACGCTTAGCATCGTGCCAGTTTTCTTACAGCTAGGAACTGCCCTCTTGACTTCAGCAACGCTGTTCACCTTGTCCACTATGGACTGACCTATGGTCTTTTCCCTCCCCAATGACAATTTGGAGCTGACGAAGAGCTGGTTTTACTGCTCTGTCACCTCCATGATCAAGATCTAATTCTCCTCCTGACTAAGCATGCACTTCCTCTTCCTCTTCCCCTGGGACTCTCGCTGATAATCCTGGCTGGTAGTGGGGTTGTTGTCCTATACTGTGCTCACTTCTGGCTGCTCCATAGCAGATTTTAGTCAAGTGTAACTTTTTGTTTTACATTTCGAGGCGCCTTTGTATTTATTTTCACCACTAAATGCACGGAGGTTATGCTAGAATGGCTAGCATCTGTTTTTCTGGCCACAAATAGGCCAAAAGATACTTTTGCTACATTAGTGTGCATTTTTTTAATGACCCGGCACCGAGATTAGCATCAGTTTTTGGACGTCGGGCTCTTCTTAACACCATCGCTGCTGGTCTCATTCCTCTCCTGTGCTGGGCCATAATAAAAATGGGTGTGGTCATGACGAGCTCAGCTCATCATGAGCACAGGAGCACTGTACTGCTTGACGAGCTGAGCTTGTCATGAGCACCGAAGGGGTTAACGCCAGGGAACGCCATATCGTAAACACGATGCTAACATGGCGTTAGAAACTATTGTACTACTGCGGTAAAATTCTTGAGGCTCCGATGCAGCAAAACAGCGGAGCGCCATTTCGTGTAAATATGCCCCTCCCTTACTACAAGTCAGTGTCACATACCTTAGTTCAACACTTAAGGGCTTATTTACAAACCCCTTGCACCACTGTTGCGTCACTTTTAATATGGGAGAAAGCGATGCATCAGCGGCGCAAGGGGTTTGTAAATAAGCATCTTCATTTATAAAAGAAAGAGTGCCGTGCGCAAAGCTCTGCTTAGAAGACCATGCTGGTGTTATTAAACATTGGCACAGCGAATATTAAGAATGATAGTCTTAAATCCACCTCATGCCTCTTTACTCCACTATCAGAAACTCCCTGCCTCTTTATCTCGTTGCAAGCTCCTGCTTTTTCCCCTTATGGGGGTTTTCGAATCTTTCTCTTCTTCCATTTTTCCTTCCTGTGTGTTTTCACTCTCTTGTGCTCAATAAATATCTACTGGAAAGATAAGTGCTGGTCCCCAAAAATAAGTGTTGTTGGCCTCCTCCGGCAAACACTGGCTCAAATTAAGAACTGCATAGTTTTTTATATGGACCTAGGGTCGGACTGGAGCAGAAAATAGGCCTGGGCACTAAAATAAAAATAGCCCCATTAGTGAATTAGCTTGCTAAAAAAGTGGCCCTTGTTTTCTATTTGGGATAGTTTTGAACTTGTAAAGACACACTGTATACGTGTTTTGCAAGGTATGAGAGCCTACAAGGGTTTAAGATAGCTAAAGGCAAGGTTTGTTTTAATATCAGGGAAAATAACAATATGTATGTGCCTAGAGGTACCATAAACTAGGACTGGAGTTGCAATCTTTACATAGGATACATGCTGCATCAGGTCAGGTGTCTCCTTGTTCACCAGCATTGCCCTTTCTTTAAGGTCCAGTTCTTAGACTGCTAGGAGAAAATATAGCTGTCGATTTGGAAGTTTAGGAGTCAACAGGGCGGGTCTGCTCACCGCATAAAAACTGTATTCTAGCAGTTTAGCTGCCTTGCTGTGCATGGCGTGCAGGCGGTTGATAATTGATAAGGAATATAAATTTGGTGCCAAAAAACTAACAAAAAAATGTCCAGTCATCCAGCAGCTGTGGCGACAGGAGTATCCGAGCAGCACATATGTGAAGGGTGTCACCTGTCATCTGAGGACATTTGAGACTTATCAATTACTCTTAACTCAGAAATGGCAGCCTTTGCTAAGGAGCACTGTCAAAGCTTGATTGCCGAAATGTGAACAGTCTTGGTGAGTTTCGTCTGTCAAAGGGGTGCATGAGAGGTTATAAGGTGTGGTCATTAATACTATCATACTGCCCCAGGCCCCACTGACCGGGCCCATGATGCAGGGTTGTTCAGTTCAGCAAACCTCATAGGGCCTCTCTGGTGAACAGTTATTTTTGCTCAATCCCGCATCTCTAACAATAAGCATTCCAGAATTTTCCATTGCCTGATGATGTCAGCACGGGTTTAGGATGGGGGACTCATTGTGTCCCCTTTTCTACAAGGGTTACTGCCAACTATGATAAAATCCAGCCATTCTAAATCATTAACATTTTTTAAAAAACACCATAGCAAATTTCGATTTTAAAAGAAGAAAAGGAGTTTACAGTTTTGAAAAAAAAAGAAGAAAAGGAGTAACAGTTGTCGAGAATTAGTGCAGCTGAGCATACGTTTTGGGCAGTAGTCCTGCGTAATGTGTGGGGAAAAGCAAGTAGAAATTCCCACATAGCACGAAGTTTAAGACTGCCCAATGTTTGAACTGTCAATCCGCGATACCAACAAGTTATGTACAATACAAACTAATAACTCTGTGACTCGCGCCGCTTGTTTGATAAGTGGTTCTTCCATAGGTCTGGAGATGTTCGAAGTCTAGGCCAAACCTAAGTATTACCCACACCAGTACAACCTCCTAAGCAGCGGCACAATCGTTCTGTATGACTGTGTTCAACTTCAAAATAAGTGATCAAACAATAAAGTCAGCGGCCATATTGGACACTGAAAATGAAGAAAGGTATGTGCACAATATTTAGCATTTTTCCAGCTGTCAGAGTAGGACTATGCAGTGAGGGCCTAGCTCTGTCTGCTTAGGTTACTTATTTCAGAAGGAAGGGCTATCTTTGAGGAAGCAGATTCTGGCACTGAGAAGCATTTTGCCATGCTTCTTATGCCTCGATGAACGCTATTCTTTTTTATATGTAAAACATTTGGGGGCAGATTTACAAGACCCTTGCGACACATTTGCGCCGCTGATGCGCGTCACTTCTGTGACGGAAAGGCGGCGTAAACCATGCGCCACGTTGCAACTTATTTACAACATGAACCATCTAGGCAGATGCATCACGTTGTAAAGCACTGCGCCACATGAAACCTGCGTCAGGTTTCATGTGGGCGTTCCGTCGCAGGGTGGGCATTCCGTTGCAGGAAAGTCTCGTAAAAGTGATGCAGTGAAATCTACAAAATTTCACGGAGTCAGTTTTAGGACTCTGCTGCGTCAAACCCTTACGCCTGCTTGAAGCAGGTGTAAGGAGTGACGCACCACCTTAAGTATGGGCGGCCCCTGAGCATTGCTGGAGTTGCGTCGCGCTTGTGACACGACTCCAGCAATGCGCTACCATTACGCCACAAGATGCGACAATCATCTGCCTATCCTTGCGCCACGGTGCGCCGCATTGTAGATGTGACGCATCGATGGTGGCACAAGGGGAGAATTGTGTGTCACATCTATTCTGGCGCATCCCTGCTGATTTGCAGAGCTGCCGTAGACCTTGTAAATATGCCCCTTGGAATATTAAACCAAAGGTATGAATTGCAAAGTAAATGCACTTAAAAAACAAACATCACATCAGTCAGTCAATAGATACTTTATACGGTTATATGAAAACCACAGACGTACATCACATGCACAAAAGCAAAGATAAAAAGTACATTCCATCATAAATATAAATCTTCAATATTTAAATACTATAAAAAGATTCAATTTAAAAAGGCCTTTGCATAATTTCAGGTGCTCAAACGTTTCTTCCTACTTCTGAGGGCACACGCCAAAAGGGGGACTGTAACATATGAAGGTGGATCAGAGCTGGTTTAACCTGCCAAAATCCCTTCCTGCTGAGCAATGGTAAAATATAACATTGTGTTAGGGTCTGGTAATGATTCCCAAAAAATATAAAGTGCACTGTGTCTTGGACTGAGAAGTTATCACATGAGCATGAGATTGATATACTGACAAACTTATCACATTGATCACCACTGGTACCGTTCACAAATGGGCCATGCCATTGCAGAGCAGCAGGGTGGATGAAACAAGGTATCATTGTTAGCATCATAACATTGAGATAGAGAACTGAAAAACAAACAAATGCTTCCGATTTCGGCAAATTGCATCCAAAAGTCAGAGTCTGAAGTAAATGGGTTCACCTCGCGTTAAGGATGGCTCTGAACCAGAGACAATGTCTGCCCACTCATTAAATACCAAGATGGCGCTTTATAAACAACTCTCTGAAAGATGACTCGCATGGTAGAACATAGAATTAAACTGATTCCACATTAGAAAACTTTTGAAGTCGACTCTTGGAATCGCAACTATTTAAAAAAAGTAAATGCATGCAATGGGACTATTGTTCTGCCTGTTTTGCATGTTGCTATACACACATACATTTCTAAAATCGTATTTGTTAATAAGAAAAGCAGGTCCTTATAGAAAAAGAGCGCACTGCGACTGCAAATTGCGATCACCCATGTACCACTTCATAATTATGTTGCATGTCAGGTAAATGTAATCTCAGAGAAAGCAGGTAAAATTAAATAATTAAATAAGTAGGGAAACTTAAATTCCTCATAAATTATGAAGAAAGAATAGAGTTTTACTCCTTAACAGTTCTCCATTCCCCAATTAATTGCATGTTATTCATAATCTTATGTAAAGCGCCTTAATTTTCCTTTGATGCAGGGGCGATGTAAAAGACTGCTATATAAATATAAAAACTAGTGTTCCAAATATAAATCATCTACACAACCGATGGAAACAAAAGATTAAAAAAAAATAACGGACGTCGTTATGGACGAAATAAAAAAAAGCACAATGCTGCATCCATCGGTGGATGCTAATTGTCGCCCTCTGCCAGGAATGAGTGGGCAAGTGTAAGAAAGGACTGAGTGGACCATTGTCATGCCCACTTGACCATTAACAATAAACAAAGAAGGGCTGGCTCTGATCAGTAAGGCTGAGCCATATAGATAACCAACAAACAAAAGATGCCAGTACTGATATACATGATTTAGAAACCAATAACCACCTGTAACCTGAACAAGAGATCAGATCAGAGAAGGGGCCTACTATTTAATAGTATTTTATTCAAAATATTTTACAACATATATCTCAATTTGTTTTATAAATGTTGATACACAAGGAATTTTACAAAAAACACGTGTAACATAAAAATATTAAGTAAGCATTCAACCATTCATTCTGATTCAGTCATATCACAAGCAACAACAACATGTATATATATAACCCTTGTAGATGTATATGTTGTTGTTGCTTGTGATATGACTGAATCAGAATGAATGGTTGAATGCTTACTTAATATTTTTATGTTACACGTGTTTTTTGTAAAATTCCTTGTGTATCAACATTTATAAAACAAATTGAGATATATGTTGTAAAATATTTTGAATAAAATACTATTAAATAGTAAGCCCCTTCTCTTCTCTGATCTCTTGTTCAGGTTACAGGTGGTTATTGGTTTCTAAATCATGTATATCAGTACTGGCATCTTTTGTTTGTTGGTTAACACTTGACCATTAAGACTCAGCGGTCAACTAGTAGCTGGGTGGAGTGGACCTTGTGGTGTCCATCCACATGACCTGCTCATA
This sequence comes from Lissotriton helveticus, assembly GCF_964261635.1. NCBI lineage: Eukaryota > Metazoa > Chordata > Amphibia > Caudata > Salamandridae > Lissotriton > Lissotriton helveticus. The sequence continues at coordinate 536,520,627 of NC_136071.1, read as the reverse complement.
GCGAGTGGGGGATCTCCTCAGACCCTTTCAAACTCCAACATTCGCTGTGACCACCCCACTTGCTAGGTGGTGTCTGGTGGGTCCATTGTGCCACGTGCATAGAACAGCGACCTTTGGTCATTATCTGGGTGGTGTACTACCTTCCAATGCTGGGTCTGAGCTCCCATTATGAGGTCCACAGAATTAGGTGTGGAGATACTGCCCGCAATCGGTTCTGAAATGTGGGATAGCACATGGTCCTGGGAATACTGGGTTGAAGACCCTATATATTTCCCGCTCTAGGAAAAAAAACACATCCAAATCTGCACACATTTTCCACTGGCTTGTGGCATGTGGTAAATGTGTGAGGGGCAGTGGATGGTAGGGTTTGGATTTGGGTTAGGGGAGGGCACAGCTGCTCAGGGGAGACATTTGCTGCTCCCCTTATGCTGAGTTTAGAGTGCCGGGGAGACCTGGAGCAGCAGCTACCTAGGACCCACACAGATGTGCTGTAAAGTCTGGGCTTGGTGTGTCCGTGCCTAGAATGAACAGGTCCTGAGTTTGCTGACCCGTTCATTTCAGGCCCAGAGTATTGAAAATACTAGAATATTAGAATGGCCATGTGTGGAATCCACACCAGGGATATCAGTCCAGGCCACTTGTATTGATGGCCTTGAGTGGAGTTAGGAGGGAGATGGACATTCATTTGCTTTGCAGTTACCATCCACAGAGACCCCAAATGCAGATATAGCCTTGCCCATAATATAATCTTCAATTATTAATCTTTTCTGCAAGTTGTTTAGGCTACACCACTATGACATTGACTTCTGAGTCTTTCCTGAGTGTCATTTGGGCTCTGGCTTTACATTATTGATTTATGAGCATTTTCTGGTTGTGTTTTGGGGCACTCCTTCATATTATTTCAGACCGTTTCTGATAGTCAGATGGGCTCTGCCTTAATACAATTTAATTGAATATCAGTTTTATATCGAAGTAGGTGAAAGTGGGAGTTTGTGGAATCCTTGCATTCACAGTCTGCATTGCTTTAAAGAGAACATACCCTATATAGTTAATTAAAAATAGTAAGAGATATGATTAAGTGCTCCAGTGGCTAATTGCCAAATTTGGGAAGCTGAGCTCCAATTCTGCCTTCTAACTTTCTCCACAATTCGTGTAATTCTGGATAAACCACGCATTTGCCCTATTGCTAAAGCTATACAATGTAATGAAATTGAGAAATGTAAGATCATTATATAATTTAAATTTGTAAAACTCCAGTAGAAGTGCACACTCTTGTATTATATCTAAACTCCTATCCACCCCTCATTAACAAGTACGCAACTGCTGGACATTTAAGTGTGCACAATATAAATAAAAATACATGCCTAGAATTCAAAATTCTAGCGACGGAAAGCACACACAGTCAAGAATAAATCTTTGCAAAATGTCATTACGTCAGGGTAATGTTGCATAATTCTTAAATTCTGTCTGACTCGAAATGTTCCAAATGTGGTCAATTTCGCATACTCAAAAATATTGTACTTTTTTGCACGTGAGAAACTGGATTCGGAAATGCCTCACTGACATACATTTTTTTCAAACTCATAAATTACTTCTAAAACCAGTCTCCTGCGGGATCTTATCTGACTTTATCTGTGTGGGGTATTCCCTGATGGAGAAAAGTTACTTTAGATACAGGCAAAATGTATTTGGTGTAATAGGAGAACTTTTATAAAAAATGACGCAAATTTCATCCCAAAAAATCTAAAAGTTCGTGCGCTCAGACTCAACACAACTGTGAACCTTCTAACAGTAAACGGTTCAGAATACCATCTTTTTTATCAGGCAAATATTAACAACAGCCTGGATGTGGAAAATGAGTAAGGTAATATTTCATCGATCATTGAATAAAAGTAGAAGGTGCACATTTGACCCTGCTGAGACACCTGGCACTGCTCCCAAAAGGACTCAGGGAAAGCAATTGAGCAGGGCGTGGCCCTCGGTAGTTTTCTAGTCAGCCAATGAGATTAGCAGTGGGCTGGGCTCAACCTTTAGGGGCAGCCCTCATGCAGCCTCCATTTAAAGGGGCGCACTGCGGACCACAGGCATCAATCAGGTCTGCTAAGCTCCAGGAACCACCTGCAAACATGAAGCTCTCCGCCGATGACAAACACCATGTGAAGGCCATCTGGGAGCACGTCAAAGGCCATGAAGAGGCGCTGGGTGCAGAGGCTCTTTGCAGGTATGGCTGACTATATGATTTCTTCCCAGTGGAATATTTATTTTAAAAGTGTTCTGCACAATATTTTAACTACAAAGAAGGCGACTATTCCGTTTTTTTAAAAAAAAGGTTCTGGGATTTTATGGACCATGAATACTTGATAAATAATTGTATTAGCCCGCTTACAATACATTTTCTTAAATTTAAATGCGAGCTTACCTTTGAACACTTTTTAGATGACATTGAGCCCCTTCAGGCCAGCGCTATATATTTGCAGTTCAGATATGGGATTTTACCATTGTACGCTAGAAGAAGTACCTGGGCTAATGCACTTGTTTCATCTATATGCCCTGTGTGTTTGGATAAACCAGAGACCATAGAACATTTTCTCTTTTTCTGTGCTGCATATAATGATTATCGGAAAAAATGGATCATTCCTGTGTGTCGCATTTTTTCTTGCATTCGCCCCTCTGATGCCATTAGGATATTTACGTCTGATAATACCAGATGGCTTGTATTTGCACTAACTAGGTATCTTTTGTACGCGTGGCGGAAACGTATGAAGTTTTTATTAACTTAATTTTAGTATATGTATAACAGCATTTATTGAAATGAACTGTTATTACTTCTTAACTATTTCTGTTCTCATTTGGAACATGATGTTCTTATCAAATTTTACTTAATTGTTTTTGATATTGTATTATGATGGTTTTTATTCCTGTAAAATGATCAATTTCTTTTTAAACAAATAAAATAGTAAAAAACTACAAAGAAGGTGCACGTTGCACAACATGGTGTCATAAAAACCATTTGGGGAAAATGACATTGACACTTTTACTGAAGTGATTTTCTGAATAAACACACAGTTTATGGATCTTGCCCAACAGGAAACTCTTTGCAGTTAAAATATTGTGCTGTATCAATTGAAGCTAAGAGATGTTCGGGTTTTACTTAGTTGAAGTCTGTTAGCGGTTACCCGCACCCATTGCTCACACAAAGGACATAGAAGCAGGTGTCCCATAGATATGCTATGTATTTTTTGTAGAAAATATTTAAGACTTAATATTTAAGTGAGACAATATTCTGACACTAACATTCTGGTACCAGGCCAAGCCTTAATGTTGCAGGTAAGAGCAGTGGGGCGATAGGGCCGGGTGTGGGGGGGGCTGGATTTCGACAGACAATGACTCGGGAACATTGATTATTTAATTCTAAGGATCTCTGGACAAGCTCAAAGAACCAACTGGACACTAACAGATCTTCCTAGAATGATGAATACTCTTTTGTAATACTTCTCTGATAGCAAACTGGCCCAGGTGTAACAGAATGTGGATGTAAGCAACAGCCTGCATTGTCAGATACATCTTGAACGTGTCTTCATGGGAGAAACTCCTGTAGAGTAATCACCTTTTCATTGCCTATCACAGGATGTTCACTTCTTTACCTTCCACACGAACCTACTTCCCTTCAAAAGACCTCAAGGAAGGGTCCAGTTTTCTCCACTCCCATGGGAAGAAGGTCATGGGGGCTCTGACCAATGCAGTTGCCCACATAGATGATATTGATGCTGCTTTGAGCAAACTCAGTGACAAGCATGCTGAGGAACTTATGGTAGATCCTGTCAACTTCGAAGTAAGTATCAAAGTTCCTCCTCGATATATGTCTCTTGATTGGGTTGTTTGTTGATTCTTTGATAAAGGGTGTGATGAGCTTCATTTATGTATTTTGTTTATTGATTTGGAGTTTTATATGATAAAGACCAGACACAGCTGGTATCAGAACTCTTTATATACAAGAGGTTAAATACAAAAGGACTTAAGGTTTGTAAAAACAACCATTTGAAAGGACACATTTTGAGGTGACATGACTGCAGCTTGTTCATCTCTGAGTCAGTTCAGGCCACAAAGATCAAACATACAGGTTGATTGGGAAATTGGGCAATTTGAGCTGTCCAGAAACTGTAGGATGCATATGCCCAGGTTTAGATTCTGCTCCTTGGCTATGAGGTAATACACATCACCATAGTGCGACCACCAGACACCTCTACACTTGCATTCATAGATGTGTTGCTTCTTGCAGCAAAACACACACACACATGCATCAATAGTGCTATAAATGTACATTGCTATAAAAGCTGGCAGTTCCTTTGAAAAGAGATTCCATGCGTCCACACCAAGGGCCTCATTTACCAGGTCCTAGCAGCACTTTTGCACCTCACTTTTTTTACACTCTGGTGGTGCAATATACTGCAACATATTTACTGGGCCACACAAAGCCATTTTAAGTGGCTTTTCATGGCTTTGTAAATATATGTCCCTTTCTGGCAAAACACTGCATGAAAGGGGTGTTCCATGGGTGTTGCTGTGGGTGTTCCCACACAACACCCATGGAATCTGAAGCATTCCCAGATTTATGTGGAATTATAATCCTGGGAATGCGTCAGATTCTAACACCACCCCGTATCCTTATTTCTCCTAGTTTTTGTCTCTTTTCATGTCATAGAAGGAGGAAATCGCCTCCATTGATTGATTTTGTGCAGATGTTGTCCTTTACAGCACCAAATCAATCCTCCCCGCAACACAGGACACCTTGGAACATGGCGCAAGGGTGCCTGCGTTGGACACTAGGCTGCTTTTTTAGCGTTGGCACAGGGGTCAGTACAGGAATGCACCGTAGTCTTTTTAAATATGGCGCATTCGTGCACTTTTAGAATGACGCACCGCAGCACTGCAGCACTGCAAAATTGCTTGCGGCACCGTGCTATGCTATTCTATTGTAAATGAGGCCCTGAGCTTCTACCAAACTCTTTAACAGCATTGTCCAACCCAGGGTCAGGAGAGCTTGACCCATCCCAGTTTTTTTTGATAGCCATATAACTACGTTGTATGTACACTCGTGGACTTCATTGCCCCTAGCAAACCCCTGGCACTGCCTTTGCGACCCCTGGCCTCAGAGGTGGCAAAATCAGTCTCAGGAACACAGTGGCAGTCCGTCATTATGGACATTGGTTGGGGCTCCATTCTCTTTGCTTTCTGTCAATTCATTTATTACAGTAATAGTGAATATTATTTTATTATTCATCATTATTATAATAAAATATGGAACACTATTAACTGAAATATGAGCTCCCATGATAGCTGAGGTAAGTAAAAAATCTTTTAAATGTACCTTGTGTGCGCGCCTGCGGGTGAAGATGTTTGTGAGCACAAGTGCGTACGTGTGAATATGTGTGTATGTGTAAGCATGCAGGGCTCGAGTCCCCCCTGCCAAACAGCTGGACTTCACTCTTTGGCCTCTCTGGAACGAGGAGCTCTGCACCTTTCGTGACGTCACTTCCTGTTGTGACGTCACTTCCGGTGCCAGCGTCCCCCACTTCTTTTTTTATGACTTGTGCCCTGTAAGCATGTGTGTGTGTGTGTGTGAAAGTTAAGGTCAAAGGGCATGTTATGTCACTTCAGCTACCCTGAGCATTTCAGAGAATTGAAGTCCATGTCTACACTCCGAGGCCCTCGTTATTTACGAAATATGTCAATTTGCACCTTAAGATTCACAATAGCATGGGTGTAAATTTACTAATTTCAGAATGCGCGAAACTCTTCCAGGTAACACAGTGAAAGCAACACAAGCTGCAACGTTTTAGCTGTAACCATGGAAAACATTGTGCATTTCGTTTCCGCGTATATTATAACATGCAAAACAATCGGATCGATTGCAAATGTACCTGCTCACCTCTGAGTTTCTGTTTTACCACAGAGTAAATATGTCCCCAATGAAGAAAATACTTCCCCCTGGAACCCTCCACTGCCTGGTGTTCACCTTGTTTTACAATCTAGGAATGGCATTTATTGTAGCCCTTTACAGGAGCATTCATTAAATGGGCCCTGTGAACACGGGGGCCCGATTCAAATGGGTCTCTGCACTCATGGCGGACGTCCGCAGTCGCAGCGGAGTCTATGCGCTCGGGGAATATACCACCCCCAGTGTGGATACTCCCCCCAAGATAGCGGGGGCCTCCACCTCGAGTGCGGAGGCCTTTTGTGAATCAGGCCCCCAGTCGCCACTCACAAGAGTAGATTTACTCACTGAGAGATCTCCCATTGACTAAATGCTTACGCAAGTGCGAAACCAAGATTCCTGAATTGGGAAAGTGAATTTGCATGTGTGAATCAGACTATCTTATGTGTAACTTGGCTTTATAAATTCATAGTTAGTTTTACTAATGATGGCAAGGCACGTTAGATGCACATTTAGCATCTGTATATTATGAAAACCGAACATTGATCTGCCCTTTCCGGCAATTGTTAGATATATCTAATTTCTACGCTACATTACGCTGCACTTTGCTAGAGATGTTAACGTCATTTTTGTACTTTTCTTTTAGAAATTGGCTCACAACATCCTGGTCGTTTTTGGCATCCACCTGAAGCCGCATCTCACCTGCGGGGTGCACTGCTCCGTGGACAAGTTCCTGGCCAAAGTAGGCTACGTGCTGGCTTCCAAATATCGTTAAAGGCTGTTTTCTCCGAGGAGAGAGGTCACCATCCACACCACTTGACGTGTGCTTTCTGAAACAAATATGTGAAACACCCGGGGACGAGGCACAAGAGTGCTGTGAAATAAATCAAGCTGTGATTGCACTGACAGTATTCTGTGTCTTGTTTTACTAGGGACTCTGTGTAATAATACAACATGTTATGTGTATGCTTCACAGCAGGGGCGCAACTAGACTCGAAGTTCGGGGGGTGGAAAAGCTAACACTCCCCACCAGGGCAGGCCCTAGCACTTGTCACACATGATGCAACAGTCTTTTTTGGCGCCCCCTCCCCCATTTCCTCCTTCTGCATGAAATCCCTCACTACCACTCACTAACAATGCACCTCATCTCTCTATAGCACCTTTCTGACAAACATTTTTTTTATAGTGTTACTCATAGTTTTCTCAGACTCAGTTCTGTGATATGCATGGTACACGTTCTTTTTAGCAGGCACATTAACCCTCTGCGCTGTGTGGGTGGCAGGAGTGCCCATGTGAGTGCACAGTGAGCAATGCGACAGTGCAAGAGTAGGGCAAGAGGAGTGACTGCAGGGTGAGTGAGGTGACCATATGAATTTGGGTATGGCTGTAAGTGCAGAGTGGGACAAATGAATGCATGGTTAGTGATGGGTTTGTTTAAGTGAGATTGCAGATTGAGCAGTGAGGGGAATAGGTTAGTGAAGTTTCACATGATGTATTCATGTGATTGCAGGGCGAGGTACAGGGTGAACAGCACAAGTGCATTGTGAGTGCAGAGTGATCACTGTGAGTGTAGGGTGAGCAGGTGAATGGAGTGAGTGCATGGTGATCAGTGTGAGTGCATTGTGATCGCTGTCAGTGCATGGTGAGCGTGAAAGTGGAGGGCGAGAATGAGGCGTGAGTTGTCTGAATGCAGCGGGGATTCCCAGACACTTGAAGTCACTCAGCATGTTATTGACGGCGGATATAAGTTGAACTATTGCTATTATGAAATTAATCAGGGATCGAGGGTGGAGGAAATTAATATTGTGCTGATCCTGTGACAAACTTCCAGTCTTATGATTAGCGTTGCCAGCTCATGATTTTAATGTTCCAGACTGTACAAAAACAAGCAGTTACCTAAAGCCGTATTTTCAGCACTGATCTGTGCATACTTTGAACAGCAAATATAATTAGAAAGCACTTTTAATTGTGGTCTAAGGCTGGCTAAATATCCATGACTGATAATTAAAGGGAACAAGGACAGAAAAGTCACATTACAAATGAATGCATACTTTTTTATTTATAACTCTATTTAGTGTCAAGGTGAGGTCTTTGTAGGCTCTTCAAACAACAGATGGCTAGCATTTTTCTTTTGGCAACCCTATTTTATATTTCTTTTCATGAAATGCAGTCTCACACTAAGGCAGTAAATGTAAAATACGAATGCAAGGAATAGGCAGAGTGGGGGCCCAAGGAGTATCGGAATCAGAAAAAAACGAAGCCTCTGTAAGCAGTTTACAAAGGTATGTAAATGTGCAAATGGTATTGAAAGACATGTGAAAAACTCAGGTGTGCCGGAGATAAAACTCCAGACACTGTCCAGCCAAGCCCACAGCAGCTCTAGCTGCAGCAGCCCGGGCTGAGACACACGCCGGGGGGGGGGGGGGGTGATGGGACCAAAGCCCTTTTAGCCCTATAGGCATTGCGTGCCTGTTTCACTGACATGTCTGAAAGCCGTGTCACAAAAACACATGCTTGTTCTTTCAGTGTAGGAAAGCCACGCATGTGAATGAGTATATTAAATTTCTCTGAGTGGTGTGCCTAGGGTGACCAGATTTTGAGAACCATAAACCGGGACACTCCAAAAAGAAAAGTGGCATTATAAGGAACAATGGTCCCTTCAGGAAGGGTATATAAACCTAATAGGACACAGATCTTCAATGAGCCCTGTGATGTTGCTCTCCAATGGAGATACAGTACATTTATTGAATATAAAACAATTGAAGAACACACAAATAAAATGATATACAGAATTACGCAGGTCAAAGTTTGGAAGTCATTAGAGTTCCAAACCTCCGGCATTAAATGTACAAGGTGACTTTGTGAAGGAATACAAATATCAGACAGTTAAAATTAAGCAAGCATCTTTTGCTCCATAAGAATTCAAGTAAGGCAGTTTGGAGTCAAGATGCAACAGTTGACGACATTTTGATCCCCATTAGAATAGGGGGATCATCATCAGGACATAAGATATAATGTCCAAGTGATCGCGTGTGTGAAATTCATAGTCATGCAGTGGAGAGAGGGTTTGAAGTAGCAATTGCTACCTTGGGCGGGCTCTGCAAGACCAAGGACCGGAGATATGGGGCGATTAATCATTGCAAGCCAGTTGTAGAGTAGTGATGAGTGGCGAGGATGGGGACACTCCTCCCTAGTAAGTGTATCCTGAATTGGAGCCCCGATCAGGATTCGAGGATAATGGGTCATAACCGTGCGATGGCGTGATAAGAGGATAATGGAGGAAGGGGACAAATTCCACTTTGGTAGTATTCTCCTGAATCGGTGCCCCAATCAGGGTGACGAATGAATGGCTGTTAATGCGCAATGGCATGAAGAAAAGAGTTTCTGCATCCACCAGAGTCCGGAAGGACTCCAGACAAGGACTTTCCATTCCTTGATCGGGGCTCCAATTCAGGAGAATTCTACCAAAGCATAGTAAAGTTTATTTTGAACAGAAAAGGCATGTTATATTAGTAAAAGTCTTTAGAAGATATATTTAAAAATCACCATAATATGCAATTACACTTAAATCATTTGTACTGCTTAATGTAAAGCTGTTACTAAAGCTTTTAAAATTAAAACACTTCCCAAGGGCCTGTGAAGCACTATCATAAGAAGGAGGATGCACCAAAAGGTGTTTTTTTCTACTGATTTAAAGTGTACATTGTGCTATTGCATAGATATTCACACTTAGGCAGATTTAAATTTTTCTACACTTTTGCTGCTTAAGGTTCACGGAGGAGGTGCATGGCAGATGTATGGTTGTATTCACCCAAGAGTGCTTATTTGTTTAAATATGAAATAGTTTAGTTTTTGCATCTCGTTTCCCAATCTAGGCTAAAGGGGTTAAGGAATCAGAAAATGGGTTTAATGCTTAGCAAAATACCTTTTTGTGAATAACAGAATTTGCAACCGGTACATTTTTTCGTGCATTGGTCCCCTTATACTGAGATCTGTGTCCAAATTCACTAATATTTAAGGCAAGGCAGTGCAGCAATTATACTAATATATGGCTATTTTTTTTCTTTCCCCCAGTGCTACCGTACTCTGGGCTGCCCAAAACAACACACATCCTTTCGCCATAGGTTTTGTACCCAGATTTTCTCACTTTGCATATGTGCTATACAATGCAATATGCAAGCAAAGTTAGACAAATAAGGAGAAATTAAAACATTTCTCCTCATTGCCCCTGCCCAGAAGAGGCATAGGGTTTTGGCACTAATCTCTGTCTACAAATGTTAGTAGATAGAGATTTGCATTAAAACCCATGGTTGGCTGCATTGGAACACCTATGTACCGCCCATGGCACACCCTCTTGACACAAGTAGCGAAAAGTAGAGCATAGTGTAACTCTGTATTATTTTGGGATACCTTTTAACATAAATCCTGATTTTCTGGGATAGTAAACCCCAACCCAACACTTTGTGCTGGATTTGTGTCACAAAACTAATGTAAACCCGCAGCAAAGCTTTAGCAAATCTGGGCCTTTAAACTAGTCTCTTGTAAGAGGTAAGAGGCCTCATTTAGAGGCAATGTGACTGCTATTCTTGATGGTAATAGAGTCTCTTTGCCTTGTTTGTTCTATATATAGCGTAGTGTCACCTTTGCAAGTTTTGAATGGGGTGAAGGGGACACATGAAGGGACAGTTGAAGGTCAAAATATGTATGGTTTCCTTTTTTTTCTTCTTTTTTGTATCCTCATTGGCCGTCTCGCCGCCCAATACTCAACGAAACCGCCCTTGGGCTCTTTACCTCATATACTAGCGATACAAGAAAAAAGGCTTGTACAACGCTCATTAGAGATATAACCCTACTGTAGGCATGATCCGATTATGCATAGGATACAGAGTCTACCTCCCGAGCGTGTACACCTTATCCTTGAATGCTCACAATGTTGAAGAAGATTTTAACCAGTCAAGATAGGCGAAGGCTTAATCATTGGATTTACATTTAGCAAATAAAAGGACCACAATCCCTCACCCAAAACCTAACAAAAATGGGGTCCAAAATCTGTACCTTTGTTTAGGCTGATCCGAAATATCTAACTTAGCTATAGCTTTCATAGCTCGTATCCAGTCCAATTTTGTCGGGGAGGCCGGTGAGACCCATAATTTAAATATTTCTCTCCTTGCCGACAGTATAGCATAAAACAAAAGCTTTGCATTGTCATCTGTGCCCTTACCTTGCAGATCCAGTCTTCCCGATATAACTAGCTCAAGGCTTACCTCGATCTGCAGGCCTAGGACTGTTGACATACAGTTACTCACGGCCTCCCAAAATTCTGTTATCTTCGGACATAGCAGAAACATATGAAGGTCATCCTCAATAGGACTTTTGCATTTAGGACATTCCACCACACCGCCAGAGCCAAATTTAGAGAGCCTTCGAGGGGACCAATACGCCCTGTGGATTGTAAAAAAATTATTCCGCCTTAAATTAGCAGGTTTCACTATTTTGTAAAGCATAGACATTGTTACTTGCCATTGGTAGGCAAGTGAGGAGGAGATTCTAAGTGATATTCAGAGAGTGCCCGCGATCCTTTCAGGTTGAACCCAAACCGTCCAAAGCCTAGGAAGATTCTGATACATTTTCTGACTTATGCTTTAAAAGAAAAGATCTTGGCCGCTGCTTTTAAAAAGAAAACCATCGAGGTGGATGGTGTTACGGTCGAGGTAAGATCGGATTTGTCCCCTGCAACTGCTAACAGGCAGTGGAAGTTAGGCAAGCGAATTGAGCCATTGAGGAGGATGGGACCTTCAGTTCAACTGAAGTTTCCAGCTTTCCTAAAGGGTATGTGGAATAACAAAATGCACTCATTCTGATTTGTTGAAGAGGTGGATAATTTTCTGGAACAGTGTCAAGCTGGAAGTTTGTAAATAAGCTGCGTTAAGCAAAAGTATGTTTTTGGTTTGTTCTTTCCTGCTTTTGCTGGGTCCACCTAGCTGAAGCCTGTGCAGGCACTTTTTCATTTGATTATTATTTTAGTTTAATGTTTAAAGCACTGTCCGCAGTTGGCACCCATAGGGCCTCGGCCATGGGAAGTTTGGTTGGGTTTTCCCGGGTAGGGGGCGGGGGGTTTGGGATTGTAGGGGATGGGGGTGGGTAGGATAGTGGTAGTGGGAAGGGTATGGGTGAGGGTAAGGGTAAAGGTAAGGGAAGGGGGAGAAATACTGGAAAATTCCTCAGAAGCCTTTTTGTTGTCAGGTTTGTGTTGGTAGTTGGGGTAGGCTGTTATGAGTGGGGTTAATTTAAGGGAGCTGAGAATCCTCTCTTGGAACGTAAATGGTTTACGTGTGAAATCGAGGAGAGAGTTAATTTTGAAGTATGTAAGGGACTCTTCGGCTCGAATTATTATTTTGCAGGAAACCCATCTATCAGGAGTTGAACGTAAGGAACTTTTTTCGAGACAGCGGTGGGTTGCCCATACAGTTTATACTCCACAAACAGCGGTTACGAAAGGAGTTGCAGTTTTAATTAGGCAGGGGATAAATTGTTCAGTGGAGGCTGTAGTGGCTGATGTTAAAGGGAGATGGTTGATTGTGAATTTAAAGATGGCTGGGCAACTGTTGGTTGTTATTGGCTATTACGGTCCGAATCAGGATGATATAGGTCCATTAGATGAGCTGGCTAGGGAACTATTGGGGTTCTCTGGAAGGATAATTATGGCGGGAGACTTTAACACTGTCTTGGACTCTAATTTGGACCGATCAGCAAAGAGTAGAGCGATGGTTAATTCTAGAATGTCGACTAAGGTTAAGTCAATGATTGCCCAGCTGGGTTTGTGCGATATTTGGAGATTTAGGTCTGGACAGAAACTAGTATTTACTTTTTACAATAAAAAATATAACCATAAATCACGCATTGATTATTTTTTGTTGGATTTAAGATTAGTTTATTGTGTGACCCATATAGGTCATGTTGCTGTGCATCTTTCGGATCACTCGGCTATTACATTGTCACTGGAATTCGAGGATGGTATTTTGGGTTCAGCATGGAGGTTAGATCGTACGGTCCTCTATGATCAGGATTTAGTGGAAGTTGTGAGTCAGGAGTTGGAGGTTTTTGGGAAAAAAATTTGGGTTCAGCCAGTATTGATATTGTCTGGGACACATGCAAGGCGTTTCTGCGGGAATGATTGCGGGCCCTGGCTGCGAAGAAGAGGAGACTATATTATAGCATAGTTACAGATTTGGAGAAGAAATGTCATCAATGTGAGGTTCAGATGGTAAATCTTGGTGGAACTGTGGTAGGTGAAAGGACTTTGCAAGAGTTAGCTGAGCTCAAATCTGTTCTATTGGGAATCCTGAGTCAAAGGGTTAAGGAGAAATGGGATGCCAGTCAACTTGCGCATTTTGAATATGGTGAGGGGAGCAGTACATTGCTAGCCTGGAAGGCGAAAAAAGATCAAGTACGTAACCTGATTAAAGAAGTAAGAGTTGAGGAGTCAGATCTGACGATTACAGACAGTAAAGGAATACGGTTGCTTTCCAAGAATATTTTGCAAAAGTCTATAACGAGGATCTTGGGGTTGAAGAGCAGGCGTTAAAGGGCTGGTTAGAGTTTTTGGAGCTTTTACCGGATGAGTTGAAGGGCGTATTAAATGAAGAAATATCATAGTCGGAGGTTGAATGGGTCATTAGGAAGTCAAATGAGGTAAAGCACCTGGGCCAGACGGTCTACCGGACGAAGTCTATAAATCAATGATAGCTTTATTGTTACCAGTTATCTGCCAGTTATTTAACCATATTTCCATGGGAAAGGCCCTCCCTGCCTCCCTCTTGGAATGAGGCTAACATCATATTAATACTGAAGCCAGGGAAGTCACCAAAGTACAGGGATTCCTACAGGCCTATATCGCTACTTAATTGCGATTATAAATTATTTGCAAAAATCATGGCTGACAGATTGAGTGTTGTAATTCCTAAGTTAATTGGGGAGGATCAAAAAGGTTTTATAAAGGGCAGATATTTGAAAGAATTAACCTTCTCACTTATTGGTGCTATAGATATGGCCTCTGCCCATGATTTGCCTCTGACGGTTATCACGTTAGATGCCGCCAAGGCTTTTGATCGCGTTAATTGGGTATACTTGCAGGCTGTGATAAGACATCTAAATTTAGCTCAGAACTTTAATAGATCTCTTGCCTCTATTTATCACTCCCCTACATCTCGAGTGTTGGTAAATGGGATTTTAACGCAACCAGTTCCAATAATGCGGAGGACAAGACAAGGGTGTTCCCTATCCCCACTGCTTTTTAATTTATATATCGAGCCCTTAGCTTGCAAGATAAGAGATGCAGAGGGCATTGCCCCATTTAAATTTGAGGGTTGGTTAAAAAAGATTGGGCTATGTTATGTTATGTTATGTTATAGCCACACTTTTTGAGCGCACGGCTACCCCAAGGAGTGTCCCGGCGCTTTAGCAAAGAGGCCTGAAGAAAACCCAGAAAACCCAGAGGCAGATACACTATAGACGCACTGATTATACAGAGAAGAGGACGGTCTTCAGCTCCCTCCTAAAGGCCAGAAGGTTATTAGCCTTACGTAGGGAAAGAGGGAGCTCATTCCAAAATCGAGCTGCCATATACTGAAACGACCGATCTCCCATCCGCACTCGTTTGACCACAGGCACCTCCACTTTAGCCAGATCAGCTGATCTTAATTTCCTCCGTGGAACATAGAAAGCAATACGCTTCCTGAGGTAATCGGGGCCAGTAGAGTGGAGGGCTTTAAACGCCAGCGTAAGAATTTTGAACCTGATTCTGCTGGGCATTGGTAGCCAATGGAGCCTGACCCGCAGCAAAGAGGCACTGACTCTTCTCGGTAGGCCAAAGATAGCTCTGGCCGCCGAGTTTTGGACAATTTGCAATCTGGACACAAGATATTTAGGCAGTCCTGCAAAAAGTGCGTTTGCATAGTCCAGACGCGATCCCACAAGCGCTTGAACAATGTTCTTGCGATATGGCAGGGAGAGGAGTGGGAGAAATTTCCTCAGCATCTTGAGGATGCCGAAGCATTTCCCAGCTAATCCCGTAATGTGTGGACGAAAAGAAAGATCGTCGTCAAACACAACTCCAAGATTTTTTACTTGGGAGGAAGATTTCTCAGGTGGAAACATGTCCAGGGGCCACCACGACTTCCAGCCAGGGTCAGGGGCACAGCCGAAAAAAAGCAACTCGGACTTATCCGAGTTGCATTTCAGGCTCCATCGCTGAAACCACGCAAAGGGAAACAACCTTTACAACGCAACTTTTACAACGCACTACCATTACAACGAAACTTTTACAACGCAAAAACTTTTACAACGCATACCATTACAACGCATGTTTTTACAACGCAAGTACCTTTACAACGCATACCATTACAACGTAAGTATTGGTAAGTATATAATTATATTTAAAATTATATATGTTTGGGTTTTTTTAAGGGGTATTTTTAGGGTTCAGGGTCAGTTTTTAGTTTTTGGATAAAGGGGTATTTTTAGGGTTCAGGGTCAGTTTTTAGTTTTTGGGTAAAGGGGTATTTTTAGGGTACAGGGTCAGTTTTCAGTTTTTGGGTAAGGGGGTATTTTTAGGGTTCAGGGTCAGTTTTCAGTTTTTGGGTAAAGGGGTATTTTTAGGGTTCAGGGTCAGTTTTCAGTTTTTGGGTAAAGGGGTATTTTTAGGGTTCAAGGTCAGTTTTCAGTTTTTGGGTACAGGGGTATTTTTAGGGTTCAGGGTCAGTTTTGGGTTTTTGGGGTAAAGGGGTGTTTTTAGGGTTCAGGGTCAGTTTTGGGTTTTTGGGGTAAAGGGGTGTTTTTAGGTTTCAGGGTCAGTTTTGGGTTTTTGGGGTACAGGGGTATTTTTAGGGTTCAGGGTCATTTTGGGGTTTTTGGGGTGCAGGGGTACAGGTTAAAAAAAAAAATAATAAATTAATTTAATTAAATTAAATTATATTAATTTCAATTAATTTAAAATAAAAAAAATAATATATACTTACCAATACTTACGTTGTAATGGTATGCGTTGTAAAGGTACTTGCGTTGTAAAAACATGCGTTGTAATGGTATGCGTTGTAAAAGTTTTTGCGTTGTAAAAAATTCGTTGTAATGGTATGCGTTGTAAAAGTATGCGTTGTAACGTCATACATCCCCACGCAAAGACTGCACTCAGACAGTCTTTAATTCTACCGCCGTCGAAAACCTCTCCCTTCCTGCAGGTGAACAGAAGCTGGGTGTCGTCAGCGTATGAAATGACCCGGGCTCCAAATGCCTCCGCAACCTTACCCAGAGGGGCCATATAGATGTTAAAAATGGTGGGGCTCAAGATAGACCCTTGAGGCACCCCCACCTCTAGCGAAGGCATTTCCGTGGAGAACGGTGGGGCCCAGATCACCTGTCGACGGTCGGCTAAGAAAGATTGAAACCAATCCAACACCGTCCCCCGCAGTCCTATCTCCCTGAGTCTTAAAAGGAGACCTGCGTGTGGGACGGTGTTGAATGCCGCCGACAGGTCCAGCAAGACCAACATAGCCTTTCCCCCATGATCAAGCGTCTCCGTGATGGCGTCGGTGACCTCCACAAGAGCTGTCTCCGTGCTATATGCTGACAATATTATTATTTACACTCCTAATCTACATCAGTCAATGGAATGTCTTCTAAAATTGACTAAGGAGTTTGGGGCTGTTTCAGGCTATGCTATAAACAGAGACAAAACAGAAACTTTGGCCTGGAATTTGGATGCTGAGGGAATTGGATGTAAGGCTGAGATGAGATATCTTGTGGTCAAGATAACACAGGATATAAGAGATCTTACTAAAGTTAATTTTTTTAAGTAAAAAAAAGAGATAAGCGCTACTCTTCAAGGATGGGCACACCTACCGCTTTCATTGTTTGGTCGAACGAATTTGGTGAAAATGATGATTTTGCCAAAATTAACTTTTTTGTTTGAAACAGTTCCTTTGTTATTTAAGAAAGAGTGGTTTTTAACGGTACAGAGCGAGATTAGTTCTTTTTTATGGGCGTCTAAAGGGCCAGGTCTCACATGGAAGAAGCTGAGAAGAAAACTTGTGAAGGGAGGATTGGCAGTTCCGGATTTTCAAATCTATTCGTGGGCCTTCCTGCTGAAAAACTGCAGGATGTTATTGAATACCCCGACAAACTCAGATATCGGGAACATGTTGTGTGCAATGCTCAGAAATGCTAATTTGAATGAGCAGGGTTTATGTATAAGTTTGCAGATCCGATTTTTTTCAAAAAGGTTAGGTTGAAGGTTTTAAGAGACTTAGCAGAGCTGTGGTTTAGAATCAGAAGGGCACTAAAGATTCCATATTATAGTTATATGGCTCTGATTTGGAATTCACCAGGGTCCCCACCATGGACAAAGGATGCTTTGGCTCGTACATTAAAAGAGGTGGGCCCCCAGAGGTGGAAGGATTTATTTCGGGATGGTGAACTGATATCTTGGGGGTTTTGCGAGCAAGAATGGGGCCGGAGCTTCTCTAGGTTTAAATATCTGCAGATTCACGGCTGGTCAACTGGAATAGGAAATCAAATTGGAATCTATAACGAATTGGAAGAGAAGCTTTTTTCAGACCTCCTCTTCAAAAAGGAAGTAGCATTGTGGTATTGGATGATATTGGAGATGGAGGACGGCCTTTTTAAGCTGCCGGAGACCCTGTGGGGAGATTGCTTGCCAGGGATGGCAACAGAAGACCAATGTATGGTTTCCTTTGTTAAGAGGTGCACAGACTCAAAATTTACTCTAATTGCCAGCTAGATTAGTGACAGAGTTCAGGTAAAAAAAAATTCAGATGATCAATTTGTTTCCAAGTTGTGATCCGTTTAACACTAAACTCTTGAGTGCATCCGAAATCAGTTTAGAACCCACTTTGGAATTGGGTTACTGCGATTTTCACATCCAGAACATTTTAAAATGTATCATTTGCATATATAACTAACAAGATTGTGTAAAACAAAGTATGCAATATGTGCTTGACATTATTATCTAGCTATTTTATAATTGTTTACAGATTGACAAAAAGTAAATTGCATTGCTATGGAAAACATTAGTTTATTTAGGTATGATGATTTTATTTTGCAGTGTAAACCTATGATTAATAATTTATTAATACTGTCCTTTCCATCCTCAGTGTACAATAGCTTGTGTAAAACATACAATGTTGCCCTCAAGAGAAAACAAACATCCATGTACCCATGCCCCTACTTGTTATGATAAACAGGGCTTCTTATTTATTATGCACATTTCTATAAATCTTTAACATTTAATAGCAAACTATAGGGTATCTTAAAACTCGTATATGTCAACAAGATCTGTATTGTGTTCAAACTATTTATTATGTATACATCTTATTTTCGTGTGCCTTCTTGAAACAACTGATATTTTGAAAGCAGTGTCGACAAAGATAACAGAGCACCCCACTTACTGAGAAACACTGGTGCATCATGGATCAGCCTGTAGATGGCTCCCATATCTGGAAATAATCCTGGCTTCCTAACAAACACAGGGTGTGGGATCTCTAAGCTTCCCCAGTAATGGATTCCATCTTCCAGGTATGGGACACTGTAGCAGTTAAAGTGGGCCGGCTGACCTACCCCTCCCCCAATGACATCAATTCTTAATAACCCAAAGTTCACCCCAGGGCTTCAACCTGATCAGTTTCAGCTATGGAAAGAGAGGGCCTGTAAATGGATTGGCTGCCTGTTCAACCTCCAGATTGTACCCAATAAGTCCAAGTTTGCCATTGGGTACTGCAGCCTACCATCCAGCCCCGTGCAGAAAGGCCCATGACATCCTTAAAACAATGATTAATTTTGAAGAACATCTACACGTGACTAATTACTGAATTGTACGCCATCCTTAGCAAGGTAGGGACTATAGATCCCTCACAGGGGCTACTACATTTGGAGGGTGAGCTTGGCAGGCCCATTTTGATGTCGAGTGGGATACATATACCACAGAGCACGTCATACTGCACACAACATCTCAAGTACAGAGACAGCATATAAGATATCATCCTACTGGTATTTAAACCTGGCCAGACTCAGAGGATTGGCACTCTGAACACTCGAAGGAGTGGTGGAGGGGCTGCTGATCACTATTTCACCTTTTATGCCCCAAAAACTCACACCTCTGGAAACAAGTGCTAGACAACTTTGAAAAAACTTTCAGGACCTCTATTGCTAGGTTTCAAGCCTACATGATACTACGGCTTCCCAACCCCCTGACAATTCCCCTCTATTCACCTCGGGGAAAGCATATTGCACTATCATTAGGTGCGGAGCATCAAGTAACCTTTGCTCTTTGGGGAATGTTGAAGAGCCCTCAATACACCACCTGGTTGCGCAAACTATGGTTCATCCTAGCAATGGAGAAAATGTCACTCACAATAGATCAGAAACCTGATGACTACATCACAGAATGGGAACCACTCATTCAAATGTTATCTATGAAATTCAATAAGTTGACCTGCCCCTACATTCTGCAACTATCACAGTTATTGCCCATTCCTGACTCTCAATCTATCCATATTACCACTTATTCACTTTGAGATACTGACCCCACAACTCACAGGCCTCTGATATGATTGAATTTCACCACCTATCACTCACATGTTTAGAAGACATTGGGGGACAGGGATTGGTTTTTGGGTTCATTACTTCTATAATTGTTATGTGGTCCTGTATTGTTGCCGGCCTTATGGATGTAGGCAACAGCTATGTATACATTCCCCTTCCTTGAGATTATACTGCATATCCCAAGGGGTTGTATGCATTTAGCTGTGTGCCTCCTTTTCTATGGCAACCTTTATAAAAAAAATTGATCTATAAAAATGTGGGGTTACTGGTCCCATACGTATACACATTCCTGCCTTTGAAGTAAGCATACATTAAAAGATAGTCTATGTAGTGCACAGATACTGCCTTGCTCTGACCTGGCTCCAGACACAATAAAGGGGGTGGAGACAGCGTTGTGTGAGGACAGGCACAGCCCTACTCAAGTCTCAGTGACAACTCCTCCCATCACTCTAGATTAGGTAGGCCCATAAGACTGGTGATGGGTCATCAGGATATGCAGGGCAACTCTTAGCTCCCTTTGTGGGACTGTCTAGAGTGAATAGACAAATAGCCCAACTGTCAATCTAAGCCAGACATGGAGCTCTCAGGCAGGCAGAGGAACAGGATAGTAAAGCAACAACAGCCCCACTCTTTAAAAGTGGCATTTTCAAACACAGAGTTTAAAAACCACCTTCACCTGTGTTTTTTAAATCCTGAAATTCTAAATTTCTATCTTTTCCCAATTGATAGTTACACTTGTAAGGTGTTACAAGGCATCTCTAATGGGAGAAATAGTCCTTGCAATAGTGACAAACGTAATTGGCAGTACATCACTATCAAGACATGTAAAACACCCACATACATGTCCTACGTTTCACATACACTGCACCCTGCCCCTGGGGATATCTTGGGCCTACCATAGGGGCACCAACAAGAAGGAGCCAAGAGGGATTTGGAAAGGTATATGAGGGATCGCCCTCCACTCTAAACAGTCAATCAACAATAAGATCCCTATACCTGGGGCGATTGTTACATTTCCAAGACATGAGTACACATCACTCAGGTTGTATTCTTTGTTTACATACCGGGGTAGACCCCTGCTATCTATCGCAGTGCGGTTTCACTCCTCTAATGTCTGATTGTCCCCACACATTATATTGTTCCAAACAATTAATTAAATACTGCAGTCTCAATGCAAAAAATGTCCAGCAGTGATGTCCAACGGATGTCTGCTTTCTACACTGAAAGCACATCTATCCACACTTCACCGCATGTGTACACCGCTTCAGAGGAAAAAATGTGTGGTGGAAAGGAAGGCACCTCACGGGCGAACACCCTCGGGGATGTTGGCAGATGTTACCAACTCAATGCCCCTTTCTCATCATCGGTTGCCTTCCAATCCAGAAAAGAAAACAGAATAGATACAACACATAAACTGAAATGCGTGTAAAGGTGCAACATAAAGAATATCAACATTAACTCATAAAGGACAGAGTGACATAAAATCGACAGCCACACCCACTCAATCACTTTATTCTTCGTTTCAGTGTGAGCTGAAGAATTAAAACAAAGGTTGGTAGCTTAGTTTCGCCTACCAGTACCTGATACCGACATGTTTCACTGCCCCATTGTTTTCGGCAGATTCATCAGGGTATTGAACACTCGGTCACTGCACCAATGTTTTGAACATCCTTTCTGGACACCCTGACCAGCATGGACAACTCATACCGGCTGGCCAAATCACGCTTTGAGTCGTTTAAAAACGATTGAAGTAGCAATCGTACGGTTGGAAACCAGGGCGGTGTCTCATCCCAGGAACCCCATCCTTGTACTGGGGTGAATGTATGACATTGTTCTACATTCTGTCCATCAACTGTGTTTTTTGCAATTTCACCCCGAGTGGGCTGGGGATGCTCAGACGTGAGTCCCAGGCTCTCCACGCCACTGGAGTCAAGCTATCCAGGCTGATGAAGGCTGATAGCCAGAAACCGGTCCTTGGATGCTTGATTCCGGTCTGGGAAAGACATGGCTTGGTAGTTCGGACTGGACTGTTCCCATGAGGCACAGGGTCAGAGCTGATTTGCATATAGCCAGTGTCTAACCCAGGGTGGTGTGGAGTGCAAAAAAACGATGGATTTAGGCCCAGATCCTTGTACTGGGGTGAATGTATGACATTGTTCTACATTCTGTCCATCAACTGTGTTTTTTGCAATTTCACCCCGAGTGGGCTGGGGATGCTCAGACGTGAGTCACAGGCTCTCCACGCCACTGGAGTCAAGCTATCCAGGCTGATGAAGGCTGATAGCCAGAAACCGGTCCTTGGATGCTTGATTCCGGTCTGGGAAAGACATGGCTTGGTAGTTCGGACTGGACTGTTCCCATGAGGCACAGGGTCAGAGCTGATTTGCATATAGCCAGTGTCTAACCCAGGGTGGTGTGGAGTGCAAAAAAACGATGGATTTAGGCCCAGATCCTTGTACTGGGGTGAATGTATGACATTGTTCTACATTCTGTCCATCAACTGTGTTTTTTGCAATTTCACCCCGAGTGGGCTGGGGATGCTCAGACGTGAGTCCCAGGCTCTCCACGCCACTGGAGTCAAGCTATCCAGGCTGATGAAGGCTGATAGCCAGAAACCGGTCCTTGGATGCTTGATTCCGGTCTGGGAAAGACATGGCTTGGTAGTTCGGACTTGACTGTTCCCATGAGGCACAGGGACAGAGCTGATTTGCATATAGCCAGTGTCTAACCCAGGGTGGTGTGGAGTGCAAAAAAATGATGGATTTAGGCCCAGATCCTGGTACTGGGGTGAATGTATGACATTGTTCTACATTCTGTCCATCAACTGTGTTTTTTGCAATTTCACCCCGAGTGGGCTGGGGATGCTCAGACGTGAGTCCCAGGCTCTCCACGCCACTGGAGTCAAGCTATCCAGGCTGATGAAGGCTGATAGCCAGAAACCGGTGCTTGGATGCTTGATTCCGGTCTGGGAAAGACATGGCTTGGTAGTTCGGACTGGACTGTTCCCATGAGGCACAGGGTCAGAGCTGATTTGCATATAGCCAGTGTCTAACCCAGGGTGGTGTGGAGTGCAAAAAAACGATGGATTTAGGCCCAGATCCTTGTACTGGGGTGAACGTATGACATTGTTCTACATTCTGTCCATCAACTGTGTTTTTTGCAATTTCACCCCGAGTGGGCTGGGGATGCTCAGACGTGAGTCCCAGGCTCTCCACGCCACTGGAGTCAAGCTATCCAGGCTGATGAAGGCTGATAGCCAGAAACCGGTCCTTGGATGCTTGATTCCGGTCTGGGAAAGACATGGCTTGGTAGTTCGGACAGGACTGTTCCCATGAGGCACAGGGTCAGAGCTGATTTGCATATAGCCAGTGTCTAACCCAGGGTGGTGTGGAGTGCAAAAAAACGATGGATTTAGGCCCAGATCCTTGTACTGGGGTGAATGTATGACATTGTTCTACATTCTGTCCATCAACTGTGTTTTTTGCAATTTCACCCCGAGTGGGCTGGGGATGCTCAGACGTGAGTCCCAGGCTCTCCACGCCACTGGAGTCAAGCTATCCAGGCTGATGAAGGCTGATAGCCAGAAACCGGTCCTTGGATGCTTGATTCCGGTCAGGGAAAGACATGGCTTGGTAGTTCGGACTGGACTGTTCCCATGAGGCACAGGGTCAGAGCTGATTTGCATATAGCCAGTGTCTAACCCAGGGTGGTGTGGAGTGCAAAAAAAGGATGGATTTAGGCCCAGATCCTTGTACTGGGGTGAATGTATGACATTGTTCTACATTCTGTCCATCAACTGTGTTTTTTGCAATTTCACCCCGAGTGGGCTGGGGATGCTCAGACGTGAGTCCCAGGCTCTCCACGCCACTGGAGTCAAGCTATCCAGGCTGATGAAGGCTGATAGCCAGAAACCGGTCCTTGGATGCTTGATTCCGGTCAGGGAAAGACATGGCTTGGTAGTTCGGACTGGACTGTTCCCATGAAGCACAGGGTCAGAGCTGATTTGCATATAGCCTGTGTCTAACCCAGGGTGGTGTGGAGTGCAAAAAAAACGATGGATTTAGGCCCAGATCCCTGTACTGGGGTGAATGTATGACATTGTTCTACATTCTGTCCATCAACTGTGTTTTTTGGAATTTCACCCCGAGTGGGCTGGGGATGCTCAGACGTGAGTCCCAGGCTCTCCACACCACTGGAGTCAAGCTATCCAGGCTGATGAAGGCTGATAGCCAGAAACCGGTCCTTGGATGCTTGATTCCGGTCTGGGAAAGACATGGCTTGGTAGTTCGGACTGGACTGTTCCCATGAGGCACAGGGTCAGAGCTGATTTGCATATAGCCAGTGTCTAACCCAGGGTGGTGTGGAGTGCAAAAAAACGATGGATTTAGGCCCAGATCCTTGTACTGGGGTGAATGTATGACATTGTTCTACATTCTGTCCATCAACTGTGTTTTTTGCAATTTCACCCCGAGTGGGCTGGGGATGCTCAGACGTGAGTCCCAGGCTCTCCACGCCACTGGAGTCAAGCTATCCAGGCTGATGAAGGCTGATAGCCAGAAACCGGTCCTTGGATGCTTGATTCCGGTCAGGGAAAGACATGGCTTGGTAGTTCGGACTTGACTGTTCCCATGAAGCACAGGGTCAGAGCTGATTTGCATATAGCCTGTGTCTAACCCAGGGTGGTGTGGAGTGCAAAAAAACGATGGATTTAGGCCCAATTTCTTGTACTGGGGTGAATGTATGACATTGTTCTACATTCTGTCCATCAACTGTGTTTTTTGCAATTTCACCCCGAGTGGGCTGGGGATGCTCAGACGTGAGTCCCAGGCTCTCCACGCCACTGGAGTCAAGCTATCCAGGCTGATGAAGGCTGATAGCCAGAAACCGGTCCTTGGATGCTTGATTCCGGTCTGGGAAAGACATGGCTTGGTAGTTTGGACTGGACTGTTCCCATGAGGCACAGGGTCAGAGCTGATTTGCATATAGCCAGTGTCTAACCCAGGGTGGTGTGGAGTGCAAACAAACGATGGGTTTAGGCCCAGATCCTTGTACTGGGGTGAACGTATGACATTGTTCTACATTCTGTCAATCAACTGTGTTTTTTGCAATTTCACCCTCGTGGGCTGGGGATGCTCAGACGTGAGTCCCAGGCTCTCCACGCCACTGGAGTCAAGCTATCCAGGCTGATGAAGGCTGATAGCCAGAAACCGGTCCTTGGATGCTTGATTCCGGTCTGGGAAAGACATGGCTTGGTAGTTCGGACTGGACTGTTCCCATGAGGCACAGGGTCAGAGCTGATTTGCATATAGCCAGTGTCTAACCCAGGGTGGTGTGGAGTGCAAAAAAACGATGGATTTAGGCCCAGATCCTTGTACTGGGGTGAATGTATGACATTGTTCTACATTCTGTCCATCAACTGTGTTTTTTGCAATTTCACCCCGAGTGGGCTGGGGATGCTCAGACGTGAGTCCCAGGCTCTCCACGCCACTGGAGTCAAGCTATCCAGGCTGATGAAGGCTGATAGCCAGAAACCGGTCCTTGGATGCTTGATTCCGGTCTGGGAAAGACATGGCTTGGTAGTTCGGACTGGACTGTTCCCATGAGGCACAGGGTCAGAGCTGATTTGCATATAGCCAGTGTCTAACCCAGGGTGGTGTGGAGTGCAAAAAAACAATGGATTTAGGCCCAGATCCTTGTACTGGGGTGAATGTATGACATTGTTCTACATTCTGTCCATCAACTGTGTTTTTTGCAATTTCACCCCGAGTGGGCTGGGGATGCTCAGACGTGAGTCCCAGGCTCTCCACGCCACTGGAGTCAAGCTATCCAGGCTGATGAAGGCTGATAGCCAGAAACTGGTCCTTGGATGCTTGATTCCGGTCAGGGAAAGACATTGCTTGGTAGTTCGGACTGGACTGTTCCCATGAGGCACAGGGTCAGAGCTGATTTGCATATAGCCTGTGTCTAACCCAGGGTGGTGTGGAGTGCAAAAAAACTATGGATTTAGGCCCAGATCCTTGTACTGGGGTGAATGTATGACATTGTTCTACATTCTGTCCATCAACTGTGTTTTTTGCAATTTCACCCCGAGTGGGCTGGGGATGCTCAGACGTGAGTCCCAGGCTCTCCACGCCACTGGAGTCAAGCTATCCAGGCTGATGAAGGCTGATAGCCAGAAACCGGTCCTTGGATGCTTGATTCCGGTCTGGGAAAGACATGGCTTGGTAGTACGGACTGGACTGTTCCCATGAGGCACAGGGTCAGAGCTGATTTGCATATAGCCAGTGTCTAACCCAGGGTGGTGTGGAGTGCAAAAAAACGATGGATTTAGGCCCAGATCCTTGTACTGGGGTGAACGTATGACATTGTTCTACATTCTGTCCATCAACTGTGTTTTTTGCAATTTCACCCCGAGTGGGCTGGGGATGCTCAGACGTGAGTCCCAGGCTCTCCACGCCACTGGAGTCAAGCTATCCAGGCTGATGAAGGCTGATAGCCAGAAACCGGTCCTTGGATGCTTGATTCCGGTCTGGGAAAGACATGGCTTGGTAGTTCGGATTGGACTGTTCCCATGAGGCACAGGGTCAGAGCTGATTTGCATATAGCCAGTGTCTAACCCAGGGTGGTGTGGAGTGCAAAAAAACGATGGATTTAGGCCCAGATCCTTGTACTGGGGTGAACGTATGACATTGTTCTGCATTCTGTCCATCAATTGAGTTTTTTGCAATTTCACCCCGAGTGGGCTGGGGATGCTCAGACGTGAGTCACAGGCTCTCCACGCCACTGGAGTCAAGCTATCCAGGCTGATGAAGGCTGATAGCCAGAAACCGGTCCTTGGATGCTTGATTCCGGTCTGGGAAAGACATGGCTTGGTAGTTCGGACTGGACTGTTCCCATGAGGCACAGGGTCAGAGCTGATTTGCATATAGCCAGTGTCTAACCCAGGGTGGTGTGGAGTGCAAAAAAACAATGGATTTAGGCCCAGATCCTTGTACTGGGGTGAATGTATGACATTGTTCTACATTCTGTCCATCAACTGTGTTTTTTGCAATTTCACCCCGAGTGGGCTGGGGATGCTCAGACGTGAGTCCCAGGCTCTCCACGCCACCGGAGTCAAGCTATCCAGGCTGAAGAAGGCTGATAGCCAGAAACCGGTCCTTGGATGCTTGATTCCGGTCTGGGAAAGACATGGCTTGGTAGTTCGGACTGGACTGTTCCCATGAGGCACAGGGTCAGAGCTGATTTGCATATAGCCAGTGTCTATCCCAGGGTGGTGTGGAGTGCAAAAAAACGATGGATTTAGGCCCAGATCCTTGTCCTGGGGTGAATGTATGACATTGTTCTACATTCTGTCCATCAACTGTGTTTTTTGCAAAAACATTCAGAAGGCAGCTGCCTAATGAATCTTCCATATCAAAAAAGCGCCTGTTATGGACTGCATGCGGCTCACAACCCACTGTGGTAAGAAATAAACACTACAAGCTCCAGAATGCAAAGGGAGTGGCGACGCCCAGGGAAAACAGTGGAAAAAAGGTTTAAAAAAAAAGAAAAGGGGGCAGCATAGAAACCCCCTGACCCCCTAGGCCTGCTCAGGTGGCCCGACAAGGATCCCCCAGGCCCAAAAAAGCATTTTTCTTTTTTAAACAGCCGAATTCGCGCTTCGTTATCTGTAAGCCCCCAGGTGGGCCAGGTCCCAGGGGCAATGTGTAATTAATTAGCAGGGGCCCCTGCAGCCCCAGGGACCGCTACCTCCCCAGGGCTCTATTTATTATCTGCGGTGGGCATACACCTCACCAGGACTTCTAAAAAAAAATGCATATGGGACTCCTGCCCCCCATGTTGCCCCAGGGACTGCCAACCCCAGGGCATTCATTAATATGGGTCTGCCTTGTGGGCCCCAAAGCTCCGGGGGCCGCCACCTCACTTTGGCTTAAAGTACAATAAAGAATTGTGGGGGTACCTGCCCCCCCCACACGGCTCCAGGGACCACCACCTCCACGGGGCTCTAAATATTAAAATGCGGGGGTCGGTTGCAGACCCCCGGGCCCGAGGGACCACCACATCTCTGGGGCTTTAAACACTTGGGAGGGAGGCCACATGGCCCCCCTCCTGGAGCTCTTGATTGGCGTGGGGACCTCCACTCCCCAGGACCAGCTCCTGCAATGTCCCGGGGTGCCCACCCCGGGACATTGCTGTTTGCTATGACTATTACGCGAGAGCAGGAAAACAGCTCTTGCTTCCAAAAACCAAAGCAGATTGCTTTTGGACAAGGGGGGCTGCATGTCAGCAAAAGCAATGCCGGCTCCCGCAGGAGGTGGGGACCTGGCTGGGACCGTGGGGGCATTGGGGTCCCCCCACGGTCCCCATCGGTGAGGCCAGGCCCTAGGGGATGGGGTCCCCGGGGCCAGGAGTGGCCCGGGAGGGGGCCACGTGGCACCCCTCCTATTTAAATAAAAAAGATAAACGGCAGACCGGCCCCGGGGGTTGGGGTCCCCAGGGCCAATAGTGGCCTAGGGAAGGGGGGTCACGTGGCCCCCTTCCCAAAAAATAAATATACAAAAGGAGGCCATGCTCAAGGGGATGGGCTCATTGGGGCCAAAATTGGCCTCTGTAGTGGGGCCGCAGCCCTTTCACGTTTTTTTTCATTAAAAATAAAAACGGGTCAGGCCCGTGAGTAAGGTGTCCCCAGGGCCACCAAAATGCTAAAAGAAGGGAAGCCACACAGCCCTTAAAAAATAGAAAAAAAAGCCGGCATCTCACCGGAGGCCCCGCCCCCTCCCTGCACCACTGTGCAAACATGTCCCTTTGTGCGTTGTAAGTTGGGGAATTAATTCCCCATGAATGCTGAGGGTCCCTGGGGGCCAATTAGCCTGCCAGGTACCCTCAGTAAGTACCACAGAGCTGAATTACAGAGAGGTGGTCTGAGGCCTCGCTCCTTTTTACACTGCTCTGCAAACGCACCCCTTGGCGTACTGCTGGTGGGGCGATGTGGTCCTCTTGTCTCCTGAGGATCTCAGGACACAAGTGGACTTCATCCTCCGAGCAGTAGTGCGCTAGGAGCCGCGTTTTTAGAGAATATATATATATATATATTTTTTTTTTCAAATGTAGTTTTTTAACGGGTTTAGTTTTAATTATTCATTCTTTATAATGTGTTGAGTTTAATTTGAATGTTTAAATACTTGTTAGTAGTCTTTATCTACAATGTTAATCTTAGAAGTGAGTGAAGAAGAGAAATTGTGATAAAATTGAGACCCAACTTAAAAGCAAACATCACCAAGCCACCGTAATTAAACACACTCAGCTTTATTGAAACTGAAAAGAGAAGGGAGCCTGTCTTAGGGTGTACTCTATCACAGGAAGTGTCTTTTTGTTTTAAATATCTTACATGTGTATTTTTTGTGTATAAGCAAAAATTCAGCTTTTCTCGCACTTAAACATGAAGTAAGGATTCAAAAGTACGTAATTGGTACAATAAAAGGTTATAAAAATCACAGTACAGTTTCAAAGTTCTTAGGTGACCAGTGTTTCCCAAACTGGGGGTGACACATTCCCAGGGGGTCCGTAGGCAGTAGTTTTAAAAGCACAGCAACTTTCTTGTAAAATTAGCAGCTTTCAAGCAACATTAAAAGTGTCAAGATAATGGCAGTGATTAATGCACCTGCTGGGGAGAGACGATAATTTTTCACTGGCAGCTTTGACTTAACTAATGTAGCACTGCAGTCGCAGAAGTGGAGACCTTTTAAACTTGGTGCATTTTTTATCAATCTACGTTGTCATTCTGCCCGGGACTGTTGCTGAATTAAAACGCAGACCTTTCCTCGACCCCTTTTGAACTGCTGCTGGATTTCCCTACTCCTTTTCATCCATCCGGGCGTCAACAGGGGGTGCGGGACTGCGAGGCCCAGAGGTCCTTGCGCTTTGGCCATCACACGCACCTGGTGCATCTTCCCGCCCCTCCTCCCAGCTGACCCTCGCAGACTTTAAAAACGACTCGCGGCCCCCGCTCCGCGGGAGCCGCTCGCAGTCGCAGAAGTGGAGACCTTTTAAACTTGGAGCATTTTTTATCAATCTACGTTCTCATTCTGCCCGGGACTGTTGCTGAATTAAAAGGCAGACCTTTCCTCGACCCCTTTTGAACTGCTGTTGGATTTCCCAACTCCTTTTCATCCATCTGGGTGTCAACAGGGGGTGCGGGACTGCGAGGCCCACAGGTCTTTGCGCTTTGGCCATCAAGCGTACCTGGTACCTCTTCCCGCCTCCTCCTCCTACTTAGGGAATGCCCTTTACGCGATCAAGGGACGCGCGCGGGCAGGCGCCGGGCTAAGCCCGGGCAGAGGGCGGGCCGTCTGAGGCCGTTCGAGGACAAACGAGGACGAACGAGGCCGGTCTGGGCCCTGTCGCTTTATCCCTACTTATTTCTACCCTAAGGTCGTGGAACCGTGCTAATGCCACCGAAGCCTGTGAACGGCGGTAAACCGCAAATGGGGGGAAGGTAAGAGGCACCCTGGACTCTTTCTTATGAAAGTCGGTCTCGAACCTGGACCATGAAATATCTGTTGCCAAATCACGCTTGTCTTTTGAACTCCAACAAAACAAGCGTTCGTCACTCGGTATTATAAGGCAGATCCCCTCTCCACCAACTCACAGTTCCCAGAGCTTAGGGATTCTTTCATCAATGGACACTAGTATCCCCTTGCTCCTTCAGGACAACTCCCAAACTCCAATTAAAACCCCATTGAAGAGTCCAAATTATGACTTAACGACATCTGACCGTTCCCTGGAGTTTTCCCCAGAAGAGCCCTCTTTGTTGCAGCTTCCAAATGCGATCCCTACAATCAAAAAGAGTATACCCCCACAAAATTCATCTAGACAACCAATCCTAACGAAAGGGAAGAGAGGGGGAAACGATCACCGGGGTAGACTTACTAAAGCTCCCTGACTAGCCCTCAAACGGATATTTGCAAAAAAACATATCAGAATTAGTTGCCATCACTAAAGACTAAATTAAAGCCTAAGGTAACTCAAATGTCACCGAAGATTCAATTACCCGATTCTAAACTAGCTTTGAACGACATAGAACACTTAGTTAGATCCTTACTTCTCCCTGTCTTAGAAAGGGTAAAGAGACTGGGTGACCAGCTAGATAATTTAGTGGTAGAAACCACCTTAAATTCCCAACTTTTAAAGGGCTTGGTAGCCATTAATACGAACACTAAAACTAGCCGACAGCAATTAATAAATAAGGTTGCCACAAAAACCACTTCATTTGGCCCTAATACATCCACTGAGAACACCAGGATCTCAAAAGACATTCGACCCATTATGAACATCTTTTGTGGGGAACCGGGGAAAACTGAGAATCCACATATACATTCTACTCTGCCAAGTTCAAGATAATTAGACTCTCTATCATCCAATACTCATCCACCTGGTACTAAACACCCAGATACTAAGGCTGCTGACACAGGCACTCATCCTTCTTCAGAAAAACCCATAAAAATTAAAGGATGTCACATTGATCTGCCACCAGAGGCGGTTCCATACGCCATAATCCTAACAGGTGTCCCAGAGCTAAAAAGAAGGAAAAAGGGAGGGCGACTCTGCACTAAAGAATAAGGCTATTCATTGGCTCAGACAAAACAGGCCACTGCCCTCCCATATAGATGGTGACATAGTGTTTGTTAGAAGACTGGCGTGGATGGGTTCAAGACCAAAAGACACCGCAGGGGATGTAATAATTATTAATTTTAGAGATCGAAGTGTGGTCCCCCACATTGCGGATTGGTATCAGAACCAGGGATGTAGCAGTATAGTGCCTCGAACGTTAACCTACTTTTACCCAGAGGCACTAATCGTTCCCCGTGGCAATCGTGGTGTTACCGCACATCATAAATACAACTTCCATCCATTAAAGCGGACCCTACTTTCTACTAATCAATCGCTTTTTGAGAATGTAGAAGGGCCATGTAAACGCTGGAATTTGTCCACCAAGCAAGGGTGTTTTTCACCATACTGGTCATTGCCCCATACTAATCGATTTGATGTTTTTTCGGACCTAAATGCCCTGGATTGACAACAGGGAAGTACTGTGTTACATACCCCGGAAAGATCAAGTTGCCTAACGTCAACAAATTCCAACTACATGGTTGGGGACCAAATGATTCTAACTGTCCCCATAGGGTCCCTACTAACACAGAACAAATAATCAGTTAATACAATTGTTACAGATGAATTACTTTTGATCCAACACAAGGTCCCTGAACCCAATCGACCAAATATGTATAAACAAATAGATTCTACTCATAGTTTTCTTTCCTGGAATGTGGCTGGTTTAGCCGACAAAGTGTACCAACAACATTGGCTAGATGTCGTTACTGAACATAAAGTAATTTGCCTCCAGGAAACATGGTCCCTGGACGCATACCATATCAATGGTTACCAAACCTTTCACACTTTAGCCATTCAAAGTGCACATGGCCGCAATAAAGGGGGTCTCTGTATATTTGTATCCATCACTGGGGGTATTGAAGCCAAAAGGTTTATGACAACTGAATATTATCAGATACTGTGGTTAAGATGGGGCTCCTTGCAAAACGTTACCATACTAAACTTTTACAATAACATCCCTCCTGACAGGAGTGAGACAATCTTGAGTAAACTTCTTTCGACTGCGATTTCCTTACACAATCAAATGGCAGGTGATAATATTATGTTTTGGGTAGGAGATTTTAATTGTACGATCTGTCCTCATGACTCGCATGGTCTGTGCGGCCTATTGAATTAAGGGGAAGATTCGCCTACCCATTTTAACCATACGCTCTTTGGTTCTACCCTTAATAACATACTTTGTTATTTTAACTTAGTTTTCATAAATGAAATCTGTATACCGAGTATTCCATTCCAACCTACCTTTAATGGGAGGGGGTGCAATACTATAATTGACTTTACTTTAATTTCTGCATCCCATGCCGGGCTAGTGGCCACTTGGGAAATGGGCCTGGCCCCCCATTCTGATCACTACCCTATAGTGTTTAGCATTAAAGTTAAAAAACCAACACGTAGGACTGAGGATAATACTCAGTATTCCTCAGAGATAAGTTTAGCTTCAGAAAACGGCTACACAATTAAATGGGACAAAGTAGATCCCCCGGACTTCTTGGAAAAATTAGTTACCTCTAACAGAGAAGACATAATGATCTGGATCTGTTTAACCCAAGAAGAGGCACCAGACAGTGTTATGAATTCTTTTTCTAAAATACTAGCCACAGTCAAATCTTTATTGACAAGAAAACATCGGAACGGGGTTTCCAAACACCATAGGTGGTTTGATAGTAAGTGCACTAAAGCACTTACATATCTTAAAAAGGCACTGCAGATAGCTCCAAAAAACCCGGATCTAATCCGTATAGCTAGAAAAACTTACAAAAACGGTTATAAAAATGAGAAAAGCTAGCCTAAAGAATAAGATATGGGCAGGCCTGAAAGAAGCCTTGATTAAAAGAGATAACAGGGCATTTTGGAGGGTGGTAAATGACCCCTTCTTACAACCTAAAGAGACCGATCTCATCGATCATGCAATTACAGGTGACCAATGGGTAGTGCACTTCAAACATTTGTATGGCAGGATGTCTCCCATCGATGATGGAACTATGCCCATAGTTGAGGACAATAACTGTGTGGTTGGTAAACAACCATAGTCATACTCATCTACAAAAAGGGCCAGAGGAATGATCCGACCTGCTATCGGCCCATTTCTTTGTTGGATGCCTTGGCAAATGTGGCAGGCCGAATTATTTTAAATAGAATACAAACTTGGGGGGAGGAAAAACACATTTTTACTCATTTACAGTATGGTTTTAGCCCAGGAAAAGGGACAACTGAACAATGCCTAAATTTGGCTCTCCTTATCGCAAAATATACACAGGCTAAGAGCGGGAACCTTTTCATTTCATTTATAGATTTAAGTTCTGCTTTTGACTGTGTAGATCATGAATTCCTATGGCTAACACTTAGTGACATGGGGATCGACAGTCATATTCTATTATATATTAAGGAACTTTATAGAGAGGCAGGTGCAAGGGTTAGGTATGGCCCGAGAGGGGAATGCTCAGACAAATTTCCTATAGAAAGGGGTGTTAGGCAGGGGTGCATCTTGGCACCCCTCCTATTCACCTTATACATAAATTCCATAGGACAATACCTCAGGGACATCCAAAATTATTATCCCACCATTAAAGGAACTCCTATCCCTTTATTACTATACGCCGATGATGCGGCATTAATGTCACGGACCAGACTCGGGCTACAAAGAACGGTAGATAAATTCAATTGTTAAATGAAGTTCCGCGGCCTGAGAATAAATATTTCCAAAACCTTTATAATGGTCTGTGGGAAGGGCAGAAAAAGGACACCTTGTCCAATTTTTCTGGATAATAAGAGAATTGAAATTACAGATACTTTCTCTTATTTAGGGGTAAACTTTCATAGGGGGAGCACGTGGCACTCAGCGGTCAATGCCAGGAAACTAGCATTTCTGCGCTCGATTGGCGCTTTGAGAAATTTTTCAAACAAATTGGGTGGGAAACCAGCCAAAGACTTAATCTATATCTACAAAGCTAAGTGCGTCTCAACTGCTACGTATGGTGCAGGCATTTGGGGCACTGAACACGTACAAGGAATACAAAGCACTGAAAATCAGTTCCTTGCCTACTTATTGGGGGTATCTAAAACTACATCCGCGTACATGTTGCATATAGAAGCTGGTCTTTCCCACATAACAGACACCATAAGGATTTCTCCGATTCTTCTGTGGCACAAGGTCTGGGTTACCCCAGAAACCTCATTAAACAGGGACCTATTAACTGATTGCCTCTCCTTAGATGGCGTGTCTAAAATTAAATGGCTATCTTATGTGAGGGATATGTTTAAGGAGTTAGGCCACCTGGAATATTTTGTAAAACCAAGTACGATGGAGAAGGTCCCAAGAAGTCTGATTAAAAAGATGGCCTTGGACCATCTTGTTACATCTAGATGGAACCTAGAAAAAGAACAAGCATTTGCAATGCAATAGGTCTCGCATTTGCGAGAGTTTAACATATTGGCATTGTAAATGACAATGCCTTTTATTTATGTTTTAGACACCAACACATAAATAAATGGCATTGCCATTTACAATGCCAATAACTCAAACTCTAACAACTGCGAGACCTATTGCATTGCAAATGCTTGTTTAAAAAGGAGGTCGGGTGTTCGGGTGTGATGTGCACAGGCCAGTGTTACTTATACAAAGCAACAAGATATATTCAGAAACGCATGTAAGGAACTGGTGGAACTATGTTTAACAGTTTGCACTTAAAACAGCTAAATTGTGTATATACAACATCACAA
The DNA here is from genome assembly GCF_964261635.1 of Lissotriton helveticus. Taxonomy (NCBI): domain Eukaryota; kingdom Metazoa; phylum Chordata; class Amphibia; order Caudata; family Salamandridae; genus Lissotriton; species Lissotriton helveticus. The sequence goes on along the minus strand of NC_136071.1, from coordinate 536,485,688 downwards.
CAGGCGTAAAGCAGGTAGTTGTGTGATACGTTCAGTAGTATATAAAGTAGCGGTGCGGTGCTGACGACACAATACATGGACGGTACTGTATTCCGCACTTGTGCATTACATACGTTCAAGAACAATTTACACGGCAACATGTGTTTATTTTACACAACAGCTGTAAAACGACAATAAACACATCTTTCCTACATAACTAATACATCTGGATATTGCTACATTACTGTAATGTCGTATGTGAGACCCCTGCTGACTCTACAGGAGTAAGGCTGTAAGGAACACTCACTAGCCTCTGTTGTGTATTATTTCATATACCTCTTCCTTTATAGGAGTAAACTGGTTACCTTTGCTGACTTTCCACCAATGAAACGGACTATGCATCACTGCTGCTGACTTGACCCAAGCGGCACTGCAGCGAACCAATCCCATCCCTGCTTACAGAAATAGAACTTTAATGCACACACAAGGTCTGCTCACTTCAGAGAAGTACGCATTGATATACATCAAAGTATTGGCATTACTACTTTGAATTCCCGCTTCCTTTACGGGAGCTGCACTATGTACACGCCTCTTCTCTAATTACAGTGCATAAGTAAAACTGTCATTTTAGACAATGTATCCGATCGTACTTTACATAAACAGAAATAGAACCTACACTCACAGCCCTGTTTACACTAGTGACCCTGAAATGCACCCCCTCCCCTTCGATTATAGGAGTACAGCTGCCTACACACTCAATACAAGTTACACTGTAATGTGCACATTTCATCCATGCTTTGTAATAGAAGTGAAGGGTAAGTAACCACCCGAATGCAGGCAGTAATACGACTGTAACACACACACCACCTGCTGCTTACAGTACGCAGGTGAAACTGATATGTGCCCTTCATTTCCCTGCATTCTGTACAGAGTACAGCGATGATCAGAGCGCCCTGCTTATTTTACAAAAGTACAACGGACAAAAATAGATTATATTTCTGAAGAAAAAACGTTATTTACACACTTTACAATAAATGAAACCGTACAGAGGACATCACGTCTCTACCGACCTCACACAGGTACAGTACACACCCCCTGCATACTTTATAAAGTAAGGCTGTACTGCGCGCATCCAATCCATGCTTCCTTTATAAAGTGAAGCAGCTCGGCCCGCATCGGAGCCCTGCTTACTTTACAAAAACGAAACTGTACAGGGGACATCACATCCCTGCCGACCTCACACGTAAATGTGTTAATACCGCCTGCCTACTTTAAGAAGTAAAGCTGTTGGGCGCGCATCGGAGCCCTGCTTCCTTTATAAAAGTACAACTCCAGACTGAAATGCATAATTTACCCAAGTAAAATGCAATATACGCACCCTTGCTTCAAATCTGCAATGCACTCCTCATGGCCTTGCCTCCTCTCTGAAAGTAAAGCTGCAATGTACATGTCACACCCCTGCTTACCGCACACAAGTAAACACTGCTGAACGCACCCTGCCCCTGCTTACTCAGCAACAGTGAAACTGTAGGCTGCACCCCCACCCAGCTTTCTTTCACAGACCGCCTCTGCCTGCACCCCCTGCTCGCATCCTGCCCGGCTTCCTGTACGGGAATAACCCTGTAATGCACACGCCTCACCCGTCCTTCCTCCATGGAAGTAAGCCCATCCGCCCTGCCTCCCTTACATCTCCTTGGCTGCGGCTCCCACGATCCTTTGTGCGGTTCAAGAGATGCGCTTCGAGTAAACAGAACAGCTGCAAAGCAACAAGTCCACCTTTAAAGTGCTCTGTGGGGAAAAGTGAAACGGAGTATAAAACCGAGGTCTAAACATGACAAGCAAACAGGAATTATGCGGCTGAATCCGGGCACGTTCGGGTCGGCAGGGGAGGGTCGGGTCGGACACTTGGATCCGCGCCAGTTGTGAGCTCAAACGGACAGTTAAACCAGCGTGATCTGCAGCTCGGGCACTCGCTCACGAAGGTGTGGTAGAGTGTGTAAAGAGATGTGCGCGTTCACAGTTCAACCCCCGCATACAATGCCCAGCCGGCCGCCCGGCCAATTGCATCGCGGCCCGGCCGGAAGTCCCGCCTCCTCGAGCACCCGAGAAGGGAGAGGAAAAGTCCTCCCGCGGCCCGGGGCTCCCGTGAGCTGTGGAGAGCCCCGGAGCCGCCTGCGCAGAGGAGTAGCCTTTTGTCCCGCAGCCCCGGAGAAGAGCTGCAGAGCCGAGCAGCAAAGAGAAGTGCTGCGGAAAGAGCCCCGAGGAGCGGGAGCTCTCGTGTAGCCCCCGCCAGCAGAGCCCGGTGAGTGTTGTCAGGTGGAGGGGGGAAGAGCTCCGGACCTTGCCACAGTGCCACCGAGCGGCCCCACCTGGCCAGCAGGGCCGCTCCAACGAGACCCCCAAGAAAACGCTGTATTGCCCTTGCAGGCCGGTCCTGGCCTGCAAGGGATTATGGGCTGCGCCGCATATTAAATGAGCGGCTCACCCGCTGCTCCGGGGAGAGCCGCGCTGGCGCTTCGCCGCTTCCTGGGCTCTAGTTGGGGAGTCGGTCCCACCCGGACCCTTGTTATTGACTGAATACAGAGACACGCCGCACGTTCAAGACGCGTTGACGCCAGCCCCTTTTAATAAGAAGAAAAAGAACCGAAACTGACGATGTAACGCGCTCGCAGCCAAGGCGCCAAAGCGCGCCCACGAACCGAAACTGACGATGTAGCGCGCGCACCGCCAAGCAGCCAAGGCGCCAAAGCGCGCCCACGAGGGCAAATCTCCGGCAGGAGAAGCGCGTGACAGTCTGCTGTCCACATTCCCCCAAAAGTGATGACATAAGTTGTCTCGCCCTAGACAGCAAAAGCTTTGCTTTTGCTTTCGTCTAGGCGAGACCTAAAAATACACTACCATCAGATATCAGCAAATTACCTCCCATGAAGGGTTACAAAAATATCTAATGTTAATGAATAGTCCTTATGCTCGTTCGCTGCTTACTCGTTTCAGGCTAGGCATTTTCTATCGACTGGTCACATTCCCCCAATGTAATAATTGGTCCATGTCAAAACTCGTATGTCCCTGCGATGATATTTCGTATCAATCTAATATCCATTGTGTCCTTTTTTGTAAATTTTATCAGACACCCCGCAGGGCCTATCTATTACCCATTTTAAGGACATGGGGGATTCGAACTTGTAAGCTAGCCTTTCTTAAACTGCAACGATTGGAAGAAGATCATGTTATCTGTGCATTGAACTGCTTTCTAAAACTTGTAGTAACGTTCCGTAATTCAATGAATTGATCAAAATCTTACTGAATATTTCCTCTGGGTAATACTAATTACCTGGTTTTTGGATATATTTATTATATGTATTACCTGTTGTTAATTTGTTTTTACCTGTGTGCTTTTATGATTTGAATCACTAAATCGAATAAAGCAAGTTTGATATGATATTATATGGGTTAATATGCCTACTGAAAAGAACGTGTAACATGCATTTTAAGAAGCAGTATTTTATGTGCATAGGTCCGTGGTTACTGCTTTAATCACAGAGATTCTTTTGTTACTGTGCACTTCATAAGTGACAATCATAATTTAGCAGAGGGACCTAAAAACTGTCATCAAAGAGCTGCTTGCAAACTGATTGGTACCAGTTAGTTACTTATGTTTGTTTCCCAGTCATTCATTATTCTGATGCTGCTAAAAAGCCCCGTACAGCGAAATAAAACCAACAATTGAAAAGTTAGTCACAGAGATGCAGCACCAACATTCCGTTTACATTTTTTTCTGTTTTGCAAATTCCTTCAATATAAAATACTAAGGGCCATATGTACGACCCGTTTTCATATGCGCAAACGGGTTTGCGAACCCGTTTGCGCATGCAAAAACCTATTGGGCCATGTACATAGCCTATTTCGCGAGTCTCGATTTTTTTGTGGCTCGCTAAATAGGTTTTGCGACTTGCTATTTGGAAGGGGCATTCCCTTCCAAATAGCGAGTCTCAAAACCGTGTACAAATGTTTTGCGACCGCAACTCGCAATTACCACCTACTTCAAGTAGATGGTAATGCATTCGCAAATGGGAAGGGACCACTGCCTGCCCTTACAAAATGAAACAAAAACGTTTTGTTTTCTTTTTTTTTAAATGCATGGAAAATGGGCTGCATTTTTTTTTAAAAAGCTGCTTTATTTAAAAGCAGTCCCAGACATGGTGGTCTGCAGAGCCTAGCAGGCCACCACCCCTGGGAGGGCTGGCATTTCCAATGGGCTCTCAAACTGCGAGAGGCTCATTAATATTAATGAGCCTCGCAATTCGCCACCCCATTTGGAATCCCAAAGAGTGTTAAACACACTGTTTCACATTTCATTTAGCGACTCGCACTGTGTCGCCAATGGCGAGGCGCTAAATGAAATGGTCGTACATCTGCCCCCAAAATCCTTAGTAATTCGAGTATTTGTTTTGTGTGCACACGTGTGTTTTTTTTTCGAATTACTGTTTTAATATTTGAAATTTAAAGCATACAAATTGCTTGGGGGTCCCAGGTTTCCAGTGGTGACTCAATGGGGGTCCTCAGGAGTCAAAAGTTTGGGAACCACTGGGTTAATCCATGATATTCAAAATGACACCCACTTCGAGTGTGATGTAAATCTGAGGTTTGTACACATGGTTTGTCACCCTACCTACAGAGCTATTGGCGGAAGATAAGATGACGGCAGCTATACGAAGGCCAGAACAGCGTCTTTAAAGAAACAGACTCTCAATATATCCTTTGTAGGGAATGTGCACATTGGGAAATTTAGAGTTTGGCTCATCGAGCTGTAGGAAAGAACAAAAGAAAATCAACAAGCGTCCCTGACCATAAGATAAAGCAGTTTCAATGGTCATCAAGGATGTAGGTTATCAAATGTACCACACAATGCACAAGTTTTATCACAAAATTAGATCTCTAACAAAGCGAGTAAGTATTAAAATACACATCCACACATATATTAAAGTATAAACATATATTTTTTTTCTGGAATTAGAAATCATGTTTAAACCCACAAAGTGACTCTTTTGTATCTCCCTACATACTGACGTTACTGGAATGTACTGTTGCTGGGCAGACTTGTTTCAAACAGAAAGGCAGCATTTCCAGAAAAAACACAAGTTGGTCCAGTTAACACGCTGTACTGTTTAAAGCCACCGGTATTATGAAAAGAGTGACCTGGTTATAACTCCCAATATGGTTATATGGCAGTAAAATGTTTTCTTGTATAAGTGATTAGGCAGTATTTCATTGGCAGGGATTAATACATCCCCCCCCCCATTTGATATGATTAATCAGTGCAAGCACGGAAAGAACAATGCACGTCACAGAGTTTCAGATTGCAGTTCTGAAACGTGTCACATGTCAATTAATTCCCCTGATTGTGCAATAGTTGATCTTCTACAAGCTCTCTCTTAGTTGACCTTGGTGGGGTGAACAACAACAAGAAATGTAATAAATTACAGAAAGATAGTTTAGTGTGTATTTACACGCACACTTTGGCTAGTTGGTCCTCTTCAGCAGGCTATGTTTCGTACTTCATGTCGATTTCCTCGTGCCTTATGCGTTTGTGCACATTCTAGCAAAATATGTTGAAAATGAGGGCGGGCAAGGGGAATGTTGTGCTGGATATTGTGTCAATCCATTTGGCTCGATCGACAAACTTCTTTCGGATTGAGTCAGAAGCCTTCCGCGGAACTGGAGGTGGCAGGGACGGTGGGAGCCTTACCGCCATGCCATTCTTCACCTGGAAGCACCATTCCATTGCCTCTGAAGTTGAAATGGCTTTCAGGGACGAGGTCTTCTTCCTGAACTGAGAGAAGGGAAAGTGTATCAGCACAAATACAAAGAAAATCAAACAGCCTCTTTCCATCTTGGTACACTTTACACTCTCAAATTCATTGCCTACATTGCAGCATGAAGAAGCAACACTGCCCACAATGTGGCATGATACAATACTTGAGAAAAAGAAAGAGTAAATGTATGTATATAACACCACAGATAGAGGTGGCCTAGTTGCCTGTCTCACAGCAATGTGTTCAATTAAACGTAAGCGCTGTGGGCCTCATTTATGAAAAGTGACGCATCGCTGCGTGAAAACAGCGATGCGTCACTTTTCACTGCGTCCTCCTTGCGACACCAATGATGCGTCATATTTACAGTATGACGCATCATGTCGCAAGGAGTTACAGATACGTCAGTATTTCTGATGTATCTGTAAGCGCAAAAGTCACGCATTGCTGGGGTGTGTCACAAAAGTGACGCAACTCCAGCAATGCGTCCTTTCACATGGGGAAAGCCCTATGTGAAAGGGCTTGCGTCAGTCTTACGCCTGCTGTGAGGCAGGCGCAAGATTTTGACGCAACAGCGTCCTAAAAGTGACGCAGTGAAATCTCATAGATTTCACTGCGTCACTATTACGAGGCTTTTTGCGGGGGAACGCCCCCTCTGCATACATTATACCTGACGCAGGTATAATGTAGAGCAGGGGTTTACAAAGTGACGCATCTGCTTAGATGCGTCACTTTGTAAATAGTGCGCAACAGGAGGCATGTTTTACCCCGCCGATGCGTCACAAAAAGTGACGCATCGGAAGCGCAAAACTGACGCAAGGCCTGAGGCCCTGTATTTTTTTTCATTATAAGCATCTTCAACATTACAGAACAATAAAAAGCATGGAATTTGGGCAAGTGCATTTAAATACTGTAGCTATTTTAAAACAAGTGACATCAGCACCTTGATTATCTAGAATAGATGCTATTTGGTGAGATTTACTTTGCACTGAGCAACATTTGCCAGTACTAGCAATTATTTCACTGTAACTGCATAACATTGCCAGTTCTTTTACTGCAACTGCATATCTTTTGTCAATGACTGATTCCGTCAGTTCTGAAAGCTAATTGTAGTTTTGTTTTGTTTTATTTTAATGGCTGAGTATGGATCGCTGCTCTTCAGAATATTGGAACTTGTTGTGCCAAGCCTTCATAATATCCATGTGTTGTTTATAGATGCATACTGCAATTTTTCCATATTGGTAATTCTAATGTAGATGAAAAATGGCACCTCAGAGCCCTCCGCCCCCACCTCCGGATACCATGCTCGTGCCTGCCCATTGGCTAGGACGCACCACGGAGGTTGTTGTTTGCCACGGACCCCTTTGCCCATATCAAAGGGTCACATTGAGGCTGCTTCCTGAGACATTCCGGTAGTTGCCAACTACGGGCTACTGTCCTGTTTTAATACATATGTAGATATCATAGTGTAACCTCCTTGCTCTTCCTTTCCTGTTTCCGTACACCCTTCCTCTCTTTTTCCTACACTTTTCCAATCCTGTGCACTAATTGGTTTCTGGGCTCGTGCCCGGAATGTTCATGTCATGGAGGTTCTATGGGTTAAGAGTTGACTGTGACGGTTGATATTATTACTGTATGAGGCATGGGCATGGAGATAAGAGGTTAAATAAAGACGCTCCTGTCCTCCAAGTTACAGGAGTATGCTTTTGATATTAGTTATGTGTCTGGCCGATTGAACCAAGCAGCAGATTTTCTCTCCAGGATACCTCGTTGTGATGAATGAGAGAAAATTAATGAGGAGGAGGGAAAAAAAAAATTGTTGTGTTTGCTTGTGTATATGATGTATGTGGAGGTAATGCAAACATTGACAATGAAAATATGTAGATTAGTGAGTATTCTAAGGATGTAGAACTCAATATCGTAAAAAGATACCTTGTGGAAGGGTAGCCCAGTATTGAAAGTTTTGTAGGTTCCTGACACTTCTTTGCCTAGGTTGCATCTGAATTATCCTTGAATTGGGAATTCCTGTTTCTTAATGCAAATGTATCATACCAGTGAAATTGTAGAACTGGCTCCTCGAATGGAGTCACCAAGGGCACATGGGAATGACTGCATTCAAAAATTGAATGCAAGAATATTACTTCCTGGAAATGAACCAGGCCGGCTTCAGACCTGCCCATTCTACCGAGGCTGTGATCCTCGCCGTGTTGGACAACCTCAGATGTAATGCTGACAGAGGGCGTCCCCAGGCATTGGTCCTACTGGATTTGTCGGCGGCATTCGACACGGTGGATCATAACATCTTACTCCGCCGTGTCGAGGCCGCCGGAGTCCGTGGGCTCGCCCTATCCTGGGTTAAGTCCTTCTTAGAGGGTAGATTCCAAGCAGTCAGCCTGGGTCCTTTCAGTGCCACTAGTGCACCATCACTCTGCGGGGTCCCCCAGGGCTCTTCTCTGTCCCCCCTCCTTTTTAATTTGTATCTTCAGCCTCTTATTTACTCCCTGGGTAGCTGGGACGTCACCGTATTCAACTACGCTGACGATTTACAAATTATTTTTCCCCTTTCCTCCCCTGATGCCGTCAATGGATGAATCAAAATCAATTAAAGCTCAATCCAGGGAAAACTGAGCTCCTCCTCCCTGGGAGAAGCGCTCCCCATTGGGGCCCCCAGTATTGGCCATCTGAGCTTGGTCCGTCTCCTTCTCCTGCTGGCTGTGTAAAGAGCCTCGGCGTCATTATCGACTCTGAGCTCACTCTCAAGGCCCAGGTGAGTGCCGTAACATCTTCCTGTATGTTCTAGCTACACAGGATACGGAAAGCTGCCCACCTCTTGACCCCTGAAGCTTTGCTACAAGTCCTAATAGCATTGGTGATGTCCCGCCTGGATTTTTCCAATTCTTTGTATCTTGGTCTATCCAAATCCCTGCTGTCTAGGCTACAGATCATTCAAAGCCAGGCTGCCAGACTGGCATTTAAAATCCCCAGATGGCAGTCGGCCAAACCTTTATTACACCAACTACATTGGCTTCCAGTTAGTGAAAGAATAGCCTTCAAGGTTGGCTGTCTGGTCTTTAAAGCCCTGACTGGTCCCTCTCCTGTTTTCTTGAAGTCCTTGGTTACTCCCTACTGCCCTTCCCCCACTCTGAGGTCCACTCATCGCCAGCTTCTAGTCACCCCCCGGTTTAAATTTATCAAATTAGGCGGCCGCAGCTTCTCTCACTTGGCTCCCAAATTATGGAATTCTTTTCCACTCTCACTCAAGACCTCATATCCCCTCTTATCATTTAGGAAATCTCTAAAAACTCTGCTTTTCTCACACTCCCAATAAAATCCCTCTTGTACAGTCTGTGTCCTATCAGCGCCAGGAAACTCATGGTGACAGTGTGCTCAACAAATGTCCATTAACATAACAAAACATTAACATTACTGGTGGCTAGGAATAAATATTGATGCTGATCGTTTTGTAAGACAGTGTGATGTATCCAAAGTTGCCAATAAACATTACATGACCCAGATTTCACCTACTCAACCAAAACCATGTCCAGAATGCACATGCAAAAGGTGGGGTTAGACATTGTGGGATCATTGGTGAAATTACCAGGTGAGATGAGGTTCACAATAGTACTTATAGACTATCATTCCAAGTGGCCTGAGGTAAAGTTTGTAGAAACTTTAAGCAGCAGTGCCATGTTTGAATTCCTCATGGAAGTATTTAGTAGAGAAGGCTACCAATTGGTCACGGACATCGGTGTGTAATTTATTACAAATGTGATGACACAGCTTCTTAATGCTCACAAGATAAAGTTGTTCATGCAGCCTTATATTATCCACAATTTCAACGGATTGGTCGAGCGATTTAGTCGTTATTTGAAGGAGAGTATACAGTAGGCCGTGGAGGGAAAGAATCTTTTCATGGTATCTGTTCACGAAAAGTTGTGGGTGCATATGTCGGATGCCCCACAAGACTTACCTCTGCTTGCGAAGCAATTCCGCAGAGACAACAAGAGCCACCGCCCCTGTACCCACCTGGCCCTTGTGGACTGTAGTACCCAGCAGGGATGAGATGGAAGCAGGGAAGGGAGCCAGAAAGGAACGTAGAGGCTTGGTGTGGGTGTGGAGCTTGGGTAGGATCGTGATGCCAACTGGGGAAACAGGAAAAGACCTGGTTAGGAAAAGCCCATACCTCCAGTTTCCAGAACAGACCCTACACACACATACAGAAAGGATATACCTTTAGGAACTCACCAGTGCTTCTGTAGACCTCTGTACCAGGAAACCATCGAAGCTCCAAAGGGAAAACAAAGGCAAAGCGCTCCTGCGCTGTGTTGCACAAAGCTAGAGTTTAAGTGCAGTAGTAAAGTGTTAGCCTGGGTGGCGAAAGTATATCAAGAATCAAGCTCCTGCTCAAGTGGAACTGTACCCAACTGCTGCGCTCCTGCGCGGGGTGGTACTCCACTCTCATAAGGAAAAACCAAAATGCTGCGCCCTTGCGCTGTGTGCCTTAGCCCCAGGACTGTGCTCCTGCGCTGAGAGGGCTATGGACCAAAGTGTTGAAATCCCCCAGAATAGCGCTCCAGCGCGGTGTAATCCAACGAACCTGTTGTAGCGCTCCTGCGCGCACAACGGCAAAGAAAACAAACAAGCGCTCCTGCGCGGCGTGGGTAAAAAGACCTCGATGTTTTCAACCCCCCCAGAACAGCGCTCCAGTAGGTCTGCTGCTTTCCGCAATGCTTTTCCTGGGCTCTGTAGACTAGCAGCGTATCCGGGATGCCAGAAGGAATCCGAAGCACTGAGCTGGCGGGAAACGCGATGTTTAAGCGTTTCCCCCGGAAGTGCTTCGGCGAGGGAGGTCAGCAGCAAAAGACTGGACCGGGACTCAACTTCCGCCCGGAAGTGAGTATCCCGGCTTTCTGTATGCGTGTGGCGGGGGACGGCAATAGCCGCAACCGTGACAGTATAGAATCCCACCCCACACAGTCACAGTGGTATCCCCTTTTATGCTTTTGAAAGGGAGACAACCCACCTCATTAATCTGTCCTTGGTGGTTTAAACACAATTTGTCAAATAACAAGGTTATGAATGACCGTGACATGCATGTTATCAGAAGAAAGATCAGTGACAAGCTGAGCATATTGAAAGACAATATGACATGGTGCATAAAGTTATCCCTTGCAACATATTAGCAGGTGACTTTGTGAGAATTAGATTGGGTAGAAGAATGAGTTACGGTTTGAGCAAATTCTCTAAACCCATCCAAGTGACAAAACCAATAAGAGGAGTGCGATCACCCAAGATTGAAAATGTTGGTACGTGATTAGGCTGTCTAAGTGCACTCTTGATGAGAGTGGGAGAATGCCTGTGGAATGCAGAAGTGGTATGGACCTTGATTTCATGGATGAACCTAATAAAGTGGGCAGGGGGATGTTCTTTGGGGAGAATGTGCATGTAAATGCAAAATACTTCAAAACCACAAGACATGGTAACTGATGAGCCAATGACAGAAGAAAGATCTGTAGTCTATGATAACTCAGTCACATGTGGTGAGGACACACTAGCCAACCAGTTCAGAATTGCTCCTGGTCTAAAATTCTGTCAGGGAATGTATTGTTTGATGATTAACCTATACATTGTATTGTCAAGAAGGGAGCTGTGTCATGTTTTAATAAATATGTACATATCAGAGTATGTTCTCTTTGCTCTTCCTTTCCAGTGTTCCCTTCCTCTCTTTCTCCTACCCTTTTCCCCTCCTGTGCAATGATTGGTTACTGAGATTGTGCCAGAATGTTCCTGTCATGAGGGTTCTCTGGATTGGCAGTTAAATGTGATGGTTGGTATTATTACTGTATGAGGAGTGGAGATCAGAAGTTGAATAAAGACACTACTGCTACATACAAAACCTTGTGACATCTTCATTTAGATCTACCTGCATTACCACAACTACCTCACCCAGCGCCCACCACCAGACAAGTGGGAGAGCGCCTCTATTTAGTGAGAAAGGTATGCATTATTATGAACAGTCTATTCATTACTGAGGCACAAACTTCAACATTTCAGAAACAAAACTTAACAAAGGCTTTTACCGGAAACAGCAAAGGATTGGTTTCAATCGTCATTTAAAATGGCGTCTTTACAGAAAATGGTGCAGCTAATACTAACTTATATAGGGCACAGTGTAAGCAGCCTTGGGTCTATTCTAACAGACCCTCCTTTTAGCATGAGCTAAAACATTTTCAACTATAGCAAAAAAGAACAGAATTTCAAGCAATAACAGAATTTCAAATTGGGATACAATTATGAACACTCCATGCCATCAACATCAGATAGCGAAACAGCAAGGAGGGATGAATTCTGAAATCCTTCATCAATATTCATCAAATCGTCAACATCTTTCTGAAGCATTATAGCAGCGTTTGTGTTGTGAATTGAGATTTTCTTTTTAGGTGTGAAAACAGTGGTACAATAGGAACAACAAAAATGGAAACACTGAAGAGTACACAGCAGAGCATCAATACCACAATAAGATAAATCACTTTTTCAAGTATTCAGCCCCAGCTGCTGAAAAGGGACCAACTCCAATTTCCACTCTCCATTCCCTTGACATTTTTAAGATGATCTCAAATGTGTTTGGTGGTAATATTCTTTTCCATATTCTTGTACCCGACCACACACTGATCGGCAACTACCGCACATATCCGCCACTCTTGGCTAGAATAAAATCCACCACTTATCCAGTTTGTTCCGAATATATCCGCATACTTTCTAACTGATTGGTAATGTTGCGCAAAGCTGCCAATGTAGTGTTAGATAATATTCTCTGGCCTTTTCACCCCTGGCCAAGAAGAACCAGCCAATGTGAAAATAGAAGAAAGGATGTATCCAAAGGAAATACCATTACTGTAATTCTTGACCTCTATATCGGTCACCCGCACAGAATTATTTTGTTAGTGTCCTTTTAACCCATCTTATTTTAGGCTTGGCATGCTTACAGGGCACGCCCAAAGGCAATATGATTCCAAGGGCTACATCATGTGTACCATTATAGACATTAGAATAAGTCCCATTAGACGAGGAGAAAAACCCTGGGTGTGCATAAATTGGCCCCTCATAATACACTGCAGCATACCTGGAGTTCATTCTGAAAGTACTTGGATCCTCTTTTTTCACTAAGGGGACCATGTGTTTGTACAATACTATTCCTGAACAATTTATATACAATGTAGTATCCGTACTGTTCACAATAGGACAACAAGCAGGGTGATAACCGGACTCTTTAGGGACTGTCAACTCCTTGTAATGCCAAACTGCTAATGTTACATTCTGTTCTTCCATATAAAAATTAGCGCAATACGTATTGTTATCACAACCTGGATAACCCACCCCTTGTGCCTTTCTATGGTATAGACATGACTCCGGATAACCAAAACAAAACACTCCTTTCACTTCTGTAAATTGAGGTGGTTGAGTATATGTGTAATTTACTAGTGTCAATGGATATGCAGTCCACAGACTGATGACAGATTGGGTGGGGTTAACAAGCGGACCCTTTGTCAAAAAACCTCTTTTGTGTTTCCAAGAATATATTATTCGGGGCAGTTCTTTTATTTTGTCTCGGGGAAATACCGTTACTCTTACTGTGTAAAGGCATGCTTTGAGCATCTTCCAAAACCCAAGACACCCACACAGTATTATTATCATCAAAATCAAAAGAACAACACATGTTATTTTACTTTTCCTTGACCACATCATATTATGTTGTGTAGTAACTATTGACTGCTCCTCCTCAGCAACTTTTCTGCCAAACGGATGCAAAGTAAATTCAAAAAATGGAAATGCATGAAAATATAAAAGTTCCCAGTGTCCTTCAGAGCCTCACTGGCACAGGCTCCTATTGTCTGTCAATAAGGTGGCGCTCTTGAGCACCGGCAGTGGAACTTGCTTTGTCCCAAGCTCTTCTCCTAATCTATCCCATGTCGATAAAGGTTGTATACTTTTGAGAATACTTTCTTCCCTAACATGTTCAAGCAACAAAGACAAGGCAAATACAGAATTCTCAATTATTTCAATCATTCGTTGGCACTGTTACTCAGTACTACCTATTTTGTACAGTCCTCTCTCAGCTGCAGCCGCCCAAAATTATGCGTGACCCCGAATGCTTACTGGCTGTCAGTATAGATGTTGACAAGCAGCCTTTCACTCAATTCACAAGCTCGGATAAGGGCAGCAACCTCAGCAGCTTGAGAGGACTGATAAGGAACCTGTGATGTCTCTACCACTGTCCGCAACATAGTAATAGCATAAGCTGCAGTGGTAGTGCCATCTGGTAATTGAAACAGGAGCCATCAACATATAGTTCTCCTTGGGGTTCAGATAAGGGAACATCAGTCGGGTCTTCCCTTCCTTTCATTTCTTCTTCCATCCAGAAAATGCAGTCATATTTGTCTACGGCATCATTCTCAGAATGGAGGAGTAGTAACGTGACTGGGTTCAGAGTGGCACCTCTTTTGATCGTAATATGTTTACCAAACAATGTCAATTCATAACCAGTAAGACGTGCACTGGTGAGGTGCGGTGTCTTTGTCTTATTGAAAAGTGTATCAACAGCATGGGGTACCATAACTGTGAGTTCTGTATCAAGTACGAGTACAGCCGATTGCCTGATTGAAGTGGTCACAGCCACGAATGCTCTCAGACAGTTCGGAAGGGCCCTAGCAACATGGTAAATAAACACAAGGCCTCTGTTTTCCCCCAGATTTCTGTGTTTGGACAGAAAGTGAGCAGTCAGCCATCTCATGAACATAAAGCACAAACGGATTCCTGTAGTTAGGTATGCCAAGCACCTCCTGTCAACAATATAGAAATTTCGAAAGAGAGACCTTTTGTCCATGATGTGCCAAATGCAGCAACAATTTCACTATACTGTCCTTGCAACTTTGTTCCGTATCAGAATCAATTAACAGATCATCGACATACTGCACTAATACATTACCTGGGGAAAGCTATAGTGAATCCAACTGACTTTTTATTGCTTGACTATAGCTACTAATACTATCTGTATAGCCTTGAGGAGCACAACATAATCTAAAGCTTCTATCAGCCAGTCTAAATCCAAACAAATACCTACTGTCTGGGTGTATAGGAATACTGAAGGATGCATTTTTCAAATCAATAACAAAAAAGAACTTAGCAGTAGATGGGATCATCGTTAAAAGTGGAGTGATATAAAGGGGGTGTGAAATGGAGCTGATGACCGGTAAACTGGAAAAACTTACCAAAACATTATTTTGGCTAGACAGGGCCGCCCCAGGAACCATATGTTGAGAAACTGAACTTTTTGTCGCACCTATATCCACCAAAAACTACTTAGTCGAACCTTGCAAATCTGCTGTGACATAAAGACCACACTGATCCACAGGTATCTGACCTGGTCCCTCACCCTGTCCCTGGATGTGTTATCTGCAAGACTTGCCTGTCACATCATCAGTATCATAGTCATCATGATAATACTGTCCATCTCTTGGGTAATCAAAATAATTATTGTCAGAGCTGCCCACAGAAGCTGCAGCATTCAGATTTCTGTCCATCCCACAGCCTCTACCACCAGAACCACGTCTTCTAGGGGATGAAACATTCTGTAAAAGCACAGGGTATTGGCTATGCCAATGTCCTTCCTCCTTACAATACACACACTGACTTTGTCCCAAAGGTGTCATAGTAGGCTGCCTAGTCTGTGGGAGATGTCGAGAAGAACCTGCCCGTCCCCTGTTATTTCCTCAAAATGCCTGCTGCAACAATACTTTTGTATTGAAATCCTTGTGTTTTTTATCGGTTTTATCCTTTTCCTCCTGATCTTGGTTCTCCTAATATTGAGCCATATTCAAAATAACAGAGGAAGAAGACATAGAAAAGTACTTTCGGACGCCTGCAAACAAGTCACTATTTCAGGAAGAAGATAGGAAACAAACCTGTCAACAAACAAACAAACTCCTCCCTCCATGGACATATCCTGCCCACTGTAATCAAAAAACATATCTTCAAACCTAGTAAAGAAATCAGATACTCCCTCATCCTTTTCTGATGACAGGCCATTAATCTGTCCCAACTTACTTTCTTAGGTGGAATAACTGTATGCATATATGTAATAATACGACCAGACAAAGCGAGTATGTCAGTCAGTCAGTCAAAACCACTTTATTCGATTAATTAAAATCGTAAAAGTTCACATAAAAATCACATATCATAAAATACATTTGGGTGATACAAAAATGTTAAATAGCAAAAAACAATCTCAATTAAAACAATTTCATGATTATTTAAGAATCCAAAGAAATTAATGTTTCAATCATTGCTGGGCATCTTAATTTTCTCACCCGAACAGCAGCTACAAAAAAATGTGCGATATTAAAAAAATTCCAGGGGTTATCCAATAATTGCAGGTACAATAGAGCTGGTTTGACCGGTAGAAACCCCTTACCTCTCAGAAGTGGAATTATGAACTTCTTTCTGATATCAGAATAAAAATCACAAAATAATATAAAGTGCGTAGTATCCTGAATTGAGCAGCAGTCACAATTACAAATTGCTGCATCCTCTGGCTTGCTCCAGCCTTGGAAATTCCCCAGTGAAATGTGGATCAGATTAAAATTAAATCTAATCAGTAACCAGCGATGGAAGGGCTTTGCTACTAACCTTAGGTAGGGCTCAATAGATGGTGATGTAATTAATAGAAAATGGACACTAACCAGAGGTTTTTTTAATTCCTCTCCCTCCCTTTCCTGCTCCCTTAAACTCAAGAAGTTTTCTTTAACCCATCTGATATCACCTTTAACAATTCCTTCCGGTGATTCAAAAATTTCTGGGCGCCCAAGTTTTATAAACATTGCCTTAATATATGAAAGCCACTGTATATCATTAGCTCATTCTAAGATGACACAATCTTTTAAAATCTGGCGATTTAACATAAGTTTTGGGCTCAACCATGTTTTTATCCAACAGATTAGGGGGGCCATGCTCACCAGATCAGACACATATCCCATCCCCAGATCCTGATGGATGGCAAAAGTTGGAGTCAATTGGGGAATGGACAAGAGTGAGGGAAGAAATTTATTTTCAACCCTCTGTACCCCTTCCGCTTGCTTATACCCCCAAATTGCTGCGCCATATATCGCTATCGACAAACATTTCGCCTTGTAGATAGAAAGGATAGCCTCACAGGGCTTACCTCCTAATCACCGGGCAAAGCTTAATAGGCTGATGAAGATCTTCCTACAGCATTTTTTTTTGCTAAAAAATGGGGGGCCCAGGAACATATATCATCAAACAAGACCCCCAGGTATGTAAAGACCTTCACCCTTGTAACCTCTGCCCCTTTACAGTAAAAGGTCCTGACTTTATTCTTGCGTAATCCCATAGTCAGAACATGCGATTTAGCGATATTAACTACCAGATCCAGAGAGTCCATAAAGTCCCCAAAGGAGTTCAGAAGTCTCTGAAGACCTAACAGGGTACGGGCTAGTAGGATGGCATCGTCCGCGTATAGGAGAACCGGGATGGTACAGTTCCCTACACGCGGAACGTCCAAACTAGCATTGTCCAAGGTTTTATCTATGGCATTTATATAGAGTGTAAAAAGTAAAGGGGCCAGGATGCACCCTTGACAAACCCCTCTGCCAGATTTAAAGTGTCTTGTGCAATTGCCCTCCTGGGTCACCCTAACGGACGCAAACAGATCCCGGTGCAAATCCGCTAACAAATATACCAAACAGGGGTCAATCCCTAAGTCAAGCAAAATGGTCCATAGCCTCGATCTGTTCACCAGATCAAAGGCTGTGGATAGGTCCATAAAGCCCAAATAAATAGACCCCTTAGAGGCTATAGTATACTTATTTATAAATAGATACAGATTAAGGCACTGGTCCAGGGTGCTTATGCCTGATCTGAATCCACATTGGAGGTTGGACAGGATCTCCTTATCAGTCACCCACTCTGACACCTTGGTCAAGATCACTTTGCCCAGGATTTTAACGGAAGAATCTATTAATGAAATAGGCCTGTAGCACCTAGGATCCCCTCTCTGCACTTTTTTGAAAACAGGGATGATGATAGAGTGAGACCATGAAACAGGAAACCCCTGGACAACACTGGAGTTTCAATTCAATTCAAAACTTTATTCGGAAACATGTAAATCATGTCCATAAAAGTACATACATACAATACATGTTAAAAGAAAAATACACTTGACGATCGCAATCCGCTAAAATACAGTATGATACATATAACGAATCAAGTAACACACTTAAAAAGGTTTCCAATAGATAAAATGTTTTAAGAAATTTTTATATTTGTTTTTAAAAAATCATGCTTTTCCTATAGCTAATGGCCCTAAATAAATAACTAGCCGTATAAAAACAGATGTCAGGATGATGCAAGTTAAAAAGTAATTTTATTGCCGCATTAACGGTTCTTGCTCCAAATTTAATAAATAAAGGTTTTAAAAAGAATTTACGACATTCACTATACAGGTTACATATAAGTAGAAGGTGCTCTGTGCTTTGTTCTGAAATGTTGTCACACCGACATGGACCTGTAGGGCGCATCTTAATCTCAGGGAATGCAACCAATAGGTGGACCGTACCCATCCTCATCCTGGTAAGAACAAACCGGTGTTGCCCTTTAGTTACCTGGAGGAGGTAAGGGTGTAGGCCCACGAATTCGTTCAAATGGTTGTAACGTATACAGGTGGAAAGTTTAAGATCATCCGTGGCTCGTCTTTCTGCACAATGATTTAAGAAAATTGATTTCAGACTCTCTTTAGAGAGATCCGAAGCAGAACAGTGATCTAATGTAACGTTAAACCCAAACACACTAGAGAAGGATTCAATTGTGTATTTAATCCATGGGATTTTGAGAAAATAGTCTAGACGTAAACAATCCTCAATGATGGCCCTATTAAATGAGGTTTCGTCTTTCATCCAGACTGAACGCCACAACATCAGAGGTCTCAATAATAATAGATCATTTAGATGATGTAGTCCTAATTCTTTATGGACCAAGCTATTAGCAGTGGAGGTCGGGAGACACAGTAATTTTTTCAGAAATGTATTCTCTTCTACCTGTAGAGATTCTACCCTGGATACCCCCCATACCCCTGCTCCGTAGAGGGCAGCCGATAGACACCTAGCTTCAAAGATCTTAAGCATTACTTTAGGCCTTCTACTACCTAATTTACTTGCAAAAGCAAATATTCCATTGGCACTCCTGATCATTTTGTCACGCACCACCTTATGCTCGACATCCCAGCGACCATTTTTGGAAAAGTTAACCCCCAGGTAGCAAAAATTGTCCACACACTGCACCACCTGGCCATCAATGAGATACCTATAGGGCTTTTTAGTTTTAACTTTACTAGCTCCACACTCCATTACATATGTCTTGCTTTTGTTAATGACCAGCTTTCTTTTTTCGATAAAGGCCACAAATTTATCCATCAAAAGCTGTAGACCCCTGGGAGTCCTAGAGAGCAACACAGCGTCGTCCGCGTAGAGTAACACGGGGATGGTACTTGTGTTTACTCTAGGGGCGTCCGCTGGTGCCTTCTTTAGGATCGAGTCTATTTCATTGATAAACAGAGTGAAAAGCAAGGGTGCCAAAACACACCCTTGTCTGATACCTCTCCTGACCCTGAATTTGTCTGTGCATTCGCCCGAAGGCCCGTACCGGACACTCGAGCTAAGCCTCTCGTATAAACGGGCCAGAAAATATATAATTTCCCTAGGTGCTCCCATTTCTAGCAAGGTAGTCCATAGTATGGCGTGATCCACCAGGTCAAAAGCGCTGCTCAAATCAGCGAAACAGAGGTAGAGTGAACCATTTTTTGCTCGGGTGTATTTCCCTATCAGGAGTTCCAGGTTTAAGCATTGTTCAATGCAACCTCTTCCTTTCCTGAACCCGTATTGGCAGTCTGTCATTATCTGATTAGACTCTGCCCACTCTTCTAATCGGACGAGGAGTACACGGCTCATAATCTTGACGGACGAATCCAACAATGAAATTGGCCTGTAGTTTTTAGCGTTTCCTCGGTCCCCTTTCTTGTGAATCGGAACTATAATAGATTCAGACCAGGTGCACGGAATAGTATAGCGAACAGCAGCGTTAAAAACTTTGACTAGTACTGGCCCCCAAGTCTCAGGTGCGAATTTGTACACATCAACTGGGACACCGGAGTTAAAAACATTAGTCAAAATTTTGGCCAAGAGTTTAACATTGCTCTTATAAAGATCAGCAGGAACGCCGTCTGGGCCAGGGGCCTTATTGCTTGCAGATTCATTTATTGCCCTCCTAACATCTTCCTCATTAAACACTAGTAAGGGCAAAGGAAAACTACTGGCGGGTGCCAAAAAAGGTTCAAACTCCTCATTACTTGCATAAATACCTTCGAAGTGAGTCAACCACTCATCTTCTGAGATGTTAATTTCAAGTAAACCATTCTCCTCACCCGAAAGCAGTGGGCTATTAACAATAGACCTACATTTTGATCTATCCTTTAGGACTTCTTCAGACGTTAAAGCGTCCCATGCCTCTGTTTTAATTTCATTTTTACGGGTCTGAAAAGTTAGTTTATATTCTTTTCTGAGCCTAACTATAAGGGCCTTTTCCCTGGGTTTAGCTTTCAGTGATTTTACTAGATTTTGGTGGGCCCTAGAGCATTTAGAATCAAACTATATTGTTTCTTGTTTTGGTTTAGGCCTAGAGGTGATGGTTATGTCTGTGGCGACCTGTCTACATATGGCTTCAAAGGCTAAGATTATTGCCCCCTCCGGGGTAGAGTGATCAACACATTTCGTGATGTCATCTTAAACCTTCAAACTAAGGCTAGCAAGAAAGTGATCAGGGACTACATTTGCCCATTTTAATCTTATCCCTTGATCTTTGGTTACCACAGTGATAGGCCCCTTCATATTAGCTGTAGCATCTGCAAGGCAAAAGCCTTTATCCAGCTCTAGGATAACTGGGTTATGATCACTGAGGGGAGAGCATGTAGCATTATAAAATAGTACGTGCCCTAGAAGTGCAGGGGATATAAATATGTAATCAATAATCGTCTCACTTTCCCTTGCTTTAAATGTTACGACCCTCTCACTGATGTCAAACAAAACCTGGCTCGTAAAGATCAGTAGATGAAAGAAGTTCTTCAAGAGCCTCCCCTTTAGGGGTATGTTCAAAGTGAGGTGGCGATGAATAAGAGGGACCATGAATTTCATTAATTCGGCAATTGGAATTACACAAATGAATATTAAAATCACCCATAAGAATAATATAAACATAAGTGGTCTGCTCCGCTTTATATGTTTCAAAAAAACGTGTCAGGTAACAAAGATGCTCATTGCTATACTCACTTTCCCCAGAATTATAAATAATAATTATCAATGGTTTGAGATAATTCGAGCTAGTGAGTTCGGCAATTAGGCAATTAGGGGAAGCTGAGTCTAAGATCATTACTGACCCCGTTAATCTTATAGAAGAAAGGAACATTAACCTTCCCTTGGCTCTACCCGCTGGCGTTGGGCGGGCGGGCCGAAAGTAAGATTTAAAACCGTCATCCCAGAAATTACTCTCCTTGTCCCAGGTCTCTTGCAGGGCTATGATATCGCAATCTCTAATAAGTTTTAACCAATTCTGATCATCCCTTTTAGACCGGAGCTCTGCAATGTTCCAACTCATTAGCCTAAATTTAACACCCACCTCTGCAATGGCGCCATACTCAGGGGTAGGGAGTCGAGGGATAGTGACTATGGGGTCTAGTCAATCATTCTCATCTAACCGAGACAAAGGAGAAAACCTGTTAGATAGGGGTAGTATCTCCTTTCTCTTGATTACCTGACTACAGGGTACTTTAGGTGGAAAAGAGACTCTAGGACTACCCCAATCAAAATAATGTTCACTGTTAGGGGAGCTATAGGGTATCCGAACTAAACTTCTACATGTCTGTTCCGGATGATGACTTATAGCTGCATTTGGGCGTCTGGGGGGAGTAAAAGAAGCCCAGTTATAAAGCCCTAATGCTTCCTTCCTCCCTCTTCAGGTCTGAGGCATCCAAAACAGACGGGCAGCAACATGAGGTTTATTAAAATTAACAATAACACAGTCCCCTTTTACTTCCTTTTAGGAGCTTCCTAACCATCCAACCCACCTGGCCATTATAATACTGGAAGAAATTTCAGTGTCGCCAGGACAATTAAGGTCACACCATTTTTTAGTTACTGATATCAGCGCTTCTGTTGATTCTATCTCTCCAACCATCGATGGAGGGACCCTTACAAGAACCACCACCAGCGGGGCTGCTTCAGGAGGGAGATTAATATTGGGTTGAGTGACTATTTTACTCCTGGGCTGTTGGTCAGTGGGATTCCCACTGCCCCTAGGTTGAGCTGAATTACTTTGTGTCTCAGAGTTTCTTACTGAGCTCCTCTGTGGCTCCCTAAACCCATTGTGATCATAACAAATGCTTGAGCCAAGCGCGGGGTTCTCATCCATTGGGGGGCTCAGGATCATAGTCCCTTCTCCTTCCCCTGTAATTATCCCAATACCTATTTTGGATTTAGATTTAGAGTACACAGGTGTTTGAATCAAACCGGGTACACAATTAGGCACAGTTAAAAACAAATTGATACGTTCACATTTTTCTAATATGCCAGCAACACAAATGTTCAAGGTATCAATGATGTCCTTGGCGACACCGATTAGAGCTGTCTCCAACCGAGAGGTAAAGATTTCCTCCACCATGTCCCGTACAGTTGTCTCTATAAAATTAGTTGTAACAGGCCCTTGTTTCACAGAGGTACTTTTGTGGCTTTAACCCGCTTATTCAATCTCTTTGAAACTCTCTTTGTCACAATACTCTGCTTATCAAACTGCCCTTTGGTAACTGGAGCCTGACTGGGAGTGTTGCTTACAGGCACCAGATTCCTCTCCTCGGAGACAACATGGGGCGACTTCTGGACACCAGATGGAGGATTAATGAGTACAAGGGGCTTCAGGGGGACCGGGTTTTTCAAGGTGAAGTCCGGGGGGGAGGTGACAGCTACTTGTGCATCGTTCGAATCCAACCCAAGTCCCTCTCCGCCCACCGCCGAGGTTAAGTAGGAAATAATAGATGCTGATTTCTTAGGGACTTTGGCTGTGACCCCCCCTGATCCTGTGAAGAATGAAGTTTCCGCATACCCATGATGTAGTTCGAACTGAAGAGGGGTAGCCCGGCCTAGCCTCTTTCGGCCCCTGACGGCCACAGACGGCCCGCCCTTTGCCCGGGCTTAGCCCGGCGCAGTCCATGCGTGTCCAGCGGGGCCGGAACAAGGGCTCCCTGAAGTACTTCCGATATCAGGGGGAGGGGCATATGCTCGTCTGTGCGCCCCTGCAGCTTCCTGGGGCTTGTGGTCCTTGTACAGCCCCCACAGGATCCCAATGCCGCTGCGCCACGTCTCCCGCGGAGTGGAAGATGCAAGAAGTATTTAAAGTTTTCCCCAGTATCAGGGGGAGGGGCGTATGCTCGTCTGTGTGCCCCCGCAGCTTCCTGGGGCTTGTGGTCCTTGAACAGCCCCCACAGGATCCCAATGCCGGTGCGCCGCGCCTCCCCCAATGCCGAGTATGTCCACAAATGACTTATCTCCTGGCTTCCTTTTCTTGATCCGATCCCTTAATCACATTCCATGTACCACCCAACTCAGCAACATGATGTTGAGTATGCACCTGCCGCCAAATATCGACCGGAAGAAGAAGACCAACACACATTTCAATATTAGTGTAAGAGAGTAGAGTCTGCTTCTGTCAGGGCACACAGAGCCCTTGCGCATTGACTCTGATAGCGGTGGTGGTTGGGAACGGAAAAAACGACACTTCCCATCATCTGCTGTCCTTTTCCGTGCACGTGATGACGCGGCACGCCACAGACGTGCCGTACCCGGAACTGAATATCAATGAGGGGCGCCTTCACAGAGACGCCGATTATTCTGTTTCCCGTAGCCTGAAGTCTGGTCTGGTAAGGGTGGGATCTCGCACCACCATTAGTTATTTTCTGCCTTTATTCTGATGTGATCTGAGAGTGCTGCGGGGGCTTCCGTTGCACTTGTCTGTTGTCTGTTCTCCCGTTGGCGACAACCGTGCTTTCCAGCAGTCTCAAGCGGGAGGAAAACATTAAAGGTGCTTAACCTTTGGTATTTGAGGAAACCTTTTCTCTGCTTTATGCTCCCATTGGAGAGACACGCATTGCGGCGGTCTCATGCGGGTGATTCTGTTTAATGGTGGTAACAATTAAACCTTGACATTATAATTTGCACTATTATGATGTGCTGTGATTCCAGAGTGGGAATTGTGGATTATTCTTGAGAATACGTACTTTGGGGGGGCCATCCCGTTCTTCTCCCATGACTTGGTATTGGTATAAGGATCCGGAATTGTTTGGTTAAGCTATCTCGGCTATATTCTGGAACAACTAGTAGACGCTCAGAAAATCTATATGTTTTACCAACACCCGGTTTCTGTTCCTACTAAGAAATGTTTCTAATCATACACCTTTCTTTCATAAAATATTAATGTGCTGTAACACTGTACTCACCTTCACATCTTGCCTAGCAGAAAGTCGTATTTATTTTCTTTACAGGTAGAGTGAGTTTTCCCTATCACATATTCATTTAGTAAACCCGAGGTTGACTTTGAACTTGTATGGTGATATATATTCTCTCTCTTTTCTTTGTTCTTAGGTCTCCCTCCCCTCTGTTCCTTCCCTTTCCTTCCTTTTTTTCCCTCGCTTGACCATCTCACTAGTCAGAGGGGATTAATTCTATCCGGACTTGGAGCTGTCAAGAGGTGGACCCTTTTTGAGCTTCAACCCAATCCTGAGGACGACCTGGTGACCGTGACAGAATAATCGGCCCATGTATTAAAGTCCTCCTGGTTGAGTGGAACTCAATATGGCGATGCTAGAGGATGCATTAGCGGCTCTGGTATTAGTACAGTCAGAATTGGCGACTTCACGTAGTGAAACCGCAGCCTTACATGCAAGGGTAGAGCGCATGCAAAGGAACCCCTTTGATGCAGGGGGCTCTTCATCTCCTCAGACTAATGCGGTGGTAGTAGAAGTACCGTCACAGATCCCGTTTGCCCCTCCAGAAAGGTTCTATGGGGATATACATAAGGTTCAAGTCTTTCTAACCCAAGTAATGTTGCACTTTCATTGCAAGCCCAAACTGTTTGCAACTAATCAAACACGTGTAGCCTTTCTAATCTCCTTCCTGGCAGGGGATGCAGCTCAATGGACAGTTCCTATAGTTAGACGAGACGATCCTCTCCTCCATGACTGGGATACATTCAAAGAAGAGTTTGAAAAAACATTTGATCGCAGGGCAGGAACTTTCTCGGCAGATAAAGAGTTGCTAGAATTAAAGCAGGGGAATAAAGATCTGTTGGTCTATCTTAATTCCTTCAGACGATTGGTGGCCGAGACAGAGTGGCCCGAGTCAAAACAAGCCGCCTTGTTCTACCAGGGTCTTCGGGATGATCTAAAGGACGTTATAGCGCAAGTGGAACCTCAACCCAGAACGTGTCCTGCGTTAATTGAATTAACGTTACGGCTAGATCACTGCTTGAGAGAACGCCGAGGTGACACCCGGAGGAGAGAAAGAGTACCTCAGCGTTATGAACAACCTAAAACCTCTGAACATGGAGCCCCTGCGGCGGAACCCATGGAGATTGGGGCTGTTCGTGCCTCCCTTACTCCTCATGAAAAGGACTATAGAAGGAAGCCAGGATTGTGTCTTTACTGCGGCAAGAAAGGGCATTACCTCCGTGAATGCCCTGTTAAGCGTAGAAACAGTCGTCCCCGACCTGGGCAGGTGGCAGCTGTCGCAGCAGAAAAAATGTTGGAAAACTAACAGGCTTGAGGAATAAGGAAGGGGCATCCTTGAGCGTTAGTGAAATCCCTTCTGTAAGGAACAATCCCACAAACAACCCAGAAAATTTTTTTGTGGACATGATCATTGTGATGGGGTTGGAACAGAAAGAGGTGCGTGTTATGGTGGATTTTGGGGCCACTGGATGTTTTATGGACGAGGAAAAAGCCCTTGTCCTAGGGGTGGAATTGGTCACCAAGAACATCCCTGTGACCGTGTTTGCTGTGGATGGCAAACAACTGGAATCTGGCCCTATTCGGTTTCACACCCAAGACCTGGAAGTATGGTATAATGGCGATCATTGTGAGTTCCTTACTTTCAACATCATTCAAGCCCCTAAATACAGAGTTATTTTAGGGTTGCCTTGGCTTCAAAAACATGATCCCACCATTGATTGGCCTCATTTAACAATGAAAATGGATTCTAAGTATTGCGACATGCACTGCATATTTCCCCCTTCATTGCCATCACAGGCTTTGGCTTTACGACATCATGTAGCCTCGGCAGCTGAGAAACAAATCAAATTACCCAGATGTTACCAGGCATATGCCGATGTATTCAGTGACAGTATGGCCGAAGAACTACCCCCACACAGGATCTATGATTGTCAGATCGATCTTGTTCCTGGTGCTGTGATACCATGCAGTAGGATATATGCCTTGAGTGAACCGGAGAACATCCCTTTACGGCTGTATTTGGATAAATACCTGTCTTTGGGTTTTATACGTCATTCAAAATCACCTGCAGCTTCCCCTCTATTTTTTATTCCGAAGGCCAACGGGGAACTCAGAACTTGCATTGACTTTAGAGCATTAAATGCTATTACTGTAAAGAACCAGTATCCACTCCCCTTGGTGTCGGTGTTATTGGAACAAGTACAAGGAGCCAAGATCTACACGAAGCTCGATCTTCGAGGAGCCTACCACCTGGTTCGCATACGTGAGGGGGACGAATGGAAGACGGCTTTTAAGACGCGCTATGGGCTTTACGAATACCTTGTTATGCCTTTCGGCCTTTGTAATGCCCCCGCCGCCTTCCAATTCTTTTTAAATGATGTGCTCCGTGAGTATTTGGATCTGTTCGTGGTCGTGTACATCGACGACATCCTTGTTTTCTCTGCTGACACAGAGGAACATCTGGTACACGTGAGAAATGTGCTTTAAGCCTTACAGAAGAATAACCTTTTTTGTAAAATCACTAAATGTGAATTTCACGTCACAACGGTGGAGTTCTTAGGAGTGATGCTCACTCCGGACGGCCAGATTATGGCTGATCGGAAAGTGACCGCAATCAGGGAATCGCCTGTTTCGAAGAATATCTGTGATATCCAATGTTTCCTGGGGTGCGCTAATTTCTACAGGTGATTTATTCATCACTTCTCTGCTATGGTGGACCCAGTGACTCGTCTTTTGAGAAAGAATGCGTCATTCCAATGGGACGAAGAGGCACAAACCGCCTTTGAAGCCTCAAAGATGGCTTTTTCTTCTGCTCCTATTTTGGCTCAGGCTGATCCTAACTTACCATTTGTTGTGGAAGCTGACGCTTCAGATGTAGCAGTAGGGGCGGTTATATCACAGAGACACCCATCCAATGGACAATTGCATCCAGTCGCATACATGTCCCGTAAACTGAACAGCGCTGAAAGAAACTACACCTTTGCGGAGAAGGAGCTCTTGGCCATTAAAAACGCCTTTATGGAATGGAGACATTGGATAAAAGGAGCAAAGCATCAGGTGACGGTATATACCGATCACCGTAATTTGCAGTTCATGAAATCATCCAGACAGCTAACTCCCCGTCAATTGAGGTGGATGATGTTCTTCGCAGAATACCATTTTGTCATCACCTATAGACCGGGCAAAGAGAACAAAAAAGCTGATGCCTTATCCAGACAATCTTCGCCAACTGAAGATGTAAGGAACCTTGAAAGACTCATAATTTCTCCTGATCAAGTGATTTGTATCACAAATACTAATCATTTCTTACAGAAGATTAAGAGAGGAGTGCTAAAGGCGACTTGGAGAGACTGGGTCAAACATCATCCAGAATGGAGAATTCGACAAGGCATCCCCATGAAAGGAAAGCAGGTATTATTACCCACTAAGGAACTAAGACTGCAGGCATTTCATTGGTGTCATGTTATTCCATGTGCAGGACATTGTAGGAGCCAAGCAACCATCGACAATACCTTAAGAAAACTCTAGTGGCCCTCTCTTCGCAGGGACACCATCCTTTGGGTTAAAGAGTGTGTTGTCTGTGCCCAGATAAAAACTGATAAACGCAAATCTCAAGGACTGCTACAACCCTTGCATACTCCCGAGCAGCCATGGGAACAGTGGCCAGTTGATTTCATAGTTGGGTTACCTAGTGATCAGGGACATAGTGTTATTCTGGTGGTTGTAGATTACTTGACCAAGATGGGGCATTTTATAGCTTGTAAGAAGCTCCCCAGTGCAGGAAAACTAGCTGCTCTACTAGTAGTCCATGTAGTCAGATTACACGGGTTGCCTCGTACCATAGTGTCAGACAGGGGCTCGCAATTCACAGCTCAGTTTTGGAGGGTTTGGTGTTCTAGGTTGAACATTTCGTCCGCTCTGTCCCCCAGTTTCTGTCAGGATCTGCTTCACAGAATCCGATTGATGCTCATAAGGGTCCACCTCCCAATGTCACAAACTCTCTTGTAATATAACACAGAGGTTTTGACCCATCAGGCGAGGGATAAAAAGAACAGGGATGGGAAAGGGAAGGGTCAACTGGGAAGGGATATACCTGAAACGACAAAACATATACTTAGAAATGCTCTTAGTGAAAACAGTCTACTCTCATATGGTCTCACTAAACAAGCCTCAGTACCTTTTGGTATGGAAGTAAACAGCCTTGGCGACAACCCCTCAATCACCTTCTGCCACTCTATGAATCCTATTGGGACACAAACATAGGTCAGGGAAAAACACACTCACTCGAACACTCAGACCACATATATCACATCCCTGCATTAGCATACCATTACAGAAAGCAAGAGAGTTTATAAACTGGGTTCTGAGATGCACACCGCTCCTAGCTGAGTTAGCACAAATGATAAAGTTCCACTGGAAAGAAATTATAAAAGCACGGGTTCCTTTTTCATAGATACGGCAGTGCGTGGGAAGCAAGAACCACTACACTCCGCTCTACAAGTAATCAAGACATAAACATATACAGCGAACCTCCCAGCTCTTGATGAATATAAATAAAAAGGTGACAGTAAAGAAACAGACAGTGCACGGTAGCGTGTAGATGCGACCACCACAGCGCTCTGCGGACTGATAGCTGCAAGCCAGATAAGTCCAAAACAAAGGGGCAGGACTCTTTAAGGTCTCCTGGAAGTTAACTTCACTCCCAATGAGGCTAGAACGGCAACGCGCAGCTGTTAACCGCCGCGCTCCGCTCAACTCAGAAAACAAACAGAACACGGCGAATAAGGAAACCCGCCGGTAAAATCCTCAGGCGATCCCTGCTGTTCCGATCCTACCTGGATCAAGGCCACGAAGACTCCAACGAAGCTCAGTCCAAGACAGCCGAAATGTCGGCTGCACGGCGTCTCACAACGGTTCCTGGGACCCGGAACCAAAACGAATTACACGCAACAGGAAGCGTGTTTGGGTGGTACAAATACTCCCCTTTTTCCGGGGAGTCTGGGTAATGTAGTTTTTACATCGCGCTTGCACCTCGAGTGTTCAGCAATGCAGGCGCAACATGATTTCCTGACAGTATGTCCTCCCTCCTAGCGCCTTCTAGGGCCAGGTCGCAGAGGGAACCTACGATGAAAAGAACGGACAGCCTCAGGAGCATGGATGTTCTGCACCGGTTCCCAAGAATCATCCTCAGCCGAGTACCCCTTCCAGGACACCAGATACCACAACACACCCCTCCGATACTTCGAGTTCTTGATGCTCCTCACCACATACTCGAAACCATCATCACAAGAAACAGGAGGAGGTGCACGCCTCCTGGCACCAAATGCCGGCTTCAACAAGTTGCAATGAAACACGGGATGGATTCTGAGTGTACCTGGTAACTTCAACTTATATGCCACTGGGTTAATTTGTTTCAGGATGACATAAGGTCCAATGTATCTGGGGTGAAAGATGCTGCGCAATTTGAAACGGATGTTCCTGGTGGAAAGCCACACCTTATCCCCTACAGCATAGGATGGACCTGCCCTCCGATATTTGTCCTCTCCTCTCTTGTACTCTGCCTTTGCACTCTGCAGATGAGCTCTGATCTTCTTGTGCACCGTATGTATTTTACGCATGTGCCCCAAAACCGTATGTTGATCCGCTACCCCTTCCGGGATGCTGATGGGGAGAACACGGGCGTCAAAACCATAGGTGGCGCAAAAGGGAGACACCCCCAGTGAACTGTGCCAGGCGTTGTTGTACGCCACTTCAGCCATCCACAACAGTGAGACCCAAGAATCCTGAGCTTCAGCAGCATAGCATCTAAGGTATTTTTTCAGTGTTTGGTTCAGTCTCTCAGTTTGCCCATCAGTCTGAGGGTGAAAGCTAGTGGAGAAAGAAGACTGGATCTGCATGGCCTTGCACCAGGCCTTCCAGAACCTGGCGATGAACTGCGGGCCCCTATCTGAAACAATCACCTTGGGTATCCCATGCAAACGAACAACGTTGCTTAACAGTAACTGTGCTGTTTGACTGGCGGTGGGGAGGTTTACACAGGGAACAAAGTGTCCCATTTTTGTGAGGCTATCGATTACCACCAAGATAGCTGTTTTGTCTTGGCCTGGGGGTAGTCCTGTCACAAAGTCGACGCTGATGGTCTGCCAAGGCCTCTTCGGCGTGGGTAGAGGCATCAGCAGCCCCTTTCATTTTCCTGTCTCGTTCTTGGCTCGGGCACACTCCTCACAACACCCTACCCATGTAGTTACGTCTCTCTTGATGGTTTCCCACCAGAAATGGCGTTGCAACAACTGAACTGTTTTGTTCGCACCTGAGTGACCTGCCAACAAGGCGTCATGACACCATTCAAAAGCCTTCTTTCTTAAAGCCACACTAGGTAAAAACAGTCTGCCATCGTGAAAATGTAAACCTTGCTTCAAAGAGCGACCACACCCCCTAGTAGCCCAAGTCACCCATGCATCATGAGCTCTTGATTGGCGGATCATATCCAAGAAGGTGTTTGCTTGAACTACGCAAACCACCTTTCCCGGATCCACTATCGCCTCCAAGGATTTTACACTAGGAGCGTTGCCAGTCTGATTCTGCCTGGACAGGGTATCAGCTTTTCTGTTCTCCACCCCAGGTCTGTACGTGATAACGAAGTCGTATTCGGAGAAAAACAACATCCACCTCATCTGTCTCTGAGTGAGGTTCCTAGCTGTTTTCATGTATTAAAGGTTTCTATGGTCAGAGAACACGGTGACCGGGAAAGAGCCTCCCCACAAATGTTGATGCCATTCCTGGAAGGCTTTCTTTATAGCCAACAACTCCTTCTTGGCTATTCTATAGTTTGTCTCTGCTGGGCACAACTTTTTGGACAGGTAGGCTATGGGATGTAGTTGTCCTGTGGTCTGATTCCGCTGTGACAAGACAGCCCCTATCGCTGTGTCTGAAGCATCCGCTTCCACTATAAACGGAAGTTCTGGTTTGGGATGGGCCAAGATTGGAGCGGTGGTAAAAGCTTCTTTCAGAGTCTCAAATGCATTTTTCGCTTCTGTAGACCAAAGGAAAACAACTCCTTTTCTGGTTAGTTTAGTCAGAGGTGACGGTACCAGGAAAAACTGCGCTATAAACCTACGATAGTAGTTCGCAAAACCCAGGAATCTCCGGACGTCTTTTACACCGGATGGAATCGGCCAATCATGGACCGCCTTCACTTTTCTCTCCGACATTTTCAAACCCCTAGGACTCAGAATCACTCCCAGGAATTCTACCTCAGTCACACTGAATTCGCATTTACTCAGTTTACAAAAGAGCTTGTTTTCCCCTAACCTCTGTAAGAGCTGAGATACATGGTGCCTGTGGTTTTCAGTTTTGTCGGAGTAAATGAGAATGTTGTCAATGTAGACAACCGCACATACGTCCACAAACTCCCTCAAGACATCGTTTAGAAAATACTGGAATGCCGCCGGGGCGTTACACAGCCCATACGGCATTACAGTATATTCATATAATCCGTAACGAGTCTTGAAGGCAGTTTTCCACTCGTCTCCTTCTTTCACACGCACCAGATGATATGCACCCCTTAAGTCCAAAAGGGTGTATATCTGGGTATCCCTCACCTGATCCAATAGTACCGAAATGAGGGGCAAAGGGTATCGGTTTCTTACCGTGTTCTTGTTTAGTACTCGGTAGTCCACGCAGGCTCTCAATTCTCCGTTTGCTTTTTTAATAAAAAACCAAGGAGAGGCCGCTGGGGATCTAGAGGGTCTGATGAACCCTATCTCAACGTAATGATCAAGGTATTCTTTTAGGTACGCAGTCTCAGGGACCGACAATGCGTAAACACGACACAAAGGTAATGTGGCTCCCTCCACTAGAACTATACGACAATCGTATATCCGGTGTGGGGGTAGTTGTTCTGCCTGGCTTTCACTAAAGACATCCTCGAAACACTGGTATTCAGAGGGTAGGATAACCTTTTTCTCCGCTGCTGTAGCCACTACCACAGGAAGAAATAAGGCAGCCGCTGGTTGTGTCTTAAAAGCGTTCAAATGTTCCTTGCATTCCTCTGACAAGAACCGTACCTCTTTCTTTTTCCAATCAATCATCGGGTTGTGATAGTTTACCCAGGGCATACCTAAAATGACCTCAAATTGAGGGGCTTCTATGATATTAAGAGTTAGTTCCTCTCTATTCCATCCCTCTGGTCCCTTAAAGGACAATCCCATCACGTCCGTCTGCTCAGTAATAAGGCCAGATATCAGAGGTTTCCCATCCACGGCCAATACCTCCTCGGGGGTCTCTCTAGCTACTCTGTCCAGGAACAAAGAGGTTACTAAGCTGCTGTCTATAAAATTCCCCGTGGCCCCTGAATCAATCATGACCTTGACCTGATGTATTCGCTGCTGGCTCTCTAGGCTCATTGTGAGAACGATATGTGTCTCCGTCTCCTGCAAAGCCAAGACTGTTAATGAAGGTATCTTCAGAGGCTGGGACTCCCTATGTTGTTCCTGAGGGTTCTCTGTCGCTGCCTCGGATGCCCCTACAACAGAGACCGCTATTCTTTTGTTTTTGTTCCACACCCCAGAAGTCTTTGGTTTGGTGGGGCATTCTTTAACGTAATGCCCCTTCTTTCCATAGTATAGACACAACCCCAGGGCTCTACGGCTTTCTTTTTCTTCCCTAGACAATGGCGCTCTTACTGCTCCGATCTCCATGGGTTCCGAGCCTGATTCAGGGGAAGGCAAAGACCTGCGAGGAGCAGATTCGGACCCAACGGAAACCCTGTCCCACCTACTTCTTTCTCCTCCCCTTTCACTTTGTCTGCCATCTAATCGCAAGGTTAGATTTATCATGTCAGTGCAGGTGACTGGTTGGGGATCTATCTGTGCAATGATGTCTTTTAGTCCATCTCTTAATCCTTGGTAAAAAAGCGACATCCTCTTTTCCTCTGGCCATGACGTCTCTGCCACTAATCTATTAAAGTCAGTCAAGTATGACACTAAATCCCTCCTTCCCTGTCTAAGGGTGAGCAATTCTCTGTCTGCGCTAAAGGTGGTAGCGCGTCTATCAAAAACGCTCTCGAATTCAGCACGAAAGGCGGTCCAATCGGATGATATAGCGTCATTGTTTCTCACCAGGGGAACCGCCCAATTTGCGGCATCCCCGATAAGATAGGAAATTGCAAAAGCCACCCTCGAATGATGATTCGGAAAAGAGGCCGGTTTGCAAGAGAAATGAAGCATGATCTGCGTCAAAAACACCTGAGTTTTAGTTGGATCGCCAGAATAACGCTCCGGACTAGCCAAAGGAATGGGTGGTGGAACAGTGACCTGCACTTGCGCAGAGGATGCATCAAAAGGGTTTCTACCTTATCCCTCAAGTTAGCTGCTTCAGTCTTGGAAGCCGCTAAATCTTGCTGAACCAACACTAAGGCTGCGAGTATGTCTTCCATGGTAGCCATTATAAACACAACCGGATCGGGTAGAGCAAATTTCGTGGGCGTGTAATTCTGTCAGGATCTGCTCCACGGAATCCGATTGATGCTCATAAGGGTCCACCTCCCAATGTCACAAACTCTCTTGTAATATAACACAGAGGTTTTGAACCATCAGGCGAGGGATAAAAAGAACAGGGATGGGAAAGGGAAGGGTCAGCTGGGAAGGGATATACCTGAAACGACAAAACATATACTTAGAAATGCTCTTAGTGAAAACAGTCTACTCTCATATGGTCTCACTAAACAAGCCTCAGTACCTTTTGGTATGGAAGTAAACAGCCTTGGCGACAACTCCTCAATCACCTTCTGCCACTCTATGAATCCTATTGGGACACAAACATTTGTCAGGGAAAAAACACACTCACTCGAACACTCAGACCACATATATCACATCCCTGCATTAGCATACCATTACAGAAAGCAAGAGAGTTGATAAATTGGGTTCTGAGATGCACACAGCTCCTAGCTGAGTTAGCACAAATGATAAAGTTCCACTGGAAAGAAATTATAAAAGCACGGGTTCCTTTTTCATAGATACGGCAGTGCGTGGGAAGCAAGAACCACTACACTCCGCTCTATAAGTAATCAAGACATAAACATATACAGCGAACCTCCCGGCTCTTGATGAATATAAATAAAAAGGTGACAGTAAAGAAACAGACAGTGCACGGTAGCGTGTAGATGCGACCACCACAGCGCTCCGCGGACTGATAGCTGCAAGCCAGCTAAGTCCAAAACAAAGGGGCAGGATTCTTTAAGGTCTCCTGGAAGTTAACTTCACTCCCAACGAGGCTAGAACGGCAACGCGCAGCTGTTAACCGCCGCGCTCCGCTCAACTCAGAAAACAAATAGAACACGGCGAATAAGGAAACCCGCCGGTAAAATCCTCAGGCGATCCCTGCTGTTCCGATCCTACCTGGATCAAGGTCACGAAGACTCCAACGAAGCTCAGTCCAAGACAGCCGAAAAGTCGGCTGCATGGCGTCTCACAACGGTTCCCGGGACCCGGAACCAAAACGAATTACACGCAACAGGAAGCGTGTTTGGGTGGTACAAATACTCCCCTTTTTCCGGGGAGTCTGGGTAATGTAGTTTTTACATCGCGCTTGCACCTCGAGTGTTCAGCAATGCAGGCACAACATGATTTCCTGCCAGTTTCCGTCCGCAAACGGATGGACAGACGGAGAGATTGAACGA
Source organism: Lissotriton helveticus (assembly GCF_964261635.1). Lineage (NCBI taxonomy): Eukaryota > Metazoa > Chordata > Amphibia > Caudata > Salamandridae > Lissotriton > Lissotriton helveticus. The sequence goes on along the minus strand of NC_136071.1, from coordinate 536,450,605 downwards.
GACACTTAAGCAGTTTTTGCGCTGCTATGTAGACACAAACACTGAGGCATGGGTGGAATGGTTGTGGATAGCCGAAATCGCGTACAACAATGCTTTGCACAGTTCAACCCATCATTCGCCCTTTTACAGTACCTATGGCTTCCACCCTCGTTTTATCCCTTTTGTTGCCGCACGCTTAAGCTTCCAGAAGTACAACAGAGGTTGAGACACATCCGACAAACATTGCTTGACACTGCACAACATCTCAAACATGCCAAAGTACTGTACAAAAGACAGGCAGATAAGCACCGTAGGCCTGCTCCTGAGTATAAGAAAGGGGATTTGGTTTGGCTCTCTACAAAGAACATTAGATTCAGAGGCATAGTTTTCTGAACCCCAAGTTCATTGGACCAAATAGAATCCTCCAGTTGTTAGGTTCCGTGGCAGCCAAATTGAAGCTGCCTGCTCACGTTCGGATTCACCCGGTCTTCCATGTCTCGCTTCTGAAACCTTCCTTCTGCCCAGTGAAGAGGCGGCCTGTTCCGATATGGGTGGATCATGAAGAGAAATATGAGGTCAAGGGGGTTGTGGATTCCAAGATCACAAGGGGGAAGCTGTGGTATTTGATATCTTGGAGGGGTTTTGGTTCTGAGGAAGACTCATGGGAACCTGCCACTTATGTGCAAGCTCCCCGGTTGGTGGCTGCTTTTCACCGGCGCTTCCCGGATAACCTCTGTTCATGTCAATGCTCCTTGAAGGGGGGATGTACTGTCAGGGCACACAGAGCCCTTGCGCATTGACTCTGATAGCGGTGGTGGTTGGGAACAGAAAAAGCTACACTTCCCATCATCCGCTGTTGTTTTCCGTGCACGTGATGACGCGGCACGCCACAGAAGTGCCGTACCCGGAACTGAATATCAATAAGGGGCGCCTTCACGGAGACGCCGATTATTCTGTGTCTCGTAGCCTGAAGTCCGGTCTGGTAAGGGTGCGATCTCGCACCACCATTGGTTATTTTCTGCCTTTATTCTGATGTGATCTGAGAGTGCTGCGGAGGCCTCCGTTGCACTCATCTGTTGTTTGTTCTCCCGTTGGTGAGAACCGCGCTTTCCAGCGGTCTCATGCGGGAGGAAAACATTAAAGGTGCTTAACCTTTGGTATTTCAGGAGACTTTTCTCTACTTTATGCTCCCATTAGAGAGACACGCATTGCGGCGGTCTCATGCGGGAGATCCTGTTTAATGGTGGTGACAATTAAACCATGACATTAATTTGCACTATTATGATGCAAATGCAAAGGACTGGGAATCAAAGCATACTTAGCCCGCACTAGTCTTAAGGTCCCTGTCAGTATTAATGAAAAAAAGGTGCAAACAACGGGCTGGAAGCACAATTCCCTATACTTCCATTAAATTAGAAGCTGATTCAAAGAACCTAGCATTCATCAATCTGTAGTAGATCAAAACAGTTCAAAAGGATCTAGTTCCATAGACTAGTCGATGTTCGTTTTCAATTTATTTACGAAACGCGTTGGCGGTTTCAAAAGTGGTGATCTCAAAAGTTTTTTAAAGAATGAAAAATAAAGAATAAATTGAAAACTAACATCGACTCGTCTATGGAACTAGATCCTTTTGAACTGTTTTGATCTACTACAAATTTTGTATAAAGTGTGCTGGGCTATCATGTGTTTGTAGACTATTATGATGCGCTGTGATTCCAGAGTGGGAATTGCGGATTATTCTTGGGAATATGTACTTTGGGGGGGCCATCCCGTTCTTCTCCCATGACTTGGAATTTGTATAAGGATCCGGGATTGTTTGGTTAAGCTATCTTGGCTATATTCTGGAATGACTAGTAGACGCTCAGAAAATCTATATGTTTTACCAACACCGATCATTTGGCTGATGATCATTGTGTTCTCATCTTTCAGGGGAGATCAGTGAGGGGGTCCAGTGAGGGCAGGCACGTTATATGAAAAGGTATGAGGATTGTAAACATACTCCTTTGTGCATAAAGTAGTTAGACGGTTTTTGTTCCTGCTAGGAAATGTTTCTAATCATACACCTTTCTTTCATAGAATATGAATGTGCTGTTACACTGTACTCACCTTCACATCTTGTCCAGCAGAAAGTTGTATTTATTTTCTTTACAGGTAGAGTGAGTTTTCCCTATCACATATTCATTTAGTAAACCCGAGGTTGACTTTGAACTTGTATGGTTATACATATTCTCTCTCTCTTTTCTTTGTTCTTAGGTCTCGCTCCCCGCTGTTCCTTCCCTTTCCTTCCCTTTTTTCCCTCGCTTGACCATCTCACTAGTCCGAGGGGATTAATTCTATCCGGACGTGAGGCTGTCAAGAGGTGGACCCTTTTTGAGCTTCACCCCAATCCTGAGGACGACCTGGTGACCGTGCCAGCTTACTATGGTTACCCCCACTTTTTGCTGTGCTTCACTGTTTTTTCGACTTTAGTATGGCTGTGGCCCTGCTAATCAGGCCCACAGCCTAGCTGTTCTCTCTCTAAATTGATACCATGTACTTTAGGTACATACCAGATTGGTTACTGAGGTACCCTTGTGAGCCATTGTATATGGTACCTTAGGTACCCAGGGCATAGGGACCCCAAAGGCCTACCAGGGTCTGCAGCATGTATTGTGCCACCCCTGGTTAGCCTTCCAAACTGACACCACAGGTGTGCACTTGCAGCCTGGGTAAGGTGGTGTAAGCACCCCTTACTTAGATATAGTATACATATATCTACCTTGTATATAGACACATAGTAACTTATAAGTCACTCCTATGGCAGGCCTTGACAATCCTGGAGGCAGAGTGCTTGGTTTTGTGTGAGAGGGTGCCCTAGCATTAGCTGAGCCCCTCTGCAGCTTTTGGAACCATCTCCTTATAGCTGTTCTATGATATAGCCATACCATATACTCTTCAGTGCATTATAATCCTCGCGGTTAATGCTAACTTTGTTTTGGCTTTATCAAAACATGTTGTGTAAGGTGTCAAACACTTTGGAATACTACCCCCCCCTCCCACGCCAGTTATGGCGGCGGTGGTAGCATTCCACCCTTCTAGAGGGAGAAGACATGTGGTTACTGGTAAACCTTGTTAAAGTTAAACAGACCCCCGGCATCACAAAATGGATGCTGCTGCCACAGACACGAGTGTCTGCCCTCTTGCTGCTGGACGAAACTCCAGCAGGGGAGGCCTGACAGGCTTTAGTGTATTGGGGCAAGGTAGGTTGCATTCAGTGAATGCTTTTCAGACACTGCCTGGGGCACACAAGGTGCTCCATGCATTTGCCAGTTCAAACCGGCTGCTGGGGTGCTCAGCCACAGACTTGGAGCGAAACTGGACAAAGGGGAAGGGGTGTAACCACCCCCTCCTCAGGAACACCTATAGGAGGGACCTTAGAGTTAGTCCAACCCCTAAACTTACTATAAGTATAGAACCCCAGACCCTAGGACTTTAGATTACCCTGGACGAAACTCTGCAACATATATCTTGGACCTTCGACATTCCATATTGGCTGGAAGCTGGAAGAAATCTCCCTTGTGGTCAAGGAGTGACCACCCTGTTCAAACAGGCACCAACTGCATCTTTTCAAGGCTCTCGCCGGATCTCGAAGAATTTGTGACACAGGATATGGACTTCCAAATATTTCTAATGCTGACCTGCGCTCCCAGCAAAGCTGAGACCTGTAGCAGACATGAGAGACGTGGGACTGGAACTTCTGGACATTCTGCATCTTTGCAACTGCACCTACTTCCCGAGGTATCCTGAAGTTGTGCATTGGGGTATTTAAACTCCCTGCCCCAAGCACCTTTTGCACAGAAGCTCAGAGGCCTACACTCCACGAGTGTCCTGTGGGCCCGCTTTGTGCAATTCCACTCGAGGCCCCTTCGCGGTTCCTAATCTGTTGGCTAGTGAGCCCCCACGAATGGCCATCTTTGATTTAGTGAGTTGTCCTGGTTGTCCCAGTTGTGCTCCCATTCCTCTCCAAAGGAGGAGTCCCTCAGACCTTGCTGGTCTGCACCAAAGCCAATCTTGTCATTTTACGTGGGTTGCTGTTGCCAAGGATTGTTGGGTCCAATCCAGATTCCGACACTGCAGTCAACTAGATCCTTTATGGCAGTGGTTCCCAAACTTTTTTGACCCGTGGCTCCCTTGACCTAATTGGCACTTGGCCGTGGCTCCCCCCCATTTCTTTACCGGTCGACGGGTGGGTGGGGATGTAAGCCCGACCTCGGGAGTACTTTCTGTTGTCTTCCTTAAATTAATTGGGATGCAAGGAAGGTATTTAATCATATTTGTAACAAAATAAGATAACCGTTGTAAAAGGGGAAAAACAAACTTTTGTTTTATGTGATGACACGTTTTCTCTCAACGAGAATGTAAATGCATTGTGAACTCAGGCGTTGGAGGCTGTATTGAAGGGTATACAACCTTTACAACGCAACTTTTACCACGACCTACCATTACCACGCATTTTTTACAACGCAGGATCCATTACAACGCATACCATTACCACGCATGTATTTACAACGCAGGTACTTTTACAACGCATACCATTACAACGTAAGTATTGGTAAGTATATTATTTTATTAAAAATATTATTTGGGTTTTTTGGTAAAGGGGTATTTTTAGGGTTCAGGGTCAGTTTTGGGTTTTTGGGTAAAGGGGTATTTTTAGGGTTCAGGGTCAGTTTTCAGTTTTTGGGTAAAGGGGTATTTTTAGGGTTTAGGGTCAGTTTTCAGTTTTTGGGTAAAGGGGTATTTTTAGGGTTTAGGGTCAGTTTTCAGTTTTTGGGTAAAGGGGTATTTTTAGGGTTCAGGGTCAGTTTTCAGTTTTTGGGTAAAGGGGTATTTTAAGGGTTTAGGGTCAGTTTTCAGTTTTTGGGTAAAGGGGTATTTTTAGGGTTCAGGGTCAGTTTTCAGTTTTTGGGTAAAGGGGTATTTTTAGGGTTCAGGGTCAGTTTTCAGTTTTTGGGTAAAGGGGTATTTTTAGGGTTCAGGGTCAGTTTTGGGTTTTTGGGTAAAGGGGTATTTTTAGGGTTCTGGATTAGTTTTGGGTTTTTGGATAAAGGGGTATTTTTAGGGTTCAGGGTCAGTTTTGGGTTTTTGGATAAAGGGGTATTTTTAGGGTTCAGGATTAGTTTTGGGTTTTGGGGTAAAAGGGTATTTTTAGGGTTCAGGATTAGTTTTGGGTTTTTGGGTAAAGGGGTATTTTTAGGGTTTAGGGTCAGATTTGAGTTTTTGGGTAAAGGGGTATTTTTAGGGTTCAGGGTCAGTTTTGGGTTTTTGGGTAAAGGGGTATTTTTAGGGTTCAGGGTCAGTTTTGGGTTTTTGGGCAAAAGGGTACAGGGTAAAAATTAAATATAATTAAATTTAAATTAAATTAAATTAAATTGATTAAATTAAATTAAATTAAATTAATTAAATTACATTAAATTAAATTAAATTAATTAAATTAAATTAAATTACATTATATTAATTTTAATTTTAATTAAATTAAATTAAAAAAAATATTATATACTTACCAATACTTACGTTGTATTTGTATGCGTTGTAAAGGTACCTGCTTTGTAAATACATGCGTGGTAATGGTACTTCGTTGTAATGGATCCTGCGTTGTAAAAATTGTGTGGTAATGGTAGGCGTGGTAAAAGTATGCGTTGTAACGTCATACATCCGTATTGAAGCCAGTGACCATACTGATGTTTCAGTAATATTTGAATGCCTTCCCTTTTCAGGGACCATTCGAGAGTTCTACTGGGTTTGGTCTAGAATAGATTAGAAAAATTACGATGGCCCGGTCTGTAAACGCACATTTGAAGATGTTTTTTAAACAAAATACACTTTCTTTTTATTTAATTGTAAATGCATATTCCCCATTGAATATATGAAATATGCATTTACAATGAAATTTTAAATCTCGGTTAATCTGGAGTTAAATTCCACCAAGTTGAGACAGAGCCACTCAGTGTTATCATTTCATACTGGAGGAAAAATGCACCCAACAGGCAGACATGCACGCCGAAATTCATTTAATACACCCCTGTCAACCCTCTCCCCCTGTCTACCAGAACCCTGCCAACCCTCTCCCCCCTGCCACCCTCTCCCCCTGCCTGCCAGAACCCTGCCAACCCACTCCCCCCTGCCACCCTCTCCCCCTGCCTGCCAAAACTCTGCCAACCCTCTCCCCGGATGTCTCCCCGTCTCTTGTTTTATGCCTTGTGGCTGGCCCTGCGCTAGGAGTGCTCATTCTGCCCATGCTTGCTCCCTTCGTGACCTCTCCTGCCCCCTCCACCCATGTCTGTCCCCTTTGTGTCTTGAGACTGTCACTTCTTTCCATCCCTGCTCCCTTTGTGTCCTCAGACTACCCTTCTCTCCATGCTTGCTCCCTTCGCGCACTTAGTCTGCTCCTAGTGTCCATGCCTGCTTCTGTCGGGCCCTCAGACTACCCTTCTGTCCGTGCCTGCCCCCATACCCCTGACAACCCCTTCTGTGCATATCTGCCCCCATGCACTCTGACTGCCCCCTCTGTCCATGCCTGCCCCTGCGCCCTCAGACTGCCCCTTCTGTGCATGCCTCCTTTCTTCGTGACCTCCGACTACCCCTTCTGTCCATGCCATCTCCATACGTGCCTTCTGACTCCCCCTTCTCTCCATGCCTGCTCCCTTTGTGCCCTAAGTCTGCCCCTTTCCTCCATGCCTGCTCCCTTCGTGCCCTGATGCTGCCCCTTTCTTCCATGCCTTCTCCCTTCATGCCCTGAGACTGCCCCTTTCCTCCATGCCTGCTCCCTTCGTGCCCTGGGACTGCCCCTTCCCTCCATGCCTTCTCCCTTCGTGCCCTGAGACTGCCCCTTTCTTCCATGCCTTCTCCCTTCGTGCCCTGAGACTGCCCCTTCCCTCCATGCCTGCTCCCTGCGTGCCCTGAGAGTGCCCCTTCCCTCTATTACTTCTCCCTTCGTGCCCTGAGACTGCCCCTTCCCTCTATGCCTTCTCCCTTTGTGCCCTGAGACTGCCCCTTTCTTCTATGCCTGCTCCCTGCGTGCCCTGAGACTGCCCCTTCCCTCTATGCCTTCTCTCTTCGTGCCCTGAAACTGCCCCTTCCCTCCATGCCTTCTCCCTTCGTGCCCTGAGACTGCCTGAGACTGCCCCTTTCTTCCATGCCTTCTCCCTTCGTGCCCTGAGACTGCCCCTTTCTTTCATGCCTTCTCCCTTCGTGCCCTGAGACTGCCCCTTCCCTCCATGCCTGCTCCCTGCGTGCCCTGAGAGTGCCCCTTTCCTCTATAAGTTCTCCCTTCGTGCCCTGAGACTGCCCCTTCCCTCTATGCCTTCTCCCTTCGTGCCCTGAGACTGCCCCTTTCCTCTATGCCTGCTCCCTGCGTGCCCTGAGACTGCCCCTTTCTTCCATGCCTTCTCCCTTCGTGCCCTGAGACTGCCCCTTCCCTCCATGCCTTCTCCCTTCGTGCCCTGAGACTGCCTGAGACTGCCCCTTTCTTCCATGCCTTCTCCCTTCATGCCCTGAGACTGCCCCTTCCCTCCATGCCTGCTCCCTTCGTGCCCTGAGACTGCCCCTACCCTCCATGTCTTCTCCCTTCGTGCCCTTTATCCATTATCTCTATGCCTGTTCTCTTTGTGCCCTCAGACCCAGGCGCGCAATACCCATTGGACTCAAAGGGCTTTGACACCCACCCCCCCCCCCCTTCCCCGCGTCGTGTGTGGCAGCCCGGGCATAAGACCTCGAAAGTGTGCTGCTGATCACCCTTCTTACTGTAACTGTGAGCCACCATTGATGTGCACAACTTCTTTGACATGTTCTGCATGTGCACATTCAGACTGTATTACAATTATAATGGACCGCGTTCATTGGTACTTAGGTCTCCCTTTAGTTACTTTCACACATCATCTAATTGGATTCCTCCTCTGAGCTGGGTAACTCATCCCCACTCCCAGTGGGGTCTTTATAATATCACTTCCGTGTCTTCTTGCACTGAGCAGCCAGTCTGTTCAACATTGCTTGGCAACGTGCAGGCGCTATGAGCTCCTTTTAACACGGAGGCTCATGCTTGCTGCATTCATGACGGACGGTGGCTCGAGATTTTTCTCGGCTCACAGACATAAGGTAAATTCAGTTACTGGAGTTTGACAATCGAATGGATACATTATCCCATTCGGGGTTACTAATATCTACCTCCCCCATTTTTCCACAGATTATTTATGTGATTGACTCGAAATTTTGGATTTCGTTTAACCCTTTTTGAACAGACCCTCAGGGTCTCTTGGCCTCCCTTACCGCAACTGTGATGCATGGAAGTTTTAGTTTACATGGCAGTTTGAATTAATACTTTTTTAGTTTAGTCCCAATTAACCTTGGGCTCACTAACATGCACCTTTGCTTTACACCCTTTCTTTCCATTCCTGTTTCCTTAAAGCGGCAGGTGGCATTTCTAAATTTCCAGCGCTGCCCCTGCAATTTCCCACATCGTGCCGCGGCGCCCCTGGCAACTCATCACGGCGCACCGGGGTGCCGCGGCGCACAGTTTGGGAACCACAGCTTTATGGGATAGTTTGAATCCAGCTCCTGGTTGTCGTCAATACCTCCTGGTCCTCGTGGCTGAAGAGTCAAGCTTCACCTCTTTCACCTGAAATCACCTGACCTCAGCTTGCATCTTCTCCTCGCCATCCTGGTCACCGGCTAGTGACCCAGACTCTGTCCCCTCTGCTTTCAGGACACTTTTCCTCTGGTCACCTGCAGCATTTCTTCGCAGCTCTTCCCTGGGTGAGGTAACACGAGTACTCCGGTGTTGACTCTCGAAATGTCCTAGAAGTGCCCTTAATCTTTAAAAATTGTAACTTGTTTGGTCGCCATAGAAAGTCAAGGGTGATCCGCGGCTGTGTTTAGACACTGCACTCATCCCCCGTGGGCCTCCTGCATCCTAACCTTGGGTGGTTATAGGTAGCCCCAGCGGTTCTACAGGCCCTAGGCCTGCTTTCTAACTCTCACGTGGTTCTTATACCACTATTTTAGTATATGGTTTGTGAGGCCCCTAGGGCATGATGTATACTGTGCAACTTATTGTATGCTAATGAAGTTCCTTGTATTGTACTTTTACCTCTGACCTCATAAAGAGTCCAGAGGGGTTGTGTTTAGAATAAATACATATATATTTGATATATACCTTGTGTGGTGTGCTTTCATTTGATCATTTAAGACATTATAATTGGTAAAACAACTAGGTTAACTCGCCTCTAAGTCTTAGCCTGAAGGCTGCTCTCCACAGCTACCACTAGGATAGCTTTCTATAAGGTTTACTTTACAACCTACCATCAATAAGGGTTGTTTGGACTGGTGCAAGGTGCCCACTAGAATAGTGGACATCATATACCAGGCCAACTTCTCACAATTAGCAAGAATCATTACAGTAGAAGAGGCAGCTTCTGTCAATTCCTTATACTAGGCTGTATGGTTTTTCCTTGGCTCCGGCAGAGTAGCCTTAAGGGGTAAAACCTCACTTCTTTTCCATTGAGTATAAACATATTGCTCCTGGAAATGGGCAGCCACTGCCGGTCTGGTGGTCACACCTTGCTGATTCGTCAATGCAGGTATTTCTGGATGATAGATTGGGTGAACTGCACGCATAGGGACCTGAGTTTTTTTAGTAGGACTCTTATCATACAACCCACCTCTATAAGAAACTATGGTAGAAACATTACCAAACACCTGTTCCGGTGCCCAAATCAGTAACATAAACACAGTCTCTAATATCAAATATTATTTGGGGAGCCTCCGACCCAATGTGTGTATACCAAAGATCAATCATGTAGCAGACATATGTTTAAGAGCATGCTGTTAATCAAAAACATTGGTGGATGAATAATTGCAGAAGGAGGGGTGATAGGAGTAGTAGGTAGAACTGTAGTCAATGATTGGAGTGGAGAAGAAATAACAGAGGGCAAAAGAGTGGGGCCAGTGGATGTAATAGAGGCCACCTTTGCTTAGCCACCTTCTGCCAAGTTCAAAGAGAGTCAAATATCGACTGTCTACTTCATCTCTTAAACAACGGTTCCTGCAAAAAGCCAATATTCTGTTCATCAAAAGATCCTGTGAAAGGCTACTGCAACTCAGCATTGACCCTCATATATGTGTGCCATAATGTACTAAACATAATAGGGCCAAGACCATGTTTCACATACATGTCAAAATAGGGCCGCCTTCAGGAGGCGCAGGCTGAGGTTCCTCCAGCTGAGCGTCTGCAGAACAACAACGACAACACAAACTCCAAAGTGTACTTAGACCAGGCATTGCAAAGGAAAAACAAAATCGATATTTTTACCTGGAAATGTATTTGCAAACACTTTTCATCAAAACAGTCCTTAGACCAGAACAAACTCAAACTCCAATGGTACCATTTCCACAGAGAACCAAAACAAATTCACCTGATATCAGTAGTAAAAACAAACCGGTTCTCCACTGCCGACTCCTCAGACCAAACAGTCAGATCAAGGGTTTTTCCATTCAGGACTCCAGTCGAGATGACCACTGGACGAGGCACCATCCGGCAGGACAGAAGGAACAGCTGCGAGTAACAGAAACTCTTCGTGCAGGGATCCCCGTGCCGTCAGTCCGACCCTACGATGTCCTCCTCCTCCTCCCCCTGGCTGCGGAAAGGGGATGGATCAATCAACTGAAGGAGTCCCTATTCAGGCGCCAACTAAAGGAAGTGACCCGCTTGGAGCCCCTGGGTCACTTCGGACCACCTCTCAGCCTTTCATATCAAATGAAGAGTTAGAAGAACAGTGGAGAATATACCAATCATTGTTTTATTCAGATGCACTCAGAGCGGAGTCCGTCTGCACAGTCTTGAATAGTGGTACAGAGGGAACTGAAATCAACAAGTATAGAGATACATTATGTAAATTTCATAGCCAGACATAAACACGCGCACAGTGGAATTTTCTAGGCAGATGCAACTGGACACTGAAAAACAAAAAATAGATTTCAGTTCTCATATCTCACAGAACCTAGCACAAACCAAGGTCGTTTCACCCTACGCTCGCCAACAGTCAAGTGAGAAAGGGCCTCTATCTACTGAGAAAGATATGTGTTAATATGAACAGTCTATTCATTACTGAGGCAAAAAGTTCAACATTTCAGAAATGAAACTTAACAAAGACTTTACTCAGAAACAGCAAAGGATTAGTTTCAATTGTCATTGGTGCTGCGAATGCTAACTCATATAGGGCACTGCGTAAGCAGTCTTGGGCCTATTCCAGCACCTGGACCGGACGTACCTTTAAACGACCTGATACACCTCTATTATCAGGGTAAGTGGCCATGACTCCCGCACACCTATTCTAGTTTTTAATATATGAGTTTTAGTGGACCATGCCTCTAGGTACCCAGTAGCCATTCCTCTTAAGACCACGACAGCTCCTGTGGAGGCAAGGGCCCTCTTTGGAATGTGTTCCAGGGCGTGCTTCCCTAAGGAGGTTTTAACTGACAGGGATACAAACATCATGTCTAGTTATAATACTGCAATGTGGAAAGAGTGTAGTGTGAATTACAAATTCACCACCCCCTATCATCCTCAATGCAATGAATGTGAGAAGTTGACCTGGTATATACTGTACAGTAATTAAAGTGGACACCTTTACAAAGCTATCCAAGTGGTAGCTGTGGAGAGCAGCCTTCAGGCTTAGTCTTCAAGGAATGTTAAGAAGCTTGTTTTACCAGAACGCAACCTTATAGTATCGGTTAAATGAAAGTAGAACCACACAGTAGTTATAAAAAGATGTCATTATTAATATAACACTCTCTAGTACGACAAAGCATCTTCTACATGAAGATAATCACAAAGCACACAATACTGTAGCACAAACAATAGTAAATAGCACTAATACACAATGGGCTCCAGGGGGAGACCAAACCATATACTAAAATAGTGGTATAAGAACCACAACTCAAGTCAAGACAGTATCAAGAGTATGTAGAATCATTGGGACCCCAAGGCACCACCCAAGGTGAGTAAGTAGGGACCCCACTGGGGACAGGTGCAGTGTGGTAACATGACTGCATGCTCCGTACAATTCTATGGGAGAGTTGCGGTTGACGTTTTACATTATAAGGACCTTCCCAGTGGACTTTGAAGAAATGCCTTGGAACTTAGGATGTTGGAGAGCACCCCAGCCGTGGATACTGAAGTACCAGAGTTACCTATCCAAGGTAAGCCGGGTGCATAGGTCTAAAGTGGTGTCAGAAAATGCAGTCAAACTCAATGGAGGACTTCAAAGACGAGCCGCTGCTGGAGGGAAGAAAAGTGTCTGTTGGAATATAAAGGGTGGATTCTTATTGAAGAGGACCTGTAAGCAGAGGGGACAGAGTCTGGGTCACTCAGGAGTGACCAAGGGCTCGGTAGACGAATTCCCACCGATGTTGGGTGCTTCAGGTGCGTTGAGGAGGTTCTTGACTCTGCAGCCACCGGGACCAGGAGATGTTGAGGACAACCAGGAGCTGGATACAAGCTGTCTCATGTAACCCTGGGCGTAGGAATACGCTAAGCTCACGTAGTTTGAGCAATTATGCGCTACGCGAATTGCACGTAGCACAGTGTAAAAAGGCGTAGTGGGCATTTTTTACTTGCTCGCTGCCCTCAACGTCAATTTGGCGACCACGAGCGAGCAAAATAAAATCCCGGCGAGACTTTTTCCTCGTTCACGATCAGCAACATCAAGTTGCCGATCACGAGTGTGGAAAATAAACCTCCCAGCGAGATTCTCAATGCAGGGAGGTCAGGTTTCTCATTGCGAGTGGTCGCATATGCTCCCGACCGCTCGTGATGAGAAACTACCAGTCCGTGTTGAGAAAGCTGCAGATCGAGTACAAATCTACTTGAGCGGCAGAAAACGACCGCTTGCACTGTGCAAGATGCGGTTTGCAATGATTGCACATTGCGGACAAGCATCCGGTACTGTGCAATCAGTGCGAACATGTGAGGAGGACAGTGTTCTCTTTAGGAATTAGTTCCAGAGGTTAGGGCTACTTGGAGCCCAATGCACTTGCTCGGACAATGCCAACAAGCATATGCACTTGCAAATTATCACGGTGCGCAGGGGTACATGTATTGCAACCCCCACGAGGGCTGAAGAAACCCACCTCTTGCGTTGCTGGAACCTTTGGACTCTGTAGGAGCTCAGGATCTGCAGACCAGTCAGTCATGAGATGGTGCCTGTGGTTGCAGGGAAGTGACTTCTTCACTCCAAGGAAGATATCTTCAGTTGTCCTTAATGCTTCAAAGGTCCTGCCTGTATTGTGCTGGGACACAGACAAATCTTCCTACTGAGAGGGAGATGAAGTTGGGCCCAAATGAAGTCCAGAGTGTCCAGATGGTCGAAGTTCAGTGGTTTCTGGTTCAGAATCTTGTTCACATTGGATCTAAGGTCCTACAGCCAGGTGAGCCCATTTGTACCCACGGTAGAGGGTTGGACAGATTCAGTGGACTCTCCCAGGAGAGGGTATAGACAGTGGGGAGGTTACTACCTTGTCCTTTGTACAGTTTTGCACCAGAGCAGGAGCAAACGGCTCGCAAGAGTGGTTTGAACTGGACTATCCACCGGGACACTAAATGTGCATCTCATGCAGACTTTCGGTTGGTGGCAAGCGCACCCACCCAGGCCTAATACACCAAATCCTGTCTGGGAGGTGGTGACACCGCCCTGTGACAGGATGCCTATTGTTCTGCCTTACCCTGCTCAAGGTTGGCTCAGCAGCAGGAGGCCAGAAACATGTCTCTGGTCCGCAGCAACCATTTTGTGCTGCCTGGGATTAGAAGGCTGGTACCGGTAACAGAGGGACCTCACGAAGCTCGTTTTTGAGGGGTGTAATCATACCTCCCACACGGGTTACCGGTATGGGGGTCTGATTCCACCATGTTTGACACCAAGCACAATAGGGTTACTTTCTGCCGTTTTAGAGTTGGTCACCACGCGGTCGCATAATGCCACTCTATATGTCGTAAATGACTGATGCACTTACAACCCAGGAGAATGGACTCCATAGACTGCAGGGGAGTCCTGCTCATGCAGTGGCACCCTCTCACTTAGAACCCAGCACCCTGCCTTCAGGATTGTTCAGGCCTGCTATAGGTGACCTATAGGTTTTAAGTGCAGTGACCCTTAGTTATAGTAAACCTATATCTTAAGTAAGTGGTGCATGCACCAACTTACACAGGCTGCAATGGCAGGCCTGTAGGTTCCATTTTTCATGGCCTCTCATAGGTGTCATAATACATGCTTCAGCCCAAGGGAGGCCTCTGTGGTACATATGCCCTGAGTACATGGGTACCATATACTAGGGACGACAAGGGTACCCAGTATCCAAGTACAAAAGTACATAACATAACAGTTTAGGGAGAAAGCAGATAGACTCTGGTCCTGATTAGCAGGATCCCAGTCAAACTAGTCAAAAATAGTATCACATTTAGCAAAAAGTGGGGGTAATCATAAGAAGCAGATCCAACTTTCCTCTAAATGGGTTGTTGGAAGGTACAACAAAACCCCACAGGGCATGATATTGGGCCTCCCAGAAAAGCTTAGACCAAAATGGAATGTGCTTCTGCCCTGCCTTCTCTTTGCCTACAGAGAGGTCCCTCAGAAGGGGTTTGGCTACAGCACTTTTAAATTTGTTTAGACATCCCTTGTGTTTTGTGAAGGAGCCATGGGAGTTACCTCTCAAACCTCCCAAACAAGACTGTAGGTAAGTAGGATCTGCTTCTTATGGTTACCCCCTCTTTTTGCTTGATGTGATGCTGTTTTTGACAAGTCTAACTGGGATCCGGTAATCAGTATGTCACTCGATCTGTTTTCTCCCTAAATTGTTGTGCTCAGTACTTCGGTACATCCCAGATTGGGGGCGTGGCCAAGATGGAGGAGAGACCGGTCGCACTGTGTTGAGCTCTGCTCCAAGCCCGCCTGAAACATCCTGATAACACTGTGCCCTGGCAGAGTAAGCCATTTACTTCAGTGGTGGATGTGTCCCGAACCATTCTCCAAGCTTGTTGTTTCTGGTGGGCCACCCGCGGGGCTGCCAAAAACATCAAAAACTGAGTGAGCCGGTGCTAAGCCCACAAGACCCAAGACTCTGGCTAGTGGCGAAGCAGCATGGCGTCGGTGGATGCCCACTCGGATTACCCATACCATGTGACCTGTGCTGGTGCCCGGCGGCCACAATGGCCTCCAGTCCTGATCCTGACCCATTTGGGACCTGGGCGCCACCACCCTCGATCCTGGTGCTGAGAGGCAATGATAGCACTGGAGGACTGCGTCCCTGCAGGTACCCTGGGCCACTCAACCTGTGACCTTGACAGACAGTATGAAGGCATAGGAGTCACTGAAGTGCTGCATGAGGGCAGAGACACTGGCAACACCCGTAGGGGCATCGGGGGTGAGGTGTGGACTACGGCTTAGTCCCCTCGGTCCTCCCTCCTTTTATATTACACAGAGCAGCCTGGGCCTGGGTCTCCAATAGAAAGCAGCTGTGCATGTGCGCTTCACTTGGTCCCTCCAGCTCCTGGTAGCGGACCACTCGCTCACCCCTACCTGTGACCACTAGCGGTGTTGGTGCAGTGCAAACCTGGGACCCATTCGGACCCCGCAGTGATGGAGGTGAAAAACTGGTGGGGAACCGGATCCATAAGCCTACGATATATAGAGCATTGTGGCTCTAGGCCTGCCACTAATGCTGTCCGAGGGAATGGCCCCCAGAAGAGCTTCCAACACCAAAGGTTCACCCATAACCCACTCATTGTGGTATTCGGATTTCACACCTCCTCATCCTCATAGGAGCCAGCTGGGACTTACTATTCATACGCTGGCTTGTACATGAACCTGGTGATAGCGGATGTACTGTTACGAGTCTACGAGCTTGCCACATAGGCCCTCGCCCCGAAACCTTTCACCACTGTCGGCCCTCTACACTTGGGACCATTCCTACTGCCAAGGCTGAGAAGGGTAAACCTAGAACAATGAAGTCCCAGGCACAACCGCCAGAGGTGGAACCGCTACCTCCATGTGCGAAGAATGCGGAGCATCCGGGGTCCTCCATCCTCCACCCTAATGGGCCACAATGACCACTCTCACAGATTCGACGAGCTGCTGGCAGCGATCCTTGAAATCAAAACCACCCTAGGCCCGAAAATCGACCCTCTGAGTATGGACATGGGATATCTTCGAGAGGACCACAAGAAACTAAAGGGAAGGGTGGAGGAGTCTGAATTCACGCTGGCGTCACTGCCACCCACGGTGTCTGCAACGAACACCCAGCTGCAATCCCTCCAGCAGGAGGTAGATTACCTGAGTGCATGCGTGGAGGACCAGGAGGGGGTGCTCACACTGGAACAACGTATGCATCATGGGTCTCCCTAAACGAGCGGAGTGCCCCAACATGGAACTCTATTTAGAGGAATGGTTCACACAAGACATCCAGAAAGGCAAGATCTTGAAGCTCTTCTCCATAGAACGGGCACACAGGGTGCTAGGGGGCCTCCCATTTCCAGGCGTTTTCCCCAGACCACTAGTGGCGAGACTATTTAATTAACGCAACAAAGACCATATATTGCAGGTCCCTCGGGCCCGGGGAAAATGGCAAGTTGACAACTCCACGGTCCATTTATATCCGGACTACACCTTGTCACTAGAGCACCGTCGAACCTCCTATTTGGAGGTTAAGAAATGCCTGAGAGATCATGACTTTCAGTACTCCGTGCAATACCCGGCGTGCCTCCGCATCTGCCATAAAGAGGGCACAGCGTTCTGCAACACACCTGAGGAGGCGTGGACATGGATCGATCAGCAGGGCCTAGCACATGGACCACCCACATTATCGACGGATTCACACCAGGCCTGGAAATTGGTGGAACCACGCAGAGGCCGCCTCAGGGAAAGGATTCACCTACTAACGAAAATCCAACTGGCCCAGGAGATTGCACAGGCTCCTCATCCTCCCAAAGACCGGACTCAGACTCGGACATGACAATTGATCGAACATTGCTTCTTACAGTCTCGCAGCTTGAGGCACTGTCCGGGCGCAGATCGGCCCACAGACCATAGACCATAGGTTTCCCTGGTCGAAGCTGCGTTGAACGCTCGCCGAAGAGACATATACAAAGGTTTTTCATTTCAGAGGATACATTGTTTGAGGGAATGGAATTATTTTGGGGGGCTTGTGCAGGGAAGTAAATTTTTAATCTTTTGCATACTCTTAGATGCCCGGTCGCCGGCGCAGACTCAATCCTTACTTCCGGGTCTAGTGAGCACCGGTCAGCGTTCTAGTGGCTGCAGGGCACATCATTTAACCAGCATGTTGTGGCAGGCGCGCAGCAGGCGCTCCACCAGCGCGCCAAAGGCGCGCCCGTCTGCGCTCTGGCCGTGCACAGGGCCCGAACCCCTGGATGTTGTAAGGCAGAGGGCATATTTTACTCACGTATGTTATGTTAATTGGGCTCTTCTATAGCGCAACGGCTACTCGCAATGGAGTGTCCCGGCGCTTTGGCGAAGAGGACCTTTATTGGAAAGGAAACATAACTGAGAATAAAAGACATCACAATTCATAAGTAAAAAGCCAAGTTTTTAATGCCTTTCTAAAATACAACAGGCTAGGGGCCTGTCTAAGAGCAATAGGAAGTTCATTCCAAGCGCGTGGGGCCAGGTAATGGAACGAGCGCCCCCCTTGTCTAGTTCGTTTGATGGATGGAACGAACATTTTGGACAAGGAGGCAGAACGAAGAGCTCTGCTCGGTGTATAAAGAGCAAGACGCTTTCTAATATACCTGGGGCCCGAGTCATGAAGGGCCTTATAGGTTAGCGTCAAACTTTTAAACAGCACCCTTTTGGCTATAGGGAGCCAGTGCAATTCCTTCAGCAAGTTAGAGGCGCTAGCTCGTCTAGGGAGACCATAGATAGCCCTAGCAGCTGAATTTTGCACAACCTGAAGTCTCCTTACAAGATATTTAGGAAGGCCTAAATAAAGGGCATTAGCATAGTCCATGCGCGACCCTACCAGTGCCTGGACAATAACCCTTCGATGGTTCACGGAAATCAAAGGGAGGAATTTCCTGAGCATCCGCAGGATACCGAAACATTTCCCTGCAAGACAGGCTATTTGAGGTCCAAAAGTCAACTCATTGTCAACAATGATGCCAAGATTTTTGGCCTTGGTACTAGCATTGGCAGGAGGGAAAAGATCCTGAGGCCACCAACTTTTCCAGTTTGGTTCAGAGACACACCCGAAAAAAAGCAGCTCCGATTTATCGGAGTTGCATTTCAGGCCGTGTCTTTTGAACCAATCAAAGACTGCTTCTAAGCAGCCTCTGATACGGGTCCCATCAAACACCTCGTTCTTATTCTGAGTGAACAAGAGCTGGGTGTCATCAGCGTAAGACACGATCTGAGCGCCAAACGACTCCGCAACCTCTGCAAGGGGGGCCATAAAGATGTTAAAAAGCAGGGGACTAAGAATAGACCCCTGAGGGACCCCCACTTCCAGGGCTGACATAGCTGCGGAGTGAGGTGGCGCCCAGATCGTTTGTCGACGACTGGCTAGAAATGATTTAAGCCAGTTCCACACCGTCCCCCTAAGACCACAGTCCCAGAGTCGAATTAGGAGGGTGTCATGGGGAACGGTGTCGAACGCCGCCGACAAGTCTAACATGACCAACATGGCCTTGCCTCCCGAGTCTAAAACCTCTCTAATGGCGGTGGTGACTTCCAGTAATGCGGTCTCTGTGCTGTAATTCGCACGAAACCCAGATTGAGTACTGTGCAACAAGTTGTTATTCTCGATGAAGTCAGAGATAGATCGGTGCACATGTCTTTCCGCCACCTTCGCCAGAGCGGGGAGGAGAGAAATAGGCCTATAGTTGGCATGTATGATGGGATCCAGAGTTGGTTTTTTGATTAGTGGAAGAATAAGAGCGCTCTTCCAAGCCTGAGGGACAATGCCATTAGACAATGAGGAATTCAGAATGGAATTAATGGGACTATTTAGCACAGAGGCTATTTTGTTGAGACAAGAGACCGGGCAAGGATCTAGAGGGGAGCCCGATTTCAAGCCTGTCAAGTGGTCTAATGAAGCAGCAAGGCTTAACTGCGGGAATTCCCAGAGAGTGGGGTTTACAGAAGAAAAAGCATCAGGATCAACAACCCGAGGCTGTTTGGAATGAGTCGCAAGGTCGGCTTGAATGGTGGTAATTTTATCAACAAAATAATGAGCAAGTTCATTCAGCCAAGATTCTGAATGGCACTGAACAGAGATGGCTAAAGATGGAGAAGTGAAGTCTCTAACAATTTTAAAAATCTCCTTACAGGAATTATCCGATTCGTCTATCCGACGTTCAAAATAGGATTTTTTTTCGCTCCAAATCAGCTTATGATAGAATTTGGTCAAATCTTTAAATTTTTCTCTCTCACGAGGGTTGTAGTCTTTCCTCCAAGTTCTTTCTGCTCTCTTGCAATTTTGACGAGCTTCTCTAAGCTTAGATGAAAACCAAGGAGCAGAAGAACGTTTATTTCCAGGATTGACGGCTTTCTCAGGCACGAGATCCGCCAATATGGTTGTGAGCCATTCCGTATAGAGAGGTAGGTCAGTTTCCACATTACCGGACAAAGTACAAGGTGAACGTGCCAAAGCCTGGAGTAACATATCACTAGATAACAGATGAAAAGGCCTAGACAAACGTTTAGCAGAGGTAGCGGGGTTCAATCTGGCGGAAAAGACACTAGAAAGACTAAAAGTGATTAGGAAATGGTCCGACCATAATACAGGTTGAGGGACAAGTGCGTTAATCGGAACAGTGGAAAAAACTTGGTCCAAAATATGGCCCTTATTGTGTGTGGAATCATGAATGAATGGAGTGAATCCTAATGTTGCAGTAACCTCCATAAGTTTCGTCGTGTCGGGATTTGCAGCCTCGTCCATGTGTATATTTAAATCGCCCAGAAGTAGACAATGTTTAGATTTAAGACATGGAACCGCAAGAGCAACCTGTAGCTCGTCCACAAAAGAGCCTAAAGGACCAGGGGTACGATATGCCAGAATGCCGGTACAAGCATAATGAGGAGACAAATGAAGAGTGAAACCAAGCGCCTCGGTGTTCTGAATATTGTCTACCGGAACGGTAGTGCAGTGCAACTGGTTGTTGACTATGATAGCTACACCGCCCCCGCGCCCAGATGTTCTATCTCTCCTAATGATAGAGTAATTAGGTGGGATGGCGTTGGCTAAGTCTGGAGCCGAGGTATCACTCAGCCATGTCTCAGTGAGAAAAAGGCAGGATACATCGGAGTTCTCAAGCAAATTCCATATATCTAGGGCATGACAGCCTAGGGAACGTGTATTGAGAAGTAGACAAGTAATAGTAGTCTCCGGATAAGTATGTTTTGGTCTATTATATAAAGGGGCTCGCCAGCCACAGACCTGACACCCTTTTCTTAAAGCCCGGTGGCCCGGAAAAACCGAATGGCAGCGCCCTATCGGAGGACGAAGATCGGAAAGGGTCTCTGAAGAATAAAAGTAGCACATTATTAAAACTAATAGTAATACAATACCAGCCAAAGGAACGAGCTTGCCAGCCGTCCTGCCCCGTCTGCTGCCGGAACGCTGACGGGCGCAGACGGGCAGGACTCTGGCACGACTCAGGCGCAGGGAAGGCGCCACCTTGCGCGTCCCCGCTGCGCGTTGAAAAAGTGGAGCTTTAAGTAGGCCGGCGGAAGTAAAGAGAACCAGGCGCCACGACCCGCACCAATATGGCGGCGTCAGGCTTCGATGGTTACACCAATATGGCGCTCCCTCACCACCCCAGAACCGGGCCCGCAAAACAGCGGTGCAAAGGTAATATTTTAACGTGCAAGTGAGGGGCCAGGAGAAGCGCTAAGGCACACAAGATAGATTCGTTTTAAAATCACAAATGCCAAAGAAAAATGCAACGCTATGCAAGCAGTTTTAAAATCACCGCGTTAGCGCAGAATCGCGCAGTCCTTAAGCGCAGAATATACAGCCTAACCTTACAGGCACCTAATTGCCAAGGAAGATCGTCAAGCAAGTTCCGCCTTAAGTAGGCCGGCGGAAGTAAAGAGAACCAGGCGCCACGACCCGCACCAATATGGCGGCGTCAGGCTTCGATGGTTACACCAATATGGCGCTCCCTCACCACCCCAGAACCGGGCCCGCAAAACAGCGGTGCAAAGGTAATATTTTAACGTGCAAGTGAGGGGCCAGGAGAAGCGCTAAGGCACACAAGATAGATTCGTTTTAAAATCACAAATGCCAAAGAAAAATGCAACGCTATGCAAGCAGTTTTAAAATCACCGCGTTAGCGCAGAATCGCGCAGTCCTTAAGCGCAGAATATACAGCCTAACCTTACAGGCACCTAATTGCCAAGGAAGATCGTCAAGCAAGTTCCGCCTTAAGTAGGCCGGCGGAAGTAAAGAGAACCAGGCGCCACGACCCGCACCAATATGGCGGCGTCAGGCTTCGATGGTTACACCAATATGGCGCTCCCTCACCACCCCAGAACCGGGCCTGCAAAACAGCGGTGCAAAGGTAATATTTTAACGTGCAAGTGAGGGGCCAGGAGAAGCGCTAAGGCACACAAGATAGATTCGTTTTAAAATCACAAATGCCAAAGAAAAATGCAACGCTATGCAAGCAGTTTTAAAATCACCGCGTTAGCGCAGAATCGCGCAGTCCTTAAGCGCAGAATATACAGCCTAACCTTACAGGCACCTAATTGCCAAGGAAGATCGTCAAGCAAGTTCCGCCTTAAGTAGGCCGGCGGAAGTAAAGAGAACCAGGCGCCACGACCCGCACCAATATGGCGGCGTCAGGCTTCGATGGTTACACCAATATGGCGCTCCCTCACCACCCCAGAACCGGGCCCGCAAAACAGCGGTGCAAAGGTAATATTTTAACGTGCAAGTGAGGGGCCAGGAGAAGCGCTAAGGCACACAAGATAGATTCGTTTTAAAATCACAAATGCCAAAGAAAAATGCAACGCTATGCAAGCAGTTTTAAAATCACCGCGTTAGCGCAGAATCGCGCAGTCCTTAAGCGCAGAATATACAGCCTAACCTTACAGGCACCTAATTGCCAAGGAAGATCGTCAAGCAAGTTCCGCCTTAAGTAGGCCGGCGGAAGTAAAGAGAACCAGGCGCCACGACCCGCACCAATATGGCGGCGTCAGGCTTCGATGGTTACACCAATATGGCGCTCCCTCCCCACCCCAGAACCGGGCCCGCAAAACAGCGGTGCAAAGGTAATATTTTAACGTGCAAGTGAGGGGCCAGGAGAAGCGCTAAGGCACACAAGATAGATTCGTTTTAAAATCACAAATGCCTTACGTATGGACCTTCTCAATCTAAATCCTGCAATTAGGAATCAACAATGCCCGAGGCTGGCCATAGACAAGGATAACCACAACACTACGAGCTTCCTATGCATGTGCTGTCAGACACCGCTCCCCACTACTCTGAATGAGCCCATTAACAAATATAAAAATACCCGGGAAATTTTAAAATCAACATTACCTAGAAACGGGGGCATTCTGAAATGCATCATGCTCAATGCTAGATCTCTTGTGAAGCACAGCGTGGAATGTGCACTCCTGATGGGGGAGCACAAAATCAAACTTGCTTTTATCACTGAAACTTGGGCAGACAATAGTTCTGGTCCCGATCTGGTGAAAGCTACACCGGTGGGCTTCTATTGTCACACTCTGGTTCGGTCCAAGAAGAAGGGGGGTGGTCTCGCTATCATCTACCATGAATCACTCTCCCCCAAGTTTGCATCAGCAACCAGCCTGAATTGTGAGGCTCTTGCTTTTGACATCTATTCCGAGGGTCACAGACCATTTAAAGGGATGTTGATATATCGCCCCGGGACCCAAAAGCAGTTTTTTGGAGTCCTTAGACTCGCTGCTGGAGGAGGGCCTGTGCTTGGAATCCTTCTCAGTGATTGGGATTTCAATTTTTATCTTGAGAACTCCGAAGATGCTGAAACATCCAGGCTGAATCAAATCTTGGGTAGTGGTGGTTTGGAACATATGGTAAAGGGGCCAACTCACGAAAAGGGCCATACCCTGGATGGTATATACACCAACAATAAAGACCTAACTGGGATCACGATCCTCCCGATTCCCTGGTCTGACCATTCGGTGATCAAGTTTGGAATCAAACCATGGCTGGCCCTGCCTATAGGCCTGAAACATAATCTTGAGATAGGCACTAGATCCTGGGGTAAGCTGGATGTGGAAAGACTAGGAAATGTCCTGGGGAATTCCAGGTTCCAGCTTCCGATGGATGCGGATGAAGCTACATTAAACTAGAACTACCTGGCTCACCAAGGCTTGTGACCAGCTAGTCCCTGTTAAAAAATGGGTCCCCAAACGGGCTTGGCCCACTGCACCCTGGTACTCGGACGAGCTCAGGGCAAAAAAACTAGTTTGTAAATCGGCAGAGAGGGATTGGCGGAAATCGTACTCTACAGGGATGAAGGAAAAGTATAAATCTTGTATTTCTAACTACAAGTTAGCTCTTTTTGAAGCCACGAAGGAGTACTTCTCCTTGCAAATAACTAGGGCGGAATCAAATTCCAAAGAACTGTTCAAAACGAAACTAGCCAAACCCACTACCCCTAAAAAACAGGGCAATGTAGAGTTCTGCAATAAGATGGCGGACTATTTTAAAACCAAAGTTGAAATTATCTTTACTTCTCTGGTGGGTCACATTACTGGTAAACAGATTGATTCAGGTCCTAGGGTATCAGGTTGCCCAATTACCATTGAAGGCGTCCTGGATCACTTTACTCCCATTAAGAAGACTGACCTGATCAAACTGCTGCTCACCATAAAATCAGGTGCTCACAGCGACCCCTGTCCCCCCTAGAATTGTTAAGTCAATCCCGGACACTATTGGAGAAACTCTGACCCCTCTATTAAACTTGGTTCTTCGGACCCGTTCATTTCCTAGAGACTGGAAAAAGGCCTCCGTGCTCCCTTTATTGAAGAAGCAATCTTTGGACCCCAAGGACCCAAATAACTATCGCCCGATTTCCAGACTTCCTCTGCCAGCTAAAGTACTGGAGAAAGAAATGAATAGACAACTTAGTAACTTCATTTTGGCTAACAACTCCTTAGATCCCTCGCAGTTTGGGTTTAGAGCCTATTACAGTACAGAGCTGGCCTTAATTAAATCTACAGAGGAAATCAGAGAGGCCGTGGATAGGGGAGGAAATGCCATCTTAATCCTACTGGACCTATCCGCGGCCTTTGATACAGTCCATCATGGGGTCCTGCTGAACCGGCTCTCGGATATTGGAGTCAAGGGCTTAGCATGGAAATTGCTTCACTCCTTTCTGACTGATAGGTCCCAGACGGTGGACCTAGATCGGAATGTTTCTGATCCCTTCTCGCTCCCCTGCGGGGTGCCACAGAGCTCTTCCTTGATCCCCACGCTCTTTAATATCTATGTGGCCTCCCTGGCCAACATCATCCGGTCATTTGGGTTCCAGCTCACCTCCTACGCGGATGACACTCAGATTGTGTTGTCACTGACGGAGGGAGGGAAAGAGAAGCAGGGGACAGGTTTCAGAAATGCATGAGCTTCATTTCCATCTGGATATCATCTAATTGCTTAAAGCTCAATTCAGCAAAAACAGAGGTGTTAAAGTTTGGCAACAATCCCTGGGTATGGACACCGGACTGGTGGCCTGAAGGGCTGGGAGCCTGCCCTATACCCTCTAGGTAAGCCAAGAATCTGGGAGTCCTGATGAATAACAAACTCACCATGGGGGACCAAGTGAATCAGGTAACTTCTGCTTGTTTTATGGTCCTCAGGATAATCAAAAAAATCAAGCTCTTCCTCTCAGCCAGCAACCTCAGGACGGTCATTACGGCTTTAATTTTGTCCCACCTGGACTATTGCAACAGCCTCTATCTTAATGTACAGAACAACACTTGAACAAGTTGCAACTGGTCCAGAATGTGGCAGTCAGACTGCTGTCGGATACTGCTAGGTTTGTCTCGGCTAGAGGAGAGCTGAGGAAATTACATTGGCTCCCAATCCCACTTAGGTCACGGTTTAAGGCCTTTTGTGTGGTCTTTAAGGCAGTGAACGAGATTGGGCCGGAGTTTCCTAAACATGGGCTAAACTGGTATGTGCCCAGCAGAACCCTGCGCTCCTCCAGGTCTAAACTAGTTCGAACTCCCATGTTTAAGAAAACTAACTGGGGAGGCCGAAGTTTCCTTCACTGCGCCTCCAAAGCATGGAACGAGCTTCAGTTCCATCTCAGAAATGCCCCAGATCTTATCTCCTTTCGGAAGGATTTGAAAACCTTTTTTTTTTTTCTCCTAATAATCAGCTCACTGTTTTCCCAAGGAAACTAGGACCCAGCGCCAGGACACCCCAGGGTAGCGGCACGCTTTATAAGTTCTAATAACATAACATAACATAACATATACGCACTGGGCTGAACTCAAGAACTCACAGGGGCTCCTAGTGCAAGGACTATACGCTAAACACACACAAGCAAGTCACCAGTAAGCATGGGCGGATTTAGCGAATCTGGCGTACGCGAACTTGCGTATTTACGGATTCGCAATCCGCAAAATCCACGAACTCTTGCGAATTTGCGGATTTTTGTGTTTTTTGTGTTCGCAAGGGTTCGCGAGGATTTGTGTACCAGTTCGCAATTGCGAAGTTACTTGTCGGCTCACAAAGGCCGCGACTATGTTGTTTCTACGTCTGGTTCATCATCACAGGTTCACAGCACCCTCTGTTTCACCACTGCCACCCTTTGGTACACCCATGCCACCCTCTGGTACATCCTCACTGCCACCCTCTGGTTGGTTTATCACTGTAAATTATCGGGGTGAAAAAAAGCAAGCACACCTGCCCTGCTTCAACTGCCATGAATTAATTTGGGGTTGATTAATGTGTCAGTGATTTTGAAACTTCCAGTCTGGCTGGCACCTGCTTCCTTCCTTATCTGTAATTTGCTTTCTGTTGCAGTGCAATTTTTTTTTCACAGGACTTTTATGGCCTACTTGTAGCTATTCTATGAGCCTGCTGTTTGGGTCAGAGCAGGGTCATAGAATAGTTGCAAATAGGCAACTGAACTCTGGAGGGGCCCCTCAGGAAGCGCTAGAGTGAATGGTTACTAATGTTAAGATTGAACTTTTGCACCTGCTGATTGCTTTCAGTTCTGCAAAAATCGTTTTTCTGCAATTTCGCGCGATTTGCGGGGCGCGAATCCGTGCGAGATCGATTTCGGAAGCCGCGAATTTGTGCGAATACACGATTTGTTTTTTTTGCGGCGTGTATGTTCGCGTGATTTTTTGCGTGTTCGCAAGGCGCTTGTAGCGCTACGTTTGCGAAGTTACCCTAGCGGTCGTACATGGGCGCGGCCATCTTGTTTGCGTGACGTAATTCCGTTTCCGGCCGCTATGTGTAATCTCGCAAAGTGTGCGGCTCGCTAGTACAATTTCGCGCGTGATCGCGAGGAAAATCTCGCGCGAACTTACCCACGTGGTCGTGAACGGGCGCGGCCATCTTGTTTCTCATTCATTGCTATGGTTCTGGGCATGCTCTCTGTATCCTTTCTTAATCTCTGCCATCCTTTGCTTTTTTGAAGTTTTTTTAATCTATTTTACTTATTATCTATCCCTCTATTTTTCTAGCTCTATATTTGTGTGTTTTCTGCTACTTTTTGTTTATTTTGAACTACTTTTTTAAACGCTTTTCTTTTCTTCTTCCCTGTTCTATTTCTTCTTTCTTATTTTGCTTCCTTTCTGCCCAGACCATGGCAAAGGGAGCCGGGAAGAAGCCCACAAAGGGGAAGGGTCCCGCACCCCGTGCCCGGCTCCCGTGCGGGCGTTTGAGGGGGGAGACAGTGATAGCTCGGGAGATTTTTAGTGCGGAGGAGGGGGCCGCACTAATATTTCACGTCTAGCGCCGCCTCCCCAAGACCATTATGGGAGGCGGCAAGATCGCAACCGGCTACGGCATCCGGGAGCGCCGGAAGCGGTGGGAGAAGGTGAGCCGGGCCATGTTTAAACTCTCTGGGGTCCGGCGCACCTATAACCAGGCCACCCACCGCTGGACGGATGTCATGGACCGGGAACGCGACTTGCTGGACGTGCTTGGCGTAGAGATCCCCTGGCTTGGTGAGTAGTAGTAGCTATTTCTAGCTATTTCATCACTACTCTGTTTTATCCGGCTCTGTTATTTGCAAATGTTTGTTTTTTACCAAGAGCAATAATGCTGCCGATTACATTGTAGGTAAATTATATTTCAAAATCTTCTATGCATTTCAGGTGCACTTCTCTCCTTCTCAGTAGCCTTGCTACTATGCTTATTTGTTTTGTATTTTGTGTTCATTTCATTGGCCTGAGAAATTATGTATGAGTGTAGTGTAAAGAACTGCGTAATGCTAGACACTAAGGGTCATATTTTCAATTACCGGCGCATCCCTGCAAAGTAGCAGGGATGTGCCAGTAATTGTGCGCCATGCCACCACCACCCATGGGCCCAAAACGTCACAGAAGCCTTACGCATCAGTACCGTAAAGGCAGCGCATTGCTGGAGTTGCGTGCCAACGATGGCGCAGCTCCAGCAATGCTCTGGGGTGCCCTATCTCCCCAATGCTGCATCAAGCCGTACGTCGGCTTCAAGCAGGCGCAGGGTTTGAGTCACGCATCATTGTCCTAAAAGTGACTGATTGACATCTTGTAGATTTCCCTCAGCCACTTTTAGGATTCGTTCCTGCGCAGGAACGCCCTCCCTTGCGCCAGAACGCCCCCTGATGGCGCAGGGCTTTACAACGTGATGCATCTCCCATATGCGTCACTTTGTTAATATACGCCGCACCATGGCGCCTCTTTTGTTCTGCCGCTGCGTCACAAAAGTCACGCAACAATGGAGCAAAAGAGCCGCAAGGGGCTTCAAAATCAGCCCCTACAGACTCAAGTCCAGTCCTTCCTTTAGACACATGGCTATAAGAAGAAATAGTGGTGGTGGTCGGTGGATTTATAGTTTGAGTATTCACTGATCTGCAAGCACGATGGACTTTGTCTGTCACTTCGCGTGCTGCGGACTGCTGCCTGCCAGGCCAAGGTAAACCTTTTTAGTAGTCTGTTTAGTGAGTTACATAGGAACTTTCAAAGTCAACGGTCCGCAAATCAAGCAATACTAATAACGTAGTATACCACATGAGATCGGTCAATATATCCCGTGGAATAGTTGTCTATCTATTTGCTATTTCGCCAAAATATTTTGTTATTGTTATTTTGAAATGTTTGATTTGGTTGACAAATATCATCCATGTTTTCTGGTCTTTCTTTCTTTTGTGTTGTACATCAGCTCCCCCCAGGGGCAAGAGGACACAGGAGGAGGAGGAGGGTGCTGTTCAGGATGCAGGCCAGGAGCGATCAGGCGAGGGCTCCTTTGCTGGCCCCAGTAAGTTTTAATTTTAATATAGAGTACCTATTTTTTCCTAGCGTTCCTCATTCGATTTTTTCTAAATCGCCTTTGATCTTCTTGTAGACTGGATCTAAATTCTTATCCTGCCTCGACTATGACTCCCTGTGGTATTACTAGATTATTCTTATTAGTCTGTCTGTGTAGCTAACTAAGATTGCACATTTGGCAATTCCATTGGACTCCCATTCTAGTCAGCAATAGCTCTATGCACTGAGTGCAGTCCTCTGGGATTGTCCATAATGTCTTTTCAAGTCTTCGAAATGTTTATGCTTTGACAATTGCCAACAATAAAAAGGCGAATGACCACCAAGAAAGAATAAGATACTACTTTACTTTTGGTTTGGATACTAGGACAATCCATTCTACTACTGTTGCAGGGACAAATCTGCACAAACAGAACTATGGACACGAAATAATGCATTAAATTATTACATTGTATTTAGTTTTTTTCACATTTCTTTATTCCTCCTAGACCAAATATTATATAGTAGTGAGTGAGTGGTGTATTCTAACATTCTTAAATGTACTTTGTAGGTGGAACATCTGGTGGCGGGGCCAGCGCGGAGGTGGTGGTGTTGGACGAGGGGGACTACTCTGGGGAGGAGGCGGTGCAAGTGCCGGACGTTCCTGTGAGGGTTCACACGGTGGTGGCGGGAAGAGGTAAGCTATATATTCCTTACTTATTGAGATTGCAGACTGCATAGTGTGCTTTCTGCACGGGTGTATTATAAATCAACCAGGTAGTAGCCTCCTCTAAATGTACTTCGACTTAGCTGTGAAGTTTTTGGCGAGAAGAATCCCAATAAGATCTGAGATGAACTTGATGGATGGGATGAACGAAAAGCGAAAGAAGGGTGTAAGTAAGTGTGGAAGGACGAGAAATTTAATGATGGCTGGCAAAGAAGAATGATATGTGTTTGCTTGGTCCCCGAGGTGGCTGGGAAGGAAAGAAAATGGTATGGTGCATGGCTGGGTGAATGATGAAGCAAGGATGGGTGGAAGGAGAACAGCCTGGGTGGGTGAAACAGAAACTGTATGTGTGCATATACTTTGAATGGATGGATGCCTGGATCATGGTAGTATCTGACTCTTAGATAGCATATGTGTATCTAGAGAGAGTAGACGGTCACTGGATGAACTAAGTGTTACCTTGAAGAGCATGTAACACCGCACCCGCACGTCCGTTCCAGTGTAGGAAAGGCAAGGAAAAGAAGTTGTAATTTTGTCCAAATACTACCATGAATAGTAGCAGTAGTTTGTATTGCAACTGCAAGCACAGCATATATCCGGTTCTTACGGTGGACACTCCCTACCTCTCTTAATAACTTTAGTTTAGTAGTAGTACGTCATTCATGTGTGGGTGTATCACTGTTCACTCAATAATAAGCAAAGCACCTAAAGTCATCCCATATGTCATCAAATACATCCCATGTGAAGTGATAGATAATCAAATTATTTAGCTTCTTCATTTTCCTTTTCTAGTACTCATTTGCACTGTAGGGTGAAAGCTAAATTAATTAAGCAGTAGCCCTTGTAACAGAGTATTCTCAGTGCCACCCGTAATAGAAAAGGAAGAGCTTCACCACCTGCATGTACTGGACTGGTACAGTAACGCAAGTCTGTCTCACTCATCATGGTGTGCGTCTGTTTTTCTCGGGTGCAAGTTCACTGCGCTGGCATTATGCCGGCTTGCATAAGATAACGTACCAATTTTCCTAAACAAGAGAGAAGAAGAAGAATAAGACTGGTGGTGTACTGTCATAGTCGACTGTAATGGAAGTCCATAGTGCTCGTAGAATTAGTTCCTTAAACTCCCACTAATGTTAGAGCAAGGATAAAGAAGTGGGAGGTTAGATAGATACTGTCCTCAATAGTTATGTACTGTGCTTTCAATTTGCTACTTGTACTGTGACACAACTTTGTGCTCAATCACTTTGTGTTATTAATCTTAAGGAGCATTGGTTACAGACTATGTCTTTCTTTCTTCATATAGTTGCTCCTTCCAAATCAACTAGACCATCACGGAGGGAACAGGCTCGAATGGCCCGGCAACGGAGGCTGGATGCCACTGTCGCCGAATATCGGCGGCTGGTGGCCCTGGAGGAGGAGGACACGCAGTCAACCGGTACGACAACAACAACATCCACTGGGACAGCTGCATCCTCCTCCGTGCCCCCACAGGCTGCCAGCCAGCGCAGTGCTCCAGCGGTACGGAGCCGGGCTACCAAAGCCAACCGCCACCGCCGAGCAGCAAAGACACCAGCTGCCCCCCACAGGAGTTGCAAGGCACGCCAGCGCTGCTTAGGACTCAGAGTGTCCTACCTGGAGCAGGAGGTCTTTAGCTATGAGAACTTGGTGGAGGGCCTCCGCTTCGACCATGCCACCCTCCGCAAGGAGTATGATGCCCTGGCCGCTAAAGTCAACAGCACCTAGTGTCCCTTGCCCCTTTTTTAGAGACTTTTGGGGGGTGGGATTTGGGAGTTGGGTTCTTTTTGGGACTTTTGAAAGACAATCGTTGGGGTTAGGGAGGGTCTTGAGGGAGATTATTTTGTTAGGGCTACATAAATATACTTTTTGAAACTTTATCTGACCATACCTGTTTTTTACTGCTTTTGAGTCTGGTGGGTGGGGGTTTAACAGTAAGTTTGTTTTCCTGAAGAGTCCTAGGACTTTAGTAGTACTACCGTCAATCTCTCGTCTAGTCCTAATAGTCCATTATACTACCTCCCACCAAACGCGTATCTTACCTGTAATTTGTGTTTGAAAGTAGGGCTAGGCCCAGGGCTGGCTCCACGGGAAATGGGGATTAAGGTTGGCAATCCTGGGCGGATGAAATGTCCTCATTGCGGTGGTACTAGTGGTGTGACATAGTGGCAGTTGCATGCCTATGGAAAAAAAGAAAATGAAACCTGGTTTGTCCTTACTGTAGCATTACAACGGTACGATAGAGAATATAGCAGGTGACAGTACACTAGAACAGTGCCACAATGTAGCCTAATAAATGGTAAAGTATTGCAAGTATAACTAGTACTTGCGTTGAATTTCTTTGACATTGGCTACTACTACAAGAAATAGTACTGAAGCTGAGTAAGTCTAGAATATATCCTCGGATTCCTTCACCAGCCTGTTGCTATGACCTTATCCTCCCCAGCAAGTGTGTGGAATTATTGATGTCATTTAGTCACACATCAAGCAAAACCACACAGCCCGGGGGAAGAGGGTTAGGGTTTGGAAAATGGATGGGAATGGGGGTTTCTTTTTGGGTAGGTTTTGTTGAGAGAAGAAAAAAAAGCACAGCATGGACAAACAATAATTGAAGATAAAGAAATCTTTGGGTACAAAGCTAACCACAAATCTTTTAAGTGACATAAAGGAAGTGCATGCCCTACTGTATGCATTGTTACTGAAAAGTAAGTAGTACTAGAATGCGACAGTACAGGGCTGCAGCGTTTTCACTTGCCTATCTCTGCACTCAGAGAAACACTTCTTACATTAAATTAGGTTTAAAAAATAGCCGAAGTAAAACCTATAGAATGGCTGTAGGGATCACTTTAGAAGCAGAGAGAGATCCAAGAAATGCAGTCACACTCAGAGAATAAAACAATGGATACTGTATCTGTATGTTGTTGTAGTTGTCCTGTTGAATTTGGTAAGTAAGTTGCATGCAGCAAACAATTCCTCTTATTAGCGGCACTCCTCCATTCCAGCTGACGCTGCGTCCAGAAATGTTGGTGACCAGAAGACACCCTGTCCACTGCCTGCCTGGCGGATGCTGAATTGCGGCTCGCTAATGTGAAGCCTGACTCCATCCTTTTTTCCCCATTGCACAGACTGAAACCCGGCCTAACAAGCCCTAAGTTAAGAATAGGGTCATAAACTGGGGTCTGAGCTTCTAACCCAAGGAGGCGGCGCTTATTTAGTAAGAGTTAACCCCCCCTGGGTGGTGTCTGGGGTGTCTGGGGTGTCTGGGTGTGCCGGTTGTACCGATCAAGTGGATAATGCAGATACTGCAGACACTACCATAGCCACCTGGTACTCGGTGCAGTACGTGGGGATGGACCTGGGCGCAATTTCATTCTCTACACAATCACACTCCCCTTGCCCCCACCCACAAGCAGATACAGCTGGTAATACAGTGGGAGTGAGGTGCGACACCCGGTTACATACACTCCCGGCGCTCCCTGCACCCCCTGCACTCCCTGCACCAGAAACTCAGGTGGCACCTGTCAGGAACAGATACCAGCTCAGGTCCTATCTGGAGCAACAAAAGTCCGAGGGTGGGTACCAGAGTGTGACTAAAGCAACAGCAACACCACTTACCCCAAAGAAAAAAAGGGAGGAAAGACAAAGAGAAAAGGGACCGACCCGGGAGAACAGGCGAGTCCAAAAAAACAAATTGCCTGGCACGCTTCCGTCAAAACCCGCACCCTCTTTAAAGGCATATTTCAAAATTATGGAGCAAGTTGTCGACCTTAAGGGGAAAAAAAACCCTCTCCCTCCCTCTGCCTCCGTGCCCAACAATTTGGTTAGCACCTCAAACGTTAAACCCACTACTGAACCCAATGGGTCTCAGTCGGGCAGTAGATACACTGTATTAGCTAACATGGAGGATTCAGTGGACATAGCGGATATTGAGGACCAGATGGAAAACGAACAAGAAACTCAAACAACTACGGCGGGGCCGATCTCAGCTATTAGTCATGAGGAGATGCCTGCAGAAAGAAGGGTGGAAGTGGTGAAAGCTCACGGTTCAGCAGAAGAGGCAACAGGGGGTAAGATCCCCGACGGAGGCCTCTCACATCTTGAGGCACTACTTTTCAACCTTAGAGGGGATCTACTGTCCAAATTTGATACCTCGGAAGCAAACCAAAAGATAATACAAGATCAGTGCGCTAACTTGGAGACTAAATTAGACGATGTTTGCAAACGGACCACTGTGTTGGAAGAAGATGTCTCTTTGCTCACAGGGGCTTCCATGAGGCATGAAAGAGACATAGAGACCCTTAGAACTCAGAATAGGGCACTCCAGATGGACGTAGAAAGGCTAGAAATCCACTCTAGAAGGAACAACCTGAAGTTCTTAAAGATTCCGGAAGGCGTGGAAAATGGGGATGTAAAGGGTCTGGTGTGTAAGCTCCTCAGGGAGGGAGTGCTCAAAGACGGTCCTGAGATAGACTTAGAATCAGAAATACAGAGGGCGCACAGAGACCCTTTTAGGCGCCACGCTGACAGGGCCGCCCCGAGGAAAATCTTAGTTAATTCCACACATTCACTGTAAACGAGCTGATTCTGAGCAAGGCCTTGTTAGATAAAACCCTCCAAATAGGCTCAGCTCACTATCTCATCCGCTCTGATGTGGGGAGGGTTACGGCCCAACGACAATGGGAACTGGGTAATCGGATGCCAGACTTAAGAAGTATGGGCGCTCAGGTGCAAATGAAATTTCCGGCCTTCTTGAGGGTGGTATGGAGAAATAAAACACACAACTTCACTTCCCCTGAAGAAGTGGACACTTTCTTAACTTTAATGCGAGATAGCTCCCATTAAGTATATAAAGGTTATCCAAGGGCAGGCAGAAGTGAGCAAACATGTAAAGTTCCCCACACAATGTTAGAACATAAGTACAGGGTAATAGCGGGTGTGGATCAAATATCACGAATGATCTTAGGGCTCTAAGTATCGTAGCTTATCTCTACGGCTCCTGCCCCTATTATCCCTCCGGAATAGCTTAAAAAAAAAAAAAGAGAAAAAATATCACGCATATCGTGAGATGGAAAAATGAATTTAAAAAAAAAAAAAAAAAGAAAGAAAAGGAGTAGGGGGTGGGAAGAAAAAGATTTTTTTTTTTTTTTAATAAAGTTAATAAACAAATAAATATATAATTTTTGCACAAATAAAAAGGGTAAGCTTAGCTTATCCATATAGGTATACACATTTAAAGTAGAATCACATTTTGGTGCCTACCTTTTGTTATTTTTGGAGGGAGTATCCAACTGGGTACGGAAAGCTCTCACATGGCGACATGATCGCCAAAACAGGTATGGGGGGGGTTCCTCAGGGGAGGTGGGTGGGAGACTGGGGGGTGGCTAGGTTAAAAAATGGAAAAAATAATCCTCATATATATAACAGAACACTATACTTACTGGGTGCTGGGTGCTGGGTATGCGCCTTTTTTCTAGAAATCGGTTCCTATGGCCAATATGACACATAAG
This sequence comes from Lissotriton helveticus, assembly GCF_964261635.1. Classification (NCBI taxonomy): domain Eukaryota; kingdom Metazoa; phylum Chordata; class Amphibia; order Caudata; family Salamandridae; genus Lissotriton; species Lissotriton helveticus. The sequence continues at coordinate 536,415,878 of NC_136071.1, read as the reverse complement.
TTAAAAGTTTTTAGTTGGAATGTAAATGGACTGAGGGATAGGAGAAAGGTACATAGGGTAACAGATTATCTATACAATTTAGGAGCACACATTTGCCTACTGGAGGAGACACACCTAGAGAAAGCAGAATGTAAGACGACATTTAAAAAGTGTAGGTGGATCCAGGATATTCTCTGTTCTGAACAAAGTGGTAGTACAAGAGGGGTGGCCATATTAATCAGAGCTAATGCAGGGATTAGGGTATCGAAGTGCGAAACAGACCATTCTGGGAGATGGTTGGTGGCTTTGTTAACAGTAGGACAAACTCCCCTCACTTGTGCAGTTTATTATGGGCCTAATCAGGATGCGCCAGGGGCCCTCACGAAACTAAAAAACAGCCTAGTAGAGACTGGCAGACCGATAATTATAGGGGGTGATTTTAATCTGATATTTGATAAAGATCTAGATCGCACCTCTAAAGTTAGATTCACTCCTCCCCAAAAGTCCAGACTGGAACTCAAGAACATCATGAGGGATTTCAACCTCATAGATATCTGGAGGCTCAAAAACACAGGGAAAAGGGAATATTCTTTTTATAGCAGAAGACATGGTCATCACTCAAGGATTGATTTCTTTCTACTCGATAAAACCCTTTTTTCGGCAGTAGACACCATATCTTACGCCCCGGCTATCCTGTCCGATCACTCTGCTGTCGAGATAGTAATTCGACTCAAACAGCAGATCCAGCAGAGAAGGTGGACCTTAGACAGAACAGTCCTTCTGGAAGAGGCAGTTAAGCAAGATCTGGCAACTCAGTCAGAAGAGTTCTTTAGGATCAATGTTGGGTCAGCAAGCAAACAGATAGTCTGGAAAACATATAAAGTCTTCATAAGAGGCTGGTTGAGCACCCTGACGATTAGGAGGAATAAGCTTTCAAGAGAAAAGAAGGAAGACCAACTTCTGAGACTTAAATTAAAGGAACAGGAACTCCAGAAGGCATCTTTAGGCCAGTTAGAGACAAGACTCACCCTGCAAAAAGAACTCGATATCCTACGGGCGGAATATCAAGCAGAGCTAGACAGAATCTTGAAGCACAGGTGGGATGCGAGTAAACTCCAATCCTTCTCATACGGGGAGAAATGTGGTCGCCTCCTGGCGTGGAAGGCCCGAGTGGATAAAACTAGGAATCAGATCGACAGTTTATCCAAGGCCAGTACAGGGGAAACCACATACGATGATGATCTTATTAGAGAGGAAGTCAAAACCCATATGCAATCCCTGTATAGTACTACTCTGCCCCAGAGTGGATGGCAGGCTGGAAACTGGTTAAGTAAAGTCCAGCTCCCCGAATTATCAGAGGCTGATAGATCTTTCCTTAGCTCCGAGATAAGGGAAGGAGAGGTAAGGGCTCAGATTTTAAAAATGGTTAATGGCAAAGCGGCAGGTCCCGATGGGCTTCCAGTAGAACTATATAGGACCGTTATAGACCAAATTGTTATAAGCTTAACGATATTATTCAATGAAATCCTGCTACGAGGAGAGCCGGCTCCCAAGTCTTGGGCGGAGGCCACAGTCACTCTAATACTGAAACAGAATAAAGATCCTCGCAAGGTAGAGTCGTATAGACCTATCTCTCTACTAAATGTAGATTATAAGATCTTCGCAGGTGTATTAGCAACAAGACTGGCCAAGGCAATCAAATCCATTGTCCACTTTGACCAAAGGGGGTTTATCCCTGAGCGGCAACTCAATGAATTAACTTTCCAAGTCATTGCTGCAATAGATGTCGCCATTGAGAAAAAGCTGCCCCTGACTATCGTAGCTGTCGATGCTGCTAAAGCATTCAACCAGGTAGAGTGGGAATATCTATGGCTGGCTCTGGCAAAATTTGGGTTTCCCGTTAATTTTATAACCGCGTTTAAATCCCTATACCATGCACCACTAGCTAAAATTTTAGTCAATGGCTCTCTCACAGATCAGATATTTATAGCTCGAGGAACCAGACAGGGCTGTCCCCTATCCCCTCTTTTATTTGAGTTGTATATTGAGCCTTTTGTTTGCTTACTTAGATCGGACGCTCTTATCAAATCATTTAAGATCGCTGACCTAGAATTAAAATTTGCACTTTATGCTGACGACCTGTTGATGTACACCTCAAACCCGGGAGTTGCCATTCCTAGACTAATACAACTAGCAGAAAGTTTTGGTGAGGTCTCTGGGTATTCAATCAACAAGGATAAAACTGAGATCATGGAATGGAATCAGGGGGTAGCCACGGCAGGTTGTAGGTCAAAGATGAGGTATCTGGGAGTACATCTAGTCAAAAAAATAGAGGACATTCCAAAAGTCAATCTGGATAGGGTTATAAAAGATACTACAGCCTTACTCCATCGCTGGTCATCTCTCCCATTAAATATCTTTGGGCGGGTGAACCTACTCAAAATGATTATCCTCCCTAAGATTACCTTTCTATTTAATTCAATACCCTTATCCTTTCCCTTGATAACAATCAAGAAGCTACAAGGGAAATTGGGATCCTTTATCTGGAATACGAAAGCCCCTCGAATAGCTTGGAAAAAGCTTAGGAGAAGCCTAAAAACTGGAGGATTAGCCTTCCCTGACCTACACATCTACTGCCATGCCTTTCACTTCAAACACTTTAGACTTATGGCCAGTAAAACTGACCAAACTTCCATGGGTTTATTATTTCTAGCACTATTGCAGGATATCCCCCAAGGACAGGACTCTTTCTTGTTTAAGTTCGGGGACCCAAAATTCTTTAAGAAGGTCAGGCTTAAGATTCTGGGGACCGCGGTTAGAAACTGGGTATTTGTCAGGAAGAGGCTTAACATCCCCTACTATGCAGCGCAGGCCCCGATATGGGATTCCCCTGGGACACCAGTCTGTCTTGATGACCAACTGTCTCGACCATTGAAGGCAGCAGGACTGGAACACTGGGGGGACCTACAGGAAGGAACCCAGCTCCTGACATGGGACGCCCTCTCCAATTTGACAGAGGGATCACTCACCAGGTTCAAGTACTACCAGCTGTCTGGTTGGTGGTCAACCAGAAGGGAGGGCAACAAAATCCCAAACCTAAGATTCGACTCTGTAACTAGAAGAGGAAGGTGGAAGAGTCAAATTGCATACTGGTATACATCGATGCTTGAGGAGGAGGATGTAACTGAACCTGAACTGAAAAAACTCTGGATGAATAAGTTAAGCACAGATATTATTAACATTAGGGACTGGTGGCTTGACTCCTTTGCTATCCTACATTCAGTAGTTAAACCCGCAACGTTAAAAAGAAATCATCTATATACTATGTATAGGGTTTATATAACTCCTAAGAAATTAGTGAAGATCACCAAGCTAGAGCATTGTTGTCCGAGATGTAGCCATCCGGAAGCTGACGATGTTCATATGTTTGCTGACTGTCCCGAATTGAAAGGTTACTGGGAGAAAATCACCGATTTCCTGGGAGAGGTTCTAGGGGTCCCCTTGGTAATAACTACAACTACCATCCTGACGGGGCTAAGTTTGGGCTATAACATCAATGATCCCTCTACAAAACTTGTCTTTTATGTCATCCTCCTTGCAAGGCGAGAAATATGTAGAGCCTGGAAGGACATAGCCCCCCCACCTTCCCATGCTGCCTACGACAAATTATCCTTACCAGTAAGTCCGACCTGGCATGCGATTCCACAAGTTTGGTTAAAATCTGGGCGGCCCTCGAGGCATGGCAACACAGTTGATTGGTTTTCCAATGATTTATCTGGAGCCTTGCCGGTTCCCTTGACTCCAAAGTAGCACAGGGCACCAGTGAAACTGTGAAATGGAGTATGGATGGGAAAGCAGTGGCTACTTGAGGGAGTAGGTTCACCTATCCCGCTTTTGGTCATGCATAACAACAAGGGCCGGATCAGGACGACCAAATTGCACAAAGGTTACCAGTTTCCCATCAAGACTTCCAATAATGGTATATGAGGATTACCCAAAAAAAAAATAAAAAAAAAAAAAGAATAGTGGCAAATGCTTTCTCTATGCCAAATCCACCCTTTCCCACCATACTACTGCTTTTGAATCTGGTGGGTGGTGGTTTAACAGTAAGTTTGTTTCCCTGAAACTTAAGTCTGTGTCATTTTCTTCCTTTAAGTGTAAATGGCTAAATCTTTTCAACACTAAGTGCCTCTCACAGAGTAAGTGATCCCCCCTTTCCCACCATGGATTTTCTTCAAGTCGCTTGCAACAAAAATTACACATTCCCACGAGTGCTCTAAAACCCCATAACTCATTTGCAAAAATCAAGAACAACCCGAAACACATGCAATCCTGCTGCTAGGGCTAACCCTAACGAACCCTAAGTTACAAAAAGTACCAAAACCTTTTTTCCTCATGGATGTTGTTTAAACCAGTTTTATCCGGTATTAGACCTTCCCAGCAATGGCCCCAGAGCCGTCAACCCAGGCGAAAACAAGTAGAAGACCCCCAAACAGCCAAAAAGCAAAAGTACAGGTGATTAAAGTTTTAATTATATTAACTTGTGCAAAACAAAGAAAGACAGAAACACAGGAATAAAAGTCAATAAGTACGAAAAAGAAAATGTCTGAATTCATTGGCTCATTTTCACGCCTCGGTGTCAGGGAAGAAGAGTTCATCCTCATACTCTGCGAAATCATCATACAGGAGTAGGTCAGTGTCACCTAACACAGAAGAAATTCCCTCATCTAAGTTGCTGTCCTCCTCGTCTTCTTCCATCGTGCGATCTGGTACTTTGAAATCTGGTGGTATGAGGTGCTCATTCATCTTGATCATTGTCAATATCTCCACATTTTTGGGCGAGAGGCGGGTCCGTTTGCAAGTTACAATGCCACCAGCAGCACTGAAAACACGTTCAGAAGACACGCTTGCGAGTGGGCAAGACAAGTAATGTATAGCCAGGCGGGAGATCTCTGGCCACAATTCTTTTTTCCCATGCCAATACGCCAATGGGTCAGCATTAACATAGACCTCTGTTGAGTCATTCAGATAGTCCTGCACCATCGAATCAAAGTTCTCCACGTTTCCTCCACTTTGCTGAATTTTCGCTCGGACCTTTTCAGAACCATAACCAATCTCAGCTAGCCAATCCTCTTCATCACCCGATATTTCTGTTGTGTCTCGTGCAGATGATGCGGTTGCCGGTGTCTTTAACGGCTGAGAGGTCACTTCTGCCACAGCCACAGGTGCAGAAGTGGAGTCTTCTGACTGGGGATGGCCTGCTGATGCTGATGTACTGCCTTTTCCTTCAATTTGCTTCCGTTCTCTTTCAAACCTGATGGCTGACCAGGCTACCCAACGTTTGTACTTTGTAGCATCTTCATCACTAAAAGGAAATAATGCAGAGCCTGCCAGCGCCTTTTTGTAGCGTGGATGCAGAATAGTAGCACAAATGTAATGCTGTTCTGAGTGGATCTTTTGAAGACGTTCATCGCCACGTAGACGCTCTAATAATTTCTCTGCCAAAACAAAAGCTTCTTGCTTTTCTTCATCGTTTTGAAACTTTGAAGACACAGCCTTCAGTTTGTGCTCCAGCATGCGCAACAATGGGATAGCTTTTCCCAAATTACTGTCCTCCCTGCTGACTGCACGTGTGAAGAACTCAAAAGGACGAAGCATGTCTGTCAGGCTTTTAACTAGCTCCCATTGCGCCGCATTTAACCTCAGGTTCTTCTTCACAGCTGTACCCATTGTTAAGAAATACTGATCGAGTACCGTAAACTGCTCATACAGACGCTCAAGCATGTAGAAGGTTGAGTTCCAACGTGTTGGCACCTCCTGGATGAGTGCTTTCACTGGCATTCGACGTTCATGTAGCAGGCTCCTCAGATGCTTCCGGGCCTTAAAAGAATGGCTGAAATGGTTGCACATTTTTCGGCAGGTGACCACTAACTGGCATGCTGGACTTTCTTTCTCCAAGAATTTTTTAACAACCAGGTTTATACAGTGCGACAAACACAGCACTCTGAAATAGTCACCCAGTTCCATGGCCTTAACTACATTGGCGCCATTATCCGTGGAAACATAACCAATGCCGCGTTTTTTTGGAGACAGCCAGTGAAAGACCTTTGTGTTGAACTCATTCAAAATGTTTTCTGCTGTATGACGTTTCTCCAAGCCAAACATGGCTAGTGTTGCATGTTTCCGAGCAGCTTTAAAAACTTGGTCCAGGTCAGCACCTGCGTTTAGCTTTGCTTTAACCCCTGAAAAAGAGACCCAGTGTGCAGTGATGCACATGTAATCAGTGCCTGCGCCACTGGTCCACATGTCTGTTGTGAGATGTATAGTGTGAACAACACTCTTCTGCAAATCTGCCCCAATCACCTCCAGCACATCTTCATGTAGTGCTGGAACCGCAACTCGGGCAAAATAGTACTGGCTAGGAACCTTCCATTTAGGGCAGAGCGCTGCCACTAATTCGAGAAAACCAACCCCTTCTACAAAAGAAAAAGGTAGAAGATCCAGCGCTAGCATTTTAGCCAGCTTAGTGTTATACAGACGCACCATTGGGTGGTTGCGGTCATATGGCGCGTCTGAAAACAACATTGTTTTAATGTTGCCCCGGACCATTTTACAGGATGATGATAATGACTTCTTCGACCCAGTTACGCTCGCTGATGAACTTTTTCGCATTGGTGTCTCACTCTGTCCCACACTCTTAGTGTGGCTCCCAGGGGTACTGGGTGTAAGTGAAGTGTGTGACACTTCTTCCTCCTCGTCATCATCAGATGGAACATCAACGTTTTCTCGACTTGCAATTCGGGCTTCCTTGATCTGCTTTAGGTGCGCCAACCATTGGACAGTGTGCTGTCTCTTAAGATGACCTCTCTGGCCTCCAGTCCCATAGTTGGTACCAAGCTTACCACGACTAACTGCAAGCTTACAAATGCTACAAATGGCTATGTTTTCCCTTTTAGTGGAAACACTAAAGAAGTCCCAAACTGCGGACTTGAAATGTCTGTGGGGGCCGGAGGAGGCGATACTGGTGGTGGCCGTGCTGCTAATGCCAGAAGAAGTGGAGGATGTGTATTGCTGAACTTTACTATGTTGTGCACTTTCACCACCACTAATTGAGGTCGAGGTGGATGGAGGTCCCTTCTGGCGAGTAAGAAATATGGAAGCGGCACGTTGTGGTGTACTAGTTAACATCAATGATTCTGGTGTTCCCATTGCCTCTTCGTCGACTTCATCATCACGCTCAGCAGCTTGTCGGGCTAGGGTCAAAATGTCTGTTTGCTGCATGCCCGCTGGGGTTTCAGTGACGTTAGTGATGATGACTGCGTCGTCGTCGTGAGAGTCTTCAGCAGCAGGAGTATACGCCACTTCTTGTTGAGCGTCATCACACTCCATAACTTTGAGAGTTTCGACGACCTTCCTTTTACGCTTTGCTACCTTTGTCAGATCATGGTGTGCCTCCTCAACCTCACTCTCAGACGGCAGTGGTGCTGGTTCCCAAGTAAGATCCATATCATCAGAAGGAGGTGGGCTTGAAGAAGATGTAGACACCAACACCCTTGATCTTTTCCTTGCTCGGGATGTGGACGACAATGAATGATCATCAGGAGGAGTGGCTTCCTCGAATGATACCTCGGCTTGATTGTCGATTTCCAGATGTGCCCCTACTTCTGGAGGAACAACTATTGTGGCCACTTGTTGTGCCCCTCCATGCACCTCTGCTTGCTCCTCTCCTTGCGCCGCCTCTCCTTCCACATGTACTTGGGCTTGTACTACTTGCACATGTGATTGTTGTTGCGGCTGTGGTTGTTCAACACTCGTCAGATGAGTTACAACAACCTGTCTTGATTCTTGAGGGACATTGCTGCTACTTTCTTACGATGAGCCAACATTAATGGTCGATGGTGATTGAACAACTATACTGGCTGCCTCTGCAGCACTCAAGGGCTTGGACCTAAGTTGGCGTGGTGGTGGTGGCACTGAGCCCAATGGAGCGGAGGTGCTGCTCCCAGCTTGATCCCCAGCAGACCCCGCTGCTGCAGCAGGCGTACTTTTTTTTTTTCCAAAAAAATGTGGCGGTCATCATCACACCAGTCTCCTTGGCAAGTGGCGCCACTTGCTTCTTCTGCTCCTTACTGGCAACTTTCTTGCTAGAGGAGCTTCGGGCAACTTTTTTTGGGGCCATCTTCTTCAGATGTCACTCTGAACAGCAGGCCGCAGTTGCACAAGTTGCAGAGTTGTCTGTGGCCACACGTGACGTTGTGCTGCACACACCGCAGCAGGACTTCTTCCCAAGCACTGGTGGTTCTCTTGTGCACCTACAAGCAATGGAAGACAGAGGAACATCAGTTATACACCCCAAAAAGTCGAATAAACACACAAAAATCAGCACAATCCCAGCCCATCCATGGCCTTAATGGTGTTTAAATTCAAGAAGACAACCCACAGAAAGACTAGGCCCATGCACCACTCACTACCCCTGGCCAAAAGGCCCCACCAGCAGCCCCAAAAAAACGACAAAAAACACAAAATTCAGCACAATCACAGCCCATCCATGGCCTCAATGGTGTTTAAATCCAAGAAGACACCCCACAGAAAGACTAGGCCCATGCACCACTCACTACCCCTGGGCATAATGGATGAAAGCTAGGCAAAATAAGTGCAGGCCTCAGACACTGCCTCTCTTCAAAATGGCCCCTTGCACCTCAAGCACATGTTGCCTATACCAGCACTCAAGATGGCCACCACCACCATCCACATGGCCAGTCCAAATCAACAGTAGCACCCCCAAAAAAAAAAAAACACACAAGAATCACCACAATCCAATGCCATCCAGGATGTTTACATTAAAGAGAGTGAGACCACCACACAGGCAGACTCAGTCCATGCACCACCCACTACCCCTGGGCAAAAGGCCCCACCAGCAGCCCCAAAAAAACCGACAAAAACACAAAATTCAGCACAATCCCAGCCCATCCATGGCCTCAATGGTGTTTAAATCCAAGAAGACACCCCACAGAAAGACTAGGCCCATGCACCACTCACTACCCCTGGGCATAATGGATGAAAGCTAGGCAAAATAAGTGCAGACCTCAGACACTGCCTCCCTTCAAAATGGCCCCTTGCACCCCAAGCACATGTTGCCTGTACCAGCACTCAAGATGGCCACCACCACCACCCACATGGCCAGTCCAAATCAACAGTAGCACCCCAAAAAAAGAAAAACACACAAAAATCACCACAATCCAATGCCATCCAGGATGTTTACATTAAAGAAAGTGAGACCACCACACAGGCAGACTCAGTCCATGCACCACCCACTACCCCTGGGCAAAAGGCCCCACCAGCAGCCCCCAAAAAACGACAAAAAACACAAAATTCAGCACAATCCCAGCCCATCCATGGCCTCAATGGTGTTTAAATCCAAGAAGACACCCCACAGAAAGACTAGGCCCATGCACCACTCACTACCCCTGGGCATAATGGATGAAAGCTAGGCAAAATAAGTGCAGGCCTCAGACACTGCCTCTCTTCAAAATGGCCCCTTGCACCCCAAGCACATGTTGCCTGTACCAGCACTCAAGATGGCCACCACCACCACCCACATGGCCAGTCCAAATCAACAGTAGCACCCCCAAAAAAACGAAAAACACACAAAGATCACCACAATCCAATGCCATCCAGGATGTTTACATTAAAGAGAGTGAGACCCCACAGGCAGACTCAGTCCATGCACCACTCACTACCCCTGGGCAAAAGGCCCCAACAGCAGCCCCAAAAAAACGACAAAAAACACAAAATTCAGCACAATCCCAGCCCATCCATGGCTCAATGGTGTTTAAATCCAAGAAGACACCCCACAGAAAGACTAGGCCCATGCACCACTCACTACCCCTGGCCAAAAGGCCCCACCAGCAGCCCCAAAAAAACGACAAAAAACACAAAATTCAGCACAATCCCAGCCCATCCATGGCCTCAATGGTGTTTAAATCCAAGAAGACACCCCACAGAAAGACTACGCCCAAGCACACCTCACTACCCCTGGGCATAATGGATGAAAGCTAGGCAAAATAAGTGCAGGCCTCAGACACTGCCTCTCTTCAAAATGGCCCCTTGCACCCCAAGCACATGTTGCCTGTACCAGCACTCAAGATGGCCACCACCACCACCCACATGGCCAGTCCAAATCAACAGTAGCACCCCCAAAAAAACGAAAAACACACAAAAATCACCACAATCCAATGCCATCCAGGATGTTTACATTAAAGAGAGTGAGACCCCACAATCAGACTCAGTCCATGCACCACTCACTACCCCTGGGCAAAAGGCCCCAACAGCAGCCCCAAAAAATCGACAAAAAACACAACATTAAGCACAATCCCAGCCCATCCATGGCCTCAATGATGTTTAAATTCAACAAAACAGTTGTATAATGCATGCACCCATAACCAACCCTGGTCCTACTGGATACTGTGGCTACCCACAATATATTTTATTTAATGTTCTGAAAAAGTTCCAAAATTGTAGTTGCAGCAACTGTAATGCCCCAACAATCTTACTTGTGAAAGTTGATTTCTAATCCAAAAGTGATCCAAAGAAAGTCAAAAAGGCCTCAAATCCAAATATCCAGCAGCACCCACAAAAAGTAATCCTTCCAGGTCAAGGTCCAAATGAAAGTGACCAGCACATGAAGAAAGCACTGGGAGGAGCCTGCTGGACAGGAACAGGAAGTTGGAGACTGTGGGGCACTTCCTTCCTCTCCCCCCCCAAAAAATGGACTCCTTGCAACAAAAAAGTGCAGGCAAATGTCAACCTAAGGAGTGATTCTGATAAAAATCATCATTTTCTGAAGGTTTATGCTGTTTGCTGGTGGATTTCTTGTGCAGAATTGCAAAATCTCTATTTCGCGAGTGCGAGATTGTTCCTGCCCGCCGCACCTACGTGTTCGCAATTGCGAACTCTCGCGATGCGTGCTGTGCAAGGTAAGGTGGCAAGCCGCGATGACGTATTCGCGGGCGCCAACTCCCGCGGGATCCCGCAGCAAGATCCAATATGGCGCAGCACTCGCAAAATATTGAGAAAAACAACTCGGCAAACGCTGAATGACGGAAAGTGAACGCCGTGCGCCACGCCGCGCGCCGCAATATTGTATCACCAAGCAAAAAAATCCGCCGCGTGCGAATCGACGGATTTTCGGCAAATTCGCTAGAGTTCGCGGATTGCGAATTTGCCGAAAATCCGCAAATTCCGCGAGCGGAACGGATTTTACGCCCATGCTTAGTCACCAGGCCAAGTCACGAGATGCTGTAAGATGGCAACTACACCTAGTCCAGCTGCGTCTCCTCCAACGGGTGATAAGTAGCTCATATAGTGCCAATAGTGTTTATTGTATATTCCAGGAGCACAGTCCATCAAGCTGGTGCAACACATGAAAGAGTGGGTTTCCAACATGCAGGTCCTCGATGCATGGCGCTGCAGGCACCCTCTGACATGCACATATTCTCACTATTCAGCACTACACAACCAATACACCCGGCCAGATATTATATACTGCTCAGATAATGCCTTACACAGCATATTACAAGCAGATTATTTGCCACAATCACTCTCTGAACATAACCCACTGCGCGAGACAGGCTGGGATCTCGACCTGGCGCCTGCCAAATGCCACTCTCGCTGGTTCAACATATCACGCCACCCTCTTGCTCTCCATTGACTCGTACTTTACAACGAATACTGGCACTGCTTCATCTGTGGGGGTGGAATGGGACGCCATTAAGGCTGTCCTCTGGGGACAAACACAGCGATACAAAATAGGATGATGGACAGAGCGTTTGAGCAAATCAAACATTCACCCCCAGTCAACTGATCTGGGTTTAATCCATCACCATTCTTTAGCTCACTCTGCCACCCCAGTTCAGACATGGCCATATGCAAATCAGTCTGACCCTGTGCCTCACGGGAAAAGTCCAGCCCGAACTGCCAAGCCATGTCTTCCCTGGACCGGAAACAAGCATCCTGGGATCGGTTCCGGATTCATAATCCTCATCAGCCAGGCTATCTCGAATCCAGTGGCAAAGTGAGCAAGGGACTCACGTCTGAGCATACCCTGCCAACTTAGGGCAAACAAAGCGATACAAAATAGGTTGATTGACGGAGCGTTTGAGCACATCAAACACTCACCCCAGTCAACTGATCTGGGTTTAATCCATCACCATCCTTTAGCTCACTCTGCCACCCCAGTTAAGACATGGCCATATGCAAATCAGTCTGACCCTGTGCCTCATGGGAACAGTCCAGCCCGAACTGCCAAGCCATGTCTTCCCTGGACCGGAAACAAGCATCCGGGGACCGGTTTCAGATTCATAATCCTCATCAGCCAGGCTATCTTGAATCCAGTGGCAAAGTGAGCAAGGGACTCACGTCTGAGCATACCCTGCCAACTTAGGGCAAACAAAGCGATACAAAATAGGATGATGGACGGAGTGTTTGAGCAAATCAAACACTCACCCCCAGTCAACTGATCTGGGTTTAATCCATCACCATTCTTTAGCTCACTCTGCCACCCCAGTTCAAACATGGCCATATGCAAATCAGTCTGACCCTGTGCCTCTGGGGACATGCCATCAAAGCAAGATATGGTGCCCGAAAGTTGCTGACAGATGCGCTCCAGACTCAACAATTGGAAGTACGGAGATGCAAATAACTCATCACTAATGACCCCCGGGTCAGTCCCTCTCTGGCCTAGACCCATCTAGCGTACAAGGGTGCAATGGACGACCACTACGCGCTGGACCATAAGTCAATCAATCAAATTCTTTATTTCGGTTTGACAAACCATACAAGAAGCAACCATACAAATCATGAGTGTGTCATTTTAGGTTACAAGAGCATTTAGGAAAGTAAATATACAAATGGGGAATAAAAGCGCTCAAGTTGACACAATAAAATGACAAACATTATTTGAGTAAAACAATTCCACACAATTCATGACTTTGGTCTCTCTAACATGGTTATGGAAATAAAGTGCAAGTGCATCATTGAAATTTGTGAAAATCAGTTTCCGGGTTGGTAGCCTGCACATTAAGCAGAAAAAAGGGGGAATTTCCCCTAGTTAAGAGCAAACCTCTAGCACTAGTCACAAGAGAGAATAAAATACATAAAATACAACCATAACATTTTTTATTTAAGATTATAAAATAGCAGCACCACCTGGTCAGTATAATCTTGATTGACCAGCACAATTTATTTTAACTGTTCATACCAATCGGTCCTGGTAGCTGTGCCCTCCTTCTAATCACCCAAAAACGGCCCAGGAATTTTGCAGTGGCACAGGCGAAAAGGAGCCTGACTTTTGTATCCGTAGAGCATCCTTAGAGCTTCGGTCCCTAATTGTCTGCACACAGGAGCTAACCATTTGCTTCTTTGCTTAGAGAATGCTTTACAGGCAAAAAGTACATGCCCAATAGTTTCATGTGGACATTGGCAAAGAAGGACAGCCCTTGGGTTGAAGTTTGTTGTTCTGCCAGGAATTAGTAAAAGCATTAATTGGTAAGCTGCCATGTCTAGCCTGTGTATACAGCTTCCTAACACTGGCACCTTAATGATGTCGATGTAGCTTTGTAAATAACAATTCAATTTCAGATCAGTGAAAGCATCCGTTAGGCAGCCAGGTTGACTTTTCCGAAGGTTGTTCTCTTTGACTCAAGCCCAATACAGATATTTTACTTGACTTCTTGAGTATGAAGGTGGATGGGTGATAGCCTGGGTTGGCAAACCAATACTAGACCATAGGGCATTTACTTGTTTAATCCAGACAATTTTATTAGCGGTGTCCATGTAGGAGACCTTGCAAAAAGCAGCTACATAGTGTGCCAAATCAGGGGGAGTGGAGGCCAATCAATGCCAAAACAACAGTGGGTGGAGCCTTGCTAGATCGTTGATGGACTTAACACCCAGATCAAGCTTAAGAGGGAGAAGGAGTGTACTTGGGAGAGGGATATCAGGCTCCTATGGAACTTGTTTTCCACAGCTACGAGCTCATTGGAGGGTGCTATGCCCCACAGTTCCACTCCTTAAGGGGCGCTAGTCACTGCCTTACAGTTCTACAATTTAAGGGCAGGGGCTACAGCTTGGTGTACGACAAGCAATGCTCCCTCCTCAAAGCCCCAGTGAGCTGGGTAAATTTCAAGGCGACCTTCTCTAAATGTCTCTTCCAAGCCATTCCCTCCGATAATTTAATATCCAAGTAATCGAAGGAGCTAACTCGCTCAAGCGGGACATTGTCCAGGGGTATGTTTCCCTTGAAAGATTTGTCCGGGTTGAACATCATTAGCTTGGTTTCAGTGGTGTTAATGACCAAGCCCCTCTCATCGCAAAATGCTTGAAGTGGTTTAAAAGCTTTTGGAGACCCATGGGAGTTTGGGAAATTAGTAGGGTATCATCGCGAATAACAGTTTAGCTTTTTCTGGTTTGCCAAAGATGGTGGTTGACAAGTTGTGAGCACGAAAGGTCTGCTACCTGGTTGACGTACAGGGAGAAAAGGGTAGGAGCCAATACACATCCCTGGTGGACCTCCTTTTAGATCGTGATTGGCTCAGTAAGCTGTCCCTGGTTTCCCACCTCACCAGGGCATAGTTTACATCATGCAGCCTAACTAATATTTCCAGGATCTCCAAAGGCATCCCCATATCCCTAGGTACCAGCCATAGTAAATCCCAGGGCACAAGGTCGAATGCAGTTTTTAAATCAATTAAGGCGAGGTATAGGCTACCCTTGCCCAAGACAACAACCTTCCAGTATAACTTAACTAAACAAAATACTTAATCCATTGTGCCGGTCTACCGCCGGAATCCTGCTTGGAGTGGAGAGAGGAAGTCATTCTCATCCATCCAGTCCTGGATTTTGGCCAGGATGGAACGGCAGCAGACCTTTTGGGCATAATCAATAGAGTTGATCGGGCGATAGTTGAAGGGCATCGACCTGTCACTTTTCTTAAAGATAGGTACTACTTCAGCCCCTTTCCACAAATTGGGGACCCCCCCACCATCAGCTATGTAGTTGGTCAACATTGTAAAATAAGAGCCTAATTTTCCCTATCTCCACGAAAAAGATTACCTGGGATACCATCCAGTCCAATGGCCTTCGCAGGTACAATTGCGTCCAGTGAGGACAAGATTTCCTCTCTAGAAAATGAGATGGTATGCGTTGGGTAGCCTATCTCCTGGAACAACCGATTTATATCACATGTTCCAATGAGAGAATAGAGGTCGCTAAAATGTTTGTGCGACTGTACAACTGGAATATTGTTGACCAAAGGGGACGATCTTTCGAAGTTGCCCTTGGTCAAGTGGGTCCAAAACTCTTGCAATAGGGGTGACAGGTGGCCTCCCCTAAGATCTTCCCACCTCCTTTCTTCCCATTCTTTCTTTGCTTTAACCTGTGCTTGTTTGTATTCCTTCCTGGCTTCACAAATACTTAATGTATCCCTATTTCTAAGGACTATGGACAGTCTCCCTCTTGACACTCTACATTCTCTATTACACCATAAATTGGTGCCTAATGGTCTACCCTGCTTTGGTCCGATCGTATGGCCATGGACAAGAAAGAAACTGGTCAGGTTGTCGAAAAAGTCTTTATGTGACCTGCTACAAGCAAATGTTTTGGAAGAGTCGTCGGGCTCAGCACTCAAGGTCTCTAGGTGCTTTTATAGGTTGTTTGTAATCAATCTAGCCTTAGTTTATTCTGCCATAACAGCAGGCCATTTAAGCAGACGTTTGTTATTGGAGGGGATTACCTCCTTAGTACTCAAAGGAATCAATCCGGCCTTTACCCTCTCGCCCAATGGATGTTTGACAGTCAAGCTAAGAAAATTATGGTCACTGTCACAGGGCGATATAATGACCATGTCCTGTACCAGGGGCCATAATGCAAGGTCTACTAGGAGATAATCAATCCTATTCGTCCCTTTTGGTCCGCTGAAAGTAATTCCTTCTCCTTTGTCAGAATTCATTCTCCCATTTGCGGCCCTTAGCCTATGTTCTAAAGTAATAGCATTCAGCTGTAGTGCTGCTTTTGACCATTTTTAATAGGGGTTAGGTCCAGAGGTGGCACCACCCATGCTTTATCCTCCTCACTCACATCATGGGACTCTGCGGAGTCTAATGGTTCAAATGTCACATTAAAATCACCACCGACTATTATAGAGTAACCATCCTGTCTAACTTCCAATAATTGGTCCAGGACATGTAAGGTTGGAGAGTTACCTCCTCTGGTACTTCTGGCATACACGTTGAAGATGTCAATGGACTTGCCCTTGACATTGTTTAGCCTTACCCCAAAAATGTCAGGGCTGTTAGTGTCCAATTCCTTAGCACCACAGTTAAGTGAGATGTTGATTAGGATGAGCAAACCACCTGACGGCCGGCCATGTTTAGATGGAATGGCCGGTCTGTGAAAAGTCATGAGCCCAGGTATAAATGTGGGGGTCAAACTCCATGTTTCCTGAAGTAAAGAATTCTTATGGTGATTGATAAGTTCAATCCAGTGTGGGTGGTCGATTTTCCCCCTTATGCCCACTACATTCCATGACACTTTCTTCAACGCCCTACCAAAGGTTATTGGAGAGTGAATCTGGGAAGACAGTGAGGTATATGGGGTATTTATCTTTATTAAATTTTAGCCAAGTGAATCCGGGCTATTATTCTGCGCACAGTCACTTAACGGAGAGACTGGAGCAAAATCTAAGACTGGTTGTGTATTGCAGAGCATGTTCTCAAGCTCTGAAGATGGATCCTCTCAGTGCATATGGGCTGTAAAAGGAGTGTGCTTATGAATTATACTAGGAGTGCAATTAGGATCCTTTACCACAGATGCAAGAAGTAAATCCTTATGGGAGAGTGATGAAATGGGTGAGCCCCCAAGAAACTGGGGTGGAGTATTAGGTTGTTCCAGTGCATAAGGGATGTTTAATTTTAGCCTAATCTTTGTAGGGGTTGGGGAATGCGATCTCAATTCCATGTCGACTAGATTCTGGACCAGTAGGTCATTTACTAGAAAAAGTTCTAGGACATCAGTTGAACTATTTTTAAGGGTACATCCTTTTGCCTGCACAATATCGTCCCTTATTATGGATCTACAGCCCCCAGTATGCCTCAACCAATGTATGGCCTTGTTTTATTGTTATCCACTTTGGGAATGTTGGTCATATATATTGGTTTCGACTGCGGTGTGGAGTGAATCGGACAAGCTTGTTGAGGAGGTTGAGGAGACGGAAATGCCCTACTAAGTTCTCTACATAATCTCTGCAGCATCTGCTTGGGCCATGGCCTGTGCCTGCCGGATCCCATGGTGCATCCCTGTGTTTATCACCCAGGTCCTTCTGAGACCTATAGTGGACAATCAATGGAGTAACTGGTGCCCTCCCACTGGAAGCAAATGGGCCAAACTCGAGGGTAGAATTCCTAGAATTCCTAGTTGGAGCATTCTGGTCAGTTTGCTTCAGGGGGGCAGAGCAAGTCCTGTCCTCGAATTAGCATGATTTTGTGTGATAGGGACTGGTGAAGGGGACTGGGGTCTCATACATTCTTCCAGTTTGCGATAGATTTTGGAGACTAGTGTTGTTGAGGATTCTTTGAAGCTTTTTAAAACAGCTATTTCCCTCTGCAAATATAAATTAGAAGGTACACAGTCATTAACACCCCCCCATTTCTCCCCATAGGGGGTGCGATGTCGGTTCATGAGCAGACATACTAGTATGCTCCAAAACTTTACATGTATCTTTTGTAGCTTTTGTGGCAGGAAGGTCAGCTAGTGGGGTAAACTGGTTGCTCGGGGGAAAATCAAATATTATAGTGAGCTAAAGGGGGCCGCATTGCCCGAAGGGCACAGAGGGTCACAAGAACTAACGACTGGGACTTCTGGGACTGATGTTGATATTGATACTGGCTTGATTTTGATAGACACTTTTCCAAAGAGGGTTGAAATTTTCCTATATCCAGTGCTTTTTGACCCAATCGAGATGGATGCTTGGGAAGGCTTCTGTGTTACTTCAAGGGAAGGGGCATCAATGGGGGCAATAGGTGACAAAAGCAACCCCTCACAATCAGTGACAATAGTCTCAATGTGGTCTAACACTTTCTCCCCAAAAGTCCCTTCACTCTCAGTTTCGTGTCCTGCGGCGTGAGGCCATTTCTTCTATCTCTTTTAAGATGCAGTGCCCACCCCAGTTCCAATACCTTTCTTTTCCCCATTCCAAGTGGGCACAACAACAAATAATACGTCCAGTGATCAAGTATGTGTAGGTTAAGGCAAGGACACAGACGGAACAGAAAAGGGCAATAATTAAATGATGGTCAAATATTCAACAGTAACTCAGGGATTAACAGTCCAGAACCTCAAGCTGACGATGACAGGGGGTGGCCCAGCCCAGCCTCTTCCAGGCAGGGCCGGGGATCCCGCATTGGTTTTTGTAGCACCCCCTGGCGCTTCAAGGTGAGGTGCGCGGTCACGCACTGCGGCAGTGGCTGCTGGCTCCTGTAGTCCCAGCGGCAGCAAGGTATTGGCAAGGCAAGGAGGGCCAGTCACAATAAGTAGTTCTGCCTCTCCTCCCCTGCTTCTCCAGCCTATTTCTCCTTCTCTCCTCCTCTCCCCCTCCCTTTCCTCCACCCTCTCCCCCAGTTCGTCCCCTTGAAATGGGCAGCTGCAACCATTTAGCTGCATACGTGATGCCCACCGCTATGCTTCACCGGTGTACATGCTTTGGCCTGTGCCTACGACCATAGAGTTCGACCTTTGGTTCCTAGTTTTTCTTTTCATGTTATCCCACTTTGTTGCCTATAGATGACTCAATGATGGAATTGACCTGTGTAAGAATGACAGGTTTTCCTTTTGCTATTATGACTCATTTAACTATTGGTAAATGTACCATATCACGGAAATGTGTGGCGGCACAGATGACAAAGTGGACTCTATTTGTCACTGAATTGGATTCTCCTTGCATCCCGCCTATGACACTCAAGTTTATTGCCATTGTAATGTCAATGTTGTATTATGTTGTAATGTTGATGTTAATGATATCTTTATGTGAAAATCAATAAACAATCATCTACAAAAAAAGGTACATCCCAGATTGGATTCTGAGGTTCCCTTGTCAGTCCCTAGTATATGGTACCCAGGTACTCAGGGCATAGGTACCCCAGAGATCACCCATGGGCTGCAGCATGTATTATGCCACCCATGAGAGACCATTCAGATGGAACTGCAGGTCTGCCATTGCAGCCTGTATAAGTTGGTGCATGCACCACTTACTCAAGATATAGGTCTACTATATCTAAGGGTCACTGCAATTAAAACCTACATATCACCACTCTACTGCGCTTTTACAATCCTTAGGGAACGGTGCTTGGTTCTAAGTGAAAGGGTGCCACTGCATGAGCACAAGACCAAGGCAGCCTATGGCGTCCAATCTCCCACGTTGTCAGTGAAGCAGCCATTTACGACATATAGAGTGGCATCATGCGACCGCGTGATGACCAACTCTAAAATGGCTGAAACAAACCCTATTGTGTTTGGTGTCACCGGTAACCGGTGTGGGAGGTATGATTCAACCCTTCAGAAGCAAGCTCGTGGGGTCCCTGTTGTTCCCTGTACCAGCCTTTTTGTGCCAGACAGCACAAAATGTTTGCTGCCGACCAGAGACACATTTATGGCAGAACAATAAACATCCTGTCACAGGGAGATGTGACCACCTCCCAGGCAGGATTTAGGGCTGGGTGGGTGTGCTTGCAAGCGATTGAAAGTCTGAATGAGGGGCACATTTGGTGTCGCTGTGCGTAGTCCAGTTCAAACCAGTCCTGGGAGCCATCGGCTCCTGCTCTGGTGCAAAACTGAACACCGGACATGGGAGTAACCTCCCCACTGTCCAGTCCCTTCCCTGGGAGGATCCCCTGAATCTCTCCAACCCTCTCCTGTGGGTACAAAGGGCTTACCTGGCTGTAGGATCTTAGATTCAATGTGGGCAAGATTCTGAACAAGAAACCACTGAACTTCGACCTTCTGGACACTCTGGACTTTGCTTGGGCCGACTTTCTTCTCCCTCTCAGTCTGAAGCATCGCTTGTGCCCGTGCACCATACAGGATCCATGCAGGACCTGTGGAGCATCAAGGACAACCAAAGATATCTCCCTTGGAGTGAAGGAGTCACTCTCCTGTATTTGCAGGCAACACAAAACTGTTGTGCAGTCTGCTGACCCTGAGCTCATACAGATTCCAAAGGCTTCAGCAACACAGGACATGGGTTGCTCCATCCGTCGAGATCTGAGCTGCCCTCTCACCAAGCTTGAAGTTAGAATCCTTGTGGGAGCTGTTATACCTGCACCCCTTAGCAGCAAGTCCATTTACAAGTTCATATGCTTGTTGGCGTTTTTTGAACAAGTGCATTGGGCTCCGAGTAGCCCCAACCTCTGGCCCCATTTCCTACTAAGAACTCCGGCCTCCTCACACCGAGTGCACTGTGGGCTGCTGTTAGGTGAAATCACTTGAGGCTTTCTCGCAACTTCTGTGCCTCTGACCTGTGGGTCTACTTGAGAGTCAACATTGCTTTTCTTGGGCTCCCCTGGCTGCTTCAGGCCTGCCCTGACTCCCCTTGCCGTGATGAGTCTCATGAACCTTGCAGATCTGAACCGTACACCTCCTTGACCTTCTGCTAGGTTGCTGTTGCCAAGGCTTGTTAGTGCTCCAGCCAGACACGACCCCACAGTACTCAAAATCCTTTGTGGGACAGCTTGTATCCAGCTCCTTGTTATCCTCGATGTCTCCTGGGCCCCGTAGCTGCGGAGTCAAGAACTCTATCAACCCAATTGTATCCACAGAAATGGGTTTTTCAGTATAAAGGGAACAGTTGCGCTCAGCAGAATAACCGGCTGCCAGGTCGACATAGGATCGAGTAATATGGTGCTAACAGGAAAGGGGTGACCCTAATAACCCCTAAGCTAGAGTTTGGAACTCCAAACCTGTACAATAATAACCAAGGACCTGTGCACACATAAGATCACAAAACAGAGTATGTTAATATAATAAACAGATAGACAAGAAATCGCCACGCCTTTTCTTGTTGCTTTTAATGCTTGTTTGCACAGAGACCAGCTGGCACGTGTTTCATCAGAGAACAGTCAACTCTGACTCTGCAGGGCCATGTCATAATAGATGGCATCGATAATCCCAAGACCGGTGATAATTCCAACCCGGTCGGGGTCTGGGTAAGTGAAGATGCAATCGTAATAACAATGAAGATGCGAGGTTCTTAGCTATAAAAAGTTTAATAATTCCAAGTTCAATGACCCGAATTAACATAGAAAAACTGGGTGTGTCAATCAGGAATTAACCGTAACGTTAGTCCACTGAATGATAATCAGTGGGCACAGTAACGCCGATCAGGGGTCTGAGAAGGGCGGGTACGTATTACTGAAAGTAGTCACATTGTAACAATTGTAGTCAAAGCCCCTCGAGGCACGCAATTGGTCTCAAGGTCATCTGGAAACGAGGGACCCCGTGTCTCGGTGTAAGTCCAGATTGCCCGTGTGCTGGGAGAGTCACACAGGAGACTATCATTTCTGTGCTTATGTATTGCGTGCTTTGTATTTATCTCTGTGTAGGAGATACTGTGTCATATTAGATAGTGTTATATTAATAAATACATATTTTTGTAACTACTGGTTCTCCTTTCATGTAACCAATAATATACGGTTGCATTCTGGTAAAACAAGCTAATTAACATTCCTTCAAGACTAAGCCTGAATCTGCTCTCCACCGTTACCACTTGGATAGCTTTCTAAGGTTATGTTTGACCCCCTAAATCACCATAAGGGTTGTTTTGACAGGTGCATGGTGCCCGCTTTAATTAGTGGACGGCATATACCAGACCAACTTCTCACACACCGTCACTCCGTTAAGGACCCTTTCAGACAAAAAAATGTCCCACTACTATCGCATACCAGCTGGCAGAAAATGCAGTATTTCATCAGTTTTCTTGTTCTGGGGATCCCAAATCGTCAGTCTCTGTACCACAAGATGGGTAAGGAGGAGACGTCCCTTAGTTCAAAATTACCAATTATACTCCACCGATTCCAGCTTTACACCCCTTGACATTACCAAATTTGTCTGCCCACTCTGTCCCATTGGTTACTCTCGAAGGATGAGATGATGTAATAAGTAAAACACTGGCGGACACAGAGAGAGGCACGCAGGTGGGTCAGCCCTGCTACTACGGGATAACCTTCCCGAGTGCCCTCACTGATCTCATGTGGTCCTGACAGTAATACCAAGGGAATTGCTACTCCCTTCTAAAAACTTGGTGGCACTGGTTAGTTCAGGCCGCCACTGAAACTAAAATTGACCTTCCATGGTCCTGAAGAGGCGCTTTGGATCTCCTTCTGAGGCCACATTCAGCGCAAAACATGTTGACCGTTATATATGTCCATTAGAGACATATACCCAACTACAGAGGGACATAATATCCCCTAGAGCAGCACCACACACTTTGTTTTAACAATGACAGAGAGATCTCCCTAATAAATAGTACCCACTCTCCCTCTAGTCATTTTTTAACACAACACTTTAGACTTCACTGCCACTTACACCCACGTACCCCAAAGGCGTCTCATCAAAAGATCTCCTATACAGAGACCCTTCGGGGGACCCGTGAGGCATTGCAGTGCCAGCCCGATAAGGAGCAACGCCCAAATGATGAAGCATGACATCCTTCAAGGTGTGTGAGGGCATTATGATAAGGACTTACTATCCCCACAGATGGAGTAGCACATGACAAAAGTTTCTTCCTCTTTCATCCTCTAAAAGGAACAGTGACTCCCTTTGTGTACTAGTTACTTTTCGGGAGCAAGGGTCACTGGACCTGATAATCAGCTCCTAGTGTCCCCCTCTCTATAAATAGGAGTAAATAAAAAGTATACAAATCCAGAATAATTATTAATCTATTGCCTGCAATTTCCTTAGGAGCACTGTAATTTTGTCGTATGTTTGTTTGTTGCATTTAGAAAGCAGTTGAGTTCACGCTCTCATCTCTTGTGGTCCGTTCTCAAGCATTGCTGTAAGAGGTAACACTTTTGTTGCAAGTCTAGTCAAGTAAACTACAAACATGACTTAGGCGTTTGAGTGTTAGAACACAAGTGGAAACTTCACGAAAACTTCCCATAGGCTTCAGACTATTCAGTTCATGAGCTCATACTTAGGAAGGGAAGCAAAATTTGAGGCCTTCATGAAATACAGCTAAGCATGATGAATTTGTGCTACAAATATGCTTCTCACATTACACAGAACACTGTATTAATTTCCCATTTAAGCATACTAATATCATTTTAATATATATTACAATTAATTTGTATAAGTATAAGGTAAATATTTGATAAGTCACCATCACTCCACGGAAAATCCCACAAGTCTTTTTCTACACATTATATGTTATTTCAGCAATACAAGGTTAAGAAAACACATCAATGATAAGTATTTCAAAATAAATCTCAATACATCGACATGTAACAGCTATTTTCCTAGTCATTTCCAGTGCTCACATAACACATTCTAGTGTTATTATCTGTTTTTCGTTACACATAAAGCAGCTTTATTCTGACGTAGAAGATTCCCTGTGTTATTGATTGTCAGGTTTATCTAAGCATTAGAATACTTGTTACTAAAATGTCAAATTTCACCTTAATTCCTTGACTGTTAGGTGTGATCTGAAATTTACTTCAAATATTGCTGCATACTTTCACGATGCAGTATCTAAATCAAGACTTCATTGGTGAAAGTCTTAAACACCGAGCCTAATACTCATTTGGTTGTCTCTTATAAATTGTGTCACAAATCAATTCTGTGTAAAATTGTCTTAAATAGGTAAATGATAACATCTCTGCTCTATCGGAGTGAAAGGGTGGATGGACGGATGAGTGAAATAATGGATGAGTGAAAGGATGGATTGACTGAAAGGGTAGATGGATGGAGTAAAAGGATATGTAAATGTGTGAAAGAATGGATGGCTGAGTGAAAGGATAGGTGTAATGGTAGATGAGTGAAAGAATAGATAGATGACTGAAAGTCAGGGTGGAGGAATGAAAGAAAGGATGGGTAGATGAGTGAATGGCTGGATGGATGAGTAAGTGAAAAGATGGGTGGATAAGTGAAAGGGTAAATGAATGGATGAGGGAATGAATGGAATGAAAGTTTGGCTGAATGGATGAGCAATAGAATGGATGGGTGATCAAAAAGATGGGTGGATGGATGAGTGAAATGTTGGATGGATGAGTAGAAGGATGGATGGATCAGTTTGGATATGGATGAGGACATGGATGGACGGACATACAGAAATATGAAAGGCTGAGTGATGGATGAAAGAATGAATGGATGACAGAATGTAAAGGGGACATGATTTATATCAGCAGGTGAATGAAAGGATGAATAGATAGATGCTTAGATGGAAGAGACAAGAGAGCTCTTCTGGAGGTGGGAGGAGGTTGCAATGCCTTTCTTGGTGCCATAAAAGCTTTGGTTCAAAGCAGGGAGTATTTTAATTTTCTGGCTATCCCTTGCCTATGTGTATCATTTCTGTATTTGCCCTGTGTTTACTTATTAAACGAACACATGGGGGACCTTTTACTATTCCACTCCAGCTGCACAGCCATATCCATATACTAATGAGTCCAATAAAACAATTTCAAGTTCCTTTTCAATTCTTCCTCTTTTTAAGAATTGAAAATGAACTTGAAATTGGTTTAGTGGAGTTAAAGGTCCCACATGTGTTTATTTAATATGTTTGGACGGAGCGCGATGCCGTCTTGCATGCCCTTATATGTCTGAAGCAATGTCTGAAGCAATGTAGCAAATAAATCTAAGTAGAAGTAAATGGTGTGCATCTCACCACCACCACTGTTTTACTTAAGGCATATCTGCAACATATGTATGACATTTTGAGTGCCACCTAACTGCTACTTGAATGTTACACTTGTAATTGTACATTTTAGCATGTTTTTTTTAAGTGTAGGGTTCTAAGGAGACACTTATAGTGCCATGAGCTGTGCTAGAGGCATGAATTGTGCTTGCAGTCATAGCAAATGGTGTCCAAAATAAACAGTGTAATAGTGTTTTCTCTGTGCCTTCTTCAATAGTGCTGTTGAGAAAAGCATGTTTGTGACCCCTGCCAGCCAGTGCTAGCCTCCCGGTATGGCAAACGTATTGCAGCGCTATGCATTGCCCCCATAAACAAAGTTTGACCCCTATATTAAGCCTCACTTGTTGATACACTTATAATGCACTCAATATAGTGGGTCCTCCACAGAAGCCCCCCTCTTTGTTCACCACCACAGCAAGAGCGCTTTAGTAACATCCCCTCAGCAATACAATGCAAGAACATCCTAATGACTCCAACATTATATAAGACCAATTCTCTGGGGATAAGTAAGGTGTCTGCTTCCAGTTCCTAGCTAAGATACTGAGCTGTTTCACAGTAGTCTTGAGGCAAAACCTAATTGCTGATATTGTTTCTCTGTCCAGATGATACAAAGACCTAAACTCTCTTGTGGCAAGTATCTATTCGTTGGTCTGCAGTGAAGTCTGCTCCACTTAAGAGGAATCACTTGCTTACATTATACAGGGCGAACTGGTCCCCAAAGAGGCTAGCAAAGATGGGGGATGGCAAGAAGAGGCAGTGCCCGAAATGTGCCTTGGAGGATGCGGATGATGTTCATCTCTTCTGGCGGTGTCCAGCTATCCAGTCTTTTTGGCAAGATGTTGGGGAGGTACTAACTAAAATTATGGAAATAAATATTCTGGTAAGTCTCTCTCTAGTCCTTTTTGGAACACTGCATGGGGAATGGGTAAGTCTGGAGAGGAGCAGAGCTTAACTTATGTTTATCTTGATTGTTATAGCACGGAGAGAGATCTGATTAAAATCGATTTCAGAAGTACATCCGACGTGTGAGGGATGGAAGGCCTCAGTTGGTCATATAGCTAGACTTGACTGTCAAATGGGGTCTATTAAGAGAGAAAGAATATGGGCATCTTTTTTCACTTTAAAATGTTTATTGCCTGGAATTTTGTGTAGTATGGGGAAGAGTAAGGGGAGGGTAGGAAATAAGAGAAAGTCCAAGGATTAAGATAACCTCTTCTACCGGTTGCTGAGGATAGTGGTGGTTGCTGCAATCTCCTCTCCAGGAAAAAGTCGATAAAAGGTTCTAAAGCGTGATGGTGGTGTTGTATTATCATTTCTACCTAAACACCCCCTGGTTGTGATCCTTACACTTTTCCTCTAAGGTTGCATATGAGGACTAAAAAAAGAAGAAAAAAAAAAGACCTAAACTTTCATCTCATTTCTCATAGCAGCAACAGGAATAAAGAGTACTGGTATACTTGTACAACAAACACACACAAATGCATTAACACAGTCGCACCAAAGCTATCCACTGCTTTAGCCTTACAACTGCATCACTAACGGCTCCAAAATAGGTGCATCCTCAAACTTTTTTGTTATCACAGTGCAAGGGATTTATATGAAAAATGTAACGCTCACTAGCACAGACATCCACCAGAGGAGGTCTCAAGTTGCCTCTTTAAACCACGTCAGTATTTCTGCTGTTATTTTCTTGCATTCTGGAACCTGGGTTTTCATTTTTCCGTCATAAATGAAGCCGTACAAGACCCAAATGAAAGGAATACAACAAATAATGTATACGTTTAGGAAATGTAAAAATGAACATTTTAACATCCTTTTCAGGACAAGGGTGATTTTAATGCTTTTTTGATGCAGCCTCACATGGAGGCATGGCGCTTTTTTACATTACACGCTTTGCTTTGTTTCTACAGAACTCTGCTGCTCTATTAGTTCTGACCTGTTGTTTATAAAGCTTCCAAATAAAAATGAAAAGATACATGTATTTGAACGCAACTTTATATTGCTATATCTGGTTGCATAATTTTTACCATAGTGATGCTATTCTAATAATATTCCAAAGTGCTCTGGACCTTTTATCATACACCAATCTGGAATCAATCAGTTAGCACTGTGTAAGAAAGTCCTCCTTTCTTAGGTCTTTGCCTAGCTTTTCCCTTCAATGTGACTAAATTAATCCACTTCATGCAGTTTTAAAATAGACTGACATTTCATTTGGGTATTTATATCTTTTTATCCATGTTCCTGATATGCACACACAAGGTCCCTTGGTGATGCCAAAGAAGATTAGAAGTCCAGTGATGTCACTTTCTGTGATGTCACTTCTTGTGATGTAACGATCAAATTGTAAGGGCCTCACAACTTCCCTTTTGCCCGCAGTCCCAAAAATCTTAGGACCGGCCCTGTCTTGTGTAATTATGTTGTTGAGTTGTATTATGTTGTTTGATATTGAATTATGTTGTGTAGATTGGAAATGTGTGGATATGAATTGTTTGGCGTGGAACTGTGCAGCTAGCTTTGCCTTTTTGGTGTCCAAAAATACCAATAGGTAGACGATAAGCTACAGATCTGTGTCTTTGGGTGATATAAAAAAGACAAATGAGTGGGAAAAAGGATACCAAACATTGACCAAAAGGAATAATACTGTATATTATGACAGGCACACCTGAAAACTGTGTTGCAAGTGTAGGATAGCTATGTTCCAGCCCCGTCTCACCGCTCACCAGAATGTTACCTGCAACGACAGATTGGCATGCTCTCCAATGTGTTCATTTGCCTTTTACAGCTACATGCTTACATACCTCCTTTAGAGAAGTGCATGTGTTTGTGGTCATTGGTCTTCCGTGCCTCCTGGTCACTCCAGAGTGGCAAAGACTCTGTCCCTTCTGCTTGCAGGTATTCCTATTCAAGAATCCACCCTTGGATTCCACCGGACACTTTCACCTTCTTCACCAGCGGCATCTTCACCGAAGTTCTCAGTTGTTGTCTATGGTGGTGTCCGATGTCACTTGACACCTATGCACCCAGCTTCCCTGCGGTAGGTACCCTAGTTCCAGTGGTATCCACTTGTGGGGTGAGTTTCCAACCTTCCATCTTTCACAGGGTTTCTTCAGGGTCCTCTGGGAAGAGTCCTTCATCTTTAAAACTGCAACTGTAACCTTCCCCATTGACATGTGTTGAGCACGCGGTAGTTTTCCCACTCTGCACACGGCGTAGGAGGCGTCACCCCTATAGCAGGCCTTTACCATCCTGAAGGCAGGGTGCTTGGTTCTAAGTGAGAGGGTGCCACTGCATGAGCAGAACACCCCTGCAGCCTACGGAGTTTATACTCCCGGTTGTCAGTGAAGCAGCCATTTACGACATATAAAGTTGCATTATGCAACCCCCTGATGACCAACTCTAAAACGGCTGAAACAAACCCTATTGTGTTTGGTGTCAAACATTATGGAATCATAACCCCCACACCTAATAACGGGTCTGGGAGGTTTGATTCCACCCCTCAGAAGCGAGCTTTGTTGGGTCCCTGGTGTTCTCGGTACCAGCCATCGAGTCTCGGGCAGCACAAAATGGTTGCTGCAGACCAGAGACACATTTCTGCCAAGCAAGATGGCAGCTGTGTGAAGGCTGCTGACACCGCTCGTCCGGCACTCCACAATGGCTTAAACCCTCTACCAAACAAACCCTCCAATTTAGATGGATAGAATAAGCAGGTCCTTTTTGCTAACTATCCGGAGGTAAACAGACATAATATCGAAGGAAAAATATAGAGTGGACATAATAACGAGTGAAAAATATAGAATGGACATAATATCGAATGGACAGAATATAGTGGTTAAAAATATCGAATTGAAGGTACGTAATATCGATTTTTGAAATATAGAAAGTCAAAATATCCAAGTAAATAATATCGATTTTTAAAATATAGAAAGTCAAAATATTGAAGTAAATAATATCGATTTTTAAATATAGAACGTCAAAATATCGAAGTATATAATATAGGTATTTAAATATATCGAAGTTTTATTAATATCTAATTTTTTAAAGTGTTTTTATGTTATTTAATTTTTGCGTAATCTAATTCTGTAGCGGGTTGTGGGTTTATGGGGGAATAGGGTGGGAAGTAATTTAATTGTAATTAATTAGAAATGTTAATGTATTTATTGGTATTTATTTTGAATTAATTTTTAATTAATTTTGTATTGGTAATTAATACATTTTTAATTGGTAATTACTTTTTAATTAATAATGTATTTTTATTAATTAATGAATTGATAATTATGTTTATTTTATTAATGTATTTTCCGTAGCGGGTTGTGGGTTTATAGGGGAATAGGATGGGAAGTAATTTAATTGTAATTAATTAAGTATGTAAATTTTTTAATTGGTATTTATTTTGAAATAGTTGTTAATTATTTTTTAATTGGTAATTTATTAGTTGTTAATTGGTAATCAATGTTTATTAATTAATTAATTGATAATTATGATAATTTAATTAATTTATTTTTTGTAGCGGGTTGTGGGTTTATAGGGGAATAGGGTGGGAAGTAATTTAATTGTAATTAATTAAATATGTTAATGTATTTATTGGTATTCAGTTCTAATTGTTAATTAAATATTAATTAAATAATTTTTACTTGGTAATTTATTGTTATTAATTAATTATTTGATAATTAAGTTAATTTTACTAATGTATTTTCTGTAGTGGGTTGTGGGTTTATTGGGGAATGGGGGAAGTAATTTAATTGTAATGAAGTAAATCATTTTTATTTATTAATTGGTATTTCTTTTTAATGTATTAATTAATTGGTAATTAATTTGTATTAATAGGTAATTAATTTTATGTATTAATAATAATTTGTATTTGTAATTGATTAATTATTATATAATATTACATTGGAAATTTATTTTAATTAATATTTTCTGGGTATTGATATTTAATTAATTTTTATTATTATATTAAATCTTTACTTTCCCTACTGTTGCACTCACTGGAGTGGGAATAGTAATTTTTACCCCTAAGCTATCCAACGCTTTCCCTACTGTTGCACTCTCTGGAGTGGGAATAGTAATTTTTACCCCTACGCTATCCAACGTTTTCCCTACTGTTGCACTCTCTGGAGTGGGAATAGTAATTTTTTACCCCTATGAATCCAACGCTTTCCCTACTGTTGTACTCTCTGGAGTGGGAATAGTAATTTTTACCCTCCCGCTAGCCAACGCTTTTTTCTACTGTTGCACTCTCTGGAGTTGGAATAGTAATTTTTACCCCTACGCTATCCATTCGCTTTCCTTACTGTTGCACTCACTGGAGTGGGAATAGTAATTTATACCCTTCCGCTATCCAACGCTTTCCCTACTATTGCACTCTCTGGAGTGGGAACAGCTAAAGAGTAAGAATATACCGTGGCTGGTACATGTCAAGACTCTCTTTTATCAAATTGGCCTTCCCCGACTGTGGGACACACCGGAGGACAGCTGTATGAGGATGCAAAGGACTGTACTGGTGGCAGCTGTAAAATCGTACAATCTTAAATTGTTACATTGTTCTACCTCCCTGGGCAGACTGTCAACTGAGTTCCTTACAATAAAAGTCGAATACAGGACGGAGGTGTTTCTGGACTTGGTGCAGCCTCCACTAGCAAGAAAACTGTACATCCAATTGAGGCACGGCTCTTTACCGGTAGGGGCACTGACATCCAGATGGGCAAAAACGACAAATGCCAACTGCCCTGCCTGTAATTATGCCAGTGAAGACATTGTACATATCTTTTTCTTTTGTCCAGCATATAGTGAAATTCGGAAATGCTGGATTATCCCATTATGCAAAAATCTTGGTTTCCGACACTGTGTACACGCTTGTAGAGTGCTAACTTATGACATTGCCCCTCCCATTGTTTTTGCTGTCTCCCGGTTTCTATTAAGCATGTGGCGGAGAAGAACCAGTTTTATCTACAAGAAATAACGGATTGTTGTTGCTTCTATTCTCTACTATTCCTTTGATAACCAAAGTTTAATAACTTTTTAATTCTAATGTATTTATGTTTTATTATTGTGCTTGTATTTATTTTATTGCACTTTTATGGTCTCTGACCGAAATAAAGTTATCAAAGAAGAAGGAATAGTAATTTTTACCCCTACGCTATCCAACGCTTTGCTTACTGTTGCACTCACTGGAGTGGTAATAGTAAATTTTACCCTTTCCACTATCCTACGGTAAAAATATTGTAATTTTTTTATTAATATTATGTTCATATATATATATATATATATATATATATATATATATATATATATATATATATATATATATATATACATTAACAAACCAATTTGTATGTTTGTTTTTTTCAATTACATTAATTATTTATTAATTTTAAGGTTATTGAAGTATTTTAAGTATGTTTAAGTTAATTATATTTACTATTTCATTAATTTTTAATTAATTGAAAGCATTTAAAAAAAATCGATATTTTGACTAACTGTATTTTGTACATCGATATTTTTGATTCAATATTTTTGTACTTACCAGTTTGGAGATAGGAGTTCGATATTTTTGTATTCTATATTTTTACCTCGATATTCTTGTAGTTCTATATTTTTTACATCGATATTGTTTCAGCGATTCCTATCCGGAGACGCATCGCGACAGGGAAGCTAAAATCACAAAGCTTTTCCCGACTCATCTGGTCACTCACCGGTAGGCTGTTGAAGGCGGTCCCAAAGGCATCTACTGTGTTGGTGGCTACGGATTCAGCTTGTGAAGGACGCATCATGCCGCCAAAACAACTCAGGAGAGATAAAGCAGCCACAGCTGGCAGTGTAACAGAGATGGCAGTGGGGCGTGCTGCTCCGCCGTCTAAGCTGAGAACTCTGAGCGGGGTAAAGGTCGGGGTGCTACTCCCGCTGCTGGATCAAATGATGCCAAAGCACTGAAGCCCAATACGCGCGAGCAGCACCCCTCCGAAATGACTGGTGCTGGCGCTGCCAAACCAAGGGTGATCCCGGGAATTTTCTCTGGATTGGGCATACTCACTACAAAACCGAAGAGCGCTGGGAAGCAGATCCTCCCAGCACCTCCTAAAGGGCAACCAGGGAATTCAGAGTCTCTAGAGACAAGCAAGTTAACAGAGAGGGAGAACACTGTGAGTACTAATAGTGCTACCAATATAAACCTTACTCATGTGGTTGAAATAATTGACCCCGGCTCTATACAGGGAGACTTGGGAGATTTTGAAGTGTTCATCAATACTGGGGCGGTTAGCCTCTCTGATAAAGATAACCACTCGTGGAGGAAGCCTCACCACTGTTAATTTCCCTGGCTCTGTTTCCTGCCGTTGATTCCCGCTACTGGAGTAGCACAGCTGTCCCCTGAGAGCGTCGCTGACTGAGTGAGAGCGCGAGGCCGCAGAGGAGGACGAGGCGCCGGCCCCAGGACTGCGAGGACCAGCAATCACCATCTACAGCTGGTCCTCTTCCTGAGTGAGCCGCGCCCCCTTCCAGTGCCCCGCCCCCAGCCAAGCGCTATAACTTCTCGCGCCACCCGCTGCGCGGGTGCCACTCGTGGAGGAAGCCTCACCACTGTTAATTTCCCTGGCTCTGTTTCCTGCCGTTGATTCCCGCTACTGGAGTAGCACAGCTGTCCCCTGAGAGCGTCGCTGACTGAGTGAGAGCGCGAGGCCGCAGAGGAGGACGAGGCGCCGGCCCCAGGACTGCGAGGACCAGCAATCACCATCTACAGCTGGTCCTCTTCCTGAGTGAGCCGCGCCCCCTTCCAGTGCCCCGCCCCCAGCCAAGCGCTATAACTTCTCGCGCCACCCGCTGCGCGGGTGCCACTCGTGGAGGAAGCCTCACCACTGTTAATTTCCCTGGCTCTGTTTCCTGCCGTTGATTCCCGCTACTGGAGTAGCACAGCTGTCCCCTGAGAGCGTCGCTGACTGAGTGAGAGCGCGAGGCCGCAGAGGAGGACGAGGCGCCGGCCCCAGGACTGCGAGGACCAGCAATCACCATCTACAGCTGGTCCTCTTCCTGAGTGAGCCGCGCCCCCTTCCAGTGCCCCGCCCCCAGCCAAGCGCTATAACTTCTCGCGCCACCCGCTGCGCGGGACGCAGCCCGGGGCGAAGCCCGGGCCAAGGGCGGGCCCGTTGTTGCCCGTTAGTGCCCGATAGAGTCCGGTCCGGGCCACCCCCCGTTCATCGACGACCAAGCAACAACACAACCATGCCTGCTAAAACTAGGAGCACTTCCAAGCCAAAATCCAAACACGCGCAGGAGGTAGCACAGGTTACAGGCCCTATAGATTTATTCATATCGCGGGTCAATGAAACGATAAATCAAAGCATAGCCTTGATGGAGAGGAGAGTTTCATTAGACCTTATGAATGCAAATGCCAAGCGCTCCTCACTAGGTGCCATAGCCAACGCCACCTCACCAATTAATCTTACAACCCAGAACAGCTCTCTCCCAGTAACTTTGTCAGTACCTGACTTAAACACCGTCCCGTCGGTAGTGGATCTGTCAGTTACGCGCTCAGAACTGGATCTTTCGATATCATCTGATGACCTGGAAACAACCCCCGATCTAGCTGGATGTCTAACCCTGAAAGACGTTCAACCCTCTGAAATCGCCTCTCAAGAAGGCGGAAGAAAAGGAGCAACTCCGGAAACCCGTCATCCAAACAATAAAGAAATACAGAGTCCATCGCGTCAGGATCACATAACAACTCACTCTAGTTCTTCAATAACTCATAGTATACTGAAGTTTCCCGAAACCACCCTTCCACACAAGGCAATTTCTAATGATGCAGTTACTAATCAATGTAAGACTTGTAGGATCACCTCGGAAGTTCTTACCACTATCAAGGACTTATTATATCAATATCTAAAACCTATACAGTTGACTATTAGAAATCTTGAAGCCCAATTAACTGTAGTTTCGGCCGCTATTTTAGATTCTAACACTCGCATTGATATAAACGGGCAGCGTAATATTTCGCACCCTCCGAAAAAAGATCATCAACCACTAAAGCAGAAGATAGCAAATCATTCGAACTCAATTCTTTCAGTACAGAAAAATGTAAAACAAACCACTACATCATCCAAATCTATAGCAAACATGGCTCATCCACAGAAAGAGACACCAGTGTCCAAAACAAAACAGCAAGTTATAACAAAAGAGAAAGTCACTGCAGATATCCCAGCCCCTGTAACAAACATAGAGTCCAGTAGAATCTGCGCAGACAATACGCCTGTACCAGCTTCTCAGAAACCCCCGTCTCCCCAAAAATCACCTAAAATTACAATTAAAAAACCTGCTGCAGTCAGACGTCCTGTCCACTTACCCCCGGAAGCGACTCCCTATACTATAGTCCTTACGGGAGTACCCGAGCTGATAGATGACACACCAGAAACCGCTTGGTCTATTAAAAATAAAACCATGCAGTGGCTGAGCATCAATAGACCCCTTGAATCCCATCTCTCAGGTGGGATTACTACTGCCCGTAGGGTAGCCTGGATAGGCAAAACGAAAAAATCGATACGAGGCGATTGTATCATCGTAACATGCAGAGACCCCTCAACCGTAGATCACATCTGCGCCTGGCCAGAATTAGACAAAAAAGGGGGGATTGACGCCCGACACCTTTCTTTTTTCTACCCTCCCGTGAACCAATATCGTAATCCGCCTCAATGGGCATGGCATCACCATCTCAAAGACTCACGCAATCAGGAGCCATGGTACCAACCACCACGCAATCAGATGGATTACTCACACGAATATACAGCTAGGAGTGGGCCAAGAGAAGGGTATTCAGAATGGGCTATGCCTTACCGGCAGGACAGGGCCTATCAAGCATACGCAGGTTGGCAGGGTTTCCCAACCCAAAATCGTTTTGACTGCCTCGAAATGGTCGACTGACCATTCTTGGATAAATTCACCCACCACAAACCCGATCACATTAACTATTGTGAACCTGATAACAAGTGCTCAGCATATTCAGAGTCGTCCCATGTCACCGAAACACCAGTAGTATACCTAAATAATCTCTCGACTAGCATTTTTCCACCAACAGTTGGTTCCAACTTGGAACAAAACTCCCAGCTAGACGAAATTAGCGCAGACAATATTAACAACGGGAAAGAACCTGCTAATATGACAGAAACCCAGTCCTTGAGTGTAGATATCGCCT
This sequence comes from Lissotriton helveticus, assembly GCF_964261635.1. Taxonomy (NCBI): domain Eukaryota; kingdom Metazoa; phylum Chordata; class Amphibia; order Caudata; family Salamandridae; genus Lissotriton; species Lissotriton helveticus. Next base: position 536,380,767 of record NC_136071.1, on the reverse strand, counting down.
ATTGGAACGTAGAAGGCCTTACCACAAAAATAACATGCCCTCTATGGCTGAGTGTAGCAAAGAGTAAACAAATCTTGTGTCTGCAAGAGACCTGGCGCACAACCCCTGTCCACCTAGAGGGATACAAAACCTTCTTTACCGCAGCAACACCCAGCCCAATGGGAAGACCAAAAGGTGGTCTTATGATTTATCTCTCCAACACCGTTCCATTGTTCGCTAAACTACTAAAGGATTCATGCTTCTATCAAATTATTCAAATCACGCAGGAGACTTCAAAGAATAGAAATGTATTCATACTCATAAACTATTACAATAACAGTGGTACCTTGGATCGCTGCGCGCATTTGGATGAGATGATGGCATATGCATCCTCACTTCAAACAATAACCCAAAATGCTTCTCTAAAATATATTTGGGGAGGTGACTTTAACCAGTCATTATGTTCAAAACATATAAATGGGGTCTGTGGACTATATAACGAACTAGGAAACCCAGTTCCCCATTTTGCACACACCTCGGCTGGTAACAAGATGAATGAAATCCTTTTCACCCTGGATCTAGACTTCGTCAACGAGCTAGTCGATCCCGTGCAGGAATTTCTACCTACCTTTCACGGGAGAGGCTGCATGTCAACCATTGACTACATTCTATTATCAAACACCTGCAAAGGACAACTAAAAAATTACAAGGTAGGGTCTAGTCCAATTAGCGACCATTTCTCTCTGAGTGTGGAACTCCTAATGGACCAACCAAGTCAACCATCCACCAAAGCTAGTTCCCTCGATCAATCCTCGCTGGCCCTAAAGAAGAAAAATGGGTACGCAATTAAATGGTCAAAAATAGACCCTGAAGAGACAACGCAAAGGGTGCTTGAAAAAACAAACCGATGGCAAATGGACTGCCTATCGGCAGAGTCATCCCCCGAAACAATAATCACTTCATTTAATAACATTCAAAGAGCAATAAGGGAAGAACTTTTTAAAAACACCGCAAATAAACCAAGACTTCCCATGACGAGATGGTTCGATACTGATTGTCGAAAAGCCCTTACAAGTCTTAAAGAAGCTCTCCGACAAAAGCCAAGAGATGTTGAAATAATTTCACAACGGAGGAAAGTATACAACAATGCCCGGAAAAATCGCAAGCAGCAAATCAAAAAAGACCTATGGCTCCAGCTACATGACAGCGCATTAAGGAAAGACAGTACTGCATTCTGGCAGACCATACGTTCACCTTTCCTAAACAATACCGCCGACTCACATCACCTGGATGTGGCAATAACCGAGAACGAATGGATCCTGCATTTTACAAAAATCTTTAGCTCTCCAATTGACCTCCCCCAAACACAGGACCAGGGTCAACTAAAGGATAATATATATCCTATTGACCTGCGTTTCACCTTAAATGAGGTCAGGAAGGCAATTAAAACTTCAAAACCTGGGAAGGCCCCCGGCCCAGATGGGGTACCAATGGACCTGTTCTTGCACAATATTGATTATTGGTCACTAATAATCTTCCGGGTAATGGCTGCAGTCACTGAAACTGGACTCTTTCCATCATGGTCAACATCTACGCTCTTGCCAATATTCAAGAAAGGGGATCGAAATGACCCCGCGTGCTACCGACCGATCTCCCTTCTGGACTCCACGGGCAAGATTGCAGGTCGAATACTCCTGGATCGACTGCAATCTTGGGCCCGTGAGAACAATACCATCACAGACCTGCAATATGGTTTCCAGAAGGGGCTCGGAACAGTGGAACAGGCCCTAAACCTGATACTCCTTGCTGGAAAGTATACACGCGCGAAAGAAGGAAGTATCTACATGGTATATGTAGACTTGAGTGCGGCATTCGACTGCGTACAGCATGCGAAGCTGTGGCAGATTATGACAAACCTCGGAGTGGACCCACCCCTATTAGCCTTTCTGAGGGAGCTTTATACCAATGCGGAAGGTCGAGTTCGCTATGGAACTGGCGGCGAACTATCTCGTCCCTTTAAAATATCACGGGGAGTAAGGCAAGGCTGTGTACTGGCTCCCTTCCTGTTTAATCTATATACCAACGGCCTTGTACAGGCTATGCTGGAAGGGAGCCAGGATCTTCCACAGATAGCGCAGCGCAGCGCCCGATACCCATCCTTTTGTATGCCGATGACTCGGTTATTCTGGCTCGGACTCCTAACCAACTTCAGCGGCAGTTGAATAAATACGTGTCATTCATGGACTCCCTGGGTCTAAAAGTAAACATTAAAAAAACCTTTATAATGTCTATAGGACCAAAACGTGGTGCCCCAAAGTCCATCTACATAAGCAACACCAGACTGGAAAGAACATCGGTCTACCCATATCTGGGCATACTAATGGAAGACACAATGACCTGGAACAAGGCAATCGAAGCCAGAAACCTCAACTTCCGCAGAGCAGTATCATCACTAAGCGCTTTCTCTAGGAAGCTAGGCAAACCAGCCCCAGCGGAACTGCTAACCATATACTACGCGAAATGCCACAGCGTGGCGACATATGGAGCAGGTATCTGGGGCCACGGTCCTGTTGATCAACTCCAGACCACGGAGAACGCGTTTTTCAAATACATCCTAGCTCTCCCTCAAAGCTCCCCGATTTTGGCCACACATCGGGAGCTGGGTGTGGAATATATGACCGACACCATAAGATGCCAGCCTCTCCTACTCTGGCATCGCATATGGTGTAACCCCGAAAGTTACATAACACGCTCCCTCATTACCGAATGTCTTGGCTTAGCGCACTGGAGGAAAATACCGTGGCTTAACTATATCTATAATTTCTTCCAAGACCTAGATCGCGAGCAATACTTCCTAGAACCTCCTTCAATTGAAGACATTTCAAAGAAACAGCTGAAGGAACTATGCATGGGCCACCTAAGAGAGATTCGCAATCAAGTCGAGATAGTAAAAACGCAAAATGAAAAAATTTGCACATTACAAACTCAGAAATTTATTCAGCCCTATCTGACGTTTTTTCTCTCAAACTATGAAAAGTTCTTATTGACGAGACTACGGTTTGATCTTTTCTTCCGTATAGTCTCATTTCCTGAAATGAAGAACTGGTCCAGAAACCTGATGCGATGTCCTTGCGATGGAGCTTCTAAACAATCAACGATACATGTCATCCTGTTCTGCAAGTATTACAGCTCAGCAAGGAAAAAATGGATTTTGCCCCTCCTCCGTTCAAGTGGTCTCAGACAATCGTATCCAGCACTAGCTCGCCTCCAATTGCCGAAATCCCCGTATGAAGCAAAGTTGATAGCGATCTTTTTAAAAATTGTAATATCAATGCGTCGTAAAATCGCTTTTTAACATTTTGTGATAAGATGCTATTGATTATGTAATTTCACTGTGTTTTTTAAAAACTGTACTTTTTATGATTATACAAAATTTTATAATCGAATAAAAGTTTTTGAAAATGAAAAATGAAAAATGAAAGAGATAAAGATAAAGAAATGGAGAAGAATAGAATTACGGGTGGAATTTTGTATATGGAGGGGAACCTAGGTATATCCTCTAAGTCCTTGCCAATCTCTACACTAGAGGGATGTTTATGTACACCTGAGTATGGTGAAAAAATGTTTTCTCTCAATAAAGAGTCAGAACTATCTAACACTAGTGACATTTCTGAACTTGATAGCTCTGGGACTGACTTTGACAGATCTCTCTCTAATCCCAGCACACAAAAAAGACTCCCTTCTCTAACCAAACGAAGGAAAAAACCTAAAAGTGGCAGAGCAATGCACGAGTCTGGACAATCAGGCTCCGTTCATAGCCAGCTTAAATAGGACTAATCAACTACTCAGCTGATGGGCGAGGATGGTTGACTTGTTAATTATGACAGCGGTACCCGGATTATAAAACCAACTGATAAGTTTGAAAATGCAAGCAAACCCCCCCTCAATGTCTTTGATACATGCTACCCTGAAACAAATACAAGGCGAAGCAAGCTTAGCACACAAACATGCTCATCTCGCAACAAAGAAGCTTCAGGGAGCAATACGGAAAGTAAATAAATCTTGTACCAAGATTTCAGAGAGAACAGCTGCTTTGGAAGAGCAAGTGGTAGCATTAGAAACTAGCGCAGAGAGTTAAACTCGGCAAATTTCCTCAAAAGAATCACAAATAACTGACGTTATGTGGAAACTTGAAGATTTCGAAAATCGTCAGCGCCGCAACAATCTCAGACTTCTTGGTATCCCTGAAAAAGCTGAGGGGGACGACATCAGAAGCTTTTTCTTGCGTTTCTTGAAAGGGGGCTTTCCTGAGCTTGGGCATTGGGAGTGGGAGAAGGAAATCCAACGGGTCCATCGCTTCCCTCTCATGCTTAAAAAGAAACATGATTCTAATAACTCTAGTGATAAACCTAGAGCCATATTAATCTTTTTGGGCGATTTTCTACTGCGCTAGGCAGTGTTTGACAAAGCGAGACCCGAGTCATGACGATCGGCTGGGGGTCTCTCCTTTTTTGTAAGACTGGACTTCTGCCACATTACGGTAGAGAGAAGGTGGAGACTTCGCCAACTAATCTCTTCTTTTCAAAACATAGGAGCAGAGGCTTTCTTACTCAGTCCAGCAAGACTCAAAACTATGTATAAGGGTACCACTAGAATATTTACATCAGAAATCCAAGGCCAAAAATACGTGCATGACATGTCGGAGACTAGGGTCTCTAAGGGGCCTGAAGGGTGCTCTGAGGAACAATTAAGGAACATCAATGGATAACTATGAGCCTCTCGACTAGATAGAAGTCTCTTCTCTCCTCTCCTTCTTGCTTCTCGGGTTGGGCTTCTTTGTGGGAAAGGAAAAGGCTTCACTAAACTAAATGCTCAAGTTGTTTAGTACTATTGTGGGGGATCTTTGGAGGGGTTTTCTCTTTTTCTATTATTGTGGGTTTTTTTCATGGTGGGGCTTACTGGACGGGCGATAGGGGAAGCAACTTCATGCAGGAGGCATCAAGAGGGTCCTTGTACCTGTCTTGACTTGAGTTAGAAGGGAAGGGGTTCAAGGGGGTGGGCATGGCGACTTTGTTTGTGGTATTGAAGCTGTCAGATTTAGTCATTTTTTTAATAGCTGTGGTGGCCGTAATGATAAGTAGGAAGAAGTGCAGAATGGACGTCATATATCAAAAATGGTGTTAAATAAATTAAGGATTGCCTCAATTAATTTCTGTGGTATGAATAACCCTCTGAAAAAACTTAGGATTAATGTAGAAGTGCAATATCTGAAAGCAGATATCATTTGTCTCCAAGAGACTCACATCGAGGCCAGCAGACTCAAGGTCAATGAATTAGAAGGGTATCATTTAATTTCTTCTACTACGCAAGGGACCAGCACCAGAGGGGTAGCAGTCATGGCAAAAAATAACTCAGGTTTAAGGTTTTCTCGTTCTAAGTCCGATCATTATGGCAGGTGGGTTATTACCCAATGTCTCACCGAGGGTTATACTTTTACTTTATGCTCTCTATATGGTTCGATACTCGATGACCCAACTTTATTTGATTGGTTAAATATTGAATTAGTGGATTGACCCCTTCCTGTTATCATCTGTGGGGATGCCAATATAAATTTATGTGGCCAAACTGGGGTAATTGGTAGAGGCTTTTATGCTGGATGAAAAACCAAACTTTTTAAAGCACTTTCTAATTTATGCAAGACCCACAACCTCTCAGATATATGGCCGAAGCTCAATACTCAAGAGGTGGGATACATCTTTTTTTCTGCCCCACATAAGACTCATGCAAGGCTTGATTATTTTTTTGTATCTCAAGAAATATTGACCAAATCTAGTATACAGAAATATCCACAGGTGATGTCTGATCACAACCCACTAGTGTTAGAGATTTTTTTTACAGACAAGAAAACCTCCTATTTCTTGCTGGACATTTAATAGAGCATTATTATATGAGGATGAGTTTGCGCAACATATGAGGGTGTGGATTCCTCAAATTGCAGAAGAAAATAGAGAAAAAGCGCAGGTTGAGATTATCTGGGACACACTCAATGCCAGGATTAGAGGGGAAACAACTGGATATGGGTGGACTCCACAATCAAAAGAGAAAAATCTTTTAGGGGAGCAATATCAGAAGTAGAGTATAGCTGAAACGCAATTGATTCAAGCCATCACTAGTAATCAAGAAATAGAACAGGCATATAATAGGGTTGCTGCATGCCAAATCCTTCATCACAGACAAATCTGCAATTGTAGCAGCAGGGAAATACGCTGCTTGGCGCTCAAGTTTGTATGAGTGTGGGGAAAAGGTGGGGCATGTGTTGGCGATGCAGGCGAAACAACGCACAACCCAGGGAAACATCTCAGTAATAGAAAATCTGGGGATAGGGCCTGCCACTGAGCCTAGCGAAATTTGTGCTGCCTTTCATGGTTATTACCAGAAGCTTTACCGTGAGGATATTAGTAATGATGAGGAAGTAATGTTACATTTTTTGGTTGGCACTGCAGCGGAGAAACTGTCCCCAGAAGAGCGAATAGCTTTAGAATCTTCTATAAAAAAAAAGAGGAAATCCATGATGCTATCTGTTCACTGGGTAATGGCAAGGCAGCTGGACCAGATGCTATACCTGGAGAGCTTTATAAAATGTTTGTCCCATCCTTATTAGAAATAATGAAGCATGTGTTTTTGAATGCCCAGAAAGGCCGGGGGTCCCGAATTCGTGGAAAACTGCCAATATAGTTGTCTTCCCCAAAAAAGGAAAACCACCTAATGAAATGTGGTAATATCGGCCTATTACCCTAATAAATAGTGACATCAAAATATATGCCAAGATATCTGCAGTTTGCCTTGCAGCCCTTATTAAGAGATTAGTTTCACCATCACAACACAGGTTTGTACCTGGACGTAGTACAATAGATCACACCCAGCGGGTTATCACTCTTTTCGACGCTGCAGGCATTACAGGTGACCCTATCAGACTTATCCTGCTCGATGCGGAAAAGGCGTTCGATAGGGTCTCCTGGTCTTTTTTATGGGCAACTTTAAAGAATAGATGAATTCATGGCTATGAAATCAATGTATAGTAACCCGATGGCCAGTATCTCTATCGTGGGGGAGATGTCGGATCCAATTGTTATTAGCAGAGGATCCCGGAAGGGGTGTCCCTGCTCACCTTGTTTGTGCTTTACATAGACCCGCTTGTTAGAAGGATAGAGGCTAATAATTTGATTGTTGGGGTGCAGAATAATTTGGGGAATACAAAAATATTGGCTTATACTGATGATCTTGCCATAATCACTTAAAATCCTGTGACTACCTTAAGGGAGATCGAGAAAGATGCGAATCTCTTTGGGAAACTCTCTGGCTATCGATTGAACCAGAATAAAACCCAGATTCTGACCGGTAATGGTCTTAAGATAAATGATATACGTGTGGTTCAGAAAGCGGTTTATCTGGGGGTAGAAATTATGGTGGATGTCTCAAAAAATCATGGATAATAACCTAGAACCCTTAATTGCTAAATTTAAAACTCAATTTGCTCGTCTAGAGAATTTAAAGCTTACGATGGTGGGAAAATGCAATATTATCAAAATGATTTTCTTGCCAAAGATCTTATACTTTTTGAGGGCCATACCTATGTCTATTAGTAATGCTTGGTTTACTGCTATGAATCAACTTTTCTCTAAATTTATTTTGGCAAACTGCCGCCCCCATAGAGCTTTAGACTATTAACTTTGCCTAGGGATAGAGGAGGGTGGGCCGTACCAATTTTCAATTATATCACTGGGCAGCGTTGTTAAAGAATATGGAGATATTGCTCAATGAGAAAGAGGATTTAATGAGGGGTCATTCTTTGGTCTCTATCTTTGAATTGATTTTGGGAACTGAAGCTAAGGGGTGCCTTCTGTGACATATTGACTTCAATTATCACAAACGGGTGAAGTTTAAAACTCTAATTTATGCTTTTAAGGTTTGGGGTTGGATCCGCAAGAAGCTCGGGCTTGGACACTTTAATGCCTATACCCCTCTATACAGGAATCATTTTTTTCCTCATATTTTTAATAATGGGTATATGACGCAATGGCACGATAAAGACATACGAATAGTTGGAGATCTTACAATCTGGAAGGATCTGTTATTGTTTGATGCCATAAGGGATAAGTTTGAGCTAGATAATTGACAATTCTTTAAATACCTCCAAATAAGAGATTTTTTTAATAGGAAACTTGGGGGAACCTCTGGCTTTTCCAGGGTACCGGTAATGAGGAACTATTTAAAGACTCACAAACTTTGGGGGAGTTGTATAAAATGCTGATTGATCTAACATCTGACTACTTGACTAAACACATAGACCGGTGGCAAAATTTGTTAGAAATCGATCCTGGGGATATATTGAAGATTCACTACATATGGCTCAAACTTCTTTTATGGTAACTAATTTACAAATTCAATGTTTTAAAACGTGGTTTAATCTGATATAACACCTGCCAAGATCGCCAAATGGGGTAGAGTAGCAAGCTCCATTTGCCAGCGCTGCCAGTATCCAGCAGCAGAGATTGTCCATATGTTCGCAACATGCCCTGCACTGGACACCCTGAAACGCATTGTTGGAGGCTTTTTAGCAAGCATGCTAGGCATGGAAATTGATCTTAGTCCTCAACCGATTGTACTAGGGATAGGAGGCTCTCTTTCTTTGAACCTTAATCACTCCTTCTTATTCATTGCCTCAACAGTCTTTAGGTTATGTTTAGCCCCCCACTAGCTTGATCCTACTCCCCCAACAGGCCAACAGTGGTTAGAAAAGTTTTTATCTATATATAGATTTGAAAAAGCTGTTTACGCCAGAAAAGGCAGTAAATTGAAAGCTATGATTTACAGCAAATCTTTTGCTTGTACATTATACTGCTCTTTATTTCTTATTTTTCCTTTACAAGCTGTTTTAAATATTTGACATCTAGGCTATATGTATTTAGTCATGTATGGGTGGGGAGTCGCAAGGGTGGGGGGCGCGTTTGGGATGAGATGCGGAACTCTTTTTCTGTTTAATTGGATTTGATTATAAATGTGATAATATCAATAAAGAATAAAAGAACACAAGAACACCCCTGCAGCCTATGGAGTCCATTCTCCTGGGGTTGTCAGTGCATCAGCCATTTACGACATATAAAGTGCCATTATGCGACCTCGTCATGACTAACTCTAAAACGGCTGAAACAAACCTTATTGCGTTTGGTGTCAAACATTATGGAATCATAGCCACACACCAGTAATCGGTCTGGGAGGTATGATTCCTCCCCTCAGAAGCGAGCTTTGTTGGGTCCCTGGTGTTCCCGGTACCTGCCTTCATGTCCCGGGCAGCACAAAATGGTTGCTGCTGATCAGAGGCACATTTCTACCCGCCTGCTGCTGAGCCACTCTCGAGCAGGGGAAGGCAGAACATTAGGCATCCTGTAACAGGGAGGTGTAACCACCTCCCAGACAGGATTTTATGTATTAGGGCTGGGTGGGTGCTCTTGCAAGTGACTGCATATTGGGAACATTTGGTACCCCTGAACATAGTTCATTTCAAACCAGTCCTGGGAGCCGTTGGCGCCTGCTCTGGTACGAAACTGGACAAAGTGTATTGGAGTAACCTCCCTACTGTCCAGACCCTGCCCTGGAGGGTCCCATGAATCTGGCCAACCCTCTCCCGTGGGAACAAAAGGGCTTATCTGGCTGTAACACCCTAGATTCGACATGGATAAGGTTCTGATCCAGAAACCACGGAACTTTGACCGTCTGGACACACTGGACTTCGCTGGACTTTATTTGGGCCCCACTTTGTCCCCCACTGAGTCTGCTGCATTGTCTGTGCCCGTGCACCATACAGGATCTGTGTAGGATCTGTGGAGCATCAAGGACAACTAAAGACATCTCCCTTGGAGTAAAAGGGTCACTCCCCTGCATTCACAGGCACTGCAACACTGCTGCCTGGTCTGCTGACCCTGAGCTCCTATGTACCCTGAAGGCTTCCGCAGCACAAGAGGTGAGTTTCTTTGTCCATTGAGGTCTGTGCTGCCCTCTCTCAAAGTTTGAGGTCAGAATCCCTTGTGGGGCTGCAATACCCAAACCCCTGTCCACTGCGTAATTTGCAAGTGCATATGCTTGTTGGCATTTCCCGAACAAGTGCACTGGGCTCCAAGTAGCCCCAACCTCTGACATCGTTTCCTACAAAGAACTCCAGCCTCCTTGCACTGAGTGCACCGTGGGATGCTGCTTTGTGAAATTGCTTGAGGTCCTCTTTTGACTTCTGTGCCTCCGGCCAGAGGTTCCATTTGAGGGTCAACTTTGCTTTCCTTTGGCTCCCCTGGTTGCTGTATGCCTTCCCTGACTCCCCTTGCTGTGGTGAGTCTCCTAGACCTTGCTGGTCCAAACCATAAACATCTTTGATCGTATGCATTGGTTGCCATTGCCAAGGCTTGTTGGTGCTTCCCCTGGACACCGACCCCTCAGCACTCAACATCCTCCATGGGACAGCTCTTATCCAGCAACTGGTCATCCTCAACATCTCCTTGTCCCCATAGCTACAGAGTGAAGGACTATTGCAATGCACCTGAAGCACCCAACATCGGTGGGCATTCGACTACCAAGCCCCTGGTCACTCTGACAAGAATCCACCTTTGGATTCCAATGGACACTTTTCTTCCTTCTAGCAGCGGCTCTTCTTCAAAGTCCCCCATTGAGTTCGACTGCGGTTTCCGAAGCCACTTCAGACCTATGCACCAGGCTTCCCTGGGATAGGTAACTTGGGTACCTCAATATCCACGGGTGGGGTGGCTCTCCAACCTTCTTTCTTTACCGAGTTTCTTCGATGTCCAGTGGGAAGAGTCCTTAAACTCCAAACATTCAACCGCGACTTTCCCATAGAATTGTATGAACCACGCAGTAGAGTTCCCTCACTGCACCTGTCCTCCATGGGGTCCCTACTTACTCACCTTGGGTAGTTCCTTGGGGTCCCAGCGATTCTACGTCCTCTTGACACTCTCTTGACTTGAGTCGTGGTTTTTATAAAACTATTGTAGTATATAGTTTGGTCCCCCTCCCCCCGGGGCCCACTGTGTATTTGTGCCATTTACTTTCATATTGTGTGCTTTGTGAGTATCTCAGTGTAGGATATACTGTGCCGTACTATATAGTGTCATATTAATAAATACATATTTTTATAACTACTGTGTGGTTCTCCTTTCATTTAACCAATACTATAAGGTTGCATTCTGGTAAAACAAGCTGCTTAACATTCCTTCAAGACTAAGCCTCTACGTTGCTCTCCACAGCTACCACTCGGATAGCTTTCTAAGGTTATATTTGACCTCTTAAATCACCATAAGGTTTGTTTGGACTGGTGCAAGGTGCCCACTTTAATTAGTGGACAGCATATACTAGACCTACTTCTCACATTAGTGTGCAGCAGTTGGGGTTGAAGCCTGCATTGTTTTAGTAGATAAATCTTTGTATTGATTACGTGAAAAACCACTAGTACTAGGTACATATAATATTAATTTTGAATAAGAAAGTTCTACTGAACTTGAGGTTGGGTAAGTCAAGGGTTAAGCACACCCTCTCTCCTACCTCAGAGTGTTTAGTTCCTACTAGGTTAGGTAGGTGCAACACCACACCACACTTAGTGTCTCTGCAAAAGGAGATATCAGTGTTTCTCTGCCTTCTGAACACAGTGAGCTTTCGTTTGAAGAACTGAAAGCCCTGTGTGCCTCAAGAAAGTTGAAGACAGGGAAAAGTGCCAAAACTCAACATCTGATAGAGATGTTACTTCTGAATGACTTAAGGAAAGCCCCTGCGTCTGATGTACAGGAGAGAGTTGGTGGCACAGGGAATGAGGAAAGGTCAGGAGGTGACACCTTTTATGAGCTGGAATCTAACCCTGATTTCGGAGAACCTGATGGTTCTCACCTGAATAACTCATATCTTCGAGAGGAGGATGGAGGAGGCCATGGATGCCGTCTTTTTACTCCTTCTGGAAGAGTGTAGAGTTTACCAAGGATATCTAGATCTCCCTCTGCAGAGTCTAATCACTCAGGATAGTCTATAGGGACCTCTGTATCTAGCAAGAAGGACAAGTTGTGTTACAGGGAATAACAACTTCTTGAACTTGAGAAAGTTAGGCTTAGGCTCAGGTAAGAGCAGGTGGCCCTTGATAAGGAATCCCTAGAAGTCCAGAGAGCTAGAAGAAAGATGGGACTAGAGGGATTGGTGTCACTACAACGCATGCTTTTACATCGCATGCCTTTACAACGCGGTTTTTACATCGCATACCATTACAACGCATAATGCTTTTAGGCGCTGGATAGTGAATTATTTAATTTACTATTCCAACTCCAGTCCCCGTGGATAGCAGGGAAGGTGTTGGATAGTATATTAAATACATTCCCTATCCTAGAGCGCCCCCCAGCGCATTGCGTTGTAATGGTTTGCGTTGTAATGGTTGCGATGTAATGGTAGTGCGTTGTAAAAAATTCGTTGTAAGTGATGTTCCCCGACTAGAGTCCCATGGTGGAACATTCTTCTGATAATAGGAACATGAGCAAGGTTGTCCCTCCCTACCATGTTGGGGATGACATCCACATATGGATAACTGTTTAGAGAGGGCCTGTAACATTTAGAGAGTCCCTCAAGAGCAGTGGGCAGCTATCTTGTAGCTCTCCTTTGCTGACAAAGGTAGAGATAAGCTCCTCACTGTTAGAGAAGGGGATGCTGACAATTACTCAATCTAGAAGAGTGCTCTCATTGCTGGGTTTGGCTTAACCACTGAACAGAACAGGATCAAGTTTAGAGACAGCCAGAAAGCACAGAATAAGGATTGAGTAGACTTTGTGGATAGTGCCAATAAAGCTCTGGTAGGCTGGTTGCTTGGGAGAAAAGTGAATGATTTTAAGGGATTGTACAGTTTGTTTATGAGGGAGCAGAACCTTAATAATTGCCAAAATCAATTATTGCATCAATACCCTGTTGACTCTGATCTGACTTCTCCCCAAGAATTGGGAAAAAGGCAGACAAGTGGGTCAGAACCAGGGTGAAGCAGAAACACCAGAACAATGGTGGTGACCAAAAGAAAAAGGATTTTAAAACTCCAGATAAGGGGACAAGGGTAAAGATGCAAAATCTTTATCAGGGCCCCAAAAACCTGCCTTTGTCACAATCCAACAAAGGAAAAGGCAAGAAAAAACCTTGGTGTTAATTATGTAAATAAAAGACCCATTGGACAAAAGATACCAATTGTTCAAAGGCCAAGGAGTCTACTCCATCCGCCACTGCCTCTAAGGCAACTGCTCCCCCTAGTACAGTTACAGGTGGTGGTACAGAAAACAAGGGATTAGTAGGGTTGACCTTGGGTTCTGAGGTGGGTTCTGGCCTAGGCTGTGATGGAGTCATAGATATTTCTACCTTACTTGTTAGTCCCAGTAACCTGGGCAAGTACAGGCAACAGCCTCTAATACATGGAGTATGGACATGGCGGATTCCACAGAGCTGCGGCGAGGCAGTGTACTGGTAAGGAGGTAACCTTGATATTTGTGTGACTATAGGTACCCCTTCCCTCCCGTTTCGAGACACTGCTCATTAAAGCATAGTATCTCCATCTCATTCCCCACTTTTAACAATACCAGCTCAAAGAAACATTGAAATTTATTTTTTCCACTGAGCCAGGTAATTTAAAATGTTTCACCATTCACCATTCTCTCATTTCTGACCCTTCCACGCACACTCCTATATCACACATAGTTTTGTTTTTATAACCAGTGCTCCCACGTAGTCGTAGGTTGTAGCACGCCCTGTCCCGCAGCGGGCGGGAAGAGCCTGATGATGAAGTATGCCACCAAGGGTTCTTTTGGTTGGTGAGGGGTATTTAAACAAGGTTGTGTGCTTTCCAATTTTGCAGGAGACACACGTAGTTTGGAGGAACACTTCTATACTTTCCCATAAGGGTGGATCCCTTTGCTTTTTGACAATATAACTTGAGGAGAACATATCCACGTCTTCTGCTCTTTTGAGCATTACCTCTTCACTCCCTTCTTGTGTTACTTTGAGATAACACTGCACAGGTCCTGGATCCTGAAAAATTGGACCAGATGCCTTCCAAGAAAAGGAGCAGGAGGGGTAAGGCTGTGTCTTCCCCCAGACTTGGAGTGAGGACCAGTCTCCTGAGGGAGATGACCCCCAGGCCCTGTGAAGAAACTGTCTCAGAGGAACTTGATTGAACCTGATCAGGTTGGGTTCTTGGAGACAAGGGGTCCTTCCAGTGCAGATGTGATACTGGAGCAGCAAACCTGCCCTTCTCTTGAACCCTTCTGACAGTACGCTGCTGTTGAGACTGATGGGAGTATTAGTGGATCCCACAGGATCTATTGGGAGGACGGACTCCTATACTCCGAGGGTAGAGACCCCAAGCCTGGTACCACCAGGAGGCTGGTCAAACCTCCGAAGTTTAGGGGCTTCCTACTCACCTTGGCAGGACATCTAGGCCAAAGTAAGAACTGGAACAGACTTGCCCCTCAATTTCACTGGCCTCACATGTCTGAAGACACAAAGGAGTTTGTCACTCCTGTATGATTTACCTAGCCAGTGGTAAAGCAGGTGGTAGTGATCCAGCGGCCTATAGGAAATATGCCATAAACAACGCTACCTAACTCTATAACCTATTACATTAAACACTAGTCTAACTCATGGACCCATTAATCAAATATGACATATTTTGACCTACTGAATCAGGTGGCCAAATTAAACTTATATACAACTTATTTACAATTTATATACAACCGCGGTAAAGATAACATCATTTGAACAAATCCTAACTATTTAAATGACCACCATGGCGATGGCATCTAGCTAATAGTAACCCACACTCCTGAATAACCAAGACCAGCTTGTTTCCAAAAGTAAGATTTTATTAACTAATTTTAGTTTGTTGTGAATATAATTTTATAAATGTAATTTTATTAGAATCATAGTAAGCATATTTGAAAACATTATAGAAAATTACAGTTTTAAGCAAAAAATTAAAAGTTTAGCATTTCTAAAATCCTAAGTCCCTAGCTAAGTTGGAATAAATGGAAATAAAGTAAAGTCTTTATGAGTTCTTACGTGCTCCAAGCAAAGTCCGTCAGCACGACACCCTCATCAGAAAGATGAAAAGCAGCAGCCAGCCCTAACCATAAGGCACGGTTTTTTATACCCTTCTACGCTAGCTAATCTAAGTAAAGGAAAATTTTCTGCAAAAGTCGATGTCCCATTGGTCCAAAAGTGACAAGTGACATGTCACCCCATATTTCAAAACTTCCATTCTGTCATATTCTTTGAGACCATTGTCTTTATTGTACGTGTTCCAAAGTTTCCTCAGTTTGCAGCAAATTTGAACAAGAGTTCTCACTGGTTTCATTTCACTTCCTCGGATGCCAAGTTATCAAAAGTTCTTTCTGCCGGTTTCTGACCTTGGCCACGTCCGACAAAAATAATGACAGCGCTTCTTCATTGTCAAGTGAATGTAACTTTCATGGAAAACTTTAGGATGGACATCATGCTTCAGGCAGAAATTGAATTCATCTTTTAGCAAACTCAAGCAAATTAGGCCCAAAGCAGGCAACTTATTTTTCTAGTATAAAACAAACACAAGGAAAATATTAATGAAAGAAATATTATTTTATTCTGTTTCCACCCTTTGTTTACTAATTGATTAACCCACCCTATTAGTCTAGTGTTACCTAGCAAGAAGCAAACAAATATAGCAGCATTTTATATTTACCAGTCTTCAAAAATCCATGAAATCTTATATGCACCTAAAATAGTAGAAATAACATCACATAGACAAGGAAAGCAAAACAAGCGCATACCACTTTTAAATCTGCTGCCGTTAATAATGACAAAAATGAAAACGACAAAATTAATTTATTATTTTTGCACAAACAAAAGATGCAACAATAATGCACGTTTATGAGCACATATGTTAATATCCCCATGTGTAAAGTTTAATCTAAGTTGAGTTAGCATACCACATCACAAATCATTAATATTATTAATTTATATTATGGAAGTGTGACTTCACGAGTTTAAACAAAATTTTGTTTTCTATCTCGCTTCATCAACTCCCTCATCTGGTGATTAACAAATCACCACACCACAACCCAAAATTTTTAAAAAAATTTAAGCTTCTTGGAAAATGATTCAAATTCATTTGAGTTAGTATTTCTAGAAATTTGTTTCTGCAAAATCCTTGCAATTGTCATACTGTGCTCTGTGTAATTCGTGTAACTCAATCTCCCTTTCTTCTTCTTTATTAATTTTATATATTCTTCTCTTTTCTTTCATTTGTTTGTTTCTCTTATGCAACAAACAACCAATTTTCGTCAGAACAAATATGAATATTATCACAATCAAAGGTGCCAAAATCTTGCCAAGAACTGAACTTCCAATATCATGGAACCAATTTTTTATAGATTGAAATCTTTTTGAAAGTTTTTCTGAAAAATCTTCTTCTTCCAATGGAATTATCTCTGAATGCATTTCAGTAATGTTCTTAATATACATCTCAATGTTCTTACTCTCATCAGGAATATATGTGCAACAATGTTGCACATGTAAAATGCCGCAAACTCCTCCCTCTTTTGCAAGGAGTATGTCTAAAGCAAGGCGATCTTGAATCACCATAGATCTGATTGCAATGACCTCAACGTTCACTAATTGGAAACCATCAGCTGTATCTGTTGACAATCTGTCAACAATTGTGGATAATTTTCTGATTCTCCCTGCATTTAGGGTTATACCTACTAAAGGTATTACTGCTTCAAAAATATCTCCCAAAATTTCTGTAAAAGTTTCTCTTTTAGCCCTATTTACATAATCATTAATTTTGAACAATCCTTCTGTATTTCTATCAACATGAAAGATTTTAGGGAAAACAATCCCAACATAACAAGTCCCATACCAATGGTCAGGAAGGTTGTAGTAAGCTTTGTCACCACAAACAAAATAAATTCCAGGAAAAATTGGATCTTTTCCACCTTTGAATCCCCAACCTCCCATAATCTGATAAGTATCTTCACAATTGCTTGCACCCACAAAGTAATTATCAAAAAGTGTATTGTCCCTTCTAATGCAAAGCTTACCACTAATTGGTTTGTCTATGTGAATTGCAGCATTATCAAGTGTTTTACCATTTAACTTCTCATCCTCTTTTTGCCAGAACCTAGACTTAGTCTGCTTGACTATTTCATTTCTCTTGTAAATTGCTCTCCTCTCTTCAACTAGGTTCAAAAATGTCTTTCCTTCAACACTTAATTTGCAGGTTAGATTGTTTTTGTAAGCATACTCATATGTGAGTTCATTAGTAACAAGGAAATATTCCCTCATCTGTTTAGCTTTTTTATGCTTATTCAAAGTAGCCTCAATTTTTAAATTAGCAAAAATGTCATCATAATTCGAATAATAATATTCTAAGCGTCCAGTTTGATAGAACAGACTAGCTAACACACTGCATGTTACACCATAAGTAAGAGGAAGCATATTATATGTCACTCCCTCAGAAACAGAAGCAGGTAATTTAACACAAACATAACAATCCTTAGCATTCATTACTTTGACATATTCGCTCAAAAGTCTTGTAAATGTATTGCTTGAAAAATCACTAATAGATTTGTCCTGATGAATGTCAGGTCGATGATCAATAACTTTGCCTATTACACTATGTTTGTTTTGACTAACTGAAGCTTTACTTGTCATGTTTACTTTGTGAAAATCTTTGTTAATTTCAAAAGGAATAACAACAGCTAAAATTAACCAGAGCAGAATTAAAATGAGCACACACACCAGAGTCATCCTACAGCATCTCTTAAAAATGGAAGTACTCTGTTCCTTGACATAAGGCATCCTTTATTAGCTTTGCCTTAAAAGAAAACAAAAATTATTTTAAAAATGATTTAATTAATTAATTAATTATTTACACCCCCCTTTTTAAAAGAGTTTTTTTTTTTTTTTTAAACCCTAACAGTGTTTCTTCGACCTTATGTCACAAACAATTTTTCTCATCTAAACAAATTTTCTTCGACCTTATGTCATCTAACAAGATTTCTTCGGCCTTTTGCTAAAATTAAAAACCCAAAATCCAAATTAAAATCTCTATACTTCAATCATTATCACTAATCTCTTCAAGTTCTTCTTCTTCTTGGCTACTATCGTAAATATCAATAACAGGTGGAATCACTAAATAAGACCACTCAGGAGATTTATATTTTTGATTTGGCTTTATAATTCTCCTTGTCTTTCTTGTCACTACTTCAAGTTTTCTTCCAATTCCAACTTCCTTT
This sequence comes from Lissotriton helveticus, assembly GCF_964261635.1. Taxonomy (NCBI): domain Eukaryota; kingdom Metazoa; phylum Chordata; class Amphibia; order Caudata; family Salamandridae; genus Lissotriton; species Lissotriton helveticus. The sequence goes on along the minus strand of NC_136071.1, from coordinate 536,362,444 downwards.
TCACAATCCTTTTGACTACTTATTTCTTCCACCTGCTCCTTTGGTTTTTTGATTAATCTGACTCTCAATCTTCCACCTGGCCAAAAATCTGTTTTTCTCAAGAATTTTCTTTTTGGTTCAGAAACATTTACTTCTGACTTCCAGGATCTCTTCTTCGCACTTCTATTTTCACCGTCAACGTCACTTTCTCCAGAATCGTAGTCTGAAACTTCAATGATTGACTCAGGAACTTTTCTATTCGGCAGTTTCACTCTGTCAGGAACTAAGCTTTGTCTTCCATCACTGGTACTCGGTAATTCGTCCTCCTCCTCTTCTTCAATTACCTCCAACTTCCCAGTTTCTGGTCTTCCGTTCCTCACTTCAGAGCTTGATTTCTGCTTTTCGATACTCTCCTGGTCAGAAGTTTCAATTGGTTCAGCTTCTTTGTCTTCAATAATATTTACTCCATTTATCTTCTTAACTGAATCTTCAGTTGTCTTCCCTTTTAATAGATTCTCTTCTTCTCCAGAATCTATTTCAATAATTTCCAAGTCTTTTCTTTTCAACTCTTCATTCACAGGTACATGTTCCAGATGTCGACCTCTCTGTCGATCTTCAGAATCTGGATTTGCTTCACTTTCTACTTCGGAATCAGAATCTTCCGTAGTATCACTCTCATCATCAGAATTTTCAGGAGTAGGCACTGGAATAGTATGACTAGGATGGATCCACCTTTTCAATCCTCTGCACTTTACTGCATTTGTAGTGACCAGAATAATTTGTCTAGGCTTCTGCCACCTAGGAACCAGACAATTGCTTCTACCCATCTTGAAAACAAACAAACAATTACAAGAACATATTTCAAACAATTGTGTAAAGGCATCTCAATGAAATCCATCTGCAACCTGGTAAAAGGACCACCCTCTCGACCAATTACCCCTGTTCCTACAACAGATTTTCTGTTGGGGTTCATTTGTTGGCATGACAAACACCTTTGACAAAAAGACTCTGCAATCGTTCTGAATTTAGTGTTAAACCAAGTCTCTCGGAAAAGTCTGATCATAGCATCTCTTCCAAGGTGAGCTGGACCATGATATAATCTAGCCATGTCAGCAATCAAACAATTTGGCAAAACTATTCTACCATCTTTGTAAGTCCACACTCCATCTTCATCACGTGGTCTACATTCTGCTCTCAACCATAAATCTTTTTCCTCATCATCTGCTTCATTTTGTAAGTCTCTGATTTCCTGCCAAGTCTCTACTGTTGTTGTTAGCGTCAATGAATTTGAATTACATTCTTTACTTTTTTCCCGATTGTATGCACAACAATTTTTCGCACAATATTTAGCTGTTTCATCTGCATAGGCATTACCTTTTGAAATATAATCCACTCCTTTTGTATGTGCTGCACACTTTACTATTGCTATCTCTTTTGGCAGTTGTATACCATCAATTAATCTTTTAATAAAAACTGCATTTTTAATAGGTGACCCTGCTGAAGTTAAATAGCCTCTCTGAGACCAGAGCTGTCCATAATCATGCACAACTCTGTACCCATATTGACTATCAGTAATGATGGTAACTCTTTTATCCTTTGATATTTCACAAGCACGAATTAAAGCAATCAATTCAGCCACTTGTGCTGAACGAATTCCCTCAAGACATGATGCTTCTTCAACATCTGCAACTGTACAAACTGAGTACGCTGCTTTCAAAACACCTCCTTCTGTCCTCAGACAGGAGTCATCCACAAAGTAGACGACATCTGATTCAGGCAAAGGTACATCTTTAATATCCTGCCTTGGTTTGGTGCAAAATTCCATGACATCCAAACACTCATGTTCCACTTCATTTTCATCTACGATTTCTGAATCAGGTAATAAAGTAGATGGATTTAAATTCAAGCATCTTGAAATGGAAACATTGTCTGCTCCTAGAATGATTTTCTCATACTTTGTCAACCTGCTGCTGGTTAAATGTTGAGTTTTACCTTTTGTCAGTAATATTTCAACTGAATGAGGCACAAAAACTTTCACAGGAAATCCCATTATGATTCCTTCACTTTGTTCAAGACTAACACTAGTAGCAGCAACTGCTTTCAAACAACCTGGTAAGGCTTTTGCTACAGGATCAAGAACTGCAGAGAAATATGCAATGGGTTTCTTCAAATTCCCATGTCTCTGAATTAACACAGACAATGCACATCCTTCTCTTTCACTACAATACAGTTCAAAACCTTTCTCATAATTTGGCATGCCTAAGGCAGGAGCTTGACATAAGCTCTTTTTCAAATTCTCAAAACACTCCAACTCAGCTTCATTAAGAATAATTGGATCCTTTACATCAGATTTAGTAAGTCTCTGTAGTGGTTTTGCAATTACTGAAAATCCACTTATCCATTGTCGACAGTAGCCAACCATTCCCAAAAACATCCTAACCTGTCTCTGTGTTCTCGGTGGCTGCATTGCTTGAATCATTTTTATTCTCTCAACTGTCACTTGTCTTTTCCCTTTAGCAATTCTATGACCAAGATATTTCACTTCTTTTTTACAAAACTGCAATTTTGCTGGAGACACTTTATGTCCCTCATCTGCAAGATGGTTCAGAAGTATTATGGTGTCTGTCACACAATTTTCTCTTGTTTTAGCAGCAATCAACAAGTCGTCGATATACTGCACCAACGTTGACCTACCAGGTAAATCTAAATTTTCCAAGGATCTTTTTAACAGCTCATTAAAGATTGAAGGACTCTCTGTATACCCCTGAGGAATTCTACACCATGCGAGGGTCCTATTCTGGAATCTGAAAGCAAAAATTTCCTGACTCTCTGGATGTAAAGGAACAGTAAAGAATGCATTGCAAAGATCAATGACAGTGTACCATTCAGTATCATGTGGAATCTGATACAAAATAACTGCTGGGTTTGGAACTACAGGACAACATGGAACTACAATCTGATAGATTTTTCTCAAATCTTGAACGATTCTGTACGTTCCATTCAATTTCTTAATTCCCATGATCGGTGAATTACAAGGACTACTCTCAATTTCTTTTAAAACACCTTGTTTAATGAATTTTTCAATCACAGGTATAACTCCCTCAATTGTCTCCACTTTCATCTTATATTGAGGAATATTAGGAAATTCTATTCCCTGCTTCAATGTAATTTTGACTGGATCGACATGTTTCATCAGACCCATCTCATTTCCAGTCAAATCCCAAATTTCAGAATTTACTGTATTTTTGAGCTCTTCTGGCAGAATATCTTTTTCAAATGTGGGAAACAATTTTGATTCTTCTGATTCCATCAATATCATTGTCATTCTGTACAAGCCATCTTCTTCTATTGTTTGCAATTCAACCCCATCAGGAGAACAATATATTCTGCAATTCATTTTGCACAATATATCTCTACCCAATAAATTTACTGGGCTACTATTACAAACTACAAACCTGTGTTTGTCTTTAAAATTTCCAATTTCGACCAGTACTGGATCAGTTAAATCAGTTCTGATCTGTTGATTACTTACTCCGACAACTTGGATGGTTTCCCCAGAGAGAGGTAGGTTTTCAATTTCTACTGATCTAACAGTAGAACGGGTAGCACCAGTGTCCACCAGAAAAGTGATGTCTACATCATTAACTTTCCCATTTACAAAAGGACCAGACTGGTCAACCTCAAGAGTGGCTCCAATAACACACTCTTCCCCCTCTCTCGGGCACCGTCAGAAGTAATCATCAGAGTCACTTTCCTGTCCTTCTGTTAACAAAAACTGTTGTGAAGCATTTTGCACAGTTTGCCTTTGGGATTTTATTACCTGTTCATCTCCTTGAAATCCCACACCAGAATTATATTTTTGTATCCCCCCACAATTAGGAAAAGGAGGCTGTGGCAATTGATTCTGCTGGTGATTCACCTGATGCTGCAGCTGTCGCTGAAGATTTAACTCATTTAAACTCTGTTGTAACTGTAGCTGTCGCTGCAGATCAACATCATTCTGCATCTGTGGATTTAACAATGGATTTTTTTAAATTTCTAGGTGGTTTCTTACATTCGTCTCTCCAATGTGCAATCTCACCACAATTAAAACAAGGTGTTTTCTGCTTCATCTCTTCAATCTTGGGATTAAATTTTCTGATTACATTATTACCCTTAAACTTTCCTTGACCAAGATTTGAATTCGTAGTCTGAACAAAATTTGTGTTTTTATTTCCAAGATTAGCAATTTGTTGCTCAGCCACTTTGACTTGAGCCCACATTGCCTTTTCCTTGAGCTTCTTCTGTCTCAGTTCTAATTCATCACTACAGTATTTTGCTTTTCTCAAAATGTCATCAACAGAAAGTGCTTGCCAACCAACAATACTGTTCCTAATCATATCAGCAATTTCTGGTTTCAAACCATAAACAAATCTGTAGACGAAATGACTCATATCTTTTTCGTCTAGTTTTTCATAACCACTGTATTGTTTAAAAATCAACAGTAACCTTTCGTAAAATGAATGAACTGATTCCTTTGGATCTTGATTTGTTCTTTCTATTTTAACCCAATCAACCTCTTTTGGTGGAATTTTTTCTTTTAACCAGTAAATCACTTTTTCATAAAAATCCATTACAATCGAATTAGGAGCACCTGTTTCATTATTCGCTCAGGTTCTACTTTTGGCCAACTTATGGCTATTTTACATTCTGTCCAAACATCCGATGGGACAACAATGTCAAAAAATCCATCCAGATCAATCCACAGAACCTTTGAGACTTTGATTAACCTGTCTACCTGTCTATACCATTCAACAGGTTTTGCTCTCAGCCTTGGAAAATCATTTGTAAACAGTAGTATGTCCTGTCTTGACCAAGGGACATGAACATACCCTCCACCTGCAATTTCTCTCATTGGAAATTGTTTTGACAATTTTTATAATTTCTCATCTTCCTTCTTTCTTGTCCATTTAACTCTCCACTTACTCAATTCTCCCAATTTTTTGATATAAACAATCAAATCTTTTATGTGCATTATTCTTCCCATTGAGTTCAAATTCTCAATGTCATCTTCTGAAAAGTCTAATCTGTAATGTTTTGCAAAATTCTTTTGCCTGCTCAAATCAATTTCAAGTTCTGCTGCCAGTTCATCCAACTGATCATATTTGTTTTTCGTTTTCCACTGAATACTTTTACAAATGAATAGAAGTTCATCATCTCGATAAAATTTTAAACTGTCAGGACCTATTGTACCAATTATTAATTCTTCCAAATTTGCTTTTAATTTTGCAACATCAAGTTTAGGTTTTGTCACTCTGACTTCAGAATACTCAGCATCAGATTCTGCACCCATCGGTGATTTAGGAAATGAATCCTCATTAAAAGTTAAATTAGGCATTCTCCTTTTTGAAGAATTAATTTTAGATAAGTCTGAATAACAATTTTCAGTAACCCTTTGAATTTCTGCATTTAAAGGGATAGTCAAACCTGGCTTATTAATTTCTCTTTGTTCAAAGACAGGCTGAACAGGACCAATCGTTACTGGAACTGTCACAGCTTCCATGCTTTTTGTCATAAATATTCAGAAGAATTCCCAGCTTCCACATTTCTGACTTCTCTCACATAATTTTTTGGAGCTTCCCTTTCTCTTGGAATTAATGAAAAATGTCTACCTTCAATACAGACATCTGCATTTGTTTCAGTTTCAAATTTTCTTGGAGTTTCAAAAGATTCAGAATTATTTGGATAAATCTTAGAAGAATCAATAACTGGAGGTGCACTTGGTGTGATTCCTGTAGAAACCATCGGAGTAGACCATGATCTAGGAGGTCTTAAAGGCTCAATCCTTTTATTAGAAGTGTAAATTTCTTCTAAAACTGTATCTTCAGTTTCACTCTCTACAGGAGCATTATTTTTCTTTTCAGTTCTTTTTTCACCAGGAGAACCTAAAACCATTTCTCTAATTAAATAGAGTCCCTCACTCATACTTCCCTGTCTCCACATTCGCATCCTGTCTTCATGTGTCTCCCTTCTATAACTTGGAGTTTTAGGAGGTCTTTTAATTCCACTTGCTTCTCTTTGTAATTGAAACATCTCATCCTCCCATTCGACTAAAGCTTCAAATTGAGTAGGTCTCGGTTTTGGAATAAGAGCATTCAATTTCTCTCTCAAATTTCTCAAAACCTTTACATTAAACGAACCATCTTCAGGCCAAGCCAAAACACCATCATCCTTAGTGTAATGTTTCCAAACATCAAACCACAAAACAGTATGATAACCATATTCACCTTCCATGTACGCTGCAGGTGTTTTATATTTATGAAGTAATTTACCACCTCGCGTTTCAATTTTCTTGTCAGGTGAGATAAAAAATTTTAGCTTCTGAAATAACGTTGGCTTTTTCTCAACATGTTTAAAATGATAGCTCATTTTTAAAAAGTTAAATTCAATTAACAAATTTGTTCGTAAAATATTTCCGGGATGTTCCACACAACCAGCCAATCCGTGCGCGAAACACACTAACAAGCCAATGAGAGTTGAGCCACTTCACTATTTTGCTCAACCAATAGATGTGAAGCTTTTCTGAAAAGCCAATTAGCTTACAGCTTGTCAGAAACTCAAGAACCAATCAGAACACAGTTAGTGACGTATATCACCCAATCACAGCGCGGCTCTGTGACGTACACAGTAGCTGCGGTTTCTCACTTCTCTCCCTCAGCGCTCACCCCTCCTTCACAAAATCTTTTCAAAGCACCATTTTAAAGCACTTTTTCAATAAAAATAAATTTTTAACAACGACAAGAAAGACTCATCTGTCTGTTTCTCTAAAAAGTGATAGAATTCAATCACTCAAATATTCTCTTTCTCGGAATAGAAGGCGCTATTCCCATAGAATACACAATTGTCAGTACAGTAATCTTTTTACTCTACCCTTCAAACAAGTAATTATGAACTCATTTTCCTCAGAATGCACAACTAAGTGACTGTTCGAAAGTTCCACTTGAACATAATTTACAAAACAACCTCGCACTTTCACATGGAAAAAGTCCCTAAATTCAAACACACATGAAATCCGTACAGGACTCTCACCTGTTTAAAGAAATCATGTACCGTTAGTAGAATAATGACGTTATCCGTACAGGACTTTCACCTGTTTATAGATATAAAATATGTACCCCTACAGGACTCTCACCTGTTTATAGATAATCATGCACCGACGTTACCCTACCCCTCATTCGAGCTCAAATATATACTAATACTTTTATCACAGTGAGTTTTATAACAGGCTCATTGTCCCTATTCTCATGCTATTCAAATTTCTTAGATAATTCTCACTATACAACTTTCACACCTAGCCCTAAAATGTGTTGCACGGCCACAGCACCTGTGATACACGGCGATATCACTACTCTGAAACAGATCAAATGCCCTGTGTGACTACCTTCTCATCACACAATCTGTACCGGCACTACTCACATATAGCACAAAAACGAACTCAACATGTGTTAAACATCGATCCTATATCTATACCATGACAAATTGGTTACCTTAGCAACCATCAATCTCTGCTTCCAGAAGAATTGATCCAGCGGCCTATAGGAAATATGCCATAAACAACGCTACCTAACTCTATAACCTATTACATTAAACACTAGTCTAACTCATGGACCCATTAATCAAATATGACATATTTTGACCTACTGAATCAGGTGGCCAAATTAAACTTATATACAACTTATTTACAATTTATATACAACCGCGGTAAAGATAACATCATTTGAACAAATCCTAACTATTTAAATGACCACCATGGCGATGGCATCTAGCTAATAGTAACCCACACTCCTGAATAACCAAGACCAGCTTGTTTCCAAAAGTAAGATTTTATTAACTAATTTTAGTTTGTTGTGAATATAATTTTATAAATGTAATTTTATTAGAATCATAGTAAGCATATTTGAAAACATTATAGAAAATTACAGTTTTAAGCAAGAAATTAAAAGTTTAGCATTTCTAAAATCCTAAGTCCCTAGCTAAGTTGGAATAAATGGAAATAAAGTAAAGTCTTTATGATTTCTTACGTGCTCCAAGCAAAGTCCGTCAGCACGACACCCTCATCAGAAAGATGAAAAGCAGCAGCCAGCCCTAACCATAAGGCATGTTTTTTTTATACCCTTCTACGCTAGCTAATCTAAGTAAAGGAAAATTTTCTGCAAAAGTCGATGTCCCATTGGTCCAAAAGTGACAAGTGACATGTCACCCCATATTTCAAAACTTCCATTCTGTCATATTCTTTGAGACCATTGTCTTTATTGTACGTGTTCCAAAGTTTCCTCAGTTTGCAACAAATTTGAACAAGAGATCTCACTGGTTTCATTTCACTTCCTCGGATGCCAAGTTATCAAAAGTTCTTTCTGCCGGTTTCTGACCTTGGCCACGTCCGACAAAAATAATGACAGCGCTTCTTCATTGTCAAGTGAATGTAACTTTCATGGAAAACTTTAGGATGGACATCATGCTTCAGGCAGAAATTGAATTCATCTTTTAGCAAACTCGAGCAAATTAGGCCCAAAGCAGGCAACTTATTTTTCTAGTATAAAACAAACACAAGGAAAATATTAATGAAAGAAATATTATTTTATTCTGTTTCCACCCTTTGTTTACTAATTGATTAACCCACCCTATTAGTCTAGTGTTACCTAGCAAGAAGCAAACAAATATAGCAGCATTTTATATTTACCAGTCTTCAAAAATCCATGAAATCTTATATGCACCTAAAATAGTAGAAATAACATCACATAGACAAGGAAAGCAAAACAAGCGCATACCACTTTTAAATCTGCTGCCGTTAATAATGACAAAAATGAAAACTACAACATTAATTTATTATTTTTGCACAAACAAAAGATGCAACAATAATGCACGTTTATGAGCACATATGTTAATATCCCCATGTGTAAAGTTTAATCTAAGTTGAGTTAGCATACCACATCACAAATCATTAATATTATTAATTTATATTATGGAAGTGTGACTTCACGAGTTTAAACAAAATTTTGTTTTCTATCTCGCTTCATCAGTAGTACAAAGGCCCCCCTGTAGTGGAGGTTCCCTTTGAGAGGGTTGAGATTGACATAATAGGTCCCTCCTACTGCATCTGGGCACAGCTATATTCTAGTGGTGGTGAACCATGTCACTAGGTATCCAGAGGCAATACCCCTTAGAACCACCACAGCACCTGTGGTGGCCAGGGCCCTCCAGGGAATCTTTTCCAGGATGGGTTTCTTAAGGAGGTCTTAACTGACAGAGGGACCAAGTTCATGTCAAGTTACATAACAGCTATGTGGGACGAGTGTGGAGTGAACTATAAGTTCACCGTGCCCTATCATTTCAATTCAATTTAATAAATCTTTATTCGGATATAAAATATCCATAAAAGCACAGGTCATAGTACCAACAAAAATACATACATTTAAGAACAATACACAATTTAAAAGGCAATAAGCACACAGGGGATTGTCGTGTGCAACAAGGACAATGATAAAAATACAAATATTATAAAAATGACAAAATGTGCAAAGCAGCCACTTCTTAAAAGCTTATGGCAAAATTGCCCATGACAGGTAGCAGCATAATATGATAAAGTGCATTTAGATGGTTAACAAATAACAGCATAATGTAATAAGGGTGCAATAAAATGTAAACAAAATAGCAGCATAGTATATTAGAGTGCAATTAAGTATAAACAGTAAAACGAGGACCATAATATGTAGGACAACAATTTCTACAGAACGCCATCCAAATCGGAGGTTATGATCCATGTCAAATAGCAGCAAAATGTAATTAAGTGCATCAAATATGTTATAGAATACTCATTGAGGCACGTGAACGAACCGCCACTTTCAAGAAAGAACTTACACAAAAAAATCAACTCTTCGGTCTTAAGCTTAAGAATTTCCATAAAGGCTGTTCTATAATCAATAGTGGCAGTTGCCTTGAAAAAAGTAATCAAGAATTATTTGGTGTATTCTTGGTAAAAATTGCAAAAGAATAAAATATTTAACATGGATTGATTGCTGTGATTGCCACATGGGCAGGGTGTTTGCTCAAGGTTGATGTTAAAGCCTATAGGGAAGCACAGTAAATATTTTAGAGTGCCTGCCCTAAGGCAATAGAGTAAACATCTCTCCCAGTGACTTATATTCTTTAAAAGTTAGCTGGATGGCAAATGTGAAGTGGGCAATTAGCGTCCACCAAAGACATACCTTGCAAACTGACGATTTAGAAAGTTCTGTTGCATGTCTTGAGTCGCTATATCTTTCTTACAGGGCCTCCTGGAGGGTCTTTTTGTTTATGCCCTCCATGTCACTTGGAATCAAGAAGATATGGTTGAGATTCACGCTGTTCAAGCTTTTTCTAACAGCGGCAAGCCATGGTATATCCCAACCCTTATCACATTTAAGACAGACAGCTATATTTCTCTTGTTAAAGTTGCTGCCGGATTTTGCCAGACTTTTAGCCAAATTTTGTCCAGGCAAGACCTAATATAGTCTCCGGAATAAAACAGTTTTAATTCCTTGTGGCAAACAAAGTATGAGGAAGAAATTGGAGCCCTCAAACGTTTTCAACAAAATCTATTTTCTTCTAACTGAATGCTACTGCATTTTGTGAAACCCCAAACTTCAGCACCGTATGTCGCAGTAGGGATACACTGTGTTTTATAAATTTTAATTATAGGTAGCACTACCTCAGTTCTTTTTGGTTGCGGGTAACACAAAATTGTGTTGGTGGCCTTTAGAAATGTACTCCTACTGTGCGCCAGATGGGCTGCTCAGGAACCGTTGTCTGACAACACTAGCCCCAGGTATGTGAAAGTGAGGGTGCATAACAAGCGTTCTGATCCTGAGGTGATTGAATTAATAAGGTGCTTTTTGGGGCCACAGTTCATTATGAATGATTTTTTAAAGTTAGTGCAAAGATCTAGGCCAGCCATAAAATCTACGAAGCCCGTAACTAAAGTACGTAGTGCATTCGGAGTGCGACCCATTTGGACTGCATCATCCGCATATAGTAAGATGGGGACTGTATTACCCGTGATTCTCGGGACATCATTAGTAAGTTCGGACAGTACATTGTGTAGTTCATTGATGTATAAAATAAATAGGAGAGGTGCCAGTACGCACCCCTGCCTGACCCCTCTACCAATATTATAGTCTCCTGGAACCTCCCCGTCCTTACCAATCCTCACCGTGCCCTGAAGTCCCTGTGCAAATAGGCAAAGAAATTAACTAAAACCTCATCCACCCATATTTTAAAAGGACTGACCACAAACGTGACCTGTTGACAAAGTCAAAGGTTGAGGTCTGGTCCATAGAAGCTAAATAAATGGGAGATTGTCGAGCGATAGTGTATTTGCCAATAATCAAGTTGAGATTTAGGCATTGTTCCACAGCTCCCACTTTCTTTCTAAAACCAAGCTAACACTTGTTTAAAATATGTTCCTTCTCAGCCCAGGACCTAATTTTGTTATTTAGGATCCTCCCAAGTATCTTAAATATGTTGTCAATCAGGGAAATCGGTCTATAACAACTGGGGCTGGATCGGTCCCCTTTTTTAAAAATCGGAACAATAATGCTGGTAGACCATGTGCTAGGAATAAAAGTATTTGTTAAATTATTAAAAACATTAACTAAAAGGGGTGCCCAAAACTCTGGTTTATGCTTAATAAAGTTAATGGAAAGCCCATCAGGGCCGGGGGCCTTATTACTTAAGCTTTGGTGAATGGCGTCCTCGACGTCTGATACCGATATCTGGATCCTCAGAGCATCATGGAGGTCAAAGGAATCCTCACTCCGAGATGGAGCTGTGTAAATTTTAGAAACGTGGGCTTCCCAGGCTTCTCTAGTTATGTTGCAGCTTAAGGGGGTGAGTGTAAGGCCAATCGGTCTCATGTCTTTGACTACTGTCCAAAAGCTGTTTCCATTATTAAGTCTAGCAGCACAGGCAAGATTGTCCCAGTGTTCTTTTAAGATCTCATCTTTTCGCTGCCTAGCCACTTGTTTATAATGTCGCCTCACAGATCTAACAAGAGTTGCATCCCTTGGTACCGTTACAAGTGCTGCACGGAGCCAGGGCCGGACTGGCTACCGGGCAGTTGTGTGTGCTGCTGAGCTATGGGCTAATTTCTCTGTGGTGGGGGCTTATTTCGTTCATGGGGACATGCGTGCGATTTGAAATAAAAAAAGCAAAACGAATTTCGTTTTGCATACGCAGGTCCCCATCAACGAAATTAGCCACCAGCATGGCAGCACACACAACTGCCCGGTAGCCAGTCCGGTCCTGCACGGAGCTCTCTATTTGCTTGTGAGCAAGCATTGTTAAACCATCTTGGGTTCTGGTTAGTATCGAGTGCTGGGCTCGAAATCAGTCATTTAATACCGGCACATAGATGGCTGAAAGCATTAATTGCCTCACGATTAGGATCAATGGACGATAGAAAAATCTCAATGGGCGGTAAGTATGCTGTTATCATTTTAGAGAACAATTTGCTATTATCAATGCCTTTCCAGTTCACTCTCAAATTATCCATTAAGGGTGCTAAATTACTACCCACAGGTTCTTTAACAAACTCCGGTATAGGGACAAACCTGATTGTATTCGAGATTGGGTTATGGTCACCCTGCACAGTAGATATGACCTTAGCCTTTAATAAAAAGTCTTCTAACGAGGAAGACATAAAAAAAACATAATCTATGGTTGAGGCACAACTGCGACCTCTATATGTTGAAATTAAACAGGTGCCATTATGATGTACAGCCACAATGTCCATCACATTAAATACGTTGTGGTTAGACAAGTGATCCAGCAGTTCTATCCCCCTTTTACATGATTGCACGTAAGCTAGAGGGACAGTAACTAATTTACTTGCCCTGGAAATCCTAGCGTTAACATCACCACCCAAACAGATTCCAGCTAAATTGTGGGGCACCATTTGACTTTGTAAATCTGGAACAAAATTAAACAAATAAATAAAATTCACATTTGATGCGGTCAAAAAATCATTACTATAAAAATTAATAAACCAAATTGAGGCTCCCCATGTGTAGATCAGGGCTTGAAAGTTGTCATTGTTTGTAACAAGAGTTTTAACACTACCACCTAAGGAGACATTAACCCAAATCGAAAGTCCGCCTGATGGGCGGCCTAGCTTGGGGACGGGTACAGTAATATTAAAACATACAAACCCCTCTAGGTATAAATCCCTTGTTGCCCAAGTTTCTTGAAACATGAGGATGCCATATTTTTGGACTATATTTACCCAATCTTCGAAGTTATTTTAGATGCTAAACCAGCAACATTCCAGCTTAACACATGTAAGTTTGGATCAGGTGGTTCTGGGATATCACGTCCTAAGGAATTGAGCATGGGTCTAGAGGGAACAAACTCAACTGATGTTGGAATAGGCAGCAGTCAGTCCAGGCTGTCTAAACCTGACAGAGCAGAGAACCTGTTGTTCACCGTCTGCAGGGGGATTACAAAGGTGTTTAGGCCCGGGGTCGGTTTGTAGAAAAAACCCTGGGGCAATGACCAAATAAGAGTAGGAATGATACTGTTAAGTCCCTGTCATTAATATTGATCTTACCAGCGACGGACAATGAAAATGAATGACAACGTAGTCTCCCTCAATACTCTTAGATGAGGATCCAACCCACCCTACCCTTCGCACCATTATGATGTCGCTAATATTTGCCACCCTAAGCCCTTTGTGTTTAACAAGCCAGTCAGCACTTTTATTACGCAGTTGGTCCCAAGTCTCAGTCTGATTTTTTCTTAGGGGAGGAACACCTACTAAGACTAAGACATAGGGGCAAGCTGCCGGTGGTCGGCTAAGAACTTCTTTACTGGCCTCAGCAGACCTGCTAACATGATTCACAGTAGTGGGGTTCGCGCTCTGAATATTACGGACTAGAGTGGCATTATTTGCAGGGTTTGTGGTGGCAACATGGACGGCTAGGTGAGTTGGTGAGTGTGGGCTGTTAATACCTCCTGTCTTCTGTAATGCTTTCTGGGCGGGAATAGCTTTAGATAAAAAACATTCCTTAACACTACAACAAGTATCACAGCCACTAGTAGAGGGAAGGTGTGTAGGTGTCGGGGTTTGCTGTTGCTTGTTAGAACTTGTTGCACTAGAGGACTGAAATTTGGAGATCTCCCCTTGTTGGGAGGTCAATTTAGGGGTATTAGTGTGTATACTTAGTTTGTTTGTTAATGACTCCAAACGATCTAAGCATTTCGAAAGTGCAGTGCAATTCTTGTCTACAAAGTCTCTAATAGGCTCATGCACAGTGTCCACTATAATGTCAACTGAAGCATCACCAAGTCTAAGACAAGATGAAGGGGCTGTTATGGACTCAGTCTGAGTCTGAGTATGGATAGAGTGATTTAATATTTCAGGTGGTGTTAAATCGACAATGACATTGGCAGTTGCTGTGTCCACTGGGATCACTGTGCCTTGAATCCATGAGCTCAGAGCAGTGCGTTGTTGTTGCTTTAAACAAGGGGGTTGTTTCCTCTTGGAGCTGGTAGGTTTGGTCGGTATTCTTTTTCTTTTTGCTCCTTTAATGACTGGGTTCAGGGAGACATTAATGTTTGGTACAATATCCTTATTGCAGGTCACTGCTGGGAAGTCTTCGACAGCCCCATTACCCTTGTTGCCCTCATTGCCCTGATTTCTTCCCTTGTTGCAGCCACTTCCAAAAACTGGTGATTGACTAAAGATGTTGGATGATAAGTTGGTGTCAGGGGGGACTGATGCGGTTGCCTTCATCTGCCAAGGAAGCAGACTGTGGGGCTGCCAGTCCCAAGGACAATCGCCTTTCAGTTAACTCGATCTCAGTGGCAACAATATTAACTGCTCTTTCCAGCATATATTTCCTATGGAGGTAGAGTTGCGGGAGCTTGATATGATGGTGTGTTTCCCCATAGCGTAATATGTCAACACTCGTGATTACCGAATATATGTAACTCAACACAATAAATCTTAGAAGATGGAGCCTGTCAGAGGGGTGGCCCAGCCCAGCCTCATCCAGTCTCTGAAGGGCGCAGATGGGCCTGCCCTTGGCACAGGCTTTGCTCCGGGCGCAGAACGGGCACGCCCGCGTGCGTCCCGCGCTGCGGGAGTACAGCGGTGCTCTTATCGCGCCTCCGGGCGCGGTTGCAGCATCAACGGCGTCAGAGGCGGGGGCTGCTGGGGGCTATAGTTTGAGCCATTCCCCTCACGGCTTGTGTGTGGCAAAGTTGGCCGTTCCCCTAACAGCACCAGCAGTGATGATACCGGACCTTTAGGCGTCCCGTGCTGCGGGAGGTCAGCGGTGCTCTTATCGCCCCACTGGGCACGGTTGCAGCATCAGAGGCGTCAAAGGTGTGGGGGCTGCTAGGGGCTGTAGTTTGAGCCGTTCCCCTCATGGTTTGTGTGTGGCAAAGTTGCCCGTTCCCTTCACGGCAGCATCGGCAATGAAACTGGACCTTTAAGTGTCCTATCACACACAATGCAATGGGTTAGTTGAGAGGTTCAACAAAACCCTCAAGGGCATGATCATGGGCTTTCCAGAAAAGCTTAGGTAAAAAATGGGAGGTCCTGTTGCCCTGCCTTCTTCTTGCCTACAGGGAAATCCCACAGTAGGGGGTTGGCTACAGCCCTTTAGAACTTCTATTTAGGCATCCAGTTATGGTCCCCAGTCTTTAGTGAAGGAGGGATGGGAGTTACCCCTCAAATCATCTAAACAGGACATTGTGGAATACGTATTTGATCTCCACTCCAGGATGGCTGAATACATGAAGAAGGGCTGCAAAAACCTTGAGGCAAGTAAAGAATTACAGAAAGCTTTGCATGACCAGAAGGCTGTTCTGACTGTTTATCAACCATGGCAGAAAGTATGGGTGTTGGAGCCTGTGGCCCCAGCAACCCTCCAAGACAAGTGGTGTGGACTCCATACTATAAGTGAGCAGAAAGGAGAGGCACTCCTAGGAGCCCCCACAGGGTGCTCCATGTGAACAGACCTTTTGTGGACAGGGCTGACATGGGCTTGCTGATGGCAAATGATGAGGGACAGGAACAATAAATCAATCAATCAGGGTTTTGTAAAGCGCGCTGCTCACCCTTGAGGGTCTCAAGGCGCTGCGGTGGGAAGGGTGGAGTGCAGCTCCGGTTCATTTGAAGAGCCAGGTCTTGAGGTTCTTACTGAAGGTGTGCAGGGTCCGGGAGTGTCAGATGTTAACAGGGAGCTTGTTCCATGCTTTGGCCACGACGTTGGAGAAGGCTCTTCCGCCAGCTCTGTTTCTGCGGGTGCGGGGGTCTCTGCTAGGGCAAGGTCGGCGGAGCGGAGGTTCCTTTTGGGTACGTGGAAGCAGACGTACCCATTGAGGTATTTGGGGCCGATGTTGTGGAGGGATTTATAGGCATGGGTGAGGAGTTTAAAGGTTACTCTCTTCTCGAAGGGGAGCCAGTGATTGTCTCTTAGGCGTTGGGTCATGCTTACATGTTGCGGGGTCCAGAGGACGAGTCTGGCTGCGGAATTCTGGATGGTCTGGAGCTTGTGTAAAAGAATTCTGATGATTCCGGCGTAGAGTGAGTTGCCGTAGTCCAGTCTGCTGATTATCAGTGCATGGGACCTACCAGGATGACATTGCAGTGTTCAACTGCGCCACCTCTAGGAAGTGTTGTTGGCACTGCGGAAGGCAGGCCTCACGATCAAGGAGAGTAAGTGCCAGATAGGGCAGGGTTCTGTGGTGTACTTGGGACACCATGTTGGGAGCGGCCAGGTGGCGCCCCCACAACCCAAGATTTAGACCATCCTGGCTTCGGATCCCCCGAAAACCCAGACAGAGGTGAGAGTATTGCTGTGGTCTGGGCACTGAAGAAGCTGAGACCATACCTGTTTGGGACTCACTTCGGGTTCAGACAGACCACAGGCCCCTCAGATGGTTGATGCAGATGAGGGGTGAGAATCCCAAGCTGTTGAGGTGGTCGAGTTCCATACAGGGTATGGACTTTATGGTGGAACACCACCCTGGTACAGAACATGCCAACGTTGATGGTCTGTTCAGATTTTTCCGCCTTAGTGATGAGAACTCCCAGGAGGTAGGGTAGTTCTCCCCACATTTCAGCTGGAGGGGACACGTGTTAGACCTGGCACCATTGGCATGGGTCTCCCTTCCATTTTTGCTGTTGCCTCATGTGTTTTTGCTGGTGTTTTCGCACTGTGCCACTGATATCCAGTGCCACAGTGCGAATGCTCCCTACTATAAATTGATGTATTGATTAGTGATTCCCTGATTGGATATTTGGTTTACTTGTCAGACCCTAGTACAGTGCACTGAGTGTGCCCAAGTTGTGTAAATCCAAATGCTGCTAGTGGGCTTGCAGCACTGATTGTACCACCCACTGAAGCGGCCTTGTAAAATGTGTCTAAGGTCTGCCATTGCAGAGCCTGCATGCAGTCTGGTACTGTCATGATGACTGGGCAAGTTCACCCACTTGCCAGTCCCTAAACCTTCCCTTTTCTTCATATTAGTCACCCCTATGGTAGGCCCACGGGCAGGGTGCATTGTAAGTATAAGGTAGGACAAGCCATGATGTGTGCGGCATGTCCTAATAGTGAATTACAGCCATTTTCGTTTTTCACTATTGCAAGGCTACCTGTTCTCCATAGGCCAGAATGGGCTGTAGAATTATTACACTTTATAATCCTAACAGACTCAGAGAACATGGTAGAAATTCGAGTTTAGTATGCCTGGACTCAGAATGATAAAAAAACATCTTTTAGTAAAGTGGGTTTTAACATTCTGTGTTTGCAAATACCACTTTTAGAAAGTAGGTATTTGCTTGCCTAACCTTTCAAGCCTGCCTCTGCGAGGTTGTGTATTCCTTTGTCTGGGTTTGTGAGTGACAGGACTGGGGGATTCCAGGAGACAGGCTGGGGCAGCCCAGTGGTGAATAGAGAGATCTGCATCTAGATGGGAGGGAGTTGTTGTACCTGGGGCCTGAATAGGACTGTGCCCGCCTCCCACAATGGCGGCTCCACCCCCTGTGGTGCGTCTGATGTCTCTGTCCTGCACACTGAAAGAAGAGAAGGAAGACTGCCAACAAAGTGCTCCAGGACTGTACTTGCCTTCCACAATGCTAGCTCCACCTCTTGTGGGGCGTCTGATGTGCCTGCCCTGCGTGGTGAAAGGAAAGGAGAAGTCTGGTAAACAGAGTGCTTCAGAACTGGATTGAAGTGGGCACAGGCCCCTCTCCCCTCAGGGAACAAAGGATTTTGGGGTATAAGTATTTGGACCCTGATCCCAAGAAATTAGATCACTTCTGGACTTACAAGACGAAACCTCTGCTGATGAGAAGGAAACTGAGGAGAGACTATTTCCAAGCTGAAGTGCTGCCTGGGGGATTGCCCTGCAGTGGTTGCCTGACTGCCAAAGGGAGGAGAAAGAACTTTTGGACTTTTCGTTCAACTTGTGCAAAGATTCCAAGGGCTTGGAAGAGAGCTTGCCCCCTGACCGAAGTCCCAGGATCAGTGGACTTCACCAGCCTTTGTGAATTGCTGCTGGAAACAAGTGGCTACAGAGGCAGGGAGCTGTGACCGACTCTCACGACCGGCCCGGTGTCCTGTAGACACCGCACCAAGCAACGTTTGCTTTGAACAACGCAAGCTCTGCGCTCACCGACTCCGCCCTGACGCCATCACCGAGCCATAGCCTGCACCGCGACTGGTGCAGCGCCTCGCTATACCGAATCGAACTGGTCTGACCGACGCGATCACTGCTGCTGACTTTCAGTTCTGTGACCGCACCGGAGTTGGGAACTGCCCTGCATGCTTCGCGATGCACCGCCCGACTCGCACCGCTGTCCAGACTGATCGATGCCAGCTCCCGAAATCCGGCTCGTTCGCCGCACCGCAAGCTGCAAGCACCGCATCGAAGCACCGTCTCGCACTGCAACGCATGCCTTGGACCCACCGACTTGGTCAATGGGCCACTGCCTGCACCGCATTGAGGGACAACGCGTCCTGCAACGCTTCCTTTCTGCACTGCGATGACCCCAGGAACTGGCTCACACATCCGTGCCGGCCCTCCAAGTAAAAGGTACTGTGACTGAGTCTATCGACATTTGAGTGGGCCCGTACCGACGTGGTCCGCTGGATTTGCTAGACTCTGTTATTTTCAACAACGCTGTAGCCCGCCCGGGCTACCGACATGCTCAGAACCTTGATTTAAGCCTTTTTAACCAGAACTCTTGAAAGCTAATAGTAATGTGGATTCTTTTTGTCGTTTATTGGTCTTGTGGTATCTCTATATAAAATATACTTATTTTTGATATAAAACTTAGTGTGGTGTCCATTTGTAGTGTTGTCACTGGGTTACTGTATGTGGTCACAAATGCTTAACTTACACCGCCTCTGAAATAAGTCTTGACTGCTCGCGCCACGCCACCTAGATGGTGAGCAGGGGTTATTTTAGGAGTGTAATCCCCCTTCCTCTGACTAGAGGAGAGGGTCCCTATTTATTACAAGTACCTACCTGTGCCAACTAGAGACCCCCAATTCTAACACTAACCAATATCTTACAAAAGTTGTATAAGCATTACCAATGTGCAGGTTCCAAAAGCACCCCCTGCCCAGAGGTTCTACCTTTAAACAGGAACAACAAAGCAAAAAATAGATTGGACATGCACCTCTTTTCTTAACATATATATATAAGAAATCTCAAATGTCCATAATATCCATTAGAACCGGTTAGAGCGAGAGAAGTTAATTATCCCAACAGCTGATTTATAATTTCTTTATTTCCAATCGAAAGACATCAGCGAAAGCATTTCGTCCTATTCCAGTAGGACTTCTTCAGGGAGATTGTTCTTTTCTTGTAGTGCCTACGATATCGACCACAGGATGAATTGTAACCAAAATCCTTTGTAAACAATGCTTCTCGACCACTTTAAATATTGATACTTGTTGTTTTTTCCATAATTACACCTGTGGGCCATTTCCTCAAGGTCCCAGGGCAGTCCGGTATAATAACTACAGAAAAAGAAATATATAACCTGTACCAAACCAATATGTTAATTCAACTGTTGGGATGATTAATTTCTCTCGCACTAACCGGTTCTAATGGATATTATGGACATTTAAGATTTCTTACATATATGTTAAGAAAGGTGGTGCAGTTCCAATCTATTGCTTGCTACTCCAAGCAATTTATTGTCCAAACAAATGCATCTGAGTTGGGGGTAGGGGCTGTGATGTCACAACTGAATGCAGAGGGTAAGGATCAACCACTAGCTTTTTATCAGCAGAAGGTTGACCCCCAGAGAGAAACGTTGGTAAGCCATAGAGCAGGAAGACTCTGCTATGGTCTGGACTCTGAAGAACTTGAGGCCACACTTGTTTGGCACTCACTTTATTGTTCAGAAGACCATAAGCCCCTCTTATGGCTTAAACAGATAAAGGGTGAAAACCCCCAACTTTTGAGGTGGTCCATTTCCCTACAAGGGATGGACTATATACTGGAAAATAGACCTGAGAGTAACCATGCCAATGCAGGTGGACTCTCCAGATATTTCCACTTGGAAAATGAAGACTCAACTGGGCAAGGTTTGTCTCATCTCCTTACTTTTTGCTTGATGTTCTACTGTTTTTGACTACTCTGACAGGGATCCTGCTAATCAGGACCCCAGTCTATCTGCTTTCTTCCTAAACTATTATGTCATGTACTTAGGTACACTCCAGATTGGATACTAGGGTACCCTTGTCAGTCCCTAGTATATGGTACCCATGTACCCAGGGATTAGGTATCCCAGAGGCCTCCCATGGGCTGAAGCATGTATTATGCCACCCATGAGAGGCCATGCAAAATAGAACTACAGGCCTACCATTGCAGCCTGTGTAAATTGGTGATTGTACCACATACTTAAGATATATGTTTGCTATATCTAAGGGCCACTATACTTAAAATCTATATGTCACCCGTTTAGCAGGCCTTAAAATTCCTGAAGGCAGGGTGTTTGGTTCTACGTGAGAGGACACCACTGCATGAGCAGAACACACCTGCAGCCAATGGAGTACATTATCCCGGGTTGTCAGTGCATCATCCTTTTACGGCATATAAAGTGGCATTATGCGACCGGGTGATGACCAACTCCAAAACGGCTGAAACAAACCCTATTGTGTTTGGGATCAAACATTGTGGACTCATCACCCCACACCGGTAACTGGTGTGGGAAGGTATGATTCTACCCCTCAGAAGTGAGCTTCGTTGGGTCCCTGGTGTCCCAAGTACCTGCCTTCTAGTCCCTGGCAGCGCAAAATGGTTGATGCTGACCATGACACATTTCTGCCCTCCTGCTGCTGAGCCAAGCTCAAGCAGGGGAAGGCAGAACAATGGGCATCCTGTTGCAGGGAGGCCCAGATAGGATTGAGTGTAATAGGGCTGGGTGGGAGTGCTTGCAAGCGACTGAAAGTCTGCATGAGGGGCACATTTGGTGTACCTGAGCATAGTCCTGTTCAAAGCAGGCCTGGGAACCGTTGGCTCCTGCTCTGGTGCAAAACTGGACAAAGAGCATTGTAGAAACCTCCCCACTGTACAGACCCTCCCCTGGAGGGTCCCCTGAATCTGGCCAACCCTCTCCCGTGGGTACAAAGGGCTTATCTGACTGTAGCACCCTAGATTAGACATGGACAAGATTCTGAACCAGAAACCACTGAACTTCGACCGTCTGGAAACTCTGGACTTCGTTTGGGCCCCACTTCATCCCCCACTCAGTATGCTGCATTGTCGGTGCCCGTGCACCATACAGGATCCATGTAGGACCTGTGGAGCATCAAGGACTACCAACGAGATCTCCCTTGAAGTGAAGGAGTCACTCCCCTGCATTCACAGGCACCACAACATTGCTCTCTGGTCTGCTGGTCCTGAGCCCCTACGGACACAAGAGGTGGGTTTCTATATCCTATGAGGTTTAAGCTGCCCTTTCACAAAGTTTGAGGTCTGAATCCCTTGAGGGGGATTGTGAGGAAGTCCCGAGTGTAGCCTTTCCCCGAAGTCCAGAAACGCCTAGGGATCACTCACCTGGGTTCCCGGGTGCCGCGATCGAAGGAGAAGCCAGTCTACAGTGCCAATCCCTAACTAGAAAATGTCCTTCCCCTTCTCAGGGTGGAGCTACTGTGGTTCAGGGATCGGAACCAATCCGGAGCTGGCACGTGATCACCAAGAACGAACCGGAAGCCTGGAGGCGAGGTGTAAAGGAGCAGGAAACAGCGAGGGAGGACACTGGCAACAGGGACCAGGAAGACGAGACGGAGGAACCCGAGCAGACCGATTCCAGAAGCCGAACCGGACGAGTGGAAGACTCCTTGAGACCGAGGACACCAGAGCCGGGACAGCGGAAGAAGACGGAGATTCGGGCACCCAAGAAGACGCCGATGTGTGGGGGGAAGAGTGGTGGACCCCGGGAGCCGGGGAGGAGCAGCCGCAACCCAGGAGGGTTGCGGCTTGAGGCGGTACGTGCTACGAGGACACGGGTGGCTTCGAGGGTGAGGGACGAAGGGTGGATAAGGGAACCAAGGAACGTACCGAGGACGGGGAAGCAGAAACTCTGGGGAAATCATCTGCAACCTTAGGAACTTGGCTCTTTTGCTTCCTGTTACCTGTTCTAGCGACACCATTCCGTCCTTTTTTTTTCACCCAGAGGGGGCTCCCAGAAATGATAATCCCCAGAAAGTGTGTGAAGGCCGTGTAAAGCACATCAGAAGCCATGTAGAGGAAGTGTGCTGCAAATATATATATTTTTTTCTCACTTTATTGGCACCTCTGTATTTCACCTGGGTGTGGTGGAAGGATAACCCCCTTTTTCTCTTTAACTATACTTACCGCTCCCTCCTGTTGTGTTCTATCCCTATAAGCCTCCCGGGATCCTGACCACCATCCAGAGAATATATACAAGAAGAAAGGAAGAAGAAGAGCGTGAAGAAACGTTCTAGAGACTTCTGAACTGCCACCTATGTAAACATATAATTGCATATCTAAGGATTTCATTTTTTTTCTTCTTTTATCCCCACAAGAACCTGTATAAGTAAAACAATAAAATCCCAATATTAACAAATTACGGCCTCCTCACTTCTGTTTCCGCTCATCCCTCCCACAAGTGGTGTCAGAAGTGGGATTGGGGGAAATGGAGGCTGTAGTGACTAAAATGGCAGAAGGACAGGAACGTCTAGAGAAAATCATGGGACGCTTTCTGGAGGTGGCGGAGGCTGACCGGGCGTCCCTGCACAAACCCCTTCAAGAACAGATGCAGTCCCAAGAATCCATGATTGGCAAGTTAGCAGAAACCCTTGGCCAACCAAGAGGCCACACATCTTTACCCTCGGTTGTCCTACAAAAGTATACACCAGGAGAAGATCCAGATCTTTTTTCTCGAATTTTGAAAGAATCACCAGGGCTGCTATGTATATAAATGGGGGCAATATTTAGGTCCTCTTTTAACAGGTGATCTCCAAGCCGCATACCAGGCAGCCAACCCGTCCGGTATCGTCCCTTATCCGGAACGTATGGGTATAGATGAGGAGACATATCAAATTAAATTGCGTCAAATAAAGGAAGGGCCCCTAGAAAACCCCAGAGCCCTATATTTCAGGATGAAGGATATGGTAGAAAGATGGCTTAAACCAACAACATCATCAAAGGAAGACATTATAAAGAAGATTTGTTTGGAACAGTTTCTGACATCTTTGCATCCACCAATACAAAAGATGGATTAGATAGCAAGCCGATCTTTGTACAGAGCAGTGGAAATAGCAACGGCTTATTATCAGGCTCAAGGACTACAAAGAGGGAGAGACAAGACTAAATGGAAACAGGCCAGTGGAACATCTACAAGGCGTACCAGGACTCCTTCAAATCCCCGAAAAACAGAAGCAGTGACTCAGACCACCGGCCCTATAGCCGTACCACCAAGATCCTCTCCTCCACCAGGACCACAATGTTTTCATTGTGGTGCCTTTGGACACATCTCCCGGGCATGCCCACAAAAGGAAGAACCTATGGAGGTGGGATATGCCTGAACGTGGAATTGCCACTCTGTGGGGAAGAACCTCCCTTTCCTTCGAAAGGTACTAGTTAACGGAGAACATTGAGATGCCCTGGTGGACACAGGGTGTCTTCAAAGCGTTATGCAACCCCAAGCCATTCCAGGAGGTGTTTCACAACCTACAGGAGTAGTCACCATTCAATGTGTCTATGGAGATAGCAAGAAGTATCCCACGACTGATGTAACTATCCAATGTCAAGTAACTAACCCTCCTGTTCCTTTGAGAATGGGTTTGATCCCAAAATTACCTGAACCCTTAGTTCTGGGCAACAATTATCCACATATTGACAGTCTCCTTCAGGAACCTTGGAAGAAGGGACGGGAATGGAGAGAAACAGCTCCCTTCGCCCAAGACCCCGAACCGGATTTCAATAGAGGCAAAGATAGGAAAAGCCAAA
This sequence comes from Lissotriton helveticus, assembly GCF_964261635.1. NCBI lineage: Eukaryota > Metazoa > Chordata > Amphibia > Caudata > Salamandridae > Lissotriton > Lissotriton helveticus. The sequence goes on along the minus strand of NC_136071.1, from coordinate 536,337,949 downwards.
AGCAAAAGAAAAGAGAAAAGAAAAGTGGTTATCAGTAAATCTCACTAACTCAGGTCAAGACCTCTGGGAACATGACCGCAATTTTCACTCTGTCCAAAGGGAGGATTCTACACTTCAAGAGGCCTGGATACGAGCCACCGATCACAAAGACCCCCACCAAGTAGGTCCCCAATTGCTTATACATAAGGGCCTGTTGTATAGGAAGGGAGGGAAAGCGATGCCAACCCTATTATTGGTTCCTCAACCCTTTAGGGAGAAAGTCCTATTTCTAGCACACAGCCACCTTCTGGGGGGACATTTTGGAGCAAAGAAAACAGAGAAAGCAATTTTAGACAGATTCTATTGGCCAGGCATTTTCCACCAGATCTGCCGCTAATGCAGAGAGTGTGCCATCTGCCAAAAGTATAGCCGATATGTACCTCCAAAGGTTCCCTTGAGACCTCTGCCGGTGATCGATGAGCCCTTTTCAAGGGTGGGTATGGACATCATCGGACCCCTTCTCCCTTCCCGTAGTGGGTACCGATATGTGTTAGTCCTTGTAGACTATGCAACGAGATTCCCAGAGGCCGAAGCCCTCCGACATCCAAACACAACCCAGATAGCGAAAGCCATGCTTGATATCTTCTCACGAGTGGGATTCCCAAGGGAAATTATTACCGACCAGGGGACTCTTTTCACCTCAAGGTTAATGCAACAGGTATGCCGTCAGCTAAGAATCAAACAAATCCGCACTGCGGCATACCACCCCCAAACAGACGGGTTAGTGGAACGATATAATTCCACTTTGAAAACGACCCTAAAGAAATTGCTGAATCTGGAGGCAAGAAGGTGGGAGGATATGCTTCCCCTGGCACTGTTTGCCATTAGATGTGGACAACAGAAAAGTACAGGCTACTCCCCTTTTGAATTGTTGTATGGGAGACAACCCCGAACACTCTTAGATATGGCCAGAGAGAAATGGGAAGAGGAGAAGGATGACTCAAAACCTCTTTTAGACTATGTATCTACCTTAAAAACCCACCTAAATCAGGTGAGCGAAATTGTTAGAAACAACATGGAGAGAGCTCAAACCAACCAAAAAAACAATATGATAAGAAAACCAAAGAACGTACTTTGGAGGTGGGAGACAGGGCCCTTCTTATGATGTCCACCTCCGAACAAAAACTGCTAGGTCAGTGGCAAGGACCCTATACAATTATAGAAAAGGTAACCCCAGTAACTTATAAGCTTGAACTAGACCCACATAAAAAAAACACACAAATATACCATATAAACAGACAAAGGAAATGGGAAGGTCCCCTTCCCGTTTTAGTGGGTGCCCCTTCCTTGGCTTTGGCTGAACAAAGCATTGACCCAGAATTGCCTGATTCTCTGAAGCACGACTTGATGTATGCTCTACAACTGTTAAAAGAGATTTTTTTCTCTACTCCCAGGTAGAACCACGGTTATCGAGCATTAAATCCTTACCCTGCCTGGGCAATATCATATCCCGGAAGCCCGGAGAGAAGCGGTAGACCAGGAGATTCAGCATATGTTAGCCCTAGGAGTCATTGAACCATCCAAAAGCGAGTGGTGTTCCCCAATAGTCATAGTGTCAAAACCCGACGGGTCTATTAGGTTCCTCATAGATTTCCGCGAAGTGAACAAAATATCCCAATTTGATGCATACCCACTTCCCAGGGTTGATGAAATGATAGAGAGACTCAGGAAAGCCCAGTATGCCAGTACACTAGATTTGTGTAAAGGTTACTGGCAAGTGCCGTTAAGAGAACAGGAAAGGGAAAAAACAGCTTTTTCCACCCCTAAAGGTCTCTATAAGCTTCAGGTATTGCCTTTTGGTTTGCATGGTGCCCCTGCAACATTCCAGAGGCTCATGAATAGAATATTACAGCCACATGCCAAATTTGCCGCAGCCTATATCGATGATATTATCATCTATAGCTCTTCTTGGGAGGAACATCTACAGCACTTGATTAGAGTCATCCAAACTCTAGGCGACAGTGGATTAACCATTAATCCTACCAAAAGCTATCTAGCTGCTAAAACAGTAAGATATCTAGGGTATCTTTTAGGGGAAGGCTACATCAGACCACAAGAAGAAAAAGTTTCTGCCATTACCCAAATTCCCTTCCCCAAATCAAAAAGGGACCTCAGGGCATTCTTAGGGTTGTTAGGATATTATAGATGTTTTATTCCACACTTCTCGCAGATAGCCTTACCCCTTACTGATCTCCTCAAAAAAGAACGTCCAAACAGCAAAACGACTCCAGCATCCTTCACCAGAAGAAGAACAGACATTCTATCAATTAAAACACAGCATTACCTCAAAACCATTCCTCTTAAGCCCGGATTATACCAAAACTTTCCTATTGCATAGAGATGCATCTGAGAAAGGTCTTGGGGCTGTATTGTCCCAAATGGATGACCAACAACAAGAGCGGCCTATTATATATATCAGCAGGAAACTCTTTCCCCGGGAGGCTCACTACGCTGTGATCGAGAAAGAAGCCCTAGCAATTAAATGGGCCATTGAATCCCTTCGCTATTATTTAGAAGGAAGAGAATTCCTTCTCTATACAGACCATGCCCCCTTAGAATGGTTATCTCGAAACAAAGGACACAATTCAAGAATCCTACGATGGTTCCTCACATTGCAGCCCTCCGTTTTACCATCCTCCATAGGAAAGGAAAACACCAAGCCAATGTGGACTACCTATCTCGGTACCCTCTTGACCCCTTTCTTGTGCACAAGAATCTTAGGGGAGGGGGATGTGAGGAAGTCCCGAGTGTAGCCTTTCCCCGAAGTCCAGAAATGCCTAGGGATCACTCACCTGGGTTCCCGGGTGCCATGATCGAAGGAGAAGCCAGTCTACAGTGCCAATCGCTAACTAGAAACTGTCCTTCCCCTTCTCAGGGTGGAGCTACTGTGGTTCAGGGATCGGAACCAATCCGGAGCTGGCACGTGATCACCAAGAACGAATCGGAAGCCTGGAGGCGAGACGTAAAGGACCAGGAAACAGCGAGGGAAGACACCGGCAACAGGGACCCGGAAGACGAGACGGAGGAACCCGAGCAGCCCGATTCCAGAAGACGGACCAGACGAGTGGAAGACTCCTTTGAGACCGAGGACACCAGAGCCGGGACAGCGGAAGAAGACGGAGATTCGGGACCCCAAGAAGATGCCGACGTGTGGTGGGAAGAGTGGTGGACCCCGGGAGACGCGCAGGAGCCGCCGCAACCCAGGAGGGTTGCGGCTTGAGGCGGTACGCGGGAGCCTGCGCATGCGCAGTCCTCGTCAGGACTGCGCATGAGCCGGCTCTCGCACATGCGCAGTTTGCAGATGAAGCCGCGTTGGGCAAGGATGCGGCCGCAGTAAGGTAAGTTTTATTTAAGTTTAATTTTATGCTTTTACATAGAATTTAATAAGGCGGGCGGGCGGCCAACTTCTGTTCCGCCCCCGAATGTGCGGAGATTTGCTGCAAATTTCCACCTTTTTTGCGCAAGGGCAAATCTCCGCACATTCTGTGGGCGGAACGGAGATGTCCACCCACCCCTAATGATCATTGCTCATACTTTTAGTATTCCTCTCCCTTTCAGCACAGAACAAAATCCATCAGGGGACCTATGTGATTGATATGGCAACTAACGACATTAGCTAATGCCATTGCCAATGGAGCCAGGGTTCCAGACTCATGGAAAGGGGCCGAAATCCTTCCTGTTTTTAAAAAAGGAGATCAGTCTCTCCCAGGGAACTACCGCCCCATAAGTCTTATAGATGCCCTGCAGAAAGTTATAGCTAGAATGCTTTTGGGTAAAATCCAGGCGTGGATGTGTGAGGAAAATATTTTATCCCCGATGCAAGCTGGCTTTAGGTCTAGTACAAGCACAGTCGACCAAGTGCTCAGATTTACTATGATATATTGGAAGACTGTGTTTTTAGGAGGGGCAACATTTATGCAGCGTTTGTGGACCTCAAATCCGCGTTTGATTTGGTCCCTAGAGAGAAGATGTGGCATGCTTTGAGCAAAATGGGAATGCCACTAGAACTTCTGGAGTTAACCGTTAGGCTTCATGATAATAACTTTGCCAGAGTAAGATGGGGCAGACAGGGCCAGGTGACAGAACCCTTCCCAGTGACTCGTGGTGAAAGGCAGGGTTGTGTATTGGCACCAACCTTGTTTTTACTATTCATAAACCAGGTAGTGCAGTTCTTAGTAGATACCCCAACAGATGCACCAGTTTTGGGTGGGACAAAGTTTCCCCTACTTATTTTTGCCGATGACACGTTGATCTTGGCAAAAACCCAAGTGGGGCTGCAGACCGCAATAAATACATTTGTGGGGTTCTGTAAAATTAATGACCTTGAGATTAATGTACCTAAAACTAAATTCATGGTCCTAACGAAGAATAAACCATTACGGAGCCAAGTCAGTATGAATGGCACTATTCTAGAACAGGTAGGGGTTATGACCTACTTAGGGGTGGTTATAGACGACAGGCTATGTTGGAAGGAGCAGATTGAGACCCTTTGTCTAAAATTCGCTCGTTTACCCGGGTGTTTAGTAAAGGAGCAACGATGCTTCCAAACCAAAAGGATTTTGCCTGCATTAAAAATCTACAATGCTAAAATAAGCTCGGCTATCCTTTATGGAGCGGATTTATGGGGTACTGTTGATCTCGCACCTTTGGTTAAAATTCAAAACAAGTTTTTACGCAGCTTGGTTGGTCTTCTGCAATCTACACCCACCCTTCCCCTCCTGGGTTGCCACTCTATCAGAAACCTAGCACGATATAGGATGGTAGCTCTGTGGAGATGCATCTGGTCCACCCCAGATCTGTCTCTGTTTGCCAACGAAATTCTGGATGTGAGATCGATTATAGGGTCAGGAAACCTACCTTGGTTTCGAGATGTGAAGTCTATCCTACACAACATGGGCCTGAATTTACAGTGGTCAGATCCGGGAAACCATGTGTTCCTGTCGAAAAAAGATTTTAAATTATTATATTGGGCTACTGTTAAAGAAGAACATGTCTTGCTATCACAGTCAACAAACTTGACAGGTCGTTTTTTGCTCCACAAGGTTGACTTCTATACTGAGCCTTATTGGGATAATATTACCAAAAGTTTAGACAGAAAACTTTACCACCAGTTCAGAGTTGGAGCGTTACCAGTAAGGGAGTTTACAAACAAATGGCATAGCCAATCAACTGAGTCCTGCCCTTGGTGTAGCGGGCAAAGGGAATCCATTGGCAATCTCTTCTTTGTCTGCCCAGCCTATTCCGCACCTCGTCGCAGATGGCTTAAGCCCATTTGCAGGAGGATTAATATACGGGTGTGTGAGGAAGCTCTTGGAGCTTTAAGATCTAATACCTCGGAGTGTGTGTCCATAGGCGTGGCCACATTCTTAGGGTGGGCATGGATCATTAGAGCCAGGCACCTACTTGGCAATTAATTAATTTGATGAAGGGTATTACTCTACTACCTTTCATTCTTGAATGAATTCTTAATCTTGATTGAATTTCGGGAATGTCTTTTTGAATCTATTTAATCTGGTTTTATCGAGTCATGAACTGTATTCTTGATGAATTGTACTTTTAATGATGAATTATGTATGTATTTTATTTATTGTCTTTTATGATGAAATACTCGAAATAAAGACGTATGAAACCTGAAACCTGATATGGCAACTGAGGTTATATGGGACACAGAACCAAAATTAAATTAATTGAAATAATTTATGAGGCAAGTCTCAGGTGAGGATGTTTTGTCCTCTGGGCTTCACAGCACTGAGACCAAGGAGATGAGAGGGCCCAGATTATTACAGATACATTTTTCCTTTCGCATATCTAGAGAGTACCACACTGCATGTGGGCATCTGGACAATTTAGGGTAATATTTCTGTTGGAACCGGAGGTCTCTGGTTGGCACAGGTATGCACTAGTGACAAGCAGGGACCCTCACTTCCAGTCAGGGCAAGGGAACTACTCCTTCGAATAACCCCTGCTCACCCTCTAGGTAGTGTGGCGTGAGCAGACAAGGCTAATCCTCCGGGCGATAGTAAGTTAAGCATTTATGATCACACACAGCAAACCCACTGACCCACCACAAATGGACACCAGTTGTATGGTTGTATCAAAAATACGTATACTTTATATAAAAGATAGATTCAAGCAGGATTATCACAAGACCAAATAACGTTTTACGATTGGGGGCCACCAGATTACAATAGGCAAGATTAGTCTTTAAATGTTCGTTCTTCAGCAAGGTACGATGACAGAGAAATAGGAACCTTGCGGACCCTGGATCCGATATGAACTCGGGACGGAGTTCAAGTGTACCTTGCTTGTGGAAGTCTGAGGCGTTTCAGGCGCGGCTACTGGTGAGGGCGGACCTTGGACGAGGCCGACAGTTCTCCAGAGGATCTCTCCGGCTCAGTCCCCCTCGAGGAGTGAGGCGGGGGAGCAGGACTGTGGAGGGTTGCGGCGATCCTGGGTCGATGCCGCTCACGGGGCGAGGCGCCGTTCAGGCCTGCAGGACGTACTACTTCTTAGCACGCCGGGTCGTACTCGTGGATCTGTGAGGGGCGTCACGCCCTATGGCAGACGGGTGCAACACCAGGCTTCCGGTACCACGGTATGGGGAGGCCTTTCTTGAGGGGCGGCAAGAGTCTTGGTATGCAGGAGGGCAAAGCGAGACAGTCAGGTACGTTACGACGTACGGACCGTCCGAGGCTATGGAATGCGCTCCGTGCAGATTCCGGCGGGAGAAGATGAGAGGTGCACAACGCGCTCCGTTAGCGGCGAGGTGACAGGAGAGCGGGCGGCCCAGCACTGAAGCGGAGAGCGACTCAGGGATGAGCGGGGCTCTCTACGGCGGGGCGACCAGGCCCCGAGCTGTCGCGACCTGGGAGGGGGCGAAGGCACCCGAGTCACAACTCTGGCGAGGGAATAAGAACTAAGGCCCAACAGCAGACGGGCACAAGCAGATAGAACCCAATGGTCCTGGGGTTCCGATCAGGGGGCAAGCTCTCGATCAAGCCCTTGGAGATCGTTTCAGGCACAAGTATACAAAGTCCTTTCTGGTCTTTTCCTCTCCATTCTCAGCAAGGCACCACTGCAGGCCAGTCTTACAGGATACAGACTGGTTTCCGTCCTTCAGCTTCTCTTGGTCCTTCTAGTCAGGCAGAGGTTTGTCGTGGTCAAAACTGGATCTGATTTGCAAGGAGCGGAGCTCCTATATTTATACTTAGATTCTTTTGTATTTGCAGGCCTGAGCCTAGTTCAACCCGGTCTTGGAGTACTCTGTTGAAAGGAAGCTGCCGGTCCCCCACTCCCTTCTTCTCACCAGATTAGCCACTATTGGCATTACCGGCCCTGCTCTTGACTGGCTGACGTCTTTTTTTAGATAAAAGGACTCAACAAGTTTGGATGCCTCCCTTCGCCTCCTCCCCTAAGAAACTTGATACTGGGGTCCCACAGGGCTCCACTTTGAGTCCTCTGCTTTTTAATGTTTACCTTACCCCTCTAATTTACCTAGCAGAACAGCTTGGGGCAAAAATTATGGCCTATGCCGACGATACCCAACTTTTGTTTACCTGGCCTAGGGACAATTTGGATACGTCAGCGGCCCAATTTTGCCTATCTTCAGTTTTCCGATGGCTAGCACTTGCCCAGTTAAAATGTAACGAGGGCAAGTCCAAGATTCTGCTCTATGGTTCCTTCCCTGACAATTTTGCCGACCTTCTCTGGCCCACTGATCTGCCCTGTCCAAATTCTATTGGCGGCCCTGCTAAAAATCTAGGAGTGTGGTTCGGAAAGGACCTCAAATTTGAGGACCATATAAAAAAACTTACAGGTGTCTGCTTTTCTACCCTGAAAACCCTACGCAGGTTCTTTCCCCTTCTCCCTCAAGAGGCCAAAGAGACTGTTACACGCGCTCTAATTCTCTCCCGGTTAGATTAAGCAAACGGGCTGTTCTGCGGGCTACCGGCCTATCTTATCCATCGTCTTTAGGTCATACAAAATGCCGCCGTAAGACTCCTGTTCAATATACCCAAGAGTTCCAGTGTGCGCTTTCTACTTCGCAGCCTTCATTGGCTCTCAGTTGCCCATAGGATAATGTTTAAAACTCTTGTACTTTCCTATCGCACTGTCCATCAAATTGGCCCTGTCTACTTGAGGAAACGGTTTACCCCTTATGTTCCTAACCGAGCCCTCCGGTCTGCCAATTTGTGCCAACTGACTGTGCCCAAATTTAAGTACTGTAGATTAGGCGGCCAATCTATCGCGGTCAAGACCGCCAAGGCCTGGAATGCTCTCCCCCTCCATATCAAGACCGCCCCTACCCTCATGGCTTTTAAGAAAGGTCTGAAAACCCACCTATTCAACATTACCCTGTAAAGTGTCTCCATTCTGTCTTCTCCTGAACCCTTTGCTCTGCTCTCACCTTCTCGCGCCAGGATACTATTTTTTAGTAATAGAGCGCGCTACAAAAGCCTTTATAATAATTCTTTCAGGGTGCAGGGCAGAGACATCAGACGCTCCGCAGGAGGTGGAGCCAGCATTGTGGTGGTAGAACACAAACCTATTCAGAGTCAAGGACTACTCCGCCCACCCATCCTGGTGTAAGCACCCCATTCACTACCTGGAGCCCCCGACTGTCCCCGGGAATACCCCAGCCCTGTCACCCACACAAACCCAGACAACAGATACACATCCTTGCAGAGGCGGGCTGAAATAGATAGGCGAGCAAAGGCTAACTTTCTAAAAGTAGCATTTGCAAACACAGGATATTAGAATACACCTTCCTAAAGGACGTATTTTATTATTCTGAGTTCAGGCATACTAAACTTGGCATGCCACCGTGTTCCCTGAGCCTGCCGAGACTATAGCGTGTAATAATGCCGGCAGCTCATCTGACCTAAGAGAACATGTAGCCCTTCAATAGTGAAGAACGAAAAGGGCGGTAATTCACTACTAGGACATGCCACACTCTAGGCTTGTCCTACCTTGTCCTTACAATGCACCCTGCCCGTGGGCCTACCATAGGGGTGACTGATATGAAGTTAAGGGAAGGTTTAGGGACTGGCAAGCGTGGACACTTACGCAGTCAGCATGACAGTACGAGACTGTACGCCGGGTCTGCAATGGCGGACCGGAGACACATGTTACGGAGCCGCTTCTGTGGGTGGCGCAACCAGCGCTGCAGGCCCACTAGCGGCATTTGTATCTACAAGCCCTGGCACTCCTCGTGCACGTTACTGGGGACTGACAGTAAACCAAATAAGCCAATCATGGAAATCAATTATGGATACACTTTACATTGGGAGCACTTGCACTGCGGCACGGGTTGGTCATGGAACAGTGCCCTGAGCATCGAATACCAGCAAAACATCTGAGGCACATCAGAAAGAAGTGGAAGGAAGACTCACACCAAGGTGCCAGGTCTAACACATGTCCCCTCCAGCTGAAATGTGGGGAGAACTACCCTTACCCAGGGAGTTCCTCATCACTAAGGCGGAAAAACCTTGACAGACCGTCAACATTGGCGTGGTCCATGCCAGGGCGGTGTTCCACCGTGAAGTCCATACTCTGTAGAGAAATGGACCACCTCAACAGCTTCGGGTTCTCACCCCTCATTTGCATCAACCATATGAGCGGCCTGTGGTCTGTCTGAACTCGGAAGTGAGACCCGAACAAGTAGGGTCTTAGCTTCTTCAGGGCCCAGACAACAGCAAAAGCTTCTCTCTCGATCGCACTCCACCTTTGTTCCCGTGGAAGTAACCTCCAACTGATGAAGGCCACAGGTTGGACCCAGCCCTCCTCAGTCATCTGTGAAAGGACAGCCCCTATCCCATGCTCTGAAGCATCTATCTGCACTAAGAACTCTTTGGAGAAATCAGGTGCCAGGAGCACGGGCGCCGTGCACATAGCCGTCTTCAGGGTGTTGAACGCTTCCTGACAGGCGTCAGTCCAGATCACTTTCCGGGGCTGCTTCTTCGAAGTCAGCTCTGTCAAGGGGGCAACGATGCTGCCATACCCCTTGACAAACCTCCTGTAGTACCCGGTGAGTCCTAGGAAGGTCCTCACCTCCGTTTGGGTCTTGGGGGCTTCTCAAGCCAGGATGGTCTGAATTTTGGGTTGAAGGGGTGCCACCTGGCTGCTCCCAACTTGGTGTCCCAAATACACCACGGAACCCTGCCCGATCTGACACTTGCTTGCCTTGATCGTGAGGCCTGCCTTGCGCAGTGCCATCAACACTTCCCAAAGGTGTCGCAAGTTTTCTTCCCATGTACCGCTGAACACTGCGATGTCGTCCAGGTAGGCGGCACTGAACGCGTCCAGTCCAACCAACACCTGGTTGACCAACCTCTGGAAGGTGGCAGGGGCGTTTTTCATCCCGAATGGCATGACCCGGAATTGGTAATGCCCATCCGGTGTTGAAAACGCTGACCTCTCCTTGGCCCCGTCCGTTAAAGCGATCTGCCAGTACCCAGACGTTAAGTCGAACGTACTGAGATACCGTGCAGCCCCCAACCAATCGACGAGCTCATCAGCTCTGGGGATGGGGTGCGCGTCGGTCTTCGTGACCGAAGTGAGTCCTCGATAGTCCACACAGAACCGTAGTTCGGGTGTGGCTCCCGGCTTCGCAGCCTTCGGGACCAAGACCACTGGGCTGGCCCAAGGACTGCTGGAGGACTCAATCACCCCAAGAGCAAACATCTTCAAGACTTCCTCCTTGATGCAGGCTCGTACCCTGTCAGTCACACGGTAAGCCTTGTGCTTCACCGGCAAACTGTCTCCCGTGTCCACATCATGGACGCACCACTCTGTGACACCAGGAACCAGGAAGAACAAGTCAGGGAATTGCCCCAGCAATTGGCGGCAATCACTCTGCTGCTCAGGGGTCAGGGAGGGTGAGAGGTTAACTCCATCCACTGACCCGTCTCGCTCGGAGGCCACCAAGAGGTCCGGAAGAGGCTCGGTCTCCTCCTCCATTCCGTCATCGGTTGCCAACAGCATGCCCACTTCGGACCTCTCCAAGTGGGGCTTAAGGCGGTTAACATGTAGGACCCTCAAAGGGTTCCTGGGAGTTTGCAAGTTCACCAGGTAGGTGACAGGACTCTTGCGCTCCACAACCTCGAATGGGTCCGTCCACTTATCCTGAAGAGCTCAGGGCTCCACTGGGGCCAAGACCCACACCTTCTGCCCAGGCTGAAACTCCACCAGAGTGGCATTCTGGTCGTACCACCGCTTCATCTCCTCCTGGCTGGCTTCCAGATTTGCCTCAGCAAATTGTCTGAATCGCCTGGTCTGGTTTCGGAAGGCCAGCATGTAGCTATATACATTCTGGGGAGGTTTCCTGGGAAGAGGTCCGCAGACCTGGTGGCCGTACAGAAGCTCGAAGGGACTGAACCCGAGCGACTTCTGGGGCACCTCTCGGTACGCAAAGAGTAGACATGGTAAGAGGACGTCCCACTTACGCCTCATCGGTCCTTCTAGGCCCATAATCATGCCTTTCAGGGTTCAGTTGAATCTTTCAACCAACCCGTTTCCTTGGGGATGATAAGGGGTGGTGAACTTGTAGGTTACACCACACTCTTGCCAAAGGGACTTCATATACTTCGATATGAAATTGGTACCTCTGTCAGACACCACCTCTAGAGGGAATCCTACTCGAGAGAAAATTCCCATCAGTGCTCGTCCCACCACGGGGGCCGTCACTGTCCTCAGAGGGATGGCTTCAGGGTACCGGGTGGCATGTAGTAGAGCTTATATAGCGCACAGCTACCCGCAGTGGGTGTCCCGGCGCTTGCTTAGGGAACCCTTCCTGGTATTCCCCTGTGAGATAGCAGGGTATCCACAAGGTGAAAGTCAGGCATCCCGCCGCGAGGGGCCGTTGTGGAGATTAAGCAAGCTATTGCCCAGAGTCGCAGAGTGTGAACCCGTGAGTCGAGGAGGCACCGGGGCGAGAATTATCGAGTCCGTGGAATTTTTAGCCCAAGACCCGCCGAGGCGGGGAATTGAACCCTGGTCCAGGACCGATCTCAGCTTCCGGGTCTGCTGCCTCTAACCCCTGAGCCACACTTCTCCACCAGGATGAACCTGTTGCCCATGGCTATCTTGGGGTCCAGAGTCCCCACAATGTCAATTCCCACTTGCTGGAATGGGGTACTGACGACGGGGAATGGTTGGAGGGGAGCCTTGTTCTTCCCTCCGCACTTACCACTTGCCTGGCAAGTTTGGCAAGTCCTACAGTGAGCGTCTGAGCTCCTGTGCATCTGGGGCCAGTAAAAGTGGGTGACAAGCCTGTCATAGGTCTTGTCCATCCCCAGATGTCCTACTAACGGCACATCGTGAGCCAAACCCAGTAGGAAGGCTCTGAACTTCTGGGGTACCACCAGCACACGGGCTGACCCAGGTTCAGCAGCCTTAGGCTCTGAATACATGAGATCGTTCTCCGAGTAGACCAAGTGTTTCCCGGACTGAACACCATTGGCCTGGTCTGCAGCCTGCTTCCGCATACCCACGAGAGAAGGGCACTCTCTCTGCTCCTTGCAGAATTCCTCCCTGGAGGGACCCCCTTCCTGCTGCCAATGGGTCAGCTCGGGCAGGTCTCCCAGTTTGGCGATCTGTTCCCCGGTAGGCTCCAGGGCATCCCCCTCGAGGTCTGCTTCCTACTGGGCCGTGGGAACTTCGGGGGCCGGCTGTCCGCGCCTCCGGTGCCTCCTCTCTAAGGCCGGTTCCTGGGCCTCTCCTTCAGGCTCCAGGACTTCTTCGACACCCCTACTGGCTGCCATGGACCGCGTGGTCACGCACGCCCAGTCGGGTAGACCCACCATCCGCAGATGAGTCATTTTCTCCACCTTTCCCCAAGGGGAGTTCTCCAAATCGTTCCCTAGCAGACAATCTACAGGCATGGAGGTCCTCACAGCGACTTGCAGAGTACCAGAGACCCCCCCACTCAAAGGGAACCTGAGCCATCGGACACTGGCTCTCAGAATTGTCAGCATTGACAACCCTACAGTAGGCGTGCGGTACTACCTGCTCCTGAGACACCAGGTGCTGCCTCACTGCAGTCAGTCAGTCAAAGTACTTTATTCGATTTTAGATAAAATCATAAAAAGTCAAACATTCCATACATAAAGTACATTTACAAAAGTTGCTTCGACTACGATCATATTTAAAAAGTTTAAAATACATATACAAGAGTATTACAAATACAATCCATAAAAAACAATTAATAGGGGAATATCTGCAAAAAGCAGAGAGCTGTGCAAAATGTCAATGTGGGCTGCAGTGAAGAAAAAACATTAAGTACTGACCGTAAATACATGGTTATCTTTAATGCGCGCTGCTGCTGCCAAGAAACTTCCCATACAGAATATTATGCGAGTGGTACCCATAGACTGTAGGTAAAGGAGTGCAGGTTTGACTTGTTTAAAGCCCGCCTCCCTTAAGATTGGAAGCAAGTATTTCTTCTGGGGCACTAAAAACAATGAACAAAACAAGGCAAAGTACGTAGTGTCCTGAATTGAGTGATTGTCGCAGGAGCAAGGAGGGGCTGACTCTGGCTTAGCCCAGGATTGATAATTTCCCAGTTGGTAATGGATCAAATTAAATCTGAATTTTGTCAGGAGGAACCTATGAAAAGATCTAGTGACGAGAGTAAGGTATGGTTCCATGGCAGTAGAGCTTGTTATTATATAATGAAACCTCACCGAGGGCTTCTGAAGTTCTTTTTCCTCTCGGATAGATCTTGCCAAAGTCAAGAACTGCCTCTTGACCAAAACCACATCTGTATTTCTTATGCATAGAGGAAATTCAAAAAGTTCCGGTCTCCCTAACCGATAAAAAGACTTCCTCAAATAATCCAACCATAGAATTTTTTTGTAGTGCTCCAGTATCATGACTTCCTCCATTATGGAGTGATTCAGGGTTAACTCCTTGTTAAGCCATGTCCTTAGCCAATAGATCAGCGGAGCCAAGTTGAGCCTATCTGTTATATAATCCAAGCCCACCTCCGAGTGGATAGAGTAGGTTGGAGTCGATGGAGGGACTGACAGTAAGGAGCGTAGGTACCTGTTTTCTGCTCTCTGTATAGGCTCAAGCTGTACATAACCCCAAATTGGGGCACCATACATGGCGATTGACAAACATTTTGAACTATAGACCTTCAATAGAGCCTCCATTGGCCTGGCCCCCAATCTTTTAGAAAAGGCCATAAGGGCCGCCAATGTCCTGGCCACTGATAGGCTTTTTGCCCTAACCTGTGGGCCCCACGACCCCCTCTCGTCGAAGAGCACCCCCAGGTAGGGGAAAGTTGCCGTTCTAGAGACCTCTTGGCCCTTACATCTAAAGGTTTTGGTCATCCCTTTACGTCTGTGTGCTCCAACTATCATTGTATGGGATTTACCAGCATTGACCTTCATATCCAAGTCATCCATGAAGGTACCGAATGCATGCAGCAAGCTCTGCAGGGCATTGCCGGTACGGGCTATAAGGACTGCATCGTCCGCGTATAGGAGAGCAGGGATCTTAGCTTCTCCTACACGCGGGACATCCCCCCCAGTCTCCTCCAGGCACCTCCCCAAACCGTTGATGTATATGGTGAACAATAGGGGGGCTAATATGCAGCCCTGCCGTACCCCACGCATAGACTTGAAATAGGGACTGCATCTTCCCTCCCTGGTGATCCTGACCTTAGCAAACAGATCCTGATGTAAAGAGGCCATGAAACTAACCAGGGCCCTATCTATCCGAATCTTCAACAGCATGGCCCAGAGCTTAGATCTGTTCACCAGATCGAAGGCCGAGGAGAGGTCCATAAATGCTAGAAATAAAGACCCCTCCTTGGCGACCGAGTACTTAGCGATCAGAAGGTGCAAATTGGAACACTGTTCCATTGTGCCCCTCTTCTCCCTAAACCCGTATTGGATATCGGCCAGCCCACCGCATATCTCAACACTCAGCTTAGATAACAAGACTCTGCCTAAGATCTTAACGGCAGAGTCCAGAAGAGATATGGGCCTATAGCAGGCTGGGTCATCCCGGTGGCCTTTCTTGAAGATTGGGACAATGATGGAGATTGCCCAGGAAGATGGATGGGGGCTGCCGATGGCCGCGTTAAATACATTGGATAAAACACCTGCCCAAAGACCGGGGGAATGTTTATAGAGATCGCCGGCACCCCCTCAGGGCCTGGTGCTTTGTTCTTTGAGGTTTCATTAATGGCTTTTTCCACTTCTCCTGTGTTGAAACTCAGGGAGATAGTCTCTGGGGCAGCTGATGGGCTGAAGGTACAGTCCACGCACTCCCCATCATATACTGCGCTGAAGTGACTGATCCATTTTTCATCCGAAATCACACAGTCCATGTCTGAGTTGGGTGTTTCGGAGAAAAAGGGCTGATTTATTATATTCCAAAATTCTTTACTATCCCTTAAAATGTCTACATTAAGTAGGTTATCCCAGGCTAGTTTCTTGATCGTCTCTTTCCTAGAGTTAATGGCCAACTTATATTGCTTCCTTAGATACGCTATGTTCTTCTTATCCCTTGGTAAATGCTTGAGTGCAAGCATCAACGACCTGTGAGCTTTGGAGCAACTTGCGTCAAACCAGCGATGGTGCTTGCTGGCTCCCTTCCTCGTGCTGGCCGCAAGGTCAGACACAATTTGGTTACAGATTGCTTCAAAAGCCTCCTTAATTTCATTGGCCGGGGACATGGTGTTTTGACAGACCTCTAAGTGGCTACTAATTTTGGGTAGAAGCTCTGCGTAAAACGTATCAGGCGCCACATTCGCCCATTTGAGCCTTCTCCCCTGGTCCACTGAGCGTACTGTGATGTGGGCCTCTTGTGGTTGGGGCTTAGGCTCCATATGCTGCCCCCAGGCTACCTCCACTACTACCGGATTGTGGTCGCTATGTACAGACACCAGCGTGTTATATGATATTACCCTATTCAAGATCCCTGGGGTCATAAATATATAGTCGATAATGGACCCCGGGATGGTGCCTTTATAGGTATGGGTTCTGGTAATGCCTTCAGGTGAGTTAGGTTCATAAAGATTGTAGTTGGCCAACAGGTCTTCTAACTCAACTCCCGCAGTAGAGTGCTCAAAGTGTGGGCCTTCTAGCCCTGCAAGGTCATCACCATTCGTTGAGCCACAGAGACCGTTGCATGGGTGAATATTAAAATCCCCTAAGAGAATGAATTCATGACTAAAACGTGTATTTTGACTGACAGAAGCTAAAAAGGAATCTAAACTGGCTATACTAATTTTTCCAGTGTCCTTATTCATTGAATTATAAAAAGTAATATAAAAGGTACTCATAGAAGGAGAAACTGACCTTTCAACTATTAGCAGATTTGGGCAGGGATAATTGACCAGTTTCAAAGGTCCTTTAAGTTTTAGGGAGAAAAGAGTTATAAGGCCCCCCCTAGCTCTGCCTGATCTACTTGGGGTTGCAGCGCTAACAAAACTATTAAAGCCGTCCAGCCAGAAGCTATCTGCAGTGTCCCATGTCTCCTGAAGAGCAATGACTTTGTGTCCGCTGACCATACCCACCCAATCCTCGTTTGTTACCTTACTTTTGGTACCTGCCACGTTCCAACTAAGGAGTTTACATACCGTAGCCTCCTCCTGCTCGCGGGGTCCTGGTGGGAGGGGCCACACAGAAGCTAGCGGTCAATCAACATCCTCCATGCCCTCCATGCCCTTCTGACCTAATAGGGGTGCAAAGCGGTTACTGATGACTATCCCGCTGCCTGATGGAACAACACCCACCCCTTGGTCATGGGTTGACAACAGTGTGGGCTCTGGCCTTTGAACACAACGTTGGGGGGAACCTATGGGGGTATCCACAGAGGTGCCCACCCTTGGACGTGAAATCAGGGTTGAACTCGTGATGCGATGACGATGTCCAGCATAATCTCTCACCAAAGGAGAATAAAAGAACCCCAGGGGTACAGGTCTCACATGGTCTTTTGCGGTTATAGCAGAACCGTCCCAGAAAAGTTTATCTGCCACGTTGGGCCTGTTGAAATTTATTACCACACAGTCCCCCTTAGTGATCTTGGGTTTTTTCCCAACCCACCCCACCCTCCTTGCAAAGATAAGCGAGTCTGAAGGATCCTCCCCACTGGAAGAATCGGCACACCATATTTTCGCTTTATGTAGAAGATTAGTGGTGGATTCACGTTCGCCCTCTTTGAGCGGTGGCACTCCTATAAACACTGCGACCAGTGGTGCAGCAGCCGGAAGCAAGCTTAAGTTGAACTTGCTTGGTAGTATTTTCCTGCTTGGGGACATGGCTAATTGCATCCGTGGGGGAGCAATAGATGTATGGCCCACCTGACTTGCGAGTACAGCGTCTTGGGGGCACTGCCCACTGGAGACTATGCCATCTCCCCCCTGGGGGGGCTGTGGAACTGAAACTTGCCACTCCTGACCGACCAAGACCTTGGGGCAGCGTGCCCCTCTTGAACAACTCCATGGGCGGAGGGTAAGAGGTGATGATTTTGTCCAACAAGGAGCATTTCTTAAGGAGATCTGACAAGCATGAGTTCAATGTATCAACAAAGTCTTTTGCGATCCCTACTAACAATGGCTCAATTCCGTCAACAAAGAAAGCCTCCAGTTGGTCCCCAAAAGGATCAGGTGGTTTGGTAGCTGTGCACGCAGTTTTAGATTTTTTTACCTCTGTCCCGCTTTGTGGGTTGGACTGCCAGCTGCCGAGGCTGCAGTAGATCGACAGGATCACTAGGCTGGGTGGCTGTTACGGCCGGGGTGGCGGGGTTAGTTGTAATAGTTACCACAGGTTCCAGAGGTATGGGGGGAGCTACACTCGATGCACCCACTGAACTAATGGGATGCAACTCAGGAATGGATGACTCCACTAGACCAGGCCATGTCAGAGCCAGCTCTTGTTCAGCGTTGGCAATTTCTTTAGTAAGGGCCCCGACTGCAGATGAAAGGTATGACAGTATAGACTTAGAGTGTCTGGGCATTTTAGCATTTTTTCCCTTATCGTCGCCGCAAGTCGGAGTTTTCTTTCGCTTACCCATTATTCGTAGATGATGTGGTGTTAGGGGGGTTGCCCCGCCCCACCTCCTTCTGCCTCGGACTGCCAAAGACTGCCCCGCCCTTGTCCCAGGCTTCTCCCGGGCAGCTCCCGTGCGCGACTCGCGGGGCGAGTGAGGGACGCGGGCTATGAAGCGCCTCCGGGCGCGCTGGTGATGCGTGAGGTGTGCGCCGGCCCCGGGACTGCTGGGTAATGTAGTTCCCGGATGGGAACTACCGCCGTTTCCCTCACGGCTCTCTAGGTCTGCAAAGCCGTTCCCCTCACGGCGCTGGAAGCTGTGTTCTGCGTGCTGCCCTTGCCACGGGCTGCACAGGTCGAAATGGTTTCCCCCAGTGCTCGTCGGGGATGCGGGCTATGAAGCGCCTCCGGGCGCGCTGGTGATGCGTGAGGTGTGCGCGGGCCCCGGGACTACTGGGTAATGTAGTTTCCGGATGGGAACTACCGCGGTTTCCCTCACGGCTCTCCCGGTCTGCAAAGCCGTTCCCCTCACGGCACTGGAAGCTGTGTTCTGCGTGCTGCCCCTGCCACGGGCTGCATAGGTCGAAATGGTTTCCCCCAGTGCTCGTCGGGGACGCGGGCTATGAAGCGCCTCCGGGCGCACTGGTGATGCGTGAGGTGTGCGCCGACCCCGGGACTGCTGGGTAATGTAGTTCCCGGGAACTACCGCCGTTTCCCTCACGGCTCTCCCGGTCTGCAAAGCCGTTCCCCTCACGGCGCTGGAAGCTGTGTTCTGTGTGCTGCCCCTGCCACGGGCTGCACAGGTCGAAATGGTTTCACTGCAGTCACACTGGCTCCTGAATCTCGAAAAGCCTCCGCCTTCTTACCGTTGATGGTCACTACCTGCCCATATTTCTTAGTGTTATTGGGTAGGTAGTTTTCGGGGACCATCTCACTGTCTCCTAGCGAGACTAGGGTCATCTGAACGGGATCCCCACCCATTTGGACGGCTACTTCCTCCCCAAAATTAACACTAGATATTTGCCGGGGGGAGCACCAGTGGGTGCGGGTTTTGTGAACAAGCGACACTTAGGGTCAGAGGTTACGTGACCCAGGTCGCCACACCTAAAACAGGTGATGGGCCCTCTTTGAACAGGTTTACCTGTCGGGGCCCCGGTTGATTTCGGGGGTGGAGGAGGCTGAGAACCTTTCCCTTGGTTCCCTTGGGGATTACTTTGGGGGCCTTTGTGGAACCCTTTCTGTTTTCCCCTGTCCCCCCCACTCTTCTGCTGGGGACCCTGCCCACCTTTGGCTGAGTCTCCCACTGGACCTTTGTGGACCCTGGTGCTGAGCCAGCGGTCCGCTTCCTCAGCGAGCTTCCTCGGGTTGGACAGCTTGCTATCGGTCAGGTGCTGGCGTAACTCAGGAAAACAATTATCAGACAAGTGCTCCCATGCCATTAAATCAAGCAGCCCTTGAAAATCAGTTACTTTACTGCCCTTCACCCAACCATCCAGCGCTCTGCAGAAAAAGGTCACATACTCCACATACGTACCCTCCTGAATCTTTACACACTTCCTAAGCCACTGTCGGTACATTTCAGGAGTTAACCCAAATCGATTCATTAGGGCATCTTTCATGTGCGGGTAGGAGTTGGACTCTTCAGAAGGAAGATCTAGCAGGGTATCCCGCCCTTCGGTCAGGAACCGTCCCCACAACCCCGCTCCCCAATCTCGCTCAGGGACCCGGTGGGAGGACATGGCTACCTCGTAGGCCCGGAACCACTGCCCTATGTCATCCCCCTTAAAATACTCCTTCACCACATCCTTCGGTACGTAGACCCTAGACTCTACCTGGGCTGGCGTTGTGCTGCCACCAGGAACTGCGTCCAAGCTCTTTGCTTTCAGCTCCATTTCTTTAAGGCGTATCTCATGCTCCAACTGGAGCTTCATCTCCGCCATTGCCATCTGTCCTTTCAATCTGGCCATCTCCACTTCATGCGCTCTGCTTGCGGCCTTGTCCGCCAGCTCTTCTGACGACGGGCCTTCCTGCACCTCGATAAGGCTATCTGGTGGATCTACTACCACCCGATTTTCTGGCTCTCTCGACTCTTTCCAGGCTCTCAGTGCCTTGATGGTCTGCATTCCTGTTTTGCAGCCCATTTGGGAGACTCGGAACTTTCCGCAGAAGGCTTTCAGTGGATCAGCTTTGTATTTTTCAAGCCCCTCCCAGTCAACTTCGTCGATTCCAGAGATAACAGAGGGTGCTCTTTCGTGGAGTGAACCAGGTGTGGTTTGGAGATTGGAGATCTCTCGGCAAGAACGTAATCTGTGGCTCGTTATTGGTCTGCTCTCACTACGTGGTGATCTGTAATTTACTGTACATAAATCATAAATGCAAATCCGAAATCCTCACCGCTGGTACCAATGTTGGAACCGGAGGTCTCTGGTTGGCACAGGAATGCACTTGTGACAAGCAGGGACCATCACTTCCAGTCAGGGCAAGGGAACTACTCCTTCGAATAACCCCTGCTCACCCTCTAGGTAGTGTGGCGCGAGCAGACAAGGCTAATCCTCAGGGCGATAGTAAGTTAAGCATTTATGATCACACACAGCAAACACACTGACCCACCACAAATGGACAACAGTCATATGGTTGTATCAAAAATACATATACTTTATATAAAAGATAGATTCAAGCAGGATTATCACAAGACCAAATAACGTTTAGCGATTGGGGGCCACAAGATTACAATAGGCAAGATTAGTCTTTAAATGTTCGTTGTTCAGAAAGGTACGATGACAGGGAAATAAGAACGTTGCGGACCCTGGATCCGATATGAACTTGGGACGGAGTTCAAGTGTACCTTGCTTGTGGAAGTCCGAGGCGTTTCAGGCATGGCTACTGGTTGGATGAGGCTGACGGTTCTCCAGAGGATCTCTCCGGCTCGGTCCCCCTCGAGGAGCGAGGCGGGGGAGCAGGACTGTGGAGGGTTGCGGAGATCCGGGGTCGATGCAGCTCATGGGGTGAGGCACCGTTCAGGCCTGCGGGACGTACTACTTCTTAGCACGCCGGGTCGTACTCGTGGATCTGTGAGGGGCGTTACGTCCTATGGCAGACGGGTGCAACACCAGGCTTCCGTTACCACGGTATGGGGAGGTCTTTCTTGAGGGGCGGCAAGAGTCTTGGTATGCAGGAGGGCAAAGCGAGACAGTCGGGTACGTTACGACGTACGGACCGTCCGAGGCTATGGAATGCGCTCCGTGCAGATTCCGGCGGGAGCAGATGAGAGGTGCACAATGCGCTCCGTTTGCGGCGAGGTGACAGGAGAGCGGGCGGCCTGGCACTGAAGTGGAGAGCGACTCAGGGATGAGCGGGGCTCTCTACGGTGGGGCGACCAGGCTCCGAGCTGTCACGACCTGGGGGGGCGAAGGCACCCGAGTCACAACTCTGGCGAGGGAATAAGAGCTAAGGCCCAACAGCAGACAGGCACAAGCAGAAAGAACCCAATGGTCCTGGGGTTCCGTTCAGGGGGCAAGCTCTCGATCAAGCCCTTGGAGATCGTTTCAGGCACAAGTCTACAAAGTCCTTTCTTGTCTTTTCCTCCCCATTCTCAGCAAGGCACCACTGCAGGCCAGTCTTACAGGATACAGACTGGTTTCCGTCCTTCAGCTTCTCTTGGTCCTTCTAGTCAGGCAGAGGTTCGTCGTGGTCAAAACTGGATCTGATTTGCAAGGAGCGGAGCTCCTATATTTATACTGAGATTCTTTTGTCTTTGCAGGCCAGGGTGCCTGAGCCTAGTTCAACCCGGTCTTGGAGTACTCTGTTGACAGGAAGCTGCCGTCTTCTTTCAGGGTGCAGGGCAGAGACATCAGATGCTCCGCAGGAGGTGGAGCCAGCATTGTGGTGGTGGATCACAACCCTATTCAGAGTCAAGGACTACTCCGCCCACCCATCCTGGTGTAAGCACCCCATTCACCACCTGGAGCCCCCGACTGTCCCCAGGAATCCCCCAGCCCTGTCACTCACACAAACCCAGACAACAGATACACATCCTTGCAGAGGCGGGCTGAAATAGTTAGGCGAGCAAAGGCTAACTTTCTAAAAGTAGCATTTGCAAACACAGGATATTAGAATACACCTTCCTAAAGGACGTATTTTATTATTCTGAGTTCAGGCATACTAAACTTGACATGCCACCTTGTTCCCTGTGCCTGCCGAGACTATAGCGTGTAATAATGCCGGCAGCTCATCTGGCCTAAGAGAACAGGTAGCCCTTCAATAGTGAAGAACGAAAAGGGCGGTAATTCACTACTAGGACATGCCACACTCTAGGCTTGTCCTACCTTGTCCTTACAATGCACCCTGCCCGTAGGCCTACCATAGGGGTGACTGATATGAAGTTAAGGGAAGGTTTAGGGACTGGCAAGCGTGGACACTTGCGCAGTCAGCATGACAGTACGAGACTGTACGCCGGGTCTGCAATGGCGGACCCGAGACATATGTTACGGAGCCGCTTCTGTGGGTGGCGCCACCAGCGCTGCAGGCCCACTAGCGCCATTTGTATCTACAAGCCCCGGCACTCCTCGTGCATGTTACTGGGGACTGACAGTAAACCAAATAAGCCAATTGTGGAAATCAATTATGGATACACTTTACATTGGGAGCACTTGCACTGCGGCACGGGTTGGCCGTGGCGTAGTGCCCTGAGCATCGAATACCAGCAAAACATCTGAGGCACATCAGCAAGAAGTGGAAGGGAGACTCACGCCAAGGTGCCAGGTCTAACAGTTTCAATGGGGCCAGTTGATCTATGGTTGTTTTTACTATGGTAGTGTAGCTGACTAAACAATCCTCAACATTCCCTGATTCCAGGTTAAAAGTTGCCGGGATTATATTCATGATGCGCTCAGGTGTAATTTTATGCCACTATCTTCAGAAACTATGGGGGCCGTGGAAGGGGCAGGGTTGACCCTAGCCCCCCTTACTTGAAAGCCAATTAGAGAATGTTCTAAACATGTGAGTGGGCATGGAGCCTCACAAAATATGTTTGGAGACTTGGTCAGGATAAGATCTAACGTGTTGTCCGCATGGGCGTCCGCAGAAATTTTTCCAGGGGGGGCAAAATGTTAACGTCATCACCATCCTCCAACATGATGTGTGCCAGGTGGGGCACAAGAAACACTGGGGCACAGTAGGAGCCATGAGGGGAGCGAGCAGGCTGCATATGATCTCATACACCATAGGGTGGATGTATGATGTTACAACGCACACTTTTACAACGCATACCTTTACAACGCATTTTTTACAACGCAACATCCATTACAACGCATTCCATTACAACGCAAAATACCTTTACAATGCATACCATTACAAGGCATTACATTACATTGCATGTTTGGTAAGTATTGGATAGTGTAGGGGTAAAATTTACTATTCTAACTCCAGGGGGTGCAACAGTAGAGTAAGTGTTGGATAGTGTAGGGGTAAAAATTACTATTCTAACTCCAGGGGGTGCAACAGTAGGGTAAGTGTTGGATGGTAATGTTATGCGTTGTAATGGTATGCATTGTAATGACTGAGTTGTAATGACATGCCTTCCCTGGACCGGAAACAAGCTTCTGGTCCAGGGAAGGCATGGCTTGGCAGTGCGGGCTGGACTGTTTCCATGAGGCACAGGGTCAGACTGATTTGCATATAGCCATGTCTGAACTGGGGTGGCAGAGTGGGCTAAAGAACGGTGATGGAATAAACCCAGATCTTTTGACTGGGTGTGAGTGTTTGATTGGTTTAGATGCTCCGTCCATCACCACCCCCTTTTGTACCGCTTCTGGCCGCCATAAGTGTGGCAGGGTATGCTCAGACGTGAGTCCCTTGCTCACTTTGCCACTGGATTCAAGCAAGCCGGGCTGAAGACGGCCGTAATGCCAGAAACCAGTCCTCGGAAGCTTTTTTACGGTCTAGGGAAGGCATGGCTTGGCAGTTCGGGCTGGACTGTTCCCATGAGGCACAGGGTCAGACTGATTTGCATATAGCCATGTCTGAACTGGGGTGGCAGAGTGGGCTAAAGAACAATGATGGGTTAAACCCAGATCTTTTGACTGGGTGTGAGTGTTTGATTGGTTAAGGTGCTCCGTCCATCACCACCCCCTTTTGTACCGTAGTTAATTAATGCCAGTGTTTTAGTTCTTTTTGCTGGAAATGTAGTTTATAATTTTGGGATCGACCACAAATGGGGTAAAGTGTACTGAGATTTTACTAAACCATGTGAATACCAATATTGAGAGTGAGTGTGATTTATTTATCTGGTGAGGCAAATACTTCCAATTATGAGTTTTTTTCATATAAATGAGGAATTATGTGTGGAATTTGGGGCTTTCCACTCAACGGCGGCTAGTTACATTTGAAAGTGGTGGGGCGAAACATGGTAGCAGGTCTCGGGGCTGACGGCTAACGGGAACAATCCTGTAGCCCTGTACCCAATGTCTCTGCATTTCACTGCCGCACAGATCTTAATTTAAGCAAGCACAGGTTGTAACAAGAAATGGATCGAGGGCAAATGAGATTCTTCAATTGTGTTTTCTCATACCAGTTACCCTCATTTCCCTACACCTGTTATATTTCGTTGTAGCCAATTTACTGACTTGTTGCTGTCAGAAACGGTTGTATGGCATTACAAAACAGGCTTTTACCACGCATGCCATTACAACGCTGTTTTTACAATGCAGCAAGTCGTTACAACGACTTGCGCTGTAAGCGCTGGATAGTGGAATAGTTTAATTTTCCATTCCAACTCCAGCCCACGTTACAGTAGGGAAGGTGTTGGAATAGAAAATTAAACTATTCCCTATCCAACAGAGCCCTCCAGCGCAAGTCGTTGTAACAACTTGCGTTGTAATAGCAGCATTGTAATGGTAGCGCGGGCTAATACCCGTGTTGTAAAGGCTGTTCCCGGTCAGAAACAACTTGTTTTTATCAAATCTTGACATTTGCAAAAGACCGTTTTCTGGAGACATTAAATAGATTCCTGTCCTTGTGGGTGTTTTCAGGTCTGCAGCTTCCAAAGGTTATTCAGGAAAGTGTAGGGGCCTATTCTAACAATAGTAGCGATCAGACCAAAAGTATGCTTTATTGTTGAGTGGTAAAGGAAAATCCACCTATTTCTGGAGAAATTGTTAGAAACAGTGGAGAATCCACATGTGTCATTTCTGTTACTATACAATCCCTTTCTTGAAGGGGTAGTACCATATTATCCCTTTCTTGGGTTTTACTCTAGATTTGGCACCACCTCAAGGTATTGCCAACCTCTAAATCAGGCTGTGGGCTGCTGGAATGTCAGAAGAAGAAGTGTTTGTGAGGCCTTGCTCCACCCTTTTCTTATTACTAACCAGGAAACTTCTAACACCCTCTTCTGCATCCATCCTTCACTTTGTCATTCAGTGTTCTGTTTCTCCCTTTGCCATCACCCATCTCTCCTCTTTTGTTTCCTTCCCTACCTTTTCCAAACTCTTGTTTCACCCTTCTCTCCACTTAGTTTGTCCTCACTTCATCTTTTCCTTTGTTGTTCCCTTCTCTTTCTCCTTCTCCCTCTGCTTATCTAGAATTATTTCCCCCCCTCCACTCTAGCCTCTTTTTCTCCCTTCTCTCGTCAATCATTTCTCCCTTTTTCCTCTTCTCTTCTACATTTGTCTCGACTCTCCACTCCGTCTCTTATTTCCTTTTCTCTTTCTTATTATCTCTCCTTTCCTCTCGCCTTTCCTTTTGCCCCAACATAGAAGGTTAATTAATTATTTCACTGAAACTTTGTCAAAATCGAATTTTCCTTTTACTCATTTCTAGTCCTATTTTTCTTCAAATGTAAAGTTATCTGATATACTTTACATTTTTAAAAAATATGACCAGAAATGGGTAAAAGGAAAATTCGATTTTGACAAAGTGTGCTTTATTTCTGAAGTTCCATTTCTCTTCGAGGTGCACAGCACCCTCCCCATTTCATAAACAGATGGAATTTCATTAGAATGAAACTTCCAATCTAATTCTGGTATCTACAGCTGGCACTAGCCCCCCACCCCCCAAACTCCCTCTATGGCTTTAAAATCGATCGTTGTGGCCTGCTACGAGGGACTAACGCCAACGTCCACTGTACTGCTCAAAAGCATCAGCAGCTCCCTGAGGACTCATGTCACCTTCCGAGGCCTGGGATGGGCGGAGATGCGCCATGCTGTGCGTCCTCTGTCGGTCCATTGTCATTCTGCCCATGACAATGGACCGTCCTGACTGAGGCTTGCTAAAAGTCACAGCCAATCTGTATCATCCTTTGAAGTTGTGCGCCAGCAGGAAAGTCGGCGCCGGTATGTGGACCTGCTTTCCCACTTCTGGATGGCCTTGGGTGAGCCCGTATCTTCCTTGGGTGAGCCTGGATCCAGGGGGGGGCAAGCGCCCCTCCTTGCCCCCCCCTGCGGACGCCCATGGTGGTCCGCTAGATGTGTAGGACCCTCGCTGATCTTTCCTAATCCTAAAGTGTCCAAGTCAGAGAAAAACATAAAGGTATCCAGATTAGATGTGATCTTACTATGTACATTGAAGTCCCCTAATAACAGGAAATGTTTAGTGGAGATAATATGAGGGACAATTAGTTCCATCAATTGGAGTGAAAAATCTTGGAGGGGACCTGGAGGTCGGTATACAAGGGCAGCTTTCCAGCAGTAATGGGACACAAAATCTATTCTAAAAACAGAAATTTCAATTTTATCATTGAAACATTGCTTAAGTATTGATACCTTAATAATGTATTTATGGATAATAGGTATACCTCCACTAACCTTAGACTGTCTATGCAGCCTTCGAATACTGTAGCCATCAGGGAGTGAAACCGCAATATCAGGAGTGGAGCTAGGTTTCAGCCAGGTTTCAGTCAAAAATCTGATGCCGGGATTTCCAAGAGAAAATAAATCCCAGATTTCAATGGCATGCTTGTGCAATGATCTAACATTGTCCAGAAAGCAGTTACAGCCCCGCCCGCATTTGTTGGTTGAAAAGTCTGGGGGGAGAGAGAGACAATCTAAGTCATAATTGCCTCTTTCTAGAATCAGATAGCAGTGGAGCCACATGCTCCTGCTTCAACTCCAGGCTTTGGAATTGACAATTCCTGCAAGCAAAGGGTCCCTCCATGTCAGAGAAGTCCCCGGAAGCGCCATGCGCGGTGTTAATACATTTAAATGTACTCGACCATCTAATTTCTAGGAGTTCCAAGCTCGTGTAGGAATATTTCTGCTTATGTCCTAAGTAAGGCTTAAATGGAGCAGGCATCCTGGCTCCTAGCGACTGCTGGGTCCTGCCGGGCACAGACAGGCTTACCATTGGCACGCCTGCGGTGGGCCCTCTGTGAGCATTTGCTTCACATTGGGGCAGGCATGAGTTTAAGTAGCTATGGATAGCAGCTAGACTGCTAACCCCGTGGATCCATCTCAGCCTGGAAGTAGGGAAGAAGTATGTCTGCTAGCTCCCTACACGCAATTGGAAAAACCTGTGGTGGACCAGAGACCAGACGTGGTACTGTTGAAACAGGTGGGGGAGGAGTACAAGGATTAAAAGGTACGTTTTAAAAATCGACCGATTTGGACAATCCCCGCAATGACACCCCATCTACTTGACCATTGTGGCCTCTGGATGCCCTGACCAGACATCATCTTGACAGTGCACTGTGTACTGTATGGGGACGTGCGACTGGCTAGAGTGGGCACTGTGAGCTGTCAGCCTTGGGCAGGGACGGGCTGACGCACATGGCCCCTGACCTCTGAGACTATCGCCTCCCGCTTGAGCACTGGACACTGGCGTAGCTAGGGGGGTGCGGTGGGGGCGATCCGCCCCAGGCGGCACTCTTTTCGGGGCGGCAGCCACGCGGCACTGATGGCCCATGACGGCGACCTTTATAATTTATTTGGGGACCCCAAATAAATTATAAAGGCCGCCGTCATGGGCCATCAGTGCTGCACGGCCACAGCGTATGTGGTTCTCAGAGCCATGATTGGTCGTGCACGAAAGCGCTACCAATGATGGCTCTGGAATCATTTTTGTCCAGCCCCCAGCAGTGACGTGCTCCACCACCACGACCGCTCTCGAGTCTGGAGAGTGCAGGGAGATGCCGCCAGGCCTTTGAATTATTATGAACATCCAGAGAGCCCCGGCCACCAAGTACCAACAATTACCCAAAATAATAATGAAACAATTATCATGGAAAGGGAATACAATCAACTCTGCTCGTTTCCCGCAACCTGCCCCCCTCGCTTCTAAAGTACGAGAAACTCAGTCCCTCTAGCAGTTTTACATAATCGGGCCGAAGTCCTCATCTTCTTCTGCCACAAATCTAAGTAACTCCGAAATAATAAACAGCGTGAATTCTCAGTGTCCTTGGTCGCCGTTCATCCCCCGGATCCAGAGAAAGAAAAGCCGGTACCATCAGAGAGTTTAAGTTTAGAAACCCCGAGGCGCAAGAGACACAGTCAGTCCCGGGAGACCCTGGAGGGTGCGGGTGGCGTGGCAGTGAAACAGCTCCGACCGGGCCTGCATGGACAGCGTCGGACCCTGGGGAGAAGTCTAGAGAGCTCACTGGGTTTGTAAGTGAGGGACTGCCTGCCAGGTACACTACACTGGCCAAAACCATGTGCCAAGGAGACACAGACAGTGTCAGTAGCCGTTTGAACGCCACTTTCCAGTCAGGTAAGCCAGAAATCTGACTGCAATAAGATTTACTATTCTCTTTACAAAGTTTTGGGTTATGTCATTAGTAAAATATCACTTTTTGTGACTTTATGTACAATTGACTGGTGACTTTGATTAAACAGTAGCCTACAGACTGCTGCGTGTTGATTCACATCTTATTAGGCCTGTGCAATGAATATTCATGCAACTGGTTTTGTCATGGTGTCACTTTTCACTACCACCATTGTGTGAATTTACATGAAAACATCTTACTTTTCATTTTCCATTGTCCTCCTCATGCATGACACTTACGTTGGTGTGCTGTGATGTTGAGTTTCTGTTGGTGGGCTTGGCGAAGGATGTTTTACATAATTGTAACTGCCCCCTTCAACCCATCTGGACATAATCAGCAGATCTCATGGGTCTGAACTTCACCCTTACCAGTGAAGCCCTTCAGTCATGTACATTTGTCACAGTCTGGAGAAGAGGCCCTGATTGTATTCCTCACATGTCCCATAGGAGAGAGACATTACTACAGAAAGGCTGCCTGTCAGTAGACAGCATCATCACAATTAAGCAGCACTGCATGACCTTCAGAGAGCAGAGCTGGCCTGAGAGGAGCAGAGAGCTGTACTGTGTGAGTCACTGCTCAGCTGCAAGGCTATCCCTGCAATGTCAGTGTGCAGTGGTCCAGGGTCTGTAACTGTGGTGCCAGTGAGGTCGAGCACAGGTGCGAAGGCAGTGGGGATTGTAGGACTTGTGGTTCCCTGTGGGTGAGTCAGTATGGGCTTCTCTCTTGTATTAGTGGTGACCCTGGAGTTGCGTGCCAGTCTCCTGCAGATGGTATCAGTCAGACAGCAATACTTGTCCCCTCAGAACCAGCAAATATGACAGGTGCTTCTCAACCTCAAATTGTGATTCCTGAAAAAACTCTCCCCATTACCAGATTTTACTGCTAGTGCCAGGACTGCCCACTTGATCTTGGTTTGGTTACTTTCAAGCATTTTCTCTATACAGTGAGCCTTTTGGCTGTGACCAACCACAAGTTAGGTGTATGTGGCTCATCTAGTAAACTTTGTCCTACGAAATTCACTCAATGTGCCCCCGTTAATCTCCAACTGCTCACTGGAATAATCACTTCACCTTTTTTGGAATTCTTCTGCTCTAGGGTACGTAAGCAGGCAACAAACATACCTTTGCTCAGAGAATATAATTATTGACACCTCTGATACCTAGGGTAATTCCCAATATCCATTTTCTACTCAATATCAGACCAAGAATTGTCATACAGATGTTCAAATACTACAATTTGTTTCATATCTTTAAATCTGGGTTTGGGGAGGCCTATGTTGATCGTACACCCCATGTATGCGATTCTAGGCGGCTGCTTAAGGCAATACAAATTACGGGGTGCCACACCAGAACCACTAAGTGCTCTGCAGTTTGCCATTCTGCTTTCTTTTGCAGTAAACTCCTATTACGTTTCTATTCTAGTACTTCTGCAGCAAGCAGTGCATTCATTAGGGCTCCCATGAGGCCGAACATTGAGGACAGCAGTGGTCGGGCTCCCCTGCACAGGTACCGGCTGCATTCACTGGTGAACAGTAAAGAGCTGGAGGCAGCATAGAGCATGATTGTGGGGATTCTTACCAGCTAGGGATACAGTCAGATGCAGAGAGGGAGTCTGGCTGGGGATGGATCCTACGTTTAGTTTTAGGATTATTACTGCACAGTGTCTCAAAATGTCTTTTTGAAATAAAACAGCATAGATATCTAGGCTATGTGTACCTCAATCAGCCTCTTCTCCTGAGGCCTACCCCCCCCATCATGCCTCATTGTATTGTAATGTAATTACTTAGACTAGCCATGCAACTTACTTTCAGCCTCAGGTTAATAATATCTGGTGGCGCTGGGTTCAGTGCTGTAATCTACAAATTGATTTTTATTAAACTGCTCAATATGACTTTTTGAAATAAATAGCATCATAATGCATAGCAAGGTTTCAGATTGCTATGTGTGACATTTTTAGAATTTCAGTGTTATTATGAGTGACATTTCAACAACTATGAGTGACACTTCCGTGTGAGCAAAATTAAGCAATGAAGATGAGGGAAACATATAAATATTATAAATTACACCCATTTGAGCAATGAGAAACTATAGGAAGATCTTAAAACTGTTGAAAAGCACCAGAAATGGATGGGCACACACATAGCTAGGGGTCACAACCCAGGCTGGAAGTTACTGAATGTGGTGATGAGGAATAAGGTTAAAAATACATGGTAATGGGATGAAATAATGGAGTATGTCTAACGTATGGCGTAAAGCACGCCAAGAATGTCAGAACACAAAAGCAGTGTGCGATTTCTCTAAGTCACTAGGTCTTGTGTGAAATGAACTTCTATATATCAATAACAAGCTGGAGGTTTTTGGCGCGAAAGAGCCAACCTACACGGTTGTCTTCATTGGGAGCGGGGAGCGCTGACGAGACTACACAAGCGAGAAGTGATCTGACATGTCATCTGACAGACACCGCAGTATTGCTGCTGACCCTGAGGCGGCTCGCCCTGATTCCCCACTACTGCCGCGAGGCAAGTACCCTTGGTACCTAGGCATACTCTCGTGCAACCCTATGATCACCCATTGGCTCCTACAGTTTGCACTGTTGAAGGACATACCTCATTAGGAGATGACAAGCACCAAAGAGGGAAAAGACTCAACGGCGGCCCCCAAAGACAACCCTGTAGCTGCTATGTGGGGCAAGGCGGGCGCATCGGCCCCTACGGAGGTGGCTTAGCAGGCTGGAGGGGATTCGCCACCTGTCACGCAAGCTTTTATGGCCACATTCATGTCTGAGCTCAAAACTGAGATAGGCTCTCTGTGCACTGAGGTCCACTTCTGTGCCCGGGAGATAAGGAAGGAGGTCACAGACCTTGAAGAACATGTAGACGGGTTGGAAAAGACCATAGATGCTCAAACTGAGGACCAGGAACAACACTGGCAGTGCTTGGCCACCCTGGAACAGCAGCACATATAGTTGCAACTGAAGCAGAAGGACCTGGAAAATCGGATGCCACCGGAACAACCTCCGCATTCTGTGGGGTACCTCTTGGGCGGAGGGGAAAGACATTATGACCGACGTGGCACAGCGTCTGCATGAGGTCTGGGGGGATGAAGATGCATCTCTGCCGGCCCTGGACAAGGCTCACCACGTCTCTGGCCCCGCAGGCAGGCTGGGCATTCTCCCAGACATCTTACTAGGGTCCATTTCTTTACAGAAAAGGAGGCTATACTTAGGGCGGCGCGTGCCAAGCCGGACCTCATTTACGGCGGAAACAAGATACAGATTTTTCAAGGTCTCGCATCCAACACCCTACGAACTGACGAGATTTTAAACCCGTGACAGACAAACTGCGAAGCAAGGACATCTCCTACCAGTGGGGCCATCCATTCGCCCTCATCTTTCAGTGAGAATCCAAGCGTTGGGTGCAACGGTCCTATAAAGAATCAGCGCAACTACTTCACCTCTCCTCAACACCGCCTGCCAGCCCCACACATCTCCCGCCTCTCATACGGGCACCTGTTAAACCACCCTGGTCTACTGTGCGCCATCACAGACGCTCACCGCCTCCCGATGACCAATCATCCTCGCAAGCCAAGCATAATATCATACAACACATCAGGTTCCTGGAAGGGGAACAGTCGGCAGCAAACTCACCATCTCCACCTCCTTGATGGATTGAGCCCCCACATATGCAACTGACTGCAAGTGCTGTTCTAGGAATATGCCCATGACCCGTCAGGGCGGGTGATCATCCCAAGGGCAGGCAGCTCCCTCTCTGTTTGCCCTCCTTCTCCTGCCGCACCTCCCTCATCCCTGTTACCGACACCAGTCCATGCAACATTAGACACATTTATATCTCACGTGGTGAACCATGGAGGTGACGTCTAACTTGACAATTGGAAAAAGGACGATTCACAAAGATTTTGGAGTGAAGGAGCTTGACTTACCCTTGAAAAACACATGAATTGATAGATTTGTGAAGTATACACAAGAGTAGTGGTAAGCCTCACTGTACATGGTTATTTGCAATTGTTGCAAATAGAATTTACTGAACATGGATACTTTACAAATACTTAATATAAAATTAGATGCACCAAACAAAATGTGAGTACATCCAGCAAACATAACTTCAATGGGGCTATGCATGAGTGAGCATTGCAATGGAAATGTCAGACAAGTGCCATGTTCACCGTGGTGATTATCATAGTATTCACAAAAATGTCAAAAATATTTGCTATACTTCTCGCCGTGGAAGGTACACCTTTCGGTCCATTTTTTTCTGGATATTTGGAGGTGAGGATACAATTAATTGTAAAGATATGTATGTACAGATACAAATCTGAAAGGAACTATTGATGGACAGATTGCAGAGCAATGTCATGCATTTACGCCAATACAGCGATCTGGGCATAAATCCATCCTCTTTTTGCTCACCATCGCATTCCAGCTTGGACCCAGCCATATGTAAATCAGGCTTGACCCTGCGCCCAATGGAAACAGTCCAGCCCAAACTGCCAAGCCAGGTCCTCCTTGGACTGGAAACAAGCATCCTAGGACCGGTTACGGGGTTTCACCCCTCTTCATCCAGGATAGCTGATACAAATCTGAAAAACTGCTGAAAAGGAAAGTACAACTTTTCCAGGTCCCCTGCATAATCATTTTTCAGATTGGGTGCTCTACGCACACACATGGCACACATGGAGTGTAATTGTTGTGGTGGAGCACGCCATGAACACTATGTAGACTGACAGATCCTTTACAACATGTGCACCTTATACTTGAGTTGCAAATTAATAAATGTGACCACCCAAAATGTTACGGACTATTAACATACATACGTAAGTGTAATGTCTGAATTGCATGATTTATAGGCCTAAGAGAATATATTTGCCTCCATGTCTTACTGCAGAGCTACTTGACTGATACCATACTCATTACCTTTGAGGTTGCATGTCAGAAACATGAGAAAAACATCCTGCTAAAACTGAGTATAGTTCTCGACCAATTGGAACACAACACATTCACAAACCAAAATAGTTGACTTACTATTGGCTGCTGCCTTGCAGCAAAGCACAAAAAAACTGGAAAGATACTTCTAAACTCGCATACCTAGCTTGGTGGTATTCTGTTTGTTACAACCACAGACTCGATACGACATTTGTATATCCTCTATCTCTCAAGTATAAAAGATTACTTTTGTGGTCTCCAATTACACAATTTCTTGACACGTGTGTTGAAAATTCTCACGCTCCGTCACTGAGAATTCAAGAGGTTGCTCAACCCTCGTGATTTACTTATTTCTTTTTTAATGATTATCATACTATATAATTGTCTCGTTCTAGTTTCACTTCAGTAATATACTAATTGACTTTTATTCAGCTCTCATTCTTTTTATTCCAGTCATAATTATCTTTTTTCTTGTGAACATGCTTGCCTATATGCTATTGTTGTTACACTCTGTATTGGATTGCTATGTTATGTTATATGATATTATATTTTTTTACATTTACAATAAACATATTTTTTGAAACTTAAAAACTGAGTATGGTTGCCAAAATGCCAACTACCACAGTATCATGACAGTATGTTAATATAGATAAGTAGAGATTGACTTCCCTTCATTGTGGTACAAATAGGACAAGCGCCAAGAAGCAGCAAGCGCTTGTCAGCTCAAAGGTTAGGACCCGAGGATGCTGCCAGACACGCCCTGAGGCCACCATGTGCAGCGGGGTGCTCGAGTGCACAGACATACCCAGGGTATAGTTGGTGTTAATGTGAACAAGCATGCATAACGTTTGAGGTTGTAAGCCATAGCCACTCTCTACAAGTCCTTGGTATGAAGTGCGTACAGGCGCTCGAAAAGACAGAACCACAACTTCCAGAATGCACCAGTGTGTTACGTGCACACCCAGGACTAGACACATCTGCACCACAGAGGGAACTCCGAATGACGCGCAGCGTTTCATGTACACGGCGATACTTTCACATGTAAAAATCACAGGTGTATCCTGAGGCGCCTCCTGTGCACAAACCCCTGGGCTTGCGCTGCCCCAGGCCCGGCTATCCAATTCAGCTGGAGAACCAGGCCGCCTATTTCCTTCCTCCTGCCACCGGTCCTTCCTTGCTCCACACCCGTCTGTGTGAGGTTAGTTATGTGTCTGTTCCTTCTGCGTCTGCAGCTCCTGTACCGTCATATACTTCCCAGCCTCCCGTACCTGTAACTCCTCCTGCGGTCCTAACCTTCTGCACGTTGTTTCCATTCCATCTCCCACACTACGGACTGCAGCCCAGCCCCGTGTACCCTGTTCCTCCTCCAGGCTCCTGTACCCTCTTCTCCCCCAGTCCACTACTATTGTCCGTGTTACTAACCATGCACACTCTGATTTCGGTTTAAAAAAATACAATCATTGATTGTGGTTGGGAAAACTCGAAACGTTCACAATTGCAACAAGGACAGTGCACCGGGGCTGCCGTGGGTTCCGTGATCCAGTTCAGACTGGCAACATGGCAATAGCGCTATGCAAATATCACCTCTCCACAAAAAGAAATTAATATTCTTGTATACTTATTTTATTGGTGATGTAGTATCATAGTGTGAAGGCAGCATACTTAGACCCCGACAAGAATACAGCAAGAAAATGCACTGAAAAGTGTTACCAGAGTAGTTCAGTGGGCGTTGCGTGCCTGGTGTTTAAAGCCCTTTTAACCCAATGGGCCTTGGTCCATCAATCAAGTAGCCACCAATGACAGTGTGAATGCTTGTAAACAGATTGTACGCCCTCTCCTCCTTTGGTAGCGGCGGGACCGTCAGGTGTACGTAAGTCCTCGGACTTACAGACCAGGGTATGGTCCCGCCCACACCTAGTAAGAGTTGATTGGAGACGGACGGAGCACGTCCACGCGCCGTGTGCGTCGGAGAATGGAGATTCTAGCGTGGTTGCAGCTCAGGGAGAGCCGACAAGAGGAGGTCTCCTCTGGGATCTGTCGGGCACTGAAATGGCAACATGCTAGTAAAATATCATCTGCAGCTGTGGGCGAAGAAGGCTGACACGCTAGGTAGGACATCTGTGCTGTTCATTGCCAGCATAAGTCGTCTCGCGGCACGTTCCTCTAAATACAAAGGAGCTAAACAGGGTTTTAGTGGGCTGGGTCCTGCGTTCTGAAAAACCGGTGCTGAGGTGGTTACCTACGGGCTCTTCATTTTGCCCTCAGTGTAAAAAAAAAAATCTTACCGAGCAGGCACAACCAGACATCATCGGCCTTCCAAGAAGAAGCTCCTTTATTGTTTGATAATTAGTTGAACTCCACAGGGGGGCAGAATGGAAGGAGGATCGAATTTAGGCCCAGATGTAACACCGATTCGGCCATTTCCTGGTCTGCATTCACGCTGACGAGTGGGTGGTGTTCACGGTCACTGGTGAGTGGGAGAGGTGGGGGTGGGCAGATGGAGATGCTGATTACACCCTGCACAGACTGCTGAGTAAGTTAAATAGGATTTGGCTTTGCTCACATCGGGGGAAAGGCATAGGTAGACACGGGGGAAGACAAGCATTGGAAATGCAATAGGTCTCGCAGCATTAGAGTTAGTGCTTTTAGAATTGTTTATGGGTTTTTGTGTAAATCTTTAGCATTTTTGTTTCCTGTAGCCAATGCTAAAGAATTAAAAAAAAAAGCCATAAACATTTCTAAAAGCTCTAACTCAAATGCTCCGAGACCTATTGCACTGTGTGAGGGTGAGGGGTTGAGGGTGAGTGAGGGTGAGTGAGGGTGAGGGTGGGTGAGGGTGGGTGAGTGAGGGTGAGTGAGGGTGAGAGTGAGTGAGGGTGAGGGTGAGTGAGGGTGGGTGAGGGTGAGTGAGGGTGAGGGGTTGAGGGTGAGTGAGAGCGAGGGTGAGTGAGGGTGAGTGAGGGTGAGTGAGGGTGAGTGAGAGTGAGGGTGAGTGAGGGTGAGTGAGGGTGAGAGTGAGTGAGGGTGAGGGTGAGTGAGGGTGGGTGAGGGTGAGTGAGGGTGGGTGAGGGTGGGTGAGGGTGAGTGAGGGTGAGGGTGAGTGAGGGTGAGGGGTTGAGGGGTTGAGGGTGAGAGGGTGAGTGAGGGGTTGAGGGTGAGTGAGGGTGAGGGTGAGTTAGGGTGAGGGGTTGAGGGTGAGTGAGGGTGAGGGGTTGAGGGTGAGTGAGGATGAGTGAGAGTGAGGGTGAGTGAGGGGTTGAGGGTGAGTGTACAGCCTGCTTCAATAACCACGTTTTCAGGTAGTTTCTAAACTTCACACTTCCATACAGGGAGAGAAACGAAACAATTCAGAAATATTCAGAATATTGGAAGAGCGGAAACTGTGGAGGCTGGGAGGGAGGGGGGAGGCGGGGTTCGAAAAATGGTAGACATTGTGAGAATTGGCAGAGTACTACAGAGAATGAGAAAAATAAATTGTGGGCGTGGAGGGTAATTGAAGAGCGCAATCGGAGAGGCAAAGAAATAATGACTAGAACTAAAGCGACCAAAGGAATTAAAATGAACGGATTAAACAGATATGAAATAAGTGCATCCATTGCATGTGCTTGTACTATCAAATTAACTGTGCAGTTCTACGCTGTTCCCCTGTAAACACTTGTAAAGCACGCAAAGTCCTTCTTAGATTTAAAGATTTACTTCTCAGCACGAGCTTTTCTTGGTCGCAGTTTTCGATTTTCTGTATATTCTGATATTTCGATCCATTAGCTATTTCTGGGAGAGTCCAACAACATATGACAGGCTGTGAAAGGAAAGTAAAAGTTAAAGAGACAGAAAAGCACGAGACACGGAGAGAATTTCGCGTGAACTAAATCCCGCGGGATCCGAGTTTAAGAGGGCCTGCACGAGGAGAGCGAGCCGAGCCGTTCCATCTGAATGGAAACACTTCTGCAGTGCTCTGAAGCTGGCTATAAATATTTGAAAACATCAAAGGCGGTTGTGTTAAATTAAAAATGCTGTCGCACAGATAGGAACTAGCCGCGGGGGCTGCCAGCTCCGACATGTGAGCCTGGGATCAGACACAAAGAGGCAGAGCAGCAGCAAGGCAAGAAGAGAGCCGGGGAGTGAGCGAGAGAGAGAGCGACAGCAGAGGGGAGAGCAACGGAGAGACGTGGGGAGAGACCAGGGGTGAGGGGATACAGCAGGGGGGGGGGGGGTGAGGGGATACAGCGGGGGAGGCAGTCACAGCACGCTAGGAAGAGAATAGACTCAGAGCTTCATATTGTCTGTTTGGTCACGGATTAGCAGCGTAAACTGTGAATAATCACGTTTTTATCGAAAAAACAGTGGTGTGGAAAAATGTATATTTACGACTTGGCTCTGATTTTAACATGGCCATAGCAAATAGTTAAGGCAGCACAGTATCCCATGCTTTCTAGCGGCAGGCAGGCAGGGGAGGAGAGGAGGAGGGGGGAGGAGAGTAGGGGAGGCACGGCCTAGCGGCCGTGCAATCAAGTAGTGAGGGGGCGGAGCTGGGGGAGGGTGCGAGAGAGAGTAGGCAAGGCTAGCGGCAGGCAGGCAGGGGAGGAGAGGAGGAGGGGGGAGGAGAGTAGGGGAGGCACGGCCTAGCGGCCGTGCAATCAAGTAGTGAGGGGGCGGAGCTGGGGGAGGCTGTGGAAGAGAGTAGGCAAGGCGACACGGCGGGAGGGGGCGGAGCGGGTAAACAAAGACGGACATGCACGCGCCCGTGACTTTTAAGGTCAATGCGCATGCGCATAAGCTTAATGCGCATGCGCATTGACCTTAAAAGTCACGGGCACTGCAAGGAATCGCCACGATTCCTTGCAGTGTGGATAAAGAGTGGATGAGCCCCTATAGTCTCGCTTGCTCGATGCGCATGCGCATCGACAGGCGAGACCTAAAAAACAGGCAGTTTGGGCTTTGATGACCACGCGGGCCTTTCCCTTGACTTCAGGCAGTGCTGGAAATTGTATCTGCACCAGGTGACCACAAACGCACCAGCAGCCCATCCGTGAACCTCTTGCCCCTCCAAAACCCTTGTCTTGTGTTACTTTCACACAACTTGTGATGCTGGTGTGTGAGTTTTTTAAATAAATATTTCAATCAAGGCTCCTCACCACATGTATCCCTCTTTGTGTACTGTTAATGTAATGGGGAATTCGTTTTATTTTTGCTGACATGTATGTATTTATTTATTTATTTCAAGGGGTGCTCCTAATATAGTACCTCAATTAAAAACTGGGGCAGCTCGGACTCTGTGCTTGGGGCACACACCCCAGGAAATATCCCCCCCCCCAAGCACGAGCTGGAGGAGCCCTGTATGCTCTTGTGTTCATTATTAAATAACAGAGCCCCGTGCTTAAGTTTACAGTTACAAAGGTCAAGAGGAAAAAGGATAATATACTATTAAAAGGAAATAATACTTTAATATAAGTAGAGCTGGAACAGGCGATGAATGAGAGCGTTTTATAGAAAGTTAAAGTGGGGCAATGAAATCTCGCAGCTTCCCCGGGATGTTACACGGGCTTGTGAAGTTTCGGCCATGGGGAGATAATGTGACATCCCAGCCTGGGCTGGGACTTCTGAGTGGGGGAAACCAGGTTTTAATCTCTGCGTCGGCTTGACATCCTGTGATTCTGGGCAAATACCGTTATCTTCCAGTGCGTACAAAAAAGCGAATGTGTCCTTGTGTACTGTAGCTGGTGCCATGTTAAGCATTCCAATAGCGTCGAGTTCAATTTGCGCTTTATCAAAACTGCTAAAAACACAAAACAAACTGCAAAAAAACCAAGTGTGCGACAGGGGTCCTTCTGTTTGTTGTGCAGCGAACTGCAGTATAGTCAGGAAAACGGGAACGCTTCTTGACATGCATATTAGTTCTTTTGATGAGCATTAAGGCCGGGGCAGAGCAAGTCAAATATCAGGCTCATGTCTCCATGGGCTGTGGTGAAGGCAGTCGCATGATAAACATCTCTATGCAGCTTCTGGGCTGGGGCACAATCGGACCCAGGTCAGGTTGGTGCTCTTAATGGGCTGGGCAAAGCCAGTCACATCTCTTGATGCTGATGGGCTTCGTGGTGTTAAGTATCCTGCCGGACGTAAGGTGTTAAAATACTTCCTCAAGGGTAGTAAGCAGTGCCGGACTGGCCGTAGCAAGCACCTGGCAATCCCCCGGTGCACCGCACGGGTGGGGGCCCGGTTTGGGGCCCCTGGGGGCCGTTTTGGTTACAAGGCCGTTTTTGCACCTTAGCTGCAAAATCGGCCCTGTAACAAAATCGGCCTAAAACCGGTCCTGGCAAAGAGCTCAGCGGCACCCACAACCCCCGTGGGGAGGAGGGGGCGGCTGAGCACTTTTCTGGGGCCGGTTTGGGTTCCGAGTCCGGCCCTGGTAGTAAGTGCCATATAAACGTGACAATACATTGAAGTGTTTATTTCTCAGTCTAATAATTTCAAAATCGGAGAATTTTCACTATTATTTGTAGTAGTCGTTTGTAATTTATGCAGGTAACGATTATTGACAAAATCAATAAATCCTGGCTTGTATCAGGTGTAATGTTGTTTTTTGATTTGTATATATATATCTTAAATACCAGAAAGAAGCATCAAATTAGTGGGGTGGCATGCTATGGTAAGTACAGATTTTTAACGCACATGTTTAAGCGATGCCCATAATCACATTATACCCCGCCCCTTTCCAAATAACCCCCCCTTGTTTTTTCATTTCACTTAAAGCCCTGGGGATAAGTGCTTTAAATTGAAATTCTGAAGCGCAGGTACTCACTATACCAGATAAATTATTTCCGCTTAGAAAGGCTGGTACCATCCATTTTAGGTATTGCACAAACGCAGACCAGTAGAGGTGCTTGCCTTCGAATTCAAGAAGTGAAGGTACTCAGTATCTGAGAGTACCTGTCCATTGCAAGCACTGTATTAAAGTAAGGGCCACTGAAATTATGCATCGGGCGGATCAAATTATGTGGCAGGCGATACTAAATTTTGTGGAAAGAAAAGGCAAATTACGCAACGTTAATGTGGCACCTTTTGTAATTATTTTCCATTTTGTAATATTACTTTATCATTTTTAGATTTCCCTTGCACTATGCTTGGAAAATCTATTGTTTGTAATATAAATCTTAAAAAAGGGCTTGCATCCTGCCCACTCGCTTTCCTGGCTTTTCATTGGCTCCTGTGCTTGCCACTTACCTTACTTTTTTAGGTCTCACACTGCGAACCGATCGCGAAGCGATCGTCGCTGCAAGACTCTATTGCGATCATTTCTGCTTTCAAGGAGTCAAGGGAGACAGGCGACAAGTGATGTGCACGTGCGCGTAAACGGATCAGGTCATGCGCGCTTCCTGTCTCCCATGTCTCCTTGGAAGCAGACACGCATGCAGACACACACACAGGCCCCCCGCTGCGCATACACACACTCACACACACACATACAGAACCCCCCAGCCGCCGCGCATACACACATGTACGCACACACATAGAGAACCTCCCCCCCGCCGCTGTGCGCACACACACACATACACACACACACATACACACAGAACCCCCCGGCGGCCCCCCTGGCACTTACAGACACACATCCCCTACCTCGTCTCGGCGTGTCTTTTCATCACTGCATGCGCAGGGACAGCCAACATGCACGCGCACGGCAATGGCATCTCCTGCTCTACAACCGTGGTTTCGGTTTCGCGGCCTAACCTTGTTACAATCCTAATCCTGTATTTGTTTAGTCAGTCGTTTCATGAGGTTATATAAATGTTTGTAAATTAATATGGATCAGAACATTTGCATTTAAGTCCCCCTGTGCTTACCACAAAAATGCCTATCTAATGCTT
Organism: Lissotriton helveticus; assembly: GCF_964261635.1. NCBI lineage: Eukaryota > Metazoa > Chordata > Amphibia > Caudata > Salamandridae > Lissotriton > Lissotriton helveticus. The sequence continues at coordinate 536,296,352 of NC_136071.1, read as the reverse complement.
TTCCAATGTGTATCGCTGTTAATATAAAAGTAACATGCATATAACAATGCATCTATAATTTGTGGTATTGTAGACCTGTTCGAAGAAGGATATGATTATGTTTCTCCTGTGTCGATGGAATGTCCCGGTTTATGGCTTTGAAAAGCTGGTCAATCTAGCAATAGAGGTTTATTCGTTGCTTGCAGAACAAAAACAAATAGTGTTTTCCCATTCAAACACTGTGCGAGAACAACAATTGTTCATTCCGAGGCCACTTCTGCCCAACTAAAGATGGCGCCCACAATACCAACTGTAGCGTTAGCGCACCAGTGAGCCTGTCCATTCCCTCACAGCACGCCTTCACCGGAAGCGTGTGCTTCGGACGCTAGTTGCCTTTCTAGCTTTTGGGCTTGAAGACACACAGGTGAGCTGTCACTGCGGGGGAATAGTTAGAGAAGATTAGGTGTCCCGTGGGTAGTGATGTGGTTGTCATCGCTCGTAGGGACCTTTGACTTTTATGGTTGCCCATTGGGGAGGGTCGCTGCAACATTTGGGGATCTGGAAACAATTGTTTAATATTTTAAGCTTTGATCTGCAGTTCATTGATGATAAGTGAACGTGTACCCTTTTGATGAGTCCACCAGTCCGTGTTGGTTTTGTTGTCATTAGACACTTTGCCAGCTCCAGTCTCTATTATAAAGGTAAAATAGTTTTTACTGTTGTCTGCACATGAGATCGGCTTCGCACCGTGTGTGGTTAAGGATGACTAACATTCTGAGCTGATCCAACCCCTCTTAAAAAGCGGGGGTAGGACAGGGAAGAGGGAAGGGGGAAACTGATAAAGGGCACAGACCAAAGGGAATTAATTCAACGATAAGAAAGTGTATGAACAACATGAATGAAAAAAGTGCAGAACATAATCTTCTGTAAGGCTAAAGTCCACAGCTGCTCTATACGCCAGTTATCTAGATTAACATCTGTAGCGCTTTAAAACCTTTAGAGTAACTCGGGTATCTGCGGCCAGGATTCATACCCATATAAACCATGGGCGCATCCATAGATGGTTGGGTCTCCGTCTCTTCCCTATATCACGGTCGGCTCTCTCTTCCCTGTCATCCTGCTCTCTCTTCCCTGTCATCCTGCTCTCTTTCCTGTCCTGTTTCTCGACACTCAGTTCTCTCTTCTCTGACACACTGTTCTCTCTTCCCTACCACGCCTTCATCTCTTGTCATTTTTCCTTTGCTTCCATATGCCACTGTGTCCACTCTTCAGGGCTTTAAGTGGGAAGAAAAAAAAAGCATTGGCATAGCCAATAGGTCTCGCCTTTGGGACCTTATAAGTATTTAGTTATGCAGCACAACATCCTTGTTATATTTGTTATTGCTCTCCACACTCACTAGCTCAAAGTTGCGACATTTAACATTTGGGAACATATACTCAGGAAGATATTTCTGATAAAATAGCACAAATTATGGGGAGACATTCCGAAATGTATTCATTTGATAGGTCTGACAGAAGCACACTACAAAATACTCTTTGACTGGAATCTCTCTCACACTAATCTTTCCCAACACTTCGGATTTGTGCCGGATGGGGTGTGGACTCCTTAGGGATTTTTGCCACATATGGTGGAACTGTCCAATGAGCTGCCCTTTTACGACTTAGACACTAGTTCCAAATTAAAGACATCTTAGAATACCTGATCCTGAACATATTCGGGTTTGCACTCTTGGGCAAACGTGATGCCACACTTAAATGACAAACTCGTAGGGATAGAATTAACATGTGGCTTTGCTTCGACTCCGCAAAATGGCATTAGACACGGATTTGAAGAAAAGGGAGGTATGCTCGCTTATGGCAAGCTCTCACAATGGAGAGACTGATGGACATATTTCTATATGATTTCAAGAATTGTGAGTTTGCTTGGGGTCCCTTGGTATCTTACCTTTCCAGAGGTCTACCACTGACTACGTGCTCCATATGAACTAGGGTGCTTTATCTCTTCCAATTCTAATGCTCGGGTCTTAGCTCCCTTTCACTATCACTCCTGCCTCCCTTGACGACCATCACTGGGACTATGAGCTTCCACTAGTAAATGCCCCTTGATTTAATCAGACTGTGTCTCATCCATGTACCCTTGCTTCTCTTTGAAGTTTGTTTCTTTCCTTTTCCCTCTCCACTCGCTCGTGTGATGGAGGGAGTCTGAAAGGTGGTTGTTTCTCATACAATTGGATATGATTACTTAGGAATTATTATTGTTTAGTATGTCATACCCATACTATTTGAAAGGAGATCGCTCAACGTAACAGACACTATATTCTACAACAGCATGTAAATGGTATGAAGGGGGGACTATATGATATACCTTGCTGCTATTTGTTGTCTCTATAAAACTCAATAAAAACTATTTTGATAAAAATATAAGTTCTGTTTTTCTAACTTGGTGTGGGAACCTTTGTATTATGTAGTATTTTCACTTTATTATTGTTTGAAGTGTTGGACAAATACTTTACACATTGCCTAGAAGTAAGGCCTGAATGCTCTGTGCCAAGCAGCCATCGGGTTGATCACAGGTTTATTTATGGTTCGCTGGTGCCTCACCCTGACAAAGATGGGCTTGCTGCTTGACCAAGGCTCACACCTGACTCAATCAACAATCCCTTTTCTCACAACATGCTGTCATGGAAAGGCGGCAATTAACTGAAGCATTACTCATTTATTAGCCTGCCTAGAAAATATCCAAGCGGGGGGACACACACCACCAAAAGTGCGCTCTACCAATGTGGAATTCTTATGGAACTAACCATGAAGAACCATTTTAGTATTTTATTAGTACGGTGGTTAAATGAAGAAAGTCTGTGAATTGACTTATATATATATATATATACCATATATGGAGAATCTGTCCGCAGCAAGTTACTTTATCACATTGTGATTACTGATAAATGTTTTATTAATGTTTGTCTTGTTTTTCTCTTCACCCCACTGCCCAAACTCTTTTGCTTGCCTCATGTACAGAAATGATAAAAGAATATCAAATGTAAGTTCCAATCCAACTTCACAAATGTGAATATTTATGGAAACCTATGATGGCCAATAGGAAATGGCTAAAAGTCAGAACGTCTTTAAGTGGCACCGCATAGGGCCTGGTGTTTGTTCCGGCAAAAATTTTGTATTTGGAATTGCATACTTTTTTGCTGCTCAATGCTTTGCCTAGAGGCTGGTCTGAAGGTTAATGCTTAATTTAGGTTGAAGTGCATGTGAAAACTATGGAGGTTGTATCTTCTGGGCAGCTGTTTGAGTTTTGTCCCAGCACTTTAATGGGCCACTCAAAGCTATAAGGCAGTAGAGCTTTACCGCAGGTCCTGATGGCATGCCTTTGGAAACATCTCACATGTATCCACTAGAATTGCTCATGGTTGTTTGACAACTTTGAATATAGTTAACTTAGGCAGTTTCCTTAGGGCTCATTGCCCTATGAATACTCCCCAGTAAACTAATGGACAAATGGATATCAGTGGCACTCTCTCAATCTTCCAGTACACTTATAGGCATAGGCCTTAGAGCAGACCATATTTCAACTTCAAGAAGAGTTCTTTGCAGGTCTCTGTATCTTCTGGGACTCATTTGATACTAAACCACCTGGCTTCCAGACATTGAAAGCTGACATACAGGCAGTTCACATTTGCAGTGCCCAACTATCTACGGGTAGAACACGTTCAATGCTGCACTTTAATACAAGAGTTGGAGATGTTTCCTAGCTTCTCCATCCTGACGGACAAATTCCCTCTTCATCTTCCTATGGCAAATTTCAAGGGAAAATGGCACCACATTTAGGTCCTCATGTACTATATTTTGACGCAGCGCAGCAAGCCTTCCTTCCGTCAATATAAAAGGGCAGGAATGCACTGTATCTATGGGGCATTCCTGTCCTTCTCCCCTGGGCTGGCGTGCAAACATCCACTATGCACTAACGCAAACAATCATTAATGCGTGCAAGGGGCCCACATTTACAAGGCCATGAAACGTCGCAGAGTGAATTTACGTGACCCTGTAAATATGGGCAGGCCCACTGCACCGCAGGTGCATCTAAAACAGTGATGCACCGGTGGCCCATTGGGCTTGTAGATGAGGCCCTTAGCATTTTCCAAAGACGACCAACACCCCTTATGACATCCATCCATATTATCGAATGTTTGATTTCTGGCAGCTAAATTCACCTACTAAATTCCTTCCATTTTCAGGCAATTTCTGCCTGGCCTTCACTCTCTGTTTACCAGCTTCATCACTTCATCAAACAAGCATTTGCAATGCAATAAGTCTTGCATTATTAAAGTTTGAGCTATTGGCATTGCTAAATAATGCAACACTAATAGCTCAAACTTTAATAATGCATTTACTATTGCATTGTAAATGCTTGTCAGTATTTCTATTGATAGTAGCATATTTTCTTGCATATACCAATGCTTGTTCCTAGTCTGCTTCTTTTACCAGTATTCTTTGGACAAAATACTGTTAACATCCACCTTGGTGGAACTATTTTTTTAAAATAAAGTTTTGCCTCTTTCTGCTTGCGTGATACTTTAAATTAAATTAGCAGATTTATGTAGCCTAATTTATCACCCAAAGAGATTGAGTGGTTTGCCCAGAATCACAGGCTGTTGCGCTGCCGAGACTCTTCCTGGGATCCCCAGCTCTTGAGTCAGCAACTCTGGCAGCTGCACCACATCCTTCCCACTCCTGTGAGGCTTGTCAAGGAACTCTTTCCGTTGTTCCAGACGCCGATTGATAAAAACAGCTTATTAGTCATCACATAAGTGAAACCTAATCATTATGAATGCTTGTTAGGTTTCGCCTGCACAGCGCTTGGCCTATGCTTGTTAAATCGGTTGTATTTAATAACTCTGAAAAGGGGGCTCTTATCAGTTCCTGACACGAAGCACTGTGTCCATCCTCTTTTGTGTGGAACTTTTTTTTTGTTTACATTTCGTGACCGCATGCACTGAAACGGCGATGCACATTTTGTTTACTTTCCTTGGTTGTCAATTGGCGCTGCATTAGTTGTTGCTAATGAATAAAAACATTCTCATGCACAAGCTAAAAGTTAATAAAAATATAATGTGGGCACGTACTAACTTAAAGGGTCGCATGTGGCTTTTTCCGGGCACCCTATTCTCCCCTTTTGAGCACCATTCCAAGCATTTCAGCAATGCATGCCCGTCTGCAGAGCCATCAGTAAGGCTTTAAACACTGCTGCCATATCGTGGATCCAGCTCTAAAATTTTGCCTAAAAAGGACAACGGCTCGTGAGCACACAAGGTGTTTCCCTTTTGATTTTTATTTACTTTTGAACATTCACTGAGAGTGCATGTGTATGCAATCCCTCACTTACGTAGCCCCCAAGCACGCTCCTAAACACTAAGCTAAGCCTGGAGGCCATATGACGGGGATTAAATAGCATGCCTGTAACATTATATCAGTGCAATTCTGTGTGTTCCATTCTGTTTTCATGTTTGTTTCATTTGCCTCTTCCTCTGCTTCTTTGTCCCAGTAGTTTCTTTCTCTCTGTGCATTTTTTTTAATTTTGTATGATAAATTGTCTCTCTATAGGTCTTGTGGTTCTGTGTGATCCCCAATCTCTGAATGCCTGTGTATGAATGAATGAATGAATGAATGAATGAATGAAATAGAATTTATATACCGCGATGGCTACCCTGAGGCCTCCCAGCGCTGCGGACGAACACAGCTAGAGACAGGAAGGAGAGGATTAGGTACAGTCATTGAAAAGAGCTTTCGAAATGCTGGCTCAGCTTGAACGAGTTTTAATCTCATGGTACATGCTGACTATAGTTCCTCCTGTGATTCAGTGCAAACACCAGCCTAGTGTATTCCCCCTAACCACAGGAAGGCTGTGGGGGCCTTAGAACGGAGGTGTGGTCTGTGTGGAAGCTTGAGTGAGTGAGAGAGAGGTAGTTGCTTGTGAGGAGGACTGAAGGGTGCAGGATCCCTGCGTGCGCTGCAGGGAGCACAGAGCAGCAGTAGGACCCAGGCACACCTATGAGTGCCCCTCCACAGTTTGCATCTCATCAGAACCAGCTACAATGACCCGATCACACTTCTGACCCGCAGTCATCACTGTAGGCACTCTGTTTATATCTGACTGGAGGACATGCTCCAGGCATAAGGTTTCTGTGAGAAGTCCACTGATGTCTGATTGCAGAGCACCCAGGGAGCGGGGTGCCTACTCTAAGGACTTACCTAATTCCCTCAGTGTGATTAGTTGTCAATTACAGGCATAGCTGGTGCGAATCTTTAGGACACCTTGGAGGTCGGGTGACGTTCTCTAGCTCTCAGCAAGTGTACAAGTGCAGGGCACAACGGAGGTGGGAGGTTGAGGTTCCCATGTTTCCTTGCACCCCCTTTTTCTCACATGAGATAAACTCATGTACAAATGTGGAAAACAGATTTAAGTGCCTATCCCAGCCTATCTAGTGAGTTCTTTCTTATCATTTTGAAGACTCAACTGTCGGTCAACATTTCTCTCTGGTATTTTTGTTCACTCTTTACACCCGAGTTTTTCAATCTGTGGGGCGCGCCCCCCTAGGTGGGCACAACACCATCTCAGGGGGGGGCGCAAACTACACTGTAAGATCTAACCTTTCACTGTTTCCTAATCGATGGGGCACAACTTGCCCATACGTTTGTAATTTCGAAAGAAAGCTAATCCCAAGAGCTGAACTGCTTCAGCTGCTGTGGGAGGCAGGGAGTCTCCTGTGCTGTGAAACCGAAAGCGAAACATTTCAGCTCTGGGAATTAACTGTGCTAGGATGATTTGTTTTTCACAGAAAGGAAGCAACGTTTCTCTTTAAATTACATTAAGTATGGGCATGCCATACACTCAAGGTTTTCTTAAAAAAATTACAAAAGTGCACATTTAATGTAGCTATTTTCATGCTTGTTTTATACATTGTGCTCAAAGAGCACACTTTAAAGATGTCTTTCTTTATAATAGACTGAAAACAAATGGCTTAGGAGACAAATGAAAGGCCGTTGGCGCATGCTACTGTGGAGGTTGGCAGCTGAGGTTCCCTCATATGAGTGTAATCAATTCAGCAACTACCATTTTATTTGTACTAAGTGAATGGAATTCAAGTGGAAATGGTGCTGGGAGCCTCAGATGGCAAATAAAAGAAAGTGAGAACTATGAAGAAGGCTATTCTCGTCAGTGACAAGGTTGACATTCTTTGAGTATGCGGCCCTAAACCTAAATATTACATATATATCTTTTTTTAACATTTACATGCACTGATTGTGCCATGCTCATTTTGTGCCAGTAGCAAATGTGCAGCTATGTGAAGTTGCAAGCGTGGCTGGCTCTCAGATTTTGCTCCCAAATAAATGCTTCATAGTGATCTCCCAACAACATGCTTCAAAAGTAGGGTTTCTCCAGTCTTGCAGAAAGGCAAAAGAGAGCGTTTGAGGATGGGAAATTTCAGCACCTGTATCGAACGGAAGGATTTCTAGCAATGTACGCAACTCACACCTTATATTTATTTCTTGCTTTATCACCTCTGTAAAGCACCACTTGTTGCCTGACTGAATAATGTCTGCTCTTTATGCTGAATACAATTATACAGTAATGCAATCAGAAGCATAAAGGCAATGAACACAAATGACCACATGATTAACGTTGCAGCGCATAGGAGACTGGGCCAAGAGTGGTTCTGGGGCAAAGGGCGATCTTACAAAACAGTGCTTCCAACTAGTCCATTCCAGACCTGACTGCAATGTGGGCAGCGCTTCCTTTATATCGGGGGTGGCAGGTGGTGGCCCCGGGAACTAATTTTTAGGAACCAAGAATTCTTTTACAGCATCCAACTTTGACCGAGAGCAAAGGAGAATAGGGTGAAATAAAAAGGGCAAGAAAGCTGTGAAAATAGAGACCAAGAGATAAAGCAGGTATAAAAAACAACCTGCAAGAATGAGACAGAGGTAGAAATAAGAGGGTGGAGGAAGAAGGAGGCGGGTGTTGGTTCGTTCAAGACTCGTCAGTCCTGGCAAACAGCCGCCCTGGCATGAGCAAATGCTGGCAGAAGTGACGTAATAAAAGCTTTGGCACCTTTACTATTATTATTATTATTATTATTATTAATTAAGCACTGCCTTTGGGCATCCACCATAAACCCTTTCAGCTTCTAACAGTCTTTTCTACTCTCTGCCTAGACCCACTCTCTGGAGGCGCACACATCAGTCGCGGCTGGTGCAGGCAAGCGTGGTGGGGTGGTTGAGTGGAGCGGGGTGACCGAATAGGTTTTATTTATTTAATTTGATCTATTCTTTTATCTGTCGACTACCCCGCCGTCGCCCCATCGCACTTACTTGCTTCATCTGTCGCTGTATTTACATGCAATGCAATGCTGCCAGTTTACTGTGCAGCTGGACCGAGATTATTCTGATCACCACAAAGTCTGTCAGACAACATTGCTCTGAGGTAAAATAGGCAACATCATTCAGTTTTTATTTGTTCTATTTTTTAAACATGAGCCTCACATGTTCTGAACCCCCACTCGGGGCATGAGTCCTAAAAAAACAAGTGAAGGGACTAAATAGCCTAAGCAATGCGCATTGGTGTCACAGGACATCACAGAAAGGGATGTCAGCAGCCTGTGAGATCCTCCTTTTTAAAATAAATGTGCTAGCCACTCTTTCCTTGCTTGCTATGTAAGGAAAGGTATTTACCTGACTTGAGGGTAATTACTTCGTAGGTGAATGGGCTGCTCCAGATAACACTGTCCCGTAATGACTGAACTGCATAAGTAAATCCCTAGTAAAAATAATTTACGCACAATTTATCTTGGAAAAATTTGATTTGGACTGGTTAATAAGCCTCGGTCATTTAACCACAAACACTCACAAACCTGCAGTTTACTAAACACTCTTATTCTGTTTAATATTTGCCGGATAAGGCCTGGGATATGCGGATGGCAGTTAATTATGTAGTGTATCAGATTCCAGAAATTTCTGTCAGGTGGTGGGGGGACCCCGACATCTAAAAAAAATTCACCTGGAGGGGCTTAACCTAAAAAACTTTGAAGATCTCTGCTTTACACTCTCCCAGTCTCTTCGTCTCACACCTTTCTCAACATCTCTTGTCTGTTGACTTTTTCCCCTCTGCCTTCTCTCTCCTTCTCATTCTGTCATTTCTTTCTCTTCCTCCCTGCCACCCAATTCTCTCCCATCTGTCTTCCCCCTCTTTTGCCATTCACTCACTTTGTTGTGGTCAGTTTCTTTCTTTTAGTTAGTCTCTTTACTATTTCGTTCACTCTTGCCCACCTGCGCCCTGCCTTCCCTCTCAAGCTCTATTCTCTGATTCTATCAAACTTTCTAAGCAAATTAGGCCACAGCGGTCAAAGTACAGTTAATGGAAGAAGGGTCATGATTTCAATGGTGCAGTGACACCAGGACCAAAATCTCTAGTCACCCCACTAACCACCTAATATTGGTATATTTTACCACTTAACAGACAGTCATAAGTGCAGTTACCTTGCAGACAACAGGGCCATGATTCGAATGGTGCATCAGGTGCAGTGGCACTGCTCCAAAAAGTTGTTAGAACTCCTCTAAACACCCAATATTGCTATATTTTGCTACTATACTGGCAGTCAAAATCACAGTTACCTTGCAGTTAAAAGGGACTCGATTTGAATGGTGCAGCAGGTGCAATCGCACCGAACCCAAACCTCTAGAGACCTCTGTAAACATAGCACTTTAACAGACTTTCTGTAACTTATATTCTGCAAATACTCAGCAGGTTTAACTTGCAACAAAAATGCGCTTATTAATCACATAGGGGAAATCTAATGCATTTACCAATGCTTGTGGGATATACAACAAGCTCCGTCACGAGCTATATTTCTTTGGTTTGTGTGTACAACATCAAATAAGGGCTACACATGATTTATACACATTGACACTTTAACCATTAATTTATCTTCATTTTTTTTGTACAGGATTATGCACTCCTAAAGATCCTGTTTAGGAGTGCATAATCATGTACAAAACATACTGCACATAAATGTAAATGTACACTTATGGTTTTGTATGTATAAAACAAAGGGAAATAAAAAAAAATCTATATGTATTTTTGAATAATAAAAACAATGATAAATTAATGGTTAAAGTGTCAAAGTGTGTAAGTCATGTGTAGCCCTTATTTGATGTTGTACACACAAACTAAAGAAATATAGGCCGTGAGGAAGGTTGTTGTATATCCCTTGTTTGCGTTCCCCTCTTCTCCCTGACCTTAGCCCTTGTAGAGGGGGTCCTCGCTTCCTAGCTTTACCAATGCTTGTTACATTTGTTAACACTGGGCATAGGTTGCACTTCATTATTACCTGTTTAACACCAAAGTATAGCAATAAACAGAAAGGTAGCTATTCAACCTTTGCAAATGGCATTCTACTGCACAGCAACGCATGTTGCTGCATTTTAGTAACTTTTGAACCGTACGAGTTATAAAGTTTTATTTCTTAAAATCTGCAGATTATAGAGTAGATGATTGATTATGTGGCAAAAATGGCAAAACGTTTACCAAGCGCAAACCGCTGTGGCTCTAGATAACACCATTCCACTGCCCATAGTTAAAATACTAAAGAGTTCCTTTTGGATAGTAATAATATAAGTATATATATTTTTAATTGCAGTGAATAAAAACAACACAGCAATGACCGCACCTCTCGAAGCACAAAATAGACGTATATCTCTCATAAATAAAATGAGTCCACTTGGGCACCTATAACTATCAGCCCAAAAATCCCTTCAGCAATGTTACAGCAGCAGGGTTTGTCATATAGCAACAATTACTCCACATCCATGGGATTGACCCTTCTAAGAGGTGCACACAACATTCCCCTACTTTCATTCCACCTCCCCCAGATCTTTGTCCAATTATGGGGACACACCCTGCTCTCATAGACCACCCTTTCTGCGTGCATACACCAGTCCATGTCCCGCCTTCCACTCCCCTAGCGTCTGGTTAGACATTGCTCTCCAAGTAATAATATCTTTTTTTTGTATAGACCAGACCAATTGCTGTATTGTGTTCATTTTGGGCTTTCTATTTCTCCAGACTAAACACTCCAAACGTATAACGCGTACCAGTATTGATGATATGTGACCCCTATGCCTTCTAACCCTCATTGTCTTAGATTGTATTCCTTGAAAACTGATTTACACACTTCTGATTTATTGTATATTGTGTGTGAGATATAAGGCACTCCTACAGCCTACCCTCGACCTAGGACGAGTAGCGCTACCAAAAAAAAACATTAAAATTACTACTTAAATTATTAATACTGTCATTTTTCATAAAAGGATACATGTGGTGGTGGCTGCTGTTTTTAGGTTTTACATTGTTGGGGCAATTGAATGTACAGTGGCAGTTGTTTTAGGGGATTGTTTTCATATGTTTTAAATTCTTTTTTTAATATGTGAATCAATTTTATTTTATTCTTTTAGATTTTAAATTGTGCTATTTATTGTCTGTTGCTACTCGAATTGCAATGTTCTAATGTATGTTTTGATGAAGCAAATGTTTTGAACTATTAAATACATTTGGGGATACATCTGACATTCTTAAAGTACATGGCTATCTCTTACATACAGGGGTTGAACAAACTCAAAAAATTGCCTCCAAATCATAATTTCTTTTAAGCGCTTGTCAAGGCATAATAAAATGAGTGCTTTTCTTTCTTCATTGCATTGGCAGCTAGATTTTAGCCAGGATGAGATGCCAGCAAAATAAAAATGTCTGATGTGCTTTTAAGTGACCTTTATGTTGGTCCCAGCTGGAAGTGACTAGATGAACCCCCCCCAACTCTACAAGCTGTTGTTCTGAAATGAAAGCAATGATGTGGGTGCTACTGAGCGAGTCCTACTGTCGGCACATTACACTGGTCAAATTCCTCATATTTCACTGATGCTGGCCTGGATCTAGATAAATATTTGCTGCCGGAACTGGCTGTCACAATCATATTCTGATCTAATAAAAGGATATATAGATAAAGAACAGAGTTAAGTGGTGGTCCCGAAGAGGAAAGCAATGGCATGGGATATGCAGATGAAATATTTCAAATGGATGTCGAGAAGAAAACCGGTCCCATAGCCCTAGACTTACTATGTCCAGAAATACGGGCATGTGAAAATGACTCTGAGCCAGCTTCCAGCTGCACGGGTGCAATTTACATGTGACCACCATTCTGTGTGCTTTTCAGAGAGGACAATGATTGGACTCAAATGTAGTCCAAACCGCTTAATGGCACACAGGCAGGCACTGTGAGGAACTCGTACTGCTTTCAGCCACTTGACTCCATTGTGCCCTGTCATAAACACCCACCCACAATCTAAACTCACCTGGACACCTGGAGGTTACACCGTTCACAACCTGCGTTATACAAGAGTCTTGTTACATGAAAATAAAACTACAGCTGCGCATCTAAAAAAACAAAAAAGCAAATGTGTCTAGGAAATGAAGAATGGAATAAAAATAAAGGTAACATTTAAACAGGGACTGCTATGCTGAAATGAATGACCTTATATTTTTTTACATGCATTACTGAGAAATAAATGCATGATTTCCCTTTAAAATGTGAGGATATGAACATTGGCTCCCTTTGGGACCCATTTCAAAGTTAGTTTTATGAGCTGCCCCACTCAAAGCTCACGCTGGAAGGTGGGTGTAAGGGAGCTCTGCATCCTAATGACACTGCTCAGGTCAGCGGGTGAAAGTGAGGGGCACAGTGCTAATGATGAAGGGGATGAGAAAAGGGGAGTGCTGATGGTGTCAGCAGACTTAAGGGAGTATTGGTGTTGAGATGTTGGAGTAGAATATCACTAAAGGAGTTGGTAAAAGGGCTCTTTTTACTATCTTCTCCAAAAGACTTACTTTCATTTGGTCCCCAAACAAACCCGCCTACTTCTGTCCAACACTAGAAGCTTTAGTCTGGTCTATGCTGCAACACAAAAGCAACAGCATAAACATTTAGTGCAATAGTAAATGGTCATGGTGAAGGACTTTGCAGTGGAGGGGACTCATCAGAGTAAGTGACTATCTCCTTTCTGGCCGTCTTATATTCTAACTGGAAGGAATGGTTCAACTCCACTATTCTATGTGAAGGCAAATCTATAATTTTTTTTAAGCAGTTGTTTGATATAGATGTTGGTGATACAGGTGTGGTGTTCTATAAGTGCAATCAATTTCTCCCTCTCCCTCTTTGTATTGAGGTTCCCCTTTCATTTCTTTCATTTTACATTTCAGTGCCTCGCATTCTGCTATCAGTTCTTGCTTAGAAGTGTAATGCAGTGGCAACAAGCAAATCTCGTAGCTGAGACCGTGGTGAAATCGTTCAGCGAATGTTTGAGAGGCTTTGTGCATTATCCCCAGTTAGCGAATGTTTGAGCTGCCCTATCAATGCACAACTGAAGTAAAAGCATTTGAACGAGGCGCATGTGAGGGGTCGGTGGAACAGAAAAAGTGAGGAACCGCAGGGTGGAATAGAAAGTCTGGTCCGAGACTTGGGGAAAGCATAGGAAGCAGTGGCGTAACAAAACTCGAGGAGGCCCCCTGCAAAGTTCAGGGAGTGGACCCCTGGCCTTAAAGCGCCTGACTGGGTCCCTCCATAGATTAAGAATATCTACTTTATCAGGACTCCTGTTTAATATATAAAACAGATCAGCATACAAAACAGATATATTAGTACTATTTTGTGGGGTTCTCATTTGTTTTTAATCTTTTATTGATTTGTGGATTTCATGTTGCGCCGCATCATGGGGGGGTCAAGCAGTGTATTGCTTTTTCTATTTATGTAATGTCTTTTTTTATTTTTTTAACGACCGTGATGTATGAAACTTGCTACATGCTCCTTGTTGATATGATGTAAACGTTGGTGTGAATACACAACATTGAAGCTTTTTGTAACTTTTTACCTTGGTGGTACTTGTTGAAGCTATGTGGTGAAATGGCCAGTGCATAGAGTCTGTGTTTAAAACAGACCCTCCAGGATATTGCAGAATAGACACATTTAGTGACGCAAAATGTAAAATTTTACGGCACAATATTGAGCTTTTTAGTGGCGTTCTTGCACTACTTTATTTAGTGCCTGCTTTATTAATTGTACATAGTTTGTTTTGCATTTTATGTTTAAAGTATGAGTCACTTTAATTAAAGATATATAAACATTCCTGAATCTATCTTTAGGCCTGTGGGAATGCGCTTTCCACATATTTATATATTTACACATACATGTACATCTATGCCTTCAGCATCCTTTCCAAGAACACACCGTGTCCACCCCCATTTGCTAACTGGTTTTATGTATTACCACATATTTTGAATGTGGTCATACGCAATACAAGCACTTTTCAATGGGTGATCCTACACAATGAAAACACTTTATCAAAGTGTACACTGTTCTTTGTTACAAAGGATGCTGTGGGGATATTGGAATGGGCAGCTGGCCAGCACCATACCTGATGCAGCAAATGAAAAGTACCGCCCAGTAGCTATTGAAGAACACACATGCACACACACATATATATATATATATATATATATATATATATATATATATATATATAGTGGGGGAGACAGAAGTGTTAAAGTGGCCCATATCATCTAAGAATTGGAACATCTATTTGTATCAACAGAGACGAGGCCTATTTGAGAAACAAAAGTGACAAGATTCATAGGATTTGTTCTTGTTCTAGAAATCCATCTGACAGCCCTGAGGAGCCGTTAAAAGGTCAAATAGTGTTGATGAGAGCGCACATTTCTGTACACCCATCGGAACCAGACTTTTTACCTCGGGCATTCACTACTACTTGTTGCTGTACACATTACGCTGTGATCTTACAGGATCCAATCACTATTCTGAGGAATTTATATATAGTTTTTTTTAGTTAGGCAAGCTAACAAAGTAATAAGGAGCCAATTCAGGGTTTTGGCTCTAGGAACCCATACACGAGCCGAGCCATCGACCTGTTTAATTGCTTGACATGTAAACCATGCAGCAAACATCATGCAAAAATAAGATGGTCTTTTCAAAATGAATACAAGTGTATTTTCTAACATACGAAAGCGTCACCACATTGTATTACGGAATTGAGAAGCATCTATTTAGAGAGATAGATTTAAAAAATTACCTTGCTGCCCTATTTCCGCCACTATGACGACAATACCTCTAGTGAAGAGGCAAGTTAGTTGTAATGAGTACCTTATATGTGGCCTAGATTCTTTTAAAACATTGGAACAACGTTATAGCCTATTAAAACACACAGAGTTTTTGTACAGTGGTATTTAAAGTTACTGTTATTTGTGATAATGAAGGAAACAGGGGCTTGCTGAAATAAAATATCTGTGTTAGATCGCACAATTTAGTCGTTCAGGGAAGCAGGGATTGGCCACCGATTTTGAGGTTTGGTATTTATTCAGCCACTACACGGGTATCCCTCTCTCCCATTTTGCATCAAAGAATAATGCTTTGTCATTAATTCTTGACACATGAGTTTAGATCTTATAATATACACACTTTCGTTTATAAATTGTTCGAAACATTAAATCGCATCATAAAAAAACAATCCATAAAAAAAGAAAACCGTTGCGAGATCAAAAACAAAATAAACGACCATAAATATATAGATACTTTACATAAATCTGAGAATTACAATCACATAAAATCAGAAAAGACCCCTGGAGCATAATGTATACACTGTCTAGCACTTTAAATCTAATTAACCAAGCTATGTGCAAATATTTTGAATACTCCACAACCACAGTTGTGTTGCTTTAAATACCCTTTATGCTTCTCCTCTGGTTGATGGGGTAATGGCTCTGCACATGGGAACAATCCATTTGGACCTAGGTTTTGCACAGCGGGTACAGAAAACATCACTTTCACATGCATTTTTACAATAAAATCGGCAGTCAGATTCCTGAGTTATCTTCCTCCAGTTGACCATGAAGGCTGCAACAGGGAGTGACCCAGACTTAATTGGCGTGACCGAGCACACTCCGGGCGGTTAAAATCCAGGAATTCTTTGGCCTTGCTCACAGGTTTATTATGAAGGAAGGCCCTTGTCAAACTCCCTAGTGAGTATGAATGGTCCCTACGACTAATGTCTTTCTCTTTCCCCATTGTTTTTGAGTAGGGTGACCTCCCCTCTCTCTGGATAGATTGTGGCTCACCCTGGATTTACCATAAACCCACATTGATCTATCTCTTCTTGAATACCCTATGCCATCTGATTTTTCCCTGCCCCATTGGCCAAAAATTGCGTCCTGCAAGCTGTCCTTGAGATGATGCAATCCCATCAGTGCTCCTGATTCGATTCCAGTACAGTAAGGGTCTTAACACCATCAGTGACGATATCTCATGGATCCCCAGATCCAAGCGGTACAGATCCAGTGGGGTGACCTTCCCTAGATCCACGAAGCTTCTAAGAATATTATTTTCTGCAATGCTCTGGGCAATGGTGTTGCAATAACTGCATAGTTCCACCCTGTACATGGTAGCTCACCTAGCTTGGGCCTTATAGATTGCCACTGCTTATCATACAGGGGACCATACTGCTTTTTTAGCAAACCTTTGTTTGACTCCAGCCCACTGCTTCACAATTAAGGTGCTTTTTAAGATCTGCGAGTCCCAGGATCCAGACAAGACTAACTTGATGCCCAAGTAATTGAACTCCTGTACTCTTTCCAGTACTTTGAGTCCCACCATGATTACTCCTCGCACCCTGCCCTTCTTGGTGTAAGTCATATGTTTGTTATTAGAGGTGTTGATTTCAAGACCAAAATCTCTGCTATACTGATTAAAACTGGCGATCAGATTTTACAGTCCCCTCCTGGTTTTACAGAACAGCGTGTCATAAGCAAAGGGGAGGGGCTGGTAT
Organism: Lissotriton helveticus; assembly: GCF_964261635.1. Lineage (NCBI taxonomy): Eukaryota > Metazoa > Chordata > Amphibia > Caudata > Salamandridae > Lissotriton > Lissotriton helveticus. Next base: position 536,279,426 of record NC_136071.1, on the reverse strand, counting down.
TTTTTACCTCCTGCCCCCAAGGTAGGGGAGTCATTGACACAGTTTGATAGATAAGAAATACAGTTGTGAATTTATATGAGGATGAGGGTTAGAGCAAGAACAGCTCCCTGGTGTACACCTTGGTTTACAGGAAAGGCAGCTGTTAGTTGTCCTTTCTATCTTGCTTCCCCATTGTGGAGTAATCTAATCAACTGGAGTTGGTTTGGTGTATTCCCCATAAGTCAATGAACATCAAATAAATATCTTCCTTGGCCAGGCCCGCTGTAGGAAATTAGGAACTGCTTCTTATGGCTACCCACACTTTTTGCTAAATGTAATACTGTTTTTGACTAGTCTGAGTGGGATCCTACTAATCAGGACCCCAGTCTATCTGCTTTGTCCCTAAACTGTTATGTAATATACTTGGGTACACTCCAGATTGGATACTGGGGGAACCTTGTCCGTCCGTAGTATGTCACCCATGTACCCAGGGCATAGGTATCCCATGGGCTGGTGCATGTCTTATGCCAACCATGAGAGGCCATGCAAAATGGTACCACCGGCCTGCCATTGCAATCTGTGTAAGTTGGGGTATTCACCACTTACTTAAGATATAGGTTTACTATATCTACGGGTCACTGCACTTAAAACCTCTAAGTCACCCTTCTAGCAGGCCTTTACAATCCTGAGGGCAGGGTGCTTGGTTCTAAGTGAGAGGGTGCCACTGCATAAGCAGAAAACCCCTGCAGCCTATGGAGTCCATTCTCCCGGTTGTCGTCAAAGCAGCCATTTAAGACATATAGGGCCAGATGTAGGTAATTCCGATTTACCTACTCTTAAATACCGAATCATACCGATTCGGTATTTAAGAGTAGGTAAATCGGAAGTAGGCAGATGTAGGTAATTTTTCTTTTTCAATTACCGATTCTGTAAGATTCGGTATTTACCGATTCGGTAAATCCCGAATCGGTATTTCCCATTGATTCCTATGGGCCATGAAGCCCATAGGAATCAATGGGAAATACCGATTCGGTATTTACCGAATCGGTAAATACCGAATCCTGGCAGGGGGAACGGGGTGTCACTTTGACACCCTGTAGCACCCCAATTGCAGGCTTGTGTGCCATGTGGCACACATACATGCCCTAAGGGCATGTCTGTGTGTCACATGGCATAGGTTTACATGCACAGATGTGCATGTACACTGGAATTCGGTATTTTACCACCCAATAGGATTGGGTGGTAAATACCGACTCCTAAAGGGCCTGTGGCACTCTTAGAAGTGCCAGCTACATCAGGATTTACCGAATCGGTAAATATACCGATTCGGTATTTTACCGAATCGGTATATTTACCGATTCGGTAAATTTACTTATCCGGTAAAATTCGGCCCCCTACCTCTCAAAAACCAATTACCGAAATCGGCCGTTACCGACCGGTAGTTGGCGACCTACATCTGGCCCATAGAGTGGCATTATGTGACTGCGTGATGACCAACTCTAAAATGGCTGAAGCAAACCCTATTGTGATTGGTGTCAAACATGTTGGAATCATACCCCCACACTGGTAAGTGGTATGGAAAGTATGATTCCACCCCTCAGAAGCCAGCTTTGTTGGTTCCCTGGTGTTCCCGGTACCAGCCATCTAGTCCCGGACAGCACAAAATGGCTGCCGGAGACCAGAGACACATTTCTGCTCTCCTGCTGCTGAGCCAAGCTCGAGAAGGGGAAGGCAGAACAATAGGCATCCTGTCACAGGGAGATGTGACCACCTCCCAGACAGGATTTAGTGTATTGGAGCAGGCTGGGTGTGCTTGCCAGTGACCCAACGTCTGCATGAGGGACTCATTTGGTGTCCCTGTGCATAGTCCAGTTCAGACCAGTCCTGGGAGCTGTTGACTCGCACTCTGGTGCAAAACTGGACAAAGGATATGGGAGTAACCTCCTCACTGTCCAGACCATGCCCTGGGAGGGTCCCCTGAATCTTGTCAACCCTCTTCCGTGAGTACATACGAGCTTACCTGGCTGTAGGGCCCTATGTTCTACGTGGACAAGATTCTGAACCAAAACCACTGAGCTTCGACCGTCTGGACACTCTGGACTTTGTTTGGGCCCGACATTGTCTCCCACTCCATCTGCTGCCTCCATGCCCATGCACCATACAGGATCCGTGCAGGACCTGTGGAGCATCATGGGCAACTGAAGATATCTCCCTTGTAGTGAAGGGGTCACTCCCCTGCATTCTCAGGCACTGCAACACTGCTGTCCAATATGCTGACCCTGAGCTCCTATGGACTCTGAAGGCTTCAGTAACACAGGATGTGATTTACTATGCCCCTTAAGGTCCAAGCTGTGCTCTCACCTAGTTTGAGGTCCGAATCCCTAATGGGGGCTGTAATTCCTGAACCCCTGTGCACAGCGTACACTTACAAGTGCATATGCTTGTTGGCGTTTCCCAACCAAGTACATTGGGCTCCGAGTAGCCCCTACCTCTGGCACTATTTCCTACCAAGAACTTTGGCCTCCTCACACAGAGTGCTTCATTGGCTGTTGTTTGGTGAAATGACTCTCCTGTGTTCGATGAATCCTCAAAGTCTCCTGGTCCACGTAGCTGCAGAGTCAAGGACTCCATAAAATTACATGAAGCACCCAACATCATTGGGCATTCGTCTACTGAGCCCCAGGTCACTCCTAAGTGACCCAGATTCTGTCCCCTCTGCTTTCAGCTACTCTTTAACAAGAATCCACCTTTAGATACCAATGGACACTTTTCTTCCTTTCACAGCGGCTCTTCTTTGAAGTCCTCCATTGGGTTAGACGGCAGTTTCTGATGTCACTTCAGACCTTTGCACCCAGCTTCCCTGGGATAGGTAACTTGGGTGCCTCTGTATCCACGGGTGGAGTGACTTTCCAACCTCCTACCTTCCACTGGGTTTCTTTGAAGTCTACTAGGAAGGGTCCTTAAAAACTAAAGAACTTCAACCATGACTTTCCCATAGAATTGTACGGAGCACGCGGATGTGTTCCCACACTACAACCTCCATGGGGTCCCTACTTACTCACCTTGGGTGGTTCCTTGGGGTCCCGGTGATTCTACGTCCTCTTGACACTTTCTTGACTCGAGTCATGGTTCTTATACCACTTTCTTAGTGTATGGCTTGGTCTCCCCTGGGGCCCACTGTGTATTAGTGCTATTTACTTTCATTTCTGTGCTTAAGTATTGTGTGCTTTTTGATTATCTCCATATAGGAGATACTGTGTCTTACTAGATAGTGTTATACTAATAAATACATCTTTTTTATAACTACTGTGCGGCTCTCCTTTCATTTAACCAATACTATAAGGTTGCATTCAGGTAAAATAAGCTGCTTAACATTCCTTGAAGACTAAACCTGAAGGCTGCTCTCCACAGCCACCCTTTCGATTTCTAAGGTTATCTTTGACCTCTTTAATCACCGTAAGGGTTGTTTGGACTGGTGCAAGTTGCCCACTTTAATTAGTGGACATGATATACCAGGCCAACTTTTCACATACGCTGACACCATAAAGCTACAGCAGGATTTCATCTGACATGAGGGCCAAACAATTGACTAGCAAGCATTAGGAAACATTAATGTTGGTATTGAGATGAGTAGCAGTGTAGACAGGATGCCCAACTGAAAACTAGGATGGTAAGATGAAAGAAATTAGGGCATTTTGTGAGACTTATAAATGTGTACGAACATGTGGTTGAGCATAATAGTCTCGACTTCAATATTGCTTAACTGGTAGGAATTGGCTAAAAAAAAGATCATCTTAAAATGCGTTATTCATACATTTTATTATTCCCAATAACTGTAGCATTACCCTTCCTCCCTCAATTTATCATCTGACTTAATTGCTACTGATGGACCATAAAACCTAAAACAAATGCAGGGAGAACGATATGCTGCCACTTGACTGGCTATAAGATCTATATATCTATGTACTGATAGAGGTGCTAAGTTGTTTAGAGTGTGTTAGCAAATGAGGCATGGGATTTAGAGAAGTATGCAAGGTTGGAAACACAAACTGGGATTTAAATTTTTAATGAGCTGTGGATTTTCACACTAATGCAGAATCCATAGTACTGATCTGCTGAAGCTTTATAGAAATCAGATTTTTGTTGTATTGGATGTAGTGAATGCGCTAACAGTGGAGTTTTCCATAGCAAGCATTGGGATATATTTATCATGGCATTGAAATGGGTAGCAGGGTAGACAGGATGCCTGGCTGAAGACTAAGATTCTGAGATGAATACAATCAGGGCATTATTTGAAGCTCCTACATTGTTTGAAGGTGTGATCGAACATAATATATATATTTTTTTAAAGTTTTTTTTTTATTGAGAGTTCATAGGCATAGAATAAACACAGAGGAAACTTCATATAAAATTCCAGCAGGTTCGGAAATACAGCGATTAGCATAACATATAAAGTGCAGCAAATTTACCAGTACATTTTTTAACTACATCTTTAAAAGTGATCCCTTTCTTTAAAGTGCCAAGTGCTAAACATTGAATATATACATTCCTAGCCATTGGCATAGCATATAAAGTGCAACAAATTTATCAAAACACTATTTAAATAAATCTTTAAAAGTGCTCGCTAGCACAATCCCCAGATACATATTATTCCGAGGAAGAGACCTTCCTTAGGTTATAATCAAGAACTTGTTTCGATAGAAGACCTGACAATGATCCAATCATGGTTACTATAGTCAAAAAGGAAGATCTTTTTCATTAAAGTGCAAAGTGATAAATAAGGTGCTTACATTCACAACGGAATCCCAGACCTTTAGAAAAATATGGTTAAGATCTTATTTTAAATAAAGTGCAACAACATATCAAAGGATCTAGGGTTCAAACATGTAATCACTGTTCCTATTATATACAGGATGATCATTTTCAATAAAGTACAAAGTGCTGAATGAGATATATACATAGAGAAAAAAAAATATACAGGGGTTACCAGGGCAACTAAGATTCACACCTGCTCCAGTACTTCTCATATTTTCTCAATGATCCTGATCTTAATGCATATTTCTTCTCCATCCCTTGTATTTTAGCCAATTTTGCTCTCCATGCATTAATAGTAGGTACTTTGTCGGTTTTCCAGAGTTGCAGGATTAACGATCTTGCTATTAAAGCTGCAATAAACAAACGTTCATCATTCATGGAGATGTCAGACGAACAACCCAAGATTGCTATTGATTCATTGAGAGATTTGGGGATCTATTTCACCTCTAAAATATTTCTCAATGTCTTCCCACAAATTCTGAATTTTTGGACATTTCAACATAATGTGTCCAAGTACCTTTCTCTGCACATCGAAAACATTTATCCTCTATTTGCGGGTATATGTTATGGAGAAAAGAGGGTGTTCTAGATATCAGCCATTTTGAGTAATATTGCAAACGTTTAAAGTTTGCTCCTCGAAAAATAACTGCGTTAAATTTGTTTCATTTATCCCAAGTAGATTTATTAATCTGTATATCTTCTCTTTTTCTCCATCTATCGATGATCTTTTCATATAACAGAGGAGATTTGTTTTCGTCAAAAATTTTGATCCAGCTACTGACCTTCTGTTGTATGGGGTCATTAAGAGCTTCGCTGATTCTGGGTTTATAACAGTTTTTGTATATCTAACTTTTCCAATATAATATTTAATCTAATAAAGGACCATTTTAAAATTATATTAGAATGTTGAAGCCCTGCCTTAATCTCTTCCCATGTTTTCCAGCAATTCCCCTTATTAAAATCCTGGATCTTATCATACCTGTTTTCTTTCCATAATCTCTGTGTTTCTACCCAGAATACCCATTTCTCCCGTATATATGTTCGTAAGTCTGGTTGAATTATTAATTCCTAATATATCATAATATGCCAGAAGCTGGGAATTTTGTTTAAATAACCATTGTAAGGTCTTATAACGTACTTTCTTCTGGTACTTGGTCACTCTTGAAGGATCAATGATATTGTGCTCCCTTAAGATCTTTTTCATAAAAAAATTATCTGCTTCTTGAGTGCCTAAAAAAATGATCTGAAACTGTGGTGCGCATATGTTGCATAATAATAGTCTCTGATATTTGGTAAAGATAAACCTCCTTCTGCAATTGAGGAATTTAAAGTGCTAAGTGCCAATCTTGGTATTTTATTTACCCATAAAAAAGAAGAAAACCTACTATCTATCTGCTTAAAAAAGGATATCTGTATTGCACAAGGAGCTGCACTAAATAGGAAATTAAAAAGCAGAAGAATGGACATTCTAATTAATGCAACTCGACCCATTATTGAAAGCAGGAGCTGATTCCATCACGCTAACTGAGAGTTTACTTTTTTCAGCGAAGGAATGTGATTTAGTGAGTAGAGATCTTCTACTTTTTCTGATATATGAATTCCAAGATACCTCTTTGGGCAGTTATTTTATCTCGGTCTAAACTCAGTTAGAAGACTGTCTATAGTACAATTACATAGTATGATTTCAGTTTTGGTTTTATTTATTTTATACCCGCCTATTTTTTGAAAGTCTGCAAAGATTTCCATGACTTCTGACTGGCTGGTCCTCTTTGTGTCGAAAAAGAGAACTATATCATCGGCATAAAGTTTTATATTGGTCATTCCTCTAAACGGGGCTGTGTAAGCTCTTTTTCCCTAATTGCTATTGCCAATGGTTCAATAAATAAGGCAAATAAAATCGGGGAGAGGGGACAACCTTGCCGAATGCCTCTATTTATATAGCATGTCCCTACATTTGATGAGTTAATTAAAATCTGTGCCTGAGAATTCCTATATTAGGTTGTTTTAGTAAAAATACAAATTCGCTCGGGAAGTCGAACCTCTCCAGAATCGCAAAAAGGCAATTCCATGAGACCAGATCAAATGCCTTCTCGGCGTCTAAAAACCAGATCTGTGCCTCCACCTTATTAACATTAAAAAAATCTAAAGCTTCCAGTAGAAAAATTGTATTTGTATAGAGCTGTCTCCCTGCTACAAACCCACATTGGTCCGCCCCAATAAGAGATCCCACCATCTTATTTAATCTATTTGCAAGCAATTTGATAAAAATTTTGTAATCAGTATTTAAAAGGCTTATTGGCCTATAGGAGTGCACATTTTCCCTATCTTTATCTTTTTCAAAATACTGACTACTAGTGCAGTGCAAAAAAATGGTGGAGGAGCTCCCCCTTGTAATAGGTAGTTAGCGAGCATTAAAAATTCAGGGCTAAGAGTTGCAGAGAATGCTTAATAAAATTCCACTGGAATGCCATCCTCCCCAGTGGCTTTGCAGTTAGGTAAGGAGCTTATGACAACATCTAGCTCTTCTTTTGTAAATTCCACAAGCAGCAGTTCTTTGAAGTCACTTCCCAGCTTTGGAATTGGAAGCTCATGCAAAAAATTATTAATTGTTTCCAATGTGACTTGGTGAGATGTTTGATATAGGTCTTTATAATGTCTAAGACACATCTCACCTATAGATGAAGTAGTCTTCATGCAAGCTTTGGTCTCATTATCATATATACTATCTATTCTATTGCGAACTTGGTTTTCTTTTGCTTGCCAAGCTAGCAATCTTCCTGTATACTCGCTTTCTTCATAGTTTTTTTGCAGGTATAGTCTACTAGCCATCTCCCCTAAATCATAGTAGAACTCCCTCATTTTTGTTTTGGCACTAAAAACCTCTCGCCAGTTAGCGGGTGTCCTATTTCTATAGTACTCTAGATTTACATAGGTTAATCTGGTCTGTAAGGCCATTCTCTCCTCCCTTTTAGCCTTCTGTTTTTTTTTTTTTTTGGAGGTGTTTAATCCCCTCAATGTAGCCTTGAAAGCGTCCCATAATATATTAATTGGGGCCGAGCCTTTATGATCCGCTACATTTAGTTTATTTGAAGTACCATCTTCTTGATGCTTCTTTGTCTCTGTTGCCTATCATTAGTTCCATCTTAATTAGTGCGTGATCCGAGAATGTATTTACCAAGTGCTCGTATGTACCTTTTCAAGACTATGTGAGGTTAAAAAAAAAATCCAACCTGGAAGATGAGTCCTATTTTGCCAAGTAACAGGAAGATTCACTTTTACATGGATTTTTGAGACGCCAATTATCCAGTATATCTAAATCTGTCTTGCATCCCTGAATGGCTATGGCAATTTGTGGTTTATTTTGAGTCCAATCTTTTTTAGACGAATCAACCATGGGATTTTGTAAAAAATTAAAATCACCTCCCTATATTATTTGACCAGGTATACCTGTCAACTCTTGTTTTAATTGTAATATAGGAAGCGGTTCATCTATAACTGGTGCATAGATTGTGGCAAGTATTACACTTATATGATTTATTTTTCCATGCAGGAATGCCCATCTACCACTCTTATCTGAATGTGAACCTTCGATGTTAAATTGAACATGCTTGCCTATAAAGTTACTCACACCCCTCTGTGCCGTCCCTGATACAGATGAACAATGATAGCCCAGACAATTTCCAAACATTCCACCTGAATCTGCTAGGGCCCTGTGATGTGTTTCTTGTATAAAAATCACATCAGGGTGATGGCCTTTTAACCAGCTCTCTATAGTGTGCCTTTTACAACTGTTATTTAGCCCATTTGCATTCAGAGATAAGAATGTCACCTTATTCCTATTCATAGTGTACTAAAAGATGGAGAGTCATTACGTAAATTTTTCATCCACTAGTTATATCTAATATCTATATCTAATCTCTAATAAAGTGCAGCTTGTGCTTTGTGCAAAAATAGATGCTTCTTATGTGCAAAATATGCAAAGAATTTGTTTTTCTTTTCCACCAGTAGCACTAAAAACCACAATAAATAACTGCTATATACTCTAAAAGACCAATCATTTTCAATGTGCAAATTGCATAGATATTTGATCGAGCCATTATAGCCATTGTGCAAGAAAAAGCATTATAGCAAATGTGCATAAAAGATATTAATGTGCATATTATGCAGCTGACCTATATGCTATAACAATTATGCAATTGTGCAAAAGAGAATAGCATTATCATGCATTCCAGTGCAAAATCGCGCAGTCTGTCATATCAAATGTGCAAAGAGTATTTAAAGAGCAAATCTGGCAAATATTATAGCAAATATTATAGCAGCATCTAACAAACATGTATTAAAGCGCATTCACATACGATATTCAATGTGCAAAGATCCTGCCTCCTAGAAGCAACTTTCGTTACCAGCATATTTTGCCCTACTGGAGGTATAGACATTCCTATAGTGCGTACACAAAAGAAAAAATAGTCTATGAACTCCCTTTTTTTCACTGCTTCACCTCCTCCACCTTCCCCCACCCCACCCACTCTAGAAGGAACAAAAACCCCAACTGTCCCACTGTAGTTCCCTCCTTCTTCTTCTTGTTGGATGCCATCTTGTTGCATCCTTTTGCGTTTCCTGATTCACTTTGCACCCGCCTCTCAAAGGAGATTTTTAAATTTCTGGACTCTCTGGGCTTTTTAGATAATTCTCATTTCCTTATGTTGTATTAAGACCTTCCTAAAGAGTTTGGGCTTCTTGTGTGTCCGTAAAGATAAAAAAATTTCCTTTAGCTAATACTTTTAATTTGGACTGTTGGACAATCATCGCCTGCGCACCTTTGGCCTTGAAAGAGTCAATCATTTTAACAAAGTCCTTGCATCTATGTGCAGAGGCAGCTGACACGTTTGAGAAGATCCTAAAATTTTTGACTTCATCGGTATTAAAAGTTCTTCTAGATATCGCCACCTTTAAGATTTGCTCTTTAATACTGCAGTCTGAAAAGTTCATTAAGATGGTTCGTGGATATTTAAGATTAGTGGGTTTATGTGCAGGAACCCTATGGGCTCTCGTAGTTGTTAGATCGCCTTGTAGCTCAGGTATCGCCTTTTTCAAAAGAACCTCAGTCCATTTCACCATTTCTGCGCCCTCCAGTCCTTCTGATACTCCTATGAGGCGTAGGTTGGATCTTCTATTGTAATTTTCTAAGTCTTGTAGTTTTGACTCCAACTGTGACTTATTTTTATTCAGCACATGTAGACCCTGCATGGAGATGACGGCATCTTCCAAGGTTGAAACCCGTGCCTCCGCCTCTGCGACCCTTCTAGGTAAATCGCCTAGATTCTCCTCCATCTTTGTCAGCCTGCTATGTAGTTAAGATATTTCAAATGCTTGTGAAGTTTTCAGATCTCTTAGTTCTTGATGAATAGTCCTTAGCATTTATTGCACTGAAATATCTTGTTCATCTCTTCTCCCTCCAAAATTTCCGTCACCCCCTGAGGCCAGGCATATTTCCTTTTCTGATGCTGAAACTGGTTGTAACTCAGATAGCGAAGTCAACTTATCGGATAAAACCTCTACTCCATTTATCTTTTGCGACATCTGTTGAGTTACCGGAGTCTCCTGGGTCTCCGGGCTTATCAGATGGGCAGAGAGAGGTACATTTGGAAGGATAACTGTGTTTACTACTGTAATATTTACACGGTCTGCAGGTTCTGGAACTCCATTCGGCTTTGGTTGGTGCTGTAGTTGTATCTGCGGCTGTGTGGCTTGAGGTGACAGGGCGTGACTGAGGGTGAAGAATGCCTTCTGGCATTGCTCATCCTGTATGTCTTTGTCACCCGTTTGCCCTTTCGTCTTCTGCTCCACCCGGCTTAGTTGAGGGGTGCTGGTAAGTTGACCCCACGCCAGAGGCTTACTAAAGAGGGGGTATTGTTTAGAATTGGGCTTGTTCTCTTCCCCTCTGCTCAGACCCCCCCTGCTTCATCCTCCTCTTTGTCTCCTCCACCCTCCTCATCACCCACAGCCAGCATACTTAGCTCTGCTGACAATTCAGACAATGCCTCTGCCTCTTCCTCGTCCTCTTCCTCTTCCAAGGATTTTGCAGAGGCATTTTGTCTATTCTTCTCTGCTAGCGCTAGCACTCTAATTTTTAAGTCCGTTCTTTGCTGCGCATTTCTTCTCCCTTTTCTAGCACCCTTAGATACAAGTACGGGCGCTGGTGGTGACTGGGCAGTTTTTAAGAACTCCTTTGCTGTCCCGGCCTTGGTCTGTTTATTTCTCTCTTTTGCATGACATCTTAGCTTTTTTTTTTTAACTCTTTGGCACAAAGGAAGATAACTGCCAGTAGACAAATTATACAGGAGAGATGCAGATGAGATATCAAGGGAACTCTGGCTGGCCAAGTACACCTCAAGTAGCTCAGTTAACGCTTAAGCCCTCTTGCAGCCCCTTTATAACCCTTTTGCAGCCAGCCCCTGCAGCCACTGTAATACGATCATAATATTCTTGAGTTTTCTATAGGTAAGTTGATAGGGATGTGCTAAAATGAGGATGTTAAAATCTGGTATTCATAGCTATTATTCCAACTAACCGTAGCATAAACCTTCCTACCTCAACTTATCAGATCACTTAATTGCTATTGGTGTACCATAACCTAAAAAAAACTTCAGTGAGAAGGTTATGCTGTCACTCGGCTGGCCATGAGATCTTTATATCTGCGTCCTAATATAGGTGCTAGAGCTGTTCAGAGAGGGGTAGCAAATAAAACTTAGGATTGAGAGAAGTAAGTTAGGATGAGAATAACATTGAGATTTGAAATTTTTCATGAGCTGTGGATTTTCACAATATTACAGATTCCATAGTATTAATTAATGCTTTAAAAAACAGTTTTTTGTTGTGTTGCATTAATTTGGAAATATTCAAGTATGAAAAATGGACTTTTCCATCTGCAGAATATATTGAATGACCAGCAGAGGGAGCGTGCATAAGAGAATTTCCCTGCGTTGCTGAGAACCCCCTAAAAAAAAAGAACCTTGTACATCAGCCTTTAATCTGCAGAATATATTGAGTGACCAGCAGAGTCTGTGTGCCGAAAAGAATTTACCTGCGAAGCTGAGACCCAAACAAAAAAAAACCTTGTTCAACAGCCTTTCATCTACAGAATATATTGAAATACCTGCATGCAGTGTTGTAGAAGAGAATTTCCCCGTGTTGCCGAAAACCCCCAAAAAAGAACCTTGTTCATCTGCCTTTCATCTACAGAATATATTGAGTGACCAGCAGAGGCGGTGTGGGCTGAAAAGAATTTACCTGCGTTGCTGAGACAAAAAAAAACCTTGTTCATCAGCCTTTCATCTGCAAAATATATTGAATGACCTGCATGCAGTGTTGCAGAAGAGAATGTCTCTGCGTTCCTGAAACAAAATAAAAAAAACTCCATCAACAATCTTCACTACGTTATCAATTTATATGGTAAGTCAAACTCTCATTTACTCAGTTTGCTTGTCATTAAAAGAAGTTCACAGCCGCTGAAGGCTCTCAGTACCTTTTAGTAGGGACTTCCGCAAAATTGTATTTGTGCAGACCGTAGCAATGTGTATGACGCAATGAGTTTCGTGATAATTTATCAAACACTTTGAATGTCTACAAGGCTGACAGAACTTTCGTTTGAGACTTTTGCTAGCGGTATTTCCTCCAGGTAAATTCCTGTTTTTGAGGCTGGAATGAGTTTTCTTGAGTTGGAGCGATTGACTTGCTTTCACATGGAGGGAAGCTCATTTAACCTGGTTCCCTGCACTTTGCATGTTACTCTTGTACTCAAGATGTATTTCTGTTTAGGATACTCTGTGTTCTTGTAACTGCAGCCATCTTTCAAAAGGAGCCCAATGCTTTCAATGGTGCAAAGTACTTTGCCATTACAACTCCTACTTCCATGCAGTGTTAATTTCAGATAGCTATATTACGCGTAATTTCTGATGTCTCATCCTTCTGTGTAATCGTCCCCAGATCAATTTGTCAGGTTGTGACCTAACATGATAAAGCTACAGGAGGATGTGATATCACATGAGGGACAATTAATTACCTAGCAATCACTGGGATATATTTATCATGGTATTGAAATGGGTAGCAAGGTAGACAGGATCCCTGGCTGAAGACTAAGATTTTGAGATGAATGAAACTAGGGCATTATTTTTAGGCTCCTACAATGTTTGAAGGTATGATTGATCATAATATTCTTGAGATCTCTATAGGTTAGCAGATAGGGATGTGCTAAAATGAAGACGTTAGAATCTGTTATTCATAGTTGGTATTATTCCCACTACCCGTAGCATAAACCTTCCCACCTCAACTTATCAGATCACTTAATTGCTATTGGTGTACCATAACCTAAAAGATTTTCAGTGAGAAGGGTATGCTGTCACTTGGCTTGCCATGTGATCTTATTTATCTACGTCTAAATATAGGAGCTAGAGTTGTCTCAAGAGTGGCAGCAAATAACACATAGGATTGAGAAAAGTTAGCTAGGTTGAAAATACCATTGAGATTTAAAGTTTTTTTATGAGCTGTGGATTTTCACAATGTTAGACTCCATAGTATTAATTATTAATCCTTTATAAAAAAAGTTTTTGTTGTGTTGCATTACTTTGGAAATATTAAAGTTCTAAAAATGTGCTAACAGTGGACTTTTCCATCTGCAGAATATATTGAATGACCAGCAGAGGCAGCGTGCTGAAGAGAATTTCCCTGCGTTGCTGAGAACCCCCGAAAAAAAAGAACCTTGTTCATCAGCCTTTCATCTGCAGAATATATTGAGTGACCAGCAGAGTCTGTGTGCCGAAAAGAATTTACCTGCGTTGCTGAGACCCCACAAAAAACCTTGTTCATCAGCCTTTGATCTGCAGAATATATTGAAATACCTGCATTCAGTGTTGCAGAAGAGAATTTACCTGCGTTGCTGAGAACACCACAAAAAAACCTCGTTCATCAGCCTTTCATCTGCAAAATATGAATCGTAAATTGCAATTCCATAAATGTTATGTATGAATCACCCAAGTTGTGCGATTTCTCAGCAAGAAATCGTAAATTACCACCAACTTCAAGTTGGTGTTCATTTGCGATTTCTTTCCCAAATGCACTTTTTGACCTTTGCAAAGTTGCCATGTGGCGCACATACATGCCCTTAGGGCATGTATGTGCGCCATATGCGCACACATGTTCATTTCAGGGGTGCATCAGGGTGTACTTATGACACCCTTGCACCCTTGAAATTATTCTCAATTTGCGATTCTCAAATTGCGAATCACAAATTGAGAATGACTTCCCATTTATTCCCAATGGACTCGTGGCCCATAGAAATGAATGGGAAAGTATTCCTTAATTCCGATTTGGAAATTTGCTAATCGCAATTAAGGAATACTAAGAATTTGAATTAAAATTGTGATTTCTTTAATACATCCCGTTTTGCAATTCTCAAATAGCGATTTCTAAAAAATCGCTATTTGAGAATCGCAAATGAGGATGTTGATACACATCGCCCTTACCTGCGTTGCTGAGTCCCCCAACCAAAAAAAACCTTTTTCATCAGCCTTTCATCTGCAGAATATATTGAGTGACGAGCAGAGGCTGTGTGCCTAAAAGACTTTTCCTGCATAGCTGAGACCCAAAGAAAAAAAACCTTGTTAATCAGCCTTTCATCTGCAGAATATATTGAAATACCTGCATGCAGTGTTGCCGAAGAGAATTTCCATGTGTTGCTGAAAACCCCCAAAAAAAGAACCTTGTTCATCAGCCTTTCATCTGTAGAATATATTGAGTGACCAGCAGAGGCTGTGTGCCGAAAAGAATTTACCTGCATTGCTGGGACCCCCCCAAAAAACCTTGTTCATCAGCCTTTGATCTGCAGAATATATTGAAATACCTGCATTCAGTGTTGCAGAAGAGAATTTCCCCGTGTTGCTGAAAACCCCCAAAAAAAGAACCTTGTTCATCAGCCTTTCATCTGCAAAATATATTGAATGACCTGCATGTAGTGTTGCAGTAGAGAATGTCTCTGCGTTTCTGAAACAAAATAAAAAAAACTCCAACATTCTTCACTACGTTAAAAATTTATACGGTAAGTCAAACTCTCATTTACTCAGTTTGCTTGTCATTAAAAGAAGTTCATAGCCTCTAAAGGCTCTCAGTACCTTTTAGTAGGGACTTCTGCATAAATCGAATTTGTGCAGACGGTAGCAATGTGTATGACGCAATGAGTGTCATGATAGTTTATCAAACACTTTGAATGTCTACAAGGCTGACAGAACGTTCGTGTGAGACTTTTGCTAGCAGTATTTCCGCCGGGTAAATTCCTGTCTTTGAGGCTGGAATGAGTTTTCTTAAGTTGGAGCGATTTACTTGCTTTCACATGGAGGGAAGCTCATTTAACCTGGTTCCCTGCACTTTGCATGTTACTCGGTACTCAAGATGTATTTCTGTTTAGGATACTCTGTGTTCTTGTAACTCCAGCCATCTTTCAAAAGGAGCCCAATGCTTTCAATGGTGCAAAGTACTTTGCCATTACAACTCCTACTTCCATGCAGTGTTAATTTCAGATAGTTATATTGTGCGTAATTGCTGATGGTTAATCCTTCTGTGTAATCGTCCCCAGGTCAATTTGTCAGGTTGTGACCTAACATGATAAAGCTACAGGAGGATGTGATATCACATGAGGGACAATCAATTACCTAGCAATCACTGGGATATATTTATCATGGTATTGAAATGGGTAGCAAGATAGACAGGATCTCCGGCTGAAGACTAAGATTTTGAGATGAATGAAACTAGGGCATTATTTTTAGGCTCCTACAATGTTTGAAGGTATGATTGATCATAATATTCTTGAGATCTCTATAGGTTAGCAGATAGGGATGTGCTAAAATGAAGACGTTAGAATCTGTTATTCATAGTTGGTATTATTCCCACTACCCGTAGCATAAACCTTCCCACCTCAACTTATCAGATCACTTAATTGCTATTGGTGTACCATAACCTAAAAGATTTTCAGTGAGAAGGGTATGCTGTCACTTGGCTTGCCATGTGATCTTATTTATCTACGTCTAAATATAGGAGCTAGAGTTGTCTCAAGAGTGGCAGCAAATAACACATAGGATTGAGAAAAGTAAGCTAGGTTGAAAACAACATTGAGATTTAAAGTTTTTTATGAGCTGTGGATTTTCACAATATTACAGATTCCATAGTATTAATTATTTATAAAAAAAAAACAGTTTTTGTTGTGTTGCATTACTTTGGAAATATTAAAGTTCTAAAAATGTGCTAACAGTGGACTTTTTGATCTGCAGAATATATTGAATGACCAGCAGAGGCAGCGTGCAGAAGAGAATTTCCCTGCGTTGCTGAGAACCCCCGAAAAAAAGAACCTTGTTCATCAGCCTTTGATCTGCAGAATATATTGAGTGACCAGCAGAGGCTGTGTGCCTAAAAGACTTTTCCTGCATAGCTGAGACCCAAAGAAAAAAAACCTTGTTAATCAGCCTTTCATCTGCAGAATATATTGAAATACCTGCATGCCGTGTTGCAGAAGAGAATTTCCCTGTGTTGCTGAAAACCCCCCCAAAAAAACCTTGTTCATCAGCCTTTCATCTGTAGAATATATTGAGTGACCAGCAGAGGCTGTGTGCCAAAAAAGAATTTAGAGGCATATGTATCAACCGTATTTTTTGTCGCAAACGCCATTCGCAAAAAAGCAGTGTTTGCGACTAACATTTCGGAAAACGGGATGTATGGGTCAAATTGCATCGCCAAATTAAGGAAACGCAAAATTTGCGATTCCTTATTTTTGCGTAAACATTTAAAGAATCGTAAATTGCGATTCCTTAAATGTTATGCATGAAGCATCCAAGTTGTGCGATTTCTCAGCAAGAAATCGTAAATTACCACCAACTTCAAGTTGGTGTTCATTTGCGATTTCTTTCCCAAATGCACTTTTTGACCTTTGCAAAGTTGCCATGTGGCGCACATACATGCCCTTAGGGCATGTATGTGCGCCATATGCGCACACATGTTCATTTCAGGGGTGCATCAGGGTGTACTTATGACACCCTTGCACCCTTGAAATTATTCTCAATTTGCGATTCTCAAATTGCGAATCACAAATTGAGAATGACTTCCCATTTATTCCCAATGGACTCGTGGCCCATAGAAATGAATGGGAAAGTATTCCTTAATTCCGATTTGGAAATTTGCTAATCGCAATTAAGGAATACTAAGAATTTGAATTAAAATTGTGATTTTTTTTAATACATCCCGTTTTGCAATTCTCAAATAGCGATTTCTAAAAAATCGCTATTTGAGAATCGCAAATGAGGATGTTGATACACATCGCCCTTACCTGCGTTGCTGAGTCCCCCAACCAAAAAAAACCTTTTTCATCAGCCTTTCATCTGCAGAATATATTGAGTGACGAGCAGAGGCTGTGTGCCTAAAAGACTTTTCCTGCATAGCTGAGACCCAAAGAAAAAAAACCTTGTTAATCAGCCTTTCATCTGCAGAATATATTGAAATACCTGCATGCAGTGTTGCCGAAGAGAATTTCCATGTGTTGCTGAAAACCCCCAAAAAAAGAACCTTGTTCATCAGCCTTTCATCTGTAGAATATATTGAGTGACCAGCAGAGGCTGTGTGCCGAAAAGAATTTACCTGCATTGCTGGGACCCCCCCAAAAAACCTTGTTCATCAGCCTTTGATCTGCAGAATATATTGAAATACCTGCATTCAGTGTTGCAGAAGAGAATTTCCCCGTGTTGCTAAAAAAACCCCAAAAAAAGAACCTTGTTCATCAGCCTTTCATCTGCAAAATATATTGAATGACCAGCATGTAGTGTTGCAGTAGAGAATGTCTCTGCGTTTCTGAAACAAAATAAAAAAAACTCCAACATTCTTCACTATGTTAAAAATTTATGCGGCAAGTCAAACTCTCATTTACTCAGTTTGCTTGTCATTAAAAGAAGTTCATAGCCTCTAAAGGCTCTCAGTACCTTTTAGTAGGGACTTCTGCATAAATCGAATTTGTGCAGACGGTAGCAATGTGTATGACGCAATGAGTGTCATGATAGCTTATCAAACACTTTGAATGTCTACAAGGCTGACAGAACGTTCATGTGAGACTTTTGCTAGCAGTATTTCCGCCGGGTAAATTCCTGTCTTTGAGGCTGGAATGAGTTTTCTTAAGTTGGAGCGATTTACTTGCTTTCACATGGAGGGAAGCTCATTTAACCTGGTTCCCTGCACTTTGCATGTTACTCGGTACTCAAGATGTATTTCTGTTTAGGATACTCTGTGTTCTTGTAACTCCAGCCATCTTTCAAAAGGAGCCCAATGCTTTCAATGGTGCAAAGTACTTTGCCATTACAACTCCTACTTCCATGCAGTGTTAATTTCAGATAGTTATATTGTGCGTAATTGCTGATGTCTCATCCTTCTGTGTAATCGTCCCCAGGTCAATTTGTCAGGTTGTGACCTAACATGATAAAGCTACAGGAGGATGTGATATCACATGAGGGACAATCAATTACCTAGCAATCACTGGGATATATTTATCATGGTATTGAAATGGGTAGCAAGATAGACAGGATCTCCGGCTGAAGACTAAGATTTTGAGATGAATGAAACTAGGGCATTATTTTTAGGCTCCTACAATGTTTGAAGGTATGATTGATCATAATATTCTTGAGATCTCTATAGGTTAGCAGATAGGGATGTGCTAAAATGAAGACGTTAGAATCTGTTATTCATAGTTGGTATTATTCCAACTACCCGTAGCATAAACCTTCCCACCTCAACTTATCAGATCACTTAATTGCTATTGGTGTACCATAACCTAAAAGATTTTCAGTGAGAAGGGTATGCTGTCACTTGGCTTGCCATGTGATCTTATTTATCTACGTCTAAATATAGGAGCTAGAGTTGTCTCAAGAGTGGCAGCAAATAACACATAGGATTGAGAAAAGTTAGCTAGGTTGAAAATACCATTGAGATTTAAAGTTTTTTATGAGCTGTGGATTTTCACAATATTACAGACTCCATAGTATTAATTATTATTCCTTTATAAAAAAAACGTTTTTGTTGTGTTTCATTACTTTGGAAATATTAAAGTTCTAAAAATGTGCTAACAGTGGACTTTTCCATCTGCAGAATATATTGAATGACCAGCAGAGGAAGCGTGCAGAAGAGAATTTCCCCTGTGTTGCTGAAAACTCCCCAAAAAAGAACCTTGTTCATCAGCCTTTCATCTGTAGACTATATTGAGAGACCAGCAGAGTCTGTGTGCCGATAAGAATTTACCTGCGTGGCTGAGACCCCCCAAAAAACCTTGTTCATCAGCCTTTGATCTGCAGAATATATTGAAATACCTGCATTCAGTGTTGCAGAAGAGAATTTACCTGCGTTGCTGAGAACACCCCAAAAAAACCTCGTTCATCAGCCTTTCATCTGCAAAATATGAATCGTAAATTGCAATTCCTTAAATGTTATGTATGAATCACCCAATTTGTGCGATTTCTCATTAAGAAATCGCAAATTACCACCAACTTCAAGTTGGTGTTAATTTGCGATTTCTTTCCCAAATGCACTTTTTGGCCTTTGCAAAGTTGCCATGTGGCGCACATACATGCCCTTAGGGCATGTATGTGCGCCATATGCGCACACCTGTTCATTTCAGGGGTGCATCAGGGTGTCCTTATGACACCCTTGCACCCTTGAAATTATTCTCAATTTGCGATTCTCAAATTGCGAATCACAAATTGAGAATGACTTCCCATTTATTCCCAATGGACTCCTGGCCCATAGAAATGAATGGGAAAGTATTCCTTATTTGCGATTTTTAAATTTGCTAAACGCAATTAAGGAATAATAAGAATTTGTATTAAAATTGTGATTTCTTTAATTCATCCCGTTTTGCAATTCTCAAATAGCGATTTCTAAAAAATCGCTATTTGAGAATCGCAAATGAGGATGTTGATACACATCGCCCTTATCTGCGTTGCTGAGTCCTCCAACCAAAAAAAACCTTTTTCATCAGCCTTTGATCTGCAGAATATATTGAAATACCTGCATTCAGTGTTGTAGAAGAGAATTTCCCTGTGTTGCTGAAAACCCCCCAAAAAGAACCTTGTTCATCAGCCTTTCATCTGCAGAATATATTGAGTGACCAGCAGAGGCTGTGTGCCGAAAAGAATTTACCTGCGTTGCTGAGACAAAAAAAAAACCTTGTTCATCAGCCTTTCATCTGCAAAATATATTGAATGACCTGCATGCAGTGTTGCAGAAGAGAATGTCTCTGCGTTCCTGAACAAAATACAAAAATCTCCATCAACAATCTTCACTACGTTATCAATTTATATGGTAAGTCAAACTCTCATTTACTCGGTTTTCTTGTCATTAAAAGAAGTTCACAGCCTCTGAAGGCTCTCGGTACCTTTTAGTAGGGACTTCCGCACAAATTGAATTTGTGTAGACGGTAGCAATGTGTATGACGCAATGAGTGTTATAGTTAATCAAACACTTTGAATGTCTACAAGGCTGACAGAACATTCGTTTGAGACTTTTGCTAGCAGTATTTCCTCCGGGTAAATTCCCGTCTTTGAGGCTGGAATGAGTTTCCTTAAGTTGGAGCGATTGACTTGCTTTCACATGGAGGGAAGCTCATTTAACCTGGTTCCCTGCACTTTGCATGTTACTCTTGTACTCAAGATGTATTTCTGTTTCGGATACTCTGTGTTTTTGTAACTCCAGCCATATTTCAAAAGGAGCCCAAGACTTTCAATGGTGCAAAGTACTTTGCCATTACAACTCCTACTTCCATGCAGTGTTAATTTCAGATAGTTATATTGCGCGTAATTGCAGATGTCTCATCCTTCTGTGTAATCGTCCCCAGGTCAATTTGTCAGGTTGTTACCTAACATGATAAAGCTACAGGAGGATGTGTTATCACATGAGGGACAATCAATTACCTAGCAATCACTGGGATATATTTATCATGGTATTGAAATGGGTAGCAAGGTACACAGGATGCCCGGCTGAAGGCTAGGATTTTGAGATGAATGAAACTAGGGCATTATTTTTAGGCTCCTACAATGTTTGAAGGTATGATTGATCATAATATTCTTGAGATCTCTATAGGTTAGCAGATCGGGATGTGCTAAAATAAAGACGTTAGAATCTATTATTCATAGTTGGTATTATTCCCACTACCCGTAGCATAAACCTTCCCACCTCAACTTATCAGATCACTTAATTGCTATTGGTGTACCATAACCTAAAAGATTTTCAGTGAGAAGGGTATGCTGTCATTTGGCTTGCCATGTGATCTTATTTATCTACGTCTAAATATAGGAGCTAGAGTTGTCTCAAGAGTGGCAGCAAATAACACATAGGATTGAGAAAATTTAGCTAGGTTGAAAATACCATTGAGATTTAAAGTTTTTTATGAGCTGTGGATTTTCACAATATTACAGACTCCATAGTATTAATTATTAATCCTTTATAAAAAAAACAGTTTTTGTTGTGTTGCATTACTTTAGAAATATTAAGGTTCTAAAAATGTGCTAACAGTGGACTTTTCCATCTGCAGAATATATTGAATGACCAGCAGAGGAAGCGTGCAGAAGAGAATTTCCCTGTGTTGCTGAAAACTCCCCAAAAAAGAACCTTGTTCATCAGCCTTTCATCTGTAGACTATATTGAGAGACCAGCAGAGTCTGTGTGCCGATAAGAATTTACCTGCGTTGCTGAGAAACCCCAAAAAACCTTGTTCATCAGCATTTGATCTGCAGAATATATTGAAATACCTGCATTCAGTGTTGTAGAAGAGAATTTCCCTGTGATGCTGAAAACCCCCCAAAAAGAACCTTGTTCATCAGCCTTTCATCTGCAGAATATATTGAGTGACCAGCAGAGGCTGTGTGCCGAAAAGAATTTACCTGCGTTGCTGAGACAAAACAAAACCTTGTTCATCAGCCTTTCATCTGCAAAATATATTGAATGACCTGCATGCAGTATTGCTGAAGAGAATATCTCTGCGTTCCTGAAACAAAATAAAAAAAACTCCATCAACAATCTTCACTACGTTATCAATTTATATGGTAAGTCAAACTCTCATTTACTCAGTTTGCTGTCATTAAAAGAAGTTCACAGCCTCTGAAGACTCTCAGTACCTTTTAGTAGGGACGTCCGCGTAAATTGAATTTGTGCAGACGGTAGCAATGTGTATGGCGCAATGAGTATCGTGATAGTTTATCAAACACTTTGAATGTCTACAAGGCTGACAGAACTTTCGTTTGAGACTTTTTCTAGCAGTATTTCCTCCAGTAAGTTCCTGTCTTTGAGGCTGGAATGCGTTTTCTTAAGTAGGAGCGATTGACTTGCTTTCACATGGAGGGAAGCTCATTTAACCTGGTTCCCTGCACTTTGCATGTTACTCGGTACTCAAGATGTATTTCTGTTTAGGATACTCTATGTTCTTGTAACTCCAGCCATCTTTCAAAAGGAGCCCAATGCTTTCAATGGTGCATAGTACTTTGCCATTACAACTCCTACTTCCTTGCAGTGTTAATTTCAGATAGTTATATTGTGCGTAATTGCTGATGTCTCATCCTTCTGTGTAATCGTCCCCAGGTCAATTTGTCAGGTTGTGACCTAACATGCTAAAGCTACAGGAGGATGTGATATCACATGAGGGACAATCAATTACCTAGCTATCACTGGGATATATTTATCATGGTATTGAAATGGGTAGCAAGGTAGACAGGATGCCCGGCTGAAGGCTAAGATTTTGAGGTGAATTAAACTAGGGCATTATTTTTAGGCTCCTACAATGTTTGAAGGTATGATTGATCATAATAGTCTGGAGATCTCTTTAGGTTAGCTGATAGGGATGTGCTAAAATGAAGATGTTAGAATCTGTTATTCATAGTTTTTATTATTCCCACTAACCGTAGCATAAACCTTCCTCCCTTACCTTATCAGATCACTGAATTGCTATAGTGTACCATAACCTAAAATAATTCCTGTGAGAAGGGTACGCGATCTCTTGGCTGCCAAAGAGATCTTTCTATCAAAGTCCTCATATAGGTTCTAGAGTTGTGTAGAGAGTACTAGCAAATGAGGCATAGGATTGAAAGAAGTCAGCTAGGTTGAAATCTAAATTGAGATTATAATTTTTAGTGAGCTTTGGATTTTCACAATATTAGATAGGCCATAGTACTAATAATTGACTGTTCATAAAAATCATGTTTTTGGTAGTGTTGCATTTGGTTTGGAAATATTCAAGTTCTAAAAATTGACTAACAGTGGACTTTTCCATCTGCAGATTATACTGAATGGAGAGCAGAGGCAATGTTGCAGAGGAATTTTTCTCCGCTTGCTGAGAAAGAAAAAAAAAAGAATGCTCATTCCTCAGCCTTCTCCATGCCTCAATCAATATATATGGTAAGTCAAAATCTCATTTAATCATTTTGCCATTAATAAAAAGTTCATAGCATCTGATGGCTCTCAGTGCCTTTTAGTGGGATCTTCCCAATAAATATAATCTTCTAAGACGGTAGCAATATGGATGACGCTATGGCCATCATGATAGTTTATCAAGACTTTGACTGTCTATGTGGTTGACAAAATCTTCTTTAGATACTTGTGCAGGCAATATGTCCTCCGAGGTAATTACCATCTTTCAGGCTGGAATGAGGTGTCTTAGGTTAGAGCAGTTGACTTACATTCAGATGGATGGAAGCTATTTAACCTGTTTCCCGGCTCTCTGTGAGTGGGACTCTGATACTCAAGATGGACTGCTGTTTAGAAACGGTGTTCTTCTAACTCTAGCCCTCTTTAAATAGGAGCCCAATGCTTTCAATGGTGCAGAGTACTTTCCCATTACACCTCCTACTTGCTGTGCAGTCATTTTCCCAGATATTTACCTAGTGTATAATTGCTGATGTCTGGCCCTCCGGTGTAATGGTCTCCCAGGGCGATTGGTCAAGTGGTGCCATTACATCACAAAGCTACAGCAGGATATCGTCTGACATGAGGGCTAATCAGTTGCTTCTTCTAACTCTAGCCCTCTTTAAATAGGAGCCCAATGCTTTCAATGGTGCAGTGTACTTTCCCATTATACCTCCTACTTGCTGTGCAGTCATATTCCCAGATATTCACCTAGTGTGTAATTGCTCATGTCTGGTCTTCCGGTGCAATCGTCACCCTGGGCGATTGGTCAAGTGGTGCCCTTACATCACAAAGCTACAGCAGGATGTCTTTTGCATTAAGGGCCAATCAGTTGCTTCTTCTAACTCTAGCCCTCTTTAAAAAGGAACCCAATGCTTTCAATAATGCACAGTACTCTCCCATTACACCTTCTACTTGCTGTGGAATCATATTCCCAGATATTTACTTAGTGTGTAATTGCTGATGTCTGGTCTTCCGGTGCAATCGTCACCCTGGGCGATTGGTCAAGTGGTGCCCTTACATCACAAAGCTACAGCAGGATGTCAACTGCATTAAGGGCCAATCAGTTGCTTCTTCTAACTCTTGCCCTCTTTAAATAGGAACCCAATACTTTCAATAATGTACAGTACTCTCCCATTACACCTCCTACTTGCTGTGGAGTCATATTCCCAGATACTTACCGAGTGTGTAATTGCTGATGTCTGGCTCTCCGGTGTAATGGTCTCCCAGGGCGATTGGTCCAGTGGTGCCATTACATCACAAAGCTACAGCAGGATGTCTTCTGACATGAGGGATAATCAGTTGCTTCTTCTAACTCTAGCCCTCTTTAAATAGGAGCCCAATGCTTTCAATGGTGCAGTGTACTTTCCCATTACACCTCCTACTTGCTGCGCAGTCATATTCCCAGATAGTTACCTAGTGTGTAATTGCTGATGTCTGGTCCTCCGGTGTAATCTTCACCCAGGGCGATTGGTCAAGTGGTGCCATTACATCACAAAGCTACAGCAAGATGTCATCTGACATGAGGGCCCATCAGTTGCCTAGTACGCAATAGGATACATGTATCATGGTATAGAAAAGGGAGCAATGTAGATAGGATGCCCAGCTGAAGACTAAGGTGGTGAGATGAAAGGACCTAGGCCATTATTTGAGACATATACATTTGTTTAAAGGAGTGGTTGATCATAACATTCTGGTGTTCTCTATAGGTTAACTGATAGGGATGTGCTAAAATGAAGATGTTAGAATCTGTTATTCATAGTTTTTATTATTGCCACTAACCGTAGCATAAACCTTCCTCCCTTACCTTATCAGATCACTGAATTGCTATAGTGTACCATAACCTAAAATAATTCCTGTGAGAAGGGTACGCGATCTCTTGGCTGCCATATAGATCTTTCTATCAAAGTCCTCATATAGGTTCTAGAGTTGTGTAGAGAGTACTAGCAAATGAGGCATAGGATTGAAAGAAGTCAGCTAGGTTGAAATCTAAATTGAGATTATAATTTTTAGTGAGCTTTGGATTTTCACAATATTAGATAGGCCATAGTACTAATAATTGACTCTTCATAAAAATCATGTTTTTGGTAGTGTTGCATTTGGTTTGAAAATATTCAAGTTCTAAAAATTGACTAACAGTGGACTTTTCCATCTGCAGATTATACTGAGTGGAGAGCAGAGGCAATGTTGCAGAGGAATTTTTCTCCGCTTGCTGAGAAAGAAAAAAAAAAGAATGCTCATTCCTCAGCCTTCTCCATGCCTCGATCAATATATATGGTAAGTCAAAATCTCATTTAATCATTTTGCCATTAATAAAAAGTTCATAGCATCTGATGGCTCTCAGTGCCTTTTAGTGGGGTCTTCCCAATAAATATAATCTTCTAAGACGGTAGCAATATGGATGACGCTATGGCCATCATGATTGTTTATCAAGACTTTGACTGCCTATGTGGTTGACAAAATCTTCTTTAGATACTTGTGCAGGCAATATGTCCTCCGAGGTAATTACCATCTTTCAGGCTGGAATGAGGTGTCTTAGGTTAGAGCAGTTGACTTACATTCAGATGGATGGAAGCTATTTAACCTGTTTCCCTGCTCTCTGTGAGTGGGACTCTGATACTCAAGATGGACTGCTGTTTAGAAACTGTGTTCTTCTAACTCTAGCCCTCTTTAAATAGGAGCCCAATGCTTTCAATGGTGCAGAGTACTTTCCCATTACACCTCCTACTTGCTGTGCAGTCATATTCCCAGATATTCACCTAGTGTGTAATTGCTGATGTCTGGTCTTCCGGTGTAATGGTCTCCCTGGGCGATTGGTCAAGTGGTGCCATTACATCACAAAGCTACAGCAGGATGTCAACTGCATTAAGGGCCAATCAGTTGCTTCTTCTAACTCTTGCCCTCTTTAAATAGGAACCCAATACTTTCAATAATGTACAGTACTCTCCCATTACACCTCCTACTTGCTGTGGAGTCATATTCCCAGATACTTACCGAGTGTGTAATTGCTGA
The DNA here is from genome assembly GCF_964261635.1 of Lissotriton helveticus. NCBI lineage: Eukaryota > Metazoa > Chordata > Amphibia > Caudata > Salamandridae > Lissotriton > Lissotriton helveticus. The sequence goes on along the minus strand of NC_136071.1, from coordinate 536,253,152 downwards.
TGTCTGGCTCTCCGGTGTAATGGTCTCCCAGGGCGATTGGTCCAGTGGTGCCATTACATCACAAAGCTACAGCAGGATGTCTTCTGACATGAGGGATAATCAGTTGCTTCTTCTAACTCTAGCCCTCTTTAAATAGAAGCCCAATGCTTTCAATGGTGCAGTGTACTTTCCCATTACACCTCCTACTTGCTGCGCAGTCATATTCCCAGATAGTTACCTAGTGTGTAATTGCTGATGTCTGGTCCTCCGGTGTAATCTTCACCCAGGGCGATTGGTCAAGTGGTGCCATTACATCACAAAGCTACAGCAAGATGTCATCTGACATGAGGGCCCATCAGTTGCCTAGTACGCAATAGGATACATGTATCATGGTATAGAAAAGGGAGCAATGTAGATAGGATGCCCAGCTGAAGACTAAGGTGGTGAGATGAAAGGACCTAGGCCATTATTTGAGACATATACATTTGTTTAAAGGAGTGGTTGATCATAACATTCTGGTGTTCTCTATAGGTTAACTGATAGGGATGTGCTAAAATGAAGATGTTAGAATCTGTTATTCATAGTTTTTATTATTCCCACTAACCGTAGTGATAGAGCGCGCGGGTCACCCGACCAATAATTTCGCCACTTCCGGCTTCGGGCCCATATATTTCAAATCACCATATACATTGATCGGATGACCTCACGGTCTGCTATCAGGTATTTGTGAGTCCCTTTCGTTATTCCTCAGAGTACCCGACTTACCATCCACCGATGCGGGTACCTATGACCACAATGGATCAGGGAGCTAGCTGTAAAAGGAAAGGCAGCAAATACAAACCCAACAAATAACATTCAATACTTTTTGTAAAATGACCACGGACAACTGGAAGTTTTAAAGTCTTTATCTAATTTAGTAAAATTCAGAAATTATCAAATTCACAGTAATTAAGCAATCGATAATCAGAATAACAGAAAGTACATAGCTGAATAGCAAATAAGTCAGTGCAACCATTTATAAACTAATGGAACCAGGACACGTTTAAAATGACGGATCAGGAATTAGAACGTTTAGGATGAATCACTAAGATGGGATAGGCTTTGATTAGGACTCGTATTCTAGAATTATCTCAAAAATATGAGACAGGAGTTCGGGACATTTACATAACTATAGGAGAGTCTATGGAGAGAGAGACACGCTATGCTTTAAGGCAAAAGTGCTTTAGACAATTTAAGTAGGGAGGTTCTAAACCATATCAGGAAATGACAAACTGCAATGCAAAATATAATTTCTAACAGATAGGGTAACATAGGAACACGTTATGAAACAAATGCAAATGACTTTATGATTCACTGATTGCGGGAGAAAGCATGGAAAATTAATTCATGTGCAAAGATATGTCTTTATTGAAGCAAAAGACAGAAAAATAGAAAGGTGCAGTTTCAGGAGATTCAGAGCAATATTTACCTAGACTGGTGTGAAAACCAAACCCTGGCCACGGGTCAGTTAAGAACAGGAAACCCTCAAGGAAGGATACCCCTCAATGGACAGCAGGTGCAGAATGGACCCCCAGGACATGACAGGAAGACCAGATTAGGATCAGGACAGGACCCTCAGGACAGGACCCTCAGGACAGGACCCTCAGGACAGGACCGGCACCCGCAGTTCGGAAGCAACGCCTGCGCTCCACCCTCTCTGCAGCTATCGATCACGACCCCGATTGGGTCAGTGAATTCCCCAGCAAAGTGCTTCGCCAGCACTTAAGGTTCAGTAAAACCTTCAGAGTCTATGGTCAAATTTCGGACAGAGAGCTCCGCAGCGCTCTGTATCTTCAGTCACCTATTGAGTGCGTTGGGTCAGTGACAGGTCAGCTAAACCAGACAAGTCGGACAATTTCCCTAGGTGAACCCAGGGTAGATATACTGTTTTGGGACGGTGTACCACCCCCCAATGTTGCAAAGTGTCAGAATCCCTCAATTTGGATTGGTCCTAAGGTAGGGTTTGGGTAACACACCAATCAGAATAGACTATTTGGAGGCCTACTTTGCATCTCTGGGTACCGCCTAGCGAGATTGGGGTTCCCATGAGAAAGCCGCACAGAATACAATGAGAAGAACACATTTCGTTACAATAGAACATAATCATGATGCTTCTGCTGGGTGAAGGTGCTCTTTCCCAGAGTGGCTCTGGCATCAACCTTCTTTGGCCTGAGTTCAATGCCATGGCAACTTCTAAATTCTGCGCAGAAATACCCTCCAAGATGGACTCCCCAGCCCAGCACCCCTCCGAGTCGAGGATACATGAAAAGTAAGCGAAAACAAATTAAAACATAGAAGTGACGGTATGAAAAACACATCATGGGTTGTGTACTTTAAACTTATCATTATAAAATTATACTATGCAGTTTAAATGTTAGCAACATATACACACTCACAAGAGCATCACCACGTTATTCACGAGAGCTGTGTATTTCACGCGCACACCCTTTCCCACCAAACTTATAACTACGTCAGGTCACGTGAGTGTGACTGTCGCATGCGCAGAAGCCATTTACCAAGCGGCGGCCATGTTTAGGAACACGGATTAGTTGTATTAGAAATACACATACGCAAGCTTCCTCTACTTCGTTCGAATATAAAATAAAAGATTAGTAAGACGTACAAATTTTATTAATTGATTACACACGGGCGAGGTTCATGACTCGAGCAAGTCGCATGCGAAGCTTGCTGTATCAATCCCCTCTTTGATGATATTTACTATCATCACAAAAATAATGGAACCAGATGCCAACTTCTTCACACTTTATACAGCTCTATCTCTTCCAACAAACGATCCAGCTTCTCTTTTTCATTTTTGGTAGGGTGAGAATTTTTCACCTTTTTGTATATCTGATTATTCATTTCTTCTAATTCAAGCTCATCCACACTTCGTTTCACTCCTCTGGCATTCACTTGATGCTTTCTGGTGTGCTTACGGCATTTGCAACAGACAAATATGAAAAATAGGATAAGACCTATAATTCCAATTGGCATCAGTACCTTGAACAATAAGCTTTTACCTAAACTAGCAAACCAATGACCTACATTTGAGAGACCATCTACCAGTCTCTTCCAGGCACTGTCAACCTCGAGTGGTTTGAGTTCCTTTTCCAAATTGGTAATGTTTTTCACATATCTTTTGAGCTGCACACTTTTGTCCGGAATATAAGTGCAACAATGTTGCGCCTTCAACATCCGGCAGACTCCGCCCTCTTTTGCTAATAAGGTGTCAAGAGCAAGTCTGTTCTGCAAAACCATTGATCTGATCGCAACCATTTCGGTATTGACCAGCAGAAATCCATGAGCTGTGTCCGTAGACAACACATCCACTATAGTGGACAATTTGCAAATTCTGTGTGTGTTCAGAACCACTCCCACTCCAAGTATCAGTGCACTGAAAATACTACCCATTATTTCACCTACGCTTTCTCTTTTACTACGCACTAAGCCATTAGTATTTTCACTGCTTCCAGCAACTTCATTCACATGGTATATTTTCGGGAAGACAATGCCAAAATAGCAGCTTCCATACCAGTGACCCGGCAATTTGAAATAAGCCTTGTCTCCACATATATAATAAATTCCAGGAAACACAGGCTCTGACCCATTTTTGAAACCCCATCCTCCAATTACCTTGTAATTATGTTCACATTCACTGGAACCAATGAAAATGTTATTATAATAGCTAGTCTTCTCGCGGTGAAGACATAGCTTTCCCTTCCTTTCAAAATCCAGCAACAGAGCAGGTCCCGCCCCACCCTTTGAGGTGCCTTCCATGTCCTCAGCCCATTTTGGCGTTTTCTGTTTCTCGTCATCTGCCTTTCTTTTTATTTTTATCCTACTCTTCTCTGCCATGTTCAGGAAAATCTTTTCCTGCTCACGCAAAGAGCAGGTCAAGTTATCTCTGTGTGCGTCACCTATGTCTATATTACCTATAGTCAGAAAGTATTCGCCCATATAGCGAGTAACGTCACTTTTGGTATGTACAGGATTCAGGTTCCCACGTATAGGAAGTTCAGAAAAGATCACGTCATTGTTAGAGTAATAGTACTGTAACGGTCCTCTTTTGTAAAATAAGCTTGCTAAAATGCTACAGGATATTCCATATGTCAGTGGCAAGTGATGGTATGTCACGCCTTCAGCCACAGAGGTAGGTAGCTTCATGCAGACATAGCAATCTTCAATTTCCATAGTCTCTACATAGTGTATTAACAAGTTTGCGAAAACATTTAAATGTGTCTTGTTTCTAACTCCGTGGTAATGTAGTCCTTCCTCATCTGATGCTTCTAAGTCACGTTTTGTCTGTCTGAGTGCTCTCTCATGTCTTGCTACACTCTGTGTTGTCAGTTATTCAATGTCAGTATTTACAATCTCAGTAGGGTCAATATTAGTCTTTTTGCTCACCGCAAAAGGAATGAAAACTGTTAGTCCTATCCAAACTAATATCACTATAATTATACTACATACACATACCTTGCAGCATGTTTTGCAACAGCTGCGACTAGGTCTACCACTCACGTTTGAATCAGACATTTTGGCTCATAAGAAGTTTCTCGACCCCTCTTTGTCTCTTTGCACCAGTAGCTTACTTTGTGCAAGTTCACGGTGGCTCGTCTTCTTCTTCGGCAGAGTACTCAGCGACTGGCTCTCCGTCGCTTTCGTCAGTTATATCAAGATCTTCAAATTCTTCCAAAACGAGCGTCCATTCAGGAGACTTGTACTTTTTGTTTTGTCTTTTTATTCGATCGCTCCTTCTTTTGGAAGTGTCTTCTGGTTGTTCTGCTATGCGAGAATTCCTCCTTTCTTCTGCACGTTTTTCTTCTACCGTTTTTATCCTCAGTCTCAATTTCTTTGTGAATCCAGGCTCAATGTGCTTTCTTTTCTTAAGCCTTTTAGTTGGTACTGGGATTTCGTTTTCTTTTATTGCCCTTTTATTTTCATTTGCTTGTTGCAATTCTGCTTCCTTTTCTTCCCTTCCTATCTGACTAGTTCCAGGGCTCGTATCTATTTCTTCTGCCTGGTTACTAAACTGGCCTTGTTCAGGAGAGTTTTGCTTTTGCTTTTCAAATGTCTCTGTTTCTGTTTCCTGAACACGTTCTTCTAACCCTGTCTGATCCTGTTCGAGCACTTCGATCCCTTGATTTTCTTCTGCTTGAACTATTACACTATGTCTAGTCTGTTCCTTTTCGACATCAGGAGTCAGTGGAGGTGTATCAATTACTTGCTCAGTCCCTGTCTGACCTTCTCCTTCCTCAGGTTTGATGTGAATCTCAATAGTCTGAGGTTCTTCACCTGTGCCTTGCTTTTCCTCTCTATTCCACTCTCTACCTTCCAAAATTCGCTCTCTTGTTCTGATTGGGTCTTCGGTGAGGTCAATCAAGGGTATCCACTCATCTGGCCATATGCTCGGCAGCTCGTCATCAGCTACTTCTGGACCAACTTCTGGGAACCCCTCAGCAGGCTGGACTCTTGGTAGCTCGTTATCAACTACTCCTGGACCAACGTCTGCGGACCCCTCAGCTTGACTGGTACTGGGCTGTACGTCGTCAGTTACTTCTGGTCTTGCTTCTGCAGGCCCCTCTGCTGGACGGCCTTCTCCAGGCTCCTCTTCAGGTAGTACCTTCTGGGTGTGGCTGGCGTGGATCCAATGTGGAACACCTGCACACTTCACTGCTGTGGTCGTCACCAGGATTACTTGGCGCTTCTGTCCCCACCTTGGTTCCAGGCAGCTCGACCGAGTATGCTTCTTTATTTTGACCCAGTCCCCTGGAACCAGTTTGTGGAGAGGAGTCGTTGGATTGGTGACGGCGTCTTCTCCGATCTGGCGAGAGATATAACGTACTTGGTCACCTAATCTCTTGCAGTATTCAAGCACCAAATCATCAGTAATACTCAACAGTTTGCTTCCTGGTACCCACGCTTGTCTCATCACTCTTCCCATCAGGATTTCATGTGGGCTCAGGCCTGTCTTCCGGTCTGGAATACTTCGGAGTCCCATCAGAACCAGAGGCAGGGCCTTTACCCAGGTCATGCCAGATGCATCACACAATTTCGCTAGTCTTGTTTTGATAGTCCAGTTTATTTGTTCCACCACTCCAGAAGCCTCTGGATGATATGCACAGTGGAGTTTTTGCGAGATCCCAAATGCCTTACAGAGTTGGTCGATCACATCATTCTGAAAATGTCGGCCTCTATCTGATTCAATAGTGACCGGAACCCCGAATCTAGGTATCAGTTCTTTTAGTAAACACTTTGCTACTGTCAGTGCGTCACTTTGGGGAGTAGGGTAAGCTTCTACCCACTTCGAAAATAGGCAGACAATGACTAGGACATAACGCTTCCCCTCACAACGTGGCATGGTGATGAAATCAACCTGTATTCTCACAAAGGGACCCCCTGACCTCCCAATTTTCCCTAGTTCCACCATTGTTCTCTTGCCTGGATTCATCTGTTGACATGACAGGCACCTCTGGCAGAGGGACTCTGCTACTTTCCTGAACTTTTTGCTGTACCAAGTCTGTTGGAATACCAGAATCATGGCGTCCCTACCAATGTGTGATCCCTCATGTATCAGTCTAGCCATTGTGCCAAGCAAGTGTCTGGGTAACACAGGCATACCATTTGGGCCCAAGATGACACCATCCTCACGTCTTGGTCTACACCCTTCTTCCTTCCACTTCTCTCTCTCTTGCCAGGGTGTCGCCTGCTGCCATTCTCTCACTTCATCCCATGTAGGCACTTCTTCAAACACTCGAAGTTGGCAGCTGGTTCCGGGCCCCCCCCCGTTTTGGATTTATGATCAATCGATCCCTGGCGCATAATTGTGCCACTCGATCAGCGAAATCATTTCCCAATGATACAGGGTCAAAGTCCTTCTTATGGGCGACACACTTGACCACTGCCAATTCCTTTGGTAATTGGATTGCCTCTAAAAGGTCTTGAACAACTTTTCCATTTCGAATAGGGGTACCTGATGAAGTCAGGAACTCCCTCTGTAGCCATAATTGGCCAAAGTCATGCACAACTCCAAAACAGTACTGACTGTCAGTATACACTGTTAGGCGTACGTTTTTCCCCAATTTGCAAGCTTTTATCATAGCGATCAATTCGGCTACTTGTGCAGACTTTACTTCAAATAAATAACCTGCTTCTACAATTTTGGTTAAGGAGACTACCGCATAGGCAGCACTCAGGCCTCCTTGTTCATGTCTTAGGCATGAACCATCCACAAACAATTCCATGTCATGTTTAGGCAAAGGTGTTTCTTTAATGTCTGGGCGTGGTTTTGTGCAAAATTCTGTTAAATCAATGCAGTTATGCTCATCTTCCTCCCCATCTTCCATATCCATGGAGTCGGGAAGCAGAGTGGCGGGGTTCAGAATGTTACACCTGACAATTGTTATATTTGCAGCACCCACGAGAATCCTCTCGTATTTAGTCAGCCGACTAGGGGTGAGATACTGAGTTTTCGTTCTAGTTAGCAAAATCACCACTCCATGTGGAACATACACAGTTACAGGATGTCCCATGACAATGGATTCACTCTGTTCTAGACTTGTGCAGGTAGCAGCTACTGCTTTCAGACATCCTGGTAATCCAGCAGCCACTGGATCCAGGGTGGCAGAGAAATATGCCACAGGCCTTCTGGTTGTGCCATGTTCTTGGGTTAGGACTGACAATGCACAATTATCGCGAGTGTCACAGAACAGGGCAAATTCCTTGGAATAGTCTGGCATTCCCAACGCAGGGGCTGTACACAGACAATCTCGCAATTTTGTGAAGGCTGTTAAGCTTTCATCATCCCATTCTACAACATCCGGTGTTCCTCTCTTGGTCATTTTTATCAAAGGCCTAGCTAGGACTGCAAATCCCAGAATCCATTGCCTGCAGTATCCTATCACCCCAAGAAACATTCTGATTTCTTTCTGAGTACGGGGTAACTGCATCTTTTGAATTATTCTTACTCTTTCTGACGTTACTTTCCTGATGCCTTTCTCTATCTGGTGCCCCAGATATTTCACTGATTTTGCACAGAACTGTAATTTTTCAGGGGCCACTTTATGTCCCTTCTCACTCAAGTGATTCAGTAGGGCAATGGTGTCAATCACACAGTCCTTATGACTTTTGGACGCCACCAAGAGGTCGTCAATGTATTGCACCAAGACAGAATTTCCAGGTAAGACCAAAGTTTCCAAGCATTTTTTCAAGATCTGATTAAAGATAGAGGGGCTCTCTGTGTACCCCTGGGGGACCCTATTCCAGACATACACGTGACTGTTGAAAGCAAATGAGAAAAGAAATTTGCTGTCTGGATGCAAGGGAATGGAAAAGAATGCATGACATAGGTCTATCACAGTGAACCACTCAGCATCCCAGGGAATCTGATACAGAATCACTGCTGGGTTCGGGACAATAGGACAGCAGGGAACCACTATCTTGTTTACCTTTCTTAGGTCCTGCACTACTCTGTACTTGCCACTAGGCTTTTTGATGCCCATAATCGGTGAGTTGCATGGGCTACTCATTACTTCCTGTATGATGTTTCCTTCTAGCAATTTCTGTATTTCCAGGGCAACACCTGCTCTCACTTCTGCATTCATTCTGTAGGGTTTAGTATTAGGGTATACTGCATTGTCCTTTATTGCTATTCATATGGGGTCTACGTTTTTCATTAATCCTACATCTTTTCCGGTAAAGTCCCATACCTCGGGCTTCACTGTTTCTTGGAGTTCTTTGGGCAAATCCTGCATAGTCATTCGCTTAATTTCTGAGTCAGGTCTTATTAACATTAATTTATAAATGCCATCTTCATCTGGGGTCTGAATTTCAACACCCTTTGGTGTGCAAAAGATGGTACAGTTCATTTTGCACAGCAAATCACGTCCCAGTAAATTCACTGGACTGGTGTCACAAACGACAAATCTATGCATTTCTTTAAAGTTTCCAATTGAGATCTCCATTGGCTCGGTAACAGGAGTACTAATCAGTTGATTAGATACCCCCACTACTTGGATTGCTTCTCCCGAGAGGGGTGGGTTTGGAACGTCCACTGTTCTCACAGTAGAACGGGTAGCGCCAGTGTCCAACAGAAAAGTGACATCATTTCCGTCAACCCTTCCTTCAATGTATGGCCCTGACTGGTCTACCGGCAAGGAGGCGCCAAGCACGCACTCCTCGTCCTCCCCTCTCAGGCCCCGTCAGTACTGGTCATCACAAAAGAAGGTATCATTTAGTAAATACTGCGAAGTTGCTGCATTTCTGTTCTCATTGCTCCCCCAGACTTCTACGTCCTCACCCTGCGTGGATTTTCCCTTAAACACTTGCTTTGGTGCTCGGGGCAACTGAATCGTTTTTACCTGTTGTTGGGTCTTTCTTGGTCTTTCATTCTGCGTCTGTGGAGTTAAATCAGGTGTTTGGGAGTTATCATCCTGCAAATAGGGACACTCGTCTCGCCAGTGTCCAATTTCTCCGCACTGGTGGCAGGGAAATTTCTTCTTAGCCTCCTCCCTGCTCATTTTGGGCCGGGGCTTTCCTCCCCCCCCACCCCCAGGACCTGGATTCTGAGTAGTTTTGGCCATTTTATTCAATTGTTTTTCCTGCTGTTCTGCGAGCTTCACTTGAGCCCACATAACCTTCTCCTTGAGAGCCTTTTTCTTTTCTGCCATCTCGTCCTCACAGTACTTTGCGTACCGTAGGACCTCATCCATCTTTTTAGTATGCCAACAGATTTTGTTATCCTTTATCCACTGACAGATTTCGGGTCTTAAACCATTTACAAACCTGTAAATAAAATGTGTCATATCCTTCATCTCGATGTTATCTATACCACTGTATGTTTTGAACACCTGCAACAGCCTTTCATAAAAGGAGTGCACTGTCTCGTCTCTTTCCTGCGTGGTTCTATTGTTCTTGGTCCAATCAGTTTCCTTTGCTGGCACTTTTAGTTTCAGATGCTGAATTACTTGTTCATATTTTCTCATCACTTCTTTCGATGGTTCCCCTGTTTTGTCATCTCTCGGGTATTCCTCACTAGGCCAAGCTATGGCTATTTTACACTCGGTCCACAGATCTACCGGGACCACAATGTCGAAAAACCCATCCAAGTCTTTCCACAGGCATTTTTGCACCTTTACGAACCTTTCCACCTGCCTGTACCAGTCGACTGGCTTTTTGCGCAATTTCGGGAAATCGTTAGTAAAGGACACAATATCCTGTCTGGACCATGGAACGTGCACATACTTTCCACCTGGTACTTCGCGCATCGGGCATAACTGTTCTGGCTTGTCAGCTTCTCTTAGAGCGAATTCGGGAGTTGCCTGCCTAGACCTGGCCTCATCCTTTTTCTTGGCCCATCTGGCTTTCCACCTTTCCACATCTCCCCATTTTTGTAATACTGTCAATAGTTCTTTGACCTGTGCTTTCTTCCCTAAAACATTCAAGTTTTCCAAATCCTTGTCTGAGAAATCTGCCCTATATGGTTTCTGCAGTGGTTTTGATTTTGAAATATCTATTCCCATGCTAGCAGCAGTATCTGTCAGTTTTTCATGAAGTACTCGGGTATTTCGGGTGAGACTCTTGCAGATAAACAGCATTTCGTCTTCGGAGTAGGTATTTAATCTATCTAACCCTACGTTTCCTGCCATCAATTCCTCTATTTCTATTCTCAGCTTGTAGAGATCTAAAGGTTTCGTTGGGGACGCTTGTTTTTCAAATTCTTGACTCCATCTTTCGATTTCTTCAGGAGTCACCAATGTGACACTCTTCGTACCTGAGGTCGATTCCATTTGAATTTCCCTCGCATTAAAAGGATTGTCTTTTCTGGATCCTTTTTCCTGTATTTCTAACGGGCAGATCTAGCAGCGAGACCTCCGACTCACACTCACTTGTCTGGTCATCTATGATTAAGGGTTCTGGTCTGGTCGGTGCAATGACAGGAGTAATTACTGGAGGTTTCGGACTCCCTTGACGGTCCCCGTACAACGGAACCACCGGTCCGATAGTTACTGGGATCGTTAAGGCTTCAGGACTTGCATTTAGTTGTGACATTTTCCATATTATTTCAGCTCTCTGATTTCCTAGCGCTTCTCGCTCTTTCTCTTCTAATAACCTGTCCAAAGATTTGTCATGTAACACCTGCGGGGTTAGAATGGGAGCATAACTCGGGGCAGTGGGATGTGTCTCACTCGGCCCTCCACCATAATTAGGTTTCTGAAACAAACTTCCTGTGCCTAGGATTCTTGGATCTTCCTCATCCCGGGGCTGTAATAACGGCATTCCTGAACCTAAGGACCTCACCTCACCTCCGTAGGGGGGACGAGGGCAAAAATCTCCTTCACGTGAATATCCCGTCTCCCCACCCACGGGTCTCCTTGGGTAAATACTTCTGGTTTCTACGGGTCCTAGATTCTCAGTACATGGAGGAATTAGATAATCCCCTCCTACACTTGCGGACCTGACCTCTTCCCTTTGTAGGGGTCTCCGGGGAATATCTCCTGCACTCGAAGGTCGGTGTCCCTCATTATAAGGAGGCGGACTTCTCATGCATATGTCATCTAACAATTCATCATCTGATTCTCCTAGGGGCCCCCAGTGCTTGGACTTCTCCGTCCTTTTTCCCCCCCCAGGAGGATCTTCTGCTGGCATCATGGGAAACAGACCCTCAACAATCATGCTCTGTCTCCACTGTTTCATCTTTTTGTCTCGTGATTCTTGTTTCAGTTTTGGGTAATACTTTGTCAGCCCTTTGTCCATTCGGGGCTTTTCTCTTTGGAAAGCCTCAATCTCCCATTCCTCTAATGCCTCATACTGCGTTAGTCTCGGTCTGGGATGTAATTCATTCATTCAGGTTCTTAAATTGAACAAGATCCTACCATTAAAGGTACCTTCTAACAGAAAGGCCATTATTCCGTCATCTTGCGTGTATTTCGCCCAATTTTCTAACCACACACAGGTATTGTACCCTCTGTCAAACATCATGAAAGAGGCGGGAGTATTTGGTGGTGGAATAACAATGCCCTCTCTAGTTTGAATCGGCTTGTCCTTTTTGAAGTAATTCTTTACCTTATTTACAAGGGACATTTTTCGCTTATTTCCGTACATAATGCCGTATCTATTAGCCTTCCACTGATCCCTTTCAAACCCTAGGTTTCTTGGATCGGGTCTAGTCTCTGGAGTATACGAGTGCCACATACGATTTCTACGCTTACCTTTGTTTACAAAATTACCTCCAATCAGAATGTGTCTTGCAACTCCGTGCGACCAATGGGGTGCACGAGTTCAAATATTTTCGGCCAATGGGTGCGCGGCCTTTTCGCGAGACAGTTCTCACGCTTCGGCGCTCACCCCTCCTTCACAATTCCAGCCCCGCTACCCGCCCGCTGTTTCTACCAATCTCAGCGCGGCACGGAGTGACGTCAGAGACGCTTCGCGACTGACTCCCTCCCTTCACAAGGTAACGGAAACTTTCTTTCTTTCTAAAGTGCTTAGTACTTGGTTATTTTACAACGAATACACATTCGCCACAGTGCTCAAGTGTCTAGACAGGAAAGAGTTGTTTTACTGCAAGTAAACTACTTCCATTTACTTTTCACACACTACGGGTAGATCTCTTCCGCCCACCCTTCACTCTAGCATCAGTGAACCTGTTACTTCCCTAGACCCATCCACTCTTTCCGGGATATATCCGAGTCTAAGGTTTCCCAGCGGACCCCTTTGCTTTCACCCAAGCTCCGATGAACCTGCTACTCTTCCGATGTGACCCTTATTAGGTTACGCCACTATGGGAATTTTGCCAATGAACCTCGTTACTAACATTTATTCACACATGTATTCAGAAAAACCCTAGTTAGTGCTTCTGGTTCTACCTAACCTGCACCTAACTTTCCTTGAGCCGGCGACCTCAAGACAATGGATTCTATTCACCACTTGCCATTCAATTTCCCCGGGGAGTTCCGACAACACTTAACAAAACGTTTTACATACGCATGGATTAATACATATAACAATATAAGAACAAGAATAACAATTTTCAAACAATTCATGTATTTCAAAAGCAGCGCATTCTCAAGAGAGTGATCAAGTCCCCCGAAATGGCCGCTCTTATAGCAGCAATAATGTTTAGCAGCTACCGACTTGACTAGCCTAACTAGTCCTACCTAACCTTTAACTATTCCCTAACCATACCTCTGCTACCAGAAAATACTGATAGAGCGCGCAGGTCACCCGACCAATAATTTCGCCACTTCCGGCTTCGGGCCCATATATTTCAAATCACCATATACATTGATCGGATGACCTCACGGTCTGCTATCAGGTATTTGTGAGTCCCTTTCGTTATTCCTCAGAGTACCCGACTTACCATCCACCGATGCGGGTACCTATGACCACAATGGATCAGGGAGCTAGCTGTAAAAGGAAAGGCAGCAAATACAAACCCAACAAATAACATTCAATACTTTTTGTAAAATGACCACGGACAACTGGAAGTTTTAAAGTCTTTATCTAATTTAGTAAAATTCAGAAATCATCAAATTCACAGTAATTAAGCAATCGATAATCAGAATAACAGAAAGTACATAGCTGAATAGCAAATAAGTCAGTGCAACCATTTATAAACTAATGGAACCAGGACACGTTTAAAATGACGGATCAGGAATTAGAACGTTTAGGATGAATCACTAAGATGGGATAGGCTTTGATTAGGACTCGTATTCTAGAATTATCTCAAAAATATGAGACAGGAGTTCGGGACATTTACATAACTATAGGAGAGTCTATGGAGAGAGAGACACGCTATGCTTTAAGGCAAAAGTGCTTTAGACAATTTAAGTAGGGAGGTTCTAGACCATATCAGGAAATGACAAACTGCAATGCAAAATATAATTTCTAACAGATAGGGTAACATAGGAACACGTTATGAAACAAATGCAAATGGCTTTGATTCACTGATTGCGGGAGAAAGCATGGAAAATTAATTCATGTGCAAAGATATGTCTTTATTGAAGCAAAAGACAGAAAAATAGAAAGGTGCAGTTTCAGGAGATTCAGAGCAATATTTACCTAGACTGGTGTGAAAACCAAACCCTGGCCACGGGTCAGTTAAGAACAGGAAACCCTCAAGGAAGGATACCCCTCAATGGACAGCAGGTGCAGAATGGACCCCCAGGACAGGACAGGAAGACCAGATTAGGATCAGGACAGGACCCTCAGGACAGGACCCTCAGGACAGGACCCTCAGGACAGGACCGGCACCCGCAGTTCGGAAGCAACGCCTGCGCTCCACCCTCTCTGCAGCTATCGATCACGACCCCGATTGGGTCAGCGAATTCCCCAGCAAAGTGCTTCGCCAGCACTTAAGGTTCAGTAAAACCTTCAGAGTCTATGGTCAAATTTCGGACAGAGAGCTCCGCAGCGCTCTGTATCTTCAGTCACCTATTGAGTGCGTTGGGTCAGTGACAGGTCAGCTAAACCAGACAAGTCGGACAATTTCCCTAGGTGAACCCAGGGTAGATATACTGTTTTGGGACGGTGTACCACCCCCCAATGTTGCAAAGTGTCAGAATCCCTCAATTTGGATTGGTCCTAAGGTAGGGTTTGGGTAACACACCAATCAGAATAGACTATTTGGAGGCCTACTTTGCATCTCTGGGTACCGCCTAGCGAGATTGGGGTTCCCATGAGAAAGCCGCACAGAATACAATGAGAAGAACACATTTCGTTACAATAGAACATAATCATGATGCTTCTGCTGGGTGAAGATGCTCTTTCCCAGGGTGGCTCTGGCATCAACCTTCTTTGGCCTGAGTTCAATGCCATGGCAACTTCTAAATTCTGCGCAGAAATACCCTCCAAGATGGACTCCCCAGCCCAGCACCCCTCCGAGTCGAGGATACATGAAAAGTAAGCGAAAACAAATTAAAACATAGAAGTCACGGTATGAAAAGCACATCATGGGTTGTGTACTTTAAACTTATCATTATAAAATTATACTATGCAGTTTAAATGTTAGCAACATATACACACTCACAAGAGCATCACCACGTTATTCACGAGAGCTGTGTATTACGCATGCACACCCTTTCCCTCCAAAACTTATAACTACGTCAGGTCACGTGAGTGTGACTGACGCATGCGCAGAAGCCATTTACCAAGCGGCGGCCATGTTTAGGAACACGGATTAGTTGTATTAGAAATACACATACGCAAGCTTCCTCTACTTCGTTCGAATATAAAATAAAAGATTAGTAAGACGTACAAATTTTATTAATTGATTACGCACGGGCGAGGCTCATGACTCGAGCAAGTCGCAATGCGAAGCTTGCTCTATCAGTAGCATAAACCTTCCTCCCTTACCTTATCAGATCACTGAATTGCTATAGTGTACCATAACCTAAAATAATTCCTGTGAGAAGGGTACGTGATCTCTTGGCTGCCAAAGAGATCTTTCTATCAAAGTCCTCATATAGGTTCTAGAGTTGTGTAGAGAGTACTAGCAAATGAGGCATAGGATTGAAAGAAGTCAGCTAGGTTGAAATCTAAATTGAGATTATAATTTTTAGTGAGCTTTGTATTTTCACAATATTAGATAGGCCATAGTACTAATAATTGACTCTTCATAAAAATCATGTTTTTGGTAGTGTTGCATTTGGTTTGGAAATATTCAAGTTCTAAAAATTGACTAACAGTGGACTTTTCCATCTGCAGATTATACTGAATGGCCAGCAGAGGCAATGTTGAAGAGGAATTTTTCTCCGCTTGCTGAGAAAGAAAAAAAAAAAGAATGCTCATTCCTCAGCCTTATCCATGCCTCGATCAATATATATGGTAAGTCAAAATCTCATTTAATCATTTTGCCATTAATAAAAATGTCATAGCATCTGATGGCTCTCAGTGCCTTTTAGTGGGGTCTTCCCAATAAATATAATCTTCTAAGACGGTAGCAATATGGATGACGCTATGGCCATCATGATAGTTTATCAAGACTTTGACTGTCTATGTGGTTGACAAAATCTTCTTTAGATACTTGTGCAGGCAATATGTCCTCCGAGGTAATTACCATCTTTCAGGCTGGAATGAGGTGTCTTAGGTTAGAGCAGTTGACTTACATTCAGATGGATGGAAGCTATTTAACCTGTTTCCCTGCTCTCTGTGAGTGGGACTCTGATACTCAAGATGGACTGCTGTTTAGAAACTGTGTTCTTCTAACTCTAGCCCTCTTTAAATAGGAGCCCAATGCTTTCAATGGTGCAGAGTACTTTCCCATTACACCTCCTACTTGCTGTGCAGTCATTTTCCCAGATATTTACCTAGTGTATAATTGCTGATGTCTGGCCCTCCGGTGTAATGGTCTCCCAGGGCGATTGGTCAAGTGGTGCCATTACATCACAAAGCTACAGCAGGATGTCTTCTGACATGAGGGCTAATCAGTTGCTTCTTCTAACTCTAGCCCTCTTTAAATAGGAGCCCAATGCTTTCAATGGTGCAGTGTACTTTCCCATTACACCTCCTACTTGCTGTGCAGTCATATTCCCAGATATTCACCTAGTGTGTAATTGCTCATGTCTGGTCTTCCGGTGCAATCGTCACCCTGGGCGATTGGTCAAGTGGTGCCATTACATCACAAAGCTACAGCAGGATGTCTTTTGCATTAAGGGCCAATCAGTTGCTTCTTCTAACTCTAGCCCTCTTTAAAAAGGAACCCAATACTTTCAATAATGCACAGTACTCTCCCATTACACCTTCTACTTGCTGTGGAATCATATTCCCAGATATTTACTTAGTGTGTAATTGCTGATGTCTGGTCTTCCGGTGCAATCGTCACCCTGGGCGATTGGTCAAGTGGTGCCATTACATCACAAAGCTACAGCAGGATGTCAACTGCATTAAGGGCCAATCAGTTGCTTCTTCTAACTCTTGCCCTCTTTAAATAGGAACCCAATACTTTCAATAATGTACAGTACTCTCCCATTACACCTCCTACTTGCTGTGGAGTCATATTCCCAGATACTTACCGAGTGTGTAATTGCTGATGTCTGGCCCTCCGGTGTAATGGTCTCCCAGGGCGATTGGTCCAGTGGTGCCATTACATCACAAAGCTACAGCAGGATGTCTTCTGACATGAGGGCTAATCAGTTGCTTCTTCTAACTCTAGCCCTCTTTAAATAGGAGCCCAATGCTTTTAATGGTGCAGTGTACTTTCCCATTACACCTCCTACTTGCTGCGCAGTCATATTCCCAGATAGTTACCTAGTGAGTAATTGCTGATGTCTGGTCCTCCGGTGTAATCTTCACCCAGGGCGATTGGTCAATGGTGCCATTACATCACAAAGCTACAGCAAGATGTCATCTGACATGAGGGCCCATCGGTTGCCTAGTACGCAATAGGATACATGTATCATGGTATAGAAAAGGGAGCAATGTAGATAGGATGCCCAGCTGAAGACTAAGGTGGTGAGATGAAAGGACCTAGGCCATTATTTGAGACATATACATTTGTTTAAAGGAGTGGTTGATCATAACATTCTGGTGTTCTCTATAGGTTAACTGATAGGGATGTGCTAAAATGAAGATGTTAGAATCTGTTATTCATAGTTTTTATTATTCCCACTAACCGTAGCATAAACCTTCCTCCCTTACCTTATCAGATCACTGAATTGCTATAGTGTACCATAACCTAAAATAATTCCTGTGAGAAGGGTACGCGATCTCTTGGCTGCCAAAGAGATCTTTCTATCAAAGTCCTCATATAGGTTCTAGAGTTGTGTAGAGAGTACTAGCAAATGAGGCATAGGATTGAAAGAAGTCAGCTAGGTTGAAATCTAAATTGAGATTATAATTTTTAGTGAGCTTTGTATTTTCACAATATTAGATAGGCCATAGTACTAATAATTGACTCTTCATAAAAATCATGTTTTTGGTAGTGTTGCATTTGGTTTGGAAATATTCAAGTTCTAAAAATTGACTAACAGTGGACTTTTCCATCTGCAGATTATACTGAATGGCAGCAGAGGCAATGTTGAAGAGGAATTTTTCTCCGCTTGCTGAGAAAGAAAAAAAAAAAGAATGCTCATTCCTCAGCCTTATCCATGCCTCGATCAATATATATGGTAAGTCAAAATCTCATTTAATCATTTTGCCATTAATAAAAAGTTCATAGCATCTGATGGCTCTCAGTGCCTTTTAGTGGGGTCTTCCCAATAAATATAATCTTCTAAGACGGTAGCAATATGGATGACGCTATGGCCATCATGATAGTTTATCAAGACTTTGACTGTCTATGTGGTTGACAAAATCTTCTTTAGATACTTGTGCAGGCAATATGTCCTCCGAGGTAATTACCATCTTTCAGGCTGGAATGAGGTGTCTTAGGTTAGAGCAGTTGACTTACATTCAGATGGATGGAAGCTATTTAACCTGTTTCCCTGCTCTCTATGAGTGGGACTCTGATACTCAAGATGGACTGCTGTTTAGAAACTGTGTTCTTCTAACTCTAGCCCTCTTTAAATAGGAGCCCAATGCTTTCAATGGTGCAGAGTACTTTCCCATTACACCTCCTACTTGCTGTGCAGTCATTTTCCCAGATATTTACCTAGTGTATAATTGCTGATGTCTGGCCCTCCGGTGTAATGGTCTCCCAGGGCGATTGGTCAAGTGGTGCCATTACATCACAAAGCTACAGCAGGATGTCTTCTGACATGAGGGCTAATCAGTTGCTTCTTCTAACTCTAGCCCTCTTTAAATAGGAGCCCAATGCTTTCAATGGTGTAGTGTACTTTCCCATTACACCTCCTACTTGCTGTGCAGTCATATTCCCAGATATTCACCTAGTATGTAATTGCTCATGTCTGGTCTTCCGGTGCAATCGTCACCCTGGGCGATTGGTCAAGTGGTGCCATTACATCACAAAGCTACAGCAGGAAGTCAACTGCATTAAGGGCCAATCAGTTGCTTCTTTTAACTCTAGCCCTCTTTAAAAAGGAACCCAATACTTTCAATAATGCACAGTACTCTCCCATTACACCTTCTACTTGCTGTGGAATCATATTCCCAGATATTTACTTAGTGTGTAATTGCTGATGTCTGGTCTTCCGGTGCAATCGTCACCCTGGGCGATTGGTCAAGTGGTGCCATTACATCACAAAGCTACAGCAGGATGTCAACTGTATTAAGGGCCAATCAGTTGCTTCTTCTAACTCTTTCCCTCTTTAAATAGGAACCCAATACTTTCAATAATGTACAGTACTCTCCCATTACACCTCCTACTTGCTGTGGAGTCATATTCCCAGATACTTACCGAGTATGTAATTGCTGATGTCTGGCCCTCCGGTGTAATGGTCTCCCAGGGCGATTGGTCAAGTGGTGCCATTACATCACAAAGCTACAGCAGGATGTCTTCTGACATGAGGGATAATCAGTTGCTTCTTCTAACTCTAGCCCTCTTTAAATAGGAGCCCAATGCTTTCAATGGTGCAGTGTACTTTCCCATTACACCTCCTACTTGCTGCGCAGTCATATTCCCAGATAGTTACCTAGTGTGTAATTGCTGATGTCTGGTCCTCCGGTGTAATCTTCACCCAGGACGATTGGTCAAGTGGTGCCATTACATCACAAAGCTACAGCAAGATGTCATCTGACATGAGGGCCCATCAGTTGCCTAGTACGCAATAGGATACATGTATCATGGTATAGAAAAGGAAGCAATGTAGATAGGATGCCCAGCTGAAGACTAAGGTGGTGAGATGAAAGGACCTAGGCCATTATTTGAGACATATACATTTGTTTAAAGGAGTGGTTGATCATAACATTCTGGTGTTCTCTATAGGTTAACTGATAGGGATGTGCTAAAATGAAGATGTTAGAATCTGTTATTCATAGTTTTTATTATTCCCACTAACCGTAGCATAAACCTTCCTCCCTTACCTTATCAGATCACTGAATTGCTATAGTGTACCATAACCTAAAATAATTCCTGTGAGAAGGGTACGTGATCTCTTGGCTGCCAAAGAGATCTTTCTATCAAAGTCCTCATATAGGTTCTAGAGTTGTGTAGAGAGTACTAGCAAATGAGGCATAGGATTGAAAGAAGTCAGCTAGGTTGAAATCTAAATTGAGATTATAATTTTTAGTGAGCTTTGTATTTTCACAATATTAGATAGGCCATAGTACTAATAATTGACTCTTCATAAAAATCATGTTTTTGGTAGTGTTGCATTTGGTTTGGAAATATTCAAGTTCTAAAAATTGACTAACAGTGGACTTTTCCATCTGCAGATTATACTGAATGGCCAGCAGAGGCAATGTTGAAGAGGAATTTTTCTCCGCTTGCTGAGAAAGAAAAAAAAAAAGAATGCTCATTCCTCAGCCTTATCCATGCCTCGATCAATATATATGGTAAGTCAAAATCTCATTTAATCATTTTGCCATTAATAAAAAGTTCATAGCATCTGATGGCTCTCAGTGCCTTTTAGTGGGGTCTTCCCAATAAATATAATCTTCTAAGACGGTAGCAATATGGATGACGCTATGGCCATCATGATAGTTTATCAAGACTTTGACTGTCTATGTGGTTGACAAAATCTTCTTTAGATACTTGTGCAGGCAATATGTCCTCCGAGGTAATTACCATCTTTCAGGCTGGAATGAGGTGTCTTAGGTTAGAGCAGTTGACTTACATTCAGATGGATGGAAGCTATTTAACCTGTTTCCCTGCTCTCTGTGAGTGGGACTCTGATACTCAAGATGGACTGCTGTTTAGAAACTGTGTTCTTCTAACTCTAGCCCTCTTTAAATAGGAGCCCAATGCTTTCAATGGTGCAGAGTACTTTCCCATTACACCTCCTACTTGCTGTGCAGTCATTTTCCCAGATATTTACCTAGTGTATAATTGCTGATGTCTGGCCCTCCGGTGTAATGGTCTCCCAGGGCGATTGGTCAAGTGGTGCCATTACATCACAAAGCTACAGCAGGATGTCTTCTGACATGAGGGCTAATCAGTTGCTTCTTCTAACTCTAGCCCTCTTTAAATAGGAGCCCAATGCTTTCAATGGTGCAGTGTACTTTCCCATTACACCTCCTACTTGCTGTGCAGTCATATTCCCAGATATTCACCTAGTGTGTAATTGCTCATGTCTGGTCTTCCGGTGCAATCGTCACCCTGGGCGATTGGTCAAGTGGTGCCATTACATCACAAAGCTACAGCAGGATGTCTTTTGCATTAAGGGCCAATCAGTTGCTTCTTCTAACTCTAGCCCTCTTTAAAAAGGAACCCAATACTTTCAATAATGCACAGTACTCTCCCATTACACCTTCTACTTGCTGTGGAATCATATTCCCAGATATTTACTTAGTGTGTAATTGCTGATGTCTGGTCTTCCGGTGCAATCGTCACCCTGGGCGATTGGTCAAGTGGTGCCATTACATCACAAAGCTACAGCAGGATGTCAACTGCATTAAGGGCCAATCAGTTGCTTCTTCTAACTCTTGCCCTCTTTAAATAGGAACCCAATACTTTCAATAATGTACAGTACTCTCCCATTACACCTCCTACTTGCTGTGGAGTCATATTCCCAGATACTTACCGAGTGTGTAATTGCTGATGTCTGGCCCTCCGGTGTAATGGTCTCCCAGGGCGATTGGTCAAGTGGTGCCATTACATCACAAAGCTACAGCAGGATGTCTTCTGACATGAGGGATAATCAGTTGCTTCTTCTAACTCTAGCCCTCTTTAAATAGGAGCCCAATGCTTTCAATGGTGCAGTGTACTTTCCCATTACACCTCCTACTTGCTGCGCAGTCATATTCCCAGATAGTTACCTAGTGTGTAATTGCTGATGTCTGGTCCTCCGGTGTAATCTTCACCCAGGACGATTGGTCAAGTGGTGCCATTACATCACAAAGCTACAGCAAGATGTCATCTGACATGAGGGCCCATCAGTTGCCTAGTACGCAATAGGATACATGTATCATGGTATAGAAAAAGGAGCAATGTAGATAGGATGCCCAGCTGAAGACTAAGGTGGTGAGATGAAAGGACCTAGGCCATTATTTGAGACATATACATTTGTTTAAAGGAGTGGTTGATCATAACATTCTGGTGTTCTCTATAGGTTAACTGATAGGGATGTGCTAAAATGAAGATGTTAGAATCTGTTATTCATAGTTTTTATTATTCCCACTAACCGTAGCATAAACCTTCCTCCCTTACCTTATCAGATCACTGAATTGCTATAGTGTACCATAACCTAAAATAATTCCTGTGAGAAGGGTACGTGATCTCTTGGCTGCCAAAGAGATCTTTCTATCTAAGTCCTCATATAGGTTCTAGAGTTGTGTAGAGAGTACTAGCAAATGAGGCATAGGATTGAAAGAAGTCAGCTAGGTTGAAATCTAAATTGAGATTATAATTTTTAGTGAGCTTTGTATTTTCACACTATTAGATAGGCCATAGTACTAATAATTGACTCTTCATAAAAATCATGTTTTTGGTAGTGTTGCATTTGGTTTGGAAATATTCAAGTTCTAAAAATTGACTAACAGTGGACTTTTCCATCTGCAGATTATACTGAATGGCCAGCAGAGGCAATGTTGAAGAGGAATTTTTCTCCGCTTGCTGAGAAAGAAAAAAAAAAAGAATGCTCATTCCTCAGCCTTATCCATGCCTCGATCAATATATATGGTAAGTCAAAATCTCATTTAATCATTTTGCCATTAATAAAAAGTTCATAGCATCTGATGGCTCTCAGTGCCTTTTAGTGGGGTCTTCCCAATAAATATAATCTTCTAAGACGGTAGCAATATGGATGACGCTATGGCCATCATGATAGTTTATCAAGACTTTGACTGTCTATGTGGTTGACAAAATCTTCTTTAGATACTTGTGCAGGCAATATGTCCTCCGAGGTAATTACCATCTTTCAGGCTGGAATGAGGTGTCTTAGGTTAGAGCAGTTGACTTACATTCAGATGGATGGAAGCTATTTAACCTGTTTCCCTGCTCTCTATGAGTGGGACTCTGATACTCAAGATGGACTGCTGTTTAGAAACTGTGTTCTTCTAACTCTAGCCCTCTTTAAATAGGAGCCCAATGCTTTCAATGGTGCAGAGTACTTTCCCATTACACCTCCTACTTGCTGTGCAGTCATTTTCCCAGATATTTACCTAGTGTATAATTGCTGATGTCTGGCCCTCCGGTGTAATGGTCTCCCAGGGCGATTGGTCAAGTGGTGCCATTACATCACAAAGCTACAGCAGGATGTCTTCTGACATGAGGGCTAATCAGTTGCTTCTTCTAACTCTAGCCCTCTTTAAATAGGAGCCCAATGCTTTCAATGGTGTAGTGTACTTTCCCATTACACCTCCTACTTGCTGTGCAGTCATATTCCCAGATATTCACCTAGTATGTAATTGCTCATGTCTGGTCTTCCGGTGCAATAGTCACCCTGGGCGATTGGTCAAGTGGTGCCATTACATCACAAAGCTACAGCAGGATGTCAACTGCATTAAGGGCCAATCAGTTGCTTCTTTTAACTCTAGCCCTCTTTAAAAAGGAACCCAATACTTTCAATAATGCACAGTACTCTCCCATTACACCTTCTACTTGCTGTGGAATCATATTCCCAGATATTTACTTAGTGTGTAATTGCTGATGTCTGGTCTTCCGGTGCAATCGTCACCCTGGGCGATTGGTCAAGTGGTGCCATTACATCACAAAGCTACAGCAGGATGTCAACTGCATTAAGGGCCAATCAATTGCTTCTTCTAACTCTTGCCCTCTTTAAATAGGAACCCAATACTTTCAATAATGTACAGTACTCTCCCATTACACCTCCTACTTGCTGTGGAGTCATATTCCCAGATACTTACCGAGTATGTAATTGCTGATGTCTGGCCCTCCGGTGTAATGGTCTCCCAGGGCGATTGGTCAAGTGGTGCCATTACATCACAAAGCTACAGCAGGATGTCTTCTGACATGAGGGATAATCAGTTGCTTCTTCTAACTCTAGCCCTCTTTAAATAGGAGCCCAATGCTTTCAATGGTGCAGTGTACTTTCCCATTACACCTCCTACTTGCTGCGCAGTCATATTCCCAGATAGTTACCTAGTGTGTAATTGCTGATGTCTGGTCCTCCGGTGTAATCTTCACCCAGGACGATTGGTCAAGTGGTGCCATTACATCACAAAGCTACAGCAAGATGTCATCTGACATGAGGGCCCATCAGTTGCCTAGTACGCAATAGGATACATGTATCATGGTATAGAAAAGGGAGCAATGTAGATAGGATGCCCAGCTGAAGACTAAGGTGGTGAGATGAAAGGACCTAGGCCATTATTTGAGACATATACATTTGTTTAAAGGAGTGGTTGATCATAACATTCTGGTGTTCTCTATAGGTTAACTGATAGGGATGTGCTAAAATGAAGATGTTAGAATCTGTTATTCATAGTTTTTATTATTCCCACTAACCGTAGCATAAACCTTCCTTCCTTACCTTATCAGATCACTGAATTGCTATAGTGTACCATAACCTAAAATAATTCCTGTGAGAAGGGTACGTGATCTCTTGGCTGCCAAAGAGATCTTTCTATCAAAGTCCTCATATAGGTTCTAGAGTTGTGTAGAGAGTACTAGCAAATGAGGCATAGGATTGAAAGAAGTCAGCTAGGTTGAAATCTAAATTGAGATTATAATTTTTAGTGAGCTTTGTATTTTCACAATATTAGATAGGCCATAGTACTAATAATTGACTCTTCATAAAAATCATGTTTTTGGTAGTGTTGCATTTGGTTTGGAAATATTCAAGTTCTAAAAATTGACTAACAGTGGACTTTTCCATCTGCAGATTATACTGAATGGCCAGCAGAGGCAATGTTGAAGAGGAATTTTTCTCCGCTTGCTGAGAAAGAAAAAAAAAAAGAATGCTCATTCCTCAGCCTTATCCATGCCTCGATCAATATATATGGTAAGTCAAAATCTCATTTAATCATTTTGCCATTAATAAAAAGTTCATAGCATCTGATGGCTCTCAGTGCCTTTTAGTGGGGTCTTCCCAATAAATATAATCTTCTAAGACGGTAGCAATATGGATGACGCTATGGCCATCATGATAGTTTATCAAGACTTTGACTGTCTATGTGGTTGACAAAATCTTCTTTAGATACTTGTGCAGGCAATATGTCCTCCGAGGTAATTACCATCTTTCAGGCTGGAATGAGGTGTCTTAGGTTAGAGCAGTTGACTTACATTCAGATGGATGGAAGCTATTTAACCTGTTTCCCTGCTCTCTGTGAGTGGGACTCTGATACTCAAGATGGACTGCTGTTTAGAAACTGTGTTCTTCTAACTCTAGCCCTCTTTAAATAGGAGCCCAATGCTTTCAATGGTGCAGAGTACTTTCCCATTACACCTCCTACTTGCTGTGCAGTCATTTTCCCAGATATTTACCTAGTGTATAATTGCTGATGTCTGGCCCTCCGGTGTAATGGTCTCCCAGGGCGATTGGTCAAGTGGTGCCATTACATCACAAAGCTACAGCAGGATGTCTTCTGACATGAGGGCTAATCAGTTGCTTCTTCTAACTCTAGCCCTCTTTAAATAGGAGCCCAATGCTTTCAATGGTGCAGTGTACTTTCCCATTACACCTCCTACTTGCTGTGCAGTCATATTCCCAGATATTCACCTAGTATGTAATTGCTCATGTCTGGTCTTCCGGTGCAATCGTCACCCTGGGCGATTGGTCAAGTGGTGCCATTACATCACAAAGCTACAGCATGATGTCAACTGCATTAAGGGCCAATCAGTTGCTTCTTTTAACTCTAGCCCTCTTTAAAAAGGAACCCAATACTTTCAATAATGCACAGTACTCTCCCATTACACCTCCTACTTGCTGTGGAGTCATATTCCCAGATACTTACCGAGTATGTAATTGCTGATGTCTGGCCCTCCGGTGTAATGGTCTCCCAGGGCGATTGGTCAAGTGGTGCCATTACATCACAAAGCTACAGCAGGATGTCTTCTGACATGAGGGATAATCAGTTGCTTCTTCTAACTCTAGCCCTCTTTAAATAGGAGCCCAATGCTTTCAATGGTGCAGTGTACTTTCCCATTACACCTCCTACTTGCTGCGCAGTCATATTCCCAGATAGTTACCTAGTGTGTAATTGCTGATGTCTGGTCCTCCGGTGTAATCTTCACCCAGGACGATTGGTCAAGTGGTGCCATTACATCACAAAGCTACAGCAAGATGTCATCTGACATGAGGGCCCATCAGTTGCCTAGTACGCAATAGGATACATGTATCATGGTATAGAAAAGGGAGCAATGTAGATAGGATGCCCAGCTGAAGACTAAGGTGGTGAGATGAAAGGACCTAGGCCATTATTTGAGACATATACATTTGTTTAAAGGAGTGGTTGATCATAACATTCTGGTGTTCTCTATAGGTTAACTGATAGGGATGTGCTAAAATGAAGATGTTAGAATCTGTTATTCATAGTTTTTATTATTCCCACTAACCGTAGCATAAACCTTCCTCCCTTACCTTATCAGATCACTGAATTGCTATAGTGTACCATAACCTAAAATAATTCCTGTGAGAAGGGTACGTGATCTCTTGGCTGCCAAAGAGATCTTTCTATCAAAGTCCTCATATAGGTTCTAGAGTTGTGTAGAGAGTACTAGCAAATGAGGCATAGGATTGAAAGAAGTCAGCTAGGTTGAAATCTAAATTGAGATTATAATTTTTAGTGAGCTTTGTATTTTCACAATATTAGATAGGCCATAGTACTAATAATTGACTCTTCATAAAAATCATGTTTTTGGTAGTGTTGCATTTGGTTTGGAAATATTCAAGTTCTAAAAATTGACTAACAGTGGACTTTTCCATCTGCAGTTTATACTGAATGGCCAGCAGAGGCAATGTGGCAGAGGAATTTTTCTCCGCTTGCTGAGAAAGAAAAAAAAAAGAATGCTCATTCCTCCGCCTTCTTTATGCCTCGATCAATATATATGGTAAGTCAAAATCTCATTTAATCATTTTGCCATTAATAAAAAGTTCATAGCATCTGATGGCTCTCAGTGCCTTTTAGTGGGGTCTTCCCAATAAATATAATCTTCTAAGACGGTAGCAATATGGATGACGCTATGGCCATCATGATAGTTTATCAAGACTTTGACTGTCTATGTGGTTGACAAAATCTTCTTTAGATACTTGTGCAGGCAATATGTCCTCCGAAGCAATTACCATCTTTCACGCTGGAATGAGGTGTCTTAGGTTAGAGCAGTTGACTTGCATTCAGATGGATGGAAGCTATTTAACCTGTTTCCCTGCTCTCTGTGAGTGGGACTCTGATACTCAAGATGGACTGCTGTTTAGAAACTGTGTTCTTCTAAATCTAGCCCCCTTTAAATAGGAGCCCAATGCTTTCAAGGGTGCAGAGTACTTTCCCATTACACCTCCTACTTGCTGTGCAGTCATTTTCCCAGATATTTACCTAGTGTATAATTGCTGATGTCTGGCCCTCCGGTGTAATGGTCTCCCGGGCGATTGGTCAAGTGGTGCCATTACATCACAAAGCTACAGCAGGATGTCTTCTGACATGAGGGCTAATCAGTTGCTTCTTCTAACTCTAGCCCTCTTTAAATAGGAGCCCAATGCTTTCAATGGTGCAGTGTACTTTCCCATTACACCTCCTACTTGCTGTGCAGTCATATTCCCAGATATTCACCTAGTGTGTAATTGCTCATGTCTGGTCTTCCGGTGCAATCGTCACCCTGGGCGATTGGTCAAGTGGTGCCATTACATCACAAAGCTACAGCAGGATGTCTTTTGCATTAAGGGCCAATCAGTTGCTTCTTCTAACTCTAGCCCTCTTTAAAAAGGAACCCAATACTTTCAATAATGCACAGTACTCTCCCATTACACCTTCTACTTGCTGTGGAATCATATTCCCAGATATTTACTTAGTGTGTAATTGCTGATGTCTGGTCTTCCGGTGCAATCGTCACCCTGGGCGATTGGTCAAGTGGTGCCATTACATCACAAAGCTACAGCAGGATGTCAACTGCATTAAGGGCCAATCAGTTGCTTCTTCTAACTCTTGCCCTCTTTAAATAGGAACCCAATACTTTCAATAATGTACAGTACTCTCCCATTACACCTCCTACTTGCTGTGGAGTCATATTCCCAGATACTTACCGAGTGTGTAATTGCTGATGTCTGGCCCTCCGGTGTAATGGTCTCCCAGGGCGATTGGTCCGGTGGTGCCATTACATCACAAAGCTACAGCAGGATGTCTTCTGACATGAGGGATAATCAGTTGCTTCTTCTAACTCTAGCCCTCTTTAAATAGGAGCCCAATGCTTTCAATGGTGCAGTGTACTTTCCCATTACACCTCCTACTTGCTGCGAAGTCATATTCCCAGATAGTTACCTAGTGAGTAATTGCTGATGTCTGGTCCTCCGGTGTAATCTTCACCCAGGGCGATTGGTCAATGGTGCCAATACAGCACAAAGCTACAGCAAGATGTCATCTGACATGAGGGCCCATCAGTTGCCTAGTACACAATAGGATACATGTATCATGGTATAGAAAAGGGAGCAATGTAGATAGGATGCCCAGCTGAAGACTAAGGTGGTGAGACGAAAGGACCTAGGCCATTATTTGAGACATATACATTTGTTTAAAGGAGTGGTTGATCATAACATTCTGGTGTTCTCTATAGGTTAACTGATAGGGATGTGCTAAAATGAAGATGTTAGAATCTGTTATTCATAGTTTTTATTATTCCCACTAACCGTAGCATAAACCTTCCTCCCTTACCTTATCAGATCACTGAATTGCTATAGTGTACCATAACCTAAAATATTTCCTGTGAGAAGGGTACGCGATCTCTTGGCTGCCAAAGAGATCTTTCTATCAAAGTCCTCATATAGGTTCTAGAGTTGTGTAGAGAGTACTAGCAAATGAGGCATAGGATTGAAAGAAGTCAGCTAGGTTGAAATCTAAATTGAGATTATAATTTTTAGTGAGCTTTGTATTTTCACAATATTAGATAGGCCATAGTACTAATAATTGACTCTTCATAAAAATCATGTTTTTGGTAGTGTTGCATTTGGTTTGGAAATATTCAAGTTCTAAAAATTGACTAACAGTGGACTTTTCCATCTGCAGTTTATACTGAATGGCCAGCAGAGGCAATGTGGCAGAGGAATTTTTCTCCGCTTGCTGAGAAAGAAAAAAAAAAGAATGCTCATTCCTCAGCCTTCTCCATGCCTCGATCAATATATATGGTAAGTCAAAATCTCATTTAATCATTTTGCCATTAATAAAAAGTTCATAGCATCTGATGGCTCTCAGTGCCTTTTAGTGGGGTCTTCCCAATAAATATAATCTTCTAAGACGGTAGCAATATGGATGACGCTATGGCCATCATGATAGTTTATCAAGACTTTGACTGTCTATGTGGTTGACAAAATCTTCTTTAGATACTTGTGCAGGCAATATGTCCTCCGAAGTAATTACCATCTTTCAGGCTGGAATGAGGTGTCTTAGGTTAGAGCAGTTGACTTACATTCAGATGGATGGAAGCTATTTAACCTGTTTCCCTGCTCTCTGTGAGTGGGACTCTGATACTCAAGATGGACTGCTGTTTAGAAACTGTGTTCTTCTAAATCTAGCCCCCTTTAAATAGGAGCCCAATGCTTTCAATGGTGCAGAGTACTTTCCCATTACACCTCCTACTTGCTGTGCAGTCATTTTCCCAGATATTTACCTAGTGTATAATTGCTGATGTCTGGCCCTCCGGTGTAATGGTCTCCCAGGGCGATTGGTCAAGTGGTGCCATTACATCACAAAGATACAGCAGGATGTCTTCTGACATGAGGGCTAATCAGTTGCTTCTTCTAACTCTAGCCCTCTTTAAATAGGAGCCCAATGCTTTCAATGGTGCAGTGTACTTTCCCATTACACCTCCTACTTGCTGTGCAGTCATATTCCCAGATATTCACCTAGTGTGTAATTGCTCATGTCTGGTCTTCCGGTGCAATCGTCACCCTGGGCGATTGGTCAAGTGGTGCCATTACATCACAAAGCTACAGCAGGATGTCTTTTGCATTAAGGGCCAATCAGTTGCTTCTTCTAACTCTAGCCCTCTTTAAAAAGGAACCCAATACTTTCAATAATGCACAGTACTCTCCCATTACACCTTCTTCTTGCTGTGGAATCATATTCCCAGATATTTACTTAGTGTGTAATTGCTGATGTCTGGTCTTCCGGTGCAATCGTCACCCTGGGCGATTGGTCAAGTGGTGCCATTACATCACAAAGCTACAGCAGGATGTCAACTGCATTAAGGGCAAATCAGTTGCTTCTTCTAACTCTTGCCCTCTTTAAATAGGAACCCAATACTTTCAATAATGTACAGTACTCTCCCATTACACCTCCTACTTGCTGTGGAGTCATATTCCCAGATACTTACCGAGTGTGTAATTGCTGATGTCTGGCCCTCCGGTGTAATGGTCTCCCAGGGCGATTGGTCCAGTGGTGCCATTACATCACAAAGCTACAGCAGGATGTCTTCTGACATGAGGGATAATCAGTTGCTTCTTCTAACTCTAGCCCTCTTTAAATAGGAGCCCAATGCTTTCAATGGTGCAGTGTACTTTCCCATTACACCTCCTACTTGCTGCGAAGTCATATTCCCAGATAGTTACCTAGTGAGTAATTGCTGATGTCTGGTCCTCCGGTGTAATCTTCACCCAGGGCGATTGGTCAATGGTGCCATTACAGCACAAAGCTACAGCAAGATGTCATCTGACATGAGGGCCCATCAGTTGCCTAGTACGCAATAGGATACATGTATCATGGTATAGAAAAGGGAGCAATGTAGATAGGATGCCCAGCTGAAGACTAAGGTGGTGAGATGAAAGGACCTAGGCCATTATTTGAGACATATACATTTGTTTAAAGGAGTGGTTGATCATAACATTCTGGTGTTCTCTATAGGTTAACTGATAGGGATGTGCTAAAATGAAGATGTTAGAATCTGTTATTCATAGTTTTTATTATTCCCACTAACCGTAGCATAAACCTTCCTCCCTTACCTTATCAGATCACTGAATTGCTATAGTGTACCATAACCTAAAATAATTCCTGTGAGAAGGGTACGCGATCTCTTGGCTGCCAAAGAGATCTTTCTATCAAAGTCCTCATATAGGTTCTAGAGTTGAGTAGAGAGTACTAGCAAATGAGGCATAGGATTGAAAGAAGTCAGCTAGGTTGAAATCTAAATTGAGATTATAATTTTTAGTGAGCTTTGGATTTTCACAATATTAGATAGGCCATAGTACTAATAATTGACTCTTCATAAAAATCATGTTTTTGGTAGTGTTGCATTTGGTTTGGAAATATTCAAGTTCTAAAAATTGACTAACAGTGGACTTTTCCATCTGCAGTTTATACTGAATGGCCAGCAGAGGCAATGTGGCAGAGGAATTTTTCTCCGCTTGCTGAGAAAGAAAAAAAAAAGAATGCTCATTCCTCAGCCTTCTCCATGCCTCGATCAATATATATGGTAAGTCAAAATCTCATTTAATCATTTTGCCATTAATAAAAAGTTCATAGCATCTGATGGCTCTCAGTGCCTTTTAGTGGGGTCTTCCCAATAAATATAATCTTCTAAGACGGTAGCAATATGGATGACGCTATGGCCATCATGATAGTTTATCAAGACTTTGACTGTCTATGTGGTTGACAAAATCTTCTTTAGATACTTGTGCAGGCAATATGTCCTCCGAAGTAATTACCATCTTTCAGGCTGGAATGAGGTGTCTTAGGTTAGAGCAGTTGACTTACATTCAGATGGATGGAAGCTATTTAACCTGTTTCCCTGCTCTCTGTGAGTGGGACTCTGATACTCAAGATGGACTGCTGTTTAGAAACTGTGTTCTTCTAAATCTAGCCCCCTTTAAATAGGAGCCCAATGCTTTCAATGGTGCAGAGTACTTTCCCATTACACCTCCTACTTGCTGTGCAGTCATTTTCCCAGATATTTACCTAGTGTATAATTGCTGATGTCTGGCCCTCCGGTGTAATGGTCTCCCAGGGCGATTGGTCAAGTGGTGCCATTACATCACAAAGATACAGCAGGATGTCTTCTGACATGAGGGCTAATCAGTTGCTTCTTCTAACTCTAGCCCTCTTTAAATAGGAGCCCAATGCTTTCAATGGTGCAGTGTACCTTCCCATTACACCTCCTACTTGCTGTGCAGTCATATTCCCAGATATTCACCTAGTGTGTAATTGCTCATGTCTGGTCTTCCGGTGCAATCGTCACCCTGGGCGATTGGTCAAGTGGTGCCATTACATCACAAAGCTACAGCAGGATGTCTTTTGCATTAAGGGCCAATCAGTTGCTTCTTCTAACTCTAGCCCTCTTTAAAAAGGAACCCAATACTTTCAATAATGCACAGTACTCTCCCATTACACCTTCTTCTTGCTGTGGAATCATATTCCCAGATATTTACTTAGTGTGTAATTGCTGATGTCTGGTCTTCCGGTGCAATCGTCACCCTGGGCGATTGGTCAAGTGGTGCCATTACATCACAAAGCTACAGCAGGATGTCAACTGCATTAAGGGCAAATCAGTTGCTTCTTCTAACTCTTGCCCTCTTTAAATAGGAACCCAATACTTTCAATAATGTACAGTACTCTCCCATTACACCTCCTACTTGCTGTGGAGTCATATTCCCAGATACTTACCGAGTGTGTAATTGCTGATGTCTGACCCTCCGGTGTAATGGTCTCCCAGGGCGATTGGTCCAGTGGTGCCATTACATCACAAAGCTACAGCAGGATGTCTTCTGACATGAGGGATAATCAGTTGCTTCTTCTAACTCTAGCCGTCTTTAAATAGGAGCCCAATGCTTTCAATGGTGCAGTGTACTTTCCCATTACACCTCCTACTTGCTGCGCAGTCATATTCCCAGATAGTTACCTAGTGAGTAATTGCTGATGTCTGGTCCTCCGGTGTAATCTTCACCCAGGGCGATTGGTCAATGGTGCCATTACATCACAAAGCTACAGCAAGATGTCATTGACATGAGGGCCCATCAGTTGCCTAGTACGCAATAGGATACATGTATCATGGTATAGAAAAGGGAGCAATGTAGATAGGATGCCCAGCTGAAGACTAAGGTGGTGAGATGAAAGGACCTAGGCCATTATTTGAGACATATACATTTGTTTAAAGGAGTGGTTGATCATAACATTCTGGTGTTCTCTATAGGTTAACTGATAGGGATGTGCTAAAATGAAGATGTTAGAATCTGTTATTCATAGTTTTTATTATTCCCACTAACCGTAGCATAAACCTTCCTCCATTACCTTATCAGATCACTGAATGGCTATAGTGTACCATAACCTAAAATAATTCGTCTGAGAAGGGTACGCGATCTCTTGGCTGCCAAAGAGATCTTTCTATCAAAGTCCTCATATAGGTTCTAGAGTTGTGTAGAGAGTACTAGCAAATGAGGCATAGGATTGAAAGAAGTCAGCTAGGTTGAAATCTAAATTGAGATTATAATTTTTAGTGAGCTTTGTATTTTCACAATATTAGATAGTCCATAGTACTAATAATTGACTCTTCATAAAAATCATGTTTTTGGTAGTGTTGCATTTGGTTTGGAAATATTCAAGTTCTAAAAATTGACTAACAGTGGACTTTTCCATCTGCAGTTTATACTGAATGGTCAGCAGAGGCAATGTGGCAGAGGAATTTTTCTCCACTTGCTGAGAAAGAAAAAAAAAAGAATGCTCATTCCTCCGCCTTCTCCATGCCTCGATCAATATATATGGTAAGTCAAAATCTCATTTAATCATTTTGCCATTAATAAAAAGTTCATAGCATCTGATGGCTCTCAGTGCCTTTTAGTGGGGTCTTCCCAATAAATATAATCTTCTAAGACGGTAGCAATATGGATGACGCTATGGCCATCATGATAGTTTATCAAGACTTTGACTGTCTATGTGGTTGACAAAATCTTCTTTAGATACTTGTGCAGGCAATATGTCCTCCGAAGCAATTACCATCTTTCACGCTGGAATGAGGTGTCTTAGGTTAGAGCAGTTGACTTACATTCAGATGGATGGAAGCTATTTAACCTGTTTCCCTGCTCTCTGTGAGTGGGACTCTGATACTCAAGATGGACTGCTGTTTAGAAACTGTGTTCTTCTAAATCTAGCCCCCTTTAAATAGGAGCCCAATGCTTTCAAGGGTGCAGAGTACTTTCCCATTACACCTCCTACTTGCTGTGCAGTCATTTTCCCAGATATTTACCTAGTGTATAATTGCTGATGTCTGGCCCTCCGGTGTAATGGTCTCCCGGGCGATTGGTCAAGTGGTGCCATTACATCACAAAGCTACAGCAGGATGTCTTCTGACATGAGGGCTAATCAGTTGCTTCTTCTAACTCTAGCCCTCTTTAAATAGGAGCCCAATGCTTTCAATGGTGCAGTGTACTTTCCCATTACACCTCCTACTTGCTGTGCAGTCATATTCCCAGATATTCACCTAGTGTGTAATTGCTCATGTCTGGTCTTCCGGTGCAATCGTCACCCTGGGCGATTGGTCAAGTGGTGCCATTACATCACAAAGCTACAGCAGGATGTCTTTTGCATTAAGGGCCAATCAGTTGCTTCTTCTAACTCTAGCCCTCTTTAAAAAGGAACCCAATACTTTCAATAATGCACAGTACTCTCCCATTACACCTTCTTCTTGCTGTGGAATCATATTCCCAGATATTTACTTAGTGTGTAATTGCTGATGTCTGGTCTTCCGGTGCAATCGTCACCCTGGGCGATTGGTCAAGTGGTGCCATTACATCACAAAGCTACAGCAGGATGTCAACTGCATTAAGGGCAAATCAGTTGCTTCTTCTAACTCTTGCCCTCTTTAAATAGGAACCCAATACTTTCAATAATGTACAGTACTCTCCCATTACACCTCCTACTTGCTGTGGAGTCATATTCCCAGATACTTACCGAGTGTGTAATTGCTGATGTCTGACCCTCCGGTGTAATGGTCTCCCAGGGCGATTGGTCCAGTGGTGCCATTACATCACAAAGCTACAGCAGGATGTCTTCTGACATGAGGGATAATCAGTTGCTTCTTCTAACTCTAGCCCTCTTTAAATAGGAGCCCAATGCTTTCAATGGTGCAGTGTACTTTCCCATTACACCTCCTACTTGCTGCGCAGTCATATTCCCAGATAGTTACCTAGTGAGTAATTGCTGATGTCTGGTCCTCCGGTGTAATCTTCACCCAGGGCGATTGGTCAATGGTGCCATTACATCACAAAGCTACAGCAGGATGTCTTTTGCATTAAGGGCCAATCAGTTGCTTCTTCTAACTCTAGCCCTCTTTAAAAAGGAAACCAATACTTTCAATAATGCACAGTACTCTCCCATTACACCTTCTACTTGCTGTGGAATCATATTCCCAGATATTTACTTAGTGTGTAATTGCTGATGTCTGGTCTTCCGGTGCAATCGTCACCCTGGGCGATTGGTCAAGTGGTGCCATTACATCACAAAGCTACAGCAGGATGTCAACTGCATTAAGGGCCAATCAGTTGCTTCATCTAACTCTTGCCCTCTTTAAATAGGAACCCAATACTTTCAATAATGTACAGTACTCTCCCATTACACCTCCTACTTGCTGTGGAGTCATATTCCCAGATACTTACCGAGTGTGTAATTGCTGATGTCTGGCCCTCCGGTGTAATGGTCTCCCAGGGCGATTGGTCCAGTGGTGCCATTACATCACAAAGCTACAGCAGGATGTCTTCTGACATGAGGGATAATCAGTTGCTTCTTCTAACTCTAGCCCTCTTTAAATAGGAGCCCAATGCTTTCAATGGTGCAGTGTACTTTCCCATTACACCTCCTACTTGCTGCTAAGTCATATTCCCAGATAGTTACCTAGTGAGTAATTGCTGATGTCTGGTCCTCCGGTGTAATCTTCACCCAGGGCGATTGGTCAATGGTGCCATTACAGCACAAAGCTACAGCAAGATGTCATCTGACATGAGGGCCCATCAGTTGCCTAGTACGCAATAGGATACATGTATCATGGTATAGAAAAGGGAGCAATGTAGATAGGATGCCCAGCTGAAGACTAAGGTGGTGAGATGAAAGGACCTAGGCCATTATTTGAGACATATACATTTGTTTAAAGGAGTGGTTGATCATAACATTCTGGTGTTCTCTATAGGTTAACTGATAGGGATGTGCTAAAATGAAGATGTTAGAATCTGTTATTCATAGTTTTTATTATTCCCACTAACCGTAGCATAAACCTTCCTCCCTTACCTTATCAGATCACTGAATTGCTATAGTGTACCATAACCTAAAATAATTCCTGTGAGAAGGGTACGCGATCTCTTGGCTGCCAAAGAGATCTTTCTATCAAAGTCCTCATATAGGTTCTAGAGTTGTGTAGAGAGTACTAGCAAATGAGGCATAGGATTGAAAGAAGTCAGCTAGGTTGAAATCTAAATTGAGATTATAATTTTTAGTGAGCTTTGTATTTTCACAATATTAGATAGGCCATAGTACTAATAATTGACTCTTCATAAAAATCATGTTTTTGGTAGTGTTGCATTTGGTTTGGAAATATTCAAGTTCTAAAAATTGACTAACAGTGGACTTTTCCATCTGCAGTTTATACTGAATGGCCAGCAGAGGCAATGTGGCAGAGGAATTTTTCTCCGCTTGCTGAGAAAGAAAAAAAAAAGAATGCTCATTCCTCAGCCTTCTCCATGCCTCGATCAATATATATGGTAAGTCAAAATCTCATTTAATCATTTTGCCATTAATAAAAAGTTCATAGCATCTGATGGCTCTCAGTGCCTTTTAGTGGGGTCTTCCCAATAAATATAATCTTCTAAGACGGTAGCAATATGGATGACGCTATGGCCATCATGATAGTTTATCAAGACTTTGACTGTCTATGTGGTTGACAAAATCTTCTTTAGATACTTGTGCAGGCAATATGTCCTCCGAAGTAATTACCATCTTTCAGGCTGGAATGAGGTGTCTTAGGTTAGAGCAGTTGACTTACATTCAGATGGATGGAAGCTATTTAACCTGTTTCCCTGCTCTCTGTGAGTGGGACTCTGATACTCAAGATGGACTGCTGTTTAGAAACTGTGTTCTTCTAAATCTAGCCCCCTTTAAATAGGAGCCCAATGCTTTCAATGGTGCAGAGTACTTTCCCATTACACCTCCTACTTGCTGTGCAGTCATTTTCCCAGATATTTACCTAGTGTATAATTGCTGATGTCTGGCCCTCCGGTGTAATGGTCTCCCAGGGCGATTGGTCAAGTGGTGCCATTACATCACAAAGATACAGCAGGATGTCTTCTGACATGAGGGCTAATCAGTTGCTTCTTCTAACTCTAGCCCTCTTTAAATAGGAGCCCAATGCTTTCAATGGTGCAGTGTACTTTCCCATTACACCTCCTACTTGCTGTGCAGTCATATTCCCAGATATTCACCTAGTGTGTAATTGCTCATGTCTGGTCTTCCGGTGCAATCGTCACCCTGGGCGATTGGTCAAGTGGTGCCATTACATCACAAAGCTACAGCAGGATGTCTTTTGCATTAAGGGCCAATCAGTTGCTTCTTCTAACTCTAGCCCTCTTTAAAAAGGAACCCAATACTTTCAATAATGCACAGTACTCTCCCATTACACCTTCTTCTTGCTGTGGAATCATATTCCCAGATATTTACTTAGTGTGTAATTGCTGATGTCTGGTCTTCCGGTGCAATCGTCACCCTGGGCGATTGGTCAAGTGGTGCCATTACATCACAAAGCTACAGCAGGATGTCAACTGCATTAAGGGCAAATCAGTTGCTTCTTCTAACTCTTGCCCTCTTTAAATAGGAACCCAATACTTTCAATAATGTACAGTACTCTCCCATTACACCTCCTACTTGCTGTGGAGTCATATTCCCAGATACTTACCGAGTGTGTAATTGCTGATGTCTGGCCCTCCGGTGTAATGGTCTCCCAGGGCGATTGGTCC
Organism: Lissotriton helveticus; assembly: GCF_964261635.1. Taxonomy (NCBI): domain Eukaryota; kingdom Metazoa; phylum Chordata; class Amphibia; order Caudata; family Salamandridae; genus Lissotriton; species Lissotriton helveticus. Next base: position 536,215,053 of record NC_136071.1, on the reverse strand, counting down.
AGTGGTGCCATTACATCACAAAGCTACAGCAGGATGTCTTCTGACATGAGGGATAATCAGTTGCTTCTTCTAACTCTAGCCCTCTTTAAATAGGAGCCCAATGCTTTCAATGGTGCAGTGTACTTTCCCATTACACCTCCTACTTGCTGCGAAGTCATATTCCCAGATAGTTACCTAGTGAGTAATTGCTGATGTCTGGTCCTCCGGTGTAATCTTCACCCAGGGCGATTGGTCAATGGTGCCATTACAGCACAAAGCTACAGCAAGATGTCATCTGACATGAGGGCCCATCAGTTGCCTAGTACGCAATAGGATACATGTATCATGGTATAGAAAAGGGAGCAATGTAGATAGGATGCCCAGCTGAAGACTAAGGTGGTGAGATGAAAGGACCTAGGCCATTATTTGAGACATATACATTTGTTTAAAGGAGTGGTTGATCATAACATTCTGGTGTTCTCTATAGGTTAACTGATAGGGATGTGCTAAAATGAAGATGTTAGAATCTGTTATTCATAGTTTTTATTATTCCCACTAACCGTAGCATAAACCTTCCTCCCTTACCTTATCAGATCACTGAATTGCTATAGTGTACCATAACCTAAAATAATTCCTGTGAGAAGGGTACGCGATCTCTTGGCTGCCAAAGAGATCTTTCTATCAAAGTCCTCATATAGGTTCTAGAGTTGAGTAGAGAGTACTAGCAAATGAGGCATAGGATTGAAAGAAGTCAGCTAGGTTGAAATCTAAATTGAGATTATAATTTTTAGTGAGCTTTGGATTTTCACAATATTAGATAGGCCATAGTACTAATAATTGACTCTTCATAAAAATCATGTTTTTGGTAGTGTTGCATTTGGTTTGGAAATATTCAAGTTCTAAAAATTGACTAACAGTGGACTTTTCCATCTGCAGTTTATACTGAATGGCCAGCAGAGGCAATGTGGCAGAGGAATTTTTCTCCGCTTGCTGAGAAAGAAAAAAAAAAGAATGCTCATTCCTCAGCCTTCTCCATGCCTCGATCAATATATATGGTAAGTCAAAATCTCATTTAATCATTTTGCCATTAATAAAAAGTTCATAGCATCTGATGGCTCTCAGTGCCTTTTAGTGGGGTCTTCCCAATAAATATAATCTTCTAAGACGGTAGCAATATGGATGACGCTATGGCCATCATGATAGTTTATCAAGACTTTGACTGTCTATGTGGTTGACAAAATCTTCTTTAGATACTTGTGCAGGCAATATGTCCTCCGAAGTAATTACCATCTTTCAGGCTGGAATGAGGTGTCTTAGGTTAGAGCAGTTGACTTACATTCAGATGGATGGAAGCTATTTAACCTGTTTCCCTGCTCTCTGTGAGTGGGACTCTGATACTCAAGATGGACTGCTGTTTAGAAACTGTGTTCTTCTAAATCTAGCCCCCTTTAAATAGGAGCCCAATGCTTTCAATGGTGCAGAGTACTTTCCCATTACACCTCCTACTTGCTGTGCAGTCATTTTCCCAGATATTTACCTAGTGTATAATTGCTGATGTCTGGCCCTCCGGTGTAATGGTCTCCCAGGGCGATTGGTCAAGTGGTGCCATTACATCACAAAGATACAGCAGGATGTCTTCTGACATGAGGGCTAATCAGTTGCTTCTTCTAACTCTAGCCCTCTTTAAATAGGAGCCCAATGCTTTCAATGGTGCAGTGTACCTTCCCATTACACCTCCTACTTGCTGTGCAGTCATATTCCCAGATATTCACCTAGTGTGTAATTGCTCATGTCTGGTCTTCCGGTGCAATCGTCACCCTGGGCGATTGGTCAAGTGGTGCCATTACATCACAAAGCTACAGCAGGATGTCTTTTGCATTAAGGGCCAATCAGTTGCTTCTTCTAACTCTAGCCCTCTTTAAAAAGGAACCCAATACTTTCAATAATGCACAGTACTCTCCCATTACACCTTCTTCTTGCTGTGGAATCATATTCCCAGATATTTACTTAGTGTGTAATTGCTGATGTCTGGTCTTCCGGTGCAATCGTCACCCTGGGCGATTGGTCAAGTGGTGCCATTACATCACAAAGCTACAGCAGGATGTCAACTGCATTAAGGGCAAATCAGTTGCTTCTTCTAACTCTTGCCCTCTTTAAATAGGAACCCAATACTTTCAATAATGTACAGTACTCTCCCATTACACCTCCTACTTGCTGTGGAGTCATATTCCCAGATACTTACCGAGTGTGTAATTGCTGATGTCTGACCCTCCGGTGTAATGGTCTCCCAGGGCGATTGGTCCAGTGGTGCCATTACATCACAAAGCTACAGCAGGATGTCTTCTGACATGAGGGATAATCAGTTGCTTCTTCTAACTCTAGCCGTCTTTAAATAGGAGCCCAATGCTTTCAATGGTGCAGTGTACTTTCCCATTACACCTCCTACTTGCTGCGCAGTCATATTCCCAGATAGTTACCTAGTGAGTAATTGCTGATGTCTGGTCCTCCGGTGTAATCTTCACCCAGGGCGATTGGTCAATGGTGCCATTACATCACAAAGCTACAGCAAGATGTCATCTGACATGAGGGCCCATCAGTTGCCTAGTACGCAATAGGATACATGTATCATGGTATAGAAAAGGGAGCAATGTAGATAGGATGCCCAGCTGAAGACTAAGGTGGTGAGATGAAAGGACCTAGGCCATTATTTGAGACATATACATTTGTTTAAAGGAGTGGTTGATCATAACATTCTGGTGTTCTCTATAGGTTAACTGATAGGGATGTGCTAAAATGAAGATGTTAGAATCTGTTATTCATAGTTTTTATTATTCCCACTAACCGTAGCATAAACCTTCCTCCATTACCTTATCAGATCACTGAATGGCTATAGTGTACCATAACCTAAAATAATTCGTCTGAGAAGGGTACGCGATCTCTTGGCTGCCAAAGAGATCTTTCTATCAAAGTCCTCATATAGGTTCTAGAGTTGTGTAGAGAGTACTAGCAAATGAGGCATAGGATTGAAAGAAGTCAGCTAGGTTGAAATCTAAATTGAGATTATAATTTTTAGTGAGCTTTGTATTTTCACAATATTAGATAGTCCATAGTACTAATAATTGACTCTTCATAAAAATCATGTTTTTGGTAGTGTTGCATTTGGTTTGGAAATATTCAAGTTCTAAAAATTGACTAACAGTGGACTTTTCCATCTGCAGTTTATACTGAATGGTCAGCAGAGGCAATGTGGCAGAGGAATTTTTCTCCACTTGCTGAGAAAGAAAAAAAAAAGAATGCTCATTCCTCCGCCTTCTCCATGCCTCGATCAATATATATGGTAAGTCAAAATCTCATTTAATCATTTTGCCATTAATAAAAAGTTCATAGCATCTGATGGCTCTCAGTGCCTTTTAGTGGGGTCTTCCCAATAAATATAATCTTCTAAGACGGTAGCAATATGGATGACGCTATGGCCATCATGATAGTTTATCAAGACTTTGACTGTCTATGTGGTTGACAAAATCTTCTTTAGATACTTGTGCAGGCAATATGTCCTCCGAAGCAATTACCATCTTTCACGCTGGAATGAGGTGTCTTAGGTTAGAGCAGTTGACTTACATTCAGATGGATGGAAGCTATTTAACCTGTTTCCCTGCTCTCTGTGAGTGGGACTCTGATACTCAAGATGGACTGCTGTTTAGAAACTGTGTTCTTCTAAATCTAGCCCCCTTTAAATAGGAGCCCAATGCTTTCAAGGGTGCAGAGTACTTTCCCATTACACCTCCTACTTGCTGTGCAGTCATTTTCCCAGATATTTACCTAGTGTATAATTGCTGATGTCTGGCCCTCCGGTGTAATGGTCTCCCGGGCGATTGGTCAAGTGGTGCCATTACATCACAAAGCTACAGCAGGATGTCTTCTGACATGAGGGCTAATCAGTTGCTTCTTCTAACTCTAGCCCTCTTTAAATAGGAGCCCAATGCTTTCAATGGTGCAGTGTACTTTCCCATTACACCTCCTACTTGCTGTGCAGTCATATTCCCAGATATTCACCTAGTGTGTAATTGCTCATGTCTGGTCTTCCGGTGCAATCGTCACCCTGGGCGATTGGTCAAGTGGTGCCATTACATCACAAAGCTACAGCAGGATGTCTTTTGCATTAAGGGCCAATCAGTTGCTTCTTCTAACTCTAGCCCTCTTTAAAAAGGAACCCAATACTTTCAATAATGCACAGTACTCTCCCATTACACCTTCTTCTTGCTGTGGAATCATATTCCCAGATATTTACTTAGTGTGTAATTGCTGATGTCTGGTCTTCCGGTGGAATCGTCACCCTGGGCGATTGGTCAAGTGGTGCCATTACATCACAAAGCTACAGCAGGATGTCAACTGCATTAAGGGCAAATCAGTTGCTTCTTCTAACTCTTGCCCTCTTTAAATAGGAACCCAATACTTTCAATAATGTACAGTACTCTCCCATTACACCTCCTACTTGCTGTGGAGTCATATTCCCAGATACTTACCGAGTGTGTAATTGCTGATGTCTGACCCTCCGGTGTAATGGTCTCCCAGGGCGATTGGTCCAGTGGTGCCATTACATCACAAAGCTACAGCAGGATGTCTTCTGACATGAGGGATAATCAGTTGCTTCTTCTAACTCTAGCCCTCTTTAAATAGGAGCCCAATGCTTTCAATGGTGCAGTGTACTTTCCCATTACACCTCCTACTTGCTGCGCAGTCATATTCCCAGATAGTTACCTAGTGAGTAATTGCTGATGTCTGGTCCTCCGGTGTAATCTTCACCCAGGGCGATTGGTCAATGGTGCCATTACATCACAAAGCTACAGCAGGATGTCTTTTGCATTAAGGGCCAATCAGTTGCTTCTTCTAACTCTAGCCCTCTTTAAAAAGGAAACCAATACTTTCAATAATGCACAGTACTCTCCCATTACACCTTCTACTTGCTGTGGAATCATATTCCCAGATATTTACTTAGTGTGTAATTGCTGATGTCTGGTCTTCCGGTGCAATCGTCACCCTGGGCGATTGGTCAAGTGGTGCCATTACATCACAAAGCTACAGCAGGATGTCAACTGCATTAAGGGCCAATCAGTTGCTTCATCTAACTCTTGCCCTCTTTAAATAGGAACCCAATACTTTCAATAATGTACAGTACTCTCCCATTACACCTCCTACTTGCTGTGGAGTCATATTCCCAGATACTTACCGAGTGTGTAATTGCTGATGTCTGGCCCTCCGGTGTAATGGTCTCCCAGGGCGATTGGTCAAGTGGTGCCATTACATCACAAAGCTACAGCAGGATGTCTTCTGACATGAGGGCTAATCAGTTGCTTCTTCTAACTCTAGCCCTCTTTAAATAGGAGCCCAATGCTTTCAATGGTGCAGTGTACTTTCCCATTACACCTCATACTTGGTGTGCAGTCATATTCCCAGATAGTTACCTAGTGTGTAATTGCTGATGTCTGGTCCTCCGGTGTAATCTTCACCCAGGGCGATTGGTCAAGTGGTGCCATTACATCACAAAGCTACAGCAGGATGTCATCTGACATGAGGGCCCATCAGTTGCCTAGTGCGCAATAGGATACATGTATCATGGTATAGAAAAGGGAGCAAAGTAGACAGGATGCCCAACTGAAGACTAAGGTGGTGAGATGAAAGGACCTAGGCCATTATTTGAGACTTATACATTTGTATAAAGGAGTGGTTGATCATAACATTCTGGTGTTCTCTATAGGTTAACTGATAGGGATGTGCTAAAATGAAGATGTTAGAATCTGTTATTCATAGTTTTTATTATTCCCACTAACCGTAGCATAAACCTTCCTCCCTTACCTTATCAGATCACTGAATTGCTATAGTGTACCATAACCTAAAATAATTCCTGTGAGAAGGGTACGCGATCTCTTGGCTGCCAAATAGATCTTTCTATCAAAGTCCTCATATAGGTTCTAGAGTTGTGTAGAGAGTACTAGCAAATGAGGCATAGGATTGAAAGAAGTCAGCTAGGTTGAAATCTAAATTGAGATTATAATTTTTAGTGAGCTTTGGATTTTCACAATATTAGATAGGCCATAGTACTAATAATTGACTCTTCATAAAAATCATGTTTTTGGTAGTGTTGCATTTGGTTTGGAAATATTCAAGTTCTAAAAATTGACTAACAGTTGACTTTTCCATCTGCAGATTATACTGAATGGCCAGCTGAGGCAATGTTGAAGAGGAATTTTTCTCCGCTTGCTGAGTAAGAAAAAAAAAAGAATGCTCATTCCTCAGCCTTCTCCATGCCTCGATCAATATATATGGTAAGTCAAAATCTCATTTAATCATTTTGCCATTAATAAAAAGTTCATAGCATATGATGGCTCTCAGTGCCTTTTAGTGGGGTCTTCCCAATAAATATAATCTTCTAAGACGGTAGCAATATGGATGACGCTATGGCCATCATGATAGTTTATCAAGACTTTGACTGTCTATGCGGTTGACAAAATCTTCTTTAGATACTTGTGCATGCAATATGTCCTCCGAGGTAATTACCATCTTTCAGGCTGGAATGAGGTGTCTTAGGTTAGAGCAGTTGACTTACATTCAGATGGATGGAAGCTATTTAACCTGTTTCCCTGCTCTCTGTGAGTGGGACTCTGATACTCAAGATGGACTGCTGTTTAGAAACTGTGATCTTCTAAATCTAGCCCTCTTGAAATAGGAGCCCAATGCTTTCAATGGTGCAGAGTACTTTCCCATTACACCTCCTACTTGCTGTGCAGTCATTTTCCCAGATATTTACCTAGTGTATAATTGCTGATGTCTGGCCCTCCGGTGTAATGGTCTCCCAGGGCGATTGGTCAAGTGGTGCCATTACATCACAAAGCTACAGCAGGATGTCTTCTGACATGAGGGCTAATCAGTTGCTTCTTCTAACTCTAGCCCTCTTTAAATAGGAGCCCAATGCTTTCAATGGTGCAGTGTACTTTCCCATTACACCTCCTACTTGCTGTGCAGTCATATTCCCAGATATTCACCTAGTGTGTAATTGCTCATGTCTGGTCTTCCGGTGCAATCGTCACCCTGGGCGATTGGTCAAGTGGTGCCATTACATCACAAAGCTACAGCAGGATGTCTTTTGCATTAAGGGCCAATCAGTTGCTTCTTCTAACTCTAGCCCTCATTAAAAAGGAACCCAATACTTTCTATAATGCACAGTACTCTCCCATTACACCTTCTACTTGCTGTGGAATCATATTCCCAGATATTTACTTAGTGTGTAATTGCTGATGTCTGGTCTTCCGGTGCAATCGTCACCCTGGGCGATTGGTCAAGTGGTGCCATAACATCACAAAGCTACAGCAGGATGTCAACTGCATTAAGGGCCAATCAGTTGCTTCTTCTAACTCTTGCCCTCTTTAAATAGGAACCCAATACTTTCAATAATGTACAGTACTCTCCCATTACACCTCCTACTTGCTGTGGAGTCATATTCCCAGATACTTACCGAGTGTGTAATTGCTGATGTCTGACCCTCTGGTGTAATGGTCTTCCAGGGCGATTGGTCCAGTGGTGCCATTACATCACAAAGCTACAGCAGGATGTCTTCTGACATGAGGGATAATCAGTTGCTTCTTCTAACTCTAGCCCTCTTTAAATAGGAGCCCAATGCTTTCAATGGTGCAGTGTACTTTCCCATTACACCTCCTACTTGCTGCGCAGTCATATTCCCAGATAGTTACCTAGTGTGTAATTGCTGATGTCTGGTCCTCCGGTGTAATCTTCACCCAGGGCGATTGGTCAAGTGGTGCCATTACATCACAAAGCTACAGCAAGATGTCATCTGACATGAGGGCCCATCAGTTGCCTAGTACGCAATAGGATACATGGTATAGAAAAGGGAGCAATGTAGATAGGATGCCCAGCTGAAGACTAAGGTGGTGAGATGAAAGGACCTAGGCCATTATTTGAGACATATACATTTGTTTAAAGGAGTGGTTGATCATAACATTCTGGTGTTCTCTATAGGTTAACTGATAGGGATGTGCTAAAATGAAGATGTTAGAATCTGTTATTCATAGTTTTTATTATTCCCACTAACCGTAGCATAAACCTTCCTCCCTTACCTTATCAGATCACTGAATTACTATAGTGTACCATAACCTAAAATAATTCCTGTGAGAAGGGTACGCGATCTCTTGGCTGCCAAAGAGATCTTTCTATCAAAGTCCTCATATAGGTTCTAGAGTTGTGTAGAGAGTACTAGCAAATGAGGCATAGGATTGAAAGAAGTCAGCTAGGTTGAAATCTAAATTGAGATTATAATTTTTAGTGAGCTTTGGATTTTCACAATATTAGATAGGCCATAGTACTAATAATTGACTCTTCATAAAAATCATGTTTTTGGTAGTGTTGCATTTGGTTTGGAAATATTCAAGTTCTATAAATTGACTAACAGTGGACTTTTCCATCTGCAGATTATACTGATGGGCCAGCAGAGGCAATGTTGCAGAGGAATTTTTCTCCGCTTGCTGAGAAAGAAAAAAAAAAAGAATGCTCATTCCTCAGCCTTCTCCATGCCTCGATCAATATATATGGTAAGTCAAAATCTCATTTAATCATTTTGACATTAATAAAAAGTTCATAGCATCTGATGGCTCTCAGTGCCTTTTAGTGGGGTCTTCCCAATAAATATAATCTTCTAAGACGGTAGCAATATGGATGACGCTATGGCCATCATGATAGTTTATCAAGACTTTGACTGTCTATGTGGTTGACAAAATCTTCTTTAGATACTTGTGCAGGCAATATGTCCTCCGAGGTAATTACCATCTTTCAGGCTGGAATGAGGTGTCTTAGGTTAGAGCAGTTGACTTACATTCAGATGGATGGAAGCTATTTAACCTGTTTCCCTGCTCTCTGTGAGTGGGACTCTGATACTCAAGATGGACTGCTGTTTAGAAACTGTGTTCTTCTAAATCTAGCCCTCTTTAAATAGGAGCCCAATGCTTTCAATGGTGCAGAGTACTTTCCCATTACACCTCCTACTTGCTGTGCAGTCATTTTCCCAGATATTTACCTAGTGTATAATTGCTGATGTCTGGCCCTCCGGTGTAATGGTCTCCCAGAGCGATTGGTCAAGTGGTGCCATTACATCACAAAGCTACAGCAGGATGTCTTCTGACATGAGGGCTAATCAGTTGCTTCTTCTAACTCTAGCCCTCTTTAAATAGGAGCCCAATCCTTTCAATGGTGCAGTGTACTTTCCCATTACACCTCCTACTTGCTGTGCAGTCATATTCCCAGATATTCACCTAGTGTGTAATTGCTCATGTCTGGTCTTCCGGTGCAATCGTCACCCTGGGCGATTGGTCAAGTGGTGCCATTACATCACAAAGCTACAGCAGGATGTCTTTTGCATTAAGGGCCAATCAGTTGCTTCTTCTAACTCTAGCCCTCTTTAAAAAGGAACCCAATACTTTCAATAATGCACAGTACTCTCCCATTACACCTTCAACTTGCTGTGGAATCATATTCCCAGATATTTACTTAGTGTGTAATTGCTGATGTCTGGTCTTCCGGTGCAATCGTCACCCTGGGCGATTGGTCAAGTGGTGCCATTACATCACAAAGCTACAGCAGGATGTCAACTGCATTAAGGGCCAATCAGTTGCTTCTTCTAACTCTTGCCCTCTTTAAATAGGAACCCAATACTTTCAACAATGTACAGTACTCCCATTACACCTCCTACTTGCTGTGGAGTCATATTCCCAGATACTTACCGAGTGTGTAATTGCTGATGTCTGGCCCTCCGGTGGTAATGGTCTCCCAGGGCGATTGGTCAAGTGGTGCCATTACATCACAAAGCTACAGCAGGATGTCTTCTGACATGAGGGATAATCAGTTGCTTCTTCTAACTCTAGCCCTCTTTAAATAGGAGCCCAATGCTTTCAATGGTGCAGTGTACTTTCCCATTACACCTCCTACTTGCTGCGCAGTCATATTCCCAGATAGTTACCTAGTGTGTAATTGCTGATGTCTGGTCCTCCGGTGTAATCTTCACCCAGGGCGATTGGTCAAGTGGTGCCATTACATCACAAAGCTACAGCAAGATGTCATCTGACATGAGGGCCCATCAGTTGCCTAGTACGCAATAGGATACATGTATCATGGTATAGAAAAGGGAGCAATGTAGATAGGATGCCCAGCTGAAGACTAAGGTGGTGAGATGAAAGGACCTAGGCCATTATTTGAGACATATACATTTGTTTAAAGGAGTGGTTGATCATAACATTCTGGTGTTCTCTATAGGTTAACTGATAGGGATGTGCTAAAATGAAGATGTTAGAATCTGTTATTCATAGTTGTTATTATTCCCACTAACCGTAGCATAAACCTTCCTCCCTTACCTTATCAGATCACTGAATTGCTATAGTGTACCATAACCGAAAATAATTCATGTGAGAAGGGTACGCGATCTCTTGGCTGCCAAAGAGATCTTTCTATCAAAGTCCTCATATAGGTTCTAGAGTTGTGTAGAGAGTACTAGCAAATGAGGCATAGGATTGAAAGAAGTCAGCTAGGTTGAAATCTAAATTGAGATTATCATTTTTAGTGAGCTTTGGATTTTCACAATATTAGATAGGCCATAGTACTAATAATTGACTCTTCATAAAAATCATGTTTTTGGTAGTGTTGCATTTGGTTTGGAAATATTCAAGTTCTAAAAATTGACTAACAGTGGACTTTTCCATCTGCAGATTATACTGATGGGCCAGCAGAGGCAATGTTGCAGAGGAATTTTTCTCCGCTTGCTGAGAAAGAAAAAAAAAGAATGCTCATTCCTCAGCCTTCTCAATGCCTCGATCAATATATATGGTAAGTCAAAATCTCATTTAATCATTTTGCCATTAATAAAAAGTTCATAGCATCTGATGGCTCTCAGTGCCTTTTAGTGGGGTCTTCCCAATAAATATAATCTTCTAAGACGGTAGCAATATGGATGACGCTATGGCCATCATGATAGTTTATCAAGACTTTGACTGTCTATGTGGTTGACAAAATCTTCTTTAGATACTTGTGCAGGCAATATGTCCTCCGAGGTAATTACCATCTTTCAGGCTGGAATGTGGTGTCTTAGGTTAGAGCAGTTGACTTACATTCAGATGGATGGAAGCTATTTAACCTGTTTCCCTGCTCTCTGTGAGTGGGACTCTGATACTCAAGATGGACTGCTGTTTAGAAACTGTGTTCTTCTAACTCTAGCCCTCTTTAAATAGGAGCCCAAAGCTTTCAATGGTGCAGAGTACTTTCCCATTACACCTCCTACTTGCTGTGCAGTCATTTTCCCAGATATTTACCTAGTGTATAATTGCTGATGTCTGGCCCTCCGGTGTAATGGTCTCCCAGGGCGATTGGTCAAGTGGTGCCATTACATCACAAAGCTACAGCAGGATGTCTTCTGACATGAGGGCTAATCAGTTGCTTCTTCTAACTCTAGCCCTCTTTAAATAGGAGCCCAATGCTTTCAATGGTGCAGTGTACTTTCCCGTTACACCTCCTACTTGCTGTGCAGTCATATTCCCAGATATTCACCTAGTGTGTAATTGCTCATGTCTGGTCTTCCGGTGCAATCGTCACCCTGGGCGATTGGTCAAGTGGTGCCATTACATCACAAAGCTACAGCAGGATGTCTTTTGCATTAAGGGCCAATCAGTTGCTTCTTTTAACTCTAGCCCTCTTTAAAAAGGAACCCAATACTTTCAATAATGCACAGTACTCTCCCATTACACCTTCTACTTGCTGTGGAATCATATTCCCAGATATTTACTTAGTGTGTAATTGCTGATGTCTGGTCTTCCGGTGCAATCGTCACCCTGGGCGATTGGTCAAGTGGTGCCATTACATCACAAAGCTAAAGCAGGATGTCAACTGCATTAAGGGCCAATCAGTTGCGTCTTCTAACTCTTGCCCTCTTTAAATAGGAACCCAATACTTTCAATAATGTACAGTACTCTCCCATTACACCTCCTACTTGCTGTGGAGTCATATTCCCAGATACTTACCGAGTGTGTAATTGCTGATGTCTGGCCCTCCGGTGTAATGGTCTCCCAGGGCGATTGGTCAAGTGGTGCCATTACATCACAAAGCTACAGCAGGATGTCTTCTGACATGAGGGATAATCAGTTGCTTCTTCTAACTCTAGCCCTCTTTAAATAGGAGCCCAATGCTTTCAATGGTGCAGTGTACTTTCCCATTACACCTCCTACTTGCTGCGCAGTCATATTCCCAGATAGTTAGCTAGTGTGTAATTGCTGATGTCTGGTCCTCCGGTGTTATCTTCACCCAGGGCGATTGGTCAAGTGGTGCCATTTCATCACAAAGCTACAGCAAGATGTCATCTGACATGATGGCCCATCAGTTGCCTAGTACGCAATAGGATACATGGTATAGAAAAGGGAGCAATGTAGATAGGATGCCCAGCTGAAGACTAAGGTGGTGAGATGAAAGGACCTAGGCCATTATTTGAGACATATACATTTGTTTAAAGGAGTGGTTGATCATAACATTCTGGTGTTCTCTATAGGTTAACTGATAGGGATGTGCTAAAATGAAGATGTTAGAATCTGTTATTCATAGTTTTTATTATTCCCACTAACCGTAGCATAAACCTTCCTCCCTTACCTTATCAGATCACTGAATTACTATAGTGTACCATAACCTAAAATAATTCCTGTGAGAAGGGTACGCGATCTCTTGGCTGCCAAAGAGATCTTTCTATCAAAGTCCTCATATAGGTTCTAGAGTTGTGTAGAGAGTACTAGCAAATGAGGCATAGGATTGAAAGAAGTCAGCTAGGTTGAAATCTAAATTGAGATTATAATTTTTAGTGAGCTTTGGATTTTCACAATATTAGATAGGCCATAGTACTAATAATTGACTCTTCATAAAAATCATGTTTTTGGTAGTGTTGCATTTGGTTTGGAAATATTCAAGTTCTAAAAATTGACTAACAGTGGACTTTTCCATCTGCAGATTATACTGATGGGCCAGCAGAGGCAATGTTGCAGAGGAATTTTTCTCCGCTTGCTGAGAAAGAAAAAAAAAAAGAATGCTCATTCCTCAGCCTTCTCCATGCCTCGATCAATATATATGGTAAGTCAAAATCTCATTTAATCATTTTGCCATTAATAAAAAGTTCATAGCATCTGATGGCTCTCAGTGCCTTTTAGTGGGGTCTTCCCAATAAATATAATCTTCTAAGACGGTAGCAATATGGATGACGCTATGGCCATCATGATAGTTTATCAAGACTTTGACTGTCTATGTGGTTGACAAAATCTTCTTTAGATACTTGTGCAGGCAATATGTCCTCCGAGGTAATTACCATCTTTCAGGCTGGAATGAGGTGTCTTAGGTTAGAGCAGTTGACTTACATTCAGATGGATGGAAGCTATTTAACCTGTTTCCCTGCTCTCTGTGAGTGGGACTCTGATACTCAAGATGGACTGCTGTTTAGAAACTGTGTTCTTCTAACTCTAGCCCTCTTTAAATAGGAGCCCAATGCTTTCAATGGTGCAGAGTACTTTCCCATTACACCTCCTACTTGCTGTGCAGTCATTTTCCCAGATATTTACCTAGTGTATAATTGCTGATGTCTGGCCCTCCGGTGTAATGGTCTCCCAGGGCGATTGGTCAAGTGGTGCCATTACATCACAAAGCTACAGCAGGATGTCTTCCGACATGAGGGCTAATCAGTTGCTTCTTCTAACTCCTGCCCTCTTTAAATAGGAGCCCAATGCTTTGAATGGTGCAGTGTACTTTCCCATTACACCTCCTACTTGCTGTGCAGTCATATTCCCAGATAGTTACCTAGTGTGTAATTGCTGATGTCTGGTCCTCCGGTGCAATCGTCACCCTGGGCGATTGGTCAAGTGGTGCCATTACATCACAAAGCTACAGCAGGATGTCTTTTGCATTAAGGGCCAATCAGTTGCTTCTTCTAACTCTTGCCCTCTTTAAATAGGAACCCAATACTTTCAATAATGTACAGTACTCTCCCATTACACCTCCTACTGTGGACTTTTCCATCTGCAGATTATACTGAATGGCCAGCAGAGGCAATGTTGAAGAGGAATTTTTCTACGCTTGCTGAGTAAGAAAAAAAAAAGAATGCTCATTCCTCAGCCTTCTCCACGCCTCGATCAATATATATGGTAAGTCAAAATCTCATTTAATCATTTTGCCATTAATAAAAAGTTCATAGTGCTAGAGATCGCGGGTCACCCAACCAATAATTTCGCCACTTCTGGCTTCGGGCCCATATACTTTACTTTATCATATACATTGATCAGATGACCACACAATCTACTACCAATAATTGTGAGTTCCCTTTCGATTATTTCCAGTGTACCCAACTTACCATCCACCGTTATGGGTACCTATGACCACGATGGGTCAGGGAGCTAGCTGTAAAAGGAAAGGCAGCAAGATACAAACCCCAACTTTTTGTACTTTATTTCATGAAATGACCACGGACAACTGGAAGTTTTGAAAGTTTATCTTAAATTCAAGTAAGGCAGTCATACAGTTTTATCAAAAAATTGCTAGTGCGACAGGGAACCCGCTAAGTGAGAGGAAAACTAAGATAAGGGGCAAGATGAACACGCTATAAATCTGAGTTACTTTAGTCAGTTTTACGAGAGAAAAACCAAGACCATATCAGGAAGTTGCAAACTGCAATACAGAAAATGATTTCTAAAAGGTAGGGTAACATAGGAACACGTTATGTAATCAAATGCAAATGACTTTACGAAATGCAATGGTTTGCAGGAGAAAGCATGGAAAATTATCACGTGCAAAGGTATGTCTTTATTGAAGCAAAGACAGAAAAATAGAAAGGTGCAGTTTTAAGAATTCAGAGCGATATTTACCTAGACTGGTGTGAAAACCAACCCTGGCCACAGGTCAGTTAAGGACAGAAAAACCCTCAAGGAACGATAACCCTCAGTAGGACAGCAGATGTAGAATGGACACCCCAGGACAGGACAGGAAACCCAGATTCGGATCAGGACAGGACCACCAGGATACGACCAGCACCCGCAGTTCGGAAGTAACGCCTGCGCTCCACCCTCTCTGCAGTTATCAGTCAGGACCCCGATTGGGTCAGCGAATTCCCCAGCAAAGTGCTCCGCCAGCACTTAAGGTTCAGTAAAACCTTCAGAGTCTATGGTCAAATTTCGGACAGAGAGCTCCGCAGCACCTCTGTATCAAAGTCACCTATTGAGTGCGTTGGGTCAGTGACAGGTCTGCTATTCAGACAAGTTGGACAATTTCTCTAGCTAAACCTAGGCTAGATATACTCTTTTGGGTCGGTGTACCACCCCCCAATGTTGTAAAGTGTCAGAATCCCCAAATTTCGATTGGTCCTAAGGTAGGATTTGGTTAACACACCAATCGGAACAGACTATTCTAAGGCCTAATTTGCATGTTAAGGTGCCGCCTAGCAAGATTAGGGGTTCCCACGAGAAGTCGCACAGAATACAATGGTAAGAATACAATTTGAAACAATTAGAATACAATCATGATGCTCTTGCTGGGTGAAGGTGCATATTCCCAGGCAGGCTCTGGCATCGACCTTCTTTGGCTTGGTTTCAATGCCGCCGCACCATGGATTGATTCTGCGTAGACGGGCCCTCTAAGATGGACTCCCCAGCCCCATCACCCCTCAATTGCCGAGTGATACATGAAAAGCAAGCGAAAACAAATTAGTACATAAAATAAATGAATGTATTACATGTCATGATTTCACACTACAGGTTTATCATTATAAAAATATACTATGCATTAGTGATAAGTGCAACGAATAATTTCACAAGAGCAGCAGCACAAAGCTTCAGCACGTTAATACAAATGTGCGCCATCTTGTGGCTGTTACGCATGCGCACCCTTTCCCTCCAAAACTATCTCTAAGTGTAGTCACGTGAGTGTGACTGACGCATGCGCAGAAGAGGAAAGTCAAGCAGCGGCCATTTTTAAAACACAGATTAATCGTATTAGTAAAACACATAGGCAAGCTTCTCTATCATATATATATGTATCGAAAATAAAAGATATTAGTAAATCGTACAATTCGTTACGAGGTTACAACGGTTTCGAGGTTCATGAATCGAGCAAGTCGCGATGCGAAATCTTGCTCTATCAATCCCCTCTTTGATGATATTTACTATCATCACAAAAAATGGAACCAGATGCCAACTTTCTTTCACACCTTGTACATTTCTATCTCTTCCAACAAGCGGTTCAGCTTCTCTTTCTCAGTTAAAGTAGGGTGAGAATTTTTCACCTTTTTATAAATTTTATTATTCATTTCTTCCAATTCAAGTTCATCCGCACTTCGTTTCACTCCTCTCGCATTCACTTGGTATTTCTTTCGGTGTTTGCGACATTTGCAACAGACGAATATGAGAAATAGGATAAGACCTATCACTCCAATTGGCATCAGTACCTTTAACAATAAGCTTTTACCTAAACTAGCAAACCAATGACCTATATTGGAGAGACCATCAACCAGTCTCTTCCAGGCACTGTCAACCTCGAGTGGTTTGAGTTCCTTTTCCAAATTAGTAATGTTTTTCACATATCTTTTGAGCTGTACACTTTTGTCCGGAATGTAAGTGCAACAATGTTGCGCCTTCAACATCCGGCAGACTCCGCCCTCTTTTGCTAATAAGGTGTCAAGAGCAAGTCTGTTCTGCAAAACCATTGATCTGATCGCAACCATTTCGGTATTGACCAGCAGAAATCCATGAGCTGTGTCAGTAGACAACACATCCACTATTGTGGACAATTTGCAAATTCTGTGAGTGTTCAGAACCACTCCCACTCCAGGTATCAGTGCACTAAAAATACTACCCATTATTTCACCTACGCTTTCTCTTTTGCTACGCACTAAGCCATTAGTGTTTTCACTGCTTCCAGCAATTTCATTCACATGGTATATTCTCGGGAAAACAATGCCAAAATAGCAGCTTCCATACCAGTGATCCGGCAATTTGAAATAAGCCTTGTCTCCACATATATAATAAATTCCAGGAAACACAGGCTCTGACCCATTTTTGAATCCCCAACCTCCAATTACCTTGTAATTATGTTCACATTGACTGGAACCAATGAAAATGTTATTATAATAACTGGTCTTCTCGCGATGAAGACAGAGTTTCCCTTTCTTCTCGAAATCCAGCAACAAAGCAGGCCCTGCCCCGCCATTTGAGGTGCTTTCCATGTTTTCAGCCCATTTAGGTGTTTTCTGTTTCTTGTCATTAGCCTTTCTTTGGAAACTCTCCCTTCTTTTCTCTGCCATGTTTAAAAATATCTTTTCTTGTTCATGTAATGTACAGGTCAAGTTATCTCTGTGTGCTTCAGCTATGTCTATATTGCCTATAGTCAGAAAATAGTCTCCCATATATCGTATTACGTCACTTTTGGTATGTACAGGATTCAGATTTCCACGAATGGGAAGTTCAGAAAAGATCACGTCATTATTAGAATAATAGTACTGCAACGGTCCTCTTTTATAAAATAAGCTTGCTAAAATACTACAGGAGATTCCATAGGTCAGAGGTAGATGATGATATGTCACGCCTTCAGCCACAGAAGTAGGTAGCTTCATGCAGACATAGCAATCTTCTATTTCCATAGTTTCTACATAATGCACTAACAAGTTTGCGAAAACATTTAAGTGTGTCTTGTTTCTAATTCCGTGGTAATGTAGTCCTTCCTCATCTGATGCTTCTAAGTCTCGTTTTGTCTGTCTGAGTGCTTTTTCACGTCTTTCTACACTTCGTGTTGTCAGTTCTTCAGTGTCCGTAATCTGAGTAGGGTCAATATTAGTATTTTTGCTTACCATAAAAGGAATGAAAACTGTTAATCCTATCCAAATTAATATTACTATAACTATACTACATATACACACTTTGCAGCATGTTTTGCAACAACTGCGGCTAGGTCTACCACTCACGTTTGTATCAGACATTTTGGCTCAGAAGGAAATTTTAACCCCTCTTTGCAGCTTTTCCCAGGTAATTTTATTGCTGACCAATTTCACGGAGGTTCTTCCTCTTCCTCTGCAGAGTAATCAGTAATCTGTTCTCCGTCGCTTTCGTCAGTAATATCAAGATCCTCAAAGTTTTCCAAGATTAAGTAGGTCCACTCTGGATCCTTGTATTTTTCGTTTTGTCTTTTTATTCTTTCACTCCTTCTCTTGGAGTTATCTTCAGGTATTTCTACAATTCGGGGACTTCTTCTTATGTCTGCAAGTTTCTCTTGGACTGTTTTTATTCTTAATTTTAGTCTCTTAATATACCTTGGCTCAATGTGCTTCTTTTTCTTTAGTCTTTTAGCTGGCACTGTTATTTGGCTTTCCTCTAATGTTCTTTTATTTTCACTTGTTTGTGGCACTTCAGTTTCTGCCTTCTCCCTTTCTGTCTGGCTAGTCCCAGGTCTTGTATCTATTTCTTCTGCCTGGTTGCTAAGCTGGCCTTGTTCAGGTGTATTTTGTGTTTCGCTTTCAACTGTCTCTGTTTCTATGTCCTGAACATGTTCTCCTAGTTCTGTCTGATCCTGCTCGAGCACTTCGATCCCTTGATTTTCTTCTGCTCGAACTATTACACTATGTCTAGTCTGTCCCTTTTCGACATCAGGAGTCTGTGGAGGAGTATCGATCACTTGTTCTGTCCCTGTCTGGCCTTCTCCTTCGTCCTCAGTTTTGATGTGAATCTCAATGATCTGAGGGTCTTCGCCTGTGCCTTGCTTGTCCTCTCTATTCCACTCTCTATCTTCTCTTATTCGTTCTCTTGTTCTCAGTGGATCTCCAGTAAGATCGATTATGGGTATCCAATCCTCTGGCCAAATCCTCTGCAGCTCGTCATCAGCTACTTTCGGACCAACGTCTGTGGGCTCCTCGGCAGTACTAGTGCTTGGCCATACGTCATCGGCTGCCTCTGGACCAACGCCTAAAGGACCCTCAATGGGACTGGTGCTCGGCCGTCTGATATCAGCTACTTCAGGACCAACGTCTGTAGACCCCTCAGCGGGACGACCTTCAGCTCCAGGCTCCTCGTCTGGTATTACCTTCTGGGTATGGCTGGCATGGATCCACTTGGGAACGCCTGCACACTTCACTGCTGTCGTCGTTACCAGGATTACTTGGCGCTTTTTTCCCCACCTTGGCTCAAGGCAACTTGAACGAGTATGCTTCTTTATCTTAACCCAGTCACCAGGAACCAATTTGTGAACTGGAGTTGTCGGGTTGGCGACGGCGTCTGCCCCAATCTGGCGAGAGATAGAACGCACTTGGTCACCCAGTTGCTTGCAGTATTCAAGTACCAAATCATCAGAAATGCTTAACAGTTTGTATCCTGGTACCCATGCTTGCCTCATCACTCTTCCCATCAATATCTCATGGGGGCTCAGGCCTGTTCTTCGATCTGGAATGCTTCTGAGTCCCATCAGAACAAGAGGCAGGGCATTTATCCAGTTCAAGCCAGTAGAATCACATATTTTTGCCAATCTATTTTTTATAGTACCGTTTATCTGTTCTACCACTCCAGAAGCCTCTGGATGATATGCACAGTGCAGCTTTTGTGTGATCCCAAATGCTTTACAAAGCTGGGCCAAAATTTCATTCTGAAAATGTCCGCCTCTATCTGAGTCAATAAAGACTGGAACCCCGAATCTAGGTATCAACTCTTTTAGTAGGAGCTTAGCTACTGTTATGGCGTCATTCTGTGGGACAGGGTAAGCTTCCACCCACTTTGAAAATAGGCAGACAATGACAAGGACATACCTTTTTCCCTCACAACGAGGCATGGTAATGAAATCAATTTGTATTCTCACAAAGGGACCCCCTGATCTCCCAATTTTCATCAGTTCAACTTCTGTTCTCTTGCCAGCGTTGAACTGCTGACAGGACAAGCACCTCTGGCAGTGAGATTCTGCTACCTTCCTGAATTTCTTGTTGTACCAAGTCTGTTGAAATACCAAAACCATGGCGTCCCTCCCAATGTGTGATCCCGCATGTATCAATCGAGCCATTGGGGCAAGCAGGTGTCTTGGTAACACAGGCATACCATTTGGGCCCACAATGACACCATCCTCACGTCTCGGTTTACAACCTTGTTCTTTCCATTTCTCTTTCTCTTCCCAGGGCGTCACATGCTGCCATTCTCTCACTTCATCCCAAGTAGGCACTTCTTCAAACATTCTAAGTTGGCAGCT